>NC_066619.1:203070734-204293234 GCF_025201925.1 Gopherus flavomarginatus | reverse complement strand
CCTCTCTGTCAGAAAACAGCAGAGCAACTTAACTTCAACTCTGTGTCTCTCCAGCAGTGTCCACAGAACTGGCAACAATGCCTTGTGGTCAATGGCATCAAGGACTACTGAGAGATCTAAAAGAATCAGTATGGGCCCCTCATGTTTGTCCACCACTAGAAGATCATTAATTAGGGTGAACTGAATAGTCTGGGTTTCATACTGTCTAAAATTAGATTGAACTGGGGTCAACAAAATTTGTATAACTCAGATGTCACTAGAGTTGCTTCACTACAATCTTCTCAGTTATCTTCCTTAAACAAGGAAAATTCAAGATCTGGTGATAGTTGCCAAGCTTGTTAATGTCTAGAGGTGTTTTCATAAGGAGGAGCCTACCAACTGTTCAGTTAGGTTATTTTCAAAGGTGTCTAAGTGAGTTAGGTTCCTAGCTCCCACTGAAAATCATTTAGCTCAATGAAGATCAGATACCAGGAGATGAAGAAAAAGCAAAAGTTACAAGGCTTCAAGGTTAGTAGCAAAATGTATTTCAGTTATCGGGACTTTTTATTGTTCTAAATAGGATGGGGATAGAATACGTATTAGCTACTCAGCCTCACTCCACACTTTGCTTGCTGCTGTCCAGCTCCTGACTAAAAGTAATCAAGGTACAATCATGAGCAGTATGGTCAATGGATAAAACAGGAAAGCAAACAATATTTTGAAAAGAAAATGCGGGAAACAATTGTGAAAGTACTGAAGAAACAATCACTAGTTTTAGATTTTTTTTTTTTTTTGGTAACTATACACTGTAAATTACTGTACCTGTAAGTTGTTGGACTGACATTTATTTTCCCAGGTATACTGCAAGACTCAAACTTGTTGGCAAGAGTTACATTGTTTCCAAAGAGACAATAACGTGGCATTTTAACCCCAACAACTCCAGCAAAGACGGACCCAGAATGGAGGCCAATACGCATCTTTAAATAAAATATATAAAACAATATTTGTTAGCCAAAATAGTTTAATCTGTTGAAATCAGTTCATTTATTGGTTCCTCCTTAATTAGAATGATCATGAGGTGGGGGTCATCTCCTTTAGATGCACGTATTCCGTTTTCATTAGCGGGAAGTAAACCTTCTCAGGGAAAGACTAAACTGCTTAATTTTACTGCCTATAAATATTAAACAGACATTCATTTGCTTACATAACTGTGATAAAGTTGGTCTCTACAGCCCTAAATTGATCTAGAAATGACATCAGGGGACACAGTAACTCTCAGTTTACCTTCCTGGGTATTTAGAGGGAAGGGGAGTTGTACAGTGGAAAGATGGGCTGGTGACATGCTTAAATAAATGTAAGAAGCATTGGGTTTTGTCTTAAGGTCACAGTCTGAGCTCTAAAGAAGGAAAATTATGACACGTACACCCTGGTTCCAGTGGTAGAGGTGGGCATACCTAGAATAAAGCCTGGTTCTAAGGTATGGGAATTGAGTAACTGAGCAAACAAGCAGGCTACCGAATGCATAGGTCAGTTAGAGTATGCAGGAATCTCTTTTTCTGTAATTAGTATTAGGGTTTGCATAGTTTGCTTATTTGATATTGTTCTTTGTGTTCCTTCTGTTTTATTTGTTCTCCCTTTAAAGGACCTCTTATATGAAGTATTCTCTCACATTTAGAGAGGGTCTCTCCAGAACAGTGTTTTGGCTCAGTGGTGGAACACTTGGAGAAGCTTGCACTGCTGCTACCTGTGCTATACCCATTCTTTTGCATCCCTACAACTCTCAATTTCACACCTTTAACAAGAGCTGAACTGATGTTCTGTATAGTTTTAAATAGAATAGCAGAGCACCCTGAAACAAAAATAATATCCACCCATACAGCAGAGCCCACAGATGTCTGAGGTACGGACACTAATATAGCGGTCTAGCTTAAAATAAGAAATTTGCAGTCAGGCATCTTTTTTCAGAAAATTTATTAAAAAAAATAGAATAACAAAGCTGAGAAACAGTGCACAAAACAGCCAATATTTCCATCAAAAGATCAAAAATGGAGGAAGTGTCACTTTCAATTATAAAAAGCTTCCATTTGATGCTTGTAACTTCTTACGCAGTACACATTATTTTCTGCATCTCTTAAATGAATTTTATAAGTTTAAGAGTATCTGTCTTTCAAAACTGACATCAGCAATTGTGATGGAATTGTAAACTTCTTCATTAAATATTGTTAAAATGTTTCCAGCATCTTTCTAATTGTATTTTGTATTTTTTAAATTTGTTGTGACTTATAATAAATAATGGGACATGTTTATAACAGAAGGGTGATGTTCTTGCTGATAAAATGTAGAGTACATACCCATCTCAAAATACATTTTCTTGGATTTCTATCTGAGCCACAAGAATTATTTTAACTCCAAAACAGAGGGACGGGATTTAAAAACAAATAAATAAAGATGTAAGGAAATGTACTCAAAAAGAAAAAAAAATAATGCTTAGGGTCTCAGAGGCCTATAGACTTAATAAAAACAGGACCCAATCCAAAGACCACTGAATTCAATAGAAAGACTTCTCTTGACATATATATTTTGGATTAGTGACATGTTTAGTACCTCCTGGTGAAACTGATAAAATGTTTAGTTGACCATTCCCTTTAATGCAAACATGCACAAGAGTAAATTCGTTCATACTAGTCCCATTTTTTTAATGAGATGTAAATCCATGCCTAAAATTAAGCACATGCTTTGTTAAACTGGGGCCATACCGTATTGTAACCCCACCATAGCTGACTGAAGTTTTGCCCAAATTGATATTAATGGTTTAACACAAAACTGGGATGGAAAAAACCTGTCATGTTTTATACACTCTTGCAATAAGGATTATTGTTGTCCTTTTGGTGATTTATATTCACCCACTGCCTCAAAACAGACCCTTCCAAATGTAATTTTCTCAAGGATTTCATTTGAGAAAGAGAGGCTTGGTCTCCTAATTAAAGTACCATAGCAGAATATTGCACATCCATGGCAATTTTATTGCTACGGAAACACTGAACAACAGTACAGTAATGTTCTGAGAATGATTTCAGAGAATTTCAGTCCTCTTAATGGATTTTTAGGGCTTTGGTCTAATCTTTCCCTTCCTTACAGAACCCTAATCTCTAAAAGAATTAAAACTCTGGTCCTCTTGTCAGACCATTCCCACACTCTCCCTGTTTGTTACAAGTTATTAAACATTACATAGGTGACATTTCGTTGATGACAAAATAATAAACGTTTCCACCCCAGCAAAAAAATCTATGCATGAATATGTTTCTAATATATTTGCCTGACCTTGATAGGCTCTCCATGGGGAGACATCACCTCATCTGACAGCTCCATCATCTTCAGTGCCATCAATGCTATTTGAACAGCATGTGTCTCGCTTTCTTTGTGTAAACCTCCAGCCACGCAATAAGCATCTCCAATGGTCTCCACCTAAACATATACATTTGTCTCTTATTGTCTATGCATTCTGAGATGATGAAAAATATGGCATGGTTTTAAATGCTCTCAATAGGCCACACCCTGCAGTTCTTACTCAGACAAAACTGCCACTGGATTGAAGTTTTATCTGAGGAAAGACTGAGTCCTAAAAGATAATTGGATCAAGTCCTGCAAAGATCAGTTGCAAAGACTGCCTTGCACTGGTGATGGCAATTGCTTTTATTATGCTAAAATACTTTCCCCCATGCTGTGGTACTCTGGCATCTGCTCTGATCAAATGCTTACCCCAGATTCACACCAGTGTACCTGAAAGCAGAATTTTAACCTAATGCCTCTAACTTACAGCAAATTTCCCACATGATTGCACAATCAGCTGACTTTGTAGACAATCTCTGTTTCATTTTGTGACCTGTCAAACTATTATAGTTAAAGTCTGTGTCAAAATAATTTTTCAAATCCTATTATTCTCTATACCAGCTTAGTCTCCCTTTCCTTCCTCCCCGGCTCCTCCTCTGACCCCCAAGATTGCCATAGAAATGCAATAAATTCTCTACCTTGTAGACATCTAGCTCTCCGCACTGGTAATCAAAGCGAGTATAGAGCTCATTAAGCATGGTGATAACCTGCATAGGTGAGCACTGGGCACAGATGGCAGTGAATCCTACAATGTCAGAGAAAAGCATTGTGACATTATTAAATTTCTTGGCTTGCACAACTTGTCCCTGCCACAGCTGCTGAGCAACCTCACCAGGAAAAATTGAGCACAAAAGATCTACTGTCTTCTTCTTCTCCTCTTCCAGAGCTTGGTGGGCCATCTCAAGAGTAGCTTTAAGCTTTCCTAATCTCTTCTTTAGTCCATCTTGAGCTCTGGCTTGTTCTCCTATCAAAACAACATCCCTCAGTGCATTATGAATTGGAATATCAGAAAGGTATAATCCACGTCCTGTAAAATCTTCTAATCGGTCCACACAGGGAGATCCCAAGAACAAGATGGCACTGGATTCAAAAATATAGATCATTTGGCCTTTAAGATCCATTACCTGAAACAATAAAAGAAAGAAGAGTCATCCACAGCTATGGCAATATTTCAGGAAGGGGAAGAATCAGGGTAGACAGTTAGGCTGTATCACACAAGGAACAACTATGGCCTTGTATTTTTTAAAAAAATAATTAAAGGGAAACATATGGTGCTGTGCTAAAGCTCCCTTAAAACCATCCAGTGGACCCTGTCAATTATCAGAACTACTGTTGGCCTCCTAGGTGCCAGGGTAAAGCAGTATTTACTGATAAATGCCTATTTCTGATATGGCATCAGTAAGTGTTGGTGTATACTGGGGAGAAACCAACAGCCAAGAGCATAATTTTGTGTATTTTTGCTGTGCATCTGTTGATCAGAAAGCTATATATTTGAGGTTACACTTACATTATCTGTTGCATTCACCAATTTATTAATGTTTGTCTGTGTGTCTGAAGGAAGAGGGGAGGGAATCCGCTTCTATTTCAATAGAGGAACTTTATAAACTAGCACAATTTAAAAATAAATAGGCATAAGTAACATGAGCATCGTGTTTTAATTATCCACTAAAGAAAACAAAACGTTTTGCATTAACTATTTTCTTTTGTTCCCTTTCACACCTAATCATATAGTATGTGAAGGTATTGCACAGCTTTCAATAACAATGCTTTTGTAGGGCACATTTTCAAAGAGCAGACACCCTATGCTGTTTGCAAATGGATATTTGCATGTGTATATACCTGCAAAGGCAAATGTATCTTTCGCAGGCACAAACGAATACACACACTTTTGGAATCCATCATCTCTTGGAGTCTTTGAGATACTGCCTATTACTGTATTTGAGCCACTGGTAAGAGAAACGAAACTTAGATAAACTCACTAAAGCAGCACTGTCATTTCCCCCACTTTAAGGTAAAAGTTGACTAAAACCTTTAATACATACAGTTCTTGAGATGGTGGAGCTGAATGGCTCAGCTACTCATTAATGGGGTTTGGAGCCCATCACATATAAGTCATAAGTTTGAACTGAGCACAGGCCAAAAGCTGCTGTCTGAGCTACAGTGTCTCAGCCTGTTTGCCAGTGACGCAGTATCCAAAGCACTAAATAAATAAATATATCACTATTTGGCATCCATCATGACACTGTCAGCAAAGGTATCAAAGGCTGAATGAACCTGGAGAATGAACTATCCTCTCACCCTCGCCAGATCAGGGATAAGGCAGACTAGCAGGGCACTGTGGTAAAGCTTTCACTGCCACTTTCTCTGCCTCTGTTCTGCAGTTGCCCTGTCACTAAGCAAATGCAACAGTATCCAAAGGGACAATGCTTCCTTGGCTTTACTTTTCATCTCAACAATCAACTGTTACATTTACTTAACAAACAAATATAGGGCCAAATCTTGCAGTCTTTATTCAGATTAAATTCCTAGGGAAGTCAAAGAGTTTTGAGTGAGTAAAAGCTTCAGGATTTGGCCTACAATTTGTTACACAACCTTCTGCATCTGACTAGAGGTGAAAGTCTAGTCTCCTGTTTCCTGGATATACTCAGGTTTCGAAAATATTGTTATTATAATCATTATTTTGTAGTATTAGCCATTGGGAGGCAGAAAATCTAAGATTACAGACTGTGCCTTCTTTATAGTGGCTATTGATTTATAACCCTGCCTCTAATAAAGAAAAGCAAAGCAAATAGATGCTTCACAGAAATAATGCTTATGGCATCAGCTCTTACCCTAGATGATTTCTTAACAGCATTGTCCCATCTCTTCACTCGTACAGTAAACTGCATATTGAGCATTGTCATGATCCCACTAAATGTGCAGTTTATTCTAGGCGTAAGAATTTCAAAACACTCTTCAAAGTTAGGATTTGCTAGAAATTCTCTCCTGTTCAAAAGTCTCCTTATCCCATTGCCAACTTGTAGAACAGCCATATCCTTGTCAAACATGAAATGAAATGGGAAAGTCTTACAGAACAGAGAGGCAGAAATCACAAGAGAGGACTGTGGTTTACATGGAGATAAGGAAGGTCTTGTGCTTTTGACTAGTACAGAGTACAACAAATATGGCTGGTTAATAAACTCCGTGCAGTCATTACGAAAGCAGGGGGGCATCAGCATCACTTCCACTTCGGTTTCATACAAAATATGAGCTGCTGCCTTAATAATGCCAGGCAGAATGAGACCAGTTATTTTCTTAGGAAAGAAACAGTACACATTTAAGAATTCTTGATCTTTTTCCAGGCATAATATGGATGCTTCCTCAAGTTTGCTCTTTTTGTCTGCTTCTTGGCAATGGCCACTCTGCTTCAGAAGGGTATTGAAACTGTTCAAGAAGTCCTTAAGGGTTCCTCCAACAACTCCTAAGATGTGTTCATCCTCTTCATAACATATTTTGAACAGCTCTTCACCAAGATATTCCTTTACAGTTTCAACTGGAACACCTACAAATGTAGACCCACATTTCAGTCAATCACTTTGAGTTTCAATCCTTTTTTTTGCCCCAGCACTAACTCATACCCTTCTAGCATTACACTTCCCCATCCCAGCACAGCCTTCAAAAGAGACTCTGGGTTAGAAGTAACTTAATTAAGTCATAATATCCAGTAACTGGGAAACACAGAGTCTGGGTAGAACTTGCACCCTAACCTCTTGTTTTCTCCTTATATAATCTCCCTTACCAAATACAGGATTTGTCTCAGCTAAACATCTTCTGCCCAGAAATGCTGAATTGAGCTCCTCAAAACTTTGCCAGTGCCATTCCTAATCAGTTAGTAGGTCTTGCTTTTGAAGGACACAAGACTCCACCTTCCCTCCAGAGATGCAGAAAGAGCCACTCTCGTTGGGAGCACTCTTGGCTTCAGGAATTAAAGCATACTTTGGCACAGCACTTACCTCTAGGTCAGTAAGCTAGTCCTATATAAAAAACAGCTAAAAATAAGACAGGGACTGTTCATGTTAGAAAAGAGATGACTAAAGAGGATATGACAGAGGTCTATAAAATCGTGAATAGTGTGGAGAAAGTGAATATGGGAGTGTTATTTACCCTTTAACATAACACAAGAACCAGGGGTCACCCGATGAAATGAATAGGCTGGCAAATATACAGAAGTACTTCTTCACACAACCCATAGCCAATCTGTGGAACTCATTGCCAAAGGATGTTGTGAAGGCCAGAAGTATAACTGGGTTAAAAAAAGAATTAGATACATTCATGGTGGATAGGTCCATCAATGGCTATTAGTCAAGATGGCCAGAAAAGCAACCCAATGTTCTGAGTGTCCCTAAACCTGTGACGGCTAGAAGCTGGGACTGGATAACAGGAATTAAATTACCCTGTTCTGTTTATCCCCTCTGAAGCATCTGGCACTGGTCACAATCTAAAGCAGGGGTCGGCAACCTTTCAGAAGTGGTGTGCTGAGCCTTCATTTATTCACTCTAATTTAAGGTTTTGCATGCCAGTAATACATTTTAATGTTTTTAGAAGGTCTGTTTCTAAAAGTCTAATATATAACTAAACTATTATTGCATGTAAAGTAAATAACTTTTTTAAAATGTTTAAGAAGTTTCATTTAAAATTAAATTAAAATGCAGAGTCCCCTGGACCCGTGGCCAGAACCTGGGCAGTATGAGTGCCATTGAAAATTGGCACGCGTGCCATAGGTTGCCTCCCCTGGTCTAAAGACAGGATACTGAGCTAGATGGACCATTAGTCTGACCCAATATAGCTGTTCTTATGAGTTTCATGTTTTAGATCAAACTTGATCTGTTTTCCTCAGGCTACTAGTTATTTAGAGGGTAGTCCAGGTTCAAACAAATCTGGATTTCAATTTCAATTGAAAATGTTTGACCAGCTATATCTGTAACCCACTAGTGAGTATGTGTAACATGTCCCACTCTGATATGAGTCTGCTACAGCCCTACGTAAAGAGCTTTGGCTCTTTATCTCAAGTTGTACAACTCATGCTTTTAGCTCTTTTAGCATTTAGTCCCTAGTTCAATCCCAGATGTGTCAGCCAAGATTAGTGATTACTTAATACTATTTAATGGTATCATATTACCTGCTGCATTTGCATGATCAGTGACTATTTTTTCAAAATCTTCTCTCTCCCCGTATTTCCTGCAAAGACCATAAAAATGTACGTTTAAAAAAATTATCTGCAAAATCAACAATAAAACTTAATGAAGATCACATTGCAATGAAAAAAAGACTAGGAAAGTAACATAAAATATCTTCCCCATGCATGCTGTGTACAGATTGGCTCTGCTCATATGTATGCAAACCTTCATTTAGTCAGAAATGGGCCTTGGTACAATATCCTGTAAACTTGTGATACATTAATATTTTAAGTGGTGTGATCTTGAATTAAATGGTAAGAAATATAGATCAAATGCTATGGACCTTAACTGACTGAAATTCTCATTGACTTCAGCATTTGGGCTTATGGTGATATTTCCTACTTACCTGTACTTGTATTCTATAGTCAGGCATTTATTGAAATTATGCATTTCTCTGAATTAATTTACATTAAAAATGCATGTCAGAAAATATTTCTATTTTACTGATAAATATCAGGGGTAACCCCACTGATCTCAAAATTAATTAGTTCAGTGGAGCTGCTCCAGATTTGCACAAGACAAAAATTAGGCCCACTGAATTCTCTCAAGGTAATCAGAATCCACTGACAAATTTTGAGCTAAACTAAGGATTATCCTTACCTTGATTTAATCAATACATCTTGAAGACATTGTACATATACTGTTACCTACATTCTGAATCTGAAATACCTGGAAAAATACATATCACCATAGTACTGTAAGTGTGTACATTCTTCATTATCTTCTGGATTTTCAATAGCTTATTTTTTTTTCTCTTTCAGACTAACATTCTAAAAGGAATATAAAATTAAAGATCAAGAAAAAAATAATCTCCATTGATGAACCATTCAGGAAGCAGCAATTAACATATACTATCCGATTAGTTAATTTTGGATTAGTCAGTATTTGTAAAGTACTTTAAAATGTAAAATATTATTTATGTGCTACATAGGAATTGTATATTGTTGTTTTTAGTAGAAACATCTTCCCCTAATTCAATATTGTTTTTCTCCTGCAGATACAAACAATAAACACTTGGGCCAACATTTTCAAAAATATCCACTAATTCAGGAGGCATTACTTTTTGAATGCCCAGTTTGAGATACTTTGAGGGGCCTCATCTTTTAGAGATGCTGAGCACAGTTAGCTCCCATTGACTTTGACTAAGGGTATGTCTATACTGCAGTTAAACACCTGCAGCTGACTTATGTTAGCTGACTTGGGCTGTTTAATTGCAGTATAGGCATTTAGGCTCATGCTAGAGCCCAGGTTATGGTACCCTCTGCCTCTAGCCAGAACTCAAACATCTACACTGCAATTAAAACATCTACACTGCACATACCTGCTTCAGCCACTGTTAGTTGGACTCCTATAAACACTCCTGGCTACCTACCAAAGGGGTGGTCCCTGCGCCAATGTTGTTGAATTAGCCTAGGGATCGACAACCTTTGACACACAGCCCATCAGAGAAATCCGCTGGCGGACCAGGATGGTTTGTTTACCTTCAGCATCTGCAGGTTTGGCCGATCGTAGCTCCCACTGACCGCAGTTCACCGTTTCAGGCGAATGGGGGCTGCAGGAAGCGGTGGCCAGCACATTCCTTGGCCCACGCCGCTTCCTGCAGCCCCCATTGGCCTGGAACAGAAAATCACGGCCAGTGGGAGCTGCGATCGGCCAAACTGGTGGATGCTGCAGGTAAACAAACCATCCTGGCCCACCAGTGGATTTCCCTGACGGGCCGCATGCCAAAGGCTGCCAATCCCGGAATTAGATAGTTAGTTATTTAAGTCAGACAACACCTCTGTAAGTATTTTTAAATAAACTGTTGCACAGAGAAATTAAGTGACATGAACAAGGCTACACATCAAATCAGTGGTGGAACTGAAAACAGATCTCAGGAATCCTGATTCCCAGTCACCTTCACTAACCACTCCTTTCCATTCTCCTTTACCAAGTGTTATTTTCACAAACACATTAAACGTACCTGTTTTCTTTTATTTTGTTCTTTGCTAATGTTCTCTGAAGTGCAAGATGTAACCTTTCAAACTGGAAATGAAAAGAGATAAGTTAATTAAAATGTCAGTTGCTTAAAATTGTAGCTGAGTCCTGGCCTGACATGAGCAATTAACACTTGGCTGGAGGTTTCATTTCTTGGAAGACAGAATGGGAGATAAACAGACCATTAGGTTGAAAACCATAGAATGTCTGAGTCAGCTAAGACAAGAGGGAGAACACTCAGAGAACCATTCACTAGGAATGTAGACATGAGGTAAGGAATAGGTCGAGCATGTACAATTCAGGGACAGAGCACGCTACACTGGGAATTTTTCTTGCAAAGTAATCAAGCCAATCCGAAAATGTGTGATGTAAGGTATACTAAATGCAGTGAGATGTGTAAATGTACGTAAAGAGAGAGAGTTTCTATATAACTTTGGAGCTTTGATTTACCCTGCATTCACACCCCACACCCCACCCCACCCCCAGGTTTGAGTTGGATCAACTGAGCGTAGTGTTCCTGTATGCCAAACAAAGGCACCTCAGGCCAGGTCCAGACTAGAGCTTTAAATCGATTTTAAGAGCTCTAAATCGATTTAAAGCTGTAACCGTCCACACTACAGAGTGCATAAAATCGATTTTAAGGGTCCCTAAAATCGATTTTGGAACTCCATCAAAACGAGAGGAGTAACCCCAAAATCGATTTTTTAAAATCGATTTTATGATAGTGTGGACGGCCATCGAAGTTAATGGCCTCCGGGACGTATCCCACAGTGCTCTAGTGGCCACTCTACACAGGTAAAGGTACTCTTCTGCTGGCCAGGTAAACAGGAAAAGCCCCGGGAAGTTTGAAATTCCATTTCCTGCTTGCACAGCGTGGAGCTCTCAGCAGCAGAGAGAAGAATGCAGTCTCCTGAAAATAGGAAAAGAGCTCCAGCATGGAGCACACAGGAGTTACTCGATCTGATAGCTGTATGGGGAGAAGAGTCAGTGCTTTCAGAACTGCGCTCGAGCAGACGAAATGAGAAAACCTTTGAAAAAATTTCTAATGCCATGCGGGAGAGGGGACATACCAGGGACTCGTTACAGTGCCGAGTGAAAGTGAAAGAGCTCAGACAGGCGTATCAGAAGACCAAAGCAGCAAAGGGCAGGTCAGGCTCTGCCCCCAAAACATGCCGGTTCTACGACGAGCTTAACGCAATATTGGGGAACAGCGCAACGACGAACCCCCCCTTGTCTGTTGATTCAGAGGTGGGCGTCGTGATTCCTGCAACTACGGAAGATTTATTTGATGGCGATGATCAGTATGATGAGGACCAAGAGGAGGAGGCTCCAGCAGAGAGCACAGAGCATTTTATCCCCCCAAACAGCCAGGATCTTTTCCTCACCCTTACTGAGGTTCCCTGCCAGCCATCTCAAGGCAGTACTCCAGAAAATGAAGCTGAGGGACCGTCCTCTGGTGAGTGTAATTTTTTTTACTAAAAGCTTCGGTTTAATGTAAGCCTTTTTTACTGGGTGCTTCAAATCACTACCTGTACTTAGAGTCACTGACCAAGTAGATTAAAAACCTTTCCTAAAACAGTGACCCATGAGGTGGTTTTTAGAAAAGTCTCCATTGTTACAGGGCGGATTCATCCTGCTTGTTCGGGGAACGCGAGAGCAAACCGCGGGAAGCTACTCTCCTTCCCTGCTTTGCTCTCGCGTTCCCCGAACAAGCAGGGCTCCTTGCCTGCGGTTTGCTGGGTGGTTCGGGGAACGCGAGAGCAAACCGCGGGAAGCTACTCTCCTTCCCTGCTTTGCTCTCGCGTTCCCCGAACAAGCAGGGCTCCTTGCCTGCGGTTTGCTGGGTGGTTCGGGGAACGCGAGAGCAAACCGCGGGAAGCTACTCTTCTTCCCTGCTTTGCTCTCGCGTTCCCCGAACAAGCAGGGCTCCTTGCCTGCGGTTTGCTGGGTGGTTCGGGGAACGCGAGAGCAAACCGCGGGAAGCTACTCTCCTTCCCTGCTTTGCTCTCGCGTTCCCCGAACCACCCAGCAAACCGCAGGCAAGGAGACCTGCTTGTTCGGGGAACGCGAGAGCAAACCAGGGAAGGAGAGTAGCTTGATTACCAGTACAATCTACTACAGGGATTACTAGCCATTATTAACTTACCATTTTCTCCGGACATGGTCTGTGTGCTCCCCTGACCTGCGTCTGAGCAGAACTCTCTGTCCTCAGCCACAAGCAATAAGTATTAAAGGAATCCTAAGGTGACCTTGTGGTAAAGTAAAATGTTCAAGGTTCGGTAACAGGCACAGGTCAGTGAGGGGAGAGACTGTATGCATGGTTGTGTGAAATGTGTCTCTTATGATTCTTTTATCACTCTTTCCAAACCCCACCCCCCCACACACAGCTGCACATTTCTCCAGCCTCCCTCTCGCTTCTCATCTACGTGGGGGGGGTATCATAAGAAGACTGAGGAAAAGGAGGACGCGTGAGGACATGTTCACCGAAATTATGGCAGTAACCCGTACAGAGAGAGCTCAGCAGGGAGACTGGAAGCAATTGGTCGCAAAGTACAGGGAGGCTGCCAGTCAACGCGAAGACAGGAGGGACGCCAAAAATGATGTCAGGTGGCAGGAAGATCAGCGCTGGCGAGCAGCAACTCTGGATCTTCTTCGTGATCAGACTGACATCCTCCGCGATATGCTGCAAGAGCTCCGTGGTTTCAGAATGCCCCTACAGCCCGTGTATAACCTCCCTCAGTACTCACCCTGTCCCACACCTTCCAGAACCAGGCGTGTAAGAACGCGTGGGGGAAGGCTCTCTGCACCAGCCCCCTCCACCGCTGCGGACACTCCAACCAGAAGGCTTTCATTAGATTGAAAAGCCTTTTGTGTCCTGTTTTTTCCCTCCTCTAATGATCCAAACTTCTACCATGGCACCTTTGCCTATTTTTTACTCTCAGGTCATGCTATTAAGGCAGTGTGACTGTAGATTGGTAATGAACTAAAGCAAGCAGCTTTGGAAAGCTGCACGGAAGCTAGTTATCAGCATCAGGATTTGACAATTGGGGATATGGGCAATACAGGGAAAACAAAGAAAGCAGCCATACCGTAACCTGGTCCATGAGAATTCTTGTTCTGTCTTCTCTGATGCACTTTCTTCTTTCAAACCTCCCTCCCCCTTCCTCCAAACCTCCCTCGCTCCGTCCCCCATAGAACAATGAGTTATGAAATTTCATGCACAGTATTGTAACAACAAGCATTATGCTTGATTGATGAAAGGGTCTGATTTTAAATAAAGAACACAATTCTTGTAACAAATAGTAGTAACTTTATTTTCAATAAAAAAGCAGTTAAGGAAGGTTGCAGGTACTGTGCCTAGCAGCAGACGGAAGCAGCTAATGGTGGAGGTAGGTAATAATTGGGAAATACAGAATTATATGTTTTCCAATGGACAGCTCTTGCAAGTAACCTAAGCAAGCAATTGAGGAATGCTGCAGGCAAAGTATCTTGCAGCAGCAACACCGCATAGACGGGGAGGGCAGCAATCAATTGAAAGGAAAATCAGCATTCAAACTGTACCCTGGCCCATGAGGAAGCTACTTTTCAGTGCTTCTCTGATGCGCACAGCATCCTGGTGAGATCTTCTAATTGCCCTGGTGTCCGGCTGCGCATAATCAGCGGCCAGGTGGTTTACCTCAGTCTCCCACCCCGCTATAAAGGCCTCCCCTTTGCTCTCACAGAGATTGTGGAGCACACAGCAAGCAGCAATGACAAAGGGGATATTGGTTTGGCTAAGATCTGAGCGAGTAAGAAGCGTTCGCCATCTCGCCTTAAGCCTGCCAAATGCACATTCTACCACCATTCTGCACTTGCTCAGCCTGTAATTAAACAACTCCTGAGCACTGTCAAGGCTGCCTGTGTATGGCTTCATTAGCCAGGGCATCAAGGGGTAGGCTGGGTCCCCAAGGATAACAATAGGCATTTGGACATCTCCAACTGTTATTCTCTGATCAGGGAAGTAGGTCCCTTGCTGCAGCCGTTTAAACAGTGTAGTGCTCCTGAAGACACGTGCGTCGTGAACCCTTCCTGGCCATCCCACGTGGATGTTGGTGAAACGTCCCTTGTGATCCACCAGGGCTTGCAGAACCATCGAAAAGTACCCCTTGCGGTTAATGTACTGGGCACCCTGGTGTTCCGGTGCCAAAATAGGGATGTGGGTTCCATCTATGGCCCCCCCACAGTTAGGGAATCCCATTGCAGCAAAGCCATCCACAATGGCCTGCACGTTTCCCAGAGTCACAACCTTTCGAAGCAGCAGCTTAATGATTGCTTTGGATACTTCCAGCACAGCAGCCCCCACAGTAGATTTGCCCACTCCAAATTGATTACCGACTGACCGGTAGCTGTCTGGCGTTGCAAGCTTCCATATGGCTATTGCCACTCGCTTTTCCACTGTGAGGGCTGCTCTCATCCTGGTATTATGCCGCTTCAGGACAGGAGAAAGCGAGTCACAAAGTTCAAAGAAAGTGCTCTTACGCATGCGAAAGTTCCGCAGCCACTGCGAATCGTCCCACACCTGCAGGACTATGCGGTCCCACCAGTCAGTGCTTGTTTCCCGTGCCCAAAAGCGGCGCGGAACGGGTAGAACCTCACCCATAACCGTCAGGAGCTCCAACGTGCAGGGGCCCGGGGAGTCAGAAAACTCGTTCTCCAGTTCGTCATCGCTGTCGTCCCCGCATTCAAGCATTCTCTCTTGCATTTCTGCATCATGGGTCAGCAGTGATAGAACGAGAATGCGTGAATTATTTACAGCATTCGCGATCAAGGACAAGAGCAGACCTGGATCCATGCTTGCTGCAAAATGGCGTTTCCCTCACTGCAGCCAGTAAAAACAGCGCGAACTGACTGTGTGCCGTTTACAGGAGGGGGGGGGGGCTGTACCCAGAACCACCCAGGACGGGGACTTTGATCCCATCATGCACTGGGCTAGTAACCCATAATTCCAAAGGGCAGGGACCCGTGCAGGAACTGTGGGATAGGTACCCAGAGTGCAACGCTCAGGGAAAAGATGGACGCCAGGGAACATGGACGCTCAACATCGATGTAAGTAGCCCTAGTGTGGACGCGCAAAATCGATTTTATAAAGCCTGCTTTATAAAATCGATTTTAATAACATCGATTTTACCCTGTAGTGTGGACGTGGTGTCAGTGACAAAATCTGGAGCTGAACTGAATTTTCTGGATCCCAGAGAACTGGATGAAGTGTTCAGGATAAGCTGAGTGGAAAAGGTCTCATAGGAATCCAACAAAAATGTAATAAAGAGAGTTATATTATTATAAAAAGGCTTTATTTGCTTTTTAAGAATTAATATTCCCTTTCAAAGAGTGAAAGTCATTGGAAAACCATAAAATATCAAGTTTTAGAGATTAGTTTATGTTGGTATCTTGAGTTCCTGTAACAGTTTAATCAAGTTCTGTGTCAATGTGCCACTATGATGCTGTATTCTAAATATGATGATGTGGCTTTACTTCCATGTTGCTAGATGCTGATAAGGAAAACACCGTTTCTAAAATGTAGCTTTTGACATAATCAGCTGTACTTTCTATTGCCATAAATTAAAAATGAAAAAGACTAAACACCATAGAGCAAAACTGCCATAAGAAATGTGTCTCTAAGAATAAGAAAAATAATCACAGAATCATAGAATATCAGAGTTGGAAGGGACCTCAGGAGGTCACCTAGTCCACCCCCCTGCTCAAAGCAGGACCAGTCCCCAACTAAATCATCCCAGCCAGGGCTTTGTGAAGATGGGCCTTAAAAACCTCTAAGGATGGAGATTCCACCTCCCTAGGTAACCCATTCCAGTGCTTCATCACCCTCCTAGTGAAATAGTGTTTCCTAATATCCAACCTGGACCTCCCACACTGCAACTTGAGACCATTGCTCCTTGTTCTGTCATCTGCCACCACTGTGAACAGCCGAGCTCCATCCTCTTTGGAACCCACTTTCAGGTAACTGAAGGCTGCTATCAAATCCCTGCTCACTCTTCTCTTCTGCTGACTAAATAAGCCCTGTTCCCTCAGCCTCTCCTCATAGTCCTCTCCTCTCCTCTCCTCAAGTCATGTGCCCCAGCCTCCTAATCATTTTTGTTGCCCTCCACTGGACTCTCTCCAATTTGTCCACATCCTTTGGGGGGGGGTAGGAGGGGGGAAAACTGGACGCAATACTCCAGATGTGGCCTCACCAGTGTCGAATAGAGGGGAATAATCATTTCCCTTGATCTGCTGACAATGCTCCTACTAATGCAATGTTTTCATATTGCAGTTAACTTTCTCCTAAAAATCTAATTATATTTGTTATACATCCCACGTTGAGGGACAACAGATAATGCTTCTCTTAAGCAATAACATTTCTACGGGCATTAAGTGCTGTAATTTTTTTCCTGGCAATTTTAGGATGTCATGTTGAAGGGGTCAAGATGAAAAGTCACAAAATATAGTTTCCAAAATAAGCACCAACCAGTGCCTCAAGTTACCACTACGCCCATTTTTGTGATGATAAAATACATGAGAAAAGAGAATAGTTTTGAATATAGGAATTCCCATAACCCCAGAGTGACTTTGCCCATCTAAAAAAGGCATCCTAAGGGTGAAATTCTGGTTACTTAAAGAGCCAGGTAAAAAAGACTTGGTGAGAATGGCCAACTAGGGTGCCTGGAGGATATAATCCACCCCGCCCCCTCCAGCTCACACTTGTACATCCACTCTGCAGTTCCTACTCCAACCTCTGGCCACAGCTCTCTGCACCCACCTTATATATGGCTCTGCACCAGTGAATCTGCTCTGTGACTGGATCTATTGACCATGCCCCAGCACCACTCAAAACCCACACCTCCATGGTCCAGCACAGAATACCACCAGGGAGCATGCTATACTCTCATTTCAGGGTCCCTTTGTGCAGACTCTCTTTGGTCTGGCCTGTCTACCCCCAACAGAAATGTATCAGTTCCACTGTAATTTCTACTTTGTATGCTTCCAGAAGACAGGCCAGGAAGGAAGGATACGCTGTAAGAAAAACAAATATCATAAGGAAGGCAAATAGTTTGGTTTTCAAATAAACCCAGAAGTGAACAACTGTTCTACCTCATTTAATCAAGATGTAATTCACACGAACATATCAACAGAAACAGATTGTGGAGGGCCATCCAACTCCTCACTCAACTCCAAGTATTGTACTCTATCATTCCAAAAAAAATAAAAAAATCCAAACCAGCAAGGAAACAAAAAACCCACATGCATTCTCTTGTATTTTGAGCCTAATGAAAAATTATTTGGGGCCATATTGTACCCTTGATTTCTACGCATAAGTCTCACTGATGTCAATGGAAGGGACACGCTCTGATCAGGGACACAATCTCGCACTATGCTTTGAAGATTTCAAATTGAAAAAAGGGTGACATAAATCACTGTTAGGCAAGGCAGCACAAGGTAATCTAGTAAGAAATGAGCTTTTAAACAAACTTAAATCCATCTTGAAAGGGGGATGATTGGGAAAATAGGCCCTGATCCTGCAGCTGATAGAATGAAAACAGATTGCTGTGACTGCACAGAGCTCCACTGATTTCAAAGACTGCTAACTCATGTTGTAGAGACCTTGGGCTAGGTCCTTTGCTGGTGCACATGGTCACAGCATCAGTGGAGTTGCATCGTTTTATACCTAATGAGGATCTGGACTATGGTTTTTCTAAATGGAAGAGCTGAGTACACTTACATCATTCTCCAAATAGCAAATATGAGAGAGAGAGAGAGAATTAGCAGCAGCAAATTAAAAATAAAATTAGCCAAACAAAATATGCTTGGGTCACAGACAGTATTTTAACAAATGAGTGTGGTGGGACCACTGCAAGAAGGCACTGTGGCCAATACATTTGCCTACAGAATTTAATTTCCTCTGAATTTACAACTGACTGTTTAAAGTGATGGCTGTCTTTCATGTCACTGCACCAGGCAGAAGGTAAAAAAAGAGAGTCTATTAAAAATTGATAGGCTGAGTATAAGAAATGGAAGTATTGTGAAAACAGACATGTAAATAGAATGAACATTCCATCACTTGCAGAAATGTGTGAATGTCAGCAGCCAGCTAACATAGACACTCAGCACACCAACAGTTGAAAACTTATTTCCCCCTATTAAGAATTCATGACAACCAACTTGACCACTGATCACCAACTTCCCATCCACTAGAAGGTCCCAGCATGCACTATACACATGACATCACACCTATCATGGAACTCAGCCTAAGCCAGACAATTGGACTATGTTTATGCTGCAGCTGGCAGTGCGTCTCCTAGCCTGAGTAGACAGATTGCTCTAGCTCTCCTTGAGCTAGCATGCTAAAAATAGAAGTGTGGATGCTGTGGCATGGATGGTGGCTCAGGATAGCCACTTGAGTCCACACCCACCCAACACCCTGGGTCCAATCTTGGGTGACTAGCACAAGCTGACACCTATGCTGCAACACCTACGCAAGCTAGCACAAGCCTGTCTATATGGACTGGCAGTCTCCCTCCCATTTGCAGTGCACATATACCCTTGCAGGTCAAGCAGATACTTTCTAAAATCTGTTTGGTGAAGGTTCACTTAACTCCTTTCATTGAGTCAAACCCTCAGGACTTAATCCAGTTCTCACTACTGTTGAAATCAGTGGAGTTTGCCTGTGCATGGACCTCACTATCTGGGCAATGTTTAATTATTTATTTTTAGTACTTAAAACAACTACTATCAATACTTTTTGAAACCGATATTGTGCATGCAGAATATGGTACCTGACTGCTCAGCTAGTCTGAGCAGGGCATGTGAATCCTCTATTTCCTTTTGCACTATTTAAGTTGCACTTGTGAAAATATGTCTTTACTATTTCTGCATGTCACTGTTATTTGTATTATTAATTTAGCACAGACATTCTGTTCAGTGCAATTCAGTAGGAAATGCTTCAAGCAGTTGGAAGCTAGGTGTGATAACCCTTAATGAAGCGAGTAGGCCCTGGCTTCAATACTGCACGTAGGCATCCTGTTGACTTCAGAAGGACTACTTGTATGAGTAAGCATTACAAGTTTGGGCCCTAAATCAAACACAAACAATACAGTTTAAACAAGCAATAAGCCAGAAGGGCCTTCAGTATAGAAGCATTATGGAAATAGCTATTTTGCATTTTTATTAAAAGGATTTACCTATCTGTAGTAGATTATGTGTAAGGATTTGCAGAAGAAATTTATTTTTAAGGAGTGATTTAAATGAAGTGATGGAGGATGATTAATGTAAACGGAGAAGGGAGGCCTTTGAAGAGTACTGGGCAGCATGGAAGAAGGGATGAAACGAAAAAGGCACAATGATTCCAGATGGATTTTGGCACAATTATATCCAGCAGTAGTGGGAGAATGAAGAAACGAGAGCAGAGATGTAGGCAAGGACAGAACTATGCAAGGCCTTGAAGGAAGAACAAGGAGCTTGAACTTGATTCAAAGACTTACATATATTTTAATGCTTATTTCAAATGCATTCTTTGAATGTTTATCCCTAATGCTCTAATAAAATATCATTATCAGTACACTGTAATCATTTACCTCAGGAAAGAGCAGTTTACAGATGCTTTCAGCTAACGTGTGTAGATACACTCTGCTTCTACTGGTTTTCCTTTGTGGAAGGGTCCCATGAGTGTCTTTTTCACTGACTTCTTTGCAGATGGGCAAAGCTGCTCTAGAACTATTTGGCACTTCTGCACATTCCTCCTCATGTTCATCAGATATATGACTTTGGGTCAGTAAAGAGAAAGGACATTCCCCAGTGATCTTCAAGTCTTTCAGTTTGGTACAGAACATACTGTACAAAGTCTCTCTGTCTATTGAGATTAAGAGTACTTTGCTTTGTGTTTAATTCTCTTCTGCTGACTAACAGTAGAAGCCAGAACAGTAGATGAAGGCAATTGCTGTGGAAGATTTGTCGTTATAAATCACTGCAGGAACAGATGTAGCTTTATAACCCTACAAAACAAGAGGAAAGAAAAAAAGAGAATCAAAACATGAAAGAATGATAGTGTACACTAATTTAGTTTGCCTTATGGCTATGGAAATGTCAAGTTATGGTAAGGTCAGCCTTACTATAACCTGGAGGCTCTGACCCAGGAAAGAACTTAAGCACATGCCTAACTTTAAGCACATGAATAATTTCATTGACTTCAACTACTCATGCACTTAAAGTTATGTGCATGTTGGATTGGGGCCCTGGTAGCTAATGCAGAAACATATTTTATCTGAACTGTAACTGTAATCATGTTGAAGGATTAGATCTCTGTTGAAAAAAACAAACGAAGACACACTGACAACAGTCAGAAAACATATTTCATTCCTGTTAAAAAAAACCTACTTGAAGTGAAACAATGGGATTTGTTTTTACTAACGTGGGAATTTAAGCCTCAGTGCTCTTGATACTCACGGTATCACATTCATAGTCAGTGCAAGTATGACTGAGTTAGATCTACTTGCACTTCTGGAATGTAAGACCATGGATGTCAAGATCCAGCCCCTCAGCTCAAGGCTATTGTCCTGGCCATGCAGGTAGAAAGGCAAGCTGCAACAGATGTGGTTTAATTAGGTTGCAACTCCAGTCACTTAACACATCTGGGAATACGCAGCAATAAATTGTCCATTGCTGGTCATCTTTCTTTCCTTAATCATTTGGGAGGGCTGACATCAGTTCTCCCTATTTCCATTCTGGTCCAAGCCTGTTGCTGGGACCCCACCATCCACCCCTCATCTGAGGATTAAAGGGAGGTGGGAAAAGGGTGGATTTGTCTCCCATGGAACCAGATTTTAGAAGCCCCAACCCTCCTTTTCCCAGCTTCCTTAAAGCTACTTCCAATTCCTGTTTATCAGTCAACTATATCCTCTCTGCAACAAGTAAATGCCACACCTATTACCTCCTAAATTGCAGTGCCTTGACTTAACCTCCAGACTGGGGGCAGGGACAATTATGGAATGGGATAGACTAAATTCAAAAAGTTAAAGCTTTATAAACACAAATTTTCAACATCACATGTCAAAATATAGAAAGTAAATATCCAGAAATCAACAAATCATGCCAGTTTTTACTATGCGTTTTAGTCCATCTATAATAAACCTAATTCAAAAGTCTAAATCACAGGATTTTGACTCTAAAAAGTTCTCAAGCAGCATTCTTCTTTCTTTGCCTATCTGTAAACTCTGATTATCATCAATGAAAACATTTTTTCATCAGATTCTATATGTATGGTGAAATTAACATTTACCAACATTTATCCATAAAAATCTAATCCTTCCAGCATGATAATAATGTATATGCTACATTGTTAAAAAATGTTCTTTAGGTCTTTGATTATCCTTAAGCACATGCTTCAGTGCTTTGCTGAATCGGGACCTTACTTTTTAAGAACAACGCTGTTTCAGTTTAATATCATTACTGAAGCACTTTGTATAAACACTGTACCAAATACACTAGGATTTAAGAAAAAAGTTTATTTTTGAAAAGATCTTTTGTAAAACAATGTAGCATTGAAATACAATGACCATTGGAAAACGGCTCCCGATGAATGAAATTCTTCATTTACACACACTGCCTCTGATTAGAAATGAACTGTATGAAAATTTCAAATTCTCAGCTTTTGAAGAATGAAGGGTTGCATTAACCCCGGTAGCATTAACCCTGGTAGCACTAGTTATTTGAAACACAAGTTTGATCGTCTTACAATTGAAGTCTATATCAAAACCTGCAAAAATTTTCAAGTGAGAAGAATTAGGGCCCTGATGATTCCAATAATATTAATAAAAATATTATTACTGTACTAATATTTAAATTTCAACACAGTTTAAGAAAAGGCTGAAGCTTACTCCTAACAAAGGTTTTCCTAACAACTATTTGTTATTATTTTTTTTACAAAAAGAAACTGGATGGCCCTTTGGTACACGGTATCTCCATTCAAAACCACAATGCACTGAATTAGCCTAACAAAGTAGGGCCAAACCATGAACCTCTACATGGCCTTACACAGAATCAAACCTTTAATGAAAACAAAGTAGGAAACATAATTCTACAATGTCTCAGCAGACTCATGTACAGAAACATATTGACAGTAGCAAGACAATATATTATCATGCTACTGTTTACTGGGGAAATGTCATCAGTTATAAGGGTCTTAAAAAATATGAGAATTATGAGACATGGAGTACATCACAGCCTGAATCAGACAGTCCCAATACTTGTTTGAAGATTTATGGTTGCTCACAACACTTGAACACACCCACTGACAACAAATTATAATTTAAAGAGATATGAGGAAATTTGGAAAGTTTCTAGGCTTGTCCTTGCTGCCCAAATCATGCTCTTACAGAGTCTACCCCAAGACAACTTCATGTTCTCCCTCTGTCTCGTATTAATTGTCATTAGATTTACCTTTGAAAGGAAGTTTAAAATAAAAAAAAATCACAGCTCCCACGATCAAACAACGAACAGTAAATGTATTGATCATTTGACTCTGTTCAAAATTATACCATGCCATCAGAAAAAAATGCTGATGAATTATACAGGATATTTACTGCATTGCTCAAAATCTTTTGTTTTTAATACTTTTCAGTATACTTCCATATATACTTGCCTGTACAACAGGTGAAGTGCCTTCCTCTATGCTCTCCTGTATTATTTACCTATGAATTCTTTACTCTAGTAATAAATGTCCATGACAATAATTTTAAGTACAGTGCAATGGATCATACCTTTCAAAAACAGACGAATATTAAAATTTCCATGAAGAGCAGATGCACGATTACTTGTTAACTAGCATTTAACAAGCACTGTTTAATAATTTTATTTCATGGAAATAGGACAAAAATCATAAGCAAATTAGTTTATAAACCTAAAAGATGTATTTTATACTTATGTAGATTACAGGCATACAGTGAAGTATGGGGATTTATATCATCTCTTATCCTCAGTGATTTGAAATTAGTTGAGAGTACTTTGACTAGTCCCAAGCATCTTAACAAGGCTTCTGTTAAAATACACACAGAGAAGATCCCCCAAACCCACAAGAAAAAAACATGTTCATCTTTTAAGAACTTTAAAGTATTTGTTTAGTCTCATTTAATCTCATTAAATCACATATGTATAAAAAAGTTAACTGTCTTTCTTCATCTGCTTTGTTGATAAGTTACCTTATGAAACAGATGCAGACTTCACATGCCAGGGAAACATTCATTTGTTTTGGTGTAGTGGCTGCTTTGGAGTGCACAGCAGCTCAACAATTGGAGGATGTATTCATAGATTCATAGACTGTAGGGCTGGAAGGGACCTCGAGAGGTCATCAAGTCCAGTCCTCTGCCCTCATGGCAGGACCAAATACTGTCCAGACCATCCCTGATAGACATTTATCTAATCTACTCTTAAATATCTCCAGAGATGGAGATTCTGCAACCTCCCTAGGCAGTTTATTCCAGTGTTTAACCACCCCGACAATTAGGAACTTTTGGCTAATGTCCAACCTAAACCTCCCTGTGACATTATTGACATAATCTGGGACCACATAGAACATGGTTGCAACCAAAGTCCTGTAGTGGCACCAAATCTTGTATAAAGGGGGTCAAATGAGGTGTCCAAGACCAGGTTATATGTCGCTGCTTATGATTATGCTGTTTGTATATATGTATCATTTTTGTAGTTGAAGTTATGAATATTGGCTCTGTACTGTCTGTACTTCAAACTTATGCTCTGCTTCTGGGTGACATCTCAGACAAGTTGGTGTTAGCTCTGCCTAGCCTGCTTGATGGCCCATTAAGGACCATCATCTATACAACTGACCCATTGAGAGAAGGCAGATATGTCTTATAACTCAGCAAAGTATGCAGGAACTTGCCCATATGACTCCAGACTCCATTTTGCTGTAATTTTCCACAGTAGGAACAAAGAGGTGTTCTTACACCTGGAAAAGACTATAAAAGGCTGATGCCTCATCTCCATCTTGTCTTCAATCCTGCTTCTTACCTCTGGAGGGACTTTGCTACAAACAGAAGCTCTGAACAAAGAACTGAATGACCCATCCCAGCTGCGGATGTACACCAGAGACTTGATTTAAACCTGCAGTTTATTTCATCACTTACAAGCCTGAACCAAGAACTTTGCCATTACTGCATGTACTTGATTCCATTTAACCAATTCTAGCTCTCATCTATATCTTTTTCCTTTTATGAATAAACCTTTAGATTTTAGATTCTAAGAGATTGGCAACAGTGTGATTTATGGGTAAGATCTGATCTGTATATTGACCTGGGTCTGGGGCTTTCATAAACAGATAGCTAAGGGTTAATGTCTCTTACACCTGGAAAGAAGTAACCTGAAACACCTGACCAGAGGACCAATCAGGAAACAAGACTTTTTCAAATCTGGGTGGAGGGAAGTTTGTGTCTGAGTTCTTTGTTCTTGTCTTCTGCCTGTACTCCCTCTCGGCTATGAGAAGGATTTTTCTGTCTCCGGGCTTTCTAATCTTCTGTTTCCAAGTTGTAAGTATAAAGATAGGAAGACCATAGGTTTCTATTGTTTTCTTTTCTATTTACATGGGTATAGTCGCTGGAATGTGTTAAATTGTATTCTTTTTGGATAAGGCTGTTTATTCATATTTCTTTTAAGCAAATGACCCTGTATTTGTCACCTTAATACAGAGAGACCATTTTTATGTATTTTTCTTTCCTCTTATAAAGCTTTCTTTTTAAGACCTGTTGGAGTTTTTCTTTGGTGGGGAACTCCAGGGAATTGAGTCTGTAGCTCACCAGGGAATTGGTGGGAGGAAGAAGTCAGGGGGAAATCTGTGTGTGTTAGATTTACTAGCCTGACTTTGCATACCCTCTGGGTGAAGAGAGAAGTACTTCTGTTTCCAGGACTAGAAACAGAGAGGGTGGAATCCCTCTGTTTAGATTCACGGAGCTTGCTTCTGTGTATCTCTCCAGGAACCCAGGGAGGGAACACCTGGAGGGGGGAAGGAAAATGGTTTATTCCCCTTTGTTGTGAGACTCAAGGAATTTGCGTCTTGGGGTCCCCAGGGAAGGTTTTTGGGGGGACCAGAGTGCCCCAAAACACTCTAATTTTTTGGGTGGTGGCAGCTTTACCAGGTCCAAGCTGGTAACTAAGCTTGGAGGTTTTCATGCTAACCCCCATATTTTGAACGCTAAGGTCCAAATCTGGGAATAGGTTATGACAGGGGCTTGGTTCTTTGAGATTGAGAGAATCTTTTTTCTTTTACTGGGGTGTTGGTTTTCATAACCATTCATCCTCATGATGAGTGGCACTGGTGGTGACACTGAGAAACTGGAGCGTCTAAGGGGATTGCTTGTGTGACTTGTGGTTAGCCAGTGGGGTGAGACCAAAGTCTCCTTTGTCTAGCTGGTTTGGTTTGCCTTAGAGGTGGAAAAACCCCATCCTTGGGCTGTAACTGCCCTGTTTTAAGCAATTTGTCCTGAATTGGCGCTCTCAGCTGGGTCCCGCCAGAACCACATCGTTACACTCCCTTCCTGCAGTTTAAGCTCATTGCTTCTTGTTCTAGCCTTAGTTTTCTCCTTCCTCCTTATGACACCCTTTTAGATACCTGAAAACTGCTATCATGTCCCCTTTCAGTCTTCTCTTTTCCAAACTAAACAAGCCCAGTTCTTTCAGCCTTCCTTCATAGGTCATGTTCTCTAGACCTTTAATCATTCTTGTTGCTCTTCTCAGGACCCTCTCCAATTTCTCCACATCTTTTTTGAAATGCGGTGCCCAGAACTGGACACAATATTCCAGTTGAGGCCTAACCAGCACAGAGTAGGGCGGAAGAATGACTTATCATGTCTCGCTCACAACACATCTATTAATGCATCCCAGAATCATGTTTGCTTTTTTTGCAACAGCATCACATTGTTGACCACATCCACCACTTCTCCTTTATCCACAAGACTTGTTATCCTATCAAAGAAAGCTATCAGATAAGTTTGACATGATTTGTTCTTTACAAATCTATGCTGGCTATTCCCCATCACCTTACCACCTTCCAAGTGTTTGCAGATGATTTCTTCGATTACTTGCTCCCTTATCTTCCCTGGCACAGAAGTTAAACTACCTGATCTGTAGTTCCATGGGTTATTTTTATATCCCTTTTTATAGATGGACACTATATTTGCCCTTTTCCAGTCTTATGGAATCGCTCCTGTCTCCCACGATTTTCCAAAGATAATAGCTAGAGTCTCAGATACCTCCTCTATTAGCTCCTTGAGTATTCTAGGATGCATTTCATTAGGCTCTGGTGACTTGCAGGCATCTAACTTTTCTAAGTGATTTTTAACTTGTTCTTTTTTTATTTTATCTTCCAAATCTACCCCCTTCCTATTAGCATTCACTATGTTAGGCATTCCTACAGACTTCTTGGTGAAGACTGAAACAAATAAGTAATTGAGCATCTCTGCCATTTCCAAGTTTCCTGTTACTGTTTCTCCCTCCTCACTAAACAGTGGGCCTTAGTCCTTGGTCTTGGTCTTCCTCTTGCTTCTAATCTATTGATAAAAAGTCTTCTTGTTTCCCTTTATTCCTGTAGCTAGTTTGAGCTCATTTTGTGCCCTTGCCTTTCTAATCTTGCTCCTGCATTCCTGTGTTGTTTGCCTATATTCACCCTTCGTAATTTGTCCTAGTTTCCACTTTTTATATGACTCTTTTTTATTTTTTAGATTATGCAAGATCTCCTGGTTAAGACAAGCTGGTCTTTTGCCACAGCTTCTATCTTTCCTACCCAGCAGAATAGCTTGCTTTTGGGCCCTAATAGTGTCCCTTTGAAAAACTGCCAACTCTCCTCAGTTGTTTTTCCCCTCAGTCTTGATTCCCATGGGACCTTATCTATCAGCTCTCTGAGTGTACCAAAATCCACCTTCCTGAAATCCACTGTCTCTATTTTGCTGTATTCCCTTCTACTCTTTCTTAGAATTGTGAACTCTATGATTTCATGATCACTTTCACCCAAGCTGTCTTCCACTTTCAAATTCTCATCTAGTTCCTCCCTATTTGTTAAAATTAAATCTAGAACAGCTTCCCCCCAGTAGCTTTTTCAACCTTCTGAAATAAAAAGTTGTCTGCAATGCAGTTCAAGAACTTATTGGATAGTCTGTGCCCCACTGTGTTATTTTCCCAACATATATCTGGATAGTTGATGTCCCCCATCACCACCAAATCTTGGTCTTTAGATGATTTTGTTAGTTGTTTAAAAAAAGCCTCATCCACCTCTTCCACCTAGGTAGGTGGCCTGCAGGTAGACTCCTAGCATGACATCACCCTTGTTTTTTCCCCCTTTAGCCTAACCCAGAGACTCTCACTATTTCCATCTCCTATGTCCATCTCTACCTCAGTCCAAGTGTGTACATTATTAATAATATAAGGAACACCTCCACCCTTTTTCCCCTGTCTATCCTTCCTGAGCAAGCTGTACCCATCCACACCAACATTCCAGTCGTGTGTATTATCTCACCAAGTTTTGATGATGCCAAAAATGTCATAGTTGTATTTATTTATTAGCACTTCAAGTTCTTCCTGCTTATTACCCATACTTCTTGCATTTGTATATAGGCATCTAAGATACTGATTTGATCTTGCCTCCCAGTTTTGCCCTGACCCTTCTTTCTCTCTGCCATTATAGCCCATGCTTCCTCCTTTTTCCGACCCATCTCCCAGATCTCCATGTTCTCAACTTACCTGTGGGCTTTGCATATTCACATCTGCATACAGGATTCTCAGTGTTAGTAAAAGTGGTTTCAGGTGGACAGCTGCCAGTTGCTGTATTAGGTACTGGAGATCTTGGGGAAGAGTGTGACCCATGTGATCTCAAACCTGCCCATCTCCTCAATGACATGTTTGTGAAACCTTTTTGCATCTTTTCAGTACGATGAGAGGAGTAGCGCTGAAATCGGTATTACCATATCGGATTAGGGTTAGTGTAGCCGCAAATCGATGGTATTGGCCTCCGGGCAGTATCCCACAGTGCACTACTGTGACCGCTCTGGAAAGCCATCTGAACTCAGATGCACTGGCCAGGTAGACAGGAAAAGCCCCGAGAACTTTTGAATTTCATTTCCTGTTTTCCCAGCGTGGAGCGCTGATCAGCACAGGTGGCCATGCAGTCCCAAATCCAAAAAGAGCTCCAGCATGGACCGTACGGGAGATACTGGATCTGATCGCTGTATGGGGAGACAAATCTGTTCTATCAGAGCTCCGTTACAGAAGATGAAATGCCAATGCATTTGAAAAAAATCTCCAGGCTATGATACAGAGTCCACAGCACAGTGCTGTGTGACAAGCATAACGGAAAGCCAAAGAATCAAATGAACGCTCATGGAGGAAGGGAGGGGGGACTGAGGACTCCAGCTATCCCACAGTCCCCACAGTCTCTGAAAAGTATTTGCATTCTTGGCTGAGCTCCCAATGCCTGTAGGGTCAAACACATTGTCCGGGGTAGTTCAGGGTATATCTTGTCAATTTACCCCCCCTCCCCACCCATGAAAGAAAAGGGAAAAAATTGTTTCTTGACTTTTTTCAATGTCACCGTATGTCTACTGCAGGCTGGTAGACGCGGTGCCGCGGTACTGAACAACAGCATCCTCTCCCCTCCCTTCCCCAGTGGCAGATGATACAGTGCAGAAGGACTGGTAGCCATCCTTGTCATCATCCCGTGAGTGCTCCTGGCTGGGCTCAGGTGAGGTTGGCCGGGGGCACCTGGGTAAAAATAGGAATGACTCCCAGTTATTCCCAACAGATGGTACAAAATGGCTGGTAACCGTCTTCATCATAGCAACTGGGGGCAAAGCTCCATGAGCACCGCCCCTTTCATGTCTAAAGAAAAGATTCTGTACTGCCTGGACTATCATAGCAGCGGAATGCTGGGCTCCTCTGCCCCCCACCGTTTAATGTCCTGCCTGGAGGCTGCCTCTCCCTCATTTTATCTCACTAAAAACTCAGTGTTTCTTATTCCTGCATTCTTTATTACTTCATCACACAAATGGGAGGACACTACAATGGTAGCCCAGCAGGGTTAGGGGAGGAGGGAAGCAATGGGTGGGGTTGTTGCAGAGGTACCCCTAGAATGGCATGCAGCTCATCATTTCTGTGGGATCTGACACGGAGCGGCTGTGCTTTCTGGTACACTGGCTCTCTAGTACACTTGCCCCATATTCTAGGCAGGACTGACTCTATTTTTAGATAAACCATAAAGGAGGAGAGTCATTCCCATTTTTGTCTTTGCGCCTCTGGCTGACCTCAGCGAAAGTCAGCCAGGAGCACCCATGACAGCAGCAGACAGTACAGAACGACTGACAACCGTCATCTCATCGCCAATTTACAATGGCACAGCAGACACAACAGAACGACTGGTAACCGTCTCTGCTACCTTGCAAAGGCAAATGAATGCTGCTGTGTAGCGCTGCAGTACTGCCTCTGTCAGCGGCATCCAGTACACATACGGTGACAATGACAAAAGGCAAAATAGGCTCCATGGTTGCCATGCTATGGCGTCTGCCAGGGCAATCCAGGGAAAAAGGGCACGAAATGATTGTCTACTGTTGCTTTCACGGAGGAAGGATTGAGTGACGACATTTACCCAGAATCACTTGTGACACTCTTTTTGCACCATCATGCACGGGGATCTCAACCCAGAATTCCAATGGGCGGGGGAGACTGCGGGAACTATGGGATAGCTACGGGATAGCTACCCACAGTGCAACGCTCCAGAAATCGACGCTAGCCTTGGTACATGGACGCACACCACCGAATTATTGTGCTTTGTGTGGCCGCGTGCACTCGACTTTATACAATCTGTTTTACAAAACCGGTTTATGTAAAATCAGAATAATTCTGTAGTGTAGATGTACCCTGAGTAGTTATTGAGATCCATCAGGGCTGGCAACTAGAGGACCTAACAGCTGGAGCACTTTCAAGGCCTGCCTCCAAGGCACGGCACATCTGGTGCTACTGAATAGCTTAAGAGGTTGGTGTACCACAGCATTAAGCAGTCATAATAATTACTGAAATATTGCAGTGATTATAAACTAATATTTCAAAACATCATTAGTGAAATTTAACATTAATGGGATCACCATTACTTTAAAAGTCTTAATGGCTTCCTGAAAGGATGAAACCATATTATGAAATCCAAATTAAATACTAAACATCACCCCAGCTACTCCCCTGCTTGATATCTCACCCTGAGCCACAATGAAGACCTTCTCTCAGTCTAGTGTGATAGTTCCTCCTAATTCTTAATATTTTATTATTTTAAAAAATGTGTTATGTCAGAGAAAACAGGACCAATAATAATAATTTTGCTACTGCAAAATTAGCCAGCTGTCCAGCCAAGAGATCGACCATAAAGGGAAGAAAAAACTTCGGAGGCGGAGGGAGGCTTTGGGGATAGGTAGTTTCCTAAATCAAATTCTCCCACTGTTCCTCACCCTGAGTAGCACCTTAGTCCTCAATGGCTCCATTGCAATCAATGGGAAATGAGGGCTCCATAAAATACATGAGTAGACTTTAAAGATCACAGATTTTAAAGATAAAGTAAAAGGCTTTGTACCTAACATGTGACTTACGTTTCTGCTGCGTGAATAGTTATAGCTATTAATATAAGAGAAAAAAAATGAATATCATGATTTAACAGTCAATGTTCCAGAGGTGGACCCAACTCAAATCCAAGTGTCAAAACACCACTGAAATTTGGGGGTGATTGGTGTCAGTTCTGATTTTATAAGTGACATATCTCTCTAAAATGGGCTGAAACAAACCCCTGGATCCCAACACTGCTAAACTTTTAGGGAGGGCGGAAGTGGTCCAAACTCTAGCTCTAAACATTACAACACACATCCATCCCTAGATGTAATTAAAAGCACAGCATAAGCCCAGAATTCCACACCCAGATCTTAGCATGTAGCTAAAAGGAAGGACTGATTGTCAAATGTTTGGTATAAAACAGACTTGCCATTTTAGGTTTACATATGTATTTTCTAAGGGACAAATCCTCTTCCTAGAGCTTGGCCCAAGTATTTGGACTGCCATACTGGGAAGGTGGCATGGGAAGAACCCTCTGTCTCCCAGGGCAAAATGGCTGTGGAACCACCCCAGTGAAGTTACTGCAGTCCAATGTCTGGAGCAGGCTCTACAGCACCTCATGGTGGCAAATCCTCTTGCCTACCATTGTCCAATCCCCATTCCTCAGTGCAGTCCGCTACCACAGAGCCGAGCTATGTGTAGAATGGAACCCTGAGCCCTCTAACCCTGGGAAATCTCACCATTTGGCTGTTCACTGAGCTTGCAGCTGCAGGGACAGGATAGCCCCTTAACGATTTTGGACTTGAAAACAAATTCATGTATTTGACCAGGCATTTCAGCTCACTTTTTACTGAGAAGTCTTGCTTCTTGGGCTGTGCTAACATCACTGATGACATGGTAAATGACTCGGGTGCACAAATAAGTAAGTAAACAAAACAAAGAAGCTATACCAATGAAAACAGAATACATTTTTTCTGTCTAATGGAAAATATCCAAAATGGTAGGGAAATTGTATTTTCATGCTTCTAAGTGAAATACATAGACTTATATATAATATTTTCCTCTTATTCTCTGGATTTGCAATCTGTCAAAAAGCAATAAAGCTTTTAACTGAATAACTGTAATGAATAATAATGAGCAGTCAAAGAAATAAATCTATGAATAGTCCCTTAACAGAATCTTTTCTTGATCTTATAGTGCAAAATCCTGTCCTCAGGTACAACTCCCAAGGTAATCAATGGGAGTTATACGGATATGACTGAGAACAGTATTTTTTCCACAGTTCAAACAATTTAAGTTGGAATCAACAAATGAGAAAGAGATCGCAAGTCCAAAAACATGAAATTATTGTAAAGAAAACTGTGACAGTCAAGTGTTCTGCTTGTTGGCTCCTTCCGCTCCAATTGCATACTTACAGCCAGATCCCACAAGCTTATATACACACAAGTAACTTTACTCACCCGAGTAGTCCCATGACTTCAATGGGACTGCTCTCATGAATAAAGTTAGTTCTGTGCATATCTGCAAAATCACACCCTTGATTTGCAGTCATACCATGAATAATTTATTATAATATGAAAATTAATAGCCTTCTTCTGACAGTGGCTATAACTATTATTTCTGTGTGATATTCATGATCAAACAGATTTGTTGTTCCTTTTTTATAACAGTGGATGAATTTAAAAACAAGCCATTAAGAGATTCCAAAATCCTACAGCCCTTGAAACAAACAAAACCACTCTTTTTCATATCAGTAAAGTTAAACGTGTGTTTGCCATATTAAGACACAAACTTGCACAAGTACAGTAATTGCCATTGTTTTAGCTACGTGGCGGTTTAAAACATCAATTGCATTAAGACACTAAATGGCTAAATATTTCCCGGTACCTACTGTTGTGTTCGCCATTTTAAATTATAATGAACAGAAAGTTTAAAAAGCAATTGTTTACCAAACACTTCCCTGAAATATATAGATACCACGTATTTGTTCGAAAACTAAGCCCTTTTAAGGTAAACAGTGTTTTATAAACAAATTCTAACCACAGATTTTTCTGACTCAGTGTTTGCCACCTGTAGCACTACTGTGTCTTTCACACAGAAAAATCACTAATAACTATGAGTAAACATGAAAGGTCCAAGCCAACTCCCATTGAAGTCAACAACAGTTTTTCAGGATCCAACAGTAGTTGGATCAGATCCTAGGAGTTTTGCCACAGTTGTCATGGAAATAGATTCTGAGATTTGCATGTTTTCTTCTATTTGAAAGAAAACACACCCATGATTTTTGACATTCTGGCACTTTTGCAGGTGATTGTGGTAGACATGATAGTAGCAACTGAACCAAATCTTCTGAGATCCTTGAGAGCTGTCAAGTTAAGAGGTAGGAAGAAGTGAAAGTAAGCTGGTACCGGCCGGTACGGAGGACCAGTAAGAAAAGGAGACTGACTGAGGGAGGGAAAGAGAAGCCTGCTTCCTGCATAAGAATAGTTTAAACTCAGCTGTTCCCTGATGGTTCAGCCCCCAGGGCTAGGTTTCTGGCATCCCTGTTAATTTCACTTACAGTAGCTAGGGGGAAGGGGTGGAGGAGAGGGTGTGTTGACCATGGCAGGGGCAGTCCTTTTCTGCTCCCGGGATGAGGGGATCTCTCCAATACTAATATACACAACAAACACAAGCATTTGGCTGCACAGCTTAAATCCAGAGCTAATAAAAGCAGGTGGAAGGGGAAAACTCACTGTCACATTGGTTTCTTGGCTCCTCCCTCCCCCTCCTCCAGCCAGGCTGCAGACAAGGCTCTGCATTCCTCCCCCCCAACCCCCAGCATGGGTTCTCCTCTAGGCTCTAGCTTGCAGTAGGGACACTGGCTGAGATGCCTGCTGCTGCTGCCTGCAAAAGAACAGTTTAAACTCAGCTGTTCCCTGTGCAGTTCAGTGCCCAGAGTTAGGAGCCATTTCTGGCATCCTTGTTAATTTCACTCCCAGTTGTTGTTGGGTGTGTGTGACCATGGCAGGGGCAGTTCTTTTCTGCCCCTGGGATGAGGGGATCTCCTAAACACAGTCAAAATCAGGAACCATTTCCAAGTTCAAATCTATCCCATTCCCTCTCCAGCAGAGGATCATGGTTGTGATGTCCAAACTGCTTGCAGATCCTCTTTGAAATGTTACTGTTTAAAAAAAAACAACACAAAAAATATGGAGAATATGGTGGAAAGATGTGTCATGATGATTAGGGCTTATTTGGGGCAATGCAATTTTACTAAAGCAACGACAGATTCACAGGGAAAGCAAATAGCCTCCATAGACAAAACCACAAAGGGATTGGAGGGGAAAACTGAATATTCAGGGAAATTATTGTGCCTCCTTTGAAAGAAATGGTAGTTTTCATTCCAATCCACCCTCTTTATATATTGATTTAAACACCTGAAATGTCCTTAGGACATCGGGTGCAATCTCAGATCTCTTTCTGTTTTGTCCTGCTTGCAGAGTGCAGAGGCTGAAATTGACAAAACTTTCTCTAAATATCTTATATCTCATATTTCATGAAGCCTATTCCAGTTGTCCTTCATTCACCCCTGACTTCCCCTCCCTCCCCCCACCCCCACCCCCGGCTCCCTCCCTGGCTGGCTGGCTGTGGTTTTTGCCTTGTTTACTTACTCCTTGGCAGACCCAGCCCAGCGGCACCTGCTGGCTCTCTGCAGGCAGCAGCCCACAGGGGCCGGTTGCTGGGGTCGCTGCTGGTCGATGGCAGGCTGCAGCTGCATTGTTTGTGACACATTCATACACATACACATACATACAGTCAGAGTTGAAAGTAAGCCGGTCTGGTCTGGTCCGGCGTACTGGCAAGAGGCAGTACGCCGTGCTGGACCGCATCGACTTCCACGGCGGGGATTGAAAGGGCTTTGGGCTGCCTATAGCTGCAGGCAGCCCTGAGCCCTTTACATCCCAACCACGGCTGAGATTTAAAGGGCTCAGAGCTCCCTGCCACTGCGGGCAGCCCAGAGCCCTTTAAATCCTGGCTCCGGCGGCCAGGGTGGGGCCAGGATTTAAAGGGCTCCGAGCTTCCCCCAGCGGCAGGAATTCTAGGCCCTTTAAATCCCTGCCCCAGCCCCACAAAGCTCGGGGTTCCCCCTGGCGGCCAGAGCCCCGGGCCCTTTCATTTGCCCCTGAGCCCCAGGGGGCTCCCAGACACCTCTGCAGCTGGGAGCCCCTGGTTGATTTAAAGGCTCTGGGTCTCCCAGGCACAGCTGGTTCCCCAGGGCCTTTAAATCTTGAGAGGCCACACCTCTTCCGGATGAGTGGTTTTTATTCTTTCCCCAAATGTATGGAGCAAACAGAAAGTGAAACATTTTTGTGCAGATGAGGCAGGATTAAAATTATCGCAGAAACACAGGGCTGAAAGGGATCTCGAGAAGTATTCTAGACCATCTCTGGCAGGTGTTTGTCAAATCACGTTTTTAAAAACCTCCAATGATGGGGATTCCACAACCTCCCTTGGAAGCCTGTTTCATTGCTTAGCTTCCATACACTTAGAAAGTTTCTTTTTCTATTATCTAACCCAGTGGTTCCCAACCTTTTTGTGGCCAGTAGCACATTCATGTTTTCAGAAGAGTGTGGCGGGCGCCAACAATTTTTCAAGGCTTATTTTGTATTTGTACATTAAATAATACAAAAAACATCATATTTAATATAACATAATATATGAATCCAGAGAGAAAAGAGAAGCTGCGAGGATAGAGAACACCAGCGCCTGGCCTGCAACCCCGGAGTTCTCTGTCCCTGGCAGGCACGGGGCTGCGGTTTCTCTCTGGCTTATGCCAAGGCCCCTCACCTGCCAGGGACCAAGAACACAAGCGCCCACAGCCTGCAGCCCCGGAGTTCTCTATCCCCGGCAGGTACGGGGCCACAGTTTGTCTCCCCCGCTGGGCATTAGGCGGGCCCGCGCCTGCTGGGAACAGAGAACACCACGCTTGCAGCCTGAGTTCTCTGTCCCCATCAGGTGCCGGGCTGCAGCTTCTCCCCCTGCTGGGCACTAGGTGGGCGCACATAAATGCCCCGGCGGGCACCTTGGTGCCCGCGGGCACCACGTTAGGGACCACTGATCTAACCCAACTCTCCCTTGCTGCAGATTAAGTACACTACGTCTGGTCCTTCCTTCAGTGGACACGGAGAACAACTGATTACAGTTCTTTTTGTAAGAGCCTTTAACATATTTGAAAACGGTTATCAGGTCCTCCCTCAATCTTCTTATCTCAAGACTAAACATGCCTGGTTTTGTTTGTTTATTTTAAATCTTTTCTCAGCGGCCAGGTTTTCTATACCTTTTATTTTTGTTGCTCTCCTCTGTACTCTCTTCAGTTAGTCCACATCTTTTGTAAAGTATGGTGCCTAGAATTGGACACAGTTCTCCAGCTGAGTTCCCACCAGTGCCAACCAGAGCACAGCTATCTCCAGTGTTTTATCTGGCACTCCTGTTAATACCTCTCTGGATGATATTAGCTTTTTTGTAATTTCATCACATTGTTGACCTGTATTCAATTTGTGAATCATTTTCACTTCCAGATCCTTTTCAGCCAGTTATTCTCCATTTTGTAATTGTGTATTTGATTTTCCCTTTCTACATGTAGTACTTTGCACTTGTCTTTATTGACCTTCATCTTGTTTTCAGACCAATTCTCCAATTTGTCAATGTTGCTTTCAATTCTAATCCTGTCCTCTAAAGGGCTGGCAACCCCTCCCCCAAGCTTAGTGTCAGCTGCACAAAAGCATACTCTCCATTCCACTATCCGAGTAATTAATGAAAATATTTTATAGTACTAGACTCAGAACGGACCCCCTATGGGACACCAGTCAATATGTCCATCCGACACCCCGAGTTTGACTGCCAACCATTGATAACTACTCTTTGACTATGGTTTTTCAACCAGTTGTGCACCCACCTTATAGTAACTTCATCTAGACCATATTTCCCTAGTTTGCTTATGAGAATATCATGTGGGAGAGTCAGAAACCTTATTAAAATCAAAATTTATCATTTCTACTGCTTCTCCCATCCACGAGGCAAGTAGCACTGTCAAAGAAGGAAATTAGGTTGGTTTGGCATGATTTTTTCTTGATTAATTCATACTGGCTATCACTTATACCCCTATTATCATCTGGCGGCTAAAAATTGATTGTTTAATCATTTGTTCTGATGTCTTTCCAGGTATCAATATATAATCCCTCAGGTCTTCTTTGTTCCCCTTTTTACAGATAGGTATTATGTTTGCCCTTCTCCAGTACTTTGGAAGCTCGCCAGCTTATTATCTTGCACACATATTGTTAAGAGAAACAGCACAATTGGTTGACTGCAGTGAATGAACAAACCCTTTTGTTGTCAGCCTTTGTACTAAGGTGTATGCAAAACAGGCTTTACTGAATCTGTTTGTTGAATACAACAAATTGGAAAATAAATAAATCAGAAGGCAAATTTTGGTATTTCTTAGGCTATTTAATATATGCTATGCCAGCCATTGTTTTCAGTGGGACTTCTGCAGTTATCTCATCTGCCCTTCTGTGAGATCCTTCCATTAAAAATATTCTGCTTTCTCGTCACTGTGGAAAGGAAGAGCTACTGGCAAATGGCACAGTATGCTTCTAGAATGACTTCTGCACAGGAAAAGTCAGCATATGCAAATGACAGCAACAGGCAAGCAAACATCTCAGTGCTAATTGCCATGTTCTGCCCCTGTTCTGTATTTGCAACTTTCCTTGACATCAGTAGGAGCTTTGTGCAAAGACTGAGGTGAGAATCTGAAAATAATCATAGTATTTAAAAAAAATCTGTGCAACAGCCTGAAATACAAGTTATCTAGGTCTAAAAATCTGAGATCCATTACATTAGAAATAGCTAAATCATTTCTAAAAATGTCTTAGTGTTTTAATAACACTTTCACTGAAAACCAGTTCCCTAAAAAGTCAATCAAAGGGGACATGTATATTACTTTGAACTTTCAGAATTCACTGTCATATTTTCCAAAGTATAGCCAAAAGATTAATTAAGAGACAAAGTGGGTGATGCAAATTAAAAAATATTTTATTGAACCATCTTCTGTTGGTGAAAGAGACAAGCTTTTGAGCTCCTCAGAACTCTTCAACATTGCAAATACTGCCATAAACATTGCCCCAAATATTGTCAAATGCTGATTAACATGATTGATCTATGCTGCTGTCCTAGTTATAACAACTAACACATTTTAAAATATTTAGCATATTACAAACTACACCTAATGCCACTTTAAGTAAGTGTAAAAAAATCAGCATTTCACAGAACTACTGAATTTGCATACTGTATCCCACAGAACAATAGACCATCCAGCCTTTTAAAATTTAGTTACTACATTCAGTTCCAGACATCTTAAGGCCTTGCTTCAGGGCAACACATATTCAGGACTTAGGTATGTAATTAAGCACTGTCCCGAGCAGGGATGATTTCCTGAATTGGACAAATATTAGCACTCCCTAGAGTTTGCCTACAAATGGAATGAAACTAACTAAGGAATTTGGTGGAATTGAAATATGAGGGAAGACTGAAGGACAAGAAACTGGAGAATCACAGATTTAGATGTACAAAAATACTGGACCCCTAAATTTGGACACAAAGTACGAGTTTGAATAGGAAGGCAACTGAAAATAAATTAGTTCTTCAGGATTCTATTTCTAGCACTGCCACAAACTTCTTGTGTGACCTTAACCCTCTTAATTTTGCTGTATGTTTCTACATGTGTAAAATGGGGACGATATTTCCAATAACTCAGGCAGGCGATGTTGATACACTAGTGTTTACATGGTGCTTTGAACCTTCAAAAGGATGGAACAATATTTATTATGAATTATTAAAATAATTGTGCGGTCTTGTAGCTCAAATAAATGAAGTTAAGCTACAGAGCCTGCTGGGCTTCCACTCCGGAAATGCTTCTGCTTGGCAGGCCCACCACACATCGTTAGCATTTTGATATCAGTGTGTTGTGGTGGAACTTACCTTAAGTCTAAGGCCATGTCTACATCTAAAATTTTGCAGCGCTGGTTGTTACAGCTGTATTAGTACAGCTGTATAGGGCCAGCGCTGCAGAGTGGCCACACTTACAGCAACCAGCGCTGCCAGTGGTGTTAGATGTGGCCACACTGCAGCGCTGTTGGGCGGCTTCAAGGGAGGTTCGGGGAACGCGAGAGCAAACCGCGGCGAAGCTGGTCTCCTTTCCCGGTTTGCTCTCTCGTTCCCCGAACCCCCGAACAAGCAGGTCTCCTTCCCTGCGGTTTGCTGGGTGGTTCGGGGAACACGAGAGCAAACCCGGGAAAGGAGACCAGCTTCGCCGTGGTTTGCTCTCGCGTTCCCCGAACAAGCAGGTCTCCTTCCCTGCGGTTTGCAGGGTGGTTCCGGGAAACGCGAGAGCAAACCGCGGCGAAGCTGGTCTCCTTTCCCGGTTTGCTCTCGCGTTCCCGGAACCACCCAGCAAACCTCAGGGAAGGAGACCTGCTTGCTCGGGGTTCGGGGAACGCGAGAGCAAACCGCGGCGAAGCTGGTCTCCTTTCCCGGTTTGCTCTCGCGTTCCCGGAACCACCCAGCAAACCTCAGGGAAGGAGACCTGCTTGCTCGGGGTTCGGGGAACGCGAGAGCAAACCGGGGAAGGAGACCTGCTTGATTACCAGAGGCTTCCTCAGGTATGCTGGGATACCTGCTTATTCCACGGAGGTCAAGAAAAGCGCTGGTAAGTGTCTATATTTGATTACCAGCGCTGGATCACCAGCGCTGGATCCTCTACACCCGAGACAAAACGGGAGTACGGCCAGCGCTGCAAACAGGGAGTTGCAGCGCTGGTGGTGCCCTGCAGATGTGTACACCTCCTAAGTTGCAGCGCTGTAACTCCCTCACCAGCGCTGCAACTTTCTGATGTAGACAAGCCCTAAGACAATCAGTAAGTAGCTGAAAACAAAGCAGAACTCAAGACCAAAAGCACTTGGCACTTGGAGCAAGCTGCAAGGGGAAATCTACTAGAATTGCAAAGTCCTGCACAGTCCTGGAGCTTCATGCAACACTGTGAGTAGTTCTACTGAAGTACAATGGGACTATTCGCATTGTGTAATCCACATGCAGATCAGAGCCCTAGCTGTTTCTCTAATCTAGTTAAACTTTTTGCCAAGTGCAAATTATTATTGCTAGACAATAGTTCCTGCTCCTTACCTCACAAGGGAGAAAAAAATGGGGGGAAACAAGGGGAAAAATAAAGGAGAACAAGGAGAAAAATTAAAACAGCCAGAAAAGGATACAATGGGAAACAGGTGGGAAAGGATGGAAAAAAGGAGAGAAGAAAGTGACAAAATGGCAAAAAGAAGGAGAAAAAGATATGGTAATGGAGAGGGTGAAAACATATGGAACAGAGAAAAATAAAATCAAAAGGGCATAGATAATGTGGGGGTACTCTTGTTATTTCACATTTTTCTCTACTGAGAATTCTGTGAAACACCAAATCTTAAACAGCTCCAAACAGCTGTGAAACACCAAACAGCTCTCCTACCTCTGCAATGTTTTGTTTGCTTCTGTTAACTAATCTATTTCAGGATACAAGTAAGTTAAAATGTGAAGGTAACAGAGCCAAGGCCTTCAAGTTTCTTCTTCTGCCTTCAGTAGATGGTTGTTTCACTAACCAACACCATGGAGCTGGGAGCTGCAGTCTCACAGACTACCTTCCAGTAAATATTAGTCAGGTCATTAGTTGTAGCAGGGAAAACAGCAATCCCAGAACTCTGGTCTTGGCAAGTAAGTTAAGAAGTAAATTAATTCCTACTATTTTGTTTTAAAATGCATTGATTTGCAATTTAAACGTAGGGCTATATAGTGTTACTGATTCAAGATTGTATAGCTTTGGTTTCATTTTTTAAATATTTCATTTCACCTTTATGAAATGTTTTTCCTCCTCTACATTTCCTTTTCCTACTAGCTCTGGGATGACATTTATTCCTGCATCTGAAATCCTGAGAAGGAAACACTGAATATAGGATTTCCTTAAAGATTCTAACCTCCATTGCCCAGAGGTCATGTGAAACTTGCAAACTCCTGTACTGCAGTCAAGAGTCAGCAATACACATTCCGTAGTATTCTGTATTTCACACCCCAGCTCTGCCGGATACTATGAGAGCCAGATTCTGTCACTATTACTCACATTGTGTAGTACCTTAGGGCTTGGCTACACTGGAGAGTTGCAGCGCTGGTGGTGGGTTTACAGCGCTGCAACTTAGTAACTGTCCACACCTGCAAGGCACATCCAGCGCTGCAACTCCCTGGCTGCAGCGCTGGCTGTATACCTGGTCTGCTTGGGGTGTAATGATTGCAGTGCTGGTGATGCAGCGCTGCTCATCAAGTGTGGCCACCAAAAACGCTGTTATTGGCCTCCAGGGTATTAGGAGGTATCCCAGAATGCCTGCTCACAACAAACATGAAGAATAGCTGAACTCTGAACTCCCCGGAGCTACTTATCTAAAAAACAAACACAGCTGCTCTTTGCTCCAGAGAGCGAGCGGAGGCAGGGGAATTGCTTTGGAATGTTCACAGCTGTTTGCTTGAAGACAGAGGGGAGTCCGTGTTGAGCAGCTGCTTATGTGGTCTGAAGGCAATTTAGGAGTGCATAATTTGTATTTAGTGAATAAGAGAGGGGTGGGGGAAGGGGTCAAAACTTTTAAAATGATTGAAGGTAGGTGCTGTGTATCTTCCAGTCCTTAGAACTTGCAAGGCAGGGAGCTGAGAACAGTGTCAGCTCCAAAAATCCACTCTCTCTGTCTCCCCCACGCTCCCTGTCACACTCCACCCCACCCCCCCGTTTTGAAAAGCAAGTTGCAGCCACTTGAACGCTGGGATAGCTGCCCACAATGCACCACTCCCAACAGCGCTGCAAATGTGGCCACAGTGCAGCGCTGGTAGCTATCAGTGTGGACACACTGCAGCGCTTTCCCTACACAGCTGTACCAAGACAGCTGTAACTCCCAGCGCTGTACAACTGTAAGTGTAGCCATACCCTTACTCTGTGAGTTGTCCTATTGATTCAGAAGTATCTGAATAACTTTTTATTAATATTGTGCATAGTTCTGTGTGTTTATGTACAATGGTTTATTTGTTATAGGGTGAGATAAAAAGAGGTTGTTAAAGGAAGCAAGTAGGAAAGGCAAAACAATGACAAAGATAAAGTAATGTCATAGAGAATACCAAGGCTCCTTAAGCAAACAATGGGGGTTCCTGGCTCCCTCCAATCTGGCAAAGCCTCCTCTTCTCAGGCCAAATCTAAGATCAAAGAGGATTCTAAAAGCTTACAAAGATACTAATCTGTGGTGTCCGATGAAGTGGGCTGTAGCCCACGAAAGCTTATGCTCAAATGAATCTGTTAGTCTCTAAGGTGCCACAAATACTCCTTGTTCTTTTAGCCTGCAGAAATGGAGGGAGAAGTTGTCTGCCACTGCAGGCTGACACAGACTGAGGTAGAGTCAGGGTCTGCACTGCTGCAAGCTGGCTGTCACTTGATCCATAAGAGGAATAGGGCCGAACACCACAGCTAAATCCCACCTACATAAGAGAGTTTGGGGAGAATGCCAGGTGTAGGTAAAACAGCATGCATATAGGTCTCTTTGTTGTTTTAAATCAATTTCTCTGAGTAATATGTGCATTTTGGAAGCAAATCACACTTTGCTATGAAGAAACTGCTTCTGTGTCTCTGCATATTATTACTTTTCACAGGCTCCCAGAGGAAAATTTTGCAGGTGCCAAATCCATTGGGCCCACTAGGTATCACTGTTGGCAACAACAGGGGTGTAACCCAGAGACCCCCTCAGAGAGCAGTTGGATTACAGGATCCCATCCCAAAGAGAAGTGAAGCATAAGGAGGACTGGATGAGGGTCTCCGAAGGGGCAGCCTACCCAGAGACTGTGACAAGAGTATTGTGACATGACAGAGAATTGGCAGGCTCCTTTTTTTGTTGTGACCCAACAGCTAATGTAATAATAGCTGTAATAATGTACTGAACAGAGATCAAAAATAATTGTAAGTTTTATCAGACGAGAGGCCATTCAACACCATTTCCCACTCACCATTAAAAAGAAGGGAAAAAAAAGCAAGAACAATTTCTGTGCTTACTCATTATTTTCTTAACATATCAATTGGTTAAGTCATCTGTTGCCGAGGCACTTATTATTTCATTACATTTAGAGACAGAATGAATTTCCAGAAGTCTCATTACACTGGAGACTGGAGTAATAAGATAATGACTGCTTGAAGACTCTGATATTAAGAGACTAGATGGCTCTGGGAATCATAATAAGATATGCAAACTTTCTACCTATTTATCTAGATTTTTTTACCATGCTCATCATAGGTTACCAGTTAGATTCCAGCCAAATGATCAAAGCTGATTTAATCTGATGGCTCTTTGGTGGTCTTGTGACAGGATGACCAGTTCTAAGAATCTATGCGCAGGTGCAGAGCTCCTTTACTGGTTCACACTGGCATTCTTACAATTAGCTCCAAGCCACGATATAAAGCAATGTGAATTTTAATCAGAGACAGAAGAATAGGGATAGAGGAATCTTGAGAGCAATCCTAAAAACAGCCCAAGAACAACCCCAACCCAGCTTCAGGAAAGCATTCAGACAACCGCTTAATCCATTCCTATTCAGGACAGCACTTACTTAAAGTTAAGCATGTAATTGAGTATTGTCCCGAATAGGAAATGTTTTACCGAACCAGTTTCTCTGGGAGGAAGTTTACATTGGAAACCCCATAAAGGATGGTTAAACCTTATTGTGTGTTCTGTAAGGAGCCACCTGTTTATAGACATATATGAAATGACACAATGAAAAATCCAAAATTCAGACTACACACATACTTGCTAGCAGGGATTCTATAAAATCTCTTAGAGACAACCTATACTTGTAGAAGACATAGCAGCTCTGCAACTTGGTGGGCAGGAGCACTGCAGGAGTGCTACTGGTGAAAAGCATGCTAAGAAGCAACTCTGACATCTCTATTGTGAAGGGTGGCACACATTCCATTCCCAATGGATACCAAAGTGGAGCACGATGAGGGCCCAATACAACCTCTTTTGGAGTATCTAATGCTGCTGGCAGAATTCTGAATCTTGTGGTGTTTTTGCTCTAGGATTTGTGACTGTCCCCTATGTAGGTACATAATACAGGGAAGAAAGAAGTCTTCAGCATCCTCTCCAGCTTTGTTCACTCACACAGGTGGAGCTAGAATCACAACCTGGCTATTTCTTTATTTTGAGCCCAGATCAGACTGGAATTTTTGTAATGTACTTAAAATATTTGCACCAGGAAATTTCAATCGAGACAAAATATCTAATTTCCAAGGGTGTCTTAGGGCAACACAGAAATGAAACAGTGGTGCATAACCACAGCATTACAACTATCTTTATAACACATTAATATTATAAATCTTTGCACAGAGTTTTCAACTCTGTTTATAACAGAGGATTAAATCCTGCGTTGCTAGTAGTACATCAAACTGACAACAGGAGTGAATTCCAAAGTAATACGGCTCTGTAGCTAAAAGCCAAACCTAAGTTTAGCATTGAAGCTCTGAAAGCAGTTGTTAATATTTGACTTAAGATTATGAATGTTTTCCACTAGTTGTACAGTAACTGTTGAAATAAAATAGTAGTGATATGTTATATAAACACTTGCATAAGAACTTTGCCTATCACATTTTTCTTCTAACATCAGATAGACCAGCCATCTAGTACAGAAATTACAGCAATAGCAATAAAATTCTGAATACCCCATTTTAAAATGGTATTGATTATTTAAAGATAAATCTCATGTTCAAGAGTATTAAAATAGGCATATATCTCAATGTTCTTGCTCAGTTAAGAATTTTCAGCCTCATCCTGCTATACTGGAAGAGCCACATAGTGACTGCTTGGAGCAGTGGTAAATCGTATACATTGGTAGAAGTATTGACTTTAAGCATCATCTTTCAAACAGAGAGAGCAATGTTTTCAGATTTGGCGTTGGACAGGTTTAGGTGCTGGGAAGCTTCACTTCCCATGTATATGATGCAAACTGTACCAGTCTGCAGCCCTGTATACTATAATAAGCAAATGGTAAAGGGATATGTCCTATATCAGTATGGGCATAACTTTTTATTCCTTTATGTTTTATCTTTTGGAAGATTGTGTAGTTTTAGCTTTTAATCTGGCATTTGATAGATATCTTTCTCCAATTACTAAAGATAAAATCTACTTCAATGCATATATCTCCTCTCATCTAGACTAATAATGCAGCTGTTTCTTTCACTTCCCCAAAAGTCAGTTCCCAGTATGTGCAGAATACTTCTACCTGCTTCCTCACAGGTATAAATAGTCACATCATACTTCAGAATTGAACATGAGTGGCACTTCAGAACCAGTTAAAATTGCCTGCATTGCTATTAAAACTCTCCATGGACTCCTCCAGCCCCTTACATGGAGCTTTGTTCCTGCTTACTGTTCTTCTCAGTTTCTCATCTCATCCAGCTCCACTTTACTTTGTTCATAACAAATTCTGGCCACAACTGGAACAAGAGGAATCTTCTCCTTTCTTGTTCCTGCCACCTAGAAACAGTAATCGTGTAACTCGCTGCCTGCCTCAGTGACTCACCATCTCTTTAAATCCAATCTGAAAAGACACCTTTTATTGCTTCCCATTACTTTTTAATTCCTCCTTTATCTATTATCTACAATTATAATTGTATTACTTAACACTGTAAAATGTTCTCAGAAAAAGTTTGTGGAAAATCATGTTCTGCTGTACTGTACTGACCAGTGCTAAAGCAACACAGACATAATTTATAATGCCCGTCTGTGCTCTCCTAACGGAATAAGATCTACTATGTTAATCTGCTCTAGTCAGCAGAATGTCTGTGGCTTGGATTTAATTACTTTTCTCTTAATTTTGGCTAGGCTTACATGCAATCAATGTGTTTTGCATTTAGTCAACAAATGCAAACTCTTTTCTAGCTTTTGCTTAGGAAGAAATGTTATTGATTACTCTGTGGTCTAGCGTCAGCTGTGCTTCTTTGATTGCGATAGTGAACGAATGTTACCTTGCACATGGTTAGTTTAACTGCTTTGTCTAAATCTGTCACTGATTGTATTTTTTTTTTTTTTTTGGTATTAGTACATAGGAAGCCCTGACTGAGGTGACAGCCCTGTACAAATATATTATAGTAAATGACAATACTTGCCCTGAAGAGCTTACAGTCTAAAATAAATAAAACAGATAAACACTAAGAAAAAGGAAGTATTACTATTCCCATTTTACAGATGGGAAACTGAAGCACAGAGGAACATACACAAGAAATCTATGGCAGAGCCAGGAATTGAATCCAGATTTCCTGAGTAGCTTTACCATATGGCTGCCCTTCCCTTCAGACCATTCTTCCTGTATGGGAAAACCAAAATTCTATCTTGAAAACCATACTGTAGATGTCAATGATGTTTGTGATTTTTCCCGACTGGGTTTTACAGGAATGTCTGCGCCAAACAGCAAACAGGGTCTCATTCCACCACATTTCAATTAGTGCAGCACTTTCAGAACACAAATCGAGTGATTTTGTACTTTCAGCAAACTAAATGGACAATGGGGAAATAATTTAGGAAAAATGAGAGGAGTCAAAAGTTGGGTTGACACGTATGTTCTCTAAATACATGGAAATCTGGCCCTGCAACAAATATTTTAGGCTTTGGAGTCCATGCAGTGATGAATAGGGAGCTGCACAGCTGTTAGTGAGAGCATGCAACAAAACCCTTCCCATAGCCAAGAAAGGAGAACATGATTGTATATTGTTTTATTTTTTAATCACAGAAATAATTACACAAAAATGCAGAACTAGCCATTTTTCCATGTAGTAAACTGAAAATCTTGCTGAGGTATTCTGCAATCATAAAGCTCTTCCACATGTAAATAGTTTCTGCATTTGATGCAGAGAGAAATCAGCTTTTCCTCATAGAGAAATCAGCTTTTCCTGAACAAGATGTAACTGTTTCCACCTGCATCAATCCAAAGTGAAATACAAGGCTAAAATGAAAACTAAGTTAAACACACATTTACCTTGGTCACAATTAAAATATCCCTCACTATCACACAATATATCCCTATACTGCAGTTATTTCCTGACCCTAGTATCTCAATAATCACCATGCTATAACTATTGCTATATGTTGGCTTTTTTTAGTAGCAACCCCTATTCTTGTTATTACATCTCAGATTCCAGAAGTGTCGCTGTAATCTCTGGAATCTGTGACACCCCAGCATGTCACTGAAATAAAGAGCCAGGAGGATTTCTATGAGAGGAAAAAGTAAACTGTAAATAATTAGTTATTTTTCTGCTGACCATCTCCCATATTCTGGTTGGTGGAGCCTTCCATTCATAAATGTGCATTTAATTTAAATTTTCATTTCAACTTTACACATTGAACCAACCGCAGAGGGGAAATAACTAGAGTACTGATTCCAAACCTGTTCCTCACATTGACTAGTTTTTACTCCCACCTAACTTACTCTAGTAAGTCTAGAAGTTGCTCTACATGAGAATAAGCAGTGCAAATGAAGCCCTAAGGGCCAGACTCTTCCACCTTTAATCAAGTCTTTGGAACTGGCTCACACCTGCCATGATGGCATACATACCCTGCTTTCTGGATCACTGTGTACTCAGCTAATGCACTCTCCCTCAGTTCCTCCACTATAGGATTGACCAGTTTTCAACAGAGTGTGTTGTGCCAATACACACAGCTGTGAGTAGGCTGATTCATACATGACACAGCCCCAGGGAGAGCACCAAGCACCACAGTGCCTTAGAGATAACCTTCTGTGGAAAAATTCTTCAGGGTGTTGTTCCCTTTTTGCAGCTGGAGAGGGAGAAAGTTGCTGCATCTCCTAAAAAGATACAGTATAGCCACCCCATGCACCCAGACAAGTCCCAATGCCTGAGAGATGGAGCCAAGTCCCTTACACAGGAAATGCCCTCTGTGAAATAATATGTAAAGTCACTACCCGTTCTTCATTCATGCTCAAGGCTCACCTCTGCTGTGACATCTACAAGAAATCAGCCCAGTAACATTGGCTAGAACGAAGGACAGTCAGAGACTGCTGATCTTATTTATTAATTTAAAAAATTCTTCAAATGAACCACAACTATCAAGTTATTCATATCACTTGATAACTGGTTGAATGTAATCCTGTTACCCTTACTCTCCCTACCCTCACTTGCATCTTGTCTTCAGTTAGATTGTAAACTCCTCCTGGCAGGTACTGAATCTTCATAGGGTATATATATTTGTAGAGCATCCAGCATGATAGAGTATCAATGCAGATTGGGACCTTTGGGTGCTACTGCACTACAAATGAACAATACTAGTAACAGGGAAAATGAAAAGAAAATGAGACAAACTGAACTGAGGAGTTAAACAAAAAAACAGGCTCCTAGTCAAGAATAAAAACTATATATGTCTCTGTACAAAGGCAGGAAGTTTAAAAACAAAAGCAGGTGAGCTTAGAATGCCCTGCAGTGGAGCAAGACATTGAGATAATAGGCATTATAGAGACCTGGGGAAAATGACAAAAGCCATTGGGATACTGTAATACCTCACTATAAACTACATAAGACAGACAGACTAGGTTAAAGAGACTGGGGAGCAGCTGTATTTAAAGAATTTCATAGAATCCAGTGAGATAAAACTTGTGAGTGGAGAGGACCACACAGTTGAACCTATATGGACAAACCCCCAAGCTGTAAGAATGTAAATACATTAGTAAGACTATACTACTGACCTTCAGATCAAGTAAAAGCAACTGAGTATCATCATAGAGAGAGATCAAAGAGGCAATAAAAATCTAACAAAATTATAATAGTGATTAAAAAAACACATATAAACTGATCTAATGGCACAACAAGACAAGGTTCAGAGAAACAATTTAATGACATTTTAAGTGATTGCTTCTTGAAACAGCTAGATCTAGAGCACACACAATAGGAGATGCTAATTTTCACTAAGTCTTAAGTAACACAGAGAAGCTAATTCAAGAAGTGACAGCAACTGAGTCACTAAGTAATAGGGATCACAATATAATTAGGTTCAACATCCAATGGTCAGGTAAGGTACCAAAAAGTAACAGTCCTGCTAAATTTTAGAAAGGGGGATTTCCAGTAAATTGAGATCAGTCAAAAAGGCCTTCTGACAGAATGGAGTAGCCCAGAGCTGAGTGAACATTCCATGCACTTTGTAAGCATTCCACATAGGTCAAATTGTGAGATAATTGATTAGGACTGAGTAATTAACCAGTTAATAAGGAGATTCAGCTCATCAGCTGAGGGCTGTTAAATAAGAGACAGGAAGGGAAACAGAGGGGATTGGGAGGGAGAGTAGGTAAAGAAGCCCATGATCTCAGAGAAGTGAGATCTCTTTACCCCTCTCCCCATACTTACGGAGTAGGTAGAAGCTTGAGGAAAGTCTTATGCTATGGGGACACAAAACTGTATAAAGAATTTGTAGATAAAGTATACAGTGGTGAACTTACTCAGGAGTGTGTAAGGATTGCTTGCAAAGTGAGAAGCAGAGTGTGGGGCATCATACCCTGTGATAGGCCCTAAGGCTAAAAGTTAAAGAATAAAAAAAATTTAGAGGTGGCATGGATGCTACTTTAAATAAAATAAAAGTCATAACATAATATTAAAGAAAAAATTATTAGAGCAACTGCCAGCAGGCTCAGTTGTTAAATATAAACCCCTCCCGCCTCAAAATCCACACATTTTTTATACTGTGAAATTCATCTAAAGGTAGAGGGCCTGTGCAAGATCCTAAAAGTCATCTTATGGAGCTGAAATGGTGCACAGAACCTTGTGTGGGCCCTATGCCCTGAGCTGAAATTTATCCCTAGAGAATAGTAGTGCTCTGACTTAGACTATCATGCAGTAAAGCATTTCACTTTCTTTTCCTTAGGGGAGAAAATCCCACTGTATCACACACTGCTGAATGTCAGATCAGTCTACCATTTAGAAATTGTTACCAGAAAATTCAAAACAAAACAAAAGCTCCTCCAAACTCCACAAAGGAAAGAATGAAGACATATACAATACACACTATGTGAAATAAATGAGGAACTAAGAATGTCTAAAGAACATTAGCTGTGTATCTCGGAATGACATTAGCAGAAACAACAACACTGGATAACAGCACATAACTTAATCAGTAGTAATCAATAGCTGTGCAACATGTGTAAAAGGCTTCATTAGAGATGACAGAACAGTCTCTTCAATTGCTTCATACCAGCAGAGCAATAAACAAGAATTTAAATTAATACTACAAACTGCTGTATTCAACAAATTCTGGAGTCCTTATTAAATGAAAACAATCAATGACTTCTGGGTTTAGGTCCTGGTACAGGAAAGCACTGATGCAACTGCTTAAATCCATCACACCTGCTTGATTTTAAGAAGGTGCTTAAGTTCCAATAGAATTTTAAAGTTGTGTGTGTGTTTAAGCTCTGTATTCAAAAGGATGCATTCTTTCCTGAACTGAGGCTGTAGCTCTAAATATTATTTTAAAAAATCACATTTCTCTAATAAGTATGATTCCGTACCATTGGTACAAATAGCCCATTTAAAACCTACTGGAACTCTACATTTTAAAACCATGTCAGGTTATTGAATATCTGTTAGAAGGAATCTTCAAATGTTACATCAAATGGCTCAATTTTTTTGTCCTTTAAAATGTATTTGGTGCAAAACTTCAATATAATGCTAAACAATTGAATAAATGTAATGTTGTCATAACTATGTGGACAAAATGGTTTGAAAAGTGATTGTAGAACTGAATGTATGACTAGCAGCAAAAAAATGTTAGCATCGCATAATTCAGTTTTGAATTGCTAACAAAATATGCAACATGGCACCTAAAGATTTCTAGATGTCAACACTGCAAAATTACATAAAGCATATCTTACTTTAGTTTCCAGTAAACCTTTCCAGTAAACCATTTACAAATATTTTAAAGGCTTGTAATTTCCATTCTGAAGCTGTTTTAAAATAATAAAAAGTTTGTGTGTATGCTGAATACAGTCTTTCTGAATCTCTACAAAAGCTGCAAAATCCTGTCAAAATATATCTGCCTTATAAAGACAAATGCATTTCCTTAATACCTTTCTTTGTACCTATTTTAGAACAGCATTCTATTTGTTTCCCAGTATTTCCAAAAATTCTGAGATATTTTATAGAATAATTTCCAAAATTATAACATTTCACAGCCAGTTTTTAACAAAACAAACAAATATAATTTTGTAACACAATGAAACATTTTATTGGTTTCTGGTTGGTTTGTTTTTACAGTTTTTAATCACAATATTTCAAGTGCATAGCATATGTATGTACACTGTTTGTGATATTTTATGTTCTTCTCCATTACATAATAAGGTTTCAATTGCCTTCCAGTGTGTTCCGTCGACCTAGCACTGTCTACACCGCGGTTAGGCTGGCCTCCCTACATCTCTCTGGGATGTGGAGAGACAATTAACCAAACATTACTCAGAGTAAGACAAAGATCTATGGATGTTTTCCTTCATGTATGTCCTCTTTGCCAATTGGACACAACCATTAATATTATCCTGTGATGTCCTTTATTCTTTTTGTCAGAAAACTTTTCATTATTTTAAATGCATATGCAGTCAATGGTAGAAAAGATGGGGGAGTCATTTTATCAGCAAAGTCAAAAACATGATAATCACTGCACAACATCCTGACATTCTGTGATGGTATTTGCTTCATGAGAATCATTGCAGACTGACATAATGACAAGAGACAAACACCAAAAACATATTTCCTCTCTCCTTTCTCCTCATTTTCCCTGGCTGCCTGTAAAGGCTTCCATATAACCAGTCCAGCTGCTCAATACTCCACATGCTACCTCACATTTATCTAGTGGCTCATCCTATGCTCTTATGATTGGTAAAGAAAACACTGATCAGAGCTACAGAATCCACAGCCATATGTACAGCCTTGATGAGCCAAGAGCTGGCTTAAGTACCATTATATAGTAAATTGAATTTCCCATTAAGTGTATTTATATCACATTTGAATGGCATAACCCAGAATATTCACCTCATTTTGCAGTTGATTTCACAGAGGAAGATTTCCATAACTGAAATCCATGTTTGTCTTGGATTATCATAATTGCTGGAAAAATTAGAAATATCACCTCTTGCTTAGTTAATTTACATGTTCCCTCACCCTATTTTCTGCAGTTGGGGGCTGATCCCATACTCCTAACTCAAGGAAACCACCTAATGACATCTATGGCAGTTTTGCCTGAGCAATGGTTGTTGGATTAGGCCATTTAGAGTTACTAAAAGCCCACGTTGTTCACTGCCTAACTAATGTAATGAATAAGCCAACACAAGCATCTTTTGTTTTGTTATTGCTTTACATTTTCCGATGAAGAATTCTTCAGTTAGATTATTCTATAATTGCAGAATGGAAAGTCTTAGTGAGCACATATGCTGTTTTCCTCAAAAAATTACAGTGTCTGTCAGAAGTCTTATTAAGTTTGCCTAAACTAACTAATGCAGTATAGAGTAACCCACAGATCAACAAGCGTATGATACAAGCCGCCATACTGTGACAGAGACTAGCTATGTGCACCTTAATATACATTTTTTATTAATGTTAAATCTCTAGTTAAGAGTTTTCCGGCTGTTAATTCTGCCACAGAACACAAGAAAGCCATCTCAGTGCATATTTGGCCAAACAGACACTTCTGAAAATACAGCCATTTTAGGAGCAGCAATGGATCAGCTTGACAGAGTACATAAGATGCATAAAACTACTCTTTTATATCGGAGAGAAGCTTTTTCAAGTGTTTATACATTCATCTGATTTTTAAAAAGTTAACTACTAAGACCTATGTTAATCTTAACTTAGTGCCACTGAAGCCGAAAGAACTCCATCAACCCAACAAAGAAACTATATGCATATAGTCATAAACAAAAACAACTTTTTAAAATTAAAAATAGTGAGGCTGAGGAAATTAGTAGAAAAAGGCAAACTTTTAGTAAAAATGTTTATAAAACAGTTCTTGGGTTCCATTTCTTCTCAAAAAATATGCAATAAAAAGTATAAACTGAAGACATAGTGTAAAATTAGATACAGTATAAAATAATTATGTTGACTAAATACATGTTTGTACATTTTATTTTATATATAAATTCAGAAAAACATCCAGAAAAAGAATGAGATAGCTACCCAGTCTGATTTCACTAACTTGACATCTACTATCAATTGGTGAGGTCTTTTATAAAAGCACAATGTACTAAGCTCCAGTAAGTGCACATCCTAACTTAACATTCCAGTTTGTTTGGAGATTATGTCAAATATTAAATAGAAATATACAGAAACCATATATGTGGACTCCTGTTGTATTTACTACACATTTGTCAGTAGACAGTCATGGGCCTGGGTTAAGCAAAGTGAGCGTTACAAATCGTTATTTTGTCAGCTAACCTAGTTTCCCATGTCCCGTACATATTTCAAGCCATAGAGTTACTGCTTACACGTTCCTATGCAGAGAGAGGAATCCTAAACCGTAATGCATGCGCGCAACATACATTTCTCCGTATGCACTAATAAATATCCTGTGCCTCACTGCACTCAGGCTAGTTCAGCTGTCGCTGTGTGAAGAAGGGATCGGGCTGCGAGCGGGGATGCGCTGGAGCCCCTGGACTCTCACCCGGGAGCTCAGCCTGGAATCAGCGCTGGAGGCTGCTGGCGCGTTTGCAACATTCCCACGAGCAACTGAGCTCGGATCGGCCCATTCAGGAGGCTGCTGAGTCGGTGGAACCGATCTTGCTCCTTCCTTCCCACGAACCCGGGCGATGCTGCTCACCAAGCGCCAGCGAGCCGGGAGCTGCCTCTCGCCCCGCGGCCCTGACCCGTGTCCCCCGGGCTGCTGCGGCTGCCTCGGCTCCCTCCCGCCCTGACAGGAGCGTGGGAACCAGCCGCGGCTGCCGCGCAGAGTGCCCAGGCGGGGGGATCCCTACGGGGAAAGGGAGCCACGATCTGCACGGGGGCAGGCCAGGGGCGAATCGGGGCGAACAGCAGGGGTAAGGGGGGGCGTATCTTGCCCCGAAGGGAGGCGGCTCCTGGACAGAGCGAGCCGGGACCCCTCGCAGCGAGCCGGGGGCGGCACTTACTTGATGTCCTCCCAAACCTCCGGGCCGTAATTCCGGATCACCAGCAGCTCCAGGGCGTGATTGACGAATCCGTACTGCGGACTAGGGGCGAACAGCGGTGGGGAGGGGAAAGGGGTGAAACCCGGTGAGGGACACGGGGGGGAATCAGTCGGGGGGTGTATGAGGGCTGAGCTCCTTCCCAGCGCTGCTCAGCGTCCCCGCTGCTCCTGGTGGGGATGGGGGGTAACACACAGACACCCCAGAGCCACCTGTTTCCCGTCCTCACCTGCTGCTCCACGGCAGCAACCCAGCTCTGCAGGCGGGACTCTCCCTCCCCCCCTGCCCAGCACAACAGGGCGCCGCCCCCCCAGACAGCGCTGTTGACCCCCTCCCCCGCTTCTGGTGAGCTACCGGAGTTTGAGTCTGTCCCCAAAGGAGAGAGACTCGCGCATCTCGCTTGCCCGAAATCGCCTTCGCTCACCATTTCGCGAGCTCTGCGCTGCCTCCTGCTTTGTCCCTGTGCCCGCTCAGAGCCTCTGGGGAAGGCGCAGCGCCGCTCCCAGAGCTTCTGGCTCCGGCAAACTCATGTTTGAAACGTGTATTTGGCCAGCGGACTGCAGCCGCTCCTCCTGTCCCCTCCCCAGCTACCCACTCCGCGGCAGGTGGGGCCTCCCCCCGGCCCAATCAGGGCTGTGCTAGGCAGGGCTGCCAGGGAGGGGGAGAGGGAACCAGAGACAAAGGGAGAGGGAAGAGAGCTGAGAAATAGGCTGAGAGAGAAAGAAGGTCTAAATTTACCAAAGGTCCTGGTGGACTATATGTCTCTGGTCATTTTTAAATCAGGATGGGATCTTTTTTCTTACAGAGATGCTCCAGGAATTATTTTGGGGGATGTTCTATGGCCTCTGATGTGCAGTGGTCCTACTAGATGATCACAATGGTCCCTTCTGGCCTTGGCATCTGTGGGCCCAGGCTAGGTTAGTGCTGATCAAAGGCCTTATAATAATCTGAGTCCTAAAATTGGATTTCAACTCAGGACATTCCATCCCCTGAGTCATATTACTAGTATTTACATTCATTTATTATTGGCAGAGCTGACAGGACCATCTGTCCTTAAGGATGCCCAACACCTTCCATTATAAGCCCCTCTTTTCAGATGTTAACAACATCTAACTTTAACTCTGAAATTTCCCATACCAAGTGAGTTGCTGTCATAACATTTCTTCCCAGATCTGGACCTTAGCGTCCAAAATATGGGTGTTAGCATGAAAACCTCCAAGCTTAGGTACCAGCTTGGACCTGGTATCACTGCCACCAGCTAAGAATTATACAGTGCCTAGCTCACTGTGGTCTCCCCAAAACCTTCCCTGGGGGACCCCAAGACTCAGATTTCTTCACAACAAAGGGGAATAAACCATTTCCCTTCCCCCTCCTCCCCTCCAGGTGTTCCCTCCCTGGGTTCCTGGAGAGATATACAGAAGCAAGCTCCCTGAATCTAAACAGAGGGATTCCACCCTCCCTGTTTCAAGTCCTTGAAACACAAGCACTGAGAGAGCTAACATCTCTCCCCCTTCTCCCAGAGGGTATGCAAAGTCAGGCTTAGTAACTCTAACACAAAGAGATTTCCCCCCTGACTTCTTCCTCCCACCAATTCCCTGGTGAGCTGCAGACTCAATTCCCTGGAGTCCCCACTAAAGAAAAACTCCAACAGGTCTTAAAAAGAAAGCTTTATATAAAAAGAGTGAAAAAGGACATAATATATAGTCTCTGTATCAAGGTGACAATATACAGGGTCAATTGCTTAAAGGGAAAAAATGAATAAACAGCCTTATCCAAAAAGAATACAATTCAAAACACTCCAGCAACTACACGCATGTAAATACAAAAGAAAACAATATAAACCTATTGTCTTACTATCCTTGTACTTACAACTTGGAAACAGAAGATTAGAAAGCCAGGAGATAGAAAAATCACTCTCAGAGACGAGAGGGCACAGACACAAGACAAAGAACAACGAACTCACACCGAAAACTTCCCTCCACCCAGGTTTGAAAAGTCTTGTTTCCTGATTGGTCCTCTGGTCAGGTAATTGGTTCCCTGTGTTAACCCTTTACAGGTAAAAGAACATTAACCCTTAGCTATCTGTTTATGACAGTTGCCTCAGGCTGAACATTTCTGGAAAGTTTCAGCAAAAAATGGTTCACCTATTCCCAAGAATGAAATTAGAAAAAAAATACATTGTGTTGCCCATGTTAAAAAAAAAAAGTCTTACAACTGTTTTGTTGAGATGTTCTAGCACCTTCAATGTTTTGGAGCAGGGACTTGGAATTTGATGGGAGGGGTCACCCTGACACTATTTGGTTCCAGGCAGGGTCATCCTGGTGTCAGGGATGTGCCTTTTCCTGTTCCTATGAAAATCCACCTGAATTTGGACAAGTTATAAGTTACAAAAATCTTGGTTCATAGTTCTCACTAAAGACATTCAGGTTTGGTGGCTATATTCTCCAGACATTCCATCTGCAACCAGCATGCTCCAATCCAGAGTTGCAGGGACTAAACAGGACTTTCCCTGCAATTGCTCCCAGCTGCTTATGGCACCAGACACCAGAACTGTGAGCAGAAAGAATGTGTCTCTTCTCAATGCACAGACAAACTTAATTCTTGCATTTCCTACTTTTGAGTGGTTTGCTTTGCAACCTTAACATTCTTTTAATATATTTAATTATTATTTAGACATCTAGGCGCTCATGGCACTGTATAGAGAAAGAAAAAGGCAGATGCCTGCAACAAGGAGCTTACAATTAAAATTAAGCATTACAATTTTAAGCGAAGAGTGACAATAAATGGAGGGAGATGAAGATATAGGAGGCTACAAAAGTGCTGGCAGACCCTGCATTTTTTGGAGAGCACTTTCGGCCCAGCTTTAAAGCCAAAAGATGTGTTGCAAAGTGGATAGTAATTTAACTTTAAAATACATACAAAAAACATATTAACTGTCTTTGCCTTCTGGGTATATTATTATTGTTTTGTAGAACTGATAAATGAAATTGTTTTATTAATGTAACTTCTGTTCACCATTCATTACACTTGCCTATACTGTAACTTCTGTTCCATATTGTAATTCAAACCCCATTTTAAAACACTCACTCCATTTTGTAAAAGCTTCCTCCAACCTTCATTTTTGCAAACCCTGCTGTAATCTTATTAGTTTAGTTTAGATGCGTGAATGAGGTATGTATGAATGATGGAATCAACCTCCAGCCCCAGCCTGTCCTGATGAGATAAAGTTCAAATACCAATGGCTGAAGACCTAGACAACAGCCCTAAACAAAGTAAGAAGCATCCACCCTAAAAAGAAAAGGACAACAGAACAACAGAAGGAAGATCAAAGCCAGGTCCAAGGCTGAAAGTCATGCCTGCAATTGATGGGTGATCAATCTAAACCCAGAGGCAGCGTGACACAGCAAGACCTATAGACTTTGAATCCAAACTAAAAGCCTATAAAAAAGAAGGGTGAGATGAGAGACTCTGGGTAACATTCTGCTGCCAACATGGAAGAACATCGGTGCCTGCCCAACAGAGATCCAGCTTGTCCTTGTGCCCAGCTTTCCTGGCCAGTTAGCTGCCACAAGCTACAAACCCAAGCTGCAAAATCAAGCCATGAACTTAAGCTATCTTCAGGACTGGTAACTATGCAGCAGCTGCAGAACACCTAATGAATGTGGATGTGTGTGTGTGAATGTGTGTGTGTGTGTGTAGGTATTAGGTATAATGTAAATGTATATATGTGTGTGTGTGTGTGTATGTATAGGTAATAGGTATAATGTGTGTGTATAAGAATTAAAATATTAGTTATTAGTCATAAATTGTTATCATAATAAATGTGGCATCTTTGCCTTGTCCCCTTTAATAAGATCCTGCTCGTTTTTACGGGTCTAATATAATTGGTACAACAGTTTCATTTGTCTTTGAACTAGGAAACTGCAAGCACTGTGGTAAATAGACTTCCACTGATGTGCCTGATGTGTCATATTAAAATTATATCAAATTCAAAAGAGGTTTAGGTGCCTCCAGTTGAATTTGCCCGTTTCCGAGTACTGTTAAATCATATTTGCCAGAGCTTAAGGATCAGAAATATATTTCTGAAGAACACAATTATTACCATGGGGATGCACTGCAATGTATTTCCTTTCCATAGTCCTCTTTAAGGCTTTCACCCCTGTTTATATCTTTGAATTATACAAGTCTATACTGTCAGTTTAGTCAGCGGGCCTGATTCACCACTGCGTTACTCCAGTTTTATGCTGGTACTGGAGTAATGCAGTAGTAAATCAGTCCTAGTATAGTTTTCAGGAACAAAGCCTAAACTTGTCATTAAAATATTATTTTTCCAAAGTGAGTTTCCTTCCCAGTGGTTAAGGTTATTGAAGAGAATTTTTGTTTAAATGGGAGACAAATGTATAAACTCCCCATTCTTCATATAATTTATTTACAAGCATGCACATTCTTGGGTCTCATGGTTTATCAGAATTGAAGGGAATTTTTTTTGCAGGAGTTCCTTGTTAAAATATTGTCTATGCATGGTTGTCTCGAATTACTTTATTCCCTCTGAAGGTACCTCTAGATACTCTGTTGAATACTCTTTTTTTTCTTTTTTTTTTTTGGTAAAGAAAAAGTCTTATGGCAATATATCTCAATGAATCATGGATGATATTCCAGCAGCTCTAACAGCAACAGCACATATGCAAGACTATTCCTTCTTTTTGCATTGGAGGAAGCACACCGGTTTTACCAGACATTTCCTGCTATTTTACTTACTGAATAACCACCACCTGCAATTCTGATTGGCCTTCTTCTCCCTCATTTTCAGCCAGCAAGTTGGTGGTTTCTCCCAATCCTAGGACCCTTTTTGTCACTCTGCTTCTACTGCTGAGCATGTTTGGCTATTTATCAAAATTCATCCTGTTTTTTCAGTTGCTATGCCATTCTTCATTTCCTGTCCCGAACCAATTGTTAAGAAACCTTTGTCATGTTATGTTTCTAAACTAGGGTGACCAGATGTCCTGATATTATCTGGACCATCCCAATATTGGGGGCTTTATCTTATATATGCAACTATACATCTCCTGCCTCCTCTCCTACCCCCAAAAAGTGTCCTGATTTTTCACACTTGCTATCTGGTTACCCTGTTCTAAACATTGCTGTGTTTCACCCTCTGGTGAACAAAGTGATTCCTATATGTACAGTCAGATAGTAAAGGAACTATTTGGAGGAAAGGTGCTATACACATGCAAGATCATTCATTCATTCCTTTAACACATTTCCTATACTCAGAGGGAAACACACAAATAACATTAAACACTGGAGAGAAAGCTGGCATTTAGGCAGCATGACCCTTCCATAGTTATTTCTACATTTTTGACCTTCCACTTATATTGTAAAATGGATTTGATTTTAGGAAGAATTAATTTATTCCCAGATGCCTCAGTATTGAGACAGATGTATACTGGCACACTACCGTACTAATACACTTCCTATATAAATCCCCAACATCACTTTAATGGAATCCAGTTATGAAATCTGTTGATCTGGGATGAAGAAATTGCACACAATATGACATTTGTATTTTAGTTGGTCAATCTATATGCCAGTCTAGAATAACTGAAAATTAGAGATCTCTGGTAAGACTGCGCACAACAAATTTTGGATGTCTCATTGAATATCTCAGCTCTCTGATCTTCTAATTTAAATAAAACCTCATAATTATACGTAACCAATTTCATTTTCCCTTTGGCACAGATACTCAGTGCTTGTACCCTGCCTAATACAATGGGGAGGTAATCTTTTTTCACGCCAAATAAATAGTAATAATAAGATCCAACTTCCTATATACACAATCTCTCAATTTCCTACTAATACAACCACTCATGAAAACATTCTTGGACAATGTCAAGAAAATTCTCCTTTGGACACTTTTACAGACATCTGGATCTGCTCTTCATTGTGTGGGAAAATGTTATGAGTGGTTAAATGGACTCTATTCCAAACATCTCTCCACGTCAAAAGAAAATGGAACACAGAACTAAGCCTTTTCCATTCAGAGGACTACAGCATTATTTGGAATGAAATTAGATTGACCTCAGCTTTGCAGTCACTCTGATTTATATAAATAAAAGCTCCAGTCCTACCCCTATTAAAATCAATGGCAAATTCCCATTGACAACACAGTGAAGAGGATTGGGTTTTGTATTCTCAGTATTTGCTATTGGACTAGATCTCCAGATCATTTAGGCCTGGGTGCTAATATCCTGGTTCATGCTGAGGTAAAGCCAATGGGACTGCTTGTGGAGTAAAATGCTTCTTAATGTGAGAGAAGGCATGATCATTAACAGAATCTGGCCCTTCATAGAGACTAGTGAATGCTGGAAATGGCTGAGTACAGCAGCTACTCTCATATATACTGCAGGACTGCAAGGAATTGATTAGGCTTTTTGCTTGAAAACTGAGCAGAAAAACCATGCAGAACCCTCAAGCAATGTGTGTAGTTTAGTTTTAATCAATGTTAAGAAGTACTTGTGTGATGTTGCCTTCCATATTCTTTATGAAAATATGCTATGAATGTGAATATGATGTAACTGGAATATGCTTTATGCAAAAGGTCTCTTGTATCATTACAAAGTTTATAATTTACTGAGTGTGTTCATCCTTTTGTTTGCATGTATTATTTCCATATCTGAAATTAGGAGAATAAAATATAATCTTGTATTACTGATGTAAACATATTAAGTGGAAGCCATTAAGGGTCCTTCAGAATCAATGAACTGTAAATGGCTCTGTTTACCTGCAAACCTTCCTGTGTACTTGTCGGCCAGCCCAGCAAGAATGAAGGCTAGGGCCTCACAGGACATGTGACCATGTCACATAATACTGGAATCCATCTTAAATCTGGTACTTTTCCATTTAGAATAGGGGATGGGGGCCCAGGAGACAAAAGATTCCCGCCTTGTGCCAAAGCTATAGAAGGGAGTGGAACAGGACAAAGGGGGCTGCCAGTCTTGAGAAAACCCCTAGTTACCACCTGAGATGGCTGCTGGAACTAACAAGGATTGGGCCCAGACTAGGAAGGAGTCTAGTCCGTGAAAGAAACTTATTGGAACATCTCTGAGGGTGAGATATTACCTGTAATCAGTTTCTTAATATATTAGGCTTAGACTTGCCTGTTTTTGTTTTATTTTGCTTGGTGACTTACTTTGTCTGTTATTACTTGAAACCACTTAAATCCTACTTTTTATACTTAATAAAATCACTTTTATTTATTAATGAACCCAGAGTAATTGATTAATACCTGGAGGAGCAAACAGCTGTGCATCTCTCTTTATCAGTGTTATATAGGGTGGACAATTTATGAGTTTATCCTGTATAAGTTTTATACAGAGTAAAATGGATTTATCTGGAGTTTGGATCCCATTGGGAACTGGGTGTCTAGGTGCTGGAGTCAGGTAACCTGCAGAGCTGTTTTCACTTAAAACCTGCAGCTTCGGGGGTATGGCTTGGACTCTGGGTCTGTGTTGCAGCAAGCTAGTGTGTCTGGCTCAACAAAACAGGGTTCTGGAAGTCCCAAGCTGGCAGGGAAAATGGTCTCAGAGGTAATTTCAGCACGTCAGGTAACAGTCCCAAGGGGGTCTCTGTGACCGAACCCATCACATTTAGTAACAATCATTTGAACTATAATTAACCTCATTGATCTCACATTTTTAGTCAGAAAAGTTATCAAATACTGAAAACCCAGCTCGGTGTCCACAGTTGTGGAAAAGTTAGTGACTAGTTGTTACTGAAATTCTTTTATATTATTCTTAAGAGAAAAAAATACAAGAGTCTCAAACCTGAAAACCTTTCCTCACATGACTAGCTCTTATATATGCAAGAAGTCTAATTTTCTTCAGTGGGACTCCTCGTGTGAGTGATGGCTACTCTCATAGGTAACCTTTTGCAGCATCAGCCCCACTCACTACTTATTTTTAGATAGACGCTCTCATCTATTTCTCCTTTTCTTTTCTTCATCATAGACCCTATTTTTCTTTCCTTTCTCTCTCCCTTTCCTCCTTGTTAGTCCCTCTGCCTTTTTCTCTCTCATCTCTCTTTTCATTTGCTTGGATTGACTCATCTCTCTTTTTTTCCCCTCCTTGCTTTTCTTGCAATATTAACGTCAACTGAATCCTTTTCTTTATGCACTACCTCCTAGAACCTCTCTTCCCCTGACACACATTACATACAATATAGAAGTGGAGAAGCCAGGATATCACAGACAAATGTACCAGCTCTGACTGCTCTGCAACAACAAAGCAACCCTTGCAATGTCGCAGTGGGGAATAGCCACTATGATCTGCTATTTGAATCCCTACGCATCAGATCAGAGCCCTACCTGAGCAGTAATTGATAGTGTGTATGTGTAAGGTGGATCCCCAAAGAACCACACGTTTAATTGGCCTAAGACTGACGATGGCTGAGGGAACATCATCTGTAAGTTTTTTGGCTTTTGTGGATTTAATGCATTAAGCTGTGGCTTGCTTTAATGTATGTGGATAGTTATTTGTAATTATTGCATCTATTCTAAAAACATCTAAAGTGGTTTTTAAAACATCATACCACTGCCAGAATACTTCATCTTTTGCCATTTTAAGCAGGAACACTTGTCTTTTCTCTACAATTGCATTTAATCACAAAGAACTCAGTTTAGCAGTATGTGTTGTCCTATAATGAGTCTGACATCCCCTTTGTTCTATGGACCTTTCCATTCTACTACCCAAGTATGCCTATGATCATATTCTTTATATGAAATTAGTTCAAAGTAATCATTACTATTATACTGTATTTCACCACTGAGGCCTTGTCTACACACTGGCTTTTTTTTTCCCCAGGAGTGGGGGGGGGTGAAATCTCCCAATGTTGCATTATCAAAGGTGCAGCTTCCTTGACCTGATGAGCATTAACTTTGAGAAGAAAGGTCCTGATAAGGCTATTACAGCAATTTTGCATCATTGGCCATGCATCTTTAAAGGTAAGAAAAGCATCTTCAACCTCTAAATCTCACAAAGAGGAGATATTCCTATCTGAATAGCACTTAATCACCTGCAGGTAACCCGCAGTAATTTGAGTCACCTCAGTGATTTACTGTTAACAGCAGTCCTTGCTATTACATGCCATTAGGCTTAATTTGGTTTCCTAGGAAGCATCCCAGAGAAGCAGATTTCCAGGCTAAACACATCACAAGTAGGTGCAGTGTAAGGTTCATGACAGTTTGTGTTACATTTTCTTTTCTATTTCTTTTTTGATTACACACAACACACTGGAAATTGTCAACCAGAAAAAGTTAGAAGCAAGAACACAGTGTAACAAAGGAGCATATGCTATTTTATATTTCCCTCCAATATAGTAAAATATATAAATATGGCCACTAGACACACAGGAACAGTTTGTAACAGAACCACAGACCCCTTACATCAAATACTAATTAATATTCTTTCCTGGAAATTGCTTTTCAAGACTCCTTTGTTCAGGCTATACAGGGAAGTAGGTGTTGAGGATACAGGGGCCTCAGCACTGGCTATCATATACAGATCTGTTCAATCCATAATGGGTGTTGGAGTTGATCTTCTGGTGAAGTTTTTGGATGGGTAAGGAGGAGTTGGGTATCACTTAGCAGGCTAATCTTGCTACTGAAGAAAGCCATCTGCTGCACAACCACGTAGGTGGCATTTTCAGCAGTTTGAACAACGCTGAACACTATGAATTTTCAAGTGGGTGGAATTCTATATAGTTACAATTTTAGCTTAATTTGTATTGTTTTGAGGTGGTATCCTTATTTATAAATGCTTTCCTAGCATCAGGAATGCCTTTCATTAACCATTTCACCATTTAGTTCATCCTTCTATATTGGAAAAAATCACTTATAATATTTGTATTATAGTCTATTCTGGTCTCCTTAGATTTGATCTCTTGGTCCACAGGCTTATTAATAGGCTTTTCCAGCACATAACCAAATATGGAAAAAATGTTTCAGAATCCTGAAGAAATGGTTCCAACAGAATGTTTACCTGCATCTTTAAGAAAAGTGTGTTGTTCAATAAGCACTGAAATTAAGAAATTCTTGTACAGTAAATTGTATGCTGAAATTGGTGACTCATCTCTTTGAACTTGATGCTTGTCCCCAGGCTAGTGACAACATGTAAAATGTAGTTAGGATGGCCTGTCAAATGAGGCAGAGGTCTGTGAGAGACCCCAGGCCAGACTTGCATAACACTCATCCTTCTATGCCTAGTCAAGTCAAGTTTATTAACAGGGACTTAGTCATAGGCTAATGTGCCAAAAATTAAATTTTATTTACAATTTTTTTTAAAGCAAAATCTAAAATTTTAGAATATTAGAATACATATAAATACAAATTTAAAAGAACATAAAACCAATTAAATCCTGTATAATCACCATGACACTTGTCTGTTCTTTATTTTAGCAGCTGACCATGCAAATAATGCAATCACTTGGATCACAGATACATTGTCAATTCCTAATGAATATTCTATTTTCTGAGAAGTCATAGAAAAAGGCATCCAAAACAGAAACATGGAACGTCATTTTGACCACAAGTAGCAATACAAATAAAAATATGGTAGGTCTTCCATCTACTCAGAGCCACATGAACAGAGGCATTTAGACGTTTCAATGCCACTATATCGGCCTTCAAAGTGAGCTGACTACATAGATTGAAAATGGAGAACAATAAAGGCCCTCCTGAACCTGTTATTGGACAAGATGTCTAAATAACCAGGGGGAACCAAAGAGACAGATTTGTAATGGAAACCACTGCCATGTCTACCTGCTTATTAATATTGTCTAAACTAAACTTGATTTGGGATTTCACATTTTAAAATTAAATCTAATCATTTCCTATTTTAAGAGGCCTAGAAAATGCAAAGAATTCTGAATATACTCTAACTAACTATGGACTTTTACATACAAAAACCCAACTGACCGGTTCCTTTAAACATACCCTTGGGAAATGTTGTGGACACATACTATGAATGTGAAGCCAAATTTTGATATTATAGTATTGCACTTTAGATAAAATAGAATTCTTGCCTGCCTCAGCTCTAAGAAGCGCAACTAAGATATTACTTGGGAGATCAAGAATCTTCCTAAGAAACTTGTTTTGAATCACTTCCAATCCCATGGCATCATTCCATCCCCATATTTCTGGACCATATACAATTTGGCATCCCGGGGCCTCAATCAGTGTAAGGGCTGTTGTTGCCTCCATGAGTTGAGGTGAAATGTAACACAGCTTGCCGCGAATCTGAGGTCTTTTCTTTTGTCATCTGAATGTGTTTATCCTACAACTCATTTTGTGGGAATCAGATGCCTGGGTAGGAGAGACAACTAATTTATTCAATATATTGCTCATCAGTCCTCCATTTATGCAAGCTCTGTCTTCAAATAAAAACAATTACTTTGATTTTAGAGTAATGTATCGAAAGGCCCTCCCGTTGACAGTATAAACCAAATGCATGTAATAAATGTTTCAGTCCCATTATGTTTGTCATAGAACCATATCGTCTGCAGATAGTAAAACAGACTTTTTAGGTGGAAAATACTGATCCTCTTTTAAACTAAAACATAATTAATATAAACGTTAAAAAGAAAAGAGGCTAAAAGGCAGCCCAGTTCTTTGTAATTGGAGTGGAATCAATTAGTTCCCCATCCAAGCCTATCCTAATCTTGGTCTCTGTTTGCCTGTGAAGAGCTCTTAAAAGAAAAGGTAACCAGGAGGTATCTATTCCAGAGGTCTCCACTTGGCCCCACAGATGCTTTCTATCAGTGGAATCAAATGCCAATATTAGACTAACAAAGGCTGCACCAGAGGGGTAAATTTGTAGATCAAATAAGAAAGAATAAAACAATTATCTGTAGTGGAGAAGCCATTTTGAAAACGGGCTTGTCCGTTGCAAATAATTTTCTGTTTTCTGCCCAATCCTCTAATCTCCCCAAAAGATATCTAGTATAATTTTTAAGACAACGTCCAACAAGCTAATTGGGTAATAATTCCCTGGACTGAGGATCACAGACTGGGCTCTGCTTTTCTGTGCTCCAGGGGGGAAGTAATCTATGCCAGTCCTTTTGCAGCTGCAGATTACTTCCCCCTCTATGCCTACTTAGCTGCACCAGTGTGACCCAGGGAGCCCATCAATGCCCACTTGCAGAGGGCACACCATAATATAATTCTTATCAGGCCTGACATATTAATTGCCCCAACTCACTATTATCATAATCTGTATCCAAAAGGTTCACAGAAGGTATCACATGTAAACTGCCATCATGCTGGTCATTAGTAGTATTATGTGGTGTATGTAAGGGTGAAATATGAAGTATTATAAATATGTGCTGGAAACATGTTTTTAAAATGCGTTTGGCAGTCAGGGCTTACGTCGCCCTGCGCTACTCAAAGGAATGTGGTTCCCCCTGCTTGAATACGTCTCTAATGTAAATTGAGTGAGGAGAAACAATGAAATTATATTTATATACAAGGTAGACAAAATCATCTGGCAACCCAACATGGGGGATGGCCATTTAACACTTTCAATGGGGGATGGAAGCTGCAGCTCCAGAAACCCTACCGCCTGAAGCAAGGTCATTGAACTATGGAAGACATAAGCAAGGATAGAGAGTGAGGCATTACTGAGTGGATACAAGAGGCCAGAGCTCTTGTAGAGTTGAGAAAACTGGAACCTTTCAGCCAAGGGGGTTGAAAGTCTCTGGAAACTGAATATAGCTGAGAAACTTTCTTAGACCAAGACTGTAACTTTCTGAAGTAAAATTTTGCTTGTTTTGTTGATAACTTTTCCTATCTCTTCCACACTAACTAGAAATCACAATGTTCTTTGTTAATAAACTTGTGTTACTATAAACCGCCTCTGTGCTCTGTATTTCAACAAAGTGTGGGCTTTTCACTAAACTAGCAGGCTGCTGGGTATATTGTCTATTTGAAGGCAGCAAACTTGATAACTTCGGTGCAGGTCCAGCAAAAGGGGATAGACAATACAAAGAAGATGGTTTTGAGGAGACTTGGGACTGGAAAGACTGTTGGTGTCACCCTGCAAGAAGCAGCCAGACTGGTGGAAGCCAGGGTGAGGCTAGTATGCTATGAGTAGGCTGCTGGTCAAGACCAAAGCTGCATATCACAGAAGCACCTATGATTACAGGGCAGGTAGTGATGGAACCACTTACTGGTCTGGATTGGACCCCAAAGCTTCACAACCAGCTGGTGCCCTGTGCCCACTCCCTGCCTACCTGCATAAGGGAGAGAGTAGCAGCCTGATAGTAGCTGCTTTCCCCTCCATCCAGGATAGGCACCAATGATGTGAGTAGCCCTCACAGAGGTGTAAGGCAACTCCTTACATCCCCTTGCTCCCAGGCATGCACAAATGTGCAGCTAGCCCCATGACTGAGCCCATAATGAATTAATCAGAAGCTGTTTAAAACATTCACAGGATAAATATACCTTTTTGCCATTTCCAGTAGTGAGCTGGAAAAAATTTTTCTGGACGAATTTTTCCAATTTTACTGTAATCATTTTTTTCCAATAGCTGCAATGTTAGAGTAAACTTTTTAAGGTAGACTTGAAATGCTATTGGCCTACCTCATGAAGTCTTGATTTAAATATTATCACAGCTCAGAGTAATGACAAGGTGGCACATAATAATGTGTATAAACCTTCCTAAACTGGTGTCAAGAAGATAGTGTACCCTCAGTATCATCCATCTGCATTAGTTTTAACTGCAATCCCATTGCATTTACCACTATTATGAAACAATATAGGTGTTACCCTTAATGTGATTGTGTCATCTGAGGTAACTGGTGCTGCCAAAATGACCAGTTCCTCCTCTTAATATCTCTGGAATGTTGCTAGAGCACAGTCAATGTTGTCAGTCTGATAGATGCTGTGATTGTAATTAATACATCGGAAACTTCTAAAACAGATGACCGTAGTGTGTAATTTTATATCTACAGATCATACCAAGTATGATGGACTGTAAAACAGTGGTTGGTTGAAGTGACTGAACCCTTTTTTCATAAAAACTTGCAGCACTCCCAGAATTTGCAAGACCCTCATTTACTTCACTGGGTGCTGGTTCAGGTCTCAAGTGAAACACTGATCCATTTTCATACTCAATAATGTTGGTTAGTACTCACACTTGAGTGTACTGACTGGAGATCAAGCTGTAATATGTGCAGTGTCCTGAAAAATCTAGAAAGTATATTTACAGGTGTAAAAGAGCAAAATTCTGATCTTGGATCTCAATGGAGGAGTTTAATTCTGCTTTAATTACATGTGCAAAACAAACAGCAGATTTTTACCTTAAATATTTAGAGGCAATTAATAGGTAACGGGTAACTACTACTCAGAAGAACAACAGTATGTATTTCACCACACTACAGCCCGTGAAAGAAAGCAGACAGCAAGTCCTCAGGACATTGCCGTGGAATAGCCATCATCTCCTGTTAATGAACTGGGACAAAATAGTTTCTTCAAATCAAAACATACAACAAACTGCTTTTTTAATGTCATCATTCATGAAACCATCCAAAAATATTCAAGAAAAATAATTCAAGGTATCAGATCTGTCATGTGGTTTTGTTCAGCTATTTCCATGAAACTGTCAGCCACCATTGTTAAAAGACTAGCTCATTTAAGATATAATGCTACTTTTTATCAAACTGTTGAGTAATTTAATACAGGAGTCAATATTCTGTAGAATAATGGAATGCAAACTTACTGAGGACAAGATGCTACCTGAACCAGATGCTGCCTGGACCTCTCCATGCACAAACACACACACCACACCATGGACCTCCAATCTTTCAGAAGTTACCAGAGACCTTACAATCCAGCAGTTTATTCCATCATTGCTTCAAACTTGTTACAAGAACTCTTCAATGATTGTACGTATTTGATTCCTTTGACCATTTTAACTCGCTCCTCTTTCTTTTATGAATAAACCTTTAGATATCAGATACTAAAGGACTGGCAACAGTATGATTATTGGGTAAGATCTGAGTTGTATATTGATCTGGCTGTGTTGCTGATCTCTTGGAATTAGAAGAACCCTTTGTTTGATTAAATTGGTTTTAAATAACCACTTATCATTAAGTCTAGTGTCCAGTGATGAAACAAGGGCAGGGATACCTAAAGAGACTGCATTTCTGACTTCGTTAACCAGTGTTGTGAGACAGAAGTTTAGTTTTGTTACTGGCTTGGTTCATCTAATGGAAGAATAACCACCAGTTTAGGGTGGGCCTGCCCCATTTCTCGCAGTTTTTCCTGAATCTGGTATTCTTGGCTATGACCCACTGAGGCACCATAACACCCATACACCAATATTATATCTTTAAGAGCTTTTCAAACACAACAAGGACAAATCATTCACTTTTGCAAGAGCCTTTACACAAAAATGCAGTTCATACCTAACTTTGAATGAGGTCAGCATCCAAAAAGTTCAGAAACTCAGTTAATTCACAAATGGCCTGCAGTGCATCTCATCTAAAGATCTCTCACTTGAGGTTTGAAATGATAAATTAGTTTGTTAACTTCAGTTTTGGTTCAGTGAATGTGTTTCTTGCATTCATTTAGATTTGAGGCTGGAAAAAAATTTCTTGGTAAAATAAAACCATGAGAGAAGTACTTTTATTTGTAATTATCTTCTTTTATAGGAAATATATTGCTTTGTGAGAAAGGCAATTTAATATACTAATTTGACTGAAGCACTGATATACTCTATTTTGAAATATATTATGCAGTTGTAAAAGGACATTGTTGAAAGAGAGATAAAGGCTTTTAGTCATCAGCAAGAAATGAATTTTTTTTAAAGCAAATAGAATGACAATGGTCTTTTGAACTAATCACACACCTGTCTGCATTTAGGAGAAAGTTGCACCAGAGGATGATGGGTACTAACTGTTAAAATTAACACAATGAGGTAAGTTCTGTCATCAGTACTAATGAGAGTTATATGCATCAAAAGGAACACAGTGTTACATTGAGAGGAGACTTACTGAGCACTTGAGAGACTGTATTTATATAATTATCTTTAATAATGTCTGTGCATCAATCAGATTTACTACTTTACATCTTGAACCTGCAAACATTGAAATCAATGGGACTGCTTGCACACCTGAAGTTAAGCATGGAGTTTATACTGAAAAGCTCACCAGTGAAGAAGTTGCATACAGGATACTGTAACAAAGTTTAAACTATAGATCTGCCCTGTAGTTCTTGGAACAAACTGGATTTGTTTCTGCCTTGCATATCAAACAAATTGTGAAATAAGCACTATTGCCCACCCCATGTGTTAAAAAACACATGAGTATCAAATTATTGAGAGCGGCTTCAAATCATGTGATTTTTTTTAAATGGATTCCTTTTATTTATGTTCTAGTTTCAGAATGAATGCTGAGAGCCTCTTGTAATCACTTGACTCCAAGAGGTGGGGTTTTAAGAAAAACACCAAATCATAAGACTTGATAAAATTGCAAAAGTTGGCAACACTGATTATCTGTACAACCTTCTAATCTTTGAATTACCATCTATTACACCTGTGCAACCCTATTGAAGGCAATAGGGATGCATAGATATAACTGATTGCATAATTTGAGGACAAAGGCCCAGTCCCAAAGGTATTTAGGCCCCTAACTTCCATGGAAATCTAGAGACCAAATGTTTGTCAGTTACATGTTTATAAGCCCTAACTTCAATGGAGCCTAAATATCTTTGAGGATCTGTGCCAAATGCCTTACAAACAGGTAACTAACAGAATCTTTATTATTGATCACCAGAATGCTTGAGCCAGACAAACCACAGCTTGACTTTCAGAACCTAGGGTGAGTTTGCAGTGACAGCAGTTCACAAGTAATAGCAGCAGTAGGAATGAAAGTGAACTGGCAGCAGACAGACAGAGGAAGGGGAGGGAGAAAAGGGGATTGTCCTGAGCATGGTTGGTGTTGCTTTGAGACCTGCTTATTAGATCCTTCTGAAACATGACCAGGGAACAAAAAAACAGAAGTCCCCAAACCCTTGCATACAAAATTTAAAAGAATATGTAAATAAAACTGAGGACATACTATTTAAAGGGAATCTTCCCCATTGTGCTGTCTGCATTTTTTTCAAATGCTGCTAATAGCATGTGTCAGACTCTTCATGCTTTGTTCTCACTAAGGTCTGCTCAAAAGGAGCTTTGGGTATGTCTGCACTGCAATAAAACCCCACAGCTGGCCTATGTGCTGACTTAGGCACACAGGGCTTGGGCTGCAGGGCTATAAAAATTGCAGTGATGCCATTCGGGCTCAGGCTGGAGTTTGAATGTCTACACTGCAATTTTATAGCCCTGCAGCCCAAGCTCCACAGGCCCAAGTGAGCTGAGCTGTGCGAGCCACAGGCGCTTTATTGCAGTGCAGACATATCCTTTGTGACCATTGCACTTCTTGTTCATTGAAGACATCTACTTCAACCACTACTTCCTGACTGTGTGGTACACAGGCAAGTGTTATTTAAACAGTCATGGCAATATACATTTTATTTTCAGGGAAGGCTAGGAAGTTTGACCAGTTGCTATGTAGGGGCAAATGACATACTTTCAAAACACAGCAGATTGGATGTGTGATTCTAGTGCTTCCCTGCCTCAACAATGTCTTAATTGGATCTTTTTTGGGCCAGCCAGCAACAACCTCTACCCTTATGTGCTGTGATTCCATTCACAATACAAAAGCCACCAAGCTATTTTGCATCAGTGGTTTTTCTATGGCAGGATTTCCTAAAACAAGATTTAAGAGAGAAATTATGTAACTGCCTCACCCACCACAGCATAGAAAAACTCTCCTCCCATTTGCAATTGCTTAAAATTCCCTGTGGCACCTATAGCAGTTGCTTATATGGGAAAGCAATATTCAAAAGGCTGCTATGTATATTCAGCTATATTTTAATGCAGCTCAAAAAAAGGAGAAACCAGCACAATGAGTCCAACCAGATTTCCATAAACCACCAGCAAATGCTTTGCGGGCCAGGAATTTGTCTTTACACAGGCAGTACTTGCTTGACTGACGATCACCTATTCAGCTTCCCCGTCTGAATTTTGTTGAGAACATTGAGTTTACCAGTCATACCTAATGAAATATTTCCAAAGGGCATAACAGAGACAAAATTCCAGTAATATGTATCATTACAATTATCTGAACCCAAGTTGGAGTACTCAAATCTTTAACAGCCTGGTGTATGGCAGCATGTTATATGGACTGTATGCATGTAATCCTCTGACATGGTAGATAAAGGTTATGCTTCCAGCACATTGTACAGGTGGTTTGAATCATGTCATGATAACCCTCTCATCTTTGATCAAGCTTGGTGAATGTGACATGACTAAAGATAGTCAAATTCCGTCTTAGAAATGTTCAGAGTGTTTTTCCACATGTCATAATCCTTTCATCTCTAACAACCTACTTCCTATGACAGGAATGGAAACCTAAACATTGTAGTGCATTTTCTACTTAACAGCCATAGTACACTGTGTTCCCACAATCATCTCATCAGATCTGATTTGTAGTCACTACATCATGCTCTCAAAGCCAGAGACCCTTGAGAAAGAATTGCTCGTTTATTCTGGCTGATGATATACTGTTTCCAACCCATCTTTTCCCCCCCCCATTGTTTCACAATGTGTTTGTCTAGAATTTCAGTTTTTAAAAAGTTAAGGGTTTTGTTTCTGAAGCTTCAGATATTCACTTTTATGATCTTCACTTACAAACTTTGCATTTAGTTTTCAGGCCCCAGCTCATGTAATCACGGGATGTCTGTCACCATTCATTAGTATTGTCTCATCTAAGGGACCTGCTCAAGTCATTACAGGCACACTACATAGGTTTCCTAACTATTAAGGATTTACAGCTTTTAGCATTTCTTATACTCAAACTTTTTGGAAAAAAGTTTCTTGTGATACATTAGAATATCGGTTTAAAGACCGAATCTACAGCTCGTACAAACACATCATCATATTCACTAGTCACTAGAGACTATTCCAAACCATTTATGTTTAAATCAAGATACATGTCTCATTTTCTTCACAGTTCAGACACAGCTATGGTATGAATAGGTGAGGCACTGATATTAAGTAAATACAATATTTGATATTACCATTGCATTGACTCTTATTCTCCTCCATTGACTTCAGTGGAGTTACTCCTGGTTCACACTGCTATATATGAAAGCAGAATCAGGTATATAGTCTGTATTGTTCCTTTCTATATTTATTGTCAAAATTACAAGTGATCCAACAATTAAATTACGTCATTTCTCTTTTAGAGAGGACCACCAAATAGTAAACTGACACTATTTTATAAATCCGTATTGTGCTTTTAAGGCAAAGCCCTGAATAAAGGAATGGTGTATAAGCATATCACCTCAGTGAGGCAAACAGAGGCATTGATCTCAGAGGTACAAGTTCTCCATCACTCTCTTCTTATGCTAGACAAGAAAATAATTTACTATACCCCTAGTTCTGCAGACTAGCATGTCAGAGGACAGAACCATAGCTCTGCATAGTTCCCTAACCACTTGTTCCTGAAGAGAACATCTGTGAACCTTCAACCTAGGAAGCCTTAATGGTAAGAGCTACCTCCCCTTCCACTCCCATCTGCAGCTGTGTTAGATCTAGGCACAATCTAGCCTGTAGTAAGCAGTGAACATCTAGCTAGCAACAGTTAATTATATTTCTTAATATTACTGATGCTGGTGGAAGCTAAAGTTTGTGATTTTTCCAAAGACTAAACAAAAGCTTAACTGGTTTTCAGCATCTGCTTGTACACACACACACAGTTAGGATTACCACAGTGATTTTACAGAACGGTTTATTGAAAAAGGCCATTTGTTAAACTAAAGTTTGATGCAATCTCTCCTGTTATTTTTCTCCACAGTCTCTTGTTTCCCATTGGTTATTTTTTTCATAAAAGCTAAGCAATAGTTTTCAGAATTGTTTTTAAAAAAACATTCTAATGAAACCTCCTGGTTAATATATACTACCTTGGAAAGCAACTGTCAATCCCATAGGGTGACTATTACCACCTGTTTTGTTTCCCCTTGTTTCCAACTAGAGCTCTCTAACTGCATAGTGAAGCCTTACCATTTATCTTTTGAGATAATGAAGATGTGTCAAATTAATAGCAATTTCCAGCCTTATACATTATAAGTTGCTTGGGAAGAAAAGTGTTTCAAAAGACTGGGAAAGGAAATATGCTCAGAAAAATAGTTGGCACATTACATTTATTTGACCCAACTTTATGACTTCATTCCTCCTGTACATCAGTTTCACTAGATCCTTTTTCTGCTTTACTCATTTTAATATCTTCATTAATGCATGTTTTCATTAATAACTTCTAAAGGTCCAATCCTGCATCCTGTATATAAAATCATGAATGATGTTGAGAAAGTGGATAAGGAAAAGTTATTTACTTATTCCCATAATACAAGAACTAGGGGTCACCAAATGAAATTAATGGGCAGCAGGTTTAAAACAAATAAAAGGAAGTTCTTCTTCACGCAGCACACAGTCAACTTGTGGAACTCCTTATCTGAGGAGGTTGTGAAGGTTAGGACTATAGCAGTGTTTAAAGGAGAAATGGATAAATTCATGGAGGTTAAGTCCATAAATGGCTATTAGCCAGGATTGGTAAAGAATGGTGTCCCTAGCCTCTATTCATCGGAGGATGGAGATGGATGGCAGGAGAGAGATCACTTGATCATTGCCTGTTAGGTTCACTCCCTCTGGGGCACCTGGGATTGGCCACTGTCGGTAGACAGATACTGGGCTGGATGGACCTTTGGTCTGACCCGATTTGGCTGTTCTTATGTTCTTACACTGCCACTCTATTCATGTGGATAGGAATATGCAGGATTGGACCCTGAATTTGTTAGAGTGGGATTTTCCAGAGTGGACTCTGAAGTCACTTACAGTTTGTGTGTTCGTTTTTTAAATATCACCCTAGATATAGTGAACCTACTACTTTTTAAATTTGTTTGATTTCTTAAAAGCGACAGTATTTATCACTATACACACAGTGTATTAGTATCTTAGTGCATCATTTCTGCATAGTACACAGCCCAAAAACAGAGTTTCTAGAAGTTTGAGGAAACATATTAGTCTGAGACTTCCATCTCTAAATCTGGAAATCAGTTTCAAGTAAATCTGCTTAATTTATACTGTAACCTGCAGAGCTTTATATGTACATACTGAGTCTGGCAAATGTGTCAATGTCACTGTATATAATTATCACATTTTGCAATATAGTGCTTGAAGCTGACATTAAAAATATAACAAATTCAGCATATTCATATTAGTTTTACTAAAGAAATATTTCAGTTCTATTTTCTTCCTTCCTCCCAGAGGAAGGATGCTTTGAAGAAATTAATGTAAGGTTGTGACTTCCCCACTGTTGTAGTGAAATAAAATTACCATTGTGAAATGTAATCTCACCTGTTTCTACATGTAAAATAAGATATTAGAGAATCAGTTTTAAACAAATATATGTAAAAGGCAAGGCTCTTATTCTCTGATGTGCTGATCATTTCCAGGCCCAGATGTTTAAAGGAACATAGCTTTCAGCTTTGTAATGCTTAAGTGATTTAGATGGCTAAATCCCATTTTTAAATGTGAATTTGGCATTTAGAAACCTGAGTTTCTTTCAATGGGACTTGCCATTTAAATCAGTTAGGCCATGCAATTCTGAGTGGATCAAAGTATAACTACCTCCACCTGAGTGCCCTCAACTCTCATTGATTTCATTGAGGGTATTCACCACCATACAAAATCCAAGTGACAGCTGTTAAGCTACTCTAATGCACAGCATATTCATGGAAGTGCTCTACTGAGTCAACAAAATACAACCACCAATTCTATCAGACTGAAAGAATCCTACAGTTAAAATCTTGGGGGGAAATATAGGCTTTGCAACATCTCTGTAGATCCAGGATCTGGCTGAAGCATAGCAAATTCCAAAGTCAAGGAGTCCACATGAAGAAAATCCTGCCAGCAGCGTCCTCCTCATTTATAATGAGCAGTTCTGCTGATTGCAGCTGTGACAGTACAAAGGAACAGAGACAATCACCTAGGTAAGCAGACTTCAAACCACTTAGGGCTCTTTAATACCTAAATAGCAATAGCGTCAAAGGCTCTGTCATGTAGACAAGCCCCTTGTAATTTATTAGCAGCCAATGCACATTCTGAACCAATAGTATAATGTGCTCCCCGTATCAGACTCCTCTTAGGACAAGTCTGCAACTTTGCCTAGAGCCAGAAATGACACCTTGCTGCACTGCCCCAGGAGCTGGTCAGGGAACAAAATGTGACTCAGTTAGAACTCTTGTCTTAGTTTCTCACATGAACCCAGAAAGAAGTAGATTGCTACTAACCCATACCAGTAACAGGATTATTTACCCCCATGCTGGGTCAGCTGCACTGACCAATGCATTAGCTGTTGCATCCCTTCCTGTCCACACCCTTACCACCTGTGCAGGGGAAGAGTACCAGGACTGCCGAGCCTGCTCTCACCCATGCATTCTGACAGGTGATGCAGGACCAAAGACATCTTATGCCCATTAACTCTTCTGCATGGCCACATTGGACAAGTTACAGTCTCTCTCCTAACAAACAGACCACTGTATTCTTCACTAACATCAGTTTTCTCTAGACGCAATCCTCCCATACAGGGTGCATCATAGCAATCTAATCCCTGGGTGATAAAAGCCTGGATAATTGTGGCAAGGCCTGCATTGAAAGGGAAAGGCCACAGTCTTGCCAATTACAGATATAAAAGTGCCCTCAGCCTCAGCTACTAGCTGAGCATTCAGGAGCAAGCCAGAATCTAAGATCCATTTTATAAAGGGTGGGCACATCCCCTCAGTCATCAGCACTGAAACAAGGCCTGCTCTGTCCCCACCCATCTTAGACTCTCCAGTAAATAGCAACTTCATGTGAATTTATTTATATTCCCATCACCAGTGTAGCCAAGTATACACACTGTTTTGTGCCCTTTCCCACAGCACTACAGAGAGAGAGTCCTTTCCTTGAAATCACAACACATACTGAGCTCAATTGGTCCAGATCCTTCCCTCTTTTCCTGTGTCTTTTTATACCCCTCCATTGGTAGCTAGTTGATTCAACAGCTCTAATCAGCCAAATAGCTGTATATCCCCAAAAAGCCTTCTCTACAGAACTGATTGGTAACTGGCTTGCTTGTAAACTTCCAGCACTCTGTCACAGGCACCAATAATGTCTGCTGACTTTTGGTACTGTTTTTCCCTAACCCAACAACATTATCTCAGTTTTTTTCTGGGTTGAGTTAGGCTCTCATTCAACTTCCATGTTTTTATAGATAGTAGGGGTGGGAAACCTGGCCCCATTGAAATCAATGGGAGCTTTGTCAATGGGAACAGTATCAGACTCTAGAACTCAGGTTAAACAATCTAGATTCACGTGACAGAGAATAATTTTAGATTTTTAAAGAATTCAAGAATTTGCACCAATGCTTTATTTGAAGAGTCCAGTAATACTGAATTAACTTATTTACCTAATGTCATTGATTTTAATGAACTGATTTGGTGATGTAGGTGCCACATGCATTTCCAAAAACAATCCATTCTATTTGTTCTTAGTTGGTGAATTCTTAGTGTAAACTGCTACCAATGTCTAATCAGACTTAGCAACTGCTAAACATGCTCCAGAATTCTATCAGTTCATGTGAGAAATATAGGTTCTGAAAATGAAATCATTGCACTAAACAATACCCTAACCCTTGCCACCAGCAAATACAAAGTGTTACCTTTAGCCAAAGTACTGTCACTCACTCTTCATATATCATTGTTAATATTAACTATATAAATCATGATTTTATCTAGCCTATGACATCCCCCAAAAGACCAGATCATCAGCCTTCAAGATTCTTTGTGCAAGTGTGGTGGGTAGCATACAGCAGACTCACAGGGTGGCTGGCTCCTGTGATTAAAGCAGTGCCCCTGTGCCAGAGCAGGTGCTCTTAGTTGAGCTAGTTAAGAGGGTGGGAATGCACCTGTGCTATAGAGGGTCTGAGTAAATTTCAGTGAGAGCAAAACTGAAAGGGAACAGAATTGGTATAAGGAGAGTTAGAAAGTGTCAGGAACAGCAGAACTACAGAGTGAAGCTGTAGGGAGAGAAGAGTCTCCTGCAGTGGCCCTTGAGAAAGAGATGGGGCTGGGTTTGAATATAGAGCTGCAAGTTTTGTTTTCTCTGTAGGAGGAAGGTGGGTCAGGCCCTGCATTTTCTCTAAGTGCTTGGAGACTAGCAAAGGATAATTCCTCTGGGAAAACAGACTGTGTGCCCAGCTAAAAGGTGACTGGGACAGTTTGTGTTTGTTTTTTGGAACTGAGATATAATAAAATCAGACCTCAAGGAGGGCTGCTGTTGATGAGACAAGACTTTATAGAGTTAAGGGCCCTGCAGAGGGAAAAGAGAAGCAGGGAGCTGCAGAGTGACCTCTGGCCAGGAGAAGCAGCTCAGGTAATGGTTAGCATTTTACAGGGACTTTAAAGCTGCCCTCATAAGGCAGTTGAGGCATTCCCCTAGCACATGTGAAACACAGGAACTAGGAATTGAGCCACTAGATGCTGAGAAACATGCTGGTTTGAATAGCATGATAGCTGGTTCTAGGTTACTCCCTTCCCTCCTGCGTATTCCTCTCTCTCCCTCTTCCCTCCCCTGCACCCTCCCCTCTGTAAGAGGCATTTTGGGGGGTGGGAAGTAAAACAAAAGCATAGGTATCAAATTATTAAAGACAGCAAAGTCATAAGGGTCCAGTGGTTCAAAATTCAAATCCCAACATAAGAACAGCAAAGAGTCCTGTGGCACCTTATAAACTAACAGATGTTTTGGAGCACGAGCTTTTGTGGGTGAATACCCACTTCACCAGATGCGTGTAGTGGAAATGTCCAGGGGCAGGTATATATATGCAAGCAAGCTAGAGATAACTAACTGATTGAACTAACCTTGTTATCTCTAGCTTGCTTGCATATATATACCTGCCCCTGGACATTTCCACTACACGCATCTGGTGAAGTGGGTATTCACCCACGAAAGCTCATGCTCCAAAATGTCAGTTAGTTTATAAAGTGCCACAGGACTCTTTGCTGCTTTTACAGATCCAGGCTAACACAGCTACCCCTCTGATATTTAACATAAGAACAGACATTCTGGGTCAGACTAATGGTCCATTTAGCCTAGTATCCTGTCTTCCAGCAGTGGCCAATGCCAAGTGCTTTAAAGGGAATTAACAGAACAGGTAATCATCAAGTGATCCATTTCCAGCTTCTGGCAAACAGAGGTAACCTAACAATCTTGACAACTTAACAAGTGTGCTATGTTCTCACTCTCCTTTTGATGATTTGGAGAACAGATACAGAAAATTCCCGAGAAATAAAAGAGTAAAGGAAAAAGGACAAACAATGTATATAATATTGTACACATCCAGATTTTCCTATAATGGATACTGCTAATCTTCAGGAATCATGAGTAAGAAAAGAGGAATTAAGGCTTTTACGTCCTCAGTGCAGGACCTTCTTGCCAGTAGGGTGCTGCTTGGTGAGGGCAAAAAGGAGATCATTGAGTGAGTATATCACTGGTTTTATTGGGTCACTTGTATTATACAGGAGGTTTCTAACACCATTTCTGTTTTATGTAATATACAATTTGCTGGCAAAACCTAAACAAGAGTTTTGTTTCTTATATCCTTCTGGGATACATTAAAACAAAATCTACAGTTTACCCACCGCACACACTCCCTTAGATCTTATTCAGGCAAATTTTTCCTCTGTTTAAAACAGAACAGATTGCATGTTCTCATAATGGCAATATTATGCCATCAATATTCTAACAGATCCCCCATTGACTGCAATAGGGAGTCTGCTAAAAAATTGATGGCACAATAATGGCCCACTGTAGATATGTTTATAATTAAACTATTTCTTCCTTGTGTTCAGCTAAATCTTCGTTCAGCTCCTAATAAACATGAGAGCCAAAAATACTGTAGTTCAACTAATCTATGGTCAGCAGAATGCACTGTTTATTGTGGTAAGGTTTGTTTCAGTCTGAAAAAATCTACTGTACCTGTTCAGACACTAGACCAAACACTGAATTAACAGACAAGAGATCTGTAGATCAGTAAGTCAGAAGATGCTGTAAAAGTCATTTGCCATTGTTTAAATGAGAGAGCATCATAACACAAAGCAGTATATGTGCCACTGAAAAGCTGTAAGAATAACAGCTGCATGATAAATAGGAAGTAGGGCCAGAGACTGCAGGACTACAAGGTTATGCTTAACAAAAACAAAACAAAAAAAAAAAAAGACACCACACACAGAAAAACAAACAAAACAAGAATCTGTGAAACCATATCACCACCAGTTTGACCTTCAGACCTTTATCAAGGTTTACTGAGTAAAATAAAACTGTTTCTGAAATAGTGGCAAATGAACCTTAAAACCCACTGAATAGCTGACCATCCGTCTTAGAAAAATCCCTGCATTATTTAAATTCAGTCATTTCTGAGTTGTGTATGACCAGAAAACAACCTTAACATTTGAGAAGTGTAATTATTTTACCATTCCATATTATAAAAATGAGTGAATGGATTTGGCCTTCCAAAAATAAAATCACCATTGGGTTGAGAATGAGCATGGAAAATTTCAGCAGATAAGGAGTTGTTTTTTTTTTCCAGAGAGTCATGACCATTTGAAGTCAGGGGGATGATTATTTAAGTTATAACAATGTATGAGATAAGAAAGTATTAAAAAAAGCTAGCAGCAATTTATTGTCTGTGTTTTAAGTGCTGTATGAGCATTAAGGACTAGATTGTGCAACTCATTCATGTTGGTGAGCATTCATTTACACAGATGATCACATTGTATTCAATGGAGTGGTTTGCATGAGGCTCACCATCACGAGTAATAGGTTCACAACATGACAGTCCCATATTTTCTTAATTATAAATACTCTTAAATACTTATTCAAATCTTTTAATAGATGTTAATTGTTTATCCAAGGGCATCTAAGCACATTTAAAAAAATATATAAAACAACAGGGGACCAATTTTTTCTCACTTATACAGGTGTAATCCCATTGATTCAAACGTGAATACCAAAAATTAAGTAAGTATAAAAAATTAAGCGTGCAAAATACAGTGAGCCATTTATTCGGTAGCATTTTGGAGGCAAAATGAAACTAAGATTGTGAATAGAATGAAGTTGTGAGGGGCTTTCTTGGGCTCTTGAGTTTTAATTTATTGATTGGCTGTAGTAAAGTGGTCATCATGAGGTTAACTGGGTTACCAGGGTATTATGGAATGGGACCATGCTCAGACACCATATTACGTCCCCTTTTGGTAGGGGAAGTTTTCTCCCCCATTCAGTGTTGCTATGCAGTTGAATAAAGCAGCAAGCTCCAAGCCTGCAGTACTGTGAGTAGAATTTGTTTTTGGTCACACTGACTGGTTCCTTAACTTACCTCAGCCACTTTTATCTCCTTTTGGTTATTTGATGCTGCTGGTTGGCAGATTGAATGTATTTGTATATTGGTATTTAATGCTGTTATCTATCCATCTGAAGCCTTATATGGCCCCTCATTACCATAGTAGCTGAGCACCTCAGAATCTTTTAATGCATGTATTCTTGGAACATCCCTGTAAGGTAGTGAACTGCTGAGCAGTTATCAGTGTTATTGCTTCTGTCTGGGTAGAGCAGTTTCTGTTTCTATTGTTGTGAAATAGAAATAAAGACAAATGTCTCAGGCATGTGCTTTAGAAATGCATATTTGAGTCTGTTTCCAAAACTGTGTCATTTTATGTAACATTATCCCCTTTAAAATCTTCTGCTTTTGAATGGCTGAATTATTCCACACCTTCCTAACAGTTTGCTCAGCCAACAGAGAAAACAGGAATATCTAGCCCAGCAAATTATAAGAAAAGCAAAAAGCTAATATCTCCTCTGGCTGTCTTTATACTGGGAATTCTATGGGGTGGTTGATTTTTTATTCTATGATGTGACTGAACACATCCTGCAGCTTACTTGGGATTTAGGGTGCTGAACATCTCACCCTTACAAAATAAGAGTCTAACAAGAATAGAAAGTGACAGATCATGAATGACAGTTATTGTAATATGAATGGAAAATGGTGCCATCATCTCTCATTCTCATTACAGTGTTAAAGCTGGGTTGTTGTATTTCTTCTTTAAAGGGAATACCAGGGCCCACAAGCTATTCTGTTTCATGCTGCAATGCACACAAATCAATATTCAGTAAATTTCACTTGGAAAATCTGTTGCAATGACAGTATTCAGCTTCTGTGGTGATCAGTCACAGTTGGAGTAACCTTATGAACATCAATTGGTTTGGCAAGCAATTTGCAGAGGTCTTTACTCAATAAATCAGAACTTACCTCTGTAAGACAGCCAGGTTGCTAATTCATGAGGCAATTGGAGCCAGGCAGTATATTCTCTCCTAAATTGTGAGCAGTAAAGTAAAAAACTATGCAAGCCTAGAGAGTTTTCCTGTGGTGTGCACAGTATTACAGGATCTATACAACAAAATCTAGTAGGGTGATTAACTGCTGTTGGTCCTAATTTGCAAACCAAACTAGACATCCAGTATCGGAAACTCTTCTTTTTATTGTTTTTCACATCAATGTTTAGTGTTCAATAATTATACGAGCAGTATGGGCCAGATAAGGAATTAACCCAGGACGGGTGAAGTAGGAGCCAAAATCCCATTGTTGGCACAGTCCCTGCTCATGGTGCCCTAATGAGTATTAGTTGCCTGAAAGAGGCAAGGTAAGGAAAACTTTATGCTTTCACTCTCTGTAACAGGGTGTCAGTTGGCCCCTCTATCTTCTGCCACTTCTGTGCCCACAAACCAGCCAGAGACCTCTGCTTTGGTGCAATCACCCAGGCCCTTTATTTACGGTACAAATTCCACCGCCTTGTAGCTACAGACAGCATCAGGCTTGCAGCCAGCAGGGAGAGCAGCCTATAACTCCTTTTCTTTTTCCCTCTGGGGGAGGGCCTCAGTCTACCTAACACAACAGGGTACTATCCCAACCTGCTTCCATTTAAAGCTACCTCATACTTCCAGGGGCACCTGGGCCACTGGGCAGTATCTCCTGTCCCCATGGATACACTCCAGGGCCTCTGTGCACCTGGAATTATCCAGGGCAGTTTTATCAGCCCCCTCTGGACAAGTGAGCAGGCTGAAGCTCTATCCACCAGCCCCTATGAGGTCTCCTCCCTACGCTCACTGGGATGGTGAACAGCCTCCTCCCCCTTGTCCATCCCCCAGCATTAGTCTAGCCACAAAATTCAGCCCACCCATATTACATATCTGGGCAGTCCCCCTGCCAGCAAACAATTATACTGGCTCTACTAGGAGTTTCTTGGGGTTCTTCCTTCTTAGCAGGGCCTTTCTTAGGAAGGGGTTCCCTCAGCTTCTTCCCCAACTCTGTCTTTATGGGGTTGGCCCTCCCTTCAGGGAATGGCTTCCTCTGTGTACTTCTCGGTCAACTTGATGGCTGCATAGACCATATTTGGCTGATGTCACCTGACCCAGACTTGGATATTCTCAAGGAGGTGCCTTAGCAGTTGTTTTAGGAGAAGGGTACCCGTTATCTCCTCCACCATTTGCACCTCAGGCCTCCACCAGCGGGTGGCCCCAGGGTCAGCTCCAGCTTTTTTGCTGCCTCAAGTGGTGAAGCTAAATAAAATAAATAAATAAAGCCGTGATCGGCAGCACTTTGGCGGCAGCTCTACCATGCCGCTTCATTCTTTGGTGCCAATTCAGCGGCAAGTCCTTCCCTCCAAGAGGGAGTGAGGGACCCACCACTGAATTTCTGACAAAGACCCGGACTTGCCGCCTCTTTCCACTGGCTGCCCCAAGCACCTGCTTCCTTTGCTGGTGCCTGGAGCCGGCCCTGGGTGGCCCAGTCCATCAGTCTCTGGGTGAATGCCCAGGGCCACATAGCCCTCATCCATTGGGCCAACCAGAACTTTTGGCGGTATTTCTCTGCTGACAGGCCCACCCGGTCTAGGATGGCCCCGCCTCACCATCTCATAGTTCCAGGCCTGTTCCTCACTCAAGGCAACATGGGCCACTTGAGCTTCTCCCAGCAGGTAAGGAGCAAAACTTAGGACCCAGGTTGCCCTATCCTATCTGACACCCATGGCTACCCACTCAAACATACCAAGGAAGGCATCTGGGTCATCTGTTGGGCCCATTTTACAGAGTGCCAAGCCAGGTGCCATCCGCTACTGTGGGACTCACCATTCATTGCAGGAGTTGCTGCTGCATGCTGGCCTGCTCTTTTATAAATTCCCATAGGTTTTTCTGCCTTCCAAGTTAGCAAGGCCTGTCTCGGCTTGGTAGTACTGCTGGAAGCCTGACAGGGCCTTCTGCATCTGCTCCTGTTATTTGATGAGCCATTGCTAGGTCTCCTCCATCTCCAGGCTACCAACCACATCCATTGGTTCAGGATGCAGACAAGCCCAAACATGTAACAGGGCACCAGTGAGCCCCTCTATCTTCTGCCACTTCTGCACCCACAAACCAGCCAGAGACCTCTCCTTTAGTGCAATCATCTGTGCCCTTTATTTACAGTACAAGTTCCCACAACCTTGTAGCTACATTTCAGCATCAGGCTCACAGCCTCAGGGATTGCTACCTTCTACAGCCAGCAAGGGAGAGCAGGCTCCAGCTCCCCCTGGCTTCCTTCCTGCCAGCCTTTATGTAGCCCCTGGCTATCGAGGCTGGCAGCTGTTCCCTATTTGCCCCTTAGGGCTGGGCTTACTCAGCCAGTTCCAATTTCCCTTTCCTGATTGGAGCTGGCGTGACAGAGGTCTGGCTCAGAGTTTCCTAGCCAGCACCCTGTCACACCTTCATATCAATCAATGTAGCCAGCCAAGGAAATATCAGGGACATGATACACTCTCCAAGAGTAAAAGGGCTACTAGTTTGGTACTTGCATCTCAGAAGCTGAATGACGAAGGAATTCTAGACAGAACTTTTCCTTGGTCCCCATGCTGGATAGCAGCCCACCATACCTTTCAGCTTTTCGGTAGGCACCAAAGGAAGAATCTCAGCCTACACAAAGAAGAAATCTCCTGGAAAATTGCACGCCTCATTCCAAGCAAAAAATAATGTTCACGAAACATTAATGCTAAGAGATACGGCATTCAGAATCAGGAAACAGTTATTTGTGGCTGCAATCTAAACCTTGGTAATGCCCCCTTGTCCTTATACCTTAAAAATTGTCCTTCAGTGGTGTACCTTACCATTCAACATCATATGAAGGTCTTGATATTCAGTAAGTAGACAGACATGCATAATTACAGTTTCCAATTCACATGTCTATATGTCTACATGTCTTTGAAAGTGCAGGTTTTGTACGTGTACATTCTTTTTAAAAAATGTAGAGATCCAAATGAATTTTTCCCTTTTAATTTTATTTGTAAAGTATACTAGATTATGTATTAAACTGGTAACATTTCTATCTTTAGTAGAGGCAGTAGGTGTGATCCTAGGAATTACTGCACAATAAACCTTACTAGAATATCAGGTAAATTATTTCAAATGATAATTAACATAGAACTGAAAACACCTACATTAGATTAACACAATACAATAAAGGCACATGAGTATGGCTTCAGTAAAGTATATTCATGCTTCTCTAATGTACTAGAACTCTATGACCACATCAGCAAAATAGTGAAAATCAGGTGGTATAATGGGCTAGATTCTGATTCATGTTATCTGATAGGGCAAAGAAACTGTAAAGCTTCCCTAAGTGGGCAACTGAAGCACAGGTGAATCACCTTTGTTCTGAACTCAGTGGGAAGTAAAATGTCAGGATGGCAAAAGAACACCATTTCTTCCTGTAGAAAGACCATCAAAGACGTCAGGATTAATTTAAAATGGGCTATTAGAGAAACTATCTGTGCAGGGAAAATTGATAGCCATGTAATACTACCATGTTCCAAAATATAAGTGTTAAAGCGAGAAGCATTCTTTTTTAATGTTAACCAGATTTGATAGCCTTTACTCATGTTGAATTTACTCACCAGTCTATTCTCATTGATTTCTATAGACTACTGCACAAATAGATTCTACTCAGTATGAATAAGAAATGCAGAATCTAGTTCTATGTGTATTTTTGAGCCTGGTGTGATAAAGAAGATAATCAGTATGGCTGAGACTTGAAAGTGACCACATATAGTTAATTCACCGTGTTTACTAATTCTGTGACTAACATACAAATATTTTTTTAAATGTTTCAGTTCAATAGATAAACTTTCTGGTAACACATTATAAAGGTAAAATAGTTAAATATCCAAGAAATATAATAAACTTCTGTCTAGCTGGGAATAATTGTATATTTTGAGCATGTTGAATATATGTGTCCGCTGAAGGAGGTGTTCTTTAATGCGTGGTGTGTGGTTATGGTTTTGAGTAAATTAAATCAAACACAATACTGAACAAACAGAGCAGTGGTACGGTTTGTTTGCAATACAAAGGTCCTTGGTACAAAACATTTACCCACAAATTGCATTGAAAGGGCTTTTTTGTTTTTTTGCTGTCAAAGGGCCAAATTCTGTCTCCAGATGCATGCATATGGTTACCACTGAAGTCAGTATATGTGAAGTCATCAGGAGACTTGTGCACACGCTAGTGTTTGGTGTGAACTTTTTAATTCTTCCTTTTTAACAAATTATTAATTTTGAGGAATCACATGAAATTGATAGAGCTACTCACGTGCGTAAAGTTAAGCATGTGCATAAGTGCTTCTCTAGATCAGGACCAGAGTGCCTAGCATGTTGCTGGATTGAATCCATACTGTATGTGCATCCCTTGAAGTATTAACTTGGCTGCTAGTCAGAAAGATGCCAGTATCACAATGGTTACAGTAGTTTGGAAAATATGGATTTGTGGTACATGTCAGTGTTTTACAATATGAATTATAAAGTAAAATTAAAGCGGTCATAATGATTTATGCTGATGTACAGGCAAAATTAATTGTTGCATTATAGTTTTATGCAACAGTGATCAAGTTGCAGGGTATTTCCTGGAAATTAATAACTGGCTTATGGCCCAAGCTTATTGAAAGCTTACAGTGAGAAATAAAAAAGTAAGGGTATAGATTTTTAATAAATAGTTATCTGAGTGCATACTCTACAGTGTTGCTAGAAAATTTAAGCTGTGTATATGAGACAGTCAGACTGTTGGTGTGAAGATTCACATAATGAGGTTTGGCTACGGGAAAGGAAGATATGCCCACACTGGAAACAGAATACCTGCCTTGATGATCCAAAGTTCTGCTCATCTATAGCAACTGGCAAATTTCTAGATCATAGAAATTAGAGATTGTAAAGGCCTAAATGACCTGCCAGTGCAGGATTTAGGAAGTGATCCTAAACATGCTAATTTCCAAGCCTCGTGCTTACTAGCATGAGTAGTTCCAGTATGGAGGTCCAGGGGATGCAGACCTTAACCCTGACCTGTTTTTATTCCCAATTACATATCTAAATGAAATCATGTATTTGCATATGCAGAATTGCTCCTTAAATCCTTTGTATTTGTAAAATTGACAACCCAAACACAGAAGCTCAGATAAAGCTAGGATGAAAAGCAGAGCCTAAAAGTGCAGTTCAGTTATACATTGAACTTACATATAGACTATTAAAAAGTAAACTCAAACCTCACTCTCACCATATAATCGACTATATTTATTGAAAGTTTTAAACATAATTCCTATTATTGCTTTTCATAAATGAGATTAATTTTGTAAACTGATCATGGACTCATGTATGGTGACATTCAGATATCCCCTCAAAGCCAGAAATGTTGCACTTCATACAAGTGTCCCACACTAGGGCTGGGGGTGAAATCCAGGGGCAGGCTGTGTGTCTGACTTTTACCCAACAAAGATAAGTGCAGTAACAGGAGAAGAAGCACTGAAACTTTTATTATGCATTGAGGTATTACATGCCTTCAGTGTGAGTTGAGGACCCTCAACAATATGTAGAAGGTGCTTAGCACCAGAAGGGTTTCAAGTTTTATATTTCTTTACTTGCTTGTATTGTGCAAAACCTCCCTCTATCTATCCTGTGGCAAACTTACTTCCTAATTTTCTGAGGTGCTGAGTGCCTCTCTAGGCATTCCATGCAGATCAGTGGGACATCCTCCAGTAAATGCCAAAAGAGCAATGGGCTATGTTGTCAAACTTATCCATTTCTTCTTTGCAGTATGGATGGCAGGTCATTTCTAGGGACATTTCCTTAGGATATTGCATAATAAAATTTATTCTCAGATTCAGTGATAATCATCATCATATAGTCTATCAATTACTGAAAAAATATTATTGGCCCACAATTAGCCAGTCATTGGCCTTTATTAAATAGTCAGTGAACTTTACTGACCATTAGGAAAAGGAATGGTTCTCTCACAGTCATTTCAAAGTACTCTGTGGGAAAGAGAAGTTCCTATGGAAATTTAAGCCAAGTAAAACAGAGGGGGAGACTGAGAAATGTTGCTTTCTTTGTACTGAAAAACTGGATCACAAGTTTTCTTATATGGGAAATCTTCAAAGGGTCAAACTTCAAAAATTCCTATAGTCTGATTGTTTGGCAGATACCTAAAAATAACACCAGCTTTAAGCCATAAAGTGATTATTTCTTCTATTCTGCAGTTCTGAGTGAATTTGGGAAATCTGATACAGATTACAAGACTAAGCTAAAGAAAATGCTTGTCTATTAATATCAGTGCATGATTTGATATTTTTAAGGCAAGACCTAAGAAATAACCCAGTATACTTACCAATTTCTACTTCTGCAGTGTTGTTGTAGCTGTGTCAGGTCGGTTCCAAGATATTAGAAAGACAAGGTGGGTGAGGTAATATCTTTTATTGGACAAACTTCTGTTGGTGAGAAAGACTAGCTTTCAAACTACACAGAGCTCTTCCTCAGATCTGAGAGAGGCAATCAGAGTGTCACAGCTAAACACAAAGTCAAATAGATAGTTTAGCACAGAAGTTCTCAAACTGTGGTCCTTGGAGCCAAGCAGGAGTGGCTCCACCAATTAGGTGCTTGGACCCTGGAGAAGATGCACATGTAAGGTGAGGTGGTGGCCTTGGGGGAATAAGGGGTAGATGGGAGGGGGCAGTGGGGTGTGAAGAGGGGATGGGGGGGATTTGGGACATGCAGGGCTGCAGTGGCCAGGGAAAAAGGCAACTTTCCCCAGCTCGAGGACTGCAGCTGCCAGGGAGAGGCGTCCCTCCTTCCCAGCCCCAGCTCGGGGTCTGCTGTGATGAGGGAGAGAGGGCACATCCATCGCATTAGAAAGGTAAGACTACTGATATTAAAATCTGAGTTGTGTGCTTTTATTTGTAGAACTAAAAAATAAGTTATTTATATATATATAGTGCTTTTATCCAAAGCACTTTACAATAGTTAGCTAATAGTACAGACAACATTTGGAAAGATTATTAAGTGGTCCACCCAGACCCTCAACAATTTTCAAGTGGTCTGCGAAAAAAAGAGTTTGAGAACCACAGGTTTAGTATAAGTGGTTTAGCATAGGGAGATTGTGTGTGACTACATGGTAAAACGGTTATAATGATCCTGGAGTTCACATTTGTTGCTGGCATGGTGAAATCTAATTATAGAACACATCACTAGTTTGGGGTGGCTGCCCTGTTTTTACAGTCTGCTCTGAGGTAGGCATTCTCAGTCGTGAGCCACTCCATACAGTATGACATGGATTACAAATCTCATTGATGTAAATGGGATTGCAAGGCACTCAGTGCTTTACAGGACTGGTTCATTTCAGTGTAAATAATATATTCTTATATTTTTTTTCTCTCAAAGGAATTTTGTTCTGTTAGCAACACATGGATCAATTTAACCAATAAAAAGGAAAAAAGAGAGAAACTATGAAAAGTAATAAAACCTCCAGGAGCTCTTCTATAGCCAGTTAGGCTTGCTGCTTTGGCAGCAGAACTTACAATTAATGTATCAAGTCTCAACTAGATGAAAGACTTTATTTCAGTCTCTCAATTGCTGAGACAATTGTGCTTGTTTGGGACAGTGCGGTGCATAAAGCCTAAGATGACACACGTGAGAACTGGGGACAAAACATTCTTGGTACAGGGAATCTGGCTATAGAATGAACTTCCAGAAGAGATTAGATGAGTCCAGAGTCTGGCCATCTTTCAGAAATGCTGAAAATCCTTCCTCTTGAAAAAGCATTTCCACCAGACTAGTATCAGAGGGGTAGCCGTGTTAGTCTGGATCTGTAAAAAGTGACAGAGTACTGTGGCACCTTATAGACTGACAGAAGTATTGGAGAATAAGCTTTCATGAGTGAATACATCTGATTGAAGCTTATGCTCCAATACTTCTGTCAGTCTATAAGATGCCACACGACTCTGTCACCAGAAGAATGTCATTCACAAAAGACGCTTTCACCTACCCAGACACTCACCTAACTGAAAATAAAACAAAATAAAAACTGGTAAAAACTAAAGAAAGAAATGAAGAAAAATGTGCTCAAGTGAGGGTGGGACAGTGGACAATCCTAAAATAGGTAGGTATGTCCTTCAGTTTTAGATTCCAAGTGGTATCCAGGATGCTGGCTCGTGTGTGATGTGGGCCTTTCTGTAAAGTAGACTTTCAATAAATTTAACATAACTGAGTATCAGAGGGGTAGCCGTGTTAGTCTGGATCTGTAAAAGCAGCAAAGAATCCTGTGGCACCTTCTAGACTAACAGACGTTTTGGAGCATGAGCTTTCGTGGGTGAATACCCACTTTGTCAGATGCATGTGGTGGAAATTTCCAGGGGCAGGTACATATATGCAGGCAAGTTAGAGATAATGAGGTAGTTTTCAATCCCTGATTGAACTACCTCATTATCTCTAGCTTGCCTGCATATATATACCTGCCCCTGGAAATTTCCACCACATGCATCTGACGAAGTGGGTATTCACCCACGAAAGCTCATGCTCCAAAACGTCTGTTAGTCTATAAGGTGCCACAGGGTTCTTTGCTGAGATGACAAGGAAAGTTTATGGCTAAGCTATATTTTTACCCAGATTCTCTGGTTTATCTGAGCTAACCACACTCCTTCCTCTGTGTCATGCCTCCTATTCTTAGGGCTTTGACAAGAGTGACCTAGATCACTATACACTACCTCTCTACCACACAGAGATTGCCTTTTTGAAAGGGGACTCCCAGGGTAGCTAGTTACTGATGGTCATGTCACCAGAGCAGCCCAGTCTGGCCCATTGAATTTATGGATGAAGAAGTCCAGCATTCCTTTGATCATGAGGATCCTTGTGGAAATTCCAGTTACAATTTTTTTGAAAAAATTCAACATTTTTATTAAAAAATGTCACTTTTTAGTTCCAGTTAGAACTAGGTTTTCAAACAAATCCGCTGGTCTCCTGGTTCCTGTGGCTACATGTCTCGGTAGAAACCAAGACAGATCTCTAGAAACAATTAGAAACCAACTGAATGATTCTAAAGGAATCTGTTGGATTCCCAGTGCAGACTAAAATACCTTTCTTTTACTGAAATCTGAATAATTGAAATATCTTGCTCAAATGAAGTAGGTCTCTTCTTTCTGCAATATAGAGATGAGGAATGGATAGTATAGTAATTTATTTAATCAAAACCTTTAAAACACCTTTTAACTTCTCACCCTCACTCAAAATGATTCTCCTTAGCTATGCTGTTGATCTGCTGCATGAATCCTCTATTTCAATTGCCTTACAATCCCAAGGCAATACCTGATTAAATAGTGCTGCAAGGAAAACAGGACACTAAGAGTGGCATTGAACAATGTAGTCATAGATTACCTTGGTTTTGTGGAAAGAAGTGACTACGAATTACCACAGGAATTATTATTAAAGTAGAGAGATTAAACACTTCTTATCATGAAGAGCACTGAATAAAATTAGTGATGTGTTATGGAATTGCATAAAAATTGCATTCTATTTTGCTGCATATGCTGTGGCATATGATGATCCTATTAATAGCCTAGTTGAAAGGCACTAGATAATGAACAGAACCCCCTGCATCTAATAGGTTAAAGGAAAATAACCTTTATAAAAACAAAACATAGTACATGTTATTAATATCCATGTTTTCTCCGCTGTAGCTGAATGTTTTAGGTGCTCTGTTATTTCAGTGTTTCTTTTACCATAAAAGGAACTGAAATTGTAAGAGTAGAGAACATACATCAATAGCAACAAGTGAATTAGATACAGAAACCAAACTTTGACATGGAGTCAATGAACTCCAAGGAGTAGCCTCTGCTTATTCTGGGTCTAAATCTAGCCCAAATCTTGAGCTTTGAATCTCAACCATGGCATGAAACATACCATAATAGTCAACTTCAACAGTTAATTAGATTCAGAGAGCCATATGTTGCACAGACTTTGATGGGGTTGTACAGAGTGTATGTCAATATAGAATTTGGCATAAGTAATTTTCATGTGTCAGTTGGGAATGTGAAATAATTGTTTTAATTAGAGAAGACCATTGATTGCAACTATTATGATTTATTCAATTTAAAAGTTACTGATGAGCACTGAGGAAAGGTTCTCACAACAATTAGACTTTTTATAATAGAAATGACTGAAGAGAGAACAGTGGAGCATTTTAATTTCCCTACAGTTATTTTTGAATAAAAATTCAGGCAGATAATGAAAGTAAGCAGGTATAGCAGATAAGCAAACAGTATGTGTCTTTAAAGGCAAGAATATAAACCTATCCAACGTATTTCTACAGCTTGTGTGATTGCTCCACCACTAAAGCTGGGAAGCTGGAATCAAGAGGAGACACCTTAGCCCAGGATGGGAGTGGAGCACCAAGTAAGAGGGTGCTGGTGCATGGTCAAGAATGTCCCAGTGGGAGTGGGTGAGGAACTTGGGGTCAATTGCTGGTGAGCTATGGGGTGATTGGGGGATGTTGAGGGGGCTGCAGGAGAAGGGCAGAGGGAGAGTGGGGGTGAGGAGTGGAGAGCTGCGGTGTTGGGGGGCTGCATGGGATGTGTGAATGGGATGTATGTCAAGGCTCTTGAAGATGCGGGTGGGGGCTGCCAGGATAAGTAGGTGCTAGTGGAGGGTTGTTGGAGTGTATGTGGGGTAGATGAGGCATTTGGGCATCTCTGTTGGGTGAAGGGGTGAGAGAGGAATTCTGGGTCTGCATGAGACGGCGATACTTTGCTATGTAGTTTACAAAAGGTGGGGACCCCTAACTTCCATAGTAAACAGAGCTCCAAAACTCTTTAAGCCTGGCCTGCTCCTCCTACCCCACAGTGTCTTGCTGATAGTGTAGCCAGGGTTAGCAGCTGAGAATCCCAAACGGAGATAAGTGCCTCTTGTATCCTATAGCACACACCCCTTTAGTTAGAATCTCCTATTGGCTAGCTTAGGTGGCTCCCTACTTAGTGGGCTGGTTTTTGTGAATCACTGCCCTGGTCTACACTACAAGTTTAGGTTGAATTTAGCAGTGTTAGATCGATTTAACCCTGTACCTGTCCACACGACAAAGCCATTTTTGTCAACTTAAAGGGCTCTTAAAATCAATTTCTGTACTCCTCCCTGATAAGGGGATTAGCACTGAAATCAACCCTGCTGGGTCGAATTTGGGATAGTGTGGATGCAATTCTACGGTATTGGCATTCAGGAGCTATCCCAGAGTGCTCCATTGTGACCACTCTGGACAGCGCTCTCAACTCAGATGCACTGGCCAGGCAGACAGGAAAAGCCCCACAAACTTTAGAATTTCATTTCCTGTTTGGCCAGTGTGGCAAACTGATCAGCACAGGTAACCATGCAGAGCTTATTGGCACAGGTGACCATTGAGGCCCAGAAACACAAAAGAGCTCCAGCATGGACCGAACAGAAGGTACTGCATCTGATCGCTGTATGGGGAGATGAATCTGTGCTATCCAAACTCTGTTACAAAAGATGAAATGCCGGAATCTTTGAAAAAATCTCCAAGGGCATGAAGGGCAGAGGTTATAACAGGTACCCACAGCAGTGCCATGTGAAACTTAAGGAGCTCAGGCAAGCCTACTAAAGAACCAGAGAGGCAAATGGTCACTCCGGGTCAGAGCCCCAGACATGCCACTTCTATGATGAGCTGCATGTCATTCTAGGGGAAGCCCCTACAACTACCCTGCCCCTGTGCTTCCTACTTTCCCCACCACTCCCTGGCTACCTTGGCAGTTATCCCCCCATTTGTGTGATGAATTAATAAAGAATGCATTAATATGAAACAATAATGACTTTATTGCCTCTGCAAGCGGAGATCAAAGGCGGGAGGGCAGGGGAGGGGAGGGTGGTTGGCTTACAGGGAAGTAGAGTGAACCAAGGGGAGTGGGTTTTCATCAAGGAGAAACAAAAAGAACAGTCACACCATAGCCTGTCCAGTCATTAAACTGGTTTTCAAAGATTCTCTGATGCACAGCTCACCCTGCTGTGCTCTTCTAACTGCCCTGGTGTCTAGCTGTGTGTAATTAGTGGCCAGGCGGTTTGCCTCAACCTCCCACTCCGCCATAAACATCTCCACCTTACTCTCACAGATATTGTGGAGCACACAGCAAGCAGTAATAATGATGGGAATATTGGTTTCACTGAAGTCTAATGGAGTCAGTAAACTGCTCCAGTGAGCTTTTAAACATCCAAAGGCACATTCTACCACTATTATGCACTCGCTCAGCCTATAGTTGAACTGCTCCTTACTACTGTCAAAGAGTAGGCTGCGGTAGGTGTGACCACGCGGTGTTGCTGACTGAGAGAGTAGCCTGAGGCAGAAGCCTCCAGCTGGCACGATATTCCAGGCAGGACTGAATCTCCATTAGACGAAACTTAAAGAGGAGAATGACCTGGAGTCATTCCCATTTTTGTCCAGGCACCCCGACCGACTTCACTGAGGCCAGCTAGGAGCACACATGTCTGCCCAGGCGCCCCCAATCAACCTAATTGAGGTTGGCCAGGCGCACCCATGGGACAATGACGATGGTTAGCAGTCATATTTCATTGTCTGCTGTCCACAAGGCAAGGGGATGCTGCTGTGTAGCATTGCAGTACTGCATCTGCCAGCAGCACCCAGGAGACATACGGTGATAGTGAGCTGAGCGGGATCCATGCTTATTGTGGTATGTCATCTGCACGGGTAACCCAGGAAAAAAGGCAAGAAAGGATTTTTTGCCATTGCTTTCACATAGAGAGGGAGGGAAGGGGGCCTGACAACATGTACCCAGAACCACCCACGACAATGTTTTTGCCCCATCAGGCATTGGGAGCTCAACCCAGAATTCCAATGGGCGGTGGACTCTGTGAGAAAGCTACCATAGTGCAACGCCCCAAAAGTCTACGCTAGCGTTGGTACTATGGACGCACACTGCCAACTTAATGTGCTTAGTGGGGACACACACAATAGACTGTATCAAATTGATTTCTAAAAAACTGACTTCTATTAAATTGACCTAATTTCGTAGTGTAGACATACCCACTGGCTGAGATGCCTATCTCTTCCCATTCACTGCACAGGATCTTAGGTGCCCAACTCAGGTGTTGTGACTCTCAATCTAAGGTGCCTGTGTTAGCACAATGGAACCCCCATTCTGGCTGGCACCCTTAGGCACTACTGTTGATGATGAAAATACTGCTCAAGCAATGAAAAGTCTTGAGATATTATCTCACTTTCAGTAGTATATTGGAGTTCTACTGAAGGCCAAATCCTACTCCCTGTAATCATGCAGGTATTCTCATTTGAGACAATCAGACTAGGCCTGTATGATAAATAAGACAAAAGGGAGTTGGCTGTTAGTGATATTTCTCTAAATTGGAGCATGAGGAGGAGGGTAACAAATGCGACCTAGAAGAATGAATTACAAATAAGTTATATATAATAAAATCCATATTTTTGTTTTCATATAAAAACAATCATGTGTGCCAGGATACCACAATTTGCATCCATTGCTTTGACACCACAAAGCGGAGGCAGGTGTCTCACAACATGGCCTGACAGAGAGCAGATGATGTTGCTTTGGTCACTGTGGAAACTACACATCTCATTAAAGGCACATACTTGGTACTGTTGCAATTGAGACATTATAGATTTTTTTTTTGTTCAAAAAGTTCTCATTGTTATTTTGACAGCTGAGTTGCCAGGGTTACAAGTACAAACAGTGTAAAAGAAAAATGAGTGATTTTTTTCTCTTTTTTTACTGTATTCATTAATATTGCTCTGAGTTTGAAATAGATCCCGTACTTAAGGCCCTGTGTAAATCACTATGTATGTATGTATGTATGTATGTATGTAGAAAATTCGTCACCATGTAAGTGGCAAAGTCTCTTGACTTTCATGGAGTTTGCACTGAAAGAATTTTACCAGCAAACTTAGTGAGTATACACAGAATGAATTTCACCAGAAGCCCTTGATGCTGACTAAGATTGGACACTGCACTCTGTTCTTTCATCCGTGTGAACAGCAGTCTACTCTTCCACGTGTGCACAGCACCGTAAGCTAAAGTAATACCTGAAAGATCAAGGTTTGGGGGCATTTTCACAGTTCCATGCCCTCCATGAAATTGTGATTTACGCTTGGTGCTACATACATGATATGTAAAATATGGACCACTTTCCTGACACATGGATCCTGATCCTATTAAAGTTGATGGAAAGGCTGTCATTTACTTCAGTGAGAATTGGATCTGGGACAAAATGCAAACTGAGAAAAAATATACATTTGCCAGGGCTTTTCTGTATTTAAAGTCTTAATTAGGTTGTCACTGAGTGTGGGGTAGAGGTATCACATCCTGTAGGTTTGCAAAAGAGATTGGTAACACAAATATGGATGTCAAGTATCAGTGGCATAGCCCTGTTAGTCTGTATCCATAAAAACAGAAAGTCTGGTGGCACCTTAAAGACTAACAGATTTATTTGGGCATAAGCTTTTGTGGGTAAAAAACTTCAAATAGAAGTGAGGTTTTTTTACCCATGAAAGCTTGTGCCCAACTAAATCTGTTAGTCTTTAAGGTGCCACCAGACTCCTTGTTGTTTTTACAAATATAGATGTTTTTGTTCCTGTGGGATCTAGGATATCCATGTAAAGGCAGAGCTTATTTTGTGCTGGGACTTGCTGCGGCTCAGCCCTGGCACAAATCAGTTAGTGGAGTTTAGTGAGGCATGCAATTCTACATTTGCATCCAAGGCATGCCTTCACACGTATAATGCGTGCAAGGTCATACTGTGTGGAACATGCCAATTTGTCCTACAAAATGCAACCTTGATGCAGTGTGACCTCGCACGTACAGTGCATGCAAGGTCACACGCTGCAGAAAATGCCATATTGTTTTGCTTGAGCCCCAGTCCCTATTTCTTTAGAAATTAAGCACTGTGTAAAAGTAAACATATTAGCTAACATTGTCATTGAGGCACAAGAATCCAACGAAAATGTGCCCACTCTTAGAGTTGACCGCTAACTTGCCAGAATTACAAAAGGAAAAATTGGGATTAAAACTACACTCAGTATGATGGAGCCAAATCCAAAGGTGCCATATTGTGATGTAAATTACATGGTGCTGAATCACTGCAAGGTGGCATAAGTGAGTGTAGCATATGCTGAAGAAGATGGGAGGGCTGAGCAGGAAATGCAGTCAAGAAGCGAGTGTAAAATAAGACAAGTTTTCCATGCTAACTTTGCTTCAGGAAAGCTTTCTATGTGTCAACTGACCAGATAGCAACCGTAACCCTCCCCGGGTAACAATTCTGAACAATACAATTTATAAAAGTAGCAGCTGAGTAAAAATGGATATTTAAGGGATTGATAATTCAATCTACTGTCCTCATCACTCAGTCTATCTGTTCTAGTTTGCCTCATATTAGCAATGACAAATGTTACCCTCTCACAGCCATTCACTGGCATCTGTGAAATGATCAGATTATCTCACTCTAAATTCTAGTGGGAAAGTGTCCAGTTCATAAAGATCACTCTCGTAATTGGCATTAGCACTACTATTAACAATCTATGTATAAAGGCCCAGGACAGAATGAACATATACATTTCTGATCTGCTTTAACCTCTCCACTTGCCCTTGTAGCTCCATCCCATCTCCTGATCTCCTTCGTAATTGCTTTCATCCTCTTCCTTATTCTTCTCCTTATATTCTCACTCTCCTCTGGCTCTTCCCCTCCCCAATACAAGCATGCTCTAGTCTCACTAATTTTTTAAAAAAATGTAATTGACTTCACTTGCCTCTCCAGCTACCTCCACACCTGCCTTTTCTATTTCAGCTCTAAACTCCTTGAACATGTCCGTAACCATTGTCTGAAGTTCCTCTCCTCCAGTTCCACCATAGAAACTCTCCAATCTTGCTTCTAGTCCTTACACTCCACAGAAACATTCTCACCAACTTCTCTTATTAATTCTTCCTAGCCAGAGTTTCAAACCAGTACTCCATCGACCATGCTCTTCCTTGAAATCTTGTCCTCCTTTAGTTTCTGTGAACTCTGTCCTCCCTTGGTTCTCCTCCTGCCTCTCATTGCTTCTTCATTGTGTCTGTTGGGAGATCTTCTATCTGCATCCTCCAACTTTCTGTGGGGGCTCCACAGGGCACTGTCCTTGGCCCCTTTCCTGTCTCCCTCTGTAACTGATTTCTGGGTAATCTCTGCAAACACAAATTCAGCTATCATCTCTATTCTGACAAATCACAGATCTCTCTACTCCAGACTTGTCGTCTTCTGTCCAGACTAAAACCTTAACCTGTCTCACTGGCCTCCCCTCATACATGTCTAGCCATCAGCTCAAGTGAATCATGGCTAAAACAGAGCTCTTAATCTTGGCCCCCTCCTATTTCCTTTCTCTATGGCAGTGGACCACACATCACTATCAGTCTTGTAACTTGGGTGTCATCTTAGACTCAGACATCTCTCTATGGCTTCACATCCAGGCTATGTCTAAATCTTGCTGATTCTTTCCACATAACACTGCATTCACAAAACCAAAATTAATGTGCAAACTCTCATTATCTTACCTCTCAACAACTGCACCCTTCTTTTCTCTGATCTTCACAAATGTGGTTGTGTCCTCCTCATACCATTCAGAAAGCTGCTTCAAAGATCACTTTTCTAGTCCATCGCTTTGACCATGTAATCCATCTTTGGCATTCCTTTGCCGGCTCCCTCTTCTCTGTATATCATCAGACATAAGTTGCTTATCTTAACTTTCAAGGCCCTTTACAGCCTTCTCCTCACTTATTCACTATGAAAGGTTGATGCCCACTTCTAATCAGCCCATGATGTCTGCCTCTATCAGTCACTTGTGAAATTTGCAAACAAGCACCCTGGTCCTTTCACCCAGGCTGTTCCTCCAGCTTGGGAGAAGCACTCCATAAACATCTGTAAGTGACCTCATTATCCACCCTCAAAACCCTCTTTAAAACTCTCCTTTTCTGTGATGCCTACAAAAAAAATGACAATGGTTAGGCTGCTGATATGCTGACACCACAACCTATCATGCTGACCAGTACTGTCTCATTGTTTCCTTGCACTCATGTACCTGTCTGTATCCATCTCTTGCATCTTTTTTGTGCTGTTAGACTTCCATCATTCTAGTACTCATTAGCCATCACAAATGGCAGTGCCAGAGGAGCAACATTATAGGGTAATGTAATCCTGCCACCACTTTTCATTGTAATATTGGCAGTTGCCTTTTTGTGTCTTTGAGGCAGAATGTCAAGTAAAGGGTGCATTATCTAGTATGCCTGTCACGTTCAGTGGTACCCTAGTGGTTATGCCAAGGGGTAAATGCTATGTTTATATATAGAATGAAGAGTAGAATCTTTTTGGTTTCTGTTCCTAAATCTTCTAAAGGGTGGCATGTGTGTTGTCCCAGGTGGTTCTGGAAGTTAGGGAATAAAGAAGTGACTGGAGGCTGTTAATACTGCTATGCCTGCTTATATCTCTAGAGTTTATATTTAAAGTCTCTGCTAAAGGTCCTCACAACCATTTGGACACTTGAGATACCAAGAAGCTTCCAAATTTGGGAACAGGAGCGCTGGGCTCCATGGAACTGACAGCAGCAGTGTAGAGGCAACAGTTTTCACATGGTTCTGTTTGAACCAATAATGAACATGCTCCTCATTACTCAGCTCCATTTGTCCCAGCAACAGCACGGTGACCTGAACACTAATCAGCAAGTACAGTTGGCACAAAGACTTGGAATTAACAGTCCTTTCCCCTTCTAAGTTAGATGGTATAGAGAAGTGTCTATGAGAGAAGAAGGGGAAAGAAATGGCAAAATCCAAACAAGAGGACCGTGAGGGAGCTGGTGAGCCTCTGTCCACAATCATGTAAGAGACATGTGACTGGAAACCTTCAACTGAAAGAAAGAAAGAAAGAACAAACTATCTTCTTATGAGCTGGAAAAGGAGACAGGGTGTGTTACACCCTTTTCTCCTAGGAAGATAGTGCAGTATTGCATGATCTCATCGGAGGATGTGGGAGTCCAGCTAGAGGGGCCAGGAGTTGGACTTTTGGCCAGACATTTTTATGAACTGTGCAAGTGGGGGAATGGGAGCTAAAGACTCCTAGTCCTTTCACCTGCACAGAACACAAACAGGTATGAGGCACAGTCCCATCCCAAAAAATCATGCTCCTCTGCTTTCTGTACTTAAATTTAAATTTGCCTTTGTCCTACTATAACTTGGCTGGTGTGCAGTCATGTGTTTTGGACATTATTTCGAGTAGAACAGCCTGCAGGCAGTGCACCTGTCCTGATACATAGGGATATGCATGGAGAAAAAGTTTTGCACACTTAAAAATAAATGATCAGTGTGATCATACACAATAACATTTGGAATTTCTCAGGCACTTAGGAGCAAAGGACAGGGTGAGTGGTACCTTACTCTGTGAGCAGTCCAGCTGAAATCCATGAGATTGCATATTAAATAAGGAATGACTTCACATGAACTCCAAATCACATGACTGGCTTAGTCATAGAGGTGTAATTTTCATGATATTTTAGTGAGCAGTTTTATTCCAGAGGTATCCATCTCCTTTCTGAGACTCCTTTTATGAAGAGGGAACTGAGGCACAGAGAGGCTAGATGACTTACCCAAGGTTACCCAGAAGACCAAGGTAGAGTAGGAGACCCACATTCAATTCCCTATCTTCCAGCTGATTGTCCCAACCACTGGGTTATCCTTCCTCCCTTTGTGTGATGTAAGGGCACAGAATCTGGCCCAAGATGAACAGTGAGGTATTCATGCCCTCCCATGAATTCCAGCAGGCCCGTACTCTGTACTGATTTTTTTGTAATGTGAAAAACCGTTTTTTTAAAGATAAGATAGTGCTGCATCTATTTTGCACTGAGTTAGTAACATGTCAAAACCGTTTTCCTATTTTATAAAATGTATTAAGAAACTGATTCTGCTTTGGTAATTAGCACATTACAACATTCCAGGCAGAGCCTGACAGTATATCAGGGACCATTTTGGTTGAATAATTGTAAATGGAAAAGAAACCCAGCAGCATGAAATATGACATGCACTAATTGGGTCTTGCAACCAGTGCTGCTCTTGCCATTAGTGGTTGTCTAAGAACCACCTGGTGAACATTAATTAAACAACATTCCCTTGTGTACAGCATATTGCTTGCTTGAGAGCAATTATCTCTTGAGCATACATGAGATACATGCCCTGACTCATTATAACCTGCAGTAATTAGTTGGGAAAGCAGAAGACCAAAGTAAGCTCAAGGAGTTCCAACTGATCAATCATGAAGCCACCAGAATTTTGATCACAGCTTCTATGTAAAATACAAACCTGTGGCCATCGACTTTCCATTGAAGTGTCATGTTATTTATTCTACACTCTAAATTTTGTGTATGTGCCATTCAATTGACACTGTCTTATCCTTAATTTTTCCATAATATTTTGCTTTCTTTGTGCTTTAAAAGGTATATATAGCCCTAGGACTGAATGAGCTGTTAAGACTTTTCCCCTTTATCCCAATCTTGCTTGAAACAATGTTTGTCTTATCCAAGATAAAAGATGTGTTTTTAGAAATTGTTTGTTAATGTGTTCTAACAAACAATCTAAAAATCTAGCATAGACAAGGCAGATATTCTTTTACCACATGCAACTGGTGAAGAATGAAGCAAAAGAGAGAATTTAGGCTTAAACTTGACCAGCTTGCATGAGGTAAAAATACATGTGATCTATATTAGAATTTTAGAACATCTTAATTAGCACATTAACTAACACATTCTCCAACACACCTTTTATCCCAATCAAACACTTAATTGATTCATCATACAGGGCAGTCTGCCCCTTTAAGGGCCTGGAAGTCTTGAAGCAGTCACCTTCTTGCTGCTATTATATCTGTGCAGGCTGGGGGACTTAATGTTATTACCCCTTACTGCTCTTGAATCTGGGTCTGGAGGGTCCTATCCAGCAGCTTGCTATGAATGACCTGAGCAGGAGAGACCAGAAGATCTGAAATTGCATCAGTGAGGGTTTCCCTGGCCCTGATTGGAGGAACATGAATTCTAATTGGTCAGGGCTTCCTATTTAAACCCAAAAAGTGGCATAGGAAGTTGTCTGACTATCGGGAGTCTACCTGGTTGCTATATTAGACTCTGCGTCCCTGCCTTGTTCTGATCCTTGCTCCTAGACTCTGATTCTGGCTCTGACCCTGGGCTTGACTTCCAACTCTGATTCCTGCTCCAGCCGTCTACATCTTAGCCCCAATGCTTAAAAAAGGACAGCCCTGCAGTGGAGGAGCTGGGGAGCAAACAGATTATTTCTGGTGGGAAGGGTGGTAAGAAGCCTTGTTGATGGCCAGGAGCTGTCTAAGGACTCTGACTGGGTAGCCCTTTGTAGGATGGTGAGACTGGACTGGACTGGGTTGATGCATGTTGAGACAGGCTGCTTTTCCTGGGACTTCCCTGTAAAGAAGGCAACTGAATGCTGAGCCTGGCTGATGTTTCATTTTTGTGTGTGTGCTTTTGTTGAACTTCATCTAAGGAACTCCTTCTCTTTTTCCCCTTCTTCCCCTCCCTTCCTCCCCCAGAGAGTAATGCTTTAAAGTGGTTTGGCTGGAGATTGTTGTGGGGAAACAGAGCTAGAGGCCTGTGGTGCTGAGTCTTGCTTGCTGAAGTTGCCAGGAGGTGCTACTCTGAGGTAGCATGCTTTCTTAAGGCAAGTCTGTACTTCAAAATTAAATTGACTAAAGTTACATTGATGTACAGCCACTGCAGTAATTAAACTGGTTTGGCATGTCCACACAAGCTCCTTCTGTTAGTGGTGTGTGTCCTCACCAGTGATTTAATTGTTAGTGTAGGGCATTGTGCCCCTCCTCTCCCGAGCCATCTAGGGCCCCCAGCTGGAATAGTCAGCACAGTGTCTATACTAATGCTACATAGCCCTAGCTACATCAACCTAAGCGCTATTCCTCTTGAGGAGCTGGAGTTATTAGGCAGTGGGCAACATATATAGGCAGGAGCAACTCTGCAGTGTAGACCAGACCTTCCCGTTACTCTTCCTTATGGTGGCTGGTTCACTTCATTTTGTCATATCATTTACTGAGTCCATTTAAATGGCACCTGTTTTAACGCTTTTTTGAATAGTGCTATTAAAAGCCTCTTCAACCATTCAGAAAAGACTCCTGTTAATGTAACGGGGCCTTGAGTGAGGCCCTAAGGGCCAAAGGCACCCACTCTGAATTAGCGAAGTGTTTACATTTTAAACATATGCCTAAAGCTAAGCATGTGAATATTTTCAATGAGTCTAATAGTTAAAATTCCCAGAAGATTGCATTGATTTTAAAATAGGGATGAGTAATGCAACTAAAGACCATTTTAATCAATGAAGTGTTTCTGGGATTTGCCTAGCACTCGAAGAATGCTCTGACAGAGTGACAATGTGTTGTCAATCGTGGTGTTGTCCTTAGAGAAGTCCAAAGGATGACAAGTCTGTTTCATGACAATTTTTAAAGTGCCTTTATTCTGCATTGGAATAAAAAAATTCAAAGGCTTTTTTCCTCCCTAAAACTGAAACTTGTAGAAATGGCTGTATTCTGTTTGAAAATCTGAGGGTTTTGTTTTTTTTTATTTAGGTCTCTGTCTGGTCAGACATGACCAGAAGGCTCTTGGCTTCAACAAACTTCTTGATGGAAACTTTGTGGAAATAAATACATCTCTGTGAAAAGCTTTGACTGAAAAAGTAATATTAGATAAGTATATGACCTAGCTGTCACAAATAAAAAGCAGAAGTAGCTGTTGGTGGGATGTAAGTCACAATATTTTGGTGCTGATTTGTCTGTCCCAGAGAGATCGTTACACAGCTGTAACTGGCTGTCTCCTATTCTATTTGTAAACAGTTTGCTTTAGCTTGTGGACATATTGATTCATTCTGAGTCATTCCTTTTCTATGTCAGAACTGCCAACAGCAATAATTGCTCTAAAAATAAATACAAAGAACATTGAATTGAAGCTTCCAAATTCATTTTATTCAGTAGTTCTCATGGATAATCGGATGTCAAAGATATGTACTGCCTCATCTGATTTGAATTAGTGATTTTAGTTGTGCTGTAATTGTCATAGCCTCAGCTTCTCTGACTTTCCCAAAACAGTCCAGGCTGTCTTGTGATTCCTTTAAATACTAGGAGCAGGCCCTTGCAGTATGTGCACATCTTGGTGAGTCCCTTTCCTTTATATGAAGGATGATAAAGGAAAGTGTATATAATGAGCAACGTTGTTTGTTTTCACAGTACCAAACTCAAACTTGTTAAAACGTGTCAATATTCTCTGTACTAGTTATTTATTCAGCATGAGGCAGTTAAGGGAGATACTCAAACTGAAGTCTTTGACATGAGTTTGTACTCTCCAGTCCTGTGAAAGGCATAGCTAATGTATAACTCTTGACTCTTCAGAACATATCTAGCCAGGAAACCAGGCAGCATCCCAAAGGAGCTATGTGCCCACCCTCTGCATTGTGATTAAGATGTATATGAAGATGGTAAATAGGAAAAGGGCAAAGCCTTAACTGAGTAAATTTATAATTAACACTGCAGCCAAAATTAGGGGTCCTGCTCTGGGTGCCAAATTGTTACAATGTATCAATGTGAGGGGAGAGATGAAGAATGTTATGGACCCCTGCTAAGAAGTCACATGTACGGCTGTCTCTGAATTGAGATGTATCACCTAATTGATCTCTGTGCAAATAAGGATAAGGGACAAGAGAAGATAAACTAAAAAGATCCTTTATTTAACATAAGGAAAGTATATGGACAAAATATCTCTGAGCATGAAGCCCAGAACCCTCTCCCTCTACAAAAGACAAAGGTATTTATACTTTACAGATCAAAGTTCGTCTGATTGTCTGCCTCAGCCTCAAGATGTTGGATTCGGATCTACCAATGTGCTTGGGAATGACAGGCAGCACAGGATGGACTCGGACTTTTGACCAACCAGGATCAGGATCGGGATTACTTCTCAGGGAAGTAACTGTGGTGGTTCGACCTCTTTTTAAGGCTGACCTGATTATATTCCTGAACTTTAACCTTGGACCGGCAGGGTCAGCCTCCTCCTTACCCTAGTTTAGGGAGATTCGGATAGAAGAGCAAACCAGTCCTGATATGGTTAAATCAGGTAATAGTTTTATTAAACACTGACAATTACACATAAACACTTACAAGCATGCTATAATTTTAAGGCACGGTAATTCTATCGCTAGAAAAATCCCCCTTTATTTCTTGAGCTTAGTTTCAAGAAGCACAGCAGCCCACTCCCTGAATACGCCCCCGACTTTTACCTGGTGAGTCTGGGGAGTTCCGGCCGGTCACTCCTTCACCTGTTCAAACCCGACTTCTCCAAGGCCCCACTTGAAAGCTCTAAAACCTGATCAGGCCCTTTTTTTTGGCAAGTCCTCTTAATCCCTCTGATTCCCGCTGCCCTACAGCTAGTCGTTCAGAGGGTTTAGATTTCCCACCCCCTTTTCTCCTGTCGGCCCGAGATGAGGCCCGAGATCACAGCCCTGTTGATCCACCTATTCCTGATCTCCCATGGTGGGGATGTGTCAGGGAAGGATTTTCAAGCAGAGTACTGCAACTCAGAATCTCATCCCCCCTCAGGGACAGTCCAGTTGCTCAGACTGGGCAAACAGTGGCTTCAGCTAGTCTTAGGATTCCAGTGCCAGCAGATCTCCCATGGTGGGGATGTGTCCACTAGTACCTTCGCCCCTTGACAGCCAGTTCACCGACTGAGTGCCCCGATGGATCTGTCCGGCCATCCTTTATACCCTTTTTGACTGACTTCCAACACGCATGAATCAGGCAGTTTAGACCATTTCCAAATTTGGGCTTGCCACAGGGTCAGTTTCTCGGAATGTCCCCACCCCCTTCCAGATGGTCAGCAAGACGTGACCCCAGGAGTGTCAGCAACCTGTTTCTTGGTAAAACCCCCTCCCCTATTAGCCAAACTATTTCTTAACCTATTGCAAAGTTCACCTCCCCCCTTAAGCCATTAGATGCTTTAAAACCTGTGCATAACAAACTTCCCCTTTTACTATGCCTTCTATTAACCCTTGAATATATTCCCTTTAGGCCTTCTATACAATAGGCCTTGTCCAGTGGTATCTCGGAGATCTTCTGGCAGTCCTTGATCTGAGAACGTGGGCTGCCGCTAAGTAGGACAGCACCCTAGAGCCTGTGTGTGGGGCTTATATATTCTCTAGGCAGACTAGTGACTACCTGACCAGTCCTTTTCCCACCTTTCCACAAGAGTGCCAAACTCAAACAAAAGGGCACCAAAGTTCCAAAGAGAAGGGCAGCCAACATGGCTGCCCAACAACTATTAGACACCATTCAAGATGGTGTGGTGTGTTTTTGTTTTGTTTTTTTAACAAATTTTGACATTATCATTTCCCAGGTAAAAATACCAGATACTACATAGACCTAAATCAGAGCATGCATATTAAAACATGAATAATGCTGTACAGTGGAGTATGAACTGGCAATGAAAAATACTGACCAAATTTTGTCATGGGCTGTATAACAGGAGTTAAAGCAGAGTGGTGGGTGACTCTCTCCTTCTCTCTTTTTTTTTTTTTTTTTTTTTTAAGAGAGATGGTGTCTTACACTTTTGTCTGCCCTGGCAACAGCCTGTGACTGGCAAAGAAAGCACTGGCATTATATTGCCCCACAAATCAGGAGAAGCTGGATGACAAGAAAAAAGGGAAAAACACCAACCTTCAGCAGTCCTAGAGAGATTCCAGAAAAACATGGTCCTGTTTTTTCTGCAAGTTTGCCACAATTCTTAAATTTGACTTTTTGACTCCATCTTTCCAGAGACACCACAAGCATCTGGCATTTAACTAATGGTTCTATTTATATTACCTTTGAAATTTAGACCAATGCAATTGCATTCAATAGCTAATTATCAGTAAATAGGAAACTGCACAATTTGATTCTGTGCTTAAAAGAACATAATTGTTCATACCCCACCCCCCAACTAAAGGTGTATTTCTTTATTCACACTTTTACCTGAATCTATGGCTAGATATATTTAGAATTGTTACCAAGTTCATCAGGCTTAATATCTGTTTGAGACTTAATTTCTATTTCATTAGTCTGATAACAAAGAATGTCTCCATTTTGAATACAGCCTGGACCCTGACTCCCAGTCAGACTTTCTCAGACAGAAGCTTCTCCATCTTACTCCCCACCCAGCTGCCAGGGAGAGCGGCCAAACATGTGGGGGAGGAGTTAGGTGTGAGGGGAGAAGAACAGAGCCCTTCTTGACATCACATGCCCCCCACATGTCACCTGTGCCATATAAGTCTATGGCACCCCCACATGTTGAATATAGATTGCTTTTCTTGTTGCCCCATCTCAAATACTACCTAGATGGAGCTACTATAAGTTGGAGGCATAACTGGTTGGAAAACTTTTCCCAGAGAATAGTTAGCAATGATTCACAGTCAAGCTGGAATGGCATATCAAGTGGGGTTCCATAGGGATGGGTTCTGGGTCTATTTCTGTTCAATATCTTCATCAATGATTTAGATAATGGCATAGAGAGTACACTTACAGAGTTTGTGGATGATATCAAGCTGGGAGGGGTTACAAGTACTTTGGAGGATATGACTAAAATTCAAAATGATCTGATCTGGAGAAATGGTCTGAAGTAAATAGGATGAAATTCAGTAAGGACCAATGCAAAGTGTTCCTTCCTAATTGGAATAATCAGTTGCACTCATACCAAATGGGAAGTGACTGCCTAGGAAGGAGTACTGCAGAAAGGGATCTGGGGGTCAATAGTGGATCACAAGCTAAATATGAGTCTACAGTGTAATACTGTTGCAAGGGGGGGGTGGAGAGGCAAGAAAACATTCTGGGATTGGCAGGAGTGTTTGTAAGAGAGACATGAAATAATTCTTCTGCTCTACTCCATGCTAATTAGGCCTCAACTGGAGTATTGTGTCCAGTTCTAGGAGTCACATTTCAAGAAAGATGTTGATAAATTGAAAAAAGTCCAGAGAAGAGCAACAAAAAGGCTCGGGTTATGGGAGAACTTCATCATTTTAGAAGAGATGACCACAGGGATAAATTCATGAATGGTGTGGAAAAAATGAGTGGTGTTTACAGCAAACTGTTGCAGTTGGGCTTTGAGGTTACAGTGGTGGTCCTGTATATTCTTAAAAATAAATATATATAAACTGGTCCTTTAAATGTATTTAAAACATCTGGCTAAACTAATGGAATATGGTTTTCTAAAATAGGATAAAGTGTGTGGTGTGTTTTTTCCTGACACTGAAATCCTGCAGCAGGCTAACACCATTCTTAAAAAAGCAAGCCCATCTTCTGTAGTACAGGTGTAGTCTCTGAGGACAACTCCATAGTGGATGATGGAATATACATATTAAGCCCAATGCTGCAACCCTTAACTGAGTTTAATACTTAACTGCGTAAATAATCCCACTGATGTCCCCACACATGCCCAATGAAGTCAGGCCCTTTTATTATTGCTGCACTTTATCTGCAAACTTTCTGTAAAGCTGGGTTAATAGGACACTATTTCATGCTACATCTCTCATGGCAAAGGATGGAACAGCTTTTTATTTAAAACAAAAAAGTAAACATTTCTGATTCTGCAGAAAACCAAATGCACCTGAAAATTGGGTGTCCTAATTTATGCAAGAGCTAGTAATGTCTCACTCACCATCAGAAGCCAGTCCAATAAATATTACTGTGTCACTCTACTAACTTCCTTACAGTGGATGATGTGTTCATATGTAATACAATTTCATATGGTTTACTTGTAACTCTTCTAGTGCCTTTCATTAGTGGCAGGAGAAGGTGAAGAAAACCAACTTTGCTTCAGTGTCGTCCTTGTAGGACTGACCGAGAATAAAGATACTCACCATTTATACACCAAACTCTACCAATGAAATGTACTGCAAAGTACAGGCTGGATAATGGAGGTACAATAAGGTTAAATGACTTGTCCAGGAAGATTCATAGATTCTAGGACTGGAAGGGACCTCGAGAAGTTATCGAGTCCAGTTCCCTGCCCTCATGGCAGGACCAAATACTGTCTAGACCATCCCTGATAGATATTTATCTAACCTCCTCTTAAATATCTCCAGAGATGGAGATTCTACAACCTCCCTAGGCAATTTATTCCAGTGTTTAACCACCCTGACAGTTAGGAACTTTTTCCTAATGTCCAACCTAAACCTCCCTTGCTGCAGTTTAAGCCCATTGCTTCTTGTTCTATCCTTAGAGGCTAAGGTGAACAAGTTTTCTCCCTCCTCCTTATGACTCCCTTTTTAAGATACATCCATGAGGAAGAGAACTCAAAACTGCTGACTCTTGGCCCCAGGTTCAATCCCCTAGATCACATTTGCCTACGGAGTATTTTGTTAGAAATACTCAACAGGAAAAATGTGGTTAGTCTTGGTAAATGTTAGTTCCTTAGTGGTGCAAAGAGCAGCAGCAGCAGCGCTAAAGTACACTTAGGGTCAATAATGGAGAGCTGACATAAGATGCACACTAGGAAATTGCAAGTCCATATCTGTTACTCTAGTAGAGCAGAAGGTCATCACATCATTTGAGATCTCTTCTGCAAGTTGGTCTCTAACACTTTGAGATATAGACTGAGAGATTTATTTAATCCTACGCTGCACACTTCATTTTCCTACATAGCTGTTCTTATTTCTCCCCCATCCAGATTGTTGTATTATCTAAAGACCAGACTTTTAAAAGCATTTAGGGGTCTAAAGATGAAGGTAGGCATTTATGTGCTTTTTGGAAACTGTACGCCTAACTCTCACTGATTTAAATAGGAGCTAGGCACGGAAGTTCTTCTAAAAATCCCACTAGGTGCCTATCTTTACATGTCTAAGTACCCTTAAAAATCTGACCCTGCATGCCTTGATATAGAACAAAATGTGAGTCAGACCAAATAAAGAGCATTAGGCTGAAAAAATTGATTGAGAGACGCTGTGAAAGAAGAGATGCAGGTAACACTCCCAAGCTGACTTTTAATTTTGGCACTTTCTGCCCACTTACTCAATCTCTATCTAAGTTCTTAGCTTTCTCAGTAATCCTCTTTGACATTCAATTTACAACCTTACTTGCAAGACTCTGTTATCAGGACAGTTTTCCAGAGGGAAAACTGGCTGCAAGATATATTTGAATCCAGAAGGTGAAAAGAAAGCGGTACTTCTATAGTTCCTTGAACATTATAAAAAGGGTCCTCTTTCATTTGGCAGAGTAATGTACTGTTGCTGTCTACCAAATCCATTACAACATCAGCCGCTTAACTTGATGGTTAAATTAAATTCTAATTTAACAGGGGCAGCTAAACCAATGTAGGGTAGTTTAAACCTGTAATATATAGAAATAGGGGCCGTGTTCCCTCTATTTTTTCCCAAGCATGTGCAGAATGAATTTTGTTATGTACACTGACACATCACCTCCATATTGGTGCACATAACAAAATTCATGTGGTGGGAGTGGGGCCGAGGGGTTTGGAGTTGGGGGGGGCCTCAGGGCTGGGGCAGAGGATTGAGGGTGGGGGTGAGGGCTCTGGCTGGGGTGCAGACTCGGGCATGGGGCCAGGGATGAGGGGTTTGGAGTGCAGGCTGCTCAGGAGCTATGGTGGGGAAAGAGGACTTCTCCCCAACTCTCTCTCCCTGCAGCAACACCCTGGCAGGGCAGGGGAGGCACCTCTCCGCTGGCCATGGCAAATCTGGTCTGTGCTGGGGCCAGTGGAGAGTGGTGCCTTTTCCCCCCCACAGCAGGTCCATGCTGGTGGAGAGACATCTCTCCCTGCTGCAGTCCTGAACCCCTGCACGGGGCTTAACAGGCGGCTGCGCAGCTTAGAGGGAATTTAGGGTGTAACCCTTTAATTAGTTAGAGCCCTCAAATAGTTCTCCCTGATTTTTCTTTTAGAAGATGTCAGAAATCACTCAGAGCAGAAGCAGTATGTATGCAGGTTGGCCTTTATTCCTATATATCTTTACTAAATTTGGGATCTAACTATGCACATGTGGCTTCTTCATTGTCTGTCTTGTGTAAAGTGCAGAAGCGATAGTCCAAGTGCAAAATTGCATTGGTTTATCATTACATTATTAGTAAAATCAGGGAAATTTCTCTGAAGTCAAGCCCCGGATCAGGCACTCAGAGGAAATTCAGAGTACTCTACAAAAGTAACTCCCTTCTGTTTTCATCCTTATAAACATATACTTTAGATGCAGGATGAAAGCCAGAACCCATTTTCAGGCTGTCATGGGGGATAAGCAACACTTTATCAGGGATAACTTCAAAGCTTAGTTTATGTTCATGTAAACACATTTGACATGATCATGAGTGAGCCTACTTATCACAGAATTTGAGGAAATTTTCCTGTCTTCTGATCAATATATCATTCAACAAATATCCTTTAAAATGCACACAAATCTTCTTTGTGTGTCTGCACATTTTCAAACTGTAATCCTAATGATCCTTAGCCTCTCATTATGGTTGAGGTAATTGGAGTTCTTCGTTGTGTGTACACAGTCTTCAGATCTTGATCTGATTTTTTTTTTTCATTCCAAGCTGTCAATATCCTCCTTCCAAATATCACTTAGTTGACACCTCAATAAATAAGCAAACATTTTGGAGTTCTATTATTCATTGTTGTAAGTCCTTCAAGACCATGATGAAAGTCTGATTTACAGGCAAGCCAAACTCAAGACAACTCTAAACTAGGTCTGATTTTGTTGTTTTTTTGTTTTTTTTTAAAGTTAATGGTGAGCTTGGTCTGAGCAACCTAGGTAGTCATTTTGGTATGATTTTGCTGCTCTGGTGATTGTTTTTCATTGGGGATATAGTGGAGGATGGGATATTTCTTTGCCTAATTTTTTCCCCTCATTCTAAACCCACTAATGTTGTGGGAACTTGTGTTTAGTTTATTGGAATGACTCACTTCTGATGAGGATACCTCTTAGTGCTGGTAATTGGAAACTGTGATGGAGCAGTAATACAATGTTAATCACAAATGGTCTCTAACTTTCTGGCTTTGCAGTGTTGTTGTTATGTTGGTCCCAGAATATTAGACAAAATGGCTGAGGGAATTTCTTTTATTGGACCAACTTCTGTTTGTGAAAGATATAAACTTTCAAGCTACACAGAGCTCTTCTTCTGGTCTGGGAAAAGTATTTGGAGTGTCACACCTAATTACGAGATGGAACAGATTTTTAGCATAAGTAGCTCTGAGTAAGAGATCATTCAAGGTGATCAGTCAACACTGCCACAGTCATAGGGGGGAAAAAAGAGGGGTTAATGAGTTATAGATTGTTGTAATAAGCCATAAATCTAGTGCCTTAAGACTATTATTTCTAGTGTCTACCAAAGTTATGAATTTAAGCTCCTGGGCTCATATTTTGAAAGTGTTATGCAGGTTTCCTTGGAGGACAAGGACTGAGGGGGTCAGATATGGAGTGATCACTTTGAAAAGTGTTCAAGTGCTATGGTGCGTTTGGTGGGTGTTTTTGGTCTTATTTTTATTTTTTTGTCTTATTTTTCTATGAGTTTATTTGAGAGCATAATGATTTTTTTTTCTGGTTTCACCCACATAGTTGCAGCATTTAGTGCAATGGACGAGGTGCACCACCTGTTGTGATAGGCATGTGTAGGACCCAGGGATCTTGAAAGATGTGTTGGGGCGGGTATTAATGATGTTTGCAGGTTTTGCATCTAGTATGGCAAGGTCTGGTGCTGCTTTGAGTTGGTGTGTCCTGGTTTATGGAGTGCTTGCCTCTAATGAGGCTGGTGAGGTTTTGGGTTGTTGGAAGGCCAGAAGAGGGGGTTCAGGAAAGATTTATTTATTTATTTCAGGATGCAGTCCCTGTCAAGTATGGGTTGCTATTGTTTAATGATATCCAGTTTGGGTTCCGGTGTAGGTAACAATTAGAGAAGTACAGTCAGATGGTTTTTTTCTATATTGAAGGCCAGAAAATACCCCCAAAAACCAAGCTCTTCATCAGGAGAAAGTTCCCTACAGGCTAGGACCCACCAACTCAAAGTGCTTGTCAAAATCCAGAGCTAATATTCTGATCCTCTTGATTTAGGAAAATAAAGTGATTAGTGAGGTAATGCTGAAAATTATACTGCATTGCTAATTATACAATGGCAGCTCTGAGGCTCTTGATGATTTTGAAATAAGCCCGATATCATCCTTCCTGTTCAGTTGACAAAGCTTCATGCAGATGCTAATGGTGAAGAAAAATATGAAGAATTTCATATGTGATTATATATAGTGGTCTGTCAAGTGCTTGCAAATGTGTGTTCACTTACCAAAATGAGGTGCATATGTTCCATGACTTAGCAAGAATATGAAGCTATAGGTTTATGTTGGCGCTAAAAAGATGGATCCTGGCTGTTTTGGTTTCACTCTTTTTTTTGTAAGACAGAACTTTAAAGCAGCTTTAAAAAAGAAATGCATTAGAAAGCAGTAACTGAAGATCCGTGGAGAGCTCTTACAAGAAAAAGTCTAAGTACTATAAAATTATTATAATTATTAAGTTTTCAGTTTTATTCATTTCATCTGAGGTTCCCAAAACATTTAGTGGACATTAAAGACCCCTAACAGAAGGTTACTTAATCAAAGGTGCTTTGTTCCTGCACAACTCTCCATACCTGCCAACTCCCCCTTCCAGCATAACCAAAGTACATAATGTCAACGATTGTTGAAAAACGCTGAAAACACACTTTTTGCACTGGATTTATTCATTCAGCCAAGTCTTTTGCACTTGTTTTTTGTAAGGATCCTGTATTTTAATCTGTTATACCACTCTATAGCAACTAGAAGCAAGAACAAAAATGTTTCTTATAAGGTTCACAACGGATTGATGCTTTGATTATTTCTCTCTTGCGTTTTTAAAAATAAAAAGGGTGTGAAACATGGAGAGGATGAGTTAGAACAAGTGGGTGGGCCAGTGAGTCAGTAATGGAGGCTCTATTAGCCATAAACCTCCATTGAGCAGGTACACAGTTGTTACAAATCTTGTTCAAGACCAGGAGCCAGAGTAACATCCCAGTCTGTGGGTTTTAAGGGAGGTGGTTTTCAGTTTATGTTATTCCCTAAATAGTGTGTCCCACAGGAAGTCAATTTACTTTTTACCTGGAGATTGGCATTGAATTTCTTCCTTAGATATTTTAGAAGCAGTTTTCAGCATAAAGACACTAAAGCTTGTAAGGCAGTCAGATACTACAGTAATGGGAGGCCATATAAGTACCTCAGACAGAGAGCTGTTTGTAAGAATCAGAAACTAGAACTTTTTTTTGTGTAATTTTTCTCCTTACATGGCTTCAACTTGGCTTCACAAGGTGTTCCAAAACTTCAAATTATTTGTCTTGCCTACAGCAATAGAGAAGCTAAACATCTGGGACTGCTTTGGGCCCAGTGAAAGGTACAATTTCCAATTAGTCATTATCCTGTGAATTGAGTTATACTAACCTGTCTTTTAGACAATATATCTTTGTACATTTTGAGTCTGATCTTTATTGAATAAACAAAACTCCAAAACTTTTAACACATTTCCTATAATGGTTTTGTATGTTATTTTCAAGGCCATAATCTCATTTGTAGTGACTGTAACAGTTTGTACCCCTATATATCCCTTTGCACACTATTGTAGTAATCTTTGTACAAAGTATACCTTGTGAGGTATTTTAAAAACTCATAATTTACTGGTCATTGTCCTGGTAAGGTGTGTGGCAACATTGTATGTAAAGTTATAAGATTCCACTATATAGTGTTGCTGGGGCCAGGTCTACGCTACAGACCTCTATTAGTATAACTGTTGCTCAGGAGTGTGAAAAATCGACACTCCTGAGCAAAGTAGTTCTACGAATCTAACCCCCTGTGTAGACAACACTATGCTGAAGGGAGAGCTTCTCCCTTTGACATAGCTACTCTCTTTCGAGAAGATGGATTAACACCACCAACAGGAGAAGCGCTCTCCCATTGGCATAGTAGCGTCTTCACTAAAGTGCTACACAGCTGCACCAATGCAGTGTTTAGACCTATCTGAAAACACTTTCAAAGTCTGGAGATTGGCTGAACCAGTTCCTCAGATAAAAGACAAGCTGATGCCTCAGCCAGGTGTAAATAACATCAATAGGCCATTTCTTGCTGAATGGCCATTCATTGGCAGGAGAGGGGTGTGACCAAAAAAATCTACATTTTAGCAAAGGAACGGCATGGGGTTCCCATCTGCATAGACTTTTTTTCCAGCTGAGATTCAGGAGACTGTTTTCTAAGAAGGGGATTGTTACCATAAAAATGAGGGACAAACACCCCAAGGGACCCTGTCCTCTTTGCTCTCACTTTGTCCATCAATTTACTGCACCAGAAGGAACAAAGGAAGGGTCTATTAAACAGAAGGGATCCTGGCATAGAAGTTTGGCCAGAGAGCGGGGGGCGGACTTTGTTTTGAATTTAACATAGCTTAAGTTCAGCATTAGTTGTGTTTTTCTCTCTCTCTTTTCCCCTTATTACTTGCACTCATTTTAAAGTCTCTTTGTAGTTCTGTTTTATCTAAATCAGTGTGCTGAATTGAAGTGTTTGGGGAAACTCCATGTGGGATACAGGATTGGTGCATATCATTTTTATTAATAAAATGAGACTTTACAGGCGCTTGTATGGGCTAGGAAACGACTGAGTAGAAAAAGATTTATATTTCTGGGGGAAAATGTGGGCCTGGGAGTGCGTCAGGAGCACCCTGCAGCATAATTCTGGCTGGTGAAAGCCAGAATGTGACTGGCAGGCCACAAGTACACACAGACATGCTAAATACTGCTTGTGAGCAGTCCAGAAGTGAAGGCCACAGGAAAGCAGTGTAAAAGGCACCCCAGCTTAGAAGGTAAGGGTGACACAGTACTCACTGGCCTAGAGTGTACCCTGGGTATGTCAAAATGATTAACTAGCATTCCAGTTTCTGCTGGAACTTAAATGTGTAGTATATCACTTGAAAAATCATTTAATTCAAGAGGTTACTCACGAGCTTGTGGCTGTAAAGAATTTCTACTGCATATACCAAGGTGCCATCAACATAGTATAGAACGTGTTATACTGGTGTAGCCAGAGTAGGTTTCCAAAAGTCAAGTGATGCAATGTTGGGGGTCTCAGTCTACAGTCTTCTCTCTGGCCCAAATTGATTGCTTTGCAATTCCCAAGTCTTTAAGAGGGGTAGCCATGTTAGTCTGTTCAGCAAAAACAACAAGTCTTTGTGGCATCCACCTTAGAGACTAACACATTTATTTGGGCATAAGCTTTTGTGGGCTATACCTCACTTCATTAGATGCATGGACTGAAAAATTTAGTAGGCAGGTATCAATATACAGCACATGAAAAGATGGGAGTTACCTTTCCAAGTCTTTAAATTATCTCTGGCAATTTGATAAGGGCTGTATTGATAGATCTCTGCTTTTGATTAAATCACTTAGCCAAGTGTGAGGCTGTCCTAGTTTATACCAGCAGATGACTTAAACCAATATGAAACAATTCTTTCAATAATCCTAGCTATTCAGGCTTTTTTCCTGAGTTGATTAAATCAGCCAATTTAACTAATGAATGTCAATTATTTTTATTCAAAACATTCCATTCTGTATTCAAACCAATCTAATTGTTGCTGTTTATAAGAGCTGTGCCAAACACTGGCAGACAACTGGATGCTTGACAGTAACACTTACACAAGCAGACTTGTAGACTCTTTAAATTGCCAGCGTTTGATACATTTGTGTAGACCTTCCTACAACATAATTGCATCATGACACTCTGAAATATTTTAGAAATCTTTAAATTTCTACACACCTCAGATAACCTCCTTTTGACTTAATCACTATCAATATGAAGAGCAACATTTGGACCAAGTTTCTTTTCTTCTTAAACAGCATAATTAACATGTGTGGAAAAGGAAATGCTCCAGCCGGCAAAACTAAACGTGAACAAAAAAACCAGGCACACATTTTGTGTATATATATATATATTTTTTGCCCCAGTTACTGGCATGTTTGCTTTTAATGTTATCCTCTACCTCCTTGTCTCATCAATAAAGGTTGGCAGCTCCTTGTTCTTAAGTGCATATTTCAAGCTTCTTGTCCTCCTTCAGCATCTCACACTACTTTCTTCTAGGTCTTTATCATCTTTGTCCCATGACTGCTAGTTCTTGTACTTTCTATATCAAACATCTCAATTCTCACATGTCCCAGCCATCTCAGTTGATACATCCTCTGTTTTTCCATGATGGGAGGAGGGCTATCTGTATCATGACTTGTATAGTTTCATTGCATAGCCCAGGGGGTCCCCAACGCGGTGCCCACGTCTTGGCCAGTGGTCGAGCATCCACCAAAATGCCACTGAAATTCGGCGGCATTTTGGCAGTGATGCCTCTCGATGATGCCACTTGCCACCAACAAGCGACGTCATCGAGAGGCATCAAATTTGGCGGCATTTTGGCAGATGCTCGACCACCGCCATGGTCCTTCGTCTGACGCCTGCCAAACAAAAAGGTTGGGGACCACTGGCATAACCTATCAGCTCTCCTCTTACTGAGCACCTTCTTGAGCTTTCTCACTTCAGCAGTGTGAAGTAGTTCTTCTCTCCTCCTCATTAGCCAGCCTTCTGACCCATATAATGGATGGCCTCACAATGATATTACACTCTGTTCTTTAGTTTACCTGGCATTCTTATCACAGGACAACTCCCTTCCCTTACATAAAATGCTTTTCAATCTCCATAATCTGAGATTTATGGATGAGGTTCTGAATTCCCTTTCCATGAGCTTCCACCACTCTATCTTTTGTTCCACAACTCATCTTTCACTCCTTTCACTGGGCACTCAACTCACTGCTGGGTGGCACTTAATTCTGGGGATTAGCTCAACCTTGTTCAGAGTCCCCTTCTTCCCCTCTGCCCATGTGCTGCTCTCCTCCTACTCACGTCATCATAGTACAGCTACTTCATCACTCAGTCCTCCAACAAGGTCACATTGTGATTCTCCCTCTGGGGGTAGGGAGAACTCCAATCTTTCTGCTCAAGCAGCATCAGGCAGTCCTCACACTCGCCACCCTGATCCCAGCACTCAACTAGTTCACTGCCCTAAAGAGTTCCATTCTGCAGTTGTTAGTAGGGGATCCCAAACCCACCCTCTACTCTGAGTTCCAGTCCAGGGCCCTGTAGCAAATGGTTCATGTCTGCAACTTCACACACTTTACTGTGCTCATTGCTGAATGCCTTCCTACTATGCTTCTCCCTTACCTCCAGAGTCCACGCTGCTCACCACATCCCTCCTTTCCTCCCCTCCCTCATGGGAGCTGGGGAGTGAGGTGGGACACAGTAAGCCAATGGTGAGAGGCGGGGGAGGAGAGAGCCTCCGCTGGACTATTGTGTCCAGCTCAGGGCACTACACTTCAGGAAAGATGTGGACAAACTGGAGAGAGTACAGAGAAGAGCAACAAAAATGATTTAAAGGACTAGAAAACATGACCTATGAGGAAAGACTGAAAAAAAAATAGGTTTATTTAGTCTGGAGAAGAGAAGATGGGGGTACATATGTTTTCAGGTACTTAAAAGGTTGATATAAGGAGGAGGGTGAAAAATTGTACTCATTAACTTCTGAGGATCAGACTAGAAGCAGTGGGCTTACATAGCAGCAAGGGAGGTTTAGGTGGACATTAGGAAAAACTTGCTCCCAGGGTAGCTAAGCACTCTAACAAATTGCCTAGGGAGGTGTAGCTGGGTGGTCACCTGCTCCAGCCCTGAAGGGGTTAAAACAGCCCTGGGAAAGGGCTGCCCCAGGGAGCCAGAAGGCTAGGCTGATAGGAGAAGCAGCCACAGCTGGGGCCACACCCCAGTCAGGCCGCAGGTGGCCCTATAAAAGGCTGTGGGCCAGGTGCTCAGGCAATCTCTCTCTAGCAGTGGAGTGAGAAGGATTTGGCTCAGGTAGAGAGTGAGAAGGATGCCTGAGGTAGAGCAGGGCTGGGGAACGGCAAAAGAGCAGCAGAGCGCCAGCCTGGCTAAAGGCCCAAAGCAGGTACTAGGGTTGCAGGGGTGCAAACCAGGGTTAGGCAAAGGCAGCAGGTCCAACCCCTCCCCTTGCCGATGATGAGTGGTTTATAGACTGCAATCTGTCCCAGTGAGTGGGGGCTTGATGATGACTGACAGTCAGCCACTGAGGCAAGGTGGGATGGGGGTTGTGGGTTCCCCTGAGATGGAACACCCAAAGACTGGGGGGGTACTGCAGTGGGCAGAACCCTGAAAAATGGGGCACCGGAGTCCAGGGGGGACATAGTGGCCAGCAACAGGTTAGCTACCGACCAGCAGAGGGCACTCCGGAGCTGGAGAGCCAATTCCCAGGACAACCAGCAGGAGGCACTGTGCTGGTGAGTCATCGACCTTGCTACAGGAAGTTATGGAATATCTATCATTAGAGATTTCTAAGAACAGATTAGACAAACATCTATCAGGAATGGCCTAGTTATTATTTAGTTTTCCCTTGAGTGTAGGGACAAGACTACATAATGTATTCAAGTCCCTTTCAGTCCTACATTTCTGTGTTTCTATGTCTTGGCTACTTGTGGGTTGTTTTTTCTCAATGATTTTTCCTGCATTCAGGACAGCCAAACATAGTTCTTGGGCTTGCTTCTCTAGCTGTATGCACCCAAAATGCAGTAGTCTTTTCCCATTTTCCACAGAAGTCATGCAAAGGGGTTGTGCATCACTTCTGAGGGACAACCTAACACTATACTGATATACTCCATGAAGACAAAGACCCATAGAACTTGTGTGATTGGCACAACTCTTACAAAATGGCTGGCCAGGCCTGACCTTCTTGGCTTTGATATTGGAGTCCATTCTCTTAGATGGACTTCTGTGTACCATGGCTAAAAAGGCTCTTCCTTAGAGTAATCTGGTTATAAGGCACCAGACATGCTTTTCACACACCTGCTCTCTTTTCAGAAGGCAAAGGGTAGGATTTGAGTCATCAGAGGCTATACTTTGTACTGGTCTCATGAAGCATTTTCTAAAGAGTAAAAATTTGTCCTCAAATCCACCTTGACCATGACAGCTCTTAATGTTCTCCATTACTGTCACTTATACTGGTGTAAATCCAGAGTAACTCCATTGACTTCAACCTAAGTTTACAGCAGTACAACTGAGAGCAGAATTTGATCCATTATCTCCTGTTTCATGACTTTCCAGCAGTCATTAGAATACAATTTTAGGCTCTGTGTTCATTGTCAGGAAAAGTTCTATCAATAATTGTGGATGGATATAATCAAGAAGACTTTAATACAGTGGAGCTGTGTTAAACAAACATTCTGAACTCTAGTATAAAAAAGTAAAATAATCCACTTTAGATGGGCTTGATATAAAGGGATGGATTCTGATCTCACTCATGTCTGCATAAACTGGAATAACTCCACTGAAGTTCATGAAGTTGCATTAGTACAAAATCAGTACAATGTTAGAATCTGGCCCAATGGAGTTTTACTGGGGGCTGGGGGAATGAGATGTAAGCAAGATCATAATCAGGCTGAGAATATTTAGTTAGAAAGAAGTACAAATATAGGGATGAAAATCTAGCTAGAATGTATACTTTAAAAAAAAAACAACAAAAAAAGTCATCTGGCTACTGTAGTCATTAAGGTCATCATATAAGCCCTTTATTTTCTGTATATTGTAGCATGACTACATAGAGACCTTGCAGTAGCTAATATTTAAACTCTTGGTTAGGTTTTCCTATAGTGAGTGATGGCTACGTTTCTTGCACAACTGATTGGTCTGGTCATCCTGACATTATACTCAGTCACTAATAATATGAACAGTGATTGCAGAATAATACACAAAGGATTCAGATTTGCACATTTGATAGTGATGTGATCCTTTAGCCTGATTATCCTCTCACTGTTTTCTGTATCAGGAGTAGCTCTGAAGTCAAGAATTACAGTAATGCTGAATGAGAAGCAAATCCAGCACCACTAAATTCAATAGTTCTATTCCTGAGTTACATCTGTGAGAGATCAGAATCAGGCTGACAATACCTTTCTTCCACTATTTCATGTGTTATTCCAAGTGCTGATGAAGAGACCAGAACATATCAAGAAATACTTGTCTTCAGATATCTTGTTTAATTTATGCTATTTCTTTACAAATAGTATAGTTCTGCAATGTCTTTTTGAAAACAAATTGCAATGAAAAATACTAGGCCAGAACTGAAAACATACAGATGCTGTGACTACTGCTTATTACACTACACTAATCAGAAGGGTCACTTTGTGCTCTCCCCAGCTGCTTGTTTTGTATTTATCTGGTTTCACTAGCCTTACACTTAAGCTCTTTTGGGTATGCCAACTATATCTGGAAACATGCCTCCCTGGCCAGGTCCACAGCCAAGTTAGTGGGGCTTGCACTAATAAATAGCTACATAAATGCTGTTTTGACATTGAGCCTTGGGTTCAGGGATTCAAGACTATTCTCTTTCTCTTCCCCTCTCCAGCTACCTCCAGGCTTCAGAGCCTGAGCTGTAAAGTCTACTCAGTTACCTGGCCTGGGAGGCTTGCTCCCCGGTGCGGCATAGACATGCTTTACAGCCAAGATGTAACATCTAGTTTGGATTTATTTATTTTTTTTGATCAAAGATGCATGGTGAACAGAGATCTTTCACTGTATTGTTAACAATCATGCATACAGCTTAAAGTATATTGAACTAAATGGAAAGCCTTCCTTTAGTTAGTTTGGAACACAGCAATATTAGTGTGTGCATAATATTGCCATCGTCTATGTACAATTTTTAAGTACCAGAGTTATTGATTCACCTAGTTTTTCAGGGTCCTCTAATTTTCCTTAACAGAATTGGGTGAACAACATTCATAAAACATATTCAAAAATATTGTTCATAATCCTGTTTAGACTTAACTAATCTAAATTTTGTATTGGCTGCAAATTTTGCCACTTCAGTATTCAACCTTTCATTAATCAATATCGTAAATAACATCAAGTATCAGAGGGGTAGCCGTGTTAGTCTGGATCTGTTAAAAAGCAACAGAATCCTGTGGCACCTTATAGACTAACAAATGTATTGGAGCATAAGCTTTTGTGGTGAATACCCACTTTGTCAGCTTATGCTCCAATACACTGGTTAGTCTTTAAGGTGCCACAGGACTCTCTTGTTGCTAAATAACATCAGTACTACTACAGATCCACAGAGTTCCCTCTTATAATCTCCATCTAAGTTGACAATCAGTATGCTCCCTTCCTTTGTTTTCTGTTTCTTAACCAAATTTCTAAACTTTTAGATGAAGGCACATCCAAACAATGCTGTGTATAGGGTAAAATATTTCTTTGTGATACTGATATTTGATTTACTTTTCTTATTACCCTTCCAGATCATAAAGCATGATATTTGATTACCTTTTTCTTAGCATGTAAATACCTTGGGCCAGAAGGGACCTCCCTGGATTAGATCAAGTCAAGTCTCCTGCTCTAAACTAAAGTATTCTTGGTCATAAAACTTACCCATATGTTATTTCTATAGCTTCATAATATAGCTAAGACCAATGGGGCTTTGTGTGAACATTGCTGTTCTCTTCAGGCTCCAGGCTAGTCTCTACACACTGCGAACTCCTATTCCCACTTCGGTATCTTTCCAATAGTTTGCAAATAAGACCTTGGAATTAACTATTTCTAAATAACCATCTGAAATTAAAAATGAAGAAAGTAGTCATTAAATGAATTCTCTTCAGCTGCTGCTTCCAATAAACAATGATGAAGACAATGAATGACTGAAGATGAAGAATGCCAAGTACTTTACGTAATATCTATTTTATGGGCCTTTTCGGCAGGGGAAGAAGAAATGCTCTCAAGAGGATATTTCAATTAAAATTTAGCCAAGGAGCTATATAATTAGTACCATCAGTATGCAAAGGAGTCCTGTATTCGTCCTTATTGTTCCCTTCAGGACTGATTTCCTAGTACTTATTTCAGCATAAGAATGTGTTGTTAATGAAAATAACTTCATTTAACACAATCTAGTTTGAAATAAAAGAAGGTGGAGTAACCTAGGCCATATGTCAAAGTACTTGTTCTAAATCCAGTAGCTAGCACTCCTTAATGTGTGTGAGGGGAGGAGATCAGTGACAGAAGCAAAAAAGGTGAAAGCACAATACCAAGCTATTACATTTAAAATTATTTCCCAGGACAGAAATGTCATGAGTTCAGCTTTGTCTCTGGCAAAAGAAATTAATTTAATCCCTACCCAACACACGGATTCCTTTAGAGATAGTTTGATAGGGCTGCAGCAGAATGAGAAGATTCATATAATGGGATAGAAGGGTCAAAACAAACTTAAAATAAAATCATGCTTAATAAAATCACTACTCTGAGAATACTACTGCTAATTCTGGCTTGTGCTATTTCTAAATTATATATTGTAAATGTAACAAAGCATTGACAGAATGTCTTATCTGACTAGAAATCTTTTCCAAAGCAGTGAAGTAACTAGTTGTCCCATATGCATGTGTAATTAAGCACTAAGGTTTATTCAGTTCTATTAAAGGAATTTTTAAAATCTAGTTTTGGTTATCAAATGACATTAAGGAACACACAAATGTTGCTGTTCAGATACTGTTCAGAACCATTTATCATGTGGTCCCATATATTACATATGTCAATAGCTAATTACAATTAACTCCAGGCTGGCATATCAAACAGAGGTCAACAAAAATTAAAGCTGTTGTATAAAATTTCACACACTTTAAACATGCCTAGTCCTTTAAATATTAATGACCTTTTCTGTCGTATCAAGTAGTACCTTATTCCCTAAACAAAGTCTGTTGAAGTTAAATATGCCCCTAAATTGTAAGCATAGAAAAATTACCTCACCTACCTCATCTCTCGTTTGTGTAATCTTTTATTGGACTAACTTCTATTGGTGAATGACAAGCTTTTGAACTACACAAACAGTTCTTCAGGTAAAAGATATTATCTGAGCCACCTTCTCTTTCTAATATCCTGGGACCACCATGGCTACAATACTGCAAACAAATATAATGGTCTTTACCACTATCCTACATGACTGTTTTAACCTGGCAGCGCCACTAACAGGAATGTGTACACACCCTGACACTTGAGTTTTCCATATTCCTGATGGCAACAAAAGCTATTCCTCCTTCTTTAGAGACAATCAGAGAGACTTTCTGAAATGTATTGCAAACAAAGGTGCCAACCCTTGCTCAGAGGACTAGTCCCATTGATCTTCAGTAGGGTACAGTGAATAATGACTTCAGAATTCTTGATTTCTGACCACATAACTGGGTTAAGTTCATGTATTTTAAATGGGAAGATTTACTCTTCCCATCTCCTCCTCAGTATATCTAGTGCAGCATGGCTGCCATGTTTCCATCCCAGAGCAAGATGCCATTCAGTTGTAAGTAGTGATCCTTTCACATACATAAACAAATTCTAGCTTACCTTACACAGGTGTACCAAGGGAGAGCAGGGTACAAGTGAGCCTTTTATCCTGCTAGCATTCCTGTGCAGAGGCCAGGCAGAGTATTTACCTAGTATTACCTGAGCACTAGGCAGGGGGCCCAAACAAAATATACTAGTACCCCACAACCCTATGCATAGTCAGCTGCTTGAAGATCATGGCTAGGACCCCATCCAACCCAACATACTAGATCTACTGGTATCTGTCAGTATGTAGCAAGGAAATGGAGTGCATAGTAAACTTTTATGCAATAAGTTTTAGATCTGCTGCCAGTATACTTCCACCATGTTACCTCAGCCATTCTGTCCTTGCCTTCCCTGTGCAGGCAGAATGGCTGGGGAAATCTCTGCTTGACCACTACAGATTATACCTTCACCCCTTCTAGCACAGTTCAGGGTTTAAGGGTTGTGCTGTGCATCTCAGGAGGGCAGGGAAGGGCTATTAAAAGGTGGACATTTATTGTTAAATCTACTGAGGTGTTTGGAGTGTTCTTTATTCCAAGTATGAAACAGTGCCTCAGATGTGGTAGGGATAAGTAGGATCATACTGAGATGGTTTCATTGCAGTTTAAGAGTGAATGACTCAAGACTGTCTTATTCCTCCACCTCCAGAGTAAAGCTGGCTGAAATGTTTGACATTTTCATTTTTTAGTGGGGGGATGGGGAGGCGGAAACAGGCTGAATTTTTCATAAAAATGTTTGGGGAGTCCCCTCCCTTTTTTTAACCAGCTCTACTTCAGACCGCTCACCTGTAGAGTCCCAAAGGATCTGTTCTTTCCTCCCTTTGTATGAAGCTAGGAAGCTGAGATTGTGTTCACAATGGACTAGACTAGTGGCTCTCAACCTTTCCTGACTACTGTACCCCTTTCAGGAGTCTGATTTGTCTTGAGAAACCCCAAGTTTCACCTCACTTAAAAACTACTTGCTTACAAAATCAGACATAGTAATACAAAAATGTCACCGCACACTGTTACTTGAAAAATTGCTTACTTTCTCATGTTTACCACATGATTCTAAAATAAATAAATTGGAATATAAAGTCCTTACATTTCAGTGTACAGTATATAGAGCAGTATAAAGAAGTTATTGTCTGTATGAGCATTTTAGTTTGTACAGAATTTGCTAGTGCTTTTTAAGTAGCCTGTTGTAAAACTAGGCAAATGTCTAGATGAGCTGATGTACCCCCTGGAAGACCTCTGTATACACCAGGGGTACGTGTACCTCTGGTTGAAAACACCTGCATATAGCTGGTGTTCTAGTCCAGTGAATGCCCAGTTCTACACCACCCTCATATCCAATATAAACAATACCATTTCCCCAAATATCCTAGGGATTGGAAGATATCTTCAACCAGATGAAAAGCAACTGGCTGTTGCTTAACTGAGGGAAGCCTGAGGTTATACTAGTGGGGAGAGAAGCCATTCATGTAATATCACTGTCCACTGAAAGCATCAGCCTTCAGGTCATTAAGAACATAAGAACGGCCATACTGGGTCAGACCAAAGGTCCATCAAGCCCAGTATCCTGTCCTCTGACAGTGACCAATGGCAGGTGCCCCAAAGGGAATGAACAGACAGGTTATCATCAAGTGATCCATGCCCTGTCACCCAATCCCAGCTTCTGGCAAACAGAGGCTAAGGACACCATTCCTGCCCATCCTGGCTAATAGCTGTTGATGGACCTATCTTCCATAAATCTATTTAGCTCCCTTTTGAACCGTTACAGTATTGGCCTTCACAACAGCCTCTGGCAAGAAGTTCCAGAGGTTGACAGTTCGTTGAGTGAAAAAATACTTTCTTGTGTGGGCATACCACTGCAGCCTTAGTGAGTATACCCACCCCTGCAACTGGGAGCAAGCCTCTCAGGTTGGGAGTTAGCACTCTAAAAATAGCTGTGTGGATGTTGTGGGTCTGGAGCAGGCTCAGCCTAGTTAGCTGACCTCAAGCCCACATGAACCTTTAAGCTTGACCTTGGGTGAGAAAAGATGCGGACCTTAAAGCTAGAGTTACCTTAGAAAACAGCAACAGGATGCAGAAAGCACATCATCCCAGCACTCTGCTCTCTTCCACAGTCCCCCATTTAATACTAGGTCATATTTAAAGATTTTGTCCTCTTCAAAGGCCTATCTGTCTGACTTCATCATACTGCATGATCACAAACTCCTATACAAATAACATTGTGTTGGAAAAAATGGAACTGTCAGCCTCAAGTGGAAACTTCTGTAGAGAAGAGACAGAGCTTTCTCAGTGCCTGAGAGCCCCAGGAATCTGGGACTCTGTCCTAGAAGAGATGAGGATGAAAGAAAACACAAAATCCACTTCTTCAACCTATACTTCCTAACAACAAAAGAAGCCCAGTCCTTGGCAGTGGATTGAAGAGAGAAACGATATCTTTGAGTGCACTTCATAACTTTGGTAGGTGCTCACCTATCCTAGTGCTGGCTACTGTATAGAGCTGTGGAATAGTGCAGATACTGAGGTGATATTTATTTATCTTATTCAAGTGAAAGTGTTAAGGATGAGTACTGTGCTAGCAGGTAGAAGCCTCTCCTGACAAATCTGATGCATGATGCATCCTTGCCAATAAGCTAAAATTATCTATATCTTAAGTACTTATGTGGTCCCTATTACCGTAGTATCTGAACACGTCAGTCTTTAATGTAGTTATTCTCACAAAATCCCTGTGAGGTGGGAAAGTGCTATTGTCCTCATTTTACAGATCAAGAACTGAGGCACAGAGCCTGAGTGATTTGCCACTGTCACATGATTATCAGTGTGCTTCATAGACAATATACATGACTTTGTTTTAAGCAGGGAGGCAACTACAGCTGCATTGTTGCTGGAAGTCTTAAAAGTTTCAGGCTTTCTTTTAAACATACTGGGCATATTTTACATGGTTTATGTTAAAAGTTTTACAGACTTCTGGAAGAACCAGTCTCTTTAGCTGGAAACATTTTTGGCTTTCACAAATAATCATGGTCAGTTAACTATAATTATTCATCTCTGGATCCTTTCTCATAAGTATCGGCATTAGACAGGGTTCATGCCACTGTTCTTCTTTGCAAATTTTGACCACAGAACTTCAGAAGAGTAAAATCCATGTGACAGATCTGGGGCTGCTCTGCAATATTTATATAGCATGTTGACAGTTATTTGGTATATATATAGTGTGAATATAGTATAGTTTAACAGGGGGCTGCCAGGCAAAGAGAATGGTTCAAGGAATGAGTCACTTGACGGTAACTAAGAGAAAATGCCAGGACAGAAGAATGCGGAACACGAGATCAAAGAACTTTACCAAGGCTTAAAAAGAGTCTGTCTCTGTGTGTCTGTCTCAAGAGAGGAGGGTAGTTCTTTGGGGGACCCAGAAAGACACCTACAGGACTGCCTGAAGAAGTAAGGCCTGCCTAGATTACTGTTAAGGGATGGTAAGACTTCAGGTATTAGACATATGTAGACGGTTTTTAAAATACTTTTTCTCTAAATGATTTATTACTACTGAAAAATAAACAGTACTTTAAAGAAGGCTGTCTGATCATTGTACATGCCACTAATCAAAGATTCCCAAATGGAACAACCACAGCTGTCCAAACTTGGTTGAATTTGTTGACTAAACAGTTGATACACAAGGTGATAAAGCCAAGAGTCCAGTCTTAGAGTAGTAGAACTGTTTTGAGGTGAAATTCCATAGGTGATGGCATGAGGCTTGAAACCTGAGGGGGTTTCTTAGAGAAACCAGATAGGGGATACAGATGTGGCTAGTCCTGAAACTCTGATAATCAGATCCTCAGATTACAGTACATCAGGGGAATTTCTTTCAAGCGGTTGGAGCAGTAATATAGATATATCATGTTTGCCATTAAATCCGCATTTATCAAACATTATCGCAAAGTGGTGTCTCTCTGATATGAGGTTTTAGATGAGTAGCAGCCATGCTTTTTGTTTCTCTAATGGTAACTTTTTTCACTTGTAAAGAGTGAAATGCTGAACGCAGCTTGAAATGAACAAGTGGAACTTCATTAAACCTTGTGCACTTCTCTCTTCGTGTGGCTGATTTTGCTTCCAACCTAACTGCCCATGCTTCCTTTTCCACTGGTGTCCCCTCAGTAGTAGTCCCTCCAGGGAACATGGGCCTTCTGACTCCATTTCTGCTGATTGTGATACAGTAGCCAAAGGAAGATGTCAGTCAAGAGGAATATGTAATGCTATTTTTAACCCATGTTCTTTTAAATTAAAAACAAAAAAAATCAAGTGATAAGGTAAAAGTCAATGAAAAAGTTTGCAGACTCTTGTTAAAAAAAAGCCCTATTTTATAAATGAGTGTCAGTACCTGGATACAATATGACATGTTCATTGTTATGTGATTTATTCCTTTATAATGATGCAAAAGAATAAGTCCTGCTGACGTCAATGGACAGATGGGTTTCTTCAAGATGTTGTCTAGCTGAAAAGTAGCAGCTGCAAAGGTCACTGTGACTTTTTCATTCTATGAGTTTGGAAATAGGTAAAATCTCAGCTTGGCAAATCAATAACTACTGCCTAAGGGTGCAATAAGTAGTTCTGTGTTCTATTTTCATATAGGTTGTTGTTTTGGTTTGTTTTTTAAATCTGATATCCATTTGCAACTAGACTATTTCTTTCCTGGCAGATCTCTAGTTATTCCAAAAGTACAGAGAGCATATGGGTTTTAGAAAGCCAGAAATGCTTGCATGGTATTATTTTGTCAAAACTGAGGGTTAACTATGAGCCACATTCTGGCCTCTGATATGAGAAATAAACTCCTAGTCTCATATACTCATTTGAGAGCAGTATCCCCTAAGTCACTGGCAACAAGGATAATTATGTGTTTAATGGAACTGGTTGAAAAATCAGCTTCCAAAATGGTGGTTGTGCTACACATCTTTTTTCAGATAACAGTAATCAAGATTTACATCTTTATTTAAACACTTCAGCAAACAACACCAACTTGTTTAGAATAGTAACCTTGTTACATAAATTGCAGAGGGGAGTGCTTTGGTCTTAAAGACTGATGCAAAGGAGAATGGAACACACAAAAATTCTAGAAGCTATTCTTGTCTTGTGAAGCCTGATTTCTAGAATGGCTGGCTGAGCAACTACAGTGCCCTTTGGCATTAATGGCAGCTGTAGCTGCTCAGCACTTCCAAAAATCAAGGTTCAGTTTTCAGCGAGGACACTGCCAGGCCCCACTTTGTGCATATGCATATAAATACAACCATATTCCATGAATAACCACCTTGCACAGAGGAGCAAACAGGTGCAAATTTTAACTCCTGTGCCCACAGAGACTTTAGACATTTTTAAAATAGGCATGTGAATATTTGCCATTGTAAAGTGTGACTCTGTACCCACAAGTGGAGGGCAGGGGCTGAAAATCATTTGCCTATGGGAATTCTGCAAGGTCATTCCATTACAGGATGTCTGATAGTTTTTCTCAAATTTTGAACAATACCAGTAAGACTAATATGATTATGATTCAACATCATTTTGCAGTAAGCTGTACACTCCTACATGCAGTGTAATTAGGAGGTAGACATAGTGATTTTCAGCTATAGGTGGTTCAAAGAAGGAGAGTGGAATACCATTTCTGAATATGTAATCTACGTTTATTTCTGGGGCAGGAGCTATTAGTCACAAAACCAGAAGCAAATTGCATTCTAGCTTGTTGGGCATGATCATTGTTCTCAGGACAAGAGCATTTTTCCAATTGTTTATGGCTCGGGCAATGCTGTCTGTTCTTGGCAATTTTTTGTGTGTGGTTTCCCTACTGCTGTACAGCCTGTTGAACTTTACTTGAAGGGATCGGTGGGGCTGCTGCTTATTTCCCTAAAGTAAAGACCTGCCAGTATGATTTATCTCATGGCATGTACTGAATACCACAATTCTCATTCCTTTACTGTTGTGGGTTTTTGTTTCCCCTGGAGGAAAATCACATATCAGGAATCAGAGGCAGTGCTAATTACTGTGGCTTGATTCCAAACCTGACTTTGTTTTGTGGTTTGTAAAAAAAACTCTCAAAGGCAGGAGATATACAAAGATCTCCATCCTAGACAGATGTACAATCACAGCTACACAGGCATAGATACAGTATTTACATATACTAGTTTTATGTGAATAAATTAATGTATTCTTCACCTTTATGGTGAAATATACAATGAAAAGATAATACCACTCCTTGTGAAAATCATACATACTGATACCAAAACTATGTTTGGTAAAAGTAAATGCAAGGAATAAATTTTAGCTGAATATTGTGAAACCTATGAGTTGCAAACAGAAGCTCAATTCTGCTGAGCTCTAAATTACTATTATAATGTACAAATTTTCTGACAGTGAGTGGCTATTGGTGAATAAACAGGGTGTTGTAGGTATTGCAGCTGCTAGCAGATGAACAGGGATTTCAGTTTCAATCCAAGTTAATCATCATTTTATGATGTGTTTGGCAAGCAACAGATCCATAATATATACCATATCCAGTTTGCCTGGGGGATTTGGCAGCTAATGACACCCATTAAAAATCACTGAGGGTTTAGTAGCAGGATATTTGTTTGAGTTGTCCATTTAGAAAAAACAAACAAACAAAGATATAGGCTTTTCTCCGAGAAACCAGATTTTTATTGATGTTTCTGTTGCACAGACAACCTTCTCTTGGAATGCACTCAAATGACTGTAGCTGAACAGATACATGACTTTATTATGCATCTACCAAAAATATCATCATGGTTGCTATAAGCTTGAACATGCACAGAATTCTGAAGCGGCTTTGCCTACCAAGAAATTTAAAAAAAAAATCTTGTTTTGAAAATTCTAGTTGCCAGCAGTTATCCACATCACATGATCACTTCCAGGTAGGTCTTGAGCATGGTCAAAGCCAAAATCTGAGTATTTTCTGTACATATTATGAATATTTTGTGCCTTTTCACATTAAGCATAAAGAGAAATCTCATTTTCATAGGTTTGTACCTCAGACCTATATAGAGGCAGAAGAAAGGGTATTAAATGAGGCTTTTTAATTCAACTACCCTCATTCTCCAAAAAAAAATATATATGAAGTTGTACAGTTTGTACAAATGCTGTTTACAATATATATACTTGGCTGCCGGTTTATTTAAATGAAAAAATTACTGCAGGTTAACTATGCACTTGCTATTTGGCTAATGATGATTGTTGTAGCTTCATTAACTGCAATCACTATGTTATTGTTTGTCATTAGCATAATTTAAGACCTAATTTTAGTTTCTTTTAACTGTAATTTCATGAGTTGAAGCAAACAAGTCTCAATCAATCTAGGAATAAATATGAATTGAAGTTTATGCAGAGTAGTATAAAACAGTGAACCTGATTATAATGTTACAGTAATCTTTTACACTGGTGTAATCCACTGGTTTCAATTGAGTTGTTCCTGATTTGTACATGAGAGGGAGAAAGAGCTGAATTAGGCCCATAATATTCACAAACTATGAATCATACTGTAATGGTGGAACAAATTTAAAACCTTTTTCAATTGCACAATTCTTGCCTTATTCAGTCTGTATACAATAACATGACATTTGACAATGCCCTTCATACGGAATCAAGTAAGGTTGTCTTACAGAGATAGAAGGGTAAATTAAAAATAGAAGAGAAGTCCTCCTTACATTTATCATAATTAAATGCTCTAGTCAGAATGTTTGGACAGTGTGATTTTCGTGTAATAAAGGGAATATGTAATATACTGGCCTGATTAATGTGGTCAGGACTTCTTTCAATGGTTGACTGCAGTGATCATTCAGTGTATGTCTACATTGCAATTAAACACCTGTGGCTGACCCATGTCAGCTGACTCTGCTTATGGGACTGTTCAATTGCAACGTAGACATGGGCTGGAGTCTGGGCTCTGGGACCCTCCTCATAGTCCATGGTTGACAGCTATTTCACAGTTAAACAAGCCAGGTCTCCGTTAGCTCAAATGGCTGAGGTTTGTGCTTTTGATGCTGAATAAGTCCCTGCTCCTCACAATAGTATCAGTATATACAACTTTGGTTTGTTACACAAGTTCTAAGAAACCTCATATCTGCTGCCTAGTATAAAACTGATTAGAGTTCAAATGGGTTTGAAATTAAACTCATCTAGATCAGCTGTTTCCACTTACAGCATTTGGTTGATTGGCTTCATAGAAGGTACATTTTAGTACTTCAAGTAGGAGCTGTTTCATCCTGTTAAAAGGTAGTTTGTGCTCTAATATTAGGAACTTTCATTTTCCAAGATGAATGAAAGGCTGTAGTGCATCTGATAGGCTGGGTAGATGTGGATGCAATGGTTTCAGGATACTCCAATTCCCTTAACAGAGTTTAATTTCTTTTCATGCTAGTTACTAGCTCACTAGTACCGCAATTCATGTGAAATCTTTTATTTTGGAGAAACCAGTGTGCAGGCAGTGACCGCACGAGACTTGACAGGAGGAAAACTGTCATGGTATAATTCCCCACTCTGAACCTTAGCGTCCAAAAGATGGGGTACTGGCATGAATTCCTCTAAGCTCAATTACCAGCTTAGAACCTGTAGCGCTGCCACCAACCAGGAATTCCAGTGCCTGGTACACTCTGGTCCCCCCAAAACCTTGCCCGGGGACCCCCAAGACCCAGACCCTCTGGATCTTAACACAAGGAAAGTAAACCCTTTCCCTCAAAGTTGCCTCTCCCAGGCTTCCCCTCCCTGGGTTACCCTGGAAGATCACTGTGATTCAAACTCCTTGAATCTTAAAACAGAGAGGAAAATGCACCTTCTCCCCTCCTTCTCTCTCCTCCTCCCAGATTCTCCCTGAGAGAGACAGTAATCCTAACACAGAGAGAAATTAACCTCTCTCTCCCCCTTCCCTCCTTTCTCCCCACCAATTCCCTGGTGAATCCAGACCCAGTCCCCTGGGGTCTCACCAGAATAAAAAAACAATCAGGTTCTTAAACAAGAAAAGCTTTTAATTAAAGAAAGAAAAAACAATAAAAATTATCTTTGTAAATTTAAAAATGGAATAGGTACAGGGTCTTTCAGCTATAGACACTGGGAACACCCTCCCAGCCTAAGTATTCAAGTACAAATTAAAATCCTTTCAGCAAAATACAAATTTGAACTCCTTCCAGCCAAATACACATTTGCAAATAAAGAAAACAACCATAAGCCTAACTTGCCTTATCTACCTAGTACTCACTATTCTGAACTTATAAGAGCCTGTATTGGAGAGACTGGAGAGAAACCTGGTTGCACATCTGATCCCTCTGAGCCCCCAGAGTGAACAACAACCAAAAACTAACAGCACACACAAAAACTTCCCTCCTTCAAGATTTGAAAGTATCCTGTCCCCTGATTGGTCCTCTGGTCAGATGACAGCCAGGCTCGCTGAACTTAACCCTTTACAGGCAAAAGGGAGATGAAGTACTTCTGTTCTATTAACTTTTACTTATTTGTTTATGACAAAAACCCTGACCCAGTGGCAAGGAGATCAAAGACAACCAGAGGCCTTCCTCCTGCTGCAGCCCTCATCTACCTTCTCAGCCGCAGATTATTAAAAGGTCCTCTTTATGCGCTTGATCGACCACTGAGGTCTTGTGAAGTTTGGACCACGATTAATCAGGAGCCTCGCCTCAGGCCTGCTCGCCAAGGGGGATCCTACCAGGAGTATGAAAGCTCTGGACAAAGTAGCTCTGAGAGTCTTTAGCCCACACAAGCCTCTTCACCATGGCAAGGTTGCGGTCCATCAGAGAGGACCCTGGAAAACATGGACCATTTTCAATACCTTGGCAGCCACATCTTCCAAACAGCCAGCATTGACACAGAAATTGAATACAGGATCCACTGTGCCAGCATATCCTTTGGAAGACTACTCAAATGAGTCTTCAATGATAGGGATCTGCAAACAGGTACCAAGATTTTGGTTTACAAGGCAGTTGTCATTCCTACTCTTCTCTATGGGTGTGAGACCTGGATAACCTAGAAGAGGGCCTCACTCTCCCTGATTGAACTAACCTCGTTATCTCCAGACTTATTCTTGCCTGCATATTTATACCTGCCTCTGGAAATTTCCATTACATGCGTCTGACGAAGTGGGTATTCACCCACGAAATCTTATGCTCCAATATATCTGTTAGTCTTTAAGGTGCCACAGGACTCCTTGTTGCTTAGTATAATAAACTGGTTTAGAGAAATATGACATAATCCACTCTCAGACCCCAGTGTGTAGGTCTGGCAAAGCTGCACTTGATGCAGTATATCAGGAGCTGCAGGCTAGTTTAGCCTCCATGTAAATTAGAGCACCACTGAGGCTGGCTTTCATAGATTCCAGGTCTGGAAGGGACCATTGTGACCATCTAGTCTGACTTCCTGTATAACACAGGCCAGTGCTTTCTTTGTAAAGAAAGAGATGCTGGGGCTCAAACAAAACAAAATGGCATCCTCTGCATAGCCTGATCTCTCACACCATACATGCAAGGTCACGCCTAACATACAAGTGTAGAATTGCATGCCTTACTAAACACCACAGACAAAGATGTCAGGGCTGTAGCCTGGCACAAATTGAGCTCTGAGAGAACCCATAGAACTTCTCAAAAATAATTTCCTGGGCATATTTCTTAAACAAACATCTAATCTTGATTTAAAAATTCAGTGATGGAGAATTCACTAAGACCCTTGGTGAATTGTTCCAATGCTTAATTACTCTCAATGTCAAACTTGCACCTTATTTCCAGTTTGAATTTGTTGCTTTAGCTTCCAGCCATTGGTTTGTGTTATACATTATTAGGTAAATGTTCCCCATGTAGATACTTATACATGTAATCAAGAAGCCTAAACGTTCTTTGTTAGGCTCAAAGAGCTCAGTGTATTTAGCTAACCATGAAAAGGCATGTTTTCTAATCATTTTTTCAGTCTCATGGCTCTTCTCTGAACCTTCTTCAGTTTTCATCAATACTGTATGAAATAGTCTCAAAACTCAAAGCCTGAAATTCCAGGGTTTCACATTCTATTTTGAATTCTATAAGTGGTTCTATAAACTCAAAATAGTGACATTTGTGTAATTTTTTTCTAAATATAGGGCCATTTCAAAATATCCCAAGCACGCTGCTAGCTAATCTCTATACAGGCAGAGGCAGAAGCTGAACTGATGTAAACAAAAGGATGGTCATATTTGGGCCCAACCCAGCAAGCTTTTGAGGATGTGAAGTAAAGGTTCTCCTCAGAGGTAGTTCCATTGACTTCAGTGAACTCCAGTGGGACTATTTGGGTGAGTAAAATTATTCATGTCAATAAGGATTTTCAGGTTTAATTCCTCATCTAGCAGCACAGATGGATCTTCATTATCTCTGCTGTCTGCCTCCAAAGCATTATCTTGCCTCAACTGTAATTGACAAGGGGAGGCTGATGTACATTAATGAAAGTTTGACATTGCCAAAAACAGTTTAAGGTCTTGATTAAATTTATTCAGGTGAAACTTCTGCTCATAACAAAGCTTTTGATAGAAGCTATGCTGCTGCTGCTCTATATTGATAGATTACATTGATTAGCAAGAAGCTTTCTTCATAAAATGTTCCTTAAAAAAATCTTAAAAGTTTTATTAGTCAGTGTAATAATGGATCTTTTATCATTATGGCTTTCTAAAAGAGTTGCTATAAAAAAAGGAACACACACACACCAAAAAAAAACCCCAATCACTTTTTTGTGTATTTATAAATAAATGGAGAACATGAAACGATGATCCAGAAACTGCTCCAAAACAGGGCAATGAATGACTATTACTTTTCCCCATGGATCATCCTTTAAGTAGGGTCATTGTGGGGAAAGAGGCTTGTGACATGGCTCTGAAGACTCTCTGGTAGTATGGTCCCACTGGAGTCATGATTCCAGGAAATAGGGGAGGAAATAGGATGGGGCTGGTAAGAAGGGGTACAAGGCCTCCATAGACATAGATGTTACTTCTTGAAGATCCCACAGAGTTGGGGAGTTTTGAGGATAGATGCTGCTGCTCTTTCCTTGGAAGCAATCCCTTCCTGCTCCATAGAAAGATTAGGAAAAAACACAGGAAGGGAATCCTCATGACATTTGTTGCCCTTAGCTGCCTGTCATGGGTTTTATCATGGGAAGGGTGAATCCAACCCATCTTTTTCGAGCTGATCAGATGCAGGAAATACCAAAAATTGTCTAATGGAATTTCCAGTACAGTCTTGCAGACTCAACAGGTTTGCATCTTAAAGATATGAATTTTAAAATGTATTGAACCAAACCAAAATCAGAACCTTTTGAAGCATGTCCTAGGCTGGATGATGAGAAACTGTCAGAAAATAGTAACCTTTTCTAGTGTCTGACATTTTTCCTTTTTTCTGATTCATTGATATTTCCATGTTTTCTTTTATTCTGAAATAACACACACCACCAACAAACATGAAAGAGGCATGAAATGGAAACTGAAACACTACCTGAAATAAATACTAGCTTCTTATACTTCAGGAAACAAAGGATTGAATAACATAACTTCCGAATGTCAGAGGTTGGTTTATAGTATCGACACTCAAGTGTGAGATAAGGAACATCACATATATATATAAAATGCCTCTCACTGCAAACATTGTTAATGAGATTCAACTCCTTTTTAGCTTACTTAAGAAAAAATATTATATGGCGCAACAAGCACTAAAATGCATTAATCATAATCCTATAGTTTTTGCATGGCATTGTGACAGGGCTGTTTAGGTATAAATTATTGTACTTATTCTTATACTGATGTGTCTTGACTTTTCTATCATTCCAATTATATTTGTCTGTAACAACTAAAGCCCACAAAATTTGTGTGCTTCAGCAATCTCATCTTTTTAATTAACTCTAAGTAGCCTCCTGAATAATGAACCTGTTTATGATGCAAAGTGCTCCTGTCAGAACCTAATCCTAGGCTACAATCCCAAACCAACATATTTTACAAAGTACACTTATGGGACTGTCTGAATTCGATGTGTGTTGAGAGAGGGAAGATTATACATACACATGCACAAGTGCTTCCATGCTTTTAAAGGCTTAGGGTTTTTGTAATAGTCATTGGCATGTGTATGTTTTATTTTTAAAGATAACCAGTGACTTAATCTAAAAGCCATATCTTTTTGCCTTTCATGTGAGCTAATATAAAAGTTATAAATATAGAATGGAAGATGAGAAAAGAACTTAAAACTTTCAAAAGACACAAAATAAGAGCCAAAATAAAGCAAGCATAAGTTAAAAATATTTAACAATTATATTCAGTTAGTAGGAATTTATTTTTGTGGACTCTTTATTAATAATATAGAACCATACCTTTTCAGAGTCAGACTGTTTCCACAATGCAGGGGGTGAGGAATTGCAGAAATAACTTACTTAACAATAATCCTAACAAAAATGTTTACTAAAGCAATTGGAGTCCTAACACTAGTATCAGGTCATATGGGGTATGATGGTTTGTCCTGCTCTAAAAACTCTTGACTTCACTGGACTGCTTATGTGTTGTCTAATCCCTTATAATTAAGGATGTTACTGGGGATTATCTCTATTTAATTATCTGATTCAAAACCCCTATTTCACATGATCTTGTCAAATTACATTGGTATGCTGTGGTTAATATAATACTTGCCCGCAGATAGATAATCCCTATTCATAAAGTAGTTGGTTATCTTGAGAGCAACTAATTTTCTGACCAAAATATTGTTAGTGTGAATGAAGAAATGACTGAAGTAGCCTACACAGGGCACTTACATAGTCCCAGCATTGGTAAGGGATGGTGGGGAATAGGATGAGCTGAAGCCACACACACACACCCCGGCATAGGGATATGCATATACAGTTTCAAAGAGTGATAATGGAGAAAGTTCATTAGCATCCCCCCTCCCTATTAAAGAAGGTCCAGGCAATGCTACAATAATGTGCAAACAACCTATCCCAAAGAATTAACCCTAATACAGTAAGGTTTAGTTCAATAAAATGTCTTAATTACATGAGGTTTGCTCAGATATCATCAGTTAGTCACACTCCTCTCTCATAGCTTTCTCCAGTGAGCTTGATACAAATGTTTTGATGGGGAAGAACTTGGTAGGATTCATGCTGTCCTATTTGTTTAGCAGTCTTCTGAAAATTGAAAGTTAAGTGTAAAAAATCTGCCAGACAGCAGATTGTTTTTCCTTTAGAAAATTTAGGAAAACCTTTTGCTCTTTTCCCTTGGAAAACAATGCATGGTGACATGTATGCTAATAGAATAAAAAAAATTACAATTATAAGAAAGCTGATCTCTTTCAGTAGTCCCCTCTGGCAACGATGTAGTGCTCAAGAAAGAGTGCTATGAATTCAAAAGTGAGAAGGAAGCATGTCGCGAGGCTGATATACACTGTCACCCGAAGGTGGTGGGGAGAGGCGCATCATAACCCCATGGTTGGGTTGGAAGGGCTGACCCACATCTCGGGGCTGCGTGGCTTTGAGGCTAGAGTCCATAACACAGCCCTTGCTCTCAGGGCAATGGATCCCAATGGCCAGAGTCAATACTACAGCCCTTAATGTCAGGGCAGTGCAGCCTACTGGCCAAAGTCAGTATTACAGCCCTTGCCTCAGGGCAGTGTGGCCTAATGGCCAGAGTCAGGGATACAGCCCTTGCCCTCAGAGCAGTGCAGCCTAATGCCCTGCATCAGTGTCACGGCTCTTGCTCTTAGGGTAGCACGGCCCAATGGCCAGTCAATACTACAGCCCTTACTGTCAGGGCAGTGTGGTCCAATGGCCAGAGTCAGTGATATGGCCCTCGTTCTCAGGGCGGTGTGGCCTACCAGACAGAGTCCACAATACTGGTGAGCGGGGCCACCACCTCAGGGTGGGTAGTGGCCAGGATACTGGGACCTGGGCCCACCCTCTCCACTGGGTCCCAACCCAGGGCCCTATCACCCTCCACCAGCTTGGTGGGGCTCCGACTGAAGCAGGCTGAGCCTTGGTCCAGTTCTGTAACTGTTTCCCCTGGGTTACTTCCTATTCAAGTCTCTGGGGTTCTCCATCTCTGGGATTCTCCAGTCTCTTCACTCTCTGTGATGACCCGAGCCGCTGTGTCTGGGTCCATCTCCAACTGGCTGGCCTCTGCATCTTGGAGTGCAGGCGATCCTCCCTCAGGAGCTAGCAACACACCTCCTTCCCCACCGGTGGTCAGCCCAGACTGAGCTGCTCTGCTGGCTTTTATATCCTGCTTCCAGCTGGAGCATGCCCAGCAAAGCCGGGGGTGCGTGGCCTCCTCAGCTAAGAGAGAGGAGTTAACCCCTGCTGTACCAGTGCGGGGCTGATACACCCCATCATAATGCACATTTTGAAACTCAAATAAATGGCTGAAAACCTGTTTCTGAAAATTGAATCAAATTAAAATTGCAGGAGTCAAACTGAGATCCTGAAGTGGGGAAAATCTATTTATAGAAGATGCAACCTGATGTCATTGATAAAATATTTCCCTTCCCCTTTCCTCCTGCAAGTTGCAACACACTCATCTGAAAAGAATTTACATGAGATGGTAGAGCAATTAAGACTGTAAAATCTACCAATGATATAAACATTTAGAATCTGGCAGACTTCTTTTGGTTCAGTAGATAAAATCTTACACTCTTGTCCCCAACTAGTCTTGTGTTAAAAATTTATTATGCAGTAACTCTTTTTGTCCTGAAAGGCCTTATTCCACGGTAGCTTAAAACTGAACTGAGCAGTGTTAAGAATCTTACAAGCACCATTGCAGTCCTAGGCTCTTTGTATGGTAGTTTTTAAAAGATTTTTTAAAAGACAGACTGAAAAACACAAAATATAGGACTGTACGTCTAATAACAATAGTCTAATAACAATTACATTGCAGGTGTCCATGAAAGCCATATTTGTGAAAAGACTTTTAAAAATATATTTTGCCTTATCGCAAACCTGATGAAAAACGAAAGTTAGCCAATTTTACTTTAGGTACAGAACTTTTCCTATAGCTCTGCTTCAGAATCTTGACCAATTAACCTATAACCTTTTCCTTCTTTTCTCTTAATTTGCCTCTTGTCTTTCAATTTCTTCCATCCTATTTGCATTTTTTCCTCCTCCTACTCCATTATCTACACCTTATTTGCTTCTCTTTGACTTTCCTTTTTCCTTTATATTCTCATTTACTTTTCCCAAAACCAGCTGTCCTTTCTTCAATTCTCTTTTCCATTTTTTCCTAATGGTTTAATGTCCCCACAGCATTCTTTCTTACTTTTCAGGGCTCGTCTACACTTGAAACACTGTAGCACTTCAGTGTAGACATTACCTACACCAACGGGATGGTTTCTCCCATTAGTGCAGGTAGTCTACTTCAATAGAAAAAGTCTTCCATCGCCCTGTGTCTGTCTACATCAAGGATTATGTCAGTTTAACTACATCACTCAGGTGTGGATTCTTTACACTTCTGAGTGACACAGCTAGGTTAGCCTACCTAACTTTTTAATGTTGACCCAGGCCATAGTCTGGTTGCCTACCTCCCACTACTTTTTCTTAATTAGAACTCATCCATCTAGGCACTTGTATTTGCCCCTTCCTCCATCATTGTCTGATCTCCGCAGTGGCACCTCCCAAGTATTTAAAAGCAAGCTTGGTCTGTCAGCACTTAAGGTAGCTCTTCTCTGTGGTTTGACAAATGAGTTCCTAAAAAGCAGACCATAGAGATAGAGGACCAACAAGCAAAATTCAGTGGTGATGTATGGCATAACTTAAGTTACAGATAAAGTACAATTTCTTCAGAAGACGATATAGACTGGTTTAAGTGGCAAAGTAGGATATCCTGCACTGATTTGGCAGATGGTGTAAATGAGAGGAACTTATCTTATCTCATTCTTATCATTGTTTTCATCACAGCAGAATATGGCTCATCGCCTTCCATGGGATTTGCACCCACTTATTCCATCACACCTTGGTCCTGATCACATGAAGGAGAGTATATTGAGTTAACCTGAGCCTTTACTGGAGGAGATGGTTTTAGGTTTAGTCAGGAAACATACATCTGCCCATTTCAAGTGGAATCAGATTTAAGTTATCAGACTTTTGTTCAAAAATGGCTAAATAGCAAAGTGAACATATTTTTGGCCAAAAATATGTTCAAAATTTGGCACCAAATTTTAAAAAACTGCTCCCTAAAGTGCAGTATCTAAATTCATATTTAGCTTCATCAGTAAAAATGGCTTGACTTTCAAAGCTGCTGTCTATTCAGAGATCCAATAGACTTCAATGAGAGCTGGGGAGTGTGCTGCATTTTTGAAAAACAGGCCGGGAATGTTTGTTTAGGTGCCTAAATATGGATTTAGCTGAGTGTCTTTAGACACAGAAGTTCAAAAACATTGGCCTAATTCCTTGCTCGAGCAGGTTGTACTGTATTCTAAACCTTTTGTATGTCCTGGGACAAGTAACACTGTTTTAACTGGGAAGAGTTTTTAGCTTTCATCTTTCTGTTGAGGAAACCGTTCTGCTCCAATTATGGAAACAAATCTTCAACAGATTCTTTTTTAAAAAATCAGGAAATTCTCATGGGGTAGTCTCAGGCAAGGCAGAACTAGCTTTTCCAGAAGAGCTGACAGTTGTTGACATTTTAATATGGTGGAATCCAGCAAGTCTGAAAGCCTATTTTTAGGGAGTATAAATTTAGCTATTTAACTCTTCTTTCTGTGACTGAACCTGAGACATAAAAATGATTAACATGATGACAAAGCACTGGCTGACCTTTTGCTAGGGAGACATAAACTTAGATGATGAATAGTGTGTAAATTGGGAAAGCTGTAAAATTCTTTCACATCATATTTCTTGTGGTACTTTGCCTAAATATTTTTTCTCTGGCAACTTCTGTGCTTACCATAATACTGGATACTACAGAAGAAAACCTGTGTTATCCTTCAGCTGGATGGGTCTTCAGCTCTTCTGGTGTTGCAGAACTGGTGAAGAAAATATTAATAGTTGGTGGTGGAGCACAATAGTGGGCACTATGCTACTATTAACATCCATCCCATCATAAAAAAATTGGTTAAACATAGACGGATTCCACAAATCTGCACAACAGGTAGGCTGTAACGTAGGTTGTCCCGTGATCAATCACAAGAGACTATGACAAGGCACACAGGAATAACATATTAACTTATGACTTAGTAAATCAAAGTAAATGAAGACGATAGTTTGTGTCACCAGTGTGACAAACTGACTATGATCTGTCAAACTGATATATTTCATAATAACTGAGGAAGAATCAGGAGATGAGGTTTTTCAGATTTAGAAAAAAAATCCACCCAACCAGACTGAGCTACCTTCCCCAAAAATGATGGGTCAGTCCATCAGAAGTGAAACAAGTTGATGGCATACTCTCAGAACAACCTGTGAAATACTATGTTTAAGGTGTAGATACAGGGAAATTTCCAGTGAGATGTAAATGACCTAGCTTAAAGTATCAGAAAAATCTGGTTTTAGGGAGAAACGTGATCTCCTCTAATATGGTAATGAATCCTAGCAGCTAGAGCTTGAAAACAGGATGCATGGAGGGGAGGAGGATTCTCTTTGGAAAGCATGCAATGTGAGCTCTCAAAGGAGAGGCTAGAGATAGGACTTGCTCTTTGAGCATAAACGATTTTTCTTTTCTGTTACAAAGTACAGAACGCCTATCTAGTTTAGATTGCGAGGAGTACAAATTTATACATGTTAAGCAAATCCTCTTTTTGTTTTAAATCCATTTTTTATTTCAATAAATCTTGCAAGGAACTCTATATTTCGGTGGGTGTTTTCAAGCTCTGTCTCTAAGTGACCGTTTATCACATAGTCTAGCTCGCCTGGGTGGCACAATAACTGGAGCGTCTAAGGGAACTGTCTGTGACTCTATTATAAAACTATTTGTAGTATGCCAGGAGTTCACATTTGTTACTGGCTTGGTGAAATCTAAATATAGAACATACCACCAGTTTGAGGTGTCTACCCTGCTTTTGACTGTCGGCCCTGAGGTAGGCACTCAAGGTCATGAGCCACTCAAGACAGCATGATAAAGTTGTGTTGCAAAAGAGTACAGCAGGTAATGTTAGGAGAGATGTCAGCAGGACCAAGGAGGAGCAAGACCCGAAGAGTGGTTCAGTCACAGTTCTAAAAGTAGGACAGGAAGTATAAAGGGCAGGTCCTGGAGCTCAGTTGGGCAACAGCTGCAGAAGGAGACAGACGCCTCCTGCCTGCTTCTCAGATGGGAGATTGCAGTGGATCCCAGCTGAGCTGAGGACTTTCCAGAGCTGCTGGAGCCACCCAATGACCAAGGCACTGAGGAGTAGCTGGGACTGCTGCTGGCCTTCTACCTCCACTAAATGGAGGACCCCCCACAGATCCAGGTACACCCCGAGGGGAGGGGAGGAAGTGGCCCAGGGGTAGACAACCTCAGGCTGGCTGCGCTGCTGCCAGAGACCCGGTCAGCATGTTGCAGCTGGATTCCCTGCTGACCCAGTGGTAGAATATTCCACCACTGTTATGGCCCTGCATTGAGGCTAGGGTGACCAGATGTTGCGATTTTATAGGGACAGTCCTTATATTTGGGGTTTTGTCTTATATAGGCATCCCACCCCCGTCTCGATTTTTCACACTTGCTGTCTGGTCACCCTAATGGGGCCTGGTGGAGTCAGGTGGGCCCAAGCCTACCTACCCCCTACCACCCAACCAGTGGGGTGGCAGCCTACCCTCTCTAGGTCATCTGCCAGAGCTAGGATGCCTGACTCTTGTGCTCTATGTTTAACCAAGAGCCTTAAATTGTTTGCTGCCCCGCCCTGATGGAGGGCAGGACCTTATAGACTTGTGCTGCTCTGCTAGGATCAGGGCCAGGACCCCTAACTGTTTGCCGCTCCGCTCTGATTGGGGGCTTGGGCTCAGGGACTCATTTGTGGCTCTGTCCAGACTGCAGGCCAGAGCTGTTGTCTGTGCAGTGCTCTGTTAATTCCCTGACTGTGGGCGATGCCTAGTGACGTAGCTAGGGGGAGTGACCTCCCACTGACTCAGAGGGGGAGGAACCATCAGTAACCTACTACAGTGGTTCATGATGCACTAATCATGAATGATGAAGAGTATTATAAAGGTATTATAATCTAAAAGGGAATTATAAAGGTATTATCTAAAAGGGAATTTTGATGGTTGGAATCCATATAATTTAAATTTTGTTCTATAGGCAACATCGTTATTGCATTATAATGCTTAAGCTCTAGCATAAAAGAGACTCACTTACCTAAGTTGACCCAAGCAACATTCAAAGATATTTCTTGTCTGGAATGCACATTTTAATAGAACAACAATAAAAGAGAACATTTCCTTGTAAGTGCACAATTGTTGGCATGTATAAAAGACTCCTTTAAAACTTAAGACAGTGAAAAAACAAATCACTGAAATGTGGATAATGTTTCCCATGTTGGACAGACTACCCCATTCCCACAGAAAATATAACAAAAGGACATGGCACAAGCTGCCAAAGTAATCCTGTTCTCTTCTTACATAACAGTGGCATCATCTCTGCTTTTACTGTGAAGAGTCTAATTATTGTCCCTTTAAACTCATTTGTTTAGAGGATTAGATAACTCAACCATAAAAAATCACTCAGATTAATCCTATCCTAGATGGATTCAATTTGTTCTTTATTAAAATATCAGAATGCAAGCTAAAAAAAGAAAAACAGATTGAAAGTTAGTGGTGTTATACAAATCTTTACTTTAGGGAAAAAAGCAGCTTCAGGTAATTTGTCATGTGAAATTATTGCTTTTAGTCTTCACCAATTTTAAAGCACGATGAATAGTTAACTACAGAGAAAAAATAAAAATAGCTGAAGTGAGAACAATGGCATTCAATGATAGCCTTAGCTCAGATACACTCTTCTTCAAAAGTACATGGAGGAGAACAAATTAATAAAAAAAAAACCTAGTTGCTTTTGCCTCTTCCAGCTGTCATAGTGGGCTGCACAGTAGTCAGAGGAGGCCTGGGCAATGGGCCTCTATGGAAATGGGGCATCCTTGTCTTGTGTGATCCCCGCTGATATCCTGAGGCCCCATCCTAGCTTTACTAGAAAGCTATGCTGCCACTGGCTTTCAACTCAGCACAGTTGGGTGGTGTATGCAGTGAGAGTCAATGTTTTTTCAGGAAGCACAAGGTCTCCTGCAACTTGGTCTGCAGTTATGCATGGGAAGCATGCTGCTTAGGGTAGGTCTACACTGCACAGTTAGCCTGTGAGATTGGGATCTGGGTTTGAGCACTTGGATTAGCCTAGTCTAGCCTGAGTATGAGCCTTCCCACAGGCAAGCACTACCCATGTTTCTGGATCCTCTGTTTCTGCACTCGCCCATGTGTATCTAAGATTATATCCCATGGTTCTTTGTGCTGAGAGATGCTCTAGGATTCTTTCCTAGTCAACCATCAATTGCAGGAGAAGGGCACTGGAGGACTATCACCACCTGCATGATCTTGCATTCTCACTGCAAAGTGGGCAGGTTCCAGTCTGAGCTAAAGCTTGCCTTTAACCTATACTCCCAGCTGTGCAAGCACTAGCAAATATGCACATGCTTGTGGGGGTGGGAAGTTGGGCAAAAGCTCATGTAATATGTATAGGAGCATTGGCATATCCCACTGACAGTATGTCTACACTGTAGTTATATCTTCATCTCCATTAGCAAGCTAGTCTTTTGGATGCACTGATGTAGGCATAGGTGGTAAATGCCAGTTTTTAATGTAGGAGGTGGTAGGATAAAATACAGCCATCACGCTACTGCAACAGATTATTTCATTATAAGAGGAAGCTCTACATTATGCCATTTGAACAGAAAATTTCTAGTTCCAAAACTCTAGTTCCAAACTAGAGAGGGAACTTCATGGGTTACTTTTATTTTTAAAATACGACACACAATTTTAGCATTTAATTTACTGATGTTTCATGACTGTTTCACCTTCATAGGGTGAATTCACCTGTGGTACAAAGGACCAGCTCAAGGGCTCTTGAATTAATTAAACTCCGTATAATCTTTGTGCTGGGGATTCTGCTGCTGAGTGGCTGCACATAAGGGCTTACACAGTTCCTATGCATCAGAGAGAGCGTCTCAGTACCTCCGCTGTCTTGCCAGCATAGAAGGCCATAATGGAGGCAGGCAAGGGGAGCAGACTACAGATCTGAATTTATTCAGATCCAATGACCCCAATACCTGACACAACTAATGAGTGGACGGGTGCGGGGGGAAGCAGGGCCGGCTCCAGGCACCAGTTGAGCAAGCAGGTGCTTGTGGCAGCCAAGAGGAAGGGGCGGCAATTCGGGGGTGGGTCCCTTGCTCCCTCTCAGAGGGAAGGACCTGCCGCCGAAGAAGAAAACGGCATGGTGGAGCTACCACCGATCGCGACCATGGCTTTTTTTTTTCCCCCCGCCGCTTGGGGTGGAGAAAACCCTGGATCCGGCCCTGGGGCGGGAGGGAGGTACGGTCACTGATCCAGCAGAGAGGCTGGGATAATGGCCACACGGGGAAGGACAGGTAAAGAAAACTTTCCGGCCTTGAACCCTCGCCAGAAGTAGTGGCCTATTACGCCCTATTGCTCTGTACTCCACCATCAGAGAACCCAAATATTTAGGCTTCTTATGGGTGGAGTGGATTTCACCCTTAGTGGCTCACGTACAAAGAAAATTGCCCTACATCTTCATACTGAAATAAGATATTCACTTGGATAGTTAGTATTTGTTTGGAAATGAAAAGCTGTATCGATATAACTGCAAAGCAAAGCAGTATTGATATAACTGCAACCCAACAGATGCAGCACTTCACCTGTACCCCACTACTTACTTGGTAACTGAATTCAAACAGCAGAAAATATTGCATTAAAAAAAGCTTTATGACAAACTACCAGGCTGGCTCCTAGCAGTCATTTTAAAATATTTTAATCATTCCATGGCTCATGGTATAGCTTTAAGATCACCAAATCAGGGACCACTAGTGAGTATGGTTGCAAAGTCACTATGTTAAAGGAACCGTGCTAAAGAGATCATTAAACTTTTTTTTGACATATTGGCCTTGACATGCCATGGGTTTTACCTGCCCTTGGCACAACTGTAATACTGAATGAGTAATTACACAGCTTGTGGTATATTCTGGGATAAGGCACATTTATGATCAGTGACTGCATCTAATGCTTTGTTTAAAACACACAGAGAAACCAGTGTGACATATTCTATCCTCCTCTGGATTCCATTTGCTGGAGGAAAACTAACCCTTTCCTTACCCACAAAACATAATGTACAAAACACTTTATATGGAAGGAAAAGTCTCTGTTGTAGATGTATTGCCTACTGTATTTAGATTAGAATAAATATAAAGCAACTGAATGTTAGGATATAATTCTGTTCTGGTACATGATAAACTATACATCAGAATCCTGCTGTGGGTTTCAAGCACACTAATTTACAATGCTCCTGGTTTTATTTTATATAATCATAGAATTGTAGGCACCTTGAGAGGTCTTCTAGTCCAATCCCCTGCACTCAAGGCAGGACTAAGTATTCTAGACCATTCCTGACAGGTATTTTTCTAACCTGCTCTTAAAACTCCCCACTGATAGAGATTCCACAACCTCCATAGGCAAATTATCCCAGTGTTTAACTACCCTGACAGTTAAAAAGTTTTTCCTAATGTCCATCCAAACCTCCCTTGCTGCAGTTTAAGCTCTGAGGTTAAAGAGAACAATTTTTCTCCCTCCTCCTTATAACAACCTTTTATGTACTTGAAAACTGTTATCATGCTCCCCTCAGTCTTCTCCAAACTAAACAAACCCAATTTCTTCAATCTTTCCTCGTAGGTCATGTTTTCTAGACCTTTAATCATTTTTGTTGCTCTTCTCTGGATTCTCTCCAATTCGTCCACATCTTTTCCAAAATGTGCCATCCAGAACTGGACACAATACTCCATCTGAGGCCTAATCAGCACAGAGTAGAGCAGAAGAATTACTCATGCCCTGCTTACAATACATCCCGGAATGATGATTGCTTTTTTTGCAACAGTATTACACTGTTGACTCATATTTACCTTGTAGTCCCACTATGACTCTCAGATCCCTTTCTGCAGTACTCCTTCCTAGGTGGTCCTTTTCCATTTTGTATGAGGGCAAATGATTGTTCCTTCCTAAGGCGTACTTTGCATTAGTCCTTATTGAATTTCATCCTTGCAGAGATAAAGGAAGAAGGAGACACGCATCAGGACCCTAATGGGACCCTGGGTGATCACTACTTCCCACCACCCAACACAGATGTAACGAGGTTAAGTGGTGCCTGCATAAAATAAATTAAAACTACTGATTATTCCTCAAGATAGGTTTTTAATGACTTATGGATATAAATGCAAGACAGACAAAATAAGAAAAGCAGAATTAAAGACCAGCATTGAATAAGGATTAATATAAATGGCAAATTATACTGAAAACAAGCACAAGTACAGGTAATATTATGCATTAGCTACTGACTACTATAAAACTATGTCATTAGCATTGCAAGCTATACTGATGACAAGCACATATAGACATACTATAAATTAACAACTTACTACTATTTCTAACCAACTTGATACTATTAATAAACTTTTACTACTATTTTTAATACTGCAGCATTGATATAACCTGAGATCAAATTATCCCAACACTACCATTCTTAATATTGTAGTGTCAACACAATTTGAGATCAAATTAGCTTGAGCAACCAGACTTCTTTACTCCATAACTTTACTCTGCATTCTTCCGAGAATACGTTACCCTTCAGTTGGCCATTTTCCGCACTGGCCAGGTATACATGGTCGAGAAGTTCACATCCCGTCGGTTCAGGGGTCTGTGGGTTCGCTTAACCAAAACACACAAACACACAGTCCTGTGCCTTTGTACTTTTTATCTGGTCTGTTGGCCATGTTCCAAAACAGGCCAAACAATCAGGTTGGGCCAAATGTTTACTGTGGTAGTTGTGGTTACTTTGATAGCCAATTGGTGTTTTAGTTTTATCACCAGGAGATAACTTATCTCCAAATATGTCACTGTCTCGATTGTGGGTAAGGTGTTTTTTTAATAAGCTATGCCTGAAGGCCTAGCCTATCTTACCACATAGGAGTCAGCACAAAATGTTTTCTGGTTGTAGCGCCTTTAGACCACAAGTTTCAGTGTAATTTTGCAAAGCTTGCTTTTTAAAGCTTATTTTACAAGGCTCGCTCTGTAAAAGTACGAGAAGTTTTAGGCCTAATACTGACAATATTATTGTTCATTTCAAGCTCGACGATACTCTTGTTCAAATTATTCACAATCCTGTTTTCTTCAGACCATTTCTCCAGATCATTTTTTATTTTAATCCTATCCTCCAAAGCACTTGCAATTCCTCCCAGCTTGGTATAGTCTGCAAACTTTGTAAGTGTACTCTCTATGCCATTATCTAAATCATTGATGAAGATATTGAACAGACCCAGAACTGATCCCTGCAGGATTCCACTCAATATGTCCTGCCAGTTTAACTCTGAACCACTGATAACTACTCTCTGGGAACAGTTTCCAGCCAGTTATGCACTTATAGTAGCTCCATCTAGGTTGTATTTCCCGTTTGTTTATGAGAAGGTCACGTAAGACAGTATCAAAAGCCTTACTAAAGTTAAGGTATACCATATGTACCGCTTCCCCCCTCCCTACAAGGTTTGCAGGCCTGTCAAAGAAAGCTATTTAGGTTGGTTTGACATTATTTGTTTTTAATAAATCTATGCTGACTGTTACTTATCACCTTATTATTATTTTCTAGATGTTTGCAAATTGATTGTTTAATTATTTGCTCCATTACCTTTCTGAGTACTGAAGTTAAACTGACTGGTCTATAATTCCCTGGGTTGTCCTTATTTCTCTTTTTATAAATTGGCACTATATCTGCCCTTTTCCAGTCCTCTTGAATCTCTCCCTTATTCCATGACTTTTCAAAGATAATTGTTAATGGTTCAGATATCTACTCAGTCAAGTCCTTGAGAATGTATTTCATCAGGCCATGGTGATCTGAAGACATCTAACTTGTCTAACTAATTTCTAACTTGCTCTTTCCCTATTTTAGCCTCTGATCCTACCTCATTTTCACTGGCACTCATCAAATTAGATGTCTAATTGCTATTAACCTTTTGGGTGAAAACTTAAACAAAAAAGTCATTTAACATTTCTGCCATTTATACATTTTTTCTGTTATTGTTTTCCCCTTTCCTGCCCGCCACCCCACACTGAGTATAAGGTCTACCCTGTCCATGGTCATCCTCTTGCTTCTAATGTATCTGTAGAATGTTTTCTTGTTACCCTTTATGTCTCTAGCTAGTTTAGTCTCGTTTTGTGCCTTGGCCTTTCTAATTTTTTCCCTACATACATGTAGTGTTTGTGCATATTTACTGGGCATAATAGCACTTTCTTATTTTACAGGGGTGTTGTGAGGATCTATATTTTCAAGTTTGTGAGGCACTCAGACATTACAGCAATGGGAGCCATTCTAAGTATTTAAGATAGAATCTGTGACACTGATAATATTCTGAATAAACCTTATTGAATAAGGATTAATACCTTTCAGGTACATTGCATTAAAAATGCAATTGTGTATATGTTGTTGTGGTATTGTATGTACTTTCTCTTGTCCTGAGAAGGAATGCTAATATACTTCCCCATTATCAACCTCTTGGAGCCTCCCCTGGGTACATTTGCATATACTCATAGGAGCCGACCCCATGGATGCTCCAGGGCTCGAGCACTCATGGGAAAAAAAATAGTGGGTGCTCAGCACCCACCAGCCACAGTGTTTGGTGGTGCCACACCCAATCAGCTGTTCAGTGGCTCGGGGAAGGACTTGGAGGAGGGTGAAGAGCAGTGAGTGGCAGGTGGGTGTGGAATGGGGCCTCAAGGCAGAGGGCAGGGTGAGCGGGAAGAGACAGAGCAAGGGCGGGGCCTCGGGGAAAAATGGGGGGATCAACGCCTACGCATATGCTAGTTAAAACTGAATTCTCCAGGGACTACCAAACAAAGAAATGGCTTTTGGATAAATAGCCTATCTTTAAATTAGCTTGGGCCCTCCTTCCTGATTCAGCAAACGGACAGGACCCCTGCTCCTCGGAGACCCCTGATCCTTTGGGAAGGGTTGGAAGGATTGGGTCTAATGAGGCCTTATAAGACTGAGTGCATGCCCTAAACTGAAGCTCTGATGAACTTGTAACCAGAAGGAATCCCTTTTGAGGTGGAGGGTTGAAGGAATTATTCTGCCAGAATCCACGTTAAGGTGAACTCTGGTGATGTTATTAGCATGCGTGTGTGCATGTGTGTGTGTGTGTAGGTTCTTCTATTGTTTTTCTCTATAATGGTTTTTACCTTAGGAATAAAGTAGGCTTGCACAGGAAGAGCTGTTTGTTACCTTATAACTATAACAGTCACACCTGTTAATGGTCTCTGAAGAGAAGGCAAGCAGGTGTCTGTGCTGACGATAACAGTAGATGCAACGAACTGTGCAGCCCAGAAATATCCTAGTCAGAAGGGGGACAGACACTTGTCACCACCAAAGAGACCCAGTAGCTGGAAGAGCTGGAAGCCTGAGCTGGTGCCTTTACTGGACCACTGAGGGGAAATACAGGCACAGTTCCCCTGAACTGTGACAGAATCCTCCCTTACAGTTCTGAGGTGGCACTGAGCATTCTGTCTCTCTCTCTCAGGTGCTTGACAGGCTGGTTCTCACTCACATGCTCAGGGTCACCATATGTGGGGTTGGGAAGGAATTCCCTCCCCCCATCAGATCGGCAATGAACTTATGAGGGAGGGGCAAGGTTGCTTTCCTCAGCACTGTCTGTGGGAGGATGTGGGTTACTTTCCTTGAGTATCTGGTTATATCTCACCTATCACTTCTCTGCTATTGTGGGGGGCCGCAGGTCCCTTTTGGCCTTATATCTGTGTCTCTAACTGTGACAGAGTGATTTCATACTATTTGGTGTGGCATATCTTGGAAGATGGTGCTGACTGGACTCAAAAATGTAGAATTGGTTGGATTCTTCAGGAAGCTTTCCCAGAAGTACTCATTCATGTTTGACAATCAATTTGCTTCTGCTGTGTTCATGTTACTTTCCACTCTCCCCAGAATGTTCATGCGATTGAGCCATACCATGTGAATGCTAATAGCTATTTTTGAGCTTACACACTTGATGATTTCTGGTGTAAATGCTATGTTTTATATGGAGTAGGGCTCTGCATGACAAAGGGGACAACAGATATGTTTCCCAGAACCATACAGAGCCCTAGCACAGAGGCAATTAAATGAGCCAGATAAGAACCTGACTGCATACATAATGCACAATCACTTTGTGCAAATGTGATAGCTTGATTCACAGTTTACAGGAGCCTAATGTTTATAGGCATGAACCTCAGGAAAGTTCTGGGTCACTCAGAAATGGCTACCTTTTAATGTGATTATGCACAGTAGTAAGCAGTGCAATAAATGTTTGCAGAGTTGGTCCTATAGACATTGTTAGATTGTAAACTGTTTGGGACAGGAACTCTCTCTTTTTGTTCTGTGTTTGTACAGTGCCCAACACAATGGGGTCCTGTTCCAAGACTAGGGCTCCTAGGTGCTACAGTTATGAGTTAATACCCATTTACCAATACTCTTCCATAATATAATTTGTATTAGGAATTATTACATATGTTAGTGAATAGCATTTAAGTACTGTGAAATTCAAATAGCATCATTAGACACCTTCCTACCCTACCAGGGCAATAAATAAAGGTCAGAGGAAAATAACCATGACATTGAAGGCAAAAGCTGATCCAACAAAATCAATGCTGAAACTCCTGTTGTCTCCTAAGGTCCTGAGTAGTAGCAGTAGTTTTGTTTGTTTGCCTGTATTGTGTAAGTGTCTAAAAAGCCCAGTCAGAAGCACAGCTGTATTGAAAGGCACTATACAATCACATAGGCAGACAGTTCCTGTCCTGGAGAGTTAGTCTGCTTACCCAGATTAAGTACATCTTGCATTCTTTCTTGTGTGACTTTTCTTCTTTTCTTCAGTTAAGGGTTTTTGTGTAATGTAGCATGCTAGGGACAAGGCTGTAGGAGGTATTTTTATTTTTGAGTCAATGTGTACATTGCCCTCACATGGAATGTTGACATTCTCCACCAACACATAATATCTGCAATCCACTTCACAGTAAATAATAGTGTAGCAAGCCAGCATGGATATCAGCTATGTTTCTCTTTGTTTGAATATGATGGGGAAAAAATGTAGATCCCTTAAAAGATAATTGTGAGCCAATGGCTTTGTTTTTGTGTCTCAGTGATCAAGACAAAACAAAAAGACTTCAGTGAAAGAACTACTCCTTGCAATTCACATAGCTGAGAGTTATAACTAAAGGGCAAGTGACATATTTCAGATTGCAGAGTACTGATATTCAGCATTTTTCAGTGCAAAGAAGGAAAACCATGTTATTATTTGTCATTGTGATTTAGTACGTTTGTGAAGGAGGGAATTTTAAATCTCCTACAGTGCAATTTCCAGAAGGAAAGGGTTTATGTATTATTGTGTAGATCATGGATATTTTTCACAGCTTTTGTACTTTTGGTTTTGAGCCCAGGTTTGTCTCCTGCATTCCATTACTACATTTTAGTCACAGGTACACCGGACCCTTGCTAGAATGTGGGATTTGGGATCTATGTGTGCTACCACCTTAACCCGGGGACCGCATTATAGCAGGGACTGCATTAAAATGAATTGCAGTGAAAGTAATTAAATTTGGGATCCATGGCCGCGACCGCATTGTATGAGAATTCATGCTATATAGATGTGCATTCTACCGAGGGTCTGGTATATTTTTAGTAAAAATCCTGGACAAGTCACTGGCAGAAACAAAAATTCACAGCCTGTGACCTGTCCAAGACTTGTACTATATACCCCTGACTAAATCTTGGGGGGGGGGGGGTCGGATAGCCCAGGAGGCCCTGTCTGTCCAAGGGAAGAGCCCAATCCTGGAAAGGTGGGAAAGATGACACTGACACTGATGACAAGAGCCCTTGTTGGAGTTGGGATGATCTCTAGTAAGCTTATTAGCATATATGTAGGTTCTTTGTTGGTTTAATGTTTTCTCTGCAATGCTTTTACTTTAAGAATAAATGTGCTTGCTTATAACTGTAGGCAATTACACTGTGCTTTGCTTTCTCTTCAGAGGCTATAGACAGTGGGCTGTTTAATCAATCTGGCATGCTGGCAACTCAGTGTAAGCAGGGAAAATCCCTGGTCTTCCCTGGGAGATAGACGCTGGTCTCCACCCAAGACAGGTGACAGCTGAGACACATAGAGTGAGTGCCCTTGCTGCACCATGGGGGGTGGGGAGGGTATAGGTACAGTTAACCTGAACTGTGACACTAAGCATGTAAGCTATATCCATCACCACAGTATTTATTAAGATTTTAAGGAGATTGATTAGATTGTAAGCTCTTTAGGGCAGCAACCATGATTTCCTAGGTGTTTATGCAGTGCCTAGTACAATGGGACACTGATACTGACTTCAGGTCTCTGGGCTCCAATAAATCAATAAATGTCTGTTTCCCGTCTTCTCCTCTCTCCATTTTTTTTCTTGTTTATTGTGGAAAGTTTAACTGAAGATATGAGTCTTGCACTACTCCAAAGAAAGGGAAGTTCATGGTCATTCTCGTCTTTGGCAGAAGGGAGTTCCCCAAATGCAGGCCAAGGATGCTGTCACCTGTATACATGTGTGAGACTATTGTGGTCAACAGTGTCATTGTTCATTAGGGATGTAGATGCTGTAGGAGACATGAGAGAAGCAGACCTTTTCATAGCCTGTACTAATCTTATGGAGGGCTTTGAATACTAAACCCAAAGCCTTAAATTATGCCTGTTCTTTCTTTCTTACAATGTACAATGCAGGCTCAGTCAGCTCTCAGATTTTTCATAGTCTATATATCAGACTCTAGCACCACAAATCATTTACATGGTAGTTCATTGGGGGACCATATTTAGCAACAGTTTGTGTTCTCTCTCTCTCTCTCTCTTCCTCCGCTCCCCTTGGTGTGTAAAGATCTGGAAACATGTGTGTTCTTACATTTCCCCAGAGCATGAAGCAACAATAGAGGCTGCAGAGGCAGACATTTATTTCAAACATCAGAATCCAAAGAAACAGCAGTGGTATGACTGGAATGAATTGAAGATTTTCTCTAGCAAAATGTAATGACTCCAGTCTGGTTCTGATCCCATGAAGAAAATCATGCTTTTACTGTAAGCTGACAAATGCAAGTGAAAAGGTTTAAATCAATTTCAGTCCAGTTCAGTGCTCTTCCATAGCAAAATATTAGAATGCCATTGCTTATGTAGAAAATCTACCCTTAGGAAGACTACCAGAAAAATCTTGCACAGATGCTGCTATGCAGCCATAAGCTGGATTTTATTTTGTTTTGAATATACTAATAAGCAATGCACCTGTCTGTTTCATAACATAGGCTCAGGGTTTTTTTATTAATGTTGCTGTCCTTATATGCCTGGGTTCTCATCCCCACTATAGCTGTTTTGTGCCTCTCCAGTCTTATCTAGTCAGCTGGATGTTCCCCCACCCTGTAGGGGAATCACCAGGTGCTGTAGATCCACTGTATTTCTATATCACCAACCTTTGTGCAGTAATGTAGTATACATAGTTATGGCCAAAAGGTGTGTATAGGACTTTCCTAAACCCTGGTGATCCCCAGCTACTAGAAATGGCTTTTTGGGGCCCTGGCAGCCAGCCTATATTAGAGCAGCCCTGATGTGGTTCTAATTTACACCAAGGACTAGACCACTGGCTGGACAGTCCTAGGATTGGGGGGAATGCAAGATGTCTCACCAAATAAAGGTGTCCCCATCCCAATCTCCATTAATCTCGGGACCTCCATTATAGTCTTGTCCAGCAAATCTAAATGGTATAGACTTTTCTATTGTACCCTGCCATGTTTATACAGGATTACTTTCTGTGAACTTTGTCATGTTTTAATCTAAAAAAAAGTTAACCTTGAAAATTTATCTACATCAGTTAATTAAAAAACACACTTTATTTTTTATAACATCACATAATCCTACTTGCTCTTGCTAATGTTACTAACTCACGTAGGATTCTCCCAAAGGCTTAACCTTTGGTGGTGGTTTGGGCTGACTCCACAGAATCTAGGTTGTCTTTGCTTTTAAATCAGTCATTTCTCTGAATGTAAGCTAGCTATTCTTAACACTCAATGCAAGTTTTACCCTTCAGTGACTGGAGAGCTCAGTGGGTGAAGACAGATTGACTGAATGTCCACACCTTCCTTCCTCCAGGAGGTGATCCTTCTTCCTCTACCTCACTCAGCTTCCATCCTCCCCCACCTCCACCCTCAATTAACTATTTATAACTTTTCTATGACAGTTCCAGTGGAATTTCCCACTGGCACCAAGTTTTACTGGCATCTTCAAACTAGTAACAACCAATTATAGCAACTGCTAAAACATTTGTTAATCCTTATCTAACCACTTGAGAGAGAAAAAGGAAATTAATTAAGAACATTAAATTCTAAATTTGAGTGTTTTTTTTGTTGTTTTGTTTTTTACCTACTATGTCACATTCACACTCAATTCAGCAGTGGCAGAGCAAGTCACGCGCACTGAGTTAAAGCAGCTCTGGAAGCCTCAAGCTTAGTTGCACTCAAGGTGTTCCAGAGGCCTTAAGAAAATTCTCTGCTCTTGCTATAGCAGTCATGCATACAGATCTATACATTAGTAAACTATGTCATACAAAACTCAGTGAGGTGTTTTCAGCTGCTAAATAACCTGCACACTCAAATTGCAAAATGCATGGAATTAAAGTCAGAGCCAGGTTATAAGTTTCACTGGGTACTTTTTGACTCTGTGCCATTATCTGTGCAGAATAAGATGACAGGTGAGTGGGTAGATGCTGCACATTTCATATATAGCTAAAGGAATATCTACCACTTTTTCTATATAGGGTGATATTAAATAGCATTGTCCTGTTCTAAAGTCTTTTTTGATCTCCATATATACACACATTACTTGCAAGGAATAAATCGAAAATTCCCTTACAACACAATCCTGGGGTCCGAACAAAGATTACTATTTGCCTGTATGAAAATATTCAAATAAAAATTAAACCAGGCTACACTTTGTATTTTGCACTGCATAACAGCAAGGACAGGTGCTATGGTAGATGAGTCACCTGCGTGCAGAAGCAAGGCTCTGAAGCTAGACAGTTTGAAGATTAGGTTTTCTATACAACATATCTTTTATAAAGGGTATTAGTGTGAAAGTTTGCAAACTGTTAAAATTAAGGCAAAATCATTACATTTGCCCAAAGATGTGATTTACTGAAGATTATATAGCAGGGATACAAATGACTCATACTGATATTAGATATTCATTTTCTTAAACTAATTAAATAGTTATGTGAAGAAGAATATTGCTCCTAATAAAGTTAATAACTTTGCATATGCATTCAAAATCTCAGTAAACTGTGGTTCTAAGGATAGAAAGATACATATATACATACTAGCATACCATATCAATATCCCATGGATTATGTTCAACAGAGCTGCAAATGAAATGTTAGAAACAGGTGGCAGAATTTGAAATATGACATTTACTAATGTACCTGAAGTAATATGGTCTCCCAGAAGTAAACACTAGACAGGGTTGGCCAATTACAGTACATACAGTATAGACTGTATCATGCAGCACACCTAACAGAAGAATAAAGTACATTTTATAATTTGTTTTCTCTGTTTATTGACAGGGTTAAGCCATATTCAGAAACAGACTAAGATGCCTGAAGGCAGTAGGCTGATAAGGGTCTTGGTACTCTGCTTTGTGGAATCAAAACATTTTACAATCCTGCTTTAAGTCAAATTCAAAGCACTGAATGAAGTACAATATGCACAATTACTTAGAGAACAATGACTTTATTATTATTATTATTATTATTATTTAAATTGTCATCACTTTGATTCAGCACTGCAAGCGGTTAATATTAAAGACACACAGTACATACAGAATCCTGAAATACCTAACATTCAGTAATGGATTTTTTAGGACTTGGTACCTACAAATCTCAGGCTCTTTAGAAAACATCTAACTTTCAGGAATAGTAAAATAATTTATTTTATTTAGTCAAATGAATAAAAATATCTACAGGCGCTCACCCTATGCTCGTAAGTTGATTTATGCCTATTTTAAACTAAGGGTATGTCTACACTATGAAATAAGCATATGGTTTTTAGCTTGCGTACACTTACACTAGAAAGCTAGCACCCTAAAAATAGTCGGGTAGCTGCAGTGGCAGCAGCAGCACAGGGGTAGCTGCCCTGCGTACATACCCGGGGGTGCAGGTGGGTTTGTAATGAGAACAGCTAGCCCAGGCCGCTGTTGTGTGTGCTACTATGGCTACACTACTGGTTTTAGTGCATGCTATCTCCATAAGAGCTAGCAAGAGTACATGTATGTCAGCTGGGAATCAAATTTCTAACTTGTAATATAGACCTAGTCTAATTATACTATCCAATATAAAGGACTGCCAGCAAATAAATATCCATTAAAATTCTCCATACTTATTTTACCCTCTTTTTAAATCCCCTTCCTGCCTTTTCCTCCCACTCCAAAATAAGTAGAGTTTTCAATTTGCCTTTGATCTGAACACTTTGTAAGATATAAGGCACTTAGAAATAAAGAAAGACTCCTTTAGGAAGTAACTTGTCCTGCACACAAGAAAGTCTGACAGATAATCTTCAAGTAACCAATCATGGATGACCTGCTATGTTTGTGTGGGACAGGGGTTAGATAGGCACATTCTTTAAGGAGATGACCAACAGTATGACCACCTAGCGGCCTTAGCAAAGAAAACAAGTGTCTGTGGAGATTCTAAGCCAAGGTGCAGAACTTGCACTCTGTGCAAATCAGTTTTGCCTTCTCTCTTCTTCTAGTCCTTCCTCCTCCTCCTCATTTGATTCTGAAGTACCTGAGAAGTAGGGACTCCATAGGTACACACAGAGGTTCTGACAGATGAAAGAGGGGAGTCCCCTTGCATCACTTAACTGATTCATTTTATATAAAAAGTGTTTGTGTGGTGGTGAGGAATACGGATCTTTACCCCCCCCCACCACCTCGCATCTTCTGCTGTGGAAGTGGAGCCAGGTATTTGTTACTTTCAGTCTTAGCAAGTTGTTTGTTTTCAAGCCTACTTTCATAAAGAAGAGGGCTAGACACTTTTTTTTTTTAAATGAAAGTTGAGATTTCCCCTTTACTGGGCACAAAGCCTGACTAATTAGTAGTCTTCAAAGTTAGAAAGAAAATAAGTAACTTAGATCAGTGCCTTTGTTTTCCTCCAGAAGCTACAAGTTGCAATCCAAAAAAGTTTGTGTGAGAAAGTCCATTACTTTAAAAAATATACTCATGTTCCATTGGGGGTAATGCTGTTAATCATCCTGGGAGAACCTTCCCTTGTTTGTTGGAGTAGGTGATCATAATGGTCCTATCTGATCTTATAATCTGACTATCTGAATCTGCCAGATCATTGTTCTCTTTGAACATGCTTAGCTGTTGTGAAGACATCTTTGTGTAGGGCCAGCTCTAGTCATTTTGCCGCCCCAAGCACGGCGGCACGCCACGGGGAGCGCTCTGCTGCTCACCGGTCTCATGGCTCCGGTGGATGTCCCGCAGGCGTCCCTGCGGATGCTCCACCGGAGCCGTGGGACCAGCGGACCCTCCACAGAAATGCCTGCGGGAGGTCCACCGGAGCCGCCTGCCGCCCTCCCGTCAACCGGCAGAGCACCCCCCGCAGCATGCTGCCCCAAGCACGTGCTTGGCGCGCTGGGGCCTGGAGCCGGCCCTGTCTTTGTGGGACACCTTTCATAGGTAAACATATTAGGAAATGGGATGTTAGGTTTTGTGAAGATAAGAAGTGATGACAAAGACCAGACATTGGGATTTTCTAAGGGGACTAAGAATTAGGCACTCATTGACTTTCCCTAACTTTCTTAGCCCCTTTTGAAAATCCCACCCAGAATTTCTGTTTAATGGAATTCAAGACCATACAACTTCTTTGTCCTGCTAATCAGATTATTGTACCTGAGAGGCTCAACTAAAGCACATTAAAATGTTCAGTTACTGTAAAGTATTACTCATATGCATTCCAGAAGCACCAGTTACAATTGTATCTTGGCACCAATGTTTAGTCTTGAAGACTATGCACTGAATCAGTCACAGGCTGCAAAAGGTCAGTGCTTCTCCTATGTAGTATGCTGCACTACAAAAGTAGCATGGACAGGAGCCAGATGAAATGCATATCTAAGCTGAACTGCCTGCTATTAGCCAGATATTTGGAACCAATCCATTAGCTAAGCTACTGATTTATAAACTCTGCACATTTTAGCCTTGAACTCCTAATTTAACTTACATTAAACTAGAAAAGACACTATTAAAAGTAATATTAAGGGTCTGACTTATATGTACCAAAGGGCAGTTCAGAGTTAAGGTCGAAGTATCGAGTTGGCACTAGGTGCTTAATTCACTCCCCACTCTGTTTATTGGTGATATGGTCACACAACACATCATCATGCTTTCCTGATACTTTTGCCATTCACAAGCTAAGTTTGGGAAGGCCAAAGATGCAGCCTAGAATTCCAACTCTAACTGTGAATTTTCTTTAAAATCAAATTCTCAGCATACGTATTTGTTTAAGTGTACAAAATATCCACCATTATGTGCATAAAGCAGGTGTATATATATGTTAAAAATGGGCAGTTATATTCAAAGTACCCATTTTGCAAGCACAATTTCAGGTTCTGTCTGCTCAAATGGATATGCCAGTAAAAGCTGCGTGCACATTTTTAGAGGCTAGTTGAAAATGTGACCCTTATTGTTCAGTAAACTTAGTTTTTAATGCTTTAATTTCTCTGTTGTATTCCTCATCTTGATAGTGATTCATTTTTATTCTATACTCTGTGGCACAGCAGAAAAATGGCAGTTTTTACCATGAATTCCCTTTGTTTTTGCAGCTCATTTTGATCTTAAACAGCACTAAATTAAATTTCCCTTTGTTTTTGCAGCTCATTTGATGTTTAACAGTACTAAATTAAATTTCATTGATGGTATTTATTTTTTATGGATAGATTTTTAAAATCTATTACATGGGGGATGTAATACAAGTCAGAAACTGAACTGGTGACCTCCAACTGGATGCTGGTTTATATGTAACCTTTTAGAGAGAAACTTCTATCAGAGGCCCTTGAAAAGACAGAATCTGTCACATTATATCTTTGGAATCATTCTAGGCAATTAATTAGATTGTGTCTGGACTTCATTGTCCTGCAAGAAGGAATTAAATGAAACTGAGATGAGGAGGGGGGGACTGTCCCAATCCATCCATGTGAAGATTGCGATGAACTCATTGCATCCTGGATATTGATGGGCAGTGGAGCTTCCCTAATATCAAGTGTGATCTAATATAATTTTTGACCTTAGTCTACTCACTGGAGCCCTACTGAGGGGATGAAAGATCAGAATATTTGAGCCCTTTGAGAAACTTGATCTGTAAATGACTTACAGTGCTCATCAATCCACCACTCATATAGATCCCATTCCCACTCACTGTAGATTGATATACACAGATTGATACTGACCTAATTTCACCATGTCTAGGTCCCATCAAGGGTTCAGAAAAGGGCTATCCCACCTCAGAGTCCTGTGCTCTGCAGCCACCATTTTCTTTCCTCTCTCTGCTTCTCTAAGTGAACCACAAGGAAGTAGATAAGGGTGTTAGGAATCATTAAAAAGGGGATAGAGAATAAGAATGAGAATATATTATTGCCCTTATATAAATAGATGGTACACCCACATCTTGAGTACTGCGTACATATGTGGTATCCTCACCTCAAAAAAGATATACTGGCATTAGAAAAGGTTCAGAGAAGGGCAACTAAAATGATTAGGGGTTTGGAACAGGTCCCATATGAGGAGAGATTAAAGAGGCTAGGATTTTTCAGCTTGGAAAAGAGGAGACTAAGGGGGGATATGATAGAGGTATATAAAATCATGAGTGATGTGGAGAAAGTAGATAAAGAAAAGTTATTTAATTATTCCTATAATACAAGAACTAGGGGGTCACCAAATGAATTTAATGGGCAGCAGGTTTAAAAGAAATAAAAGGAAGTTCTTCACACAGCGCACGGTCAACTTGTGGAACTCCTTGCCTGAGGAGGTTGTAAAGGCTAGGACTATAACAGCGTTTGAAAGAGAACTGGATAAATTCATGGAGGTTAAGTCCATTAATGGCTATTAGTAGAGATGGGTAAGGAATGGTGTCCCTAGCCTCTGTTTGCCAGAGGATGGAGAAGGATGGCAGGAGAGAGATCACTTGATCATTACCTGTTAGGTTCACTCCCTCTGGGGCACCTGGCATTGGCCACTGTCGGTAGACAGGATATTGGGCTAGATGGACCTTTGATCTGACCCAGTACAGCCGTTCTTATGTTCTTATGTTTCAGCCATGATCTGCAGCTATCAGTACAGCAGGATGACATCTGTTCCCAGAGTAAGTCAGTCTTGTTCCTCGAAGGAGACTCTTGTTTTCCCCCATTGTCATTCGTAGTGGCATCTCATAGTCATTCATTATGAAATGAATAATTATTTGACCAGGAAAAAGTGTGAATGATTCTCTATCCTGGTGGTTAGATCATGCAGCATTAAATTAGATGGAATAAATGGGCTCAAAGAGTCAAAGTTGTTAATAGGCCTCGAAAGTGTCCAACAATAAATAGTTTTAAACAAGATTTGGGATTTGGTACACTGACACCTCAGCCTGCTTAGTACCATGGCAAATACATTACACAGACTTTTTCATCTCTTTAAACAAATACAGAAAGAAGGAAAAACAGTTATATGATTTGAAATTTAAAATCGTAAGACTTACATTTTAACAAAGCCCCTTATTCCCTTTAGCTAAAGAGAGTCTTTAGAAGGAAACCCCCTTGTCTGACAGTTTCTTAGATGGTAATAACTGTCTTTTGTGGGGACAAGAGAATTAGTTGAAATCAGCTGGAGCTGTTGTTGCTGCTGTTTAAAAAAAAAAGATCTGTGATGGGTGGGTAGGAAATATAAAGCTTCTGTTTCTGGGGTTGACTTTAACTTGCAACCTTGTGGTTGGAGAAACACAGGCACAGCAGGTGGTTTTATCAGCCATTCAAAGACCTGATAAAGTTGTACCAGCATTAGGCTGTTTAGGGCATTGAATTGAGCTACCTTTTCTGGTCATAGGCTTACAGTAGTGCTACAAAATATATATTCTTGGCTGCCTAAGATAGACTCTTAGACAGAAGGAAAAAGGAGAAGGATGTTAAAGAGAAGAAATAAGGTAGGGAAGGAAAAGGACACATAGATGGGGTGGGAGAAAGAGAGACTCATCCCAAGCAGTGTTCAGGATTTAGCTGGAGCTATGGAAGTGGTAGTGGCACATGGGATCCTCTTTCTGGCCTGGTCAGGACACTTCTCAGGATTAGGATGAAGATTAGGGGACAGTGGAGGAAGTAGCCATGATGGAGAAGCTCATTTCTTCCCCTTCTTTTGTCCCTCAGTCAGACAGTGTTCAGATCCATCTGTCCATATTTTCCCCACAAAGTCTCTGGTACCCCAAAAGGGAGTGATGGGTGGAGTAGCCCAACCCCTCATTATTTTGTTTACCAATTAGACTTAATTCTGACACCCCAATTTTTCACTGATTTCCAGTCCCACACTTTTCTTATTTACCAGGCTCGCTGGTCTTAACACAGTCCTTGCCTTACAGCAGAAGATCTTTTTGTTTGGATTAATTCAATTCTTCTGTCTTCCTTTTGCACCTTTTTTACATCAAATTTGTTGTTATAGGTTATTGTGACACTTTATGAACTTTCACTCACCTCACAACTGAGCTCACAATTCTGGTAAATTTCTAAGCCCAGTTATTACAACAGGTACTCTCCTAAATTCAAACCCCTGCTCTAATGACTAAATATTTATAAATAAATTAGAACAGCTTCAACAGGACAAAGTGAGACAGGTCCATCCTAGAATGTCTCATAGTTCAGTAGCTAAGACATTTTCCTGCCCTGTGGGAGACCCGAGTTCAAATCCCTCCTTTTTATCAGATAGAGAGGAAAATTGAACAGGGCTCTCTCACACTCCACAAGCATTGTACCCTAACCACTGAACTGAATGTTTCAAGAGAGCTGCTCTTCCTCACCGCATTTTGTGAATCTAGCTTCCAATTGACTGAAATATCATTTTTCTGTGAATAAACTATTTGCCAAAAAACTTGTCTAGCTCTAAATGTCAACCTCTACTTTCAAGTGCAAAGCGTGCAGGTGCTTTGAGGTCTTAAGCTGGAGTATTGGCTGTAGGTGCTCTACTGGTACTACAGGAGGATTCCATTCCTGGCAACTCGCTGCAAAGACCCCATCTATTCTAGAATCTGACCCATAGGCCTGCACAAGATTTTGAAAGACCCAGTTTGTTTGCAGTGAAACCAGAGCAAGGCCACAGAAACTGTGAAAAATGATAGTTGCATTGTCATTGTGTTCCACAGCCTGAAAGCTGGACTTATTTTCATTAAATCTGGCTCTAGAGTCCTCAAAATTTCAGGATTTAAAACCACAAGCAGATTAAAAAAAAGTCTGAATTATTTTTGACATATCCTAAAAATGTGGCATTGTTAACCAATTTTATTTTCAGAAAAAAGCCTAGCCTGCCTCTGAACTGACAGCTTAAACTCCTGGCTTCAGCCCAATGGCAAATTGCAACAGTTTACAATAGTTAAAAATCGCCTTCAAAAGAGGTTTTATAATGGGCTCAGCAAATGATTCTTAACATGCCAGGCTATAAAGAAATACGCATTTATCTTCTTCTGCAAAAATCATTCATCTTCCAAACAACGTTTTTTCAAATGAATTGAAGTCTTCTATATGTTGTTAGAGACAAGGTGGGTGAGGTAATATCTCCTAGTATGGAGACAGACAACAAGCTTTCAAGCTGTATTATTATTTATTTTTCTTTCCCACACTGACAGTCACTATCTTTGGATACCATTTATGCTTTTGGATGCTGATAGAGTATGTATTTGCATTGCATTGCCTTAATCTATAAAGTAAAATATTATTTCTCTCTCTCTCTCTCTCTCTTACACACACACACACACAAATCTCATGCCTACTGATAATTACTTAAACTCTAGTTGCAAGAATTCACGTGACAATTACCACAGACTGTGTTGTTTTCTTAGGAATTTAGTCTGTTTTCACTACCTCATGAATGTTGTTTATTTACTTTCAAGTGAAAAGAAAAGTACACTGGCCATGAATATCAGAACTGTAGCATATTCTGGTATAACAGCAGGTTACTGAATTATGCTTATTACAATTCAGGCAGAGCACAGAATTAGAAGCAGCTGTAATATACCCTATAAATCATATTCTTTTCACTGGTTTGTTGACATTTTAAACAACTGTTATGGTCAAATGACAAATGATGGATAAAGTGTTCTGCACTTAATATTGTCCTGTTGTGTAGTGCTGTGTTGTTCTGTTAAACAACTTCCCAATTGTAACACAGATTTCAGTAACTGGTGAACTGGGAGCTGTCCCTTAACTACCTCCTGTGGGTCGTAATACCTGTCTCTGTGAAGTGCATAAGATGGGACACAGTGGAGGCACATTGGGTGGGATTTCCAAAAGGGCTAAAGTGATTTAGCAGCACAAGTCCCACTGAACCATTAATGGGACCTAAAGTTTGGTCTACACTGAAGTTTTGCTGGCATAGCTATGTCAGTTAGGAGTATGAAAAATCACACCTCTGACTAACATAGCTATGGTGGCAAAAACCCTAATGAAGATGCTGTTAAAGCACAAGACATGCTTTTTGCTGGAATAACTCATTTTGATAAAGGAATTTTGTAAGCTTTATTGACAAAAACAATCTTTTTGCCCCATAACCTGTGTCGACAAACGTCCAACCGACCCCAATGAAGCTATGCTGACTTACATTAAGTAAATATATACTTTCCCCCCATTTTGCCTTCTTTTTAAAAAAATTGTATTTTTGGAACTGTTACTGTCCATGTATATTTTAAAAAAGAACACTGGTCATGCTTGCTAAAGAGCTCACAGGTTGCTTTAGAGTACTGATGGTGTGTTCTTTTTTTAAATACAGTGGCCATGTTTGTAGGAGACACTGCTTCAAGGATTGTTCCATTGCCAATGATAAACTCATGTCACTTCATACTTTTATATGAAATATTCAGCCATCCATAATACCTGTAAATCTGTCAGCTTCATTCCCATGCAGTCTGATTACCTTATAGTCTTGATTTCTTCTGCATAACTCCCCCTTTATAGAAAACTGTCAGCATTTTAAAACTAACTGAGAATTCAGAATAACTTGGGTCCTTTAGATAACAAGCTGTGCTTTAATACATGAGCCGTGCTTATTCTCTGGATGCCACTGCTGATCCAAAATTTCAATTTTAATTTTCAATGAATACTTGTATTTGATTAACTTAAAATGCTCTAAACTAAAATTGTCTGAAGGTGCAATGTATTTGTGACACCTTGCTTACCTTTGCACAAGGGTGTATCAAGGACACTATCAAATTATTGTATCTTCAGGTGTTTGGAGAATAGATTTCAGGAGTACAATTACACTGGGAAAATTTGGACTTGTATTTCTATACTGGTTCACCTCCATTAAGGAATCAGTTGTGAAGCTGTGAGTGTAGACAGGACTCAGGCATTTTTATCATTGTGTAATTTAATGCCAATAATGAAGAGATCTCTCTTATAATGCTTGTTAATATAGATAAGGCCTAACATATATCTGCCAATTGGTGGCAGGATACATGAGCATATTTGATACCAATCTTGCTCCCAGTAATTTCAGTGTGTGTCTTGCCACTGATTTCAGTGGAAGTAGTATCCAATTAGTGTGCCCCATCCATGTTTGTGTTTGTCATATGTATTGCTGTAGTTGAGATTTGAACAAGGATCCTACCAAATGAGTCAAAAGAGAACCATTACAGGGACAGGAATGTAGGCAGCCACACCTAATGGTTTGTCCAGGTCTGGGAAACTGATCCAGAGTTGGGAGTAAAGCCAAGGGTCGAAGCCAGTGTCAGAGTCAGGACAAGTCAGGAGTTAAGACAGAGTCTGAGTCAGAGGTTAAGCCAACAGTGAGAGTTGTAGCCAGAGGTAGGACATGGGAGCAGGGGCCAAGGCAGGAAAGCAAGATGGGGAGGTGGAGGGAGGGCAGATGAGCATCTGGGATAAGGAGGGCAGAAACTGGCAGGGCTCAGGAGTCAGACAAGTAGGCAAGGTCCAAGTGGCAACTAGAGAGGGATTCACCTAATTGCTCAGACCTGTGTCTCTTTCCGGCTTCATTATTGCATCCGGGCCAATCAGTGGGGCCAAACATCTCCCTGAACAAGCAGCTTCTTGGCAGAGTCCTTGGTCAGCTAGAACTTCTCTAGCTCTTGGCTCTAATGAGCTACCAGATAGTGGCTATGGTCTGAGCACTGCCTGGGGACCCACAGGCCCAGCTTCAAGACTAGCGATTTGTCAGAACCATCCTCTGAGTCAGTCAGTAAGAGCCACACTAAACTCGTCTCAAGTGGAAGCTACTGTTTGCATATACAGAAAAAGCCTCCAATTCAGCAAGGTACTTTGGCATATGCATAACTTTAAGCCTGAGAGTGGTCCTGTTGAAATCAATGGGACTATTCATGTGCTTAAAGTTACTCATAGACTCCAGGACTGGAAGGGACCTCGAGAGGTCATCGAGTCCAGTCCCCTGCCCTCATGTCAGGACCAAATATTGTCTAGACCATCCCTAATAGACATTTATCTAACCTACTCTTTGTCTATTTGTCTATTTGACAAAATCCACTTTGGCCAAGAATTCATGGCTACTTAGGCAGAGTAGCCTTTCCCCCACCCCCAACATTTGCTGAGAAGTTCCAGCAGAAGTAAAGAGAGAAACAACAGGGAAGAGAAAGTGATGTGATACTTGAAGAAAGTTGTTCTGAGTTACTCCAGTTGGGAGATGGATTATTTTGTGCCCCTCCTCCTCATTCACTTGTCTAGAAGGAGCAGTTAGCAAACTGCAACAGGGTTATTGAGCTCATGCCTTTCATGGACTCTTGTCACGTATCCTTTTGTTTTCAAAATAATTCAGACCAAGTCAGTAATGATGCTGTAAATCCTGAGAAACTGTTTACTCCAAATTCTCTCTCATGTATCTGCTGAGAGAATTTGGTAGTATAAATGTAAAGAGAAATTAGAGAATAGAAATTGAAAACAACGGAGAGAATAAAGAGAGACAGGCATATCCATTCCAGACTGATGCTTTGACTACTTGGTTGTTCCCTCTAGTTAATTATGGTTCTTTATACAGACAACCCAGAATTCACATAATTCCACTAGCTCAATGTACCTTCATGTACACTATCTCACATTATAACAGGATTTCTGTTCACCTGGAGCATGGTTAACCAAATCTCTATCCTAGCTATAGCACTAGTCACCAATGTCTGTGTTCAAAGAACTAATATTTCTATACTTCCTGATCCCATTTCTACTTCTAGCAAACTTCACAGTGGGCTTGATTCCCTGGCACTCCCCCAGAATCTCACATGGGCATTAGCTATTGCATGGAGTCCAAAAGGATCCTGAAGATGAATGTGTGTTCCATTTCCTGAGACAAGTAGAGTGACTAGACAGCAAATGTGAAAAATGGGGATGGGGGTGGGGAGGTAATAGGAGCCTATATAATAAATAGACCCAAAAATCGGGACTGTCTCTATGAAATTGTGACATCTGGTCACCCTAGAGACAAGGTGGATGAGTTAATATCTCTTATTGGTGAGAGAGACAAGCTTTCGAGCCACACAGAGCTCTTCTTCAGGTCTGGGAAAGGTACTCTGAGCTTCACAGCTAAATACAAGGTGGAATCTTTCCCAGACCTGAAAAAGAACTCTATGTAGCTCAGAAGCTTGTCTCTCTCACCAAGAAAATTGGTCCAAAAGAAGATATTACCTCATCCACCTTGTCTCTCTAATATCCTGGGACCAACAGGACTACAACAACACTGCATAGCTCCATTTCCTATCAGCTGTGCAAGACTATGGAGTCAGTGGCATTTACCCTCCTTCTTACTACCCTCTTTCCATTCAGTGTCATCACACAATTGATTTTCACATCCAGACCTCTGTTTATCTAAGAACACCAGAGTATTATTATGGGAGACTTTTATTGTGAACTACTGACCCAAACTATAATCTGTTCCCATGTGAGCCATAATGCAACGATTGTCAGTAGTGCAGATAAAGAACATGCCCTTATTGATTCTAACACTACAAAATTTCTTTCTCAGTGATGAATCAGATCCTTTTATAGCACAAAGACTATAAAAGGTTTGTTTTAAACCTCCCTCCAAGAAAAACAATACACTAAACATTGATGTCAATATGTTGGAGAAATCACTACAGAAAACATTCCCCTAAGATATAGACACATAACAGTGACTTTTTTTGCCCTGAAACAAAAGAGACAAAACACCAGGAACAGCTATTTTTAATATAAATAGGCTATAGCTATTTATAATCAAAAGCTTTCAAAACCTTACTAAATTAAGTAAATGATTCATCCTGTTGTCTTAGCAACACTGTCTGGGCATACGCGGTCTGCAAGAAAAGATTCAAATATGAAGCAGAATGTATCTGAAAAAGACTAGCAAAAATTTAAAACAGCACTTGGCTTTTTCCAGTTTAGTGCACTGAATGCTAATATACATTGGGAATTCATAAACATGGAGAAACAATTCAGATTTCCCTTGCTATATAGCAAACAAGGTAGGGAAGAGAAGTGCAAAACTGACAGCATGGTTTTAAGAATAGTATCCGCTCACGTGAAGCTCTGTTCCCAGCTTCTTGCCCATACGCTTTACCAAAACTAAAAGAAACTAACCACAGACCTTTAAACAGTGGTCTGGCTTCAGCTAACGAAATTAATGTTGGTTTGAGAGCACTAGTATGTGGCCAATTAAAAGAAGAAAAGCTTAGGAATATAATCCTGAACAGGGGGTTGGACTAGGTGACCTCCTGAGGTCTCTTCCAACCCTAATCTTCTATGATTCTATGATAATCCTGCTCTGGTGTAAATGAAAAATAGCTCCACTGGCTTCCATAGAGTTACACAGACGTAAAAGTAGGGGCAAAAATCATGCCCCAACCTATGGTGAACTGTCTATAGGATTTCTTTATTGCATGAAGCATACTGTACCTCCCAAGTGATCCTCATGCTGGAGGGCATCTCTATGCATTTGCTTTCCTCCCTATACATATACATTTCCTGGCTTATTCTTTCCTCATTTTTATTACTAGAAATTATTCACTTCAGAAATACTGCAGAAGAAGGTTAAAAAAATATTATGCCTCTTAAAGAAATTTGTCTCACATCATTTCAAACTGCTGTCATTATTGTTTCTCTTGCATTTGGGTTGTAGCAGATTGGGAGTTATATAATGGTCATCAAATATAGTCTAAAAATTATACCAGAGTGACACTATTTTGCTCATTTCAATACCCTTTTTTTAATTGACCATCTGACCGATCCTCCACACAGGGAGGCGAGGATAGCTGCATCCAGAATGTTGTCCATTCCCATTAAAATTCTTGGACTTTGGGCCAAGATTCTGACCCCTGATCCTGTGGCACAAAACACCCAGAAAGCTAGATTAACCAACTATCTGGGGATTTCATTCTGTACAGATGGGATGGCATAACAGTTTTTATGCTTCTGACCCCAACACCCAAACATAGGTGCTGTGGCCAGGGAAAAGGGGGTGTAGCTAGGTAGCTGCTGTATCTGGATGATTCCTTGCTGCTGGAACAGCTATTTGGGATCATGGGCAGCCAAGCGTATGAGACAGAAGCCTTTATGGAGCCTGATCCTTGGCTAACCTCAGGAGCAGGGCAGTTTAAAATCAACTTTGTTCCTCCCTTTCTGGCCTTGCATCAAACACAGCTCAGACAAACCAGAGAGTCTGACCATATGTTCTCATGAGAGAGATTGGTCAGAAGTGTCAGTACCCCAGTGGTAAGGGTTTCAGTTTGCAGCTTTTTGGAAGCTACTGCCAAAAACTTGTTATGCTTGTGGGAATTCTCAATAAGGCAAACTCTCATTTTTACTGAAGATAAAATTTCACATGCAACCCCTTCCCCAACCCTAAAAGAAATGTAATGTAATTAATTTTACTGTGATAAGCACTGTAATGTGGATAAAGTATCAAATGTATCAGATTATCTCTGTGATATATGTCAGGATGAAACAGGTTGCACTGTAGGCCAGGCTTGAAGAAAAGTGTCTCTACGCACATACAGCACATCCTATATCACCTCTTGCTCAGTCTTTCTGGTGCTACTACAATTACATAGTGGGCTGAGTAACATCTCACATTGATTCAGTCACTAAATATTTTATGACAATGTTTTAAAAATTTTAGTCATAAAATATTGCAATAAAATTCTGTTTGGGGGTCTATCTTCCACAGGGTGGCTATCTAGCACCACCCTCTATATCTTAACTAGTGGTGGTTTTATCTTGAACTTTTGGACAAAAACTAAAGGCAGCTTTTTGGCAGAATAAATTGTACGTCTGTCAAGTCAAAAAACTGGGACTCTTTGCAGTGAATTGGATTTCTTATGGTGTTTGCCCACACTAATCAGTTTGAAAGACTCAGCCCTGGCATCCCAATAAATGTCTATCTCCATCTTTACATGTCTAAATATATTTAAAAATCTGGTCCTGTGTGTTAAATTCTACCTTCAAATGGAAGGAGGAAAAATCTGGTGGCTCATGGTGGATGGAAGGACAGCATGGGTCACAAAAGGATGTTAGTTCTGCAACACACTCTCCTTTATCCTTGACTTGCACCAATGCTAGATAAATAGCATGAAATTTTGGCCACACTGAAGTCAGTGGTAAAACTCCAACTATTTCAGTGGTACCAGGATTTTACCCATAGGCTAGATAAATGTAAATTTTTGGCCATTAATGGCACCTAGCAGCTCCCAGGGATCTCAGCTCCTCCTGATAATGCCACCAGTGGTTGGAAAAGTTGGTAATTCCCTTTATTATTTCTGGATTCATCATGACTTTTGAGCACATCTTTCTTTCTGATCTACATAATGACACATGAAATAATATGAAACAAAAGCACTATGTATCCAAAGGCATGCTGCTTATCACTATCAGTTTTTGCTTATCGGTTCAGTATAGCTCAGTAATTGCTTTGCCATATTTAACTAGGATCACACAGATAAAGAAAATATCCCCCCACCCCCAAATCCTAAACTTTATGGTTTCCCCACAATTTGCATCCCTCATCAGTCCTCTCTGAGAGATTAATTAATAGTTTGGGTTTGATTTTTGCCTGTGCAGCAAGACCATTCTTTCATTACCATAATTAGGCAGGAATATCCCATTCAGAAGGGATGCCATGATTCGCCGTCATAAGTTTTGTACAGCCCTTTTTGCACTCTCCTCTACCTGCCCCATAATGTCAATGCAGGAAGTTATCTTTTCTTGCTCTCCAATCATCTGTGGCGTGCAACTGCCAGTTTTGTCTGAGAGGAAGTTCTTAATGTTCAAGGTCAATGTTACTCCTGATCCCCACTCCTCCTACCCCCCAAATGGGCATGGTTATCAAAGAAGTTAAGTTTCTACTTTGACTCAGTAGTGACCTGTGTATAAAGGTGCTCTTAGCAAAATTCACTGCAACAACCTCATCAGTTGCCTCAATTTATCTTTGCATGCATTACTTCCCATGCCCCCCAGTAGGCAAAGACCCAAGATGGTCAATGGACTTAGACCAGCAATATTATTGCTTAGCACTTGTGTAGGCTCATTAAAAGATTCCAGGAAGATGGTACACAGCCTTTTCTGTAGATTCCATTGAGCAGAGGCAGAAAGAACGCTTATGAAACTTACTTCAGTGCCTGACCTGCATCTATTCCTGGCCTCACACTTTCAATCTCTATGTTTTGAGGTGTTCTGGTTTTTGGCTGAGTTTTTTGTGATTCTAAGTAGAGTCACTAGTCTTCAAACCTGTATTATGTTTTCATGCTGCAAAGAAACCAATTTCTTGAAATATTTATTACTCTAAAATGTTTGTTACTCTAAAATGTTAGCAGGGTGATAGTTTATTATTTGGTCAATGCTGACATGCTGGGTGCTGTACAATATACACAATGAGACTCAGGCGTGAAAGTAATTGAAAGGACTTACTGGTACGCCAGATTCCTGAGTGGGGGTGTGACCTCAACTGGAAGAGGTGGGGCCTTTAAAGATTTAAAGACCCTGGGGCTCTGGTTGTGGCTGGGAGCCCCAGGGCCTTTAAATCACTCCAGAACTACCGGCTGCAGAGGCGGCTGGGAGCCCTGGGGCTCAGGGGTGAAATAAAGGGTCCGGGGCTCCAGCCGCCGCAGAGCTCCTGGCCCTTTAAAGTGCTGCCAAAATGCGGCCCGAGCCCTGCTGCAGGAGCTCCGCTGGCGGCGCTTTAAAGGGCCTGAGGCTTCCTACAGCTGCTGGAGCTCCAGGCCCTTTAAATCCCCACCCGAGCCCGGCTGCCGGAGCTCTGGCTGTGATTTAAAGAGCCCGGGGCTCCCTGCAGTGGAGCTCTGGGCCCTTTAAATCACCACCGGGAAAGCCGGTCCAGTCCGGCACGACGTACCAGCTCTTGCCGGTATGCTGTACCGGCCCCGACCGGCTTACTTTCACCTCTGATGAGACTGCAAAGAGCTTATATGCTATAGACACCAGGAGGACAATGTGCTGAGGAATTCAGAGATGGGAATTACAGAGGCTTTTTTGCCTGTCATAATTATAATAATGGGCATTAAAGAAGAGTCCAGTGTTACCATATTATAGAATATAGCACTACTTTTTTACAGATTCTTTACTGAACTGTGAGCCTGATCCTGCAGCCCTTTCTTATGTGAGCAGACCCTCTGAAGCTAGAAGAATAAGCGTTAGACAGCAGTCATAAATCTGGAAATGCTTTACAGAGTTAAGCTACAGATTTTCAGACTTAAGTGACCAATGTGCTTTACTGCCATTTGCTCCAGTACACATCAAGACTCTGGACTTTAAGGCCTTATGTCAGCTTTGGTAAGAAATAAGGGTTCTGATTATAAATGGCAGTATCCACTCTGTAGTCAAGGCAGAAACTACCTTCCCATTATAAACCTGATTTTCAACATTCCCCCCAACAATACACCTGAAATTGTACATGTTGCATATCATCCTAGGGTAGGATGTTTCTGATAGGTCTGGGGGGGAAATCATAACAATTTTAAAGTTATGGTACTATAGGAACCATAGAAGTGGCAAGTGAAAGCCGTCTTATCTATATTAACAGCTTAGGACAAAATTTTCAAACCTAAGCACTTACATATGGGCTCCTAAATTCATACTTAAGCTTTTTTAAAGGGAGGTGATCTGATTTTTCAGAGATAGTGAGCACATCAATAGATGTTGAATGCTGGAAACGAGGTACTCAGTGCCTATTTTATTGTGCACATACTATGTTATTATTATGGAAAGATTAGCATTATCATGTTAAACATATTTTGGGAACTATTCCTCTAATTCTGGCTATTTCCCCCTCTTCTAAGTGAGAATCTGCCTCCCAGATGTAAGGGGAATGGCTGGAGTTCTGCTACATACCAGTGATTCCCAGCTGGAGAATGGCTCCTTGGGAATTCACTGTTTCAGGTGGTCATTGAGCCAGATATTATGGCAGAATGTTAAATGGTCTGAGTGCTCTTGTGATTACTATTACATTGATATCTAGGCAAGAGGTGATTATAATAATCCTATCTCATGCTGTTCACCTGCAGGGATCAGGAAGAACTTTCTCTTCATGCACAGCATTTCACAACTGTCTAATTATTTGCTAGGGACTGGTTCTGATTTCTCACTTATACCATACTGCTCATCTGGAGAGAATGAAAGTAGAATAAGCCAAGTGCACCGCTAATTGTTTTATGCATGGCCAAAGCTTGAGGACCTGGATACAGGACACTATCACAAATGTAAAATACTAAATTATATCCTGATAATGAGGAACACAGGCAAATTTACTGCTATGTAACTCACCCACACTGCTGCCTTCAGTGTTTCTCATGAAGGAGATAATGGGGAAGGGCAAATTGCTTTCTTTTTTTGCTTTAAAGTGAATACAATTGTTGAGGGGGGAAAAACAGAAAAATTGGCAGGAAAGGCTAAGACAAACTAAAATGATCTTCAGGAGGATGACCTTTGGCACTCTTTACATGCAATCCCAGGTTACACAGAAAATTCTGTACCTGTACCAGAAAGCCTTTCTAAGCTTTACTTTATATTTTTCATTCCTTAGAAAACTGGTACATCGTAAATAATGTATTTTTCCCAGAATATCTCCTTTATTACTCCCACAGGACTAACTAGGGATATATTCTTCCTTTAATATGCATGTGCATTTTTACACATTATTATGATTATTATTCCACATGTACAGTTTGGTAGCATATAGAAGTCAGAGGCCTATTGTACACAGTGTGGCAATGTGCACTATGGGTGTGTGATTTCTAAATACACTAATGTGTTACACATTAATTGGTCCTTGTAGACTCATAGACTCATAGACTTTAGGGTCAGAAGATGATCACAATATGATCATCTAGTCTGACCTCCTGCACAAAGCAGGTCACTTCTATAACAAACTCTACCCATCCACTTCTATAACAAACCCGTAACCTGTGTCTGAGTTACTGAAATCTTCAAATTGTGGTTTGAAGACCTCAAGCTGCAGAGAATCCACCAGCAAGTGACCCATGCCCCACGCTGCAGAGGAAGGCGAAAAACCTCCAGGGCCTCTGCCAATCTGCTCCGGAGGAAAATTCCTTCCTGACCCCAAATATGGCCATCAGCTAAACCCTGAGCATGTGGGCAAGACTCACCAGCCAGCACTCAGGAAAGAATTCTCTGCAGTAACTCAGATCCCATCCCATCTGACATCCCATCACAAACCACTGGGCATACTTACCTGCTGATAATCAAAGATCAATTGCCAAAATTAAGCTATCCCATCATACCATCCCTTCCATGAACTTATCAAGCTTAGTCTTAAAGCCAGATATGTCTTTTGCCCCCACTACTCCCCTTGGAAGGCTGTTCCAGAACTTCACTCCTCTAATGGTTAGAAACCTTCGTCTAATTTCAAGTCTAAACTTCCTAGTGTCCAGTTTATATCCATTTGTTCTTGTGTCTACATTGGTACTAAGCTTAAATAATTCCTCTCCCTCCCTCATATTAATCCCTCTCATATATTTATAAAGAGCAAGCATATCCCCCCTCAACCTTATTTTGGTTAGGCTCAACAAGCCAAGCTCTTTGAGTCTCCTTTCATAAGACAGGTTTTCCATTCCTCGGATCATCCTAGTAGCCCGTCTCTGAACCTGTTCCAGTTTGAATTCATCCTTCTTAAACATGGGAGACCAGAACTGCACACAGTATTCCAGATGAGGTCTCACCAGTGCCTTATATAATGGTACTAACGCTTCCTTATCTTTGCTGGAAATACCTCGCCTGATGCATACTAAAACTGCATTAGCTTTTTTAACGGCCATATCACATTGGCGGTTTATAGTCATCCTGTGATCAACCAATACTCCAAGGTCCTTCTCCTCCTCTGTTGCTTCCAACTGATGTGTCCCCAATGCTGGTAAGCACTAAAAGTTCCCTACATTCAAACAGCACACCAGCAGGGTCTACACAGACCAATTAATGTGTAACACGTTAGTGTATTTAGAAATCACATGCCCATAGTGCACATTGCCACACTGTAAATAAGCCCTTACCCTCTCTGACTTGCTTCCCCATCAGTAAAATGGAGATAGCACTTCACTACCTCATAGGGGTTTTGGGAGGATAAATACATTTAAAGATTGCAAGGTACTTAGATCCTATGATGGCAGGGCCTCATAAGTATCTAAGATAGATCTAGGGTGACCAGATGTCCTGATTTTTGGGTCTTTTTCTTAAATAAGCTCTTATTTACCCACCCGTCCACCCCGTCTTGATTTTTCACATTTGCTGTCTGGTCACCCTAGACAGATCCCCGGGGGATGATACAATTGGGAGTGAGAGTCAGAGTAGTGGCAGGGGAGACAGAATAGCAAGGGAAAGCCCAAAGGACTAAAATGTTCGTTACACTGTATGGGCTCTTGCATGGCTTCTGTAGCAAAGCCAGGTCCTTGTGACATAAATTGGAGTTATGTACATTTAACAAGGGAGATTCTGTTCTAGAGTCTAGTTCATTTAATCTGCTCAGCAAGATGAAGAGAATGGCATAAATATGAAACTACAGTATAGAGCATATGACATAGTTGGAAATATTTTGGCATGACTTTTATTTGGATGATGAGTGTAAAACTGTCTTAAACCTTTCAAGAGGAAAAAATATAAACAAGGATCTGACATTTTCCACCCGCCTTTTGCCAGTATTTCTTAGAATGCTTCATTATAGCCTACAGATTGTGTTCAGTGTTTTTAACCTTTAAAGGAAAAAGAGCTTTGAATTGTTAATTCACAGGCATTTCTTTTCTTACCAAGTTTTGCATATTTTTCTGACACATGATTATTCTACAATATATTAAAAATGTATGTCCCTCTTCCATCGCCTTTCTACAATTTAAATAATTACCTGAATAAAGAATGTGAATTATGGCTTTCAGGCTTCTCAGTTCAATCATGCTAATTTATCTTCAAGCAGAGAATTTAAAACAAAATTACAGTCTCTTTCTGGTGTGTGTGATATTAATGAAAGATATTAATTACTTCTTGGAGGGCACATTTCTTTATCCAGAGCACAAACTTAAAAGAGACTTGCAAGAAGAAAAAAATTCTACTTAGTTCTCTCACTCTCATATGCAAACTATGTATCTTTCTATTCCTTCTGTACCTCTACTTCTCCATATACATTCTTTCATCCACAAATACACTTTCAGCTACCATCCTTATACTGACAACTCAGTGGGTTGTTGTTTTTTTGTTTTGAAGATTTCAAACAGAGCAGGTACCATCAAAACTCAAAGCAAATGCAGTGAATACATTTCAAGTGTTTTAAACTGCTAAAACCAATCATTATTTATTAATAAAACCCTCAAGAATTCCATGGTTTGTTTATGGGTGGAGGTTTTTGGACAAGCTTTAAAAATTCATAATGAAACATAAAATCTTCTGTTTCTGAGGTTTTCAGATTGCATTGTTAATCTTTCACATCCCTATAACTTTAAATGCTTTTTGTCGGATTTCAACAAATCATTTGTGTATGTAATTGGGAATCTTAAGGTTAAATGGTACTTCCATGCTGGTCACTAATCAAAGGTGTTGCCTTGAGGTTTTAAGAACCATTTTGAGGAACCTTAAGATAATCATGTTTTCATCAGGGGTTAACAGAGATCTGTATTCAGTACTACTAGTATAATAAGGAAAAAAGGGCACAAAAAGGTGACTATACTTGAGTGGATGCCTGCAACCACTCAGAAGCTTATTGAAGTCATTCATAGTCATTTGCAGGATTGTGGCCTAAATTAACCACAATTATTAACTCACTGGCCTCATTCTAAAATACATGGAATACTCTGTGGTTCCCTTCTGTTTGAGAAATCATTCTGGAGAGAAAAATAGAATAAGCTTCCAATGCAACACCAATGTTCTCCTCTAAAATAATTCTTTCTGTAGGGAACAAAAGAGCCATTTAAAATCAGTACTGAGATAATTAGCAGAGGGAGAGAAAGGCTTGACATTTTTGACCCCTTCATTCTGCGGAACAGAAAAAATAGGACAGAGTGTCTATAGAAGCTGATGCAATAATATAAGGGGATTTATCATAGAATGGTACTCTTACTATGAACTACAGTGACAGAAAAAAACCTGTTGAACTTTTAAGATGGTCTTGCACAAAGCAAACGGCAAAGACACAAATATTTTCTTTCAAGAGGTGATTGAGTAAATTATATTAGAAAGGAAACTTTGTAAAACACGAAGGGTTTGACACTGGAAATATAATAACAAATGATATTGGTTTTCATTCCTTTGCTACCACGCATTAAAGCATTGTCATAACATTTTTTCCCAGATCTAGACCTTAGCGTCCAAAATATGGGTGTTAGCATGAAAACCTCCAAACTTAGTTACCAGCTTGGACCTGGTATTGCTGCCACCAGCTAAGAATTATACAGTGCCTAGCTCACTGTGGTCTCCCTAAAACCTTCCCTGGGGGACCCCAAGACTCAGATTCCTCGAGTCTCACAACAAAGGAGAATAAACCATTTCCCTTCCCCCTCGTCCCCTCCAGGTGTTCCCTCCTTGGGTTCCTGGAGAGATATACAGAAGCAAGCTCCGTGAATCTAAACAGAGGGATTCCACCGTCCCAGTTTCAAGTCCTTGAAACACAAGCATCGAGAGAGCTAACCTCTCTCCCCCCTCACCCAGAGGGTATGCAAAGTCAGGCTTAGTAAATCTAACACAAAGAGATTTTCCCCCTGACTTCTTCCTCCCACCAATTCCCTGGTGAGCTGCAGACTCAATTCCCTGGAGTTCCCACTAAAGAAAAACTCCAACAGGTCTTAAAAAGAAAGCTTTATATAAAAAGAAAGAAAAAGACATTAAAAATAGTCTCTGTATAACGGTGACAATATACAGGGTCAATTGCTTAAGAAAAAAAGTGAATAAACAGCCTTATTCCAAAAGAATACAATTTAAAACATTCCAGCAACTACTCACATGTAAATACAAAAGAAAACAATATAAACCTATTGTCTTACTATCCTTGTACTTACAACTTGGAAACAGAAGATTAGAAAGCCAGGAGATAGAAAAATCACTCTAAGAGAGGAGAGGGCACAGATACAAGACAAAGAACAAAGAACTCACACCCAAAACTTCCCTCCACCCAGATTTGAAAAAGTCTTGTTTCCTGATTGGTCTTCTGGTCAGGTGTTTGGTTCCCTGTGTTAACCCTTTACAGGTAAAAGAACATTAACCCTTAGCTATCTGTTTATGACAAGCATAACCTGCTGTCCATTTGCTCATTTGGACGCTATATAGTTTTCATGTTTTCCTCCATGCACTCTCCTTTCCACTAGTACCAACACTGAACTATACAGCAACTTCCATGTCTGCTGTCCATACACACATTAGCTTTAGCTTTCTTTCATTTTCTATTGCTGTCCACAGAAGTCCTCCTGATATGGAGGAACTGTTCTGTAAAGGGCAGATTATTGTATGTATTCTCCATTTCCTCCCTCCCCTGAGAACTTCACATACATGTCCAAATTTAGGTGATGAGAAAGGACTTTCAGAGCTAATCCCTCACCTGTGCCACTAAAGGAGGTGATGTGCACCAGCAATAAGTAGCATTAAAGATGCATAATATTATGGACAAGCCCTACATTCTAGAGATTCCTAATCTTACAGATAAAGCATTCAATGTTCAAAGGAGCTGAGCGCTCTCAATACCTATTGACTCCCATGGAAATCATAGGAGATCAGCACCTTAGAGAATCAGATCCAAAATAAGAAGTAAAATCAATTCTATAAACACAATCTTGTCAATTTAGTAATCAAGAATCTTATATTGTGGCGGATCTTCCTGAGCTCTGTATCCTTTGATCATATTCAGAAATTTAACCTCCCACAAGGGGAGAACCTTTTCCTTCAGTTGTGACTACTGCAGTATGATTTGCACTGGGGAAACCATGTAAGCACAAACCACTCTGCACTGGGGTGAATTGACTTTTCATTATAGCTGTACTGCTGCCCACAGCTAATGATGGTGGCTAGGAAGGGATTCTTCTCCTCACCCGTCACCACATCATCCCTATATGCATACAGGGGCCATCAACAGCCCACAGGAGCCTAGGGCAGAATTTCTCCAGTGCAGGCATCATGTTGGGGCAATATAGGCATCCCTGTGCTGGTGCATCGACAAGTCCTAATTCACCAGCATTAGAGAATGAAACCCGTGATGTCCTGTTTATTAAGGATCAGATCCTACAAGGTGCTCAATGCCTCTTGTATGTTGCTGAGCTCTCTCCATGCCCACTGAAGCCAGTAGACACAGAGGGCACTTACCACCTCAAAGGAGTCACTCAGCAACTTGGAACAAATGTTGGTATCAGATTTTTGGCATAGGGTAGGCACAATATGAGTGAAAGTTAAGGCCTAATTTAGGGTTCCTCTATTTCTGAGAGCCTAACCTAAGACATCTAAGGCCTGCTTTTCGGAGATGCTGTGCCTCTGGCAGCTTCAACTCTATACAACTACTTTTAGTGAGGAGGGTGGGGGAGCTTTGCTTCTTGTATTATTTGTCTGGATGTTCAGATTCCTCTTTTTCCCAAACTCCACTATCATGTGGCTTAAGCCTCTTTGCAGAGGGCCTGCTGGGGATGGGAGGAGCTGTCAGGAGTCCCTGCAGTATATGCCATTACATGGATTTTCTGTTGCTGTGGACTGCTTTTACATTATACCAGGACCATGCCAGTCCCTGGAGCAGCCCAGATTCAGATGGGTGCAAAGATGGTTTAAAGCCACCTACTGCCTCTTAGCTATTCCTTACATGTTGCACCTCCACAGTGTGCAACACAGCATCTCAGTCACTGGCTTCTCTCACATCTGCAATAAACCACAATTGATTAAAATCATGTCTAATTATCTTGCAAGTTGTTCTGCAGCAACTAGTCACAACTAGATAAATGTCTGTGTGAGTGTGTGTATATGTGTATATATATATATGTATATATAGGTGAGAGAAAGCTGGTGGTAGCAGCAAATTTAAGAGACAGCAGAGCTAGGGACAAAATTTGTCTGAGAATGGGTTAGCAGTATCCAGAGAGAACACTGAACTTTGTTATGGTCAAGGTAATGTCTCCATCTTTCCTTTCAATTCTGACACTACTAATCAGACAGTTGTTTTGACCAAAAATAGGAATTTGTCTATCACAACAGGTAGAAGGCACATACTAAAAGTATCATCTGTAGTTTGATGGCCTCTAATATGCTAAAGTCAATAAGGCTGGTTGAGGACAGATTTGACCTAATGAATTCATAAACTTTTATCCATATTGATCCCTGGTATAAATTCAGTAATGTTTATGGAATCACACATGAGCAGCCCCTGTGGAGTAGCTATGGACCCTTCCACCATCCTGGAAGGCATCTTCCCCTTCTGCACTCAAGAGCCCTAAAATGACTATGGCGCTCACCCTGGGCTATCTATGTTCCTGGGAACATATCTGCTTCTGAGTGCTTTTACTCTTGCTGTGTACCTGTAGAGGAAATGAGAGCTGATGAAATTAACACCACTGCACTGCAAAATGAAATGGCAATTTGAACAAACCAAATTCTTCTTTGGGGAGAAGTGGAAAATAAAAAAGGTAAGTCCAAGCTGAGAGTTACCATGGCATCTCTATAGTCTGTCTTTCATCTGACATAGGGAAATGCTGAAGAACAAAAATTAGCTGAAAAATGCTCAGCGTGGCATAGTGATCTGTTTTGGCAAGGAGGCTGACTGGTCTCCCAGCTTGAGTGTTAAGATGGGGAAAATTACTAATGATATGCATAAACCTCTGATTATCTTGCTGTTCTCGGTAAGGTCTGGATCCTAAAGTTAGGATGCTTATCAGATAGTATTGATTCTAAAAAGTTGACCCTTGATCCAGCTCCCATTGAAGTTAATAGGAGTTTTTCCATTGACTTTAACAGGAGTTGGATCAGATCCTTGGCTTGGGAAGCTTATCAGGAGGAGATATTTCAGAAGGTTTCCAGTATTACCTTCCTATATGGCCAGAAATATAACAGTTTTTTTTGGAACAAAAGTGTTTTGAAACTTCTACTTTCTGTGAAAAAAGGCATCCAAAAATACAAAAGAAAGTATGCCTTTGAATTTGAAAAATGGTTTACTTTGAGCTACTCTACCAATTTAATCAAACATACTATACTTTCTGTCCAGTAGTTTTCTAAAATTTGTATCCACTATTGTTTGAAATACTAGCAGAGTATCTTACTGGGTTAGATGGTTATACCTACTGATGTTCAGAATTTCAATATGTTTCCTACTCATTTTCAGAATATTGCTCTAAATTTTCTGACTGATCAGCTACCTTCATTGGAATATTTATTCCAAATATTGATGTCAAAATAATGATGGAATACACACTTCCTGAATCTGTATTCCCTGTGCACTCAGAATTATCATGGAAGTTAAGGTTCAAGGAATGCAGCATATGACATATGCATAGATAATTAGTTCACAAAGGGCTGCTTTCAGTTACACTGGAATAAATCTGGAGTAGCTCCTTTGATGTTGGTGTAACTGAGTGAATCTGCTCCTAAGATGTCATTTGATTTTTTTTCTTGCATTCAGTTTCATCTCCATCATTGGTCACCAGGATGAAATAATATGGCTGTGAAATCAATTTGTCCCTTATATGATTTGAATAACATTGCTAATGTAGTTCTTACAAACATATTGCTGTTGAACACATGTACTGTTCACAAAAATGTGTTTTCAGATCTGTGAATATTTAATTTTCAGACTTTCTCCAACCCAACATCTCTCTCTAGTAAGTGAGTGTGTGATGTATAGTAACATAGGGCTATGTTGTTTGATCCTGCAAGTGATCCTAATGATTAAGTGAATGGAACAAGATACATTCTTAAAGTTAAAGTTAAGCATGTGCTCAAGAGCAGTACTGAGTCAGGGCCAGAGTGCTTAGCACCTTCCAGGAGTTAGCCCTTATTCAGTGATGATGTGTGGTAGGAGGGCTGCACAGAATAGGGAAAAGGATGAAAAATCATCAAAGACACAGGTGGCTTCCCTTGCTGCTTCAAAACCAGTAGCACTAAAAATGGGTGATCAAGGAAATCAAAGCACTCCAGGCAGCCATGCTACCAGCGCTATTATAAACAGATCAATACTATAAAATATCACATGTATCTTCTTTGAAGCATTTTTTCACAACAATACACTGACCTTTATAAGGAGCTTAGAGCTGTGAGGAATAGTCTGACTCATTTTGTCTGTCATAAATCTAGAAGCATCCAAGAGAAAAGTCAAAAAGCCAGGGGACTCTGCTTCCGTTCAAACTAAGCTAAAGCAAAGGAAAATAAAACATGCTCCTCTTGTGAAGAGAAATAAGGAAGGGGTGAATGTATATTATGCTAGCAAAGTAAAGAGCATGGGCTGGGGTGAAGTGCCATAGCTCAGCTGAAGTCAATATAGTAGAGACTCTCCACAGCATTCACCCAGGACGCAGAAGACCCAGAAGAATGTTCTGACCACCTGGCTACGGGGGGCTCTCATGTTTTTCATAAAAAATTTCAAAAGGTCTTGTTTTCATTCCACATCAGAATGCAAATACATTTCAAAACCTTGACACTTTTTGCAAAATAGAAATGTTGTTTTCCACTCAGGCCTAGTCACCAAGCTTGTCACTAGCAGCAAAGGTGAGATGTTCACATACCACAAGTAAATTTTCAGACACATTAGCCAGTCACTACTTCCAAAAAATGTTATCTAAAAAAATTAAACAGAAAAGCCAGAAACACAAAGGGATAAACAGAATAGAAATAAATATGTTGTTGTTCTGGCATTATTGAAAATAGTGCCATTGCCCAAATCTCCTTTCTATGTGGGTAGTCTTCAGCAAGTGAGAAGAAAAGAGGAACTTTGAGGTTCATACAATCTCATGCAACTTTTTTTTAAAAAAAATTGTCTTGCAAATAGTTGAACTATGTATTCTATTTAGATTTAGAAAAACAATCTAAGTCAAACATATTGCACTCAAGCTTTTTGTTTTGTTTTTTAAGAACAGGGCACTCATTCAGGAAAGCATACCTATTCAGGAAAGGCTCTTGAAGTAAACCAGATTTAAGAAAATACTTAACGTTAAATATGTGCTTAAACACCCTTCCTGAATGCAGATAGATTTAAGCACATACATAATTCCTTTATTGAATCAGGGCCCAGGACATAATGATATGTTTAGTGGCAGTATATGATTCATTCACTAGCTGTGTGCTATAAAAAGTCCCAGATAGGAGCGGTCCCTGGCAAAAAGAAGATAGACAAAGCTAGAACTCAAGTTGTGTGGAAGCCTGATTGTTTGTAGCTGTAGCTATTCTCTTTACTAAATGCCTCCTCTTTAAAACAGACTATGATTCCATATAGCATAATAGAGGGCAACAACAGGAAACCTTCAAAAAATCTAGAATTCCACTATGGAACTTAAAACTAGAACAGGGCAAAATTTTCATCCACATTTTTTTTTCTGGTGAAAATGCAAATTTGGCAGCACTGAACCATTTTGCGAATTCATGTCAGCTGTTCATGTCATGTGACTAAATTGTTTGTTGAGGGAATCAGAAAACAAAACAGAACATTTTGTTTCGTTTTTTTAAAAGTGACATCTTTAGATATTTTTGTTCAAAAAAATTTTGTTTTGAAATTTCTTTCAATTTTATTTAAAAATTTCAGAACTTTAAAAAATGCTCAAAACCAAAATGAAACTTTTAGTCTGACCTATTTTTTTTTACTTTTCCATTCACTAAATTTTTTAAAAAATTGTATTTAGTTTGACACATTTTTTTCCAATTTTTTGTAATTGCCAATGAACCAACAAATCCATTATCCACCCAGATGTGTTTAGAACACTGCTGTCAAAACATCAGACTGATAAAGCTATATTATTACACTGTTCACAGTTAATAACCCAGCACTGAAATTCAGTCCCCTTATTTTTAGGTTTACACAACGCAAAAGGAATCTGTTAAAAGGAAAACAATATATGGACTACAATTTGTCTTTTGTTGTAAGATTTACTCAGAAATGTTTTGTTGTATTTCTGAGGGGTGCATTCTTAACCCATAAATCAATACTAAGCACCAAAGGGGATATTATTTGGTATGGTAGTTTAAAGAAAAAATCTTTTTTTAATTTAAACTCTTCCTCCAAGTTAGTAATGTTGTCATAAACAGATAGCTAAGGGTTAATGTCTCTTTCACCTGAAGCACCTGACCAGAGGACCAATCAGGAAACCGGATTTTTTCAACTCTGGGTGGAGGGAAGTTTGTGTCTGAGTCTTTGTCTGTCTGCCTGCTTTCTCTGAGCTTTGGAGAAGTAGTTCTGCTTTCTAATCTTCTGTTTCTAAGTGTAAGGACAAAGAGATCAGATAGTAAGTTATATGGTTTCTTTTCTTTGGTATTTGCGTGAATATAAGTGCTGGAGTGCTTTGATTTGTATTCTTTTTGAATAAGGCTGTTTATTCAATATTCTTTTAAGCAATTGACCCTGTATTTCCTCACCTTTATACAGAGAGACCATTTGTATGTATTTTTCTTTCTTTTTATATAAAGCTTTCTTTTAAGACCTGTTGGAGTTTTTCTTTACTTCAGGGAAATTGAGTCTGTACTCACCAGGGAATTGGTGGGAGGAAGAAATCAGGGAAGATCTGTGTGTGTTGGATTTGTTAGCCTGATTTTGCATTCCCTCTGGGTGAAGAGGAAAGTGTTTTTTTTGTTTCCAGGACTGGGAACGGAGAGGGGGAGTCACTCTGTTTGGATTCACAGAGCTTGTGTCTGTGTATCTCTCCAGGAGCACCTGGAGGGGGGAAGGGAAAAAGGATTATTTCCCTTTGTTGTGAGACTCAAGGGATTTGGGTCTTGGGGTCCCCAGGGAAGGTTTTTCAGGGGGACCAGAGTGCCCCAAAACACTCTAATTTTTTGGGTGGTGGCAGCAAGTACCAGGTCCAAGCTGGTAACTAAGCTTGGAGGTTTTCATGCTAACCCCCATATTTTGGACGCTAAGGTCCAAATCTGGGACTAAAGTTATGATATGAGTAGCAGCGGTTGGGATATAGACAGAATCCAGAAGCCAGTAGGAATATTATATTTTTCTCTTCTCTGCTAAGGGCTTTTTAGCAGAGAGAAACAGTTTGGTTTTAAAAGGGAACCAGAGAGAATTTTTTTTTCTGCTCTCTCTGGCAGTTTGTGGCTTGCATGTTAAGCAAGAAGCCATTAAGGAGCTGTTACAGGTCTTTTGTCATGCAATAGCATTCCCATTAGGAGTCATTACCAGCACTATATACATGCAAATAAAGTGGTTTTTCAGGTTTACTTAACATTGAAAATTAGCTAAAGGCACTGTTGCTAGGCAGACTTCAGGAGGCAACAGAGAACCTGCAGTTCAGAAGATAAACACCGGAGGGCACCCCAACACAAGAAAACAGGAATCATGACTTCTAAGGCAAAAATTGAGGCCGAAGAACAAATCAAAGAAGCTGAACACAGGCAACAACTGGAAATAAAACAAAAAGAGATGGAGATGAAAGAAAGAGAAGAACAAATCAAACTGGCAGCCTTCCAAAGAGAACAGGCAGCCAAAGAGGCAGCACACAAAAGAAAACTAGAAGAAGAAGAGGTGGCCCACCGCCGAGACATGGAAAAACACCAAAAAGAAATGGAAAAACACCAAAAAGAAATGGAAAAACAACAAAAAGAGAATGAAGAGAAGGAAAAAACAGAGAAAACATGAACTGGAGTTGGCAAAAGCTGGGCTGCATGTGCCAGCCAACCCTAACAACCCGGCGCCAATTATTGCTCCACAGCACAGGAAATTTCCCACCTACAAGGCAGGTGATGACACCGAGGCCTTCTTGGAAAATTTTGAAAGAGCCTGTCTTGGGTACAGCATCCCCGAAGACCAGTACATGGTAGAATTAAGGTCACAGCTCAGTGGACCTTTAGCAGAGGTGGCAGCTGAAATGCCTAAGCAGCAAATGAATGACTATAAACTTTTTCAAACCAAGGCCAGATACAGAATGGGGATAACCCCAGATCATGCCCGTCGGCGCTTCAGAACCCAAAAGTGGAAACCAGAGGTGTCATTCCCAAACACGCCTACTACATTGCAAAAAACTATGAGGCCTGGATAACAGGAAACAACGTTCAAACCTTGGAAGAACCGCACCTCCTCATACAAATGGAGCAGTTCTTGGATGGTGTTCCTGAAGACATCACACGGTACATACAAGATGGAAAACCCAAAGATCTCGCTGAGGCGGGGGAGATTGGAGCCAAATGGATGGAACTGGCAGAAAGCAAGAAAGCTACTGTCAAGGGGAACGATTACCCCAGGGGGCACACAAACCATAAACCCTACAACTGAGGACAGCCAAAGACCCCACATACCACCCAAGTAAAGCCACAGATACCCTACCCTTCCACCTCACCAGTCTCCAGTAACTCACCTCGGCCCAGTGACCCATCAGATGGAAGATGCTTTAAGTGTAATGAACTGGGACATATCAAGGCCAACTGTCCAAAGAACACCATGCGAGTGCAATTCATTACACCACCATCACACCAAAGATCCCCAGGCCCGGATGCCTCTCAAATACCCTTGGAGCGAAGGGAAAATTTGAGAGTGGGCGGAAAGAAGGTTACTGCGTGGAGAGACACGGGGGCACAAGTGTCAGCTATCCACCAATCCTTCGTTGACCCCAAATTCATCAACCCAAAGGCCAAAGTTACAATTTACCCCTTCATGTCACAAGCTGTAGACTTGCCTACAGCTCAACTGCCTGTCCAGTACAAAGGCTGGTCAGGAATGTGGACTTTTGCAGTCTATGACAATTATCCTATCCCCATGCTACTGGGGGAAGACTTGGCCAACCAGGTGAGGCGGGCCAAGAGAGTGGGAATGGTTACACGTAGCCAAACCAGGCAAGCTTCCAGACCCATTCCTGTTCCTGAACCGTCCACAGACGCCCCGTCTGGGTTACCAGAGACCCAGACAGAGGTAGTGGACCCAGATTCCATGCCAACCACTGAAACAGCCACAGCACCTCCAGTCCCAGTCCCGGAACTGGAACAGCAACCAGCACCAGCGATTACAACCCCATCTTCAAACTCAACGCCAGTGGGCGCCAGCGAGCCACAACTGGCAGAAGCAACAGACAGCCATACCCAAAAGGCTCAGCCAGAGCCTGAAATACCCTCAGGTGCACCAGCGGAGAGCGGTTCACCAGCAACGGAAACAACCCCATCACCTACATTGCTTCCAGAGGGACCAAGCCCAAGTCCACAGTCTGAGGAAGAACTGGTGACCCCAGCCTCAAGGGAACAGTTCCAGACTGAGCAGGAAGCAGATGACAGCCTTCAGAAAGCGTGGGCGGCGGCACGGAGCACCCCACCGCCTCTCAGCTCTTCTAATCGATCCCGGTTTGTTATAGACCAAGGACTTTTATACAAGGAAATTCTTTCTGGTGGACACCGGGAAGAATGGCAGCCGCAAAAACAGTTGGTGGTTCCAACTAAGTACCGGGGGAAGCTCTTAAGCTTAGCCCATGATCATCCCAGTGGCCATGCTGGGGTGAACAGAACCAAGGACCGGTTGGGGAAGTCCTTCCACTGGGAGGGGATGGGCAAGGATGTTGCCAAGTATGTCCGGTCTTGTGAGGTATGCCAAAGAGTGGGAAAGCCTCAAGACCAGGTCAAGGCCCCTCTCCAGCCACTCCCCATAATTGAGGTCCCATTTCAGCGAGTAGCTGTGGATATTCTGGGCCCTTTCCCAAAAAAGACGCCCAGAGGAAAGCAGTACGGACTGACTTTAGTGGACTTTGCTACCCGATGGCCAGAAGCAGTCGCTCTAGGCAACACCAGGGCTAACACTGTGTGCCTGGCCCTAACAGACATCTTTGCCAGGGTAGGTTGGCCCTCTGACATCCTTACAGATTCAGGGTCTAATTTCCTGGCAGGGACCATGGAAAAACTGTGGGAAACTCATGGGGTGAATCACTTGGTTGCCACCCCGTACCACCATCAAACCAATGGCCTGGTGGAAAGGTTCAATGGAACTTTGGGGGCCATGATACGAAAATTCATCAACAAATTCTCCAATAATTGGGACCTAGTGTTGCAGCAGTTGCTGTTTGCCTACAGGGCTGTCCCACATCCCAGTTTAGGGTTTTCACCATTTGAACTTGTGTATGGTCACGAGGTTAAGGGGCCATTACAGTTGGTGAAGCAGCAATGGGAGGGGTTTATGCCTTCTCCAGGAACTAACATTCTGGACTTTGTAAGCAACCTACAAAGCACCCTCCGACACTCTTTAGCCCTTGCTAGAGAGAACCTAAAGAATGCTCAGGAAGAGCAAAAGGCCTGGTATGACAGACATGCCAGAGAACGTTCCTTCAAGGTAGGAGACCAGGTTATGGTCTTGAAGGCGCAACAGGCCCATAAGATGGAAGCATCATGGGAAGGGCCATTCACGGTCCAAGAGAGCCTGGGAACTGTAAACTACCTCATAGCATTTCCCAATTCCTCACTAAAGCCTAAAGTGTACCATGTTAATTCTCTCAAGCCTTTCTATTCCAGAGACTTACAGGTTTGTCAGTTTACAGTCCAGGGAGATGAGGCTGAGTGGCCTGACGGTGTCTACTACGACGGGAAAAAAGACGGTGGCATGGAAGAGGTGAACCTCTCAACCACCCTGGAACGTCTGCAGCGGTGACAAATCAAGGAGCTGTGCACTAGCTTCGCCCCATTGTTCTCAGCCACCCCAGGACGGACTGAACGGGCATACCACTCCATTGATACAGGTAATGCTCACCCAATCAGAACCCCACCCTACCGGGTGTCTCCTCATGCCCAAGCTGCTATAGAACGGGAGATCCAGAACATGCTACAGATGGGTATAATCCGCTCATCTACCAGTGCATGGGCATCTCCAGTGGTTCTGGTACCCAAACCAGATGGGGAAATACGCTTTTGCGTGGACTACCGTAAGCTAAATGCGGTAACTCGTCCGGACACCTATCCAATGCCACGCACCGATGAGCTATTGGAGAAGTTGTGACGTGCCCAGTTCATCTCTACAATAGACTTAACCAAGGGGTACTGGCAAGTACCGCTGGATGAACCTGCCAAGGAGAGGTCAGCATTCGTCACCCATGCGGGGGTGTATGAATTCAATGTCCTTCCTTTCGGCCTTCGAAATGCGCCCGCCACCTTCCAGAGGCTGGTAGATGGTCTACTAGCTGGACTGGGAGAATTTGCAGTTGCCTACCTCGATGATGTGGCCATTTTTTCAGACTCCTGGCCCGAACACCTACTACACCTGGAAAAGGTCTTTGAGCGCATCAGGCAGGCCGGACTAACTGTTAAGGCCAAAAAGTGTCAAATAGGCCAAAACAGAGTGACTTACCTGGGGCACCAGGTGGGTCGAGGAACCATAAACCCCCTACAGGCCAAGGTGGATGCTATCCAAAAGTGGCCTGTCCCAAGGTCAAAGAAACAGGTCCAATCCTTCTTAGGCTTGGCCGGATACTACAGGCGATTTGTACCACACTACAGCCAAATCGCTGCCCCACTGACCGACCTGACCAAAAAGACCCAGCCAAATGCAGTTAAGTGGACTGATGAGTGTCAAAAGGCCTTTACCCAACTTAAGGCAACGCTCATGTCTGACCCTGTGCTCAGGGCCCCGGACTTTGACAAGCCATTCCTAGTAACCACGGATGCATCTGAGCGTGGTATAGGAGCAGTGCTCATGCAGGAAGCAACAGATCACAACTTCCATCCTGTCGTGTTTCTCAGCAAGAAACTGTCTGAGAGGGAAAGTCACTGGTCAGTCAGTGAAAAGGAATGCTATGCCATTGTGTACGCCCTGGAAAAGCTACGCCCATATGTTTGGGGACGGCGGTTCCAACTACAAACTGACCATGCTGCACTAAAGTGGCTTCATACTGCCAAGGGGAACAACAAGAAACTTCTTCGTTGGAGTTTAGCTCTCCAAGATTTTGATTTTGAAATTCAACACATCACAGGAGCTTCTAACAAAGTTGCTGATGCTCTCTCCCGTGAGAGTTTCCCAGAATTCAGTAGTTAAAAAGTGTTCTTAAAATGTAAAAGTCTGTTAGTTATATACTTAGTAGTATATGTAAAGGTGCATGTGTTGTAGTAATCTGTTTATTTTAAAGTTCTAGAAGGAAATCGCTGCCAGTGAGCTTCCCCACTGTCTGCAATTTGGGGGGCGTGTCATAAACAGATAGCTAAGGGTTAATGTCTCTTTCACCTGAAGCACCTGACCAGAGGACCAATCAGGAAACCGGATTTTTTCAACTCTGGGTGGAGGGAAGTTTGTGTCTGAGTCTTTGTCTGTCTGCCTGCTTTCTCTGAGCTTTGGAGAAGTAGTTCTGCTTTCTAATCTTCTGTTTCTAAGTGTAAGGACAAAGAGATCAGATAGTAAGTTATATGGTTTCTTTTCTTTGGTATTTGCATGAATATAAGTGCTGGAGTGCTTTGATTTGAATTCTTTTTGAATAAGGCTGTTTATTCAATATTCTTTTAAGCAATTGACCCTGTATTTCGTCACCTTTATACAGAGAGACCATTTGTATGTATTTTTCTTTCTTTTTATATAAAGCTTTCTTTTAAGACCTGTTGGAGTTTTTCTTTACTTCAGGGAAATTAAGTCTATACTCACCAGGGAATTGGTGGGAGGAAGAAATCAGGGAAGATCTGTGTGTGTTGGATTTGTTAGCCTGATTTTGCATTCCCTCTGGGTGAAGAGGAAAGTGTTTTTTTTTGTTTCCAGGACTGGGAACGGAGAAGGGGAGTCACTCTGTTTGGATTCACAGAGCTTGTGTCTGTGTATCTCTCCAGGAGCACCTGGAGGGGGGAAGGGAAAAAGGATTATTTCCCTTTGTTGTGAGACTCAAGGGATTTGGGTCTTGGGGTCCCCAGGGAAGGTTTTTCAGGGGGACCAGAGTGCCCCAAAACACTCTAATTTTTTGGGTGGTGGCAGCAAGTACCAGGTCCAAGCTGGTAACTAAGCTTGGAGGTTTTCATGCTAACCCCCATATTTTGGACGCTAAGGTCCAAATCTGGGACTAAGGTTATGATAAATGTAAGCTGCATGTTTGGGGGATAGGGAGAACAAGAAAGCATGCACAGCACAAGGCAGTATGATGGGAGTGGTAGCATACTCCCCTCATAGGGTCATCCTCTTTTCCCATCAGAGTGTTCTAGCACATCTTCCAGCACCATGTTGAGAGTTTTAACAAGAAAAGAAATCTATTATTTATCTTCAGAATCATTATGCTCCTTTCAGCGAGAAAGTGGAGAACCATCATTTTACAATAAACTTCTTAAAATAGCCCTGCTGGAAATACTTTTTCCTAATATTTTTTCACATAGCCAAGGGAGATTTTCAGATCTCGGTGCCAAAGGAGATAGGTTGCTGATTACAATTGTTTGAACAACACTAACAGCCAGAAGACCTCCCACTACCTCCTTTTACTGTTCCCTCTCTCTTTCTGAAATGTCTTTTTTATTTTGACTTCATCTGTGTCTTCATTTAAACAAAATGAAGTAATTTGTCTGGTATGTATTCTTATCATCATTATGATACCACTCCTGTTTTTACAAGCTGATTTTTAATGTGACACTTTTATTGAATGTTGTCAGATCTCAAATTCAAAAGGCTATCCTCAGATAATTATGATGAGGTGCTCATACTATTACAGTTAGGGTTGAAATCAAGTTCCTATTAGAAGGTCAGTTTTCAATATGTAATTAATTGCAGCTGATTTGCAGCAACGGTCTTTGAAAAAAACAACACAGCATGCATATTTGGTTGGCACTTTGGTAAAACTATGCAGAATATCTGCCTGAAAGAAAAAAGGCAGAGAGAATTTATGTCAGAATAATTAACAATATGTGTCGCCATTCATTAGAATCAACACAAGACTCTGTGGTTGTTGGCAACAGCAGTGGCATGCAAGAGTCAGCTAGTGGCAAAGACATGTCACTCCCTGGAATCACAGAAGGGGAAAATGGATCTCTTTGCAGACCATAAAGTACTTTCTCAGTTTACATTGAGTACTAATGTTGATTAGAAGAGTTTCTACTTTAATCTTGCCTAATCAGATAGAATGAATTTGTAGCATGTGCATCAGGCAATATCTGCGCATTTCATGACAAACTGCTATTAAACTGAATCAGCACAGACTACATTCCTTCCTTTTTTCTGCTTGAGAAGAAAATGTGTGTAGCTGTATTGATACTTGAGAAAAAAGCAGATAAGAAAAATAATGTGAACATGTGATACCTTTCATTAGATGACCGGACATGTTGTTATAATTGGCTTTGAAGCATAAAACGTCCCTTTCCACAGGAGTAAAATATAAATAGGAATAGAAAGGTCATAGGTGAAGTATGTGCAGGAGAATATGGCCTATATTTTCAGAATCACATGTGCTAAAATGCACACATGTAATCACATTCACAATTCAGGGGAATACACAATCAGCTAAAATCTAAATGATTATTTGTTCTCATAGTAACCATGATTGCATGGTTACAATAGTCACAGTAGTGGTGAATTCAAATTATGAACACACATTTTGTGTACGCTGTTCTGAAAACATGGGCACTGGTTTCCTGCTACAGAGGATTGAGACACTGAGACTCCAACATGGGACACTGGGACTGAGACTTGGTGACAATGAAGCTTTCTACAAAAACAAGAGGGGGAAGAGTGGTGAAGTCAATTGAAAGTTTATTAAAAAACAGAGAGGTTCTTCAAGAAATAGTGATCATTGAAGATCTTAAAGTAGTTAAAAGTGTACAACACACTGCATTCAATGAGGAGATCATCTGGGTTCACCTGCAGAGCGCTCTGGAGATTCTAAAGCTAATTGCTTCTGCAATCACTGTATGCGAATCAGACAAAGCACTTTTTCAGATATTTCTCAACTTATAGCTAGGTAAGTCTGCGAGTTTGTCAAACAGAGGTCATGGAAGTCATGGATTCCGAGACTTTCTGAGACCTCCAGGACTTCTGCAGCTGCCGGTATGGCTGACCCCAGGTTCTGCTGGGTCAGTCCTGGGGCCGGTCGCACTGGCGACTGCTTTGGTGGAGACAGCTACTGGGGTGGTGGACCCTGGCGCCTACTGCACCGACTGCTGCTGGAGGGACTCCAAGCAGCTGGCCCTGGGTCCACCTGAACAAGAGGGTTGCCGGAACAGCAATGGTCTCGTAGCAGGACCAGCCCCTGGAGGCGTTCGGACCAGCGGTCCTTGGAGCAGCCAGTGGCTGGGTGCAGTCAGCCCCTGCTGCCAGTGCAGGGGCTAGCCATTGGCCCCCAGGACACCCCAAAGCAGCAGAGTCTTGGGCCTCAGGAGCTGCTAAGTTTTAGTCAGATGTATTTAGAGTAAAAATCACAGACAGGTTGTGGACCCTGATTTTTTGTTTATTGACTGTGACATGTCCATGACTTTAACTAAAAATAACTATGACAAAATATTAGCCTTATTTATGGCCAAGAGAAAGGCAACTGTGAATCTAAGTGAATCTCCATTCATAAGTCAGGAAGAAGTAAAAGTGAAGGACTTTACTCGTACGTGGGATGTACAAGTAAATTACAGGCATGTTACTGCAAACCTCTTAGACCCAAGATTCAAAGGTAGTAATGTTAGTGATGATAGCATTGTTACAGCATTTGACTGGATTACTAAACAAAAACTACAAAACACATTTAGGACTAGATGTTGGAACCTCTTCAGAAATTTGGGCCAGGTGTGTAATCTCAGAATCTGCCAAGCATATTGCTCTTACAACATGGTGGGAAGGTCTTTTACAACACAGTCTCTAACTCCTCTTGCTTCTCCTCTGCCTCAGATTCTTCTGTCTTCTGCAGCATATGAAAGAAACTGGTCAATATTTGTAAATATACCCACAAAATCAAGAAACAGGCTTACATGTGTAAGAATTGAGAAGCTTGTTTCAATTTGTGCAAATCTTCAGTTTAATGGAGTACATGAAGATCACCGTGAAAATTCAGAATCTAAAACTGTGAATCTTTCAGACACATTTTCCGATTAGAGAAGTAACAAAGAAAATCTTGAGCTACGGTAGCATTTCCAAGATTATATTGGTAACTAAACCTTTTAACTTCTATTATATTTGTTTACAGGATGGCCAGTTTTTCTACCATTATGACATCTACTCTACAAATGAGACAATGCATTATTAAAATGTCTTGATTTATACCCAAATTTACTGCTGTGCTGTGTTAATTATATTATAATGAATATGTATAGGGAAGTTCATTTTCTGAGCTTTTTTTTTTTTAGAAATATAAGTCTCTTCTGTATCTGTATTACAATATCAGGTCTCTATTTACATTTTATTTCTGAACCCTACAGATATAATCTTTCTTTCTCTTTACAAGTCAACAATATTGATGCTTTCTATTTTCAACATTTTATTTTTTTCCCTATTTGAGAGAGATGTCAACAGACAAAAAAAGTACACTTAAGTATCTGAGTGTATAGCTCCATATCAGATAATAGGTGTATTTGTCATTATTCAAAGTAAATAATTTATACATTTTATTTCATAAATACTGTACATCTACCAGTACTATTTATGTGCTAACTAAATTACACATAATACATTTCTCATTCTTAAAGAAGAAAATAAAATTTAGTTTGGATAAACAAGCAGCTATTACAAATATTTAAGTTTTTTCCCAACATTTCTAGGTTGTTTTCCCCCCCAAAAAAAACTTCACAATTTCTGGAAATGTTTCATTTCTAGGCAGGATGCAGAGTTCTTCAAGGCCAAACCAAAATAGAGAGACCTATAAACACCTGAACAATATGAAAAAGTAACTGAACCTCAAAAATAGTTTATTTCAAGTTGTGCAGAGCTGTTCTAAATCCTGTGTGAAAGGGAGATGGATTTAAGTTTCCAATACAATATATTTGACTGTTTCCTTCACTATGAAACTCTTTCTTTAGAACCTTGACTCAACTGTGTACTATACACAGCTGAGGCTTGAGACAAGAAGAAAAAAAGATCAGTGGGCCAAAGAATTCTATGTCTTTGCTTCCGCCCCCTGGGCACTCTTTTTATTCCCCAGGGGCCAAATTACACTCTTTCTTCCATAGTTGTGAAGAGACCTAGACACAGTGTTGGGCTGTTCTGTTACCATTGCATAGGGAAAGCAGGATTTGTAGCACGTGCACAGAAGATACAATCCTCTTGCTTTCCTCACAGCCTCACTCTGCACAATAAGGCCAAAGAGGCATGGTATCGACAGGTTGGGGAGGAGCTAGCAAGGACCAGTGGATCCCTCCTAACTTCCCACGTGTCAAAATTTGGTGTTGTGGGGTAGACTGATAACCAACAACGTTTTCCTTTGTTAGCGTTTCAGATCCAGCCATTTACCTTGGAACGAAACTAGAACAAAACCATATAACTAGCTAGCTTCATAGCTCTCAGCTCCACACTGGTCAAAGCACCTATTATTAATTCTTGCTGTAAGTGCACTGAAGGCAATGGAGTTAACAATAGGATGAATTATCAACTATCCAGAGAGCTGTTATGTTCTTTTGAATACACATTCAATGTATATCAAAATTGTAAACCACTGGAGTAGGGACCATGTCTTTTTCTTTCAGCAAGTCACCATTGCAAATCTATAATACTATACAAAAATGTGAAAAAATAAATGATTAATAATAATCTGTGAGCCAAATTTGACCCTAAGCACCTTTTTCTCCACACTGACACCTTTGTAAATCAAGAGTAACTCCACATAAGTCAATGGGTGAAATTCTGGCCACACTGAAGTCACACCACTTTTATGATGGTGTAAATATATTGAGTTCAATGGAATGAGTACTGCCATACAGCAAGGTAAGTGAGAGGAAAATCAGGCCCTAAATCTTGGATGAACGGTCTGAATATTGTTACTTGGGCTCTAAACTATATGCTACTAGTTTACTTGTGAATAAAATAAAATACAAAAGCCACCTTTGAAAGTAAAGAATCATAAGTAACCTTACTTGCAAAACTGTCATAAAAATTTTTAGCCTGAGGAACATAATCTACTGTCTCACATTTATCATGATAATGAAAATGAACAAATAAAAATGTGTGAGAATAGAATTTTTGCAAGGCTGAAATTAATACTTCAGGTTGTAGTATACATAAAAATCCCTATATAATAAACTCTCTAGTCTGGAAAAATGGTTCAAATAAAGACATCCACTTATGACAGGTATTTTTTTTTAATCTTCTTTTGTTAAAACTGAAGTATCCTAGAAGAATAATTGCTTTCCCACCTACCCCGTATGATATGGTAACTGTAGTTAGTAATGAAAACACAAAAGCAATAGCTTTATTTAATTTGTGGTATATATATTAAAAATCTATTACTTTTTGGAATATCTTTCAGACAATATATACTATATGTCTCATTAATACTCTTAATGGAGTGGGCTAGTAAATTTGCATATTTTAAAGCAATAACAAAATACACATGCTTTTTCATAATAGGCTACCATTCGCCAGGATAATTGGATTTGTGGGTCAGAACCTGACCAGGTTTGTGCTTATGATTTAACTCACACCATAGAAGTACAGGTAATCCTTGATTATCTGCATCTCATTAATCTGAAACTGTGTAGTCTATAAGCCTTGGGAGTCCCCACCAGACACAACATTATCCACCACAGCCACACTGAAGCAGTCACTAAATTGTGCCTTTGATTAACTAGCAACACTGCTCCACTCAGCTTCTAGTCCACTGTACTCCCTGTCCTGCAGCTGCCTGACTCTGCCTCCTGATGAAATGATTGTTGCCCAGCATCATGCTAATAGGTGGCACTGCCTTGTGATGCAATGATTCACCACCTGAGCTAATCTCTGATTTTACACAGATTTTGGATATCCACTGACTGTCTCAGTCAAGGGGCTGTGGCTATCAAAGGAACTTCCAGAGGAGATTGGATAAATCTGGAGTCTATCCACCATTAGGAAATGCTGCAAAACTTTGTGCTCTGACAAAGTTCCTCCTCCATAACAAAAATAGTACTGTACTCACAACACTGACAGCCCCTTCAATGTGCTGCTTTCCCCCCCACTTAAAAAACAAACCAAAACATCCAACCAAACAAAAACATAACCCAAACCCAAGTAGAAGTTTATATTACCCATAAAGAGACTCCATGAAGCTCGCCAGGGACTTCGCTATTGTTAATTGATTTCACGTTGAAGGTGCTCACATACAAAGGGATGGGTTTGCATAGATCTACTGAAACTTGGTAAAACTCGGGATTACCTGTACTTGAGATCATACTTGATTTGAGTTTGATCAGTGTATCTATGTGAAGCAGCAGTGAAACAGCTTACAGATAGAAAAAATGTTCTATCATAGCTTTTGGTGAATATTTTGAGTAGATTTTCAGCTGCTATAAAATCAGCTTACTGAATTCAGCCTTCTGCATACTCATGCTAACAGATTCTGTCACAAAAAGTTAAGAAGCCTGTTTTGAACCAAAACAGCTCGAGGCCCGTCTTTGAAATTTCTGACAATCAAAGGTACATACTCCACATTTTCCTTCCTGCCTCATGCATACACTTCATTTTGTCTTTCTTGTTAAGCCCTTGTTATGCCGTGCCAAGAAGGTTTAATATCTGACAGAGCTGGATGTTTTTTTGTTTCCTTTCAAAATTCTTCCTAACAGCTGTGTGAAGGGCAAACTATTTTTACCTGTTAGCTTTGTTTTTTTATTATTGATAGATGTTGTTACTTTATGATCCTTAATGCCCATATAATAATTCTGAAATCTTTGTTATGTATACTATTTTTAAATAATATATATTAAAATCCCTTAAACTGGGGTTCTTTTCAGCTCTTCACACATGAAACATTACCTGCATATATCTCCTCCTCTCCCACCCCACAAAGCCAGTAAGCCCCTTTATCTTCTCTTGTGCTCCACAGGATCTCCTTAGCTATGTTTCTTATACTGAAAATGACATCAAAGGGTGGCTGTCTGCCTGTTTTCCACATTACTTTCAAATTAATTAATGTCCTTAGTAGTTTAGAATGTTTGGAAGGATTTTAGATTTCAGTTGGTAATTGTAATTTACATACATCATTTGTATCTTTTTCTCAGGGCCTGTGTTTTTAGATCAGTGACCTTTTGAATGTGTGATTCATGCTGTTTTAATTTTTCCAGCTGGTACATTTTCACATAAGCAGACAGAAATACAATGAAAGCAACACTTTTGCAATAAAACTAGTCCATTATACACCTGTGTGCTCAAAATTTTTGGATGGAAATAAAGACACTCTTTCTCTCTCTCTCTTTTTTTTCTCTCTCCAGAATGCCTGTAATTTCTTACCAGCTACAAAAATATTATCAATAAAAAAGCCTAAACACCTACCCATTCCTGCCTCCTGTCATATACCAAAAGCTTTTGCAAATCAACTCATTTAATTCAGCCCCTTGCTGTTGACAAAAATTATTTATTGTAGAAACATTAAAAAGCACACCTATTTGTTAAATATATCAACTACATAGATGAAATATTATATAAGGCCCTGATCATGCAATGAGCTCTGCAGAAATGGAGCTCAAATTGGAGCTGCTGCTATTGAAATCATACAAGTTTAAGGCTTTAACCCCACCCTCTTGCATATGGGCAGTTGGTGAATTAAACTACACTGAATTAAAGCCACTTTAATTCTGAACAAGAGAGCCCACACAGGGTTTAAAGTGGTTTAACTAATCCACTTTAAATTCAAACCTTTAGTTAATCCTGATTAACTTTCTTCAGTGTCCCATGGAAATACACCCTTAACATATGAAGAAGAGCTGATATTTTTTGCAGGATTTGTGAAACAAACCCTAACAGTTTCACAAATGCTTGAACAATGTATAACACAAAAGTAATTAAGGGATATTCTGCATATAAAAGTAATGTGTTCAGATTGGCATTATTTGTTAGGGATTTATTATTCATTGTCCATTAGTATTTAGACAGGCTGGGTACTTGTGAAAATGTTAATGAATCACAAAGGCTTCATGGATTTTAGCACCCTAATTTGTCATTTGAAAATGTGTACTAGAAGCATGTTGTTTATTAGTCAACATCTGCTTTTAGCTACATCCTATTTAAGAAGTTTTAGTCATCCAATCAGGGAATAGAAACACCATGTCACATGCCATAAATAGAGAACAGGTGATGTGAACAGGGTGAAATTTGTCTATATAAATTATTCAGCATAATTTATAAATGAATAACGAATGTGTGTATAGAAACCAGAATTAGTCTGCAAACCATTTGTTTACAGAAAAAAGGGCTAAATTTTCAACAGTTTTTGGGCCAGATTCTGTCATCTATATTCATGCTGAGTATAACCTTACTCCATGAATAATTCTGCTGAAATCATTTAGATTATGTTTTGAATAAGATACCAAGAGTAATGGTCGGAGAAACTTGCCATTATTTTTAATTAGTAATTCAGCCAGCTCTAATGAACAGTTAGTGATTGATGAGTTAAGATGCTCTGTAACAGGGTGGCTTGCCCAGGGGCTAGAGACCCTGGGTCTAAGCCATCCCTTATTGCAAGATGAGCCACATCTGGGTTGAATTAAGTGATCCCAAGGTAAAAGGGCAAAAGTTAGAGGGAAGGGCTCCTGTAATAAGGTTATTGCAGAGTGAAGCTGTCGGGAAAGAAAAGAGGGTCTTTTGCAGTGATCCCTGAAGAAGGGACAGTATCTTAGGGAGGAGGGGCAGCTGTGCCCAGCTTAAGCCTGGATGAAAGAATGTTCTTGTGTTTTTCAGAATTTTGTTAATTGACTAAAAACCCAGCCCCCTAAGAAAGGCTGTGACTGAAGGAGAGACTGTGGAGTTTGTTGAGGGAGCACCGAAGAAGGGGAAAACAGGGATAAGCACTCCTGGCCATGAGGGGGTGTGAAGGTGGTGGCTATCCCTTTTACACTCTTTCTTCTTTATTTGGAAGGACCATACCTACAAATACCTTTTGTAGTAAGGATAGAAGAAAGAGCAGAATGATTCCTCATTTCATTCCTGATTTCCTCATTGCAGTAACAATTCAGCCTGATTCTAGCCTCACAAAATTGTAACTCGGGCATAACTTTACTGCAGTTTATGGAGTGACATTAGTGTAAACCTGGTATAGATAAGAGCAGAATCAGGTTCATGGTTTCAGAAAATTTCCAGCTCTGCAGGAGGCTGAAACCAAAACCTTTTGAAGTTTTTCATGAAAAAACAGTGAAAGAAATTTACCTCAAAAAAGCCACCAGGTTGGTGATTAGGGGCAATCCTCTGCATTGGGGAAGACCCAGGTTCACCTTGCTGGTCTGGATCATATATAGTAGAAATTTGAACCTAGATTTCCCATATCCCAATTGTGTTCTATAACCATAAGTATTGGTTATGCTGGGGTGGGTTTCTTTCTCTCCAGTTGTAACCAGGAATTCCATTTTGGGCCTGTGGAGCCTTTCCTGATTAATGTTTAATTGAAACTGGTACATTCCCTTGACAAGTTTTTGGTGTTTTAAAAATCAGCATTTTCTGATGAAAACCCATGTGATCAAAAATCCCCAACTAGCTCTACTAATGACCAGAATCCGGACTTTTCTCTTGTGACAAGTTATTTGTACAAGTTATGCAAATTAATAAACACTATTACAAATGTTTGGGGGTTGGGTTTTGCCCTTTTTTTTTTTTTAAACAGACACATTTCAAAAAGATATGAGTGATTGCTTTAGGTTTTATAGCTTCGCTGTGACCCTGATTCTGTCACCCTTACTCACGCTCAGTAGTACTTGCTCTATGGGATTACTCAGAGAGTAAGGGTAGGACTTTAAAAAGGACTTGTCAAAGTTATGCAGCTCTGCCCCCTTTGTGCTCTCAGTGAGTGCACTCTTCAGGTGTTAGGCCTCGTGACTTTACCTATCTTTACCTTCCACTCTGGGTACAACTACCCATTTATGTCAAATGCTTATTCCCATGCAGGTCTGACTAAATATCTATGCTTCTTCCCTTCAGTATCTATGATAAGTGACACAGTTTCCAACAGCTTTATTAAAACAAGTATATTTGTTATCAAATGGAGCAATGCATTAGAGAAAACGATTTTAAAACAGCAAACTTAGATTCATGTTTAGTCTCATCCCCTCTTACACTTATTATAAGCTAAGTTAGATGGACTTCCCACTTCAGTTCCAGGAAAAGAACTGACTCAACTTACACCGTTTTAGAAAGCTAAAGAGTTCTTGGTTCCAGTTTTCCTTCCAGACAGCATTTTGCTTTGTTTTCTTCCCCTTCTCAGGCCTGGTGTACGCTAGAAAATTAGGTTGGTTTAACTATGTTGGTCAGGGGTATGAAAAATCCACATCCCTTGAGTGGAGGCATTAAGCCAAACTCAGTCCCTGTGTAGATAGTGCTAGGTCAATAGAAGAATTCTATCAATCTAGCCGCTGCCTCTCAGGAAGGTGGATTATCTATGCCAATGGGAGAACCACTCCTGTTAGCATAGATCGTGTCTACATGGAATCACTATAGGGACTCAACTGCATCTCTGTAGCATATTAAGTTTAGACTAGCCCTCAGAAAATACCTCTTTTCTCAAAGCCTCACTCTCACTGTATATACCTGAGTCCAATTGCCATTTTGCTCAATAATTTTCATTACAGGACATAGGTGTAAAGTCTTCCTTTTGTCTCAGATAAGTTTTACCCAGTCAGCCAGCCAGCCAGGCCATCTCAGAGAAAGCCTCTAAGATAGTTTCAGCCGTCAGACCTATTCAACCTTAATAACTTACGATCACAGTTCTTGTGACTGCATGGGAGTGTGCGGAAACTGTCTTCCCACCCCCACCCTGATATTGCAACACATCTCAGAAATCCTATACATAAAACACATTGTTGGGTACAGATCAATATTCATAACCCCTACATTTGTCACTTAAGTAGTACTTAAGGGAATTAAGGACTCAGCTGTCATTGAAAGTCCCCTAGGCCCTTTTAAAAATCTCATCCTATAAGACTATCAGTGGGCCAAATAATAACCCACTTTGTGCACCCATCCCCTTATTCCCTTGCACCAGTGTGCCATACCACTGCTTCCTTCCTACAAGGAGAAGCAGGCTGTGCAGAGCTGCTGCATTCCTCTCCGATGCAGGTGGGTGAGAAGGGATGAGAGGGCTTGGAGAATAGCTGGAGACATGACTCTGCCCCCGAACAGTCTAAGTGGCATAGTTATGCAGGCACATACACTACACTAGTTATAGATTTGTCACAATTTACTTCTTCCTGGAGCAGCTAAGAAACTGTAAGGGAGTCACCGTCTCCCTCTCAAGGGTAGCACAACAAACTGCCTGCTAGATCACGAAGTGATGAATGGTGATCTGGTCCAGTGTGAGCATAAGTGGTAGAATTTGGTCCTTAGAAAATAGCTTTGGTTCAAATTGTGAACTCTCTTACTTAAACTGTGTTTAAACAGACTACCCATGTGAGGAACCCATGTAAATAAGGGGCTCAGAGTCTGGTCTTGTGTCTCTTTACATCTTTCATCTTTAAAGTAAATTAAATGTCCATATCACAAAGAAATATACAATAAAAGCAGATAGCTAGCAACGGATAAAATAGAATATCAACATGTGCCACCACTGATTTGCATCTGATCAGGGATTAGCAATGTCTAGTGAGGATCTCACAACAATTAAAGCTTCATCTTCTTGCATTCTGTTTGAAATGGTTTAGAAGCTATTATTCTAGGATTAAAGGAATCTAACAAAGGATAAAGCACAAACCAAGAAAAGAAAAAAATAGTATTTTTGTGCAGCTTGAGTAAATAGAAAGGACGTGGAATGTATGGCTTGGGAACTAAAATAATGGGGTTAGAAGCTGTTTTTTCAAACCTAGCTGCAGTTCTCCACAATTTTTTTTTCACATTAAAATAAAATTACTTTATGTGCTGGCATAAGACTCGTTTCAAATGAGCTTCACCAAGCTGATGATTTTCTTACTTACTTACTTACTTACTTAATCACACTCAAGTTCCATCATACACATTCATTCACTCAGTAGTATATTGAAACTCAAGATTTTAGAAAATTTACTTACACTGACTTAGGCCATGTCTACACCGCCACTTATGTTGGCAAAACTTATGTCACTCAGGAGTGTAAAAATACACACCCTTGAGCAACATAAGTTTTGCCGACATAAGCGCTCGTATGCAAAGTGCTATGTTGACGGGAAAGCTTCTCCAGCCAACAGAGCTACCGCCATTCATTGAGGTGGTTTTATCGTATCAACAGGAAAGCTCTCTCCCGTCGGCATAGAGCAGCAACACAAGAAATCTTACAATGTTGCAGCTGCGTCAGTACAGCTGTGCTACTGTAAGTTCACTAGTGTAGACATGGCCTTAGGCTATGTTGGTGTCTGAACTCTATGTCATATAAAAGGTTTAGCTCCAATACTCCCATGAGTCAGTTATATTCATTGTGGTTAGTTCCTGTCTATAGAGTTTTGAAGACATCTTATTTTCTTATAGCACTCAACTTAAAATTTTCTTTCAATCCAAACTTCCACTGTAGCTTACAACATAATTAAACCTTTTAAAATAAGACCACACACGGATAACCTCCTATATGTAAAACATTGCAAAGGTGTGGTTCTTGGCATACAGTGAGGTTGGCTCAGGAACTGTATTTTCATTGTGTGTGTACAGTGCCTAGCACAATGGGGTCTTCTGCTAGTAGTCTCACTCGAAGGCTAAAGCACGTAAACTACCAGCATAAGAAGAGAAGCAGGAAAAGGTACCACAGACTTATTTAACAAGAGAAGTGTTCTCTATGCCAGAGGGCCAGACTATCTCCAGAAGCAGAAGACACAACAAGGAGGAACGGGAGCAGGAAGTACCTGGCCGTCCTTAAGGTCATAAGACTCTTAAGAATGGGGAAAACTCTGAGGAAGGGAATTGCAATCACGTTTGTCGTCTATTCTATAGCTCTGTAACTCTAGTGTGATTTTTAAAAGTGTGTGGGAGTGCTTCTGAAGGTGCTTTGTGAAGCTTATATTCTTTATTTAAATTATGATCCGGAGTGCCCATGAAGGTGGACCTCTGGGAAGGGCTTGCATAAGTTACGAGGAAGGTTTACGGGGGCCAGTGCTAGTCTCAGGGCTGAGGGCAGTTGGAGTGGAAAGTCCCACATCCTAAGGGAGATGGCCAGACAGGAAGTCTAGACCCGGGAGCTGGCCTGACAGGCCAGAACTAGAGACAATGTGGGATGTTGGATGCTGCTAAGAACCAGATGGTCTGAAAACATGTGGGATCCAAAGTTTGGATTCAATACAGCAGACTGGTAACTATCTGCTAAAGGGGATTCAGCAAAGCCTGTAATATCTATGCCCTAAGGTTGGCAGGAGGGTGCATTGGGACAGTAATAGCTGTGTAGGCAGACTTTGGCATCTCACTGTAAAGGTGGGAAGAAGGTCAGGTTTGCAGGGGCAGAAAGAGGGAGAAAAACAACAAGCAAAACATAGACATTTTACAAAAGATGGTGTTTGTTTTCTGCCTTATCTTTTCAGAGTGTGAGCTCTCTGGGGCAAGGATTGTTGTTTTTATATATTTGGGGAGTACCAAGCACATTTTGGGTGCTACCAAGCTCCGAGTAAATAAGATTTGTATTTACAAGGAAATGTAGGATTCTTGGATCCCGATAAGTAAAGTCATTAAACCATGGTAATTATTCCATGCCATTTCAACACATGTAGAACTATACCACATTGATATTTCTCTCTGTGCTCAGACCTGCACATTTCCCTGTTTTGGGCAACGTAGAATAAATAAGACACGATGTTTATTTTAGAGTTAGCAGCTAAAGCCGGTTACTCTTCCCATATCAATGATTTATTGCAAAGTATATATATTTTTTGTATGATGATGAAATGAGAAATGAGACATTTGCAGAAGTTTAAATTAATCAACAACATCTGTTACAACTAAACAATGTATCTATTACAAATAATTTCTTCACTGCCACACTATTCAATATTTTCATTAATGACCTGAAAACAGAGTGGAAAATATGCTTATAAAATTTCCAGATGACACCAAGCTGGGAGGGATAGCTAGCACTTTGGAAGACAGGATTAGAATTCAAAATGACCTTGACAAATTGGAGAAAGGGTCTGAAATCAACAAGATGAAATTCAATAAAGACAAGTACTACACATAGGAAGAAAAAAACCAAAGGAACAACTACTACATGAGGAATAACCAGCTAGATGGTAGTATTGCTGAAAAAAAAAGTGTGGAGGGGGGAGGGGCGGGGATGATAGTGGATCCGATATTGTACATGAGTCAACAATGTGATGCAGTTGTTAAAAAAAGCTAATATCATTCTGGGGTTTATTAACAGCCATGTTGTATGTGAGACACAGGAGGTAATTGTCCCACTCTACTCAGCGCAGCTGGAGTACCATGTTCAGTTATGAGCATCACACTTTAAGAAAGATATGGACAAATTGGAGGGAGTCCAGAGGAGCTCAACAAAAATTAAAAAGGTTTAGAAAACATGTTTAGTCTTGAGAAAAGAAAACTGAGGGCTCAGTAACAAATATATTAAGGGCTACTGTAAAGAGGATGATGAATAACTATTCTCCATGTCCACTGATGGTAGGACAAGAAGTAATGGGCTTAATCTGCAGCAAGGGAGATTTAGGTTAGATATTAGAAAAAACTTTCTAAATATAAGGATAGTTAAACACTGGAATAGGCTTTGAAGGGAGGTTGTGGAATCTTCAACATTCGAGGTTTTTAAGAAAAGATTGAACAAACACTTGTTAGAGATGGTCTAGTGCAGAGGGCTGGACTAGAGGGCCTCTCTAAGGGCCTTCCATCCATAGACGCCAAATCTATGGGCACTCTGGGGCTGGAGCACCCAAGGGGAAAAAATGGTGGGTGCTGAGCAACCACCGGCAGCCCCCCTAGCAACGCCTCCCGCCCTCTGCAAAACAGCTGTTTTGCAGTGTCGCTGCAGGGAGGAAAGAGGGTGCAGCATGCTCAGGAGAGGGGGCAGAACTGGGGAGGGCAGGGGTGGGGAAGAGGCAGGGCAGGGGCAGAGCCAGGGTGGGAAGAAGCAGGGTGGAGGTGGGGCCTGGGCAGAGCCGGGGGTGTAGGGGGAATCCTTCAGTTATCAATTCACTTCGACATACACAGTCCACACAGTTTGAACGTTAGACCTGCTTGGGATAAAAATAAACCAAACATTTATTTAATAAAAGAAAACACAGATTGATGAAAAAACCACAGATGAAATAGTAAGTGAGAGCAAAGGTGTAGAAATTACATAGAAAATAAATCTAAAGACACAACCTCAGGCTTTACATTCTATATTAGATAAAAATCTCTTTTCTAATACTATTGCTTTTGAACAGTTGCCTACTGTTCCCTCTAGCTATCGGGGGAGATGCAGCATTCACAGACAGCTTCCTGCCCAAAGGCTGTGAAGGAGAAGTTTATGCTATGCTCTGCAAGCACATACCAGTGCAGTGTGCACTCCTCCAGCATTTTTAGTCACTAGGCCATATCCTGGATCCATTGAAGTCAGTGGCAAAACTCCCATTCATTTAAATGAGGCCAAGATTTCACTCATTAGGCCTACCTCAAACACAATGACTTCAGGAACTATGCCCTGTGTGCAGCCACTCCTCACTACCTCCACCATCCCCACCAACAGCAACTTGGGCAGTGCCTTAGATCAATCTCTAAATATTAAAATATCAGAGGAATCAAGGGTCATTGGAGCACAACTGAGGTCTAGTGCGGCTCAGCTAGCACCAGGGAGCCCTCTATAGACAGTTCAACTGGAAAGCAACTTCTGGTAAGATGTTCAGTTTTCATAATAAAATAATGGGAACTAAACAACAAAATGAATCATATAGTTAGCAGAAAGGAGCAAATTATTAATAATTATGTTTACTACAGTCATGCCTATGGGCCAGTCAAGAATGGGCTCCTGTTGTGCTAGGCACTGCACACATCCACAGTAGTAGACAGTCTCTATCCCAAAGAGCTTACAGTCTAAAATAGACACATGGTTTGACAAGACAGATGTTTTGAATTCTCCCACTTCCAATCCTTTCTTGAGCAGATGAAACAGAAAGACAGTGGTTTATCTGTCAATATTTAATTAAAAGCTAACACATTTATTTCACTCCAGGTGCAGCGTGTATTTCTTGAAAGGGCATTCCAGAGGGAAACAAAGGTTACAAATATATTTAATGGTGACAAGGCAGACAGAAAAGCGCGCATTAGCAAATTGATTACTACAACTGCACTTCATTGTGTGCAGCATGAACAGAAAGTAAATTTCCAAAAGTATTTACCTTTAAGATTTCTAAGCGTTTTGTTTTGTTTTTTGTTTAATGGATAATATGTAAATAGAGTTGAAAGTATTGGTATTCAAAAATAAGTGGGAAAATTGCAGATTTTCTATCTATTTGGAAAAAATATACTTGGGGGAATAACATCTAGTCAAGTGGGGGAAAGAATTTGATGCATTCTAGGATGGTATGACTTCCTTAATCCCCCTCTGAAGTTCAATTTCCAGAAGACAGTCAAGAATTCCAGGAGAAGTCTTCAGAAAAGAAGATTCTTGGGAAGAACATAGCTGGATGGCAAACACATCCCTCTATGTAAAATAAACAAACAAATAAATACAGCAAAGCAAATTATTATTTATAATTGCAATTTCTCTGGTCTCAGAATTTGGCCTCAGCAACACAATCTAAAGTCGTAAATTCTGCAGTACTGCATTTTCAAGGACATATATCTTCTTTTTACCCATACACAATAGGTTAGACCCCTAAAACTTTCATAGTTAGTGAGATATAAAAGTGGATGGGTAGGGTTCTGTGGCCTGCCTTGTGCAGGAGGTCAGACTAGATGATCATATTGGTCCCTTCTGACCTATGAGTCTATATCAGACATCCAGAATTTACACAATTAGTAAGAAAGACACATTCTGCTCTCAGCTATATACTGTAGATGTAGTCCCATTGACATCATCTGTGCTGCACACTCATGAATGAGAACTTTTATTTAAAACAAATACATTGTGTAGACATGATAGGAGAAGACCACTGCTAACCAGCAGTAACATAACACAGTGATGCGTCAGCAGCATGGCAAATGTACCTGAAAGAGTATTCCAGTGTGATGCACTACCTGGGAAATTAGGAGAAAGATGTTCTTTACGCTTGCCTGAAATGTATGCATCCTGCAAAAATGTTTTGTTGAAAGCATCTACTGAAATTCACATAAGAATGTCTAAACACCACTCAGAGCACAAAGTTTTCTTCCAGATTCTGTCATCCTCATTTCCAGGGGAGAACCTAGCAAACACTGCACTTTTGTGTACACTTATGCCATCACAAATAACATTTGCTTGAAGAACGGGCCAAAGATTTAGGTCAGCTCTTATTTTACCCAGTTAGGTTTGGCTGGCTCCAGTACAAACAGAGTGATGTGACTTTCTGCAGTGACAGCATTTTTTTCTGATCTGTGGAAGACCTGGGTTTGGATCTCTTGCTCCCACAGTTCTTGCTATCATATTTGAGACAGGGACTGTGACCCTTTCAAATATCGTAGTACAATTAAATTATGAAGAGGGTAAGGTTAGTCTTGTGGTTAAGGCACTGGATTAGGAGAAAGAAGACCTGAGTGAGTTTCCAAGTTCTACCCCAGAGTTCCTATATATCCTTGAGCAGGTAACTTAATCTCTCTGTGCCTCAGTTCCCCACCAATAAGTGGGGATAATAATACTTCCTTTTTCTGTCTAGTCTAATTAGAATGATAGATTTCAGGGCAGGCACAGTCTCTTACTAGGTATTTGTACAGTACCTAATATGTCCACCCAGCATTTAAATACCCACAGCTGACCTGATTCAGCTGACTCATGCTCATGGGGCTTGGGCTGCAGGGCTAAAAATTGCAGTGTTAGACATTCGGGCTCAAGTAGGGGGAGAGTTCCACAGCTCAGGATCCAGCCTGAGCCTGAATGTCTACAGAGCAATTTTTAGCCCTCAGGCAGAAGCCCTGGAAGCCCAAGTCAGCTGACCCAGGCCATCTGCATCCATGCTGTCAGTCTTTTATTCCAGTGTAGATTCAACCTAAGTGCATCTACACTGTAATAAAACACCCACAGCTGGTCCAAGTCAGCTGACTCGGGCTCACAGGGCTTGGGCTGTGGGGTTATTACATGTTTGGGCACAGCCACACTGCAATTTTATAACCCGCAGCCTGAGACCCCAAACCCAAGTCAGCTGACATGGGCCAGCCACAGGTTTTTTTATTGCAGTGTAGACATACCCTAAGGGCTACCATAATACAAACCAATAATAATAAATAATAATAATAATAATAATAATAATGTAATTCCAACCTTAAAAGCAAATAAAACTTATATTCTTGCTAGCTGTCATGCTCTGAATCCCCAATATCTGTTCTCATGGACATGACTGTTACTGTCAGCATCATCACAAGAGTATTTACTTATTGGCTGGATAGAGATGAATTCTAAGAAATCTGATTCATTATTTATTTGGTGTCATCTGCTTTTTCCTGTCATCATTAATTCATTAATTAGTTAATGTTTGTGCAGAATTTTGACATTTTACAGCTGCATACTGTTAGTTTTAACTATTGCAGAATATTTGTGTAGCACCAGGTGGTCTCTTCTGTGTGCAGTGAGATGGACCAAGAGCATAAAATTTGATTTCCTTCTTAATCTGAATCAGTGTCCTTAATCTAGAGTAGGCGTAGAAGATATATTTTTAAAAGGAAAGACTTCGTCAATCCAGCCGAGTTTTACCTAGAGATCTGCCTCTTGAAGTCAATTGCCAAAAATTTAAACACAGTGGAATTCATATAATGTGAACTTGCTTCCCCTTGCATATAGCAGCATTTAATGCTGCCAAAAAGTTGGCACTAACAAAGTATGTATACTGCACAAAACCTCCATAATAGCACTGTACATACACTTTATACTGGGTCTAATATAACTTTGGAGTATGTAAGCAGTGCAAGAATTGTTAGCACATCATTACATCTTTTCTTACCCTATAAAAAGAAAAAAAGAAAGGAAACTGGATATTTGAAATCTTTGTTTCTAAGTAGAACTATGGACCCCTCAAAAATATATATCCTATCATTGCTAATCTTTTTAAGCAGGAGGAAGTTATAAAGTATCCACAGGTATCTTGGCGGTGGAGGTGGGGTCACCATGAGGACAGCGTCCAAGTCCTTACAGAACTGGCAGATCTTAGGTGCAGAACCAGAGTGACGGTTTGCCTCCCTCACCTTATGGTACGCCTGCCTCAGCACCTTTATGTTCACTCTGCACTGCAGCATGTCCTGATCACAGCCCTTTTTGCACAAGCCTCAAGAAATGTGCCTGTAGGTATCCCAATTCCTACAGCTCAAGCGCAGCTGGGACTGCACAGCCTCCTCTCCCCATATACTGATCAGCTCCAACAGCTCCGCAGTGGTCCAAACCGGAGAGCTTTTTCTGCAATAACCTGCCATAGTCACCTGGGAAGATGCGATGAGATCTCTCCACACCAAGCCAGCAGGAAATGGAATTTCAAAAATTCCTGGGGCTTCTAAGGAGGAGGGGCAGGTGGCTGTTTACCTGGCTGCAGGGCAGTGGAGTTCAAACTGCTGACCAGAGCAGTCATGATGGACATTGTGGGACAACTCCTGGAGGCCAATCAAGCGTGGTGTCTATACTGGCACTTTGTTGACAAAAATTTAGAAGAAAAAACATGTCTCTCATCGGGGTGGTTGTATTTTGTCTCAAAAACAGGGCATTTTTGCCACCAAAAGTGGCATTGCAGCGTGTATGCATTCCAGCTTTTGTCGACAAAAGGCAGCTTTTGTTGACAAAACATTGTAATGTAGACAAGGACTTAGGCTATTTCTGCTGTCTCTAAAGTAAATGATAAAACTCCTAGTGAGTTCAATGGTAGCAGAGGTCCAATACAAATGCTTTTGAAAATCCCACTCATAATTTATATGCAAATACTGTCTACATGACTTACGATTTATATACTGAATATATGAAATCATAAATAGACTCCTTTTGTATATACAATCTGTATACTGAAGTATCATATACAAGATGCATATACTAGATGCATATATAAAATATGCAAATACAACCTTTCCAAATAAGAAATGTTAAAATCCTCACATAGCTGGTGATCTGTGTAAAATGCACACATACTCACAGCACACCCAAGAAGCCAGTTCATACAGATGTTACAATCCAATAACTGCACATACAGATGGCTGTTTAGATGAGCAAACTATGATGGTGGTCAAATGCAAAGATAGGTTTACATCATGGGAGTGCATGACTCATCCACTGCCCCAGACTTCAAAAACTGAGCACATGTGATGGAGTGACTACCCCATACTCACTCTGCAGGATTTAATGCAGGCCAGATGGGCCAATTAACCTATTAGGCATCTGATTAAGGAGGATCAGCTGCGCAGGAGCAGCCAAGGCCTATAAAGCCTAGGAAAAAGCGAGGCATGAGTGCAGAATGCAATCACTCCTTGGGAAGAGGCTTTGGGAACCATAGGCCCAGGAAGAGAAGGGGAACCAGTGGTAGGAAGAAGCCCAGGATAAAGCAATGAGGCCCAAGAGAGAAGGTCCAGACTGCTGAGCTGAGGATCCCTGGGCTGGAACTCAGAGAAGAGGGTGGGCCTGGGTTCCCCTACCAGCAAGTGGCATAATGCAGGAAGATTGCCTAGGATTGTTGAGGAGCTAAATCTTCCCCTGGAAGGAACATGGACAGTTAAACAGCTGGAGGGCTGGACCATGAAGAGGATGCTGCAGGCAAACAGCAGAGACAGTGACAGTATGTAAACCATGGATTAGGGGGAGGGACTGTCAGCCTCAAGTTAATTCTCAGAGTACTAGGAGGAGACACCAGTCTGGCGGTGAGTGGTGTGCTCCATGATAGGAGAAAACCAAGACCCTTTCTGTTTGTCACTAGTATCTCTTTCATGTGAAAGACTGTCACACTAAAACAGGTCCTAATATCCCAGGCTGTGTGTAAACTATTGGTATAGCTTTCCATAATCCTACAGTGGTGTCATACTACCAATATCTAATTCATTGTTTTAGGAAGGCCTTTGGGATATAACTGAGTTCCCATCTTAAAAGTTGGATAATACTTACATATTATAAATTCACATGGGAGCTTGCAAGATGAATTACTTAATGGCTGTACTGCACTTCTAATATGTGAAGTGCTCTATAATTTTCTAAATACCATTATTACAGGGGCAGAGAAAGAGAAATACACCATATACAACTAAATCAAATGGCAGCTACTTCTCCTCTCCCTGACTTGGGGAATTAGCATTTGGCTACAGCTCCTACCTTCTCATTAGTTGCTTCACTCCACTTGTCATAAACAGATAGCTAAGGGTTAATGTCTCGTTAACCCTTTATAGGTGAAAAAACAGTGACCTGCAAACACCTGACCAGAGGACCAATCAGGAGACAAAATACTTTCAATCTCATGGAGGGAAGCCTTTGTTTGTGGGTTTGGGTTTGGCTTTGTTCTCTCTGGGTCCTGGACGGGACTAGAGGTGCAACCAGGTTTCTGCCAATCTCCCTGCTACAGTCTCTTATCTATTCAGAATTGTGAATAAGAACAAAGGCGGTTATAGTCTTTTAATTTGTTTTCTTATTTGCATATGTGTACTTGCTGGAAGTAGCTTAAATTGTGTTTCTGCTGGAGAAAGTTTCTTTCTATTGTTTATAAGTTGAACGAACCTGTAACTGTTTACCATCTAAAGTGCAGAGATAAACCTTTTACTTTTTTTCATTTTTATTAAAAGTTTTGCTTTTTAAGACCTGTTTGATTGATTGTTTTTTCTCCTAGTTAAGCTTCAAGGGAATTGTGTCTGTACTCACCAGGAAATTGGTGGGGAGAAGGGAAGGATAAATTTTCTCTTTGTGTTATATTCACGCAACTTGTTTGCCTCTGGGTGAGGGGGAAGGTAACACTCCTTTCGGTGTGGTGATTCAAGAAGTTGAATCAGGTGATCTCCTAGTGTTCCCAGGGCGGGAAGGAGCTGAGAGGGAAAAGGGAGGGGGAAGGGAATGGTTTATTTCCCTTTGTGAGACTCAAGGAATTTGGGTCTTGGGACCCCCAGGGAAGGTTTTTGGGAGAGACCAGAGTCTATCAGGCGCTCTACTGATAGGCTGCCACCAATCAGATCTAAGCTGGTAATTAAGCTTAGGGGAATTCATGCTAGTACACATATTTTGGTTGCTAAGGTCCAGAATTGGGAATTATACTTGACACCACTTCCCTCCCTCTTGTTTCAGTCAGCCTATACAGTGGATAAGGTAAACAGTAAATCACTACCTCTGAGGAGAAAGTAGGGAGGCATAGTGACTCTGAGGAGTGTTTCTAGTCACATTGTTTCCCAGGGCTACTCCTGAGTTCATGCAGCTCAGGCATTACCCCTTGCTCAGGGATGTGCTTAAAGACAATATAACAGTTACTCTTTGCACTGGAGATCTACTGCTAAGTTATGCTCATCCAGTTATGGAACAAAAATAGACTATGTGATTTAAGTGACCAATCCAAACAACTCAAATACTCATAATGAAGTCTCATCAGCAATCTAGTCTAAGAATTACTTGCCAAAATTAATTAGGGCTCAGTTCTATCACACTTAGACTAAGTTGTACTTTGTTCTATTAGTATTCTCAGTGATATAAAAGGGGCTACTAGTAAAGGAAGGTGGCAGAATATGACATTTGGTGAATGAAAAAAAGAGATGCAGTTTCTTGAATAAATTATTCATTACAATGTGTGTAACCTGCTGTAGTGCTATCTGATAGTCTCAGATAAACCAGTAGGAACCCTAAATATCTGAATAGCATTGCCTCACTGGGATAAATGTATAGGGTGGGATTTTTCAAAAGCTCTCAACATTGGCCTAACTCTGCTGGCATTAAAGTCAACTGGAGTTATTCCATTGATTTTAATAGGTGCTGAGTTAGGCTAATACTGAGCACTTTTGAACATCCCACCTGTAGTGTGCTGGCTGTCTTATATTTGAATCACTGAACTTTGCTAGATGGAATTAGAATTTCTTAAGCCCTAATGTTGCTGGCACAGAAGGGTTTTCTGCTCTTTTGAAAGAAGATGGACCCTCACTGGAGTATGTGACCCTTTATAAGCATCTTTCTGTTTGGTAGAGAGAATCAGCAGTGAGTCTCAGAGCCCAGGTCTACAGACTCTGGCTTACAGGCCTTGTGCTATGGCTCAAAAACAGCAGTACACACACCGTGGCTCAGGCTGTAAATCCGGCTCTGAAGACCACTCTTCTCCCTAGGCTTCAGAGCTCATGCTCCAGCCTGAGCCCAAACATCTACACAGCTGTTTTTAACATCATAACATGAGTCTGGGTTTGTAGACCTAGGCTCTGAGACTTGCTGCGACAGGTTTCAAAACAATGTATATGTACCCTAAATCTGTATAGATCCAGTGAGTCTATGGATGTCCAGTAGAACCCTGGAGGCTTGGAGCCAGATTAGTGAAATTTGCAGAGTATTAGAGAAAACTAAGTTGGATCTTAATAAATCCTCACTGGTATAAATCAGCAAAGTTTCACAGACTCAGTTCCTCCCAGTGTACCCCATAGGCAGGACCAGCGCTAGGGGTTTGAGGGCCCTAGGTGCACGGCAATTTTGCCGTCCTGCGCGCTGGTCCCATGGCTCCAGTGGAGCTTCCGCAGTCATGCCTGCAGGCGGTCCACTGGAGCCGCGCGAGGAGCTGACCGTCTGCAGACAAGACTGCGGCAGCTCCACCGGAGCCGCAGACCAGCAGACCCTCCGCAGGCACCACTGCGGCAGCTCCACCGGAGCCACCTGCCATCCCCTCCAGCAAAATGGCGCCCATCAATTATTCTGGCACCCTAGGCGATTGCCTAGGCTGCCTAAATGGTAGCGCCGGCCCTGCCCATAGGACAGTATGGGATGGCTTTGCTTCTTAGCACTGGCTGTGCTTAACAGGCACAATTTTGCACAGATGACCGAGGAGACAGACAAGCAAACAAAAAACAGCACATTGACTTAAAATGCAGTGAATAGATGTATGCAAAGAAGAAAATGGTAACAAAAGAACTGAGGAGGAAGAGAGCTAGTAATTTTATCTAAAACAGAGTGCACAATCCATTTAGCAATTTTACTGCAGTGCAAATAAGTCCCTCATACCATTAGCAAAAATATTTCTTAGGAAATATTGAACTGTAGCGCAAAATTGATTAGCATGTTATCACTACTCATCTAGATCTGCTTTCCATTATTTTTATTTTATAAAGCAAAGCATGTTTTTATACAAGCCAAAATATTTCCCAGCTATATTTTGCTGAGAGCTCCCAGCTCTACTAGCAGAAATATAATCTCAGTGGCTGGATAAATTCATGGTGGTTTGCTTATCCTGTGCAGTAATTTTAGCATCTAAACCTCGACAATTTCATAGTTCTGTAAAGCTCTCAAAAATATCAGCTGTGTTGAGAAAAGCTGCTATACTATGGATAATTCAAAGGCAGAAAATGCAATGGGAAAGACCATGCTTATTCCTACCCTTGAAGTAGTTATAGGAGCTGGTCTCTTCAAAAAGAGGCCAGTGACTTTAAAAAAACAAATATTACATCTACTAACAATCAAGTGGCTGCCTCCTCTAAACATCAGGCTGCAAGTAAACTTTAAAAGTCTCATTTTAAATAGTAAACTTCTGCCACAGGTACTTCAAAGACAGATTCGCTTGAACATGGAAAGAATATGAAAATAATGGTTTCAGGTCACGCTAGAGATTAATTTGGGTCTTTAAATTTACAAACACACATTTTTAAGTACAAATCCATGTTTTGATACCCCAACACATGGGATTTGCACATATATTGGACCATTAGAGGTCCAGCCACCAAACTGGCACATAGATTTATAGATTTTTAGAACCAAAGGGACTATTATGATCATCCATTCTGACCTCCATAACACAAGCCAAAGAATGTCACCTAGCAATTCCTGTCTGAAATAGAGCATCTTGTAAAAAGACATTCAAACTTCAGGTAGTGAAGAATCCAAGGTAATTTGTTTCATTTGTCAACTACTCTCACTGTATTGCACCTTATTTCTAGGCTGAATTTGTCAAGCCTCAGCTTCGAACTATGGGGTCACATTATGCCTTTTTCTGCTCATTTAAAGAGCCATCTACTATCACACATCCCTTCTGCATGTAGGTACTCTTAAACTGTGATCAAGTCACCTCTTAATGGAGTGAGCTTCTTTAGTCCCACTATAAGGCAAGTTTTCCAGTCCCTAAATCATTCTTGTAGCTTTTCTCTGAACTCTTTCTAATTTGGCCAACATACTTTTGGAAGTGTGGAAACCAGACGGATGTCTTATGCAGAGGTAATACTCTGATCTGGTTGTGACAAATATTGCAACTCCATCAAGTATCTTTGTAGACCACTGTATTAAATTTATGGCTAGATTATGTTTTACTCCATAAGATAATTTGGTTGAGAGAAATTGAGGCAGATTGTTCAGTTACACTGGTGTCAATTCAGAATAACTCAGTGACTTCATCAAACTTATTCTTGATGTACTCCACTGTAAATGAGAGTTTATGGGGAAGGGTTACTATAGCACTTCCAGGAACCCAAAAATAGTGGAGGGGTGATTAAGGTGAGTCACTGAGACTAAACGACTCCCAAGAGGTACTACCCCCTGGAGAGGTTTGCCTAGCCTGATTCAAATTGAGTTTTTCCAGAGACTCAAAGAAAGCACTTTTGGTATGAAAAGGCTGAGTATGAACGGGCCCTAGGAGTTTAAACTGACACAGGGCCTTCTTTGATTCAGCAAACAAGATGCCCTAATCCTACTGATAGACTGGAAGAACTTTGGCCTAGTAGTGTCTCATAAGACTGAGGGGCAATGTCTGGCATGTTTAAAGTATGTTTAAATGTTTATTTCTGTTATGCTTTTACCTTAAGAATAATTGTGCTTGCTTTAAAAAAGCTATGTGGTAACTTGTAACTGCTGGCAATACACTGTTCATAGCCCTTGGAGAGAAAGCAATGCATGGGCACTAGTCATTGGATAGACTGGCTTGCTGGAGATATCAATGAGCATGGCACTGGGCTGTGCAGCCTTATGATCCCTAGTTATAAGGGAGTGGAACAAGGGTCTCTGCCCAGAGACTGGTGATAACTACAGACCTGAGACCTGACTGGGCACTCCTGAAGTGGGCCACAGAGGGAAATACGGGTGCAGTTACCCTGAAACTGTGACAATATGGTGGCAATGTGTATGGGATCTATGACAGTGTGACTGCCATAAGGGTCAACAGCAGTGAACACTGGTATCAGAGATGGAAAGGCACAGAGAAAAGGGGGTCTTGTAGTATTTTGGGGAAGAGAATAGTGAAAAGAGACTGAAACATGAATTAGGGACCACTGAAGAAAGAGCAGCTGTTGAACTTGTATGAGCAGCAAGATTTATTTGCTACTGATCTGGAAAAATTGGAAGTGGTAGTCACACTCTGCTCAGATGATCTGAGATGGGTGGTGTACCTCCCCCAGATGGGGTCAGGAGAGTTCCTTTTTCCTCCTACTGGGTGTGCAGGGACCAAGGAGATGGTGCCACAGATGGTCCAGCAGAGGTAGTAGTGATGACAAGAGATGGACTTTAAGGCCAGAAGGGACCATCATGATCATCTAGTCTGACCTCCAGCACATTGCAGGCCACAGATGCTCACCCACCCACTCCAGTAATAGACCCCTAACCTCTGGCTAAGTTACTGAAGTCCTCAAATCATGGTTTAAAGACTTCAAGTTACAGAGAATCCACCATTTACACTAGTTTAAACCTGTAAGTGATCAATGCCCCATGCTGCAGAGGAAGGCATAACATCCACTCCCCCCCACATCCAGATCTCTGCCAGTCTGACCCAGGGGAAAATTCCTTCTCAAAGCCAAATATGGCAGGCAGTTGGACTCTGAGCATTTTGGCAAGATCCACCAGCCAGACACATGGGAAAGAATTATCTGTAGTAACTCAGAGCCCTCCCCATCTAGTATCCCATCACCAGCCATTGGGGGTAGCCTGAGATGTGGAGTTAAGAGTGGAACTAAATTACTGTGCAGGAGAGAGGACTGGGGCTGGAGTCAGCACTGGAGTGACAAACTTGCTGACCAGGACAAATGCCACCAGGTCAAACAGGAGAAGAGGGTCAAGTCACATCCATGGGACCCAGGAGGAGGAACACAAGGGGTTCAATATTCTTCCTCCTTCCCCCAAGAAACTGAGATTATGCTGTGCCCCAACTTCCCAGGATGTGGGACAGAGAAAGGAACTAGGCTTTGGGGAAGAATGTTTTTATGTGAATTATTGTAATTTAAAATTATAGAAGATATTGTCTGCCATTACACCCCACATAGATGACTTGTGCCTCCCCATACTGCAGGGACACAATCTAAAGGATGTGACCACCCCATGCGTCTCCTCTGGCCAGCGACTCCTCGCAATGCTGTGCCAGCTCAGAGCCACTGTGCTGTCCCTGCCCCATACTGCCTGCAGGGGGACTCTGTCCTTCTCCCATTGTGCCTCCCCAGCAGCATGCTTGACTGCTCTCCCTGGCAGGTGGGCTTGAGCAGGGAATGGAAGTTGCAGAACGGAGACACTTCTCATATAGCTCAAGTTGGCTGCTCTGGCCTGGCTGCCACAGACAGGGGCCAAGCAAGCTGGAATCATGCTGGGGGTGGGGTGAAGGTACAGGAAACATATAAAAGATATTGTAACTTCAGGGATGACTGTATTAAATTTATGTATGGTATGTGTATGATTGTGTTCTACTCCATGGGAGAATTTGGTCCAGATAGAGTGAGGCAAATTGTTCACTGTTACACTAGTGTCAATCCACAGTAAGTCCAGTGGCTTCAGCAGATTTACTTGTGATCCACTCTCATTTATAGTGGAGTATCATCTGGTCCTCATGTGACATCAAAAGATTAAGAATATGGTGGCTGCAAAATTACAGAAGTTGAGAATTAAGGCGTGATTCTCAAAGAAGCTATGCGCTTCTCATAAGTGCACTCAGAACCTCATAGGATCAGGCCCTTATCTGCTGAACATACTACTTTAGCATATTGGACTGCAGCTAGTTGAAAATGTTACAGTGTTTTGTTTATTGACTAGAGCTCAATTTGGCCACTACAATCAGCATTATCTTTCCATGAGAGTTAAATAAACACTACAAATCATTAAGCATTGCCATTTAGGCATTTTTATGATTAATGAAGAAGATGGAATTTTGCCTCTAAAACCTAGTCATGCAGTTTTATAGATTATATTTTGATTTTTTCTTCCTATAATATACATCTTTATTCAACTCTTATACAGACTGTAGAGAACTGATGTAAAGACAACCTCTGGTAATCTCAAAACACATCATCTAGAAAGAACCAGTAGGTGAAATGAAAGATTCAGTTAAACAAGGCCAGGATAACATTTTCAGCTTAATCTAAACTGAAGTTGATCCAACTAGACAGCTGCAAAACTTCAGATCAGTCAGTGGAGCTATAAGCTTAGTTACAAGATGGAAGGAAGGAATCACATTAAAACATGGAAGACCAGGAATGATGAACTCCTAAGCTTCTTTTGCAAATACTGAATTGGACTTAATGTTTAAGATTCTTTACTTAAATTATTTACTTTCAAAGTGCTTGGGGATAATTGTTTTTATAATGAATCCAATTGGAAACTTGTTTCCATGACCTTTTAAGCGGTGATGACAACACAGTGAGCATAATAATAATGCAGGAAGTCAACATCTCAATCTGAGAAAAAATCATCATGTGGGATGATCCTCATAAAAAATTACACAAAATCCAGGCCATGGAAGCCTCTCAAGTGTTACCATTTTAGGGCACCATCCTGCAATCCTTACAAAGAGTGAGTTATGTTGCCCTTTAGTAGCTAGCCCACAAAAAAAAGAAGGCTCTGCAAATAACATCTGTTAAAATGGTTCTTTAGAACCAGGCTTGTAAAGGCATCTGTATGATTTGTTATAATTATGTGTGGTGTTTGAGGCTTATGCAGAAAAAGTCCCATTGACCTTAATAGAAGCATTACCTGAATAAGCACTATGTGCTTGGGCCTTTAGTCGGTCCCTGCCTCCCCAGTGGGTTAGTGAGATGTCTTGAGATATTATTTTTGTTGCTGCGTGGTAGCCTTACCAGTCACTGGGCCAACGGCTACAATGCTTCTAAATTCCAGCTTTTCTATAGTTTCTCTATTGTACAGGGGGAGAGGCATCAAAAGTGATTTTTAGTCACTGAAAAATGCTACCGTTTGAAATAGCAAAAAAAAAGTCAAAAGGCTGCATGTATGCTTTAAAAAAACAGTAATATTTAATAATACTAATGTCTACAGTAGTATTCCAGCAACCTCACACATACAAAATAATTCATGTTCCTAGAATACAATACATGTAAAATTCAATCATACCAGTGCATCAAAAGCTTTGTCCAATAAGCCCTGAATTCTGGCTCGTGCTCCATATGTACACACTCCAGAAAACTAACTGCTGGCATCAAGAACATGGGCAGAAGTTGTCCATTCACAATCTACCTTCCAGATGTTGCAGAGTTGCCATGCTACGAGTCTTCATAACACAAGTTGAGAAAGGGTTATTTGGTGTGATAAGAAATGATTTTACAGGGCATGCGAAAGGGATACCGTGTGCAGCTGCTCATAGCTTCATGATCCAGCTCTTATCAAAGTACATGTGATTGCAATGGGAGCTGGATCAGGCACCAAACAGAATGCTGTAGTGTATTAATAAGTAAAGGGGCAGTGTGGCCTAGTCAATAGCATGCTGCACGGGGACTAAGAAAATCTGGGTTCTATTCCCAGGTCTGCAATTGGCCTCAATATTCTCTTGCTCTGAAGAACTAATCCATGTGCACACACACACACGCATAAACAAAAATGTATGGTCAAATTCTAACACGTGTGTGTGTGTGCGCACACAGGTCTAATCCTTCACAGCAAGAAAATATTGAGGTACAATTGCTCACAGAAATATTGGTGAATGGGAATACTATGAGAACTTTAATCTGAACCCCTAAAGATCCATTTAGGCATTTATTATACTCCTTATATACTGTTCTAGCTGAGCATTTCCAACTTCATTTTAAATAGTAGCAGCAGCCTCAGACTCCTGGTGATGAATATGAATATTTGCCTTGCATTATAAAAGTGCAGATATACTGACAAGGAATACATTTTGCCTGTTCGTTTTTCTCCTTGGCTTTAAATTTTGTCATGCAGGTTTGTGTCAAGCGCCGACAACAGTGTTTATATGATGCATGGTGGTAGGAGCTAAGAAAGGTAATTAAGAATGAGAAACCCATGTAGTGAAGTGTTTCCATAAAACAAGATTCATAGTGGGAAATGTTTTTGCTCTTGCCCTTGAAATGGAACTCAAAACTATCAAACACTCAGATCCATGTAGTTCTACTCAGATATCTTTACAGTTTTCAGCAAGATTTCTTTCTAATTTGAGTCTACTTTTTTTTTTTTTGGTTAAGATAAAAGTCAAGCAAAAGAAAATAAGTGCATCTGCTTGGTCAGGGTTGGCTATTTTGCCATTTCTACAGCAGACAAAATCCTATCGACATTTGCTGCTGGGATTCAAGCTTCAAGAACTTGCATGCATCATTTCTAGATTTATTCATTGTACAAACATACGTTACCTCATTCATACTAGAGTTGTGATAATGGAAAACAGCAGAAAACACACACAAAATGGTGTAGCTAAACAACAATAAAAAAGCTCTGTTTAAAAATCTAAAAGAAACATCAGTAGGTAAAGTAATTTAAAATGAAGTTACCTTTTGTATTTAAGAATATCTTACAGTAATCATAATTCAAGGTAATAAAAATAGTATTTTACAGAAGACTCTTAATTTTCAAATTATTTTAATTAAATTGACCATGTAATGCCGTGACGAGTACTTATCAGACCATATAGAAGAGAGAAGGATGGTGCAGTGCCTAAACTGTTGGCCTATGACTTGAGAGGTCTGGGGTCAGGTCTCTGCTCTGCTACACATTTCTTGTGTGATGTTGGGCAAGTTACTTACCCTTTCTGTACTTCAATTCCCAACTGTAAAGCCAGGATAACGGCACTTCTCTTCTTCACAAGAGTGTGGTGAGGATAAATAAATTTAAAAATTAGGTGGTGCTCATTAATATTTATGTGCCCCACCCCATATCATGATCAGTTACTTCAACAAACAAGTGGTGTTTATGATCAATACTTGATTTACCCATTATGGGCCCAGCTGTGCCACCTTTACTCAAGTTGAGTAGTTAGTCTCACTGAGTAAGGTACTATCTGCAATGTAAAGTACTACTCAATATGAGTAAGGCAAAAATAATATCCTGCATTCAAATCTAATTTTATATCTTCTATTGTAGTGTAGCTATAATAGGAAGGAAGATTTAGAACAGAAGTAAGGACTGATTATACGACAAGCAGAGGCAAACCTCACTATCGTCAGGAAGCATTAGTCGGTCAACCTTTTAGACCATAAATCCATTTAAATTGGCTTTGTTTGTCACATACTTTGTTTAATATACTGGATTAATTTGAATGGCTCTCTCCTTAGAGCTAGAAGGTTGTGGAATACCGTACATGTCTTTAATCTGAGGTCCCGTTTATGCCTCTCTGGTGATTCTGCAGGTGAAAATTTGTGGTACCACAGCACTTCTGAAAAGTGTAGGTGATAATCTGACATTTTCCCTGAGTGAAACACACTGTAATGTTAAGATTTATTGCTCAGCATTTAATGGCTGATGTGTTTCCCCAGCATTATTTAGCTCATTATTTTATAGTGCACTTAGAGATGCTTTGAGTATGCAAGATGTTTATGAAATTGTTAGGCTTGTATGTGGTTTCCCTGCTGGACAAAAGGTTGGGCCATCTTAAGTCTCATTCTGCAACCCTTCACTCATGGGAGGAACCTCTGTATATATACATGGTACTAGTCACGAGACACTTGTCTATAAAGGGACTCCGTAGATGAGTATGGGCTTGCAGGACTGGACACTTCAGCTACACTTACAGAAAGTCTTTTCTGCTGTCACAAACTGTCTATTTTAAAAGTGCCTATTACTGTGACTGATAGAAGTCATTTCTTATAAATTGCATTACTTAAATCACATCGTGTACTCTTAAGAAAAAAATGCAGCCTGAAGAAATATAGCTTTAAAGTATGGAAGGAAAAAAACCTAAATTAGACAAACATGAAAAATTTTCCAGTTCTTTCCTTCAATATATCTGACTGCTGACAGCATATACAATTCTAGTTTAATGATCTTATTCATAAAAACTTACATTTCTCAAAATCCGTACTTGGATTTTCTTTACCTGTTTACAAATGAGGATAAATATGTAAGAGCAGGAAGAGCACCGTAATGCTAGCACAGCTATTATATTTGATGCATGTAGACTCTTCTCCACAGATCCCCATGATACCACATTATCATGGTTAATTCATCTGTGCATACATTCACTGATTTTGCTGCTCTGCACTAGAAACATGGTGATGAAAACCCCAAAAATAGTGTCTGTCACATAGAAAAGTCAGGAATTATGTTTTTCCACCAAGAGACTCACTACAGGAATGACTGAAGATAAAGTTCAATTTAACGTTGTTGTTTTTTAATTTGACATCTTTCCTTAGTTTTGTTTTCAGATATGCCTGAACATTTTTTGTGTCCTATTGAAACACAAGCCTACCTTCATGCCTCCAGCTTCCATCCCACACACACCACACAATCCATTGTCTACAGCCAAGCACTGAGGTATAACCACATTTGCTCCAACCTCTCAGACAGAGACCAACACCCACAAGATCTTCAGCAAGCATTCTCAAAACTACAATACCAGCACAAGGAAATAAGGAAACAAATCAACAGAGCCAGACATGTACCCAGAAGCCTCCTACTGCAAGACAAACCCAAGAAAGAAACCAACAGAACTCCACTGGCAATCACTTACAGTCCTCAGCTAAAACCTCTCCAGAGCATCGTCAGTGATCTACAACCCATCCTGGACAATGATCCCTCGCTTTCACAGGCCTTGGGAGGCAGGCCAGTGCTTGCCCGCAGACAACCTGCCAACCTTAAGCAGATTCTCATCAGCAACCACACACTGCACCATAGTAACCAGCTCAGGAACCAATCCATACAACAAACCTCGATGCCAACTCTGCCCAAATATTTACACCAGCAACACCATCACAGGACCTAACCAGATCAGCCACATCATCACCGGTTCATTCACTTGCACATCCACCAATGTAATATACGCCATCATGGGCCAGCAATGTCCCTCTGCTATGTACATCGGCCAAATTGGACAGTCCCTACGAAAAAGGATAAATGGACACAAATCAGATATTAGGAATGGCAATATACAAAAACCTGTAGGAACACTTCAATCTCCCTGGCCACACTATAGCAGATTTAAAGGTAGCCATCCTGCAGCGCAAAAAGAGAGAAACTGCTGAACTTCAGTTTATTTGCAAATTTGACACTATCAGCTCAGGATTAAACAAAGACTGAATGGCTAGCCAACTACAAAAGCAGTTTCTCCTCCCTAGGTGTTCATACCTCAACTGCTAGAAGAGGGCCACATCCTCTCTGATTGAACTAACATCGTTATCTCTAGACTGATTCTTGCCTGCATATGTATACCTGCCTCTGGAAATTTCCACCACACGTGTCTGAAGAAGTGGGTATTCACCCACAAAAGTTTATGCTCCAATACTTCTGTTAGTCTATAAGGTGACACAGGACTCTTGCTTTTATCAAGGTCAGTCATTAAATACTGCTCATAGTCTGGACAAACCTTTCTTTGAGAATGAATGACATTTACTCAAAATAACTGAAGAATAAAAGGATACGGTATTATTGCTTCTGGAATTCTGTGATAGAAAAAGGAAGAGATGATTCACTCAAAATGCCATTTTGTAATTCAACTAAATTTTGACATGGATCTCACCTCAGAAAAGGATTATTAAGGAAACTAGGACAGAGTTCAGGGAGTTAGCACCTATTGGGAAGCTGGGGATGGGTGAGTGCAAGCCTGCCCACAGCTAACGGCTCCCCGACCCAGATCCTAAACAATTCTAGGGGACAACTAATGAGAAAACAGATGGGTGTGAGGGTCACAGGGTGAAGATCAGGGATCCATAGGGGATCACCAAACAGAGAACCTCAGATAAGGGAGTTAACCCCTAGGTACTGCTGAAGGGACTTCATTACTGGTTCATGGAGACTGGATCCTGTTTCATACTCAAGACCTTCTTGTTATATTTTCACACCTAAACTCCCACTCAGGTAAACAGATGCCTAAAGAATCCAAATCAAGCCCTTAGACACTTTTGTAGTGGCGTTTTTTTTCTAGTGAAAAGAACCCATTACAAGTTTTGTATAGGCTGCAAAGACATTAACAGAGCAATACTTTCCCTGCATTTTTCTTGAAAGAAATCACACTGCTGAAATGTTCGGAAGTGTTTACTCCTTTAAATACTGAAATAAATAGGTGGAATCCCAATTAATAAGATCTAGTGACAGAGAGAACATCTGAGTTATAGTCCCATCTTTGCCACTGATTCATATGTATCACCTCACGCTAGTAACTTAACCTCTATATGCCTCAATTTATCCATCTACAAATTAGATTTGTTAATAGGGCTTGATCCAAAGACTTTGAACTCAATGGAAATCTTTCCATTGAGTTAGATGGGTTTTGGATCAAGCCCATAATGCTTAGCTACTTCATGAAAATTATAAAGCTTAAAACATACTAAGACACGAGTTTCAATACAAAGTATTACAATAACACAGACATGAGATAATGTGTAGTTCTATTTAATATACTACACAAATATTTGTCTTCAGGAAGGATGCTGCAATGTTTTTATAGACCAAATGAAAAGGAAGGTAACTAAGTGTAATATATCAAGGTTATATATATCTGCGAGAACAGATTTCCAAAATCTGATGTGTTATAGAGGAAGGGTTATTTTATATGATGCAGGAAGAGGACAGAGAGAGAGTATAATGCTGTATATTTGATTGTTGTGAAAAAAGTTACTGAGAGAGTGAATTGGATTTAGGGATTTTAAATTTATTTATATTTGAAAAAAAAAGTTGGATAATTGGCTATGGAATTACAAAGTTAAATCAGAATATCTTTAAGATTCAAGTCATGCAACAACAAAAATCACTTCATACAGTTAGAAATATGCAGCTACTTAAACAGTTTGTGAATCTTAAATCTCGTTTCAGGTTAACTTTCACCATAAGGAAATATATCAAAGAAAATTAAACACTGCTCTGTCCAACACACATTGTTTGACTTATGATATAAGAAGTGAAAAGTTACAATCTGTGTATCATTGTTCTGACAAAATACTGGATCTGATCCTGCAATTCTTACTCACATAAGTAACTTTCATAAGTAGCTGTATTTAATTACACGAGCAAGAGTGGTAGGATCAGAGTCTCTAAGTCAATACACATCTAAAAATAATCATCACAGCAGATTGCATTCTGGTTGTAACACTCCTTTGCAGATTTGAATTATTGTATTGATGATGCATCACTGTATTTTTTTCTGGCCTTAAAAGGTTCTCTTTTCCTGCTATCAGACATCAATGGTGATTCACAAATGTTTGAGCAACAGAATTCCTAAATACTTCAGGTCTGTTTATTTTAGTTTCATCAGTGTAGTTTCTGGAATCACCTGGAACAGTTTTTTGTCAATGATCCATGTAAAAACACCTGATTAACTTCGGAGAAAATAATCTCAATTACTTTAGTATAGTGTCAGAAGTCTCAGGACTCAAGCCATTGTTTAATGCCTAATTTTAAAGTATTCACTATCTAGTAATGAAGCTGACATGCTTCCATTACGCTTCTGCATTTAGTTTCCATTGTGTTTCCATAATTTAAAAATAAGCAAGACCTTAAATACATTTACATTTGTGTTTGGATCCTGCAGTCTTTAGGCAAAAATCCCATTCATCTCAATGTAATTTACATATATTGATGGGAGTTTTGCCTGAGTAACACATGCAGTTCTGGACCTAACTACTACTTTATACTTTGACAGACACATTTTCAATCCCTCAGTCCTGGGAATTCTGAACTTTATATTCAAATATCTCCTATGTACATTATATAGATTTTTTTATATTAGTCACACAGAGGCCTGAAATCAGAAGTATTTTTAAAAAATAAAGTCTTCTCTCTTTTTTAGAATATGAAAACACCGAGAACTGATATTAACATTGATATTAACATGCATTTCAGGTAAAGCTTAGACAGCGGTAATAATGTAAAAGAAACATGAACAATATAGACAACTGGCAAGCAAGGCAATGACTTTGTCCTTTTCAAATCATTTGCTGCCACCTTCTGGAGTTTAAGAACAGTGTCGTTCTTGGGTTTTGTGTAACGGTTGTATTTTATTTTATTTTAGCACTGACATATTTTTGTCTTCAGTAACAATTGCTGGCATTAGTACAGACAAACAATACGTACATTCTCTACTTCAATATTTTTGCCATTTTAAACATGCATGCACAGATTATGTTCCACTGAGAGATGGGATAGTGAAAATCCAGGATTTTAGGTTGTTTATAAAACGAAATAAGATGTAGAGATTTATCTTTATCAATTAAAACAGACTGAGTACATGAGGCATCAGAACTCTATCATCACTGCTGTACAGTTTTGACTGCTATCAATTTAGAGCTTTGTATTAATACCATCCATTTTGAAGGGTAAACTATTTCCAGTGTATTTGAATAGGGAGCACTAACTAACCTTTATCAATATAACTTATTTCTTCTATATAAAGGTATCAGTAGAAACTGAAGATATGTGAGCTCACATAATTGAAAAATACAAGCAATATTCTCTGAGAAGGTTTGGAACTATGGGCTCTCAAATCTTTTAAGTATTCTCTCAGTGTTTGAATAACAAATGAAATATTACTCATCACCACACTGAAGATTCAGATGGAGATGAATTGTACCAATATTTTACCACAGTATAAACCCAATCCTGCAGTTCCAGTTCAGGCAAGCCTCTCATTGATTTCAAAAAGTTTAATACTGGAAATAAAGAGACTAGTGCAAGATGTCATTAATATCTAATAAAAAGTTATCACTGATTTTGCATCTTAAAATTAAAGCGCACAGTGCCCCAACTTCATTCCTTATGACCCCATCTGTTCTCTCTCTGCCTCAATGCGCATTACTTTTAAAAGGTTCTAGGGAGCTAGTAAATGCTGCACAGGCTTCAAAATGTTTCTATCATAACCTAGTCCCAGATTTGGACCTTAGCGTCCAAAATATGGGGGTTAGCATGAAAACCTCCAAGCTTAGTTACCAGCTTGGACCTGGTAAAGCTGCCACCACCCAAAAAATTAGAGTGTTTTGGGGCACTCTGGTCCCCACAAAAACCTTCCCTGGGGACCCCAAGACCCAAATCCCTTGAGTCTCACAACAAAGGGAAATAAACCTTTTCCCTTCCCCCCTCCAGGTGTTCCTGGAGAGATACACAGAAGCAACCTCCGTGAATCTAAGCAGAGGGATTCCACCCTCCCCTCTTTCCAGCCGGGAAACACAAGCACTTCCCTCTTCACCCAGAGGGAATGCAAAGTCAGGCTAGTAAATCTAACACACACAGATTTCCCCCTGACTTCTTCCTCCCACCAATTCCCTGGTGAGCTGCAGACTCAATTCCCTAGAGTTCCCCACTAAAGAAAAACTCCAACAGGTCTTAAAAGAAAGCTTTATATAAAAAGAAAGAAAAATACATAAAAATGGTCTCTCTGTATTAAGGTGACAAATACAGGGTCATTTGCTTAAAAGAATATTGAATAAACAGCCTTATTCAAAAAGAATACAATTGAAAGCACTCCAGCAACTATAGACATGTAAATACAAAAAAAAACCATATAAATCACTAGCTGATCCTTTGTACTTACAACTGGGAAACAGAAGATTAGAAAGCAAGAAATAGAAATCCCCTCATAGCCGAGAGAGCATACAGGCAGAAGACCAAGAACAAAGGACTCACACACAAACTTCCCTCCACCCAGAGTTGAAAAAATCCTGTTTCCTGATTGGTCCTCTGGTCAGGTGCTTCAGGTTACTTTTTTGTTTTTTCCAGGTGAAAGAGACATTAACCCTTAGCTATCTGTTTATGACAGTTTCTCATTAAAGCTCTTTTTTCTAATCAAGTTTGTGCTCTGTTCAAAGAGTCACTTTCTCAGGTACTTTTGCTCCAGTACAGTATCTGTTTGCAACCAGATAATATGACCTACCCTTAATTCAAATAACTGGATATGAATGTCTGTTGTTGTGCGAAATAGATTTGAGAAATTAAATGACTAAATGCAGCACTGTGAAAAACCATTTTCCCAGAAGTTAAAATAAGAGCATTATCAACTCAACAGAGGTACATTTAGGGAGAAGAGCCTGGCCTATGCCCTGGACCTTTTGTGCCACTGGGGGTATGCCAAGGGGCTGAAAAAACTGTCCTAATAGGGAAGTTGAGGATTTCTGAATCACAGCTAGTTTAGAGTTCTTATAGTCAACAGACAACTCAGCCTGACAAAGAAAACTGCTGCAGATAAAGAAACAAGCCGGTAGATTTTTCTCCCTCAGACACAAATAAAATTGAACAAAGAACTGGAATCCAGACTGATGGAAGGAATGCTCATCTTTGCTTTAGAGGAGCCTGTCTTCCACGGCCTCAGACCTGTAAATTGAATAGGGGCTTTCTATTGCAGCAGCTCAGCAACATGAGTGAATTGCAGCACACACAGTTTCATTAAAATTGTACTTCAAGCCCAGGCAGATGCTCTACAGTGAAGCAGAAAGAGACAGAGGGAGAGGAGATATAGAAATATCTTCTTCTTATTCTAAAAAAAAAATTCTTGTTCACTACTACAGGAAAGCAATCCTTTCTGAAATGCTTTACCATTCACAAATGACAGAAATTGTCCTGGAATTGTTCCATTTCTCCTGGGGGGGTCTAAATAGGGAAGTCATTCCAAACAGCTCTGTGGCCTAGGGAGGTGAGCAAACTGTCAAAAGAATCAGCCTTTTTGGAGCACGGGCACTAGGAAGCTCATTTACATAAGTTTTTTCTCTCCCCAGCAACTCCATAACCGCTTGCCACACAGCTGGAGGGTTTGTTTTATGTTTGCTTCCACTGCACAATAGTCAGTCTACTGCATAGGTAAGCCTGCTGTGAAGCTAGCATCTGTGACTACGCAGTAACACAGGTTGAGTATAGTTTCTACAGGATTGCCTTTTGAAATGATTCTGAATTTATAAGACTCCATCTAAGTTAAAAAGTAAACCAGGAAGCTTCTGATCTCCAAGTGCTAGCTTTGCTTATTAAAGAAGAGCTAAGCTAGATTTCATATAAACAACTCAAATAAAATGTGACCATTCCAGATTTGGATAAGCAATCACAAATTCACGGAGAAAAAATGCTAATCTGCCCATATTGGAATGCCCATTAAGGATTAATATTCAGGATTTGGATATACCTGAAATTTGGATAAGAAAACAAACCAGCATATAGCAAGTAGAGTGCCAGGTGTCTGGCTGATAAGGGGACCTGATAGTGTCTGGTCAGATCTACTGACACCCAAAGTCTGCAGGCAGGGGCAGCAGGGAAGCGCTGGGTCATCACTTGCACCAGCCGCTACTCAGCCAGGCCCGCCTCCTATCTGTGTCAAGCAGCTACAGCCCAGCCCCAGCTTGGCAGGGAAGCCCCTCCCAAGCCAGGCAGAGGGGATACAGGCGGTGGGGAAAGCAGCAAGTGCCAGGGAATTTAACCCCCCCAAAAATGTTGCCCTCCTGTTTACCTCTATTATTGAGCTAAAGGAGACTCTCCATTAGTAGTCAACAACAGTAGTAGTAATGAAATAATCTTTCATGTTCTAGACATCAAGGGACAGATGGATGAAGAGTGAAACAGACATAGAAATAGATTCAGTTAAATTAGATTTAGACAAGCAGTTTAGATCAACAAAAAAGTGTCAGCCTTTTTTTGCCAAAGTTATACTGATTGGAAATATAGGTTTAGTACAATACAAACCCCTTCCTAGGTTTTGTCTGTACCAGGGTGGATTTTAAATCAATTTGATTTAAATCACTAGTCAGGAATACGCGATTTAATCATGGATTTCTACATAAAAGTGCATTCTTGTTGGTTGTTATAACCTTAATACATATTCTTCACAACTCAGAGATAGATGTAAGTTTCACTTTTAGAAGGTACACACTATACATTTTTAAGTGATTTATTTTGAAAACTTTTCAGATTAGTTTTACAGCTATTTCAGAAAATGAATGATTGTTTGATTACTTCATTTACCAAAGGTAATTGAAGCAGATATTTATGAAACCATTGGGAGGTGAATTATCTCCTGTTCAACAGGTTAATCATTAATATTTGGAGGGTTTTCTTGCCATGCGTATTAGGAGGAGATCACCACCAGACAGGCAGCAGGTTCAAACCCAACCTTGCCAGTGATGAGTAGGCTGATACTGCAGTCTGCCCTAGGGCATGGGGGCTAGACAATGACTGGCAGTAGCCTGATACTGAGGTGAGGTGTGAATAGTGGGTGGGAGTTCCCTTGGGAGGGGAGACTCTAAGATTGAGGGGTTCCTGCCAAGGGGAAGCACCTGAGAAAGGGGCCCCGGGACCCTGGGTGGGCTATGGGGCCAGAGGACAGGTGGATCACCAGCCTGCAGAGGGTGCTCTGGATGCTGGGAGAGCTAATTCTCTGAGGACAACCAGCAGGAGGCACTGCAGGGGTGAGTCCGCATGCCTGCAAGGATCATTGTTGACATTGCTCCATACATCAAGACTCAGGTTAACAATTTCACTCTCTAGACCTTTTGCACACTGCTCAATTTCTCTTTTAGACACTTTATCCAGCAATTTGCCCATGACATCTGCTCTGTTAGGTGGACTGTATCCTTCTTAATGACTGAACCATATTAATGAAGTGTGGGTTCTCATTCACATGGAAAGGAGAGTTTGTTGCATAAACAAACCGGACACTTTTTTTTATCAATTACCTCTTTTTGTAATCTGCTGGTTCTTCTCATAAACTTATCTATGGTGGTTTCTGGATGATGGAGGTGTTTTGTTTTGTTTTTTTTTGCTACAGGTAATATAATGTGGCTATGTGATATACATGATGTGACTGAAACGGTACCATTGGCAGATAACTCTGAAGCTATAGAAAATTATGGTGATCTTGAAGGTGGATAGTCTTCAAAATCCTGGATTCTCCTAAACAAAATAAGTCAGTGCAGTTATTTAATTATTATTACCATACTGTTCATTTAGTATTGCTCATTGAGTGTCAGTGAATACAGTACTACTTTAAAGGTGAAATTGTAAAAGGAAGGTCTGCTTATTTCAGCTATTTATTTTTTTATCACAACTGCATCTAAAATGATAGTGTCATAGAGTAACAACTACATTTTTTGCTCAAACATGAGAATTCAAGAAAAGTCCAGAAGGAAGACAGGCAGCCCTTAAGAAAGGAATATGAAATAAAGAAGTTTACCAACCTGAAGATCCTGCATGTTCAGACATGTTCCTTTCATCATGTTCAGTGCAGCTTCCTCCTGAGAAGGAACACTTCTCATGATGTTGTTTCTTTGGGCAATCAGGCCTTGCATTTCTTTGTTGCACTGTTTGCATTTTGCACTTATGCCTCTTACCCACAAGTAGAGGAAATTCATTAAAATATTCCCAAACTGAGTCTCTTTTATGGCCTGCTGCCATTACAGGTTTTCCCTTCTAGTGAGAATGGTATGATAGCTCTCAAATCAGAGAAGGCCACACTGCTATAGTGTGGCCAGGGAGGTTGAAGTGTTGCCAATATACAAAAACCTGTAGGAGAACACTTCAATCTCCCTGGCCACACTATAGCAGACCTTAAGGTGGCCATCCTGCAGCAAAAAAACTTCAGGACCAGACTTCAAAGAGAAACTGCTGAGCTTCAGTTCATCTGCAAATTTGACACCATCAGCTCAGGATTGAACAAAGACTGTGAATGGCTTGCCAACTACAAAACCAGTTTCTCCTCCCTTGGTTTTCACACCTCAACTGCTAGAACAGGGCCTCATCCTCCCTGATTGAACTACCTCATTATCTCTAGCTTGCCTGCATATATATACCTGCCCCTGGAAATTTCCACCACATGCATCTGATGAAGTGGGTATTCACCCACGAAAGCTCATGCTCCAAAATGTCTGTTAGTCTATAAGGTGCCACAGGATTCTTTGCTAGTTTCACTTTTGTTTCTACTGCCTGTCCCTCCCTTCTCACATTTATCTCCAGACTTCTTCTCCTTGTCCAGATCTATTCCGCCCCCAACAATTTTCTGTTCATTGACTTTAAGGGCATAAGATACAGAGAGGGACAATAGGGTTGAGATCGGTTATTTCTCACCTCTATATATTTATTTATTTTAAAACATTTTTGCTGTTAAAAAGCATGTTATCTATGGAGAGACAAATCCACAGTTTGAGAACTGCAAAACTAAGCATCTCTGATGGTATCTTCTAGACCGAGCACTGAGTTCCATTGGGTAGATAGAAAGTTTAACCTAAATAATCTATGCAGAAGTCCCTGGAGCCCCATAAGATTGGATCCCTAATCCATGAACTATTGGAACTCATTTACAAAACTTTTCTTAAATATTACATAACTATATTGTCTCACACTATAGAATTAGATTTTATAACCCCTATTCCATGATGAGATCGCTGAGTTATAGTTTTAATTAAGATACATTATCTTTAAATAGATTTTTTCCTCAAAAAGCATTTTATAAAAAAAATCCAATTTAAATAAAAAAAAATTGACATTTTAAAAAAATCACTGATTTTTCTTCACCCTTGTCTGCACTTGAAATTAGCCCTTATTTCACATGTGAACTTAAGTGCATTGATGTAAACCTCTAATGTAGACAAGCAAAGCAACAGTTTGAACCAGTAGAATTTACCCCTGCTTCTACTGGTGCAAAAGGCAGCTTTCCTTCTTTATACTATGGGTTCATGTTCATTCAGCTATATCAAAGATTGAAACTGCGACTAATTCCCCAACAGACAAGGCATAAGATCTGCAAGTTATCATACTACATTAAGTAGAGCAGTGAAAATTCTTCAAAATTACCTGCAAATATTTATTTGAATTAAAGATGGAAGTTACTTAGACTTTGTTGAGCCCCTTGTTGTTCATTTCCTGTGAATATTCTAGCAAATTAGTTTACTGAATGTTTGCAGATGCATTACATTTTAAGCAAATATAGAAGTACATTGGCAGAAACCAAATGTTGAACTTGTATATATGATTGTTTGCACTAGAAACCTCATTCCAATTGTTATTCTAATTCAAGTAAAAGAGACAATCAAAATTTAAGAGTTTTGAGTATCAAGCATTATTACCTACACATTATGAGTAATCTATAACCAAAAATTATTCTGTGATTTCAAATAACTAAACTTGGCAACTCTGTAAACTGTTCAGACCATGCACAAACATAGATTAAATTACTCACAATGTATTATACATTCAAATCTAATATTAGAGTTCCATTTCAGCTCCAAACCTTTTCCTTAGCAATCACGCACTAGCACAACAGAGTTGCTTTCAAAGCTTCACTCCGTATTAATAAACAAGAAAAAAACCTAAAGCTGTGGTTTCTGTCCAATTCATTATTTAATTAGATTTTCTTCCATACAGGACCGGCGCTAGTGTTTTTAGCGCCCTAGGCGCAGGGCCATTTTGCTGCCCCGCGCGCTGGTCCCGCGGCTCCAGTGGACCTGCTGCAGGTGTCATACTTGGTGTCGCCTCCATTGACTCCTCCCCTCCTTCTGCAGGACTAGCTGCTCGTCTCTTTTTCCTTGCCCTCTCTCCTTCAGCAGCCTGCTGTGCTCCATCTTCATTTTCCAACTCAGCAAACCTGTTCCTGAGTTCTATTTCTCCATCGCTGGCCCGTCTCTTCCTCTGCCTGGTTCTCCTAGTCACATGCTTCCACCATCCACTTTCCTCACCCAGCAGCCCCTCCTCAGAGTTCTTTGGTCCTGCTTCTATCCGCTTGTCTGAGCTTATCCCCTGTGCCTCATCATGTCTGTGTTCCAACATCTGCTCAAACCCTCTTCTAAACTCAGCCAGAGTTTCCACCTGCATCTCCAGTCCTCTTATCTTTTAAAAATATTAAAAATGTCAGGTTGTTAAGATGACTGAAGCCCTGGAATGATTAAAGACAGGCTTATTCTAGAGAGAAGAAATCACCAACATTTAATTTGGAGGGAGAAAATGTGAGTATAATAGATTTAATAAAAAGAGAATTATCAGTATCCATGTGTTTGTGAAGTTTTAAATTAAATGGTTTAAAGTGAAGTGCAAAGTTTTCTTCAAATATAGATGACTTAAGTACTGCTGCAGCGTTCTGAGGATTTGCCTTCTTGCAATCATAAACCTGCTCATACAGTAGATTAGCTACACTCACAACAGACAGCCCTAGAAGAATTAATGCTTCTTTGCAAATTGACCACTCATTTAGGCATGAATTGTTTTTAGCAAAGGTTGCACTGCTACCGTTTTAGAGAAAATGGAAGCTGAATACTTTGAATTATTTGGGACTCAAACCTCTATTACATGTACCCATGCTTTCCGTCAACCCTAAGAAAGGGAGGAGTTAGGTTCTGCCTTAAGGTCAATCCTGACAAATCCCATTGACTTCCCCCCGCTTGTACAAAACATGAATTAGGGTGAAGTTTGGTCCAAGCAAGGCCTGGGCCTAGCTGCACCAGACCATACAGCTTAAGAACCAAATGCTCAAAAACAGAGATCCAAGTTTCATGGGCAAAAATGTATTTGCAACTACATGTTGGCTGTTGTGTGAACAATATTGGAATTCACATATGTGAATAGCTAGGTGTTTAAATGGTACTTGCATGCACAAACACCAACTTTGCCCCTACACTGGCTATAATTTCCTGTGCAAACAGAGACACAACTGTTTGTGCATTTTTCCATAGAAGCATTGGGTCTCCTGCTGGAAATTTGGGTTTTGAGATAAAGGAGGTTCTTGTAATTAACAAAAGCTGAAGTGCAGTTGCAATTTAATTTAATGAAGTTGCACGGGCAGTGGGAGCACACAGACCTTCTAGAACGTGTGAGGTGTCAGGACTCACTTGGAGAAGAGGAAACGCACTTCGTAAGCGTTAATGGATAAGACTTAATAGGGATACAAAATAGAGCGTGTGAAGGCGCAGCCAGTCAGTCCACTCAGCTACCTTCACGGCCAGCATCTGACCAGCTCAGCCCAGGGCCTGACGTGTCCCGATCACCTCCGTTCTCTGCAGCCCTGACACTGACTATTAAACAAACCCGGCAAATCTGCTGCAGAGGCGGGGCCCTGGGGCTACCCCACTCCCCGCGCATCCTCCCCACACCAGCTCTCGCCCACCCGGCTCTGGTTCGCTTCTAAGCGGGGGGGGGTCTAGGAACCATCCGGGTCCTGGACTCTCGGAACAGAGCCAGACACGTGACCGTAGCCCCTTCCCGACTGGCAGGGGAGGGGGCGGGGCTTTGTCCCCCTAGTAGCAGGGGCTCGGTCTATGCGGTCACTTCCTGTGTTGGTGGGTTGCTAGGTAACGTGTATGGCCGCGCGGGCCGGCTGGGGTTCAGTCTCCGCCTCTCCGATCAATGCAGCTGCGACGGCGACGGCAGGAGCGGAGCGGCCGCTGCGCAGCGCCTAGAGCGAGCCCCCCCCGGACGGGCCCGCGCGGACACGGGACAGGCAGCCACGGGAGGTGGGTCCCGTCTGTGGAGGGGCGGCCGCAGGGCCGGCTCGTGGGGCAGGGGAGGGGGCGCTGTCCCCGGGCGGTCGGGCCCCGGGGCTGGGTTTCCATGGGTCAGAGCTAGTGTGCGCCCTGCAGCGCAGACCTGCCCGGGGCGGGCTGATCCCGCCTCATGCCGGCGCCTCCTGCAGCGCCCCGGGGCAGCCCGAGCGGAGGGTCTGACAGATCCTCGCTTTAATCACTCCGGTCCATTGTTTAAACCCTCAGGAGAGAGTTGAGTTCACTGGAGCAGCGAGCTGAGCGCGTGAAAACGAGGAGAGCCTGCATAAGAGTCATTTCTCCAGACCTTTTCCCCACCATGTCTGATGAAGATATTGGCACCACTTTAGCATATACCAAGAGCCCCAAGGTCTCCAGAAGAACCACTTTTCAGGTAAACTATTTTACCCCACCTTCTCTGATAAAAAATCAGCCAACTCTATGCTAGCCAAACTGGCAAACCTCCTAGTGTACAGCTTATCCTAGTAAAAAAAACAACGTGCTTTTACCAGGATAATCTATACCAGTTTGGCAAGTGAAGTAAAAGCACTTTCATGCAGGTACATATACAGTAGAGTTTTTGCCAGTGTAGAAATGTCACCAAAAATCACACTCCTAAACAACATTACTATACTGGCTAAAGTTACTACTGTAGACCTGGCCTTTGTGTTACTAAGGTTAACAACAAAAACAACTGTGCTGTCAATATGCCAGAAAAGCAAAAACTTCAACACGTACACTTTCCTATCTTAAAAGTGGAATTGACATTCTCATTTAGTTTCTGTGTACTTCTTTAGAAGAATCATACTGAGGTTTTCTTGATCTCTTAAATATACACAATAATTGTCCTTGATTAAAGTAAAACATCTGTTTTAAACCAATTAAAAGCAAGGAACTTCAGACTACAAATCCTGGGTGGGTAACTTTTGCATGCAGCCAATTTGATACAATAGCTTTGTATTGGTCATGAAAAGATTTTAGCACGTGCTTAATTTCTGAATCAATGGGATTTGTTATGTGCTTGAAGATGAGCACATGCATAAATCTTTGCGTGATCAGGGTTTAAGTTTTGAAGGTTGGAGGTGATGTTTACAGAAGATGTGTCCTGTCGGGTTACAACCTACACAGCAGGTGACTGTGGTTTAGGAGATATATACACATACCTAACAGGAGATCTTAGAAGCACCACAAAATGTCTTCAAGACAAAGTTTTTCTTTTCCTCAGTCACCTGCTGTGTAGTTTGTCTAGTGTATATTTATTTGTTTCTTACTTATATCATCTGCTGCCAAAAATAAAGGATCTGATGATGGGTAGATATTTTCTAGCTAAATTCTGTTGGACCGGAAAAGATCTAGGTGGCCTTTTTGTGAAAGCACATTAATGAAGCTTATATGCACTTTATTGGAGGTTCTAACTGCTTCCATGTTGCTAGCGGCTGCTAATTTTTGAGCAAGAAAACACTCTCTCTACTATTGACTAGCGTGGGAGGGGAGCTGCCTAATAGGCTTGCTTTTGTGGCTCCCCTTCTTAAATGCTTATCTCTCCCCATTCATTGTATAGGGAGCCTAGGTACCTAACTCAGGCTTTTTGGATTCCAGTGCTTTCCAAGGCACCTAAAAGTAAGGCCTTGTGACAGCATTGTAGCTCCTAAGTCCCTTTGGATCTGGGCTGAAGTGACTTATCCCATGTCACACAGCAGGCAATATCAGAAACAGGCCATGTCTTCTGACTCCCAGTCAAGCGACTTGTTAACTAGGCAAGTGTTTTCCAAAGAGTGGGTAAGTCCACTGCGGAAGAGGGAGCACAAAGTTCAAAGGGGCTGGAGGTGTTACTCAAAAGATATACAAACTAAGGCCTGGACTACACTGAGTGGGGATCGATCTAAGATACGCAGCCTCAGCTACGAGAATAGTATAGCTGAAGCCGACGAATCTTAGATCAAATTAAAATTACTTACTTTGCATCTTTGTGGCGCGCCGCAGCTCCCCCATTGACTTTGCTTCAGCCTCTCACCGAGCTGGAGTTCAGCAGTCGACAGGAGAGCAATCGGGGATCAATTTATCGCATAACGTACATGTACCCTAAGATGCATAGACTTTTATCAGTAGATGGCAAGGATATGGGGCGGGGTGGTGGTGAGGGTGTGTCCAATTGGTGGTGTTTTCCTGAAAGGTGCATCAGCTTTCAAAATGTTGGAAAACACTGTACTATACCCTCACCCCCAAAGATTCAGATCTGTTACTGTCCCAAAACATTTTTTGTTAGTGGGAAGAATGAGAGTTGAACTTGAAGTAATGGATCTTTCCTTTTGAATAAAAGTTATCTGTTAAAATATTTCAGAATGAGCTACAAGAAGCAATTTCTGCTCGTGCAGCAAGACAGCAAACTGCTGAATACTCAGATGACTTTGACAGTGATGAAGATGGTATGTTAAATAGCAGCAGTTTTGTATGTGTTCTCCCCCTCCCACCCTTCGCTGATAGATCACTAAAGGTTCTGTGGTGCTAATACGGTTTAATGTACCAAGATTCCATATTACAACTACTCCTACCCTGTCCTGCTCAATAAAGTTAGGACCAGAATTCCCATTGATATCAAAAGGCGCAAGATTGGACCTTGGTTTTTCCTCGGTTTAGGGTCTATATAATTTTTAAGGATTTTTTTACTTTTTTCTACAGACAAAGCCCTAATGAATCAGTTGCCTCCCTGCTTGGGGTCCTGTCTCTTTAAAGGAAGTTTGGCCTTTTAAATGTCATAAATTACTTTTAAGGCACTTCATCCATGTGATACCTGGTTTTTACTCACCATATCTGCCAGATCTTTTAGATTAAACTGATGTGCAAAGGCTCAGACTTTCCTTTACAGACAGATTGCACAGCAGGTCCCTTTCTGCATTTGACACGTTGCTTTGATACTTCTGTGTACTTTAGTGTCCCCCCCCACACACACACACTTTTTTTTTCTTTTTACCTGAAACAACTCAGATCAAACAGTAATAACAGGCAAGGTTCTATAAAACAGCTTTCTTAAACAAAACTATACTTTGTGGCCTTAGGGAAAATGGCACTCTGGGCAAACTTGTATTTTGGTCTCCCTGGCTCCCATGGGCATGGTGACCCCCCCCATTGCCTCTGCCCCTGTTAGTGCCCCCTATTGCCCTGGGCTCTGTGGGCTCCCGGGTCTCCCTACTCCCCTTGGCACTTCTAAACCCTGCACTGTGCACCCTTTGACCTTGCACCCCCCTCCTAGACCCACATGGAGAAACTGAGGTGGACGCGTGGAGCAGCAGGCATTGTTGCTTGCTCCCCCAAATGTTGTTCCTCCATGTACTCTAGGGGGCTGTGATGTGGGGACCAAGGAGTGATGTCAGGGCTGTGTGCATCCAGGTCAAACTTTCCCTATCTGGGCTGAGTAAGAAGAGAGCAGGAGAGTAGCAGCTCCTCATGCTCGCTTCACAGCACAGCCCAGGTGGGGAAAGTTTGACCTGGACGCACGAAGCACTTCTTGCTCCCCTCTTCACCGCCCCTTAGAGGGACGTGAAGGAACATTGGAGGAGGGAGGGCAAGCAGTATCTGTGCATCACCGCTTCCTCACCCACCTAGGTTCCTATGCCAGGCGTAAGAAGGGAGAAATCTGGGAGCCCCCACCACACATCGCTCCGCTGCTAGCCGGAAGCAATTTCTGACTGCACACCAGCAGCACACAGCTCTCTGTGCCTGGGTGGTCTACCCCTAAGGCCATCTCTGCTTCGGGGTCTTGTGCAGAATAGGGCAGAGACCATGTCTTATTTGCGAAGTTTACAATGTAAATTTCTAATGGACACAACTAGTGAGTGTAACATAGAGGGGCATGAGGAATCAGAAAAGTTCCAGTAATAAGATCCCATGCTTGCTCATTTTATAGTATGTGTCCATCTTTATGCTCCTGCTTGGAGAAGTAGGTTTTTAGAAGGAACTTGATTCTGGTGATGGCAGGAATTAACTAATGAAGACTGGGACGGCATTCTGTGCATAGGGTTCAGAATAGAAAAAGGCAGGAGACAGGACTGGGAAAAAGAAGCAAAGTAAATAAGATCAGTGAAATTGGGGGCAAGATAATAGGAGTTAAGGTCAGAGATGTTGGCCAGAGCAGAACTGTACAAAGAATTTTCGTATGGTATAAAATGTGAGATTGCTGTATCTCTTTTATACATCAAATACAAATCTAATATAGAAGTTGATGAAAATACATTGTTTTGGGGTATTCTAGAAGAACTCCCTGAAAATAATTCAGCTGTTGAAAACACAAATAAGAAATCAGTTGCCTTTGATATTACCCTCTCAGATGATGAGACTACTCAGAAAAAGGCCCTTTTGAAAAGTGAAATTGCTGATGACTTGACTTCACTATTACATGAAGAGAAACTTCAACAGATGACAATTTTGAAAAGCCAAAACTTGAGTGGCGACAGAGAAGATGAAACAGAATGTTTATTCATTGAAAAATTAACTTGTCGTGGTAATGAAGGTGACCACTGTAATGAATCACGTATGGCTGTACTGCAAAATGAAAGAGAAGAAATTACTCAACATGAATTTGAAAACAAACCAGTACCAAAGCTAAGGGAGCAAAGAATCAAAAATATATCTTCAGGTAAAAAGAAGGCACTTGAATTTTGTTGCTGCTATTTGTGTATTCGTATTATTATAATTTTAAATGAATCTAATGTTGGAAATGAAAATGTTAGAATTGTTTAGACTTCAGTATAGGGTGTGGTTTCAATATCTTTAATATCAAAGAGGATCAGAGTTTTTAACTAATTTTTTAAGTGGTCCTTTTAACATTCTGCAACTGCCCGCCATAAGTAACTAGATAAACTGACATTCTAGGCAAATAGAAGATTGCTGAAATCACATGATAGACTATGTCAGAAAGAGAGAACAAAGAGTGGTATATAGTAAGCCGCACTCTGGGATTTTATGCTGTAGCAGTGTCCACAGGTGACATTACTGCGTGGCAAGCTTGTGCGCTGTTGATTCAGACCCTGGTTTGCCATGCAGTAACTTGCCACATATCAATGATTTTTTATCTTGAGATAAATCCATGGCCCATTTACTATTAATGATGGGAAAACACAAACTGCAATGAGTGGTATGTGATGAACAGTAGCAAACACTTTGTAATTCCCCACTTCCACACACACGGTGGCAGCAAAGCTTCATGTACTTTAATCTGAAAATCTTTCTTTGGACAGACACAAGTTCAGACGTCCTTTATCTAAAAATCAAGTACACAAACACCTGCTTCTCGTCTCCAACAGGCAACCAATTTTAAATTATCTCATGTTTAGACAATTTGATCTAATCTCTGATCAGTGACTTCCTCTAATGAAGGATAAGCTTGGCCTCTTTCTTTGATATTCTAATAGCTTATTGAGGACAAATTCACTTTATTTATTTGGAAGTCTTTCCTCCCATTAAGAGTTTAATTAGTGTTTAAATAGTGTGGATGGCCTTGATGAGCCCTGTGCACTGAGATAAATTTCACTCTTGTTTGCGCTATAGGGTTTATGAAATGATATTTTAGAAAACGGCACTAAGTACACCCATTGTACTTGCACACCCATTGTACTTAGGGTGACCAGATGTCTCGATTTTATAGGGAGAGTCCTGATTTTTGGGTCTTTTTCTTATATAGGCTCCTATTACCCACCCATCCTGATTTTTCACACTTGCTGTCTGGTCACCCTAATTGTACTGTTACTTCCTAATACTTAGACACAAATACTTCCATGGCTAGCTCTGGGTTTGGAAGTTCATTTTGGATATGGGTTAGCATGCAGAGAAGCACACCAAGCAACACATTTCAGTGTTCCCTCTGTTCTGAATGAATCTAGTCCTTGTAAAAGATGTCAGGCAGGATAGCTGTACTGCCAGTGGCTGCCTGGGGACAGCTGTGGATTGGGAAAAATGAGTTTTTGCTTGAAAAAAGGCATTTAATTTAGCACTGCTTTGAAGGCTCTGCAACTTGTCTGGGAAAATGCTAACTGTAGTGGCTGTTCCCAGGTTCCTCCACCCTGTTCGTTGACAGCACACTATATTTCTTTGTGACTGCTGAGCCCTGAACTTTTTACAAAAGGTACAGCAATAGATGCATAGAAGGTGGCAAATATCCCAATAGTCACCTGGCTCCTCCCACCACCCTTCTCTCTGCATTTATTTTTTCCCCACAAATTTGATCTATTCTGCCCTGCGCAGAGGGAAGCATAAGGGTTCATGTAATAAGTCTAGTGGTCGTATAAAAAGAATAGAGAAGGATCACAATGGAAGGTGTTCCCACAGCAGTGCTGCATTAGACTGATGCTGTTTTTGCTGCCTTTGTTAGGTTTATCCAGTCTATTAGGTTTGCCTTCCTGGCTCCAGATAAACACCCAGGTATAATGCTCAAAGTGTATATCTAAATATGTACAGAGAACATCACAAATTGAAAGATGAACTTCTGGCCTGTGTCCTTACATTGCATTCAAAGCTTCAAAACTTTAGTTAAAATTTCTGAAGACATGTTTTTTAACTGTCTCTCTCATATAGTTGGCTGCATTTGTTCTGGTTTTGTTGTTTTCATCTTCATTGTGGTAAGAGCCTCAGGACATTTCATTTTTTTTTAAATAATATGTCATGGTCATTGACCTGCTGTGACGGCTGCTTATTTACTGAAGATAGGGATTCATCTGAAAATGTTAGTTAAACCTAAACTGACAAAATAATATTCCAAACTGAATAAAGTATTTTTAGTGGATGATGTTGAAATAACAACATTTATTGTCAGCTGAGAATGTCAGCATTTCTGCACTGGATGATCATTATAAACCATCACCTCAACCAAGGAGTGTCTTAAGAAAGAGCAGCCATGTAGAAGACAAAGATGTTGCCAGGGCAGAAGATAAGGCTTCTTCTAGTTACAGATTATCTTCATTTTCTGCACCATCCTCCCTAACTAGGCTGAGTGACATAATAACAACATCTGAGAAAAGGACACTTGCTGAAAGCCCTAGTCCTGAGGTAAGAGAATTATTGTATCTATTATATTTGTGCATAGTTATCTGTTTTTTTCTTCTACGTATGTTTTGCCTACTCTAAACTGTGGAATAGCATAATCTGCATTAGAGGTTCCTTGGATTGAAAAAGTGGAGCTTCTGTGGGAAATAGTCTCCTACATCTGCAACTTTGAGCATTCTGTTGCCTTGCTGTATCTCTTTATTGATCTACAAGGAAGTAGTTCTCAGCTATAGGTCATTAGTATTGGCAGAATTTGATCTTTATTTTTTATAATTTCAGTGGATAATATCAGTATTTATTTTAAAGTATTTTTCCAATTTTTATTGATTTTAGTTTTTCATGATTTTGCAAAATTATGGGTTTTAAGCAATTTTTGGTATTTAGCTATTTAAATTTTCACTGTTGCATGAAATTATGGATGGAGCCAGACAATGTGGTGGGGGGGGGGTCAGACAGTAATTATTTGATGACAGTAGACCTTAAGGTTCAGAAAATTAAAGCTTTATAGCCATTAAAACATAAATTGTCAACATCATATGTCTAAATATACAAAACAAATAGCAGTGGTTTTTTTTACTTTACCTATCTGTAAATTTTTATTAATATTGATGGAAATATTTTTAGTGGATTTGTGTGTGCAAAGTGAAATTGACATTTACCAGTAAAAATCTAATCCTTCCAAGCCTAGAGGTATGTTGTTATAAAAAAGTTCTATCCCTTTTCACGCACATTTTTCTTCAGCAATGTAACATGACTAATAAGTTGTATGTAAAGATTTCTTTATGCTGTGAACAGAGACCTAAAGATGACTGCATTAATTTTGTTTTCTCAAAATTGGTGGATGATGGTGTGGAAAGAAGGTCAGAGGGGACAGGATCCTTCCTCCATAAGATCGAAAAATGCTCTAGGCAGTACACCTAGTTACCATGTCAGCATGCAGAACCTTTCCACATAGGAATGGTAGTGGCCTATGTTGAGTCTCAAACTGACTAGTATATATGCTACTTATCAGCAGTATTCAGAGGAACTGCAGCAGGTTGAACACTACTCTTTGTTTTTGTGTCCTGCCATTGGAAGAGTGCCTAATTGTGCCTGCAGGATTCTTATGGCAGAAGGTACAGCTGACAGCATCTTTGCTCTTCTTTGGCCATGTCTAGTGCTCTACATTTGGGACGAAGGGGGTGTGACTAGCAATGTGCACCAAAGTCCTGTTCTGTTTCTCCCCTGTGTGAATGTTGCAGGCACAACTAAAAGGTTCCTAGTTTGCATTAACATCACTTCTTTTGGCACCCCTATAGCCCAAACTGTGGGGCAGTATAGACAAGCCATCCACTTCATTATTAAGGGCAGGATTTGACCTTAATGTGTGATGAGTTTACACTCTTTTTAAAATCTGTTTGTTTACCTTTACATCTCCTTTAAATTAAACAGTAGCCATATTTTTCTTAAGGAACTTTAAATATTGCATAGAAAACTATGTTGTAAAGCAAGTTAACTGATTTTGATTCAGTGTGAATTGTTCATGTTGCTTATGCTGTCACTTTCTGCTTTAAGGGTCCGTGGCTAACAAGCTCTCCAGCACCATTCCCTATTCATTTTCATTCAGCTGATGAAATATCTGGAGACTCCAGTTTGTTAATGTGTGGCGAAGGCTCTCCTTCAAAAGGTATAAATCAATATACTTCATATAGAAGCATTATACTTGAATATGTGCAACCAGTGAAATAATAGAAGTGCTTAGCATAAGTAACTTTTAAGGGCCTGATACTACTGTCCATGATGTCAGTGTAGTCTGTTTTCATTGATAGAGGTGGATCCAACCCCAAGCTTATTTTAGAAATCTGAGACTAGCTACAATATGCATCTCCCCTGTATTATTATGTATTATTGGTGTCAGTTTGTTGCAGAGGAGTAATCAATAAGGTTACATCTACAGTACACACTGCTTTTGGTGGCCTATAGTATACATACCCATGTAGCCCCCCCTAATATAAATAGTAGTGTAGCCAGTGGGGCATGACTTAGGTGAGTAAAGACATACTGAAAGGATGTGGGTAGGTATGTGAATACATACCCTACACATTTTCTACTTTCCCAAGCTGAGCCTTCCTATCTACATTACTGTTTTTAGTAGCGTAGTATCAGAGGGGTAGCCGTGTTAGTCTATATCTGTAAAAGCAGCAAGGAATCCTGTGGCACCTTATAGACTAACAGATGTTTTGGAGCATGAGCTTTCGTGGGCGAATACCCACTTCCTCAGATGCATGTAGTGGAAATTTCCAGGGGGAGGTATGTATATGCTAGCAAGCAAGCTAGAGATAACGAGGTCAGTTCAATCAGGGAGGATGAGGCCCTGTTCTAGCAGTTGAGGTGTGAAAACCAAGAGAGGAGAAACTGGTTCTGTAGTTGGCAAGCCATTCACAGTCTTTGTTCAATCCTGAGCTGAGGGTGCCAAATTTGCAGATGAACTGAAGCTCAGCAGTTTCTCTTTGAAGGAGGACCAGACTTCAAAGAGAAACTGCTGAGCTTCAGTTCATCTGCAAATTTGACACCCTCAGCTCAGGATTGAACAAACACTGTGAATGGCTTGCCAACTACAGAACCAGTTTCTCCTCTCTTGGTTTTCACACCTCAACTGCTAGAACAGGGCCTCATCCTCCCTGATTGAACTGACCTCGTTATCTCTAGCTTGCTTGCTAGCATATACATACCTCCCCCTGGAAATTTCCACTACATGCATCTGAGGAAGTGGGTATTCATCCACGAAAGCTCATGCTCCAAAACGTCTGTTAGTCTATAAGGTGCCACAGGATTCTTTGCTGCTTTTAGTAGCGTAGTGTCCTGCTGCCTTCCTGCTTTGAAGCCTTTCCCCTCCATGGAAAGACTCAACCCAGTGGGGGGAAGGTTCTGGCAGCTGGATGCAATCAGGATTTACCAGCTGCCTCCCTCTTGCCAGAGCCTTTCACTGATGTGTGGCTACACACTTCAGTGTGAGCACAGCCTACTTTTTCCTGGGGTGTGTAGCTACATGTACATTTCAAACTGCTGAAAGTGGTGTGTAATGTTGACATAACCTAAGGTGGCTTCTGGAAGTTTACTATAATTACATTAACAAAATTGAAATCATAACTGATGTTGTTTGCAGGTTGTTTGTTACAAGCAGTTCTGAATAGTGTCAGAAAGCATGATACGTAAGAATTAGGTAAAATTCTTTTTAGGGAGACAGACTAAAGTTTGAGAAATGAGCTCCTACCTTTGCTCATATTCTGTGTACTTAACACTGTCTAAACATCTTTGAGACTGGTTTAAACTACTGCTCCTGAATTTCCCTCGCCTTTCCAATCTACTCACTTTCTTTAATTAATAATCTCCATCTGCCTTCAAATCTGCCTCATCCTCCTTCACCCCTTCCAGGCACAGATCTATTTTACCAACTAACTAGATAAACTGTTGGTCACCATTTCATGGATAACACTGCTCTACAGCCAAAATGCTTCTGAAATAAATGTAGTCCAACTTTACTAATTCTGGGTCACTGAGAACGAAACTGATGCTTAAAATTGTTGATTGGCTCTAGTTTTCAAGATATGCTATTGGGTCAGTATATACGACCCTTGACTTGGGAATGGCGGAGGATAAGTGAGTTATAAAGGGAAGGGATCTCAATTTAAACCAGAAATGACTAAAATACATCTTTGACTGGATCTATGAATAAATCTGTGACTGGGTTTGGACAGTACTTGCTTTTTAGGCAAAACAATGAATGATACAATCTGAAGCTGGTATTGCTTCATACATGATATGAATTGCATCATGTTATTCCTAGAAGTCATGGATGATGCAATCATAACAAAGCTTACATCACTCTGCTGAACAAATTGCCCTATATCAGCTCTAGAAATCATACAGTGTCCTGCTCTCTTATTTGTCAGTGTTTGATTTTTGCAAAGGGACACATTTCTGTTTAGCCAAAGTGAGCAGAGATGCCTCATACTTGTGTGAACAGTGCAGATAACTTCTGCTATGTTTGTGGTGAAGTGACTTTTGCATCACAAAAGCGCAGTCTAACCACTATGGTTAAGAGAGCCTATCACCTTTCTTTTGGCTGCAAAATTGGAGATCAGGACAAGAGGTGGGCCCCACACATATGCTGCAACACTTGTGCAACAACTCTTCGCCAGTGGTTGAACAGGAAAAGGAAATCTATGCCTTTCGCAGTGCCAATGATTTGGAGAGAGCCAACAGATCATACCAGCAATTGTTACTTCTGCATGGTGCCTCAAGTTGGGAAAGGTGTGTCAAAGAAGAAAAAGTGGACTGTGCATTATCCAAACATTCCATCAGCTATACGCCCAGTACCCCACGGAGAAGGACTGCCGGTTCCTGATGCACCAGAATCATTCTCACTTGAGTCAGACGAGGAAGAGGAAGAGGATGAAACTTCTGGTCCTGAACCATGAATGTCACAGGACCCCCATTTTCTCCCATCCTCCTCCTCTGAACCACACCTCATAACACAAGGTGAACTGAATGACCTTGTCAGGGATTTGGAGCTACCCAAGAGTAAGGCAGAGCTTTTGGGCTCCAGACTACAGCGGTGGAATCTCCTGGCAGGCTATCAGGGCAAATGGAGCCCATCAATGCTTGCAGACTATTGCTGGACAGTGACAAGAGATGCTCCATGTAATGAATACAAGAGACAAGCCAAGAAGCGCCGAATAGACACTGAATAGGACTAAACTATGTACATAATAGTTTTTTGCCTTTTGTTTCATAATCAGTTTTATTTATATAACCCTTTTGCTGATTTTTAAAGTGTTACATAAATAGGACAGGTGAAATATTATCATGTAAAGCAACCATAAACACATGAAAAGACCTAGGTTTACAATTTATGATTAAAACTCTACTATCTACACAATATACATAGACATAAAATGTAAAAACTTAAATATCTTAGAAACAGTAGCCAATCAGTTGTTTTAATTGTCATATTTGAATTCAGCACATCAAAATACATAATAAATATCACATTTTATCTCTGAAGCAGATGACTTCTCAAAAATTGTAGACCAGTGTAATGGGATGCTGGTCTTGTGGAAATTACAATGCCTGCATTCTGTGCCTGATTTTGTGAACTTGCTCAAGTTACTTATCCTCTCTGTATTTTTGTTTACTGTTGCTTAAATGAGGATGATAAATATTACTTTGTTTCCGCATTGTACAAGACACAAACATACCGAGAATCCAGGCCCCAAAAAGTTTACAATCTGTAAGACTGACACAGATAGATAAGATGCACGGGCGGACTCATAGAAGAAATTAATAGAGTTTAAATGGGGCCCCGCTATGCTGTGTGTTATAGAATGTGTGTAAAAGGTAGTCGTCCTTGCCCTGAAAAGTTTACAATGTAGACAAGATGGACAAAGGGTGGAAAAAAGAATATAACATATAAACAGGGATGACTGGTAAGTGTCATGTAATATCTATATTTTAATTTGTACTCCTGGGTTGAAGAATACATTTGATGTGGGTTAATGCTTGTGGGCATTATGGTGAAACAAGTCTTTTGGACAGCTTTGAACATGGAGAGGATGGTGAGCCCTATTGTACTTGATTGGAGAGGTTTTCCATGCATGGAAGGAAGAGATGAAGTAGTGAAGATGAGGGCATCTGTGGAACAAAGGAAGGAGGACAGTTACTACAGACAAACAATACTGAGATGTAGTCTGGGGCAGACTTGTTCAGGGCATTGAAAGAGAAAATGAGAAATGTAAACTTGATACTGTAGTCTGTAGATGAGGGAACAAGTGGAATGGTTCTAAGAAGGAGTGCTATAGTCTGATCTAGCAAGGAAGATATCACAATAATAATGGTTGTCTTATAGCATTTTTCAACTAGAGATCTCAAAGCACTATGGGAAGATAGTACTGTAATCTCCATCTTCCAAACTGAGGCACAGAAGTCCAAAGTCAGTGGCAGAGCTAGCAATAGAACCAGGTGTCCCAGCTTGCAGCCCAGTGCCCTGTCCACTAACTCCATAGGACAATGGCAAGTGTTGCAGTTTAATGTTTGTAAACTCATTTAATACCTATAATTTGGAAATTATATGCAAATAAAATATGCAACTTTACTTAACCACAGGAGATACATTATTGTTTATATAATAATGCAGAAATTGTGCACAATTAGAGTTCTCTTGAGTAAGCTGGACTTTCCAGTGACTTAGCTTTCGCACCTTCAAATTAGAACTTGTCCAAATGTTACCCTATAGAAGCCTTATAGGATACAGAGATCTCCAATTCTTTGTCTTTAGATCACACTCTCCAAATTGTAGGCCCAGCCCACCTTCCATAGCTGCAGTGATCTCATAGCTAATTCCCTGTCACTTCCTCCTTTCAGAATTCCACCAAAAACGTGCACAGGAATGTAACTTGAGAGTTACTATGGCTTCTCTTGATATTTGTCTGTTTTACAGTTATAGAAGTCCTATATTTATCACAGTGTAAATTACGTTAGGAACACTCATTTAAAGCCTTTTTAAAGTGAATGATAATTAATGATTATTCCAGTTAGGCATACATTTAGTCTTTGATTTGTATTTTTTAAGTCTGGCATAAAAAAAACGCCATCAACTGCTTAGCAAAATTTTCCTGTTCCAAAGGGGAAAATTTGCATATGAGTCAGAAATAGCATACAAAGTGTTTTCTGCCTTTGTTTTGCAAAAACCTCCGTAATACTTCAGGTGAACACCAGATGAGGCTCTTGATGTGATCCAAATGTTTCTTGCTCTTACTTTGAATCTTAGAAACTTGTCTGGATCTGATCAAGTGACTAACAGTTTATAGTTTTGCTGAACTGTTTTATCTCAAAACTGCTGCTACTTGCCTTAAAATAAAAAAAATAGATTTGTTGCTTCAGTAATATTAACTTGTAATATGATTTTTATGTATACTTTTGTAAGTCATTAAAGTGTACAGAAGATAATTTGTCTTGTGTCAAGCTTAATAAACTTTTTCATATATGAATATTCTAAGTACCATATAGAAATTTTTTCTTAAAAATTACATCTCTTGATTTCTCATCTCTCATCTCCCATATTGGTTTTTTGACTTGCTTTAGGCCAGGATCAAACAGAAGACAATGACTGCAGGGATTTGAAATTGGAGAATAATGGCAGAAAATCCCCATCTGTGATAGAACTAATGATGACTACAGTGTATGAGAAAACTAAGAAACTACAGAAGTCAAGTGATTACCAGCTTGAAGAAAATTTGCGAACATTGGAAGAGAAATTCATTGCTAATGGCATAAAGGAAGTGTCACTGAATAATAAATCTGAAGACATGGCAGAAGTGAGCACTTCAGAGGACTCGGACAAGGTATCTTTTAAAAATATAATTTTGTATCATAATTTATAATAAAGTCCTGGAAGATTCAGTGAAAAGTTATCATATGAAACTTGTTGGTTCCCTCTTGTATATGTACAGATATTATTTTATAATAGAATCAGTATTAGAAGCCACCCATTACTGCCTGGTTTCTGGTATTGATTCTGTTACAAAATAGCATCAATTTTGAGAAGATGAGGGCAACATACATTCAATGAATATTTAAAAACAAATAAAAGGTACCAAACTTTGGGCTTGCTGGCCTTATTTAAATCCATGTCTAGAATTTAAAATAAACTGGGTCAGATCTTTAGGAGGTATAAACTGGCTTAGATCAGTTGAGGTTAATATACATCTAATTTACGATGTTTTAAGTGCTGTTCATACCAGTGATTTGTATAATGCATATGGTGTTAGCTATAGTACAAGGCAAAAAGAAAATATATTTATACTTAGATTGAAAGCTTTTTAGGGCTGGGACTGTCTTTTTGTTCTATTTGAGCCCAGCATGCTGGGGTCCTGGTCCATAACTAGGACTGTTCAGCACTCTGGTAATACAGGTAATAAATAATAACTATATACTACCTACTTTCTCTTTCTATATTAGGACACTTTTAAAATGTAATCCCGACTAAATAGTGATGTTTCTGTGTAAAGTACTGTCATGGAGATTATGGTATACTTTATTTTGATCTTTTTTATAAGATCATGCTGGACTTCATGTTGGCTACATTTTGTTGATTATAATAAGCACAAAGAATGTCAGAAAATACTTGTTCACCTTCCTTTCATTCATATTTTGCACTCCTGTATTTTATGAAGCTTCTGTTACAGCATTTCCAGAGTATATGCCGCAGAACTGGTTTTGTTGTTTGACAGTAGGTATAATATTTTTATTTTTCCTTTTCGGTTTGTTAGAAAGAATTTGAATATAAGGAGACACTTTCACAAAAAGTGAGACCTTCTTCATCAAGCAGGTAAGTAAACGATACTTATGTTAGTGTTTACAATCTGATCCCATCTGATATGATCTCTTTCGAAATGTAAAATACGCATGATCGACACACACTGGCCACTCATTCATCACACCCATCATCACCCCGTCACCAACATCTGGCCTTCTGTGGAAGGGTGCTGGAGGAGGGGAGGTGCAGATTTTTTGCAGGGTGACAACTCTCCACATCTCCACTGACAGATCAGACCCACCAAGGGCCTTTGTCAAAATCTTCATCTATTTGTGCCACGAGACCCACAAGTGACTCTAGCCCACGGTTTTACTCCTGGGAGATTTCTGCACCACCACATATGTGCAGAATTATGTCCCCCACAGATTTCTTTGCTTCCCTGCAGAAAAATGACTTTCTGATGGGGAAGCAAAGGGAACCCACAAGAGCGGTCACGCGACCCTCCCCAGCAGTATGTTTCGGGTGCCCAGGGCAGCCGGCAGAGAGGTAAATCACTGTGGGGCACGGGGCAGGACTGGAGAAGACTGGCTGGTGGCTCCTACCCTGCGCTGGGCTCAGTTTCTAGTCCCAGCTAGGCTGGGGAGGACAGGACTTCCTCTTCCCCTACATAGCGTCCAGAGACCCCAGATTTCTCCCCCAGCTGCAGGAATCTCTGCGAACTCTTCACCCCCTCTGCTTCTTGCGTCCATCACGCCTCAGCTGCAGGGGGAGGGATCCTTGTACAGGGAGCTGGTCTCCCATCCACTCAACCCTGTGCATCCAGACCCCCTCATACCCAATCCCTCCAACCGAGTCTCCCCCACCCCTGCTCCTGGACCACCCCAACGAGCCACCTGGAATCCCAACCCCACCAGGCCCCAACCAGCTGCTTCTGGATCCCCACCCCACTGAGCCCCACTCCCCCAGCATGTAACCCCCCCCCCACTGACCCTCCATGCCCAACAGCCCCCGCCAAGCTCTATCCCCCCCACACCCAGATACGTATCCCAGCTGAGCCCCAACCACTTCACCTGGACACTCCTGCAGACTCCCATTACCGTTGCACCTGGAAACCCCGAACAAGCCCCTGTGCATCCAGATTCCCCCCTGTCCCCTTACTGAGCCACCCGCACCTAGATTGCCCCACACTGAACCCTCTCAACCCACACCTGGATCCCCCCACACTAAGCCCCTCCACGCTTGGATCTTGCATTGCTGAGCCTGCCTGCCCACACCTGGTACATTTAGCACAGAGGGGCAGGGCCCTGGGGTGTTTCTGGGGCAAGTCCAGTCCTTGCTCTGTATCAGGGTTAGGTGCAGCCTCATCGCTGAGTCTGTGTCCCAGGGGGGAGCTGCACAGTGATCTCCCACCTCTGTGCAGCCAGTGACCTGTGCTCCCCAATGCCATGCCGGAGCCTCCACATTTATTTGATAAATAAAATTTGCAGCATTTTTAATTTTTGGCGCAGAATGCCCTCAGGAGTAACAGTTTGTACCTGTCTCAACATGTTCTTGTTAGATTAAAGCATATAGGACTTCTGATACTTTTGAACTGAAATTATTGTGTTTGTGGAGTTCACATTCTCTACTGAGTTGGCTAGCAGATTTTTTGTAAGTCCTGCAGGTTGTTTTAGTAATGATAAAATCCATGTGAAAGCAGAAATAGACAATTCAAGCTGTCTCCTCCTCTTCCTCTCCCCCCTCACCCCCCCGCGAAAGATATAAGCTTGTGAAAACAGGATTATAAGCAATATCTTGATGTAACTTCAATGAGAAGGTGCTCTGCTTGGCATCCACTATAAGAAACTGAAAGCTTATTTTGATATATTTATGAATTCATGCTTCACAGGTCTCTGTCCTCTACATACTTGAAGAAAGCTGGGAAAACCATCCCTCCATCTACAACTACATCTTCTCAATACTTGGGAACATTAAGGGTCTTGGACAATAAACACTTACAAAAATATAGTGCTGAGCTTGACAAAGCGGATAGTCTGCGAGCAGCTGTTTATCAGGTAAATTTTGGCATATCAAAAGCCTACATGAAAAGATTCTACCAATAAGAATAAAAGCCTGTTAATTGTACTCAATATCTGTATGCACCTTTCTTAAATCAAGCCTTTTTTTTTATTCTTAAAACATTATGCTTCACTACAAAGGGTGGATTCAGATGAGAAGGAAACAAACTTCTCTCTCTTTTACTGTTGTGGCAAAATGTTTTTAAACACAATAGATGATCTCCATTATTATATTTGTTGTTTTTTATTTTTAATATGTATTCTGTACATCTTTTCTCTGTATTTTCTGTTCCAAAGGCACGTTTAATGGGAAAGTTAAAAAGAACTTGATGTCAGATCTTAAATTTTTCCCCGGAGCAGCATAATCTATCTCAATTCTGCTGCCCTCTATAGTAAAAACGAGCATAAATCTCAACTATGGTCATAGCTTTCTATAGATCATAAGTTATTTCCACATAAGGAAAATCATATTCACTTAACTTAACAGTTTAATGGTTCTAAATATCATGCTGTCTCAAGTATTTTGTGTTCATTGACTCATACCCACTTTCTAAAGTCAAATAGTCTTCATTAAGATATTTTAGCTTCTCAGTACAACATACTAAACGCATGAACAAATGTACAAAATTTGACCCTGATCCTGAAAACACTCTCCCACTTCTAAAACTTTGTGGATGTCTATAGTCCTTGACGTCAATGAGTTGTGGACTTTTCATAGCAGATATTTCTGAATTAAACATATAATAGGTTAGAGTTTTTTACTAAATTTTGGGATCCTATAGATCCTAAATGGCTAAAATGTATTCTGTACTTTAAAAAAAAAAATCACCCAGGGGAAACTTAAAATAGTGGTTGTAGATATTTTGTATTAAAAGGTTTAGTAGCTGCAGCTAATTCTTGTACAGGTACACATGGGGATGCTTCCTTTGATCCCCAACAACTATTTTTCTGATGCCCTATTGAAGATTTTGAGACGTAGTGTTATGTCGTTTGTATTGCTCTGCTCTCCCATCCCTCCACCCCCCCAGGATTTTAACATTAGAGGTAAATCAACCAGTTAACTCCTCCTTCTTTCCTGCCCTTCCATGCTCACATTCTCTTTCTTTTATTTCCATACTAAAATCTTTTTGTTAAAATAAAGTTATTAATTTCTAAAGTTTTATTCTTAAAAGTTGAAACCTTTGATCGGAATATTTTTTGTGCTGCAGATCCTCAGAATGTGGTTTAAATGACACCTCACTTCCCCCAAATGGGCTGCTGGCTATAGTAATAGTTTGCCTATGTAAAATGATGATGATTATTATATATGAAAACAGAAATACTGTCAGCATTTCCTATGGTCATTACACCAGATGTTGCTTTATCAATAATACTCAGTTACTTTGGTACAAGATCTAGTTACTGCTTAAAACTCTTCAGCTACAGCTTTTTCCTTAATCTTATAGGATTGGTTGGAAAAGAAGAGGGTCTTTCTTCTGGAACTGCAGAGAATTAAAAGGAACAAAGCAGAAAATTTAAAGAACGCAAATGAAAAGGTTTGTTTAAATTTAAATATTTGATTAAATGGGAGCTAGCCAGCTGCCACTCTGTAAAGTAATGTCATTACAGTATTTGTTGTGGTGTATTTAAAAAAGGAAAGAAATACAGAAATAAAATAGTGGAAATCCCCTTCATTGGGGCCACTTTGCAACCACTCAACCATCAACAGGCATCTCTAAATCCATCATAACGAGCTACAAGAAGATTGCCCCTGTTTATGTGGAGTGGAACTGATGTAATAGCTCTTATGTCCTGATCCTTGTGGCTACCACAGGGAGTGTGGCTAGGGAAAAGAGGGACGTAGCTGGTGCTTCCCTGAACCCTTAGAATTCTTGGATGCCATATAAATTAAAGCTATCTTTGCAGCTCCCTTCACTTTTCACTTTGTGCTTCTTGACTGCAGCCAACAGTCTGGGTCCATCTTTGTATTTTTATTATGATGATTATGGGATAGTCTGTATTTCAGCAATGAAATTTAAGAAGTCATGTGTCTGAAGATTTTCATGCCCTGTCTTGGTTCTTCTATATTCAGCTGTACATAAGCATCTACATTTAAAGCAACATGTATGCAATTGTATTATATTCATTTTCCTTAGGAAAAAATTAAGAGAATTTATTAAAGAACTAATGTTTTTTATACGCAGTCTTCAGAAGTGAATCATAGTAGTTTTTATATCTATCAGTCTTGTAGAAAACAGCCTCATGTTATAGGTCACAAAAAATTAGTCATGCTTGAGCAGTAGTTGATATCACAACTCAACCACTGATTTAGAATGTCTTCTGCAAGTCAGTTTTCTTTCATTTATTTCTTTGGCTAACACTGCATTTCAGAGTTTAGGAAATGCAACATTTTCTGAAGTATAAACTTTTCTTATGTAGAAAGAAGCTACTAAGAAAGAAGAAGCAATTGCATCTTTTGAAGCCTGGAAGGCAATGAAAGAAAAAGAAGCAAAAAAGAAACTAGCTGACAAAAGGAAGCTTGAGGAGTTGAAGAAACGGAGAGCAGCAGAACAGAATGAAGAGAAAAAAGAAGAAGCTCAAAAGGCAGTGAGAAATCTATACCTGACAGACACTTAGCTCAAGAGAGTCCTTAGTAAAAATGTAGTTAACAACAAGAGATGGACCCAAACCATACCCCTAGAGCTGGATATCCCAATCTTTGGGAGAATTCATGGCTAGACTGTCTTCTTTGTAGCAGGGGCTAATCTCTCATCCTGTGCACATACACACATTTTTCCTATTGACATTTAGGTTTTTTTAATGTGAAACACTTTGTTCCATATACATAAAATAGTTAATTAACGGAGTAACGTGTTGGCAGCAGAAAGGCTTTTCTAATGAGCTGGGATTAGTAAATTCTTCTTGCTCCTTGTAGCAGTATCTTTTGTGGAGCTAAAACCCTGTGAATGAGCAGTCCAAAGGGGGATGGGCAGGAAAGAAAAAATATCTATAACGTAAGGGAAATTTTGGAACAAAGATGTTATGCAACTTTGCTAATGAACTTGAGGTCTTCCTTAGGCATTTGAAAAATGGAAAGAAAAGAAAGCAGAATATCTAAGGGAGCAAAGTAGAAAGGAAAAACGAGCTGAAAGAATCAAGAAGAAGAAAGAAGAGGAAGCTATTGCAGAAAAGAAACGAGACAGCATGTCTGCCGTTGATAAATGGTACTGCTACAGAGGATTTAGTTACATAACTGTGTATGGGCCAGCACCTATGTCTAGTATCAGAGGGGTAGCCGTGTTAGTCTGGATCTGTAAAAGCAGCAAAGAATCCTGTGGTAGTCTAGTCCTATAGACTAACAGATGTTTTGGAGCATGAGCTTTTGTGGGTGAATACCCACTTCGTCAGATGCATGTAGTGGAAATTTCCAGGGGCAGATATATATATGCAAGCAAGCTAGAGATAATGAGGTTAGTTCAATCAGGGAGGATGAGGCCATGTTCTAGCAGTTGAGGTGTGAAAACCAAGGGAGGAGAAACTGGTTTTGTAGTTGGCAAGCCATTCACAGTCTTTGTTTAATCCTGAGCTGATGGTGTCAAATTTGCAGGTGAACTGAAGCTCAGCAGTTTCTCTTTGAAGTCTGGTCCTGAAGATTTTTTGCTGCAGGATGGCCACCTTAAGGTCTGCTATAGTGTGGCTAGGGAGGCTGAAGTGTTCTCCTACAGGTTTTTGTATATTGCCATGCCGAATATCTGATTTGCGTCCATTTATCCTTTTCCGTAGAGACTTTCCAGTTTGGCCAATGTACATAGCAGAGGGGCATTGTTGGCATATGATGGCGTATATTACATTGGTGGACGTGCAAGTGAATGAACCGGTGATGGTGTGGCTGATCTGGTTAGGTCCTGTGATGGTGTCGCTGGTGTAGATATGTGGGCAGATTTGGCATCGAGGTTTGTTGCATGGATTGGTTCCTGAGCTAGAGTTACTGTGGTGCAGTGTGCAGTTACTAGTGAGAATATGTTTCAGGTTGGCAGGTTGTCTGTGAGCGAGGACTGGCCTGCCACCCAAGGCCTGTGAAAGTGTGGGATCATTGTCCAGGATGGGTTGTAGATCCCTGATGATGCATTGGAGGGGTTTTAGCTGGGGACTGTATGTGCTGGCCAGTGGAGTCCTGTTGGTTTCTTTCTTGGGTTTGTCTTGCAATAGGAGGCTTCTGGGTAAATGTCTGGTTCTGTTGATCTGTTTCCTTATTTCCTCGTGTGGGTATTGTCGTTTTGAGAATGCTTTGTGGAGATTTTGTAGGTGTTGGTCTCTGTCTGAGGGGTTGGAGCTCTATACCCGCACGAGGAAATAAGGAAACAGATCAACAGAGCCAGACGTTTACCCAGAAGCCTCCTACTGCAAGACAAACCCAAGAAAGAAACCAACAGGACCCCACTGGCCATCACATACAGTCCCCAGCTAAAACCCCTCCAACGCATCATCAGGGATCTACAACTGTTTGTGTGTGTAGTTTGTAGTTTGTAGTTTGTGGATTGTATTGTGTAGTGTGTGTGTGTGTGTGTGTGTGTGTGTGGAGGCTGCTGGGGCAGTGTGCTGGGAGAGCAGCGGAGCCCTGATTAGGGGGCAGGGCTTACCTGATTAGAGGTCCTATATAAGGAGCCAGCCAGTCAGGCAGCAGCACAGACAGCTGCAGCAGCACAGGAGCCAGCCAACAGAGCTGTAAACAGGGGAGTTTCAGTGGGCGTTTCCAGGGGGAGGTTGCAGGGGAGACTAAGACAGAGGAACCGACAAGCAAGTCAAGGGATAGGGTGGTGGTCTGGTGCCTTCTGGGGGCTTGTGTTGTGTTGACTACCAGGCAGCAGGTGGGAAGGCCATGACTGATACAGAGGCAGCAGTGAAAGACACAATGAGGATGACTGGATGTGGAAGCTGCGGCATGTACATGATCCTGGAGGGGGCGCCTGAAAAAAGCTTTGTCTGCATGAAGTGCCGCCTGATAGAGCTGATGGAAGAGAAGATCCGAGGACTGGAGATGCAGGTGCAAACTCTGGTTGCGTTCAGAAGGGGGTTTGAGCAGACGATGGAGCACAGACACAAGGGGGCTGAAGGGATAAGCTCAGATGTGCGGATGGAAGCAGGACCAAAGAATTCAGAGGAGAGACTGCTGGAGGAAAGTGGATGGTGAAAGCATGTGACTAAGAGAACCAGGCAGAGGAAAAGACGGGCTAGTGAAGGAGAAATAGAGCTCAGGAACAGGTTTGCAGAGTTGGAAAATGAAAAAGGGGCACAGCAGGTGGTCGCTGAAGGAGAGAGGGCAAGGAAAAAGAGAAGAGCTGATAGTCCTGCAAGAGGAGGGGAGGAGTCAATGGAGGCAACACCAAATATGAGCCCCAGGAGGATTGCAAGGGGGAATAGGAATCGAGAGGACTTGCAGCCGGTGGGTGCGGGAGATAGACCGGAGAAGTGCACTGTCACCAGGAAAAGGCTGGTCTACGTGATTGGAGACTCCTTACTGTGACTAGAGCTGATCGGGAGAACAGAAGGGTGTGCTGTATGCCGGGTGCTAAGATACAGGATGTGGACCTGAGGCTGAAAAGGATACTAGCGGGAGCGGGGAAGAATCCGTTGATTGTCCTTCATGTGGGAACGAATGATACGGCTAGATACTCTCTGGAATGTATCAAGGGAGACTATGCCAGACTGGGGAAGATGCTTAAGGAAATCGAGGCTCAGGTGATCTTCAGTGGGATTCTGCTGGTTCCTAGAGAAGGGCGACAAAGGTGTGACAAGATTATGGCGATCAACAGATGGCTCAGGCAATGGTGCTATAAGGAGGGCTTTGGGATGTACGGCCATTGGGAAGCATTTACGGACAGAAGACTGTTCTCTCGGGATGGACTTCACCTGAGCAAGGAGGGAAATAGACTTCTAGGATGGAGGCTCGCTGACCTGATTAAGAGAGTTTTAAACTAGAAATTTGGGGGAGATGGTTGGGAGATTATTCGGAAGATCTCCACACCGGAATTTAACCTTGAGAGGGAGGTAAACAAAGTAAGAGGGGATACAGCCATAGACAGAAGAATTGGCATAAGGAGTAAGGGTAGTGTAGATAAGAGACTAACAGGTGATGGTGGTGGTAGAATGTCCGTGCCTAACAGGGAACAGAATGTGAGTGAAGCCAAACGGCAAAAATTAAGATGTCTGTACACTAATGTGAGGAGCCTAGGGAACAAAATGGAGGAACTAGAGCTACTGGTGCAGGAAGTGAAACCAAATATTATAGGGATAACAGAAACATGGTGGAATAGTAATCATGACTGGAGTACAGGTATTGAAGGCTATGTGCTGTTTAGGAAAGATAGAAATAAAGGCAAAGGTGGTGGAGTAGCATTGTACATCAATGAAGAGGTTAACTGTAAAGAAATAAGAAGTGATGGAATGGACAAGACAGAGTCTGTCTGGGCAAAAATCACACTGGGAAAGAAAGCTACTAGAGCCTTCCCTGAGATAGTGCTTGGGGTGTGCTACAGACCGCCGGGATCTGATTTGGATATGGATAGAGACCTCTTTAATGTTTTTAAGGAAGTAAACACTAATGGGAAATGTGTGATCATGGGAGACTTTAACTTTCCAGATATAGACTGGAGTACAAGTGCTAGCAAGAATAGTAGGGATCAGATTTTTCTGGATGTGATAGCTGATGGATTCCTTCACCAAGTAGTTGAAGAACCGACAAGAGGGGATGCCATTTTAGATTTGATTTTGGTGAGCAGTGAGGACCTCATAGAAGAAATGGTTGTAGGGGACAACCTTGGTTCAAATGATCATGAGCTAATTCAGTTCAAACTAGATGGAAGGATAAACAAAAATAGATCTGGGACTAGGGTTTTTTATTTCAAAAGGGCTAACTTTAAAGAATTAAGGAAATTAGTTAGGGAAGTGGATTGGACTGAAGAACTTGTGGATCTAAATGCGGAAGAGGCCTGGAATTACTTTAAGTCGCAGCTGCAGAAACTATCGGAAGCCTGCATCCCAAGAAAGGGAAAAAAAAACATAGGCAGGAGTTGTAGACCAAGCTGGATGGACAAGCATCTCAGAGAGGTGATTAAGAACAAGCAGAAAGCCTACAAGGAGTGGAAGAAGGGTGGGATTAGCAAGGAAAGCTATCTTAGTGAGGTCAGAACATGTAGGGATAAAGTGAGGAAGGCTAAAAGCCAAGTAGAGTTGAACCTTGCAAAGGGAATTAAAACCAATAATAAAAAGTTCTATAGCCATATAAATAAGAAGAAAACAAAGAAAGAAGAAGTGGGACCGCTACATACTGAGGATGGAAAGGAGGTTAAGGATAACCTAGGCATGGCCCAATGTCTAAATAAGTACTTTGCCTCAGTCTTTAATAAGGCTAATGGGGAGCTTAGGGGTAATGGAAGGATGACAAACGGGAATGAGGATATGGAAGTGGATATTACCACATCTGAGGTAGAAGCCATACTTGAACAGCTTAATGGGACAAAATCGGAGGGCCCGGACAATCTTCATCCGAGAATATTAAAGGAACTGATGCATGAAATTGCAAGCCCATTAGCGGTAATTTTTAATGAATCAGTAAACTCAGGGTTGTACTGTACGACTGGAGAATTGCTAACGTAGTTCCTATCTTTAAGAAAGGGAGAAAGAGTGATCCGAGTAACTATAGGCCTGTTAGTTTGACATCTGTAGTATGTAAGGTCTTGGAAAAAATTTTGAAGGAGAAGGTAGTTAAGGACATTGAGGTCAATGGTAATTGGGACAAAGTACAACATGGTTTTACTAAAGGTAGATCGTGCCAAACCAACCTGATCTCCTTCTTTGAGAAGGTGACAGACTATTTAGACAAAGGAAATGCGGTAGACCTAATTTACCTAGATTTCAGTAAGGCATTTGACACGGTTCCACATGCGGAATTATTAGTCAAATTGGAAAAGATGGGGATCAATATGAGAATTGAAAGGTGGATAAGGAACTGGTTAAAGGGGAGACTACAACGGGTCATACTGAAGGGTGAACTGTCAGGCTGGAAGGAGGTTACTAGTGGAGTTCCTCAAGGATCGGTTCTGGGATCAATCTTATTTAACCTTTTTATTATCGACCTTGGAACAAAAAGCGGGAATGTGCTAATAAAGTTCGCGGATGACACGAAGCTGGGGGGCATTGCTAACACGGAGAAGGACCGGGATATCATACAGGAAGATCTGGATGACCTTGTAAACTGGAGTAATAGTAATAGGATGAGATTTAATAGTGAAAAGTGCAAGGTCATGCACTTAGGGATAAATAATAAGAACTTTAGATATAGATTGGGGACGCATCAGTTGGAAGCAACAGAGGAGGAGAAGGACCTTGGGGTATTGGTAGATCACAGGATGACTATGAGCCACTAATGTGATATGGCCGTTAAAAAAGCTAATGCAGTTTTAGGATGCATTAGGTGAGGTATTTCCAGCAAAGATAAGGAGGTGTTAGTACCGTTATATAAGGCGCTGGTGAGACCCCACCTGGAATACTGTGTGCAGTTCTGGTTTCCCATGTTTAAGAAGGATGAATTCAAACTGGAACAGGCTCAGAGACAGGCTACTAGGATGATCCGAGGAATGGAAAACCTGTCATATGAAAGGAGACTCAAAGGGCTTGGCTTGTTTAGTCTAGCCAAAAGAAGGCTGAGGGGGGATATGCTTGCTCTTTATAAATATATGACAGGGATTAATATTAGGGAGGGAGAGGAATTATTTAAGCTTAGTACCAATGTAGACACAAGAACGAATGGGTATAAACTGGACACTAGGAAGTTTAGACTTGAAATTAGATGAAGGTTTCTAACCATTAGAGGAGTGAAGTTCTGGAACAGCCTTCCAAGGGGAGTAGTGGGGGCAAAAGACATACCTGGCTTTAAGATTAAGCTTGATAAGTTTATGGAAGGGATGGTGTGATGGGAGAGCCTAATTTTGGCAATTGATCTTTGATTATCGCCAGATAAGTATGCCCAGTGGTTGGTGATGGGATGTTGGATGGGATGGGATCTGAGTTACTGCAGAGAATTCTTTCCTGAGTGCTGACTGGCTGGCTGGTGAGTCTTACCCACATGCTCAGGGTTTAGCTGATCGCCATATTTGGGGTCGGGAGGGAATTTTCCTCCAGGGCAGATTGGCAGAGGCCCTGGAGGTTTTTCGCCTTCCCCTGCAGTGTGGGCATGGGTCACTTGCTGGTGGATTCTCTGCAGCTTGAGGTCTTCAGACTACAATTTGAAGACTTCAATAACTCAGGCATAGGTTAGGGGTTTGTTATAGAAGTGGATGGGTAGTGTTCTGTGGCCTGCTTTGTGCAGGGGGTCGGATTAGATGATCACATTGGTCCCTTCTTACCCTGAAATCTATGAATCTATGAATCATCCTAGACAATGATCCCACACTTTCACAGGCCTTGGGTGGCAGGCCAGTCCTCGCCCACAGACAACTTGCCAACCTGAAACATATTCTCACCAGTAACTGCACGCCGCACCATAGTAACTCTAGCTCAGGAACCAATCCATGCAACAAACCTCAATGTCAAATCTGCCCACATATCTACACCAGCGACACCATCACAGGACCTAACCAGATCAGCCACACCATCACCGGTTCATTCACCTGCACGTCCACCAATGTACTATACGCCATCATATGCCAGCAATGCCCCTCTGCTATGTACATCGGCCAAACTGTACAGTCTCTACGGAAAAGGACAAATGGACACAAATCAGATATTCGGCATGGCAGTATACAAAAACCTGTAGGAGAACACTTCAACCTCCCTGGCCACACTATAGCAGATCTTAAGGTGGCCATCCTGCAGCAAAAAAACTTCAGGACCAGACTTCAAAGAGAAACTGCTGAGCTTCAGTTCACCTGCAAATTTGACACCATCAGCTCAGGATTAAACAAAGACTGTGAATGGCTTGCCAACTACAAAACCAGTTTCTCCTCTCTTGGTTTTCACACCTCAACTTCTAGAACATGGCTTCATCCTCCCTGATTGAACTACCCTCGTTATCTCTAGCTTGCTTGCATATATATACCTGCCCCTGGAAATTTCCACTACATGCATCTGACAAAGTGGGTATTCACCCACGAAAGCTCATGCTCCAAAACGTCTGTTAGTCTATAAGGTGCCACAGGACTCTTTGCTGCTTTCACCTGTGTCTAATCATTTTTCTGGGAATATTTGGCCTGAGGGCCTGAACCTGCAAGGGGCTGAGGATCCTCAATTCTCATGGAAATCAGTGGGAGGGAAGGGTGCTTAGCACCTCACAGGGTCAGGCCTATTGTTCCCAAATGTGGTAGCTTTTCGTTCTCATTTATCCACTTTATAAAACTTGCCATACAGCTTTTATTCAATCTGCTAAATTGAAAGTCTCTTCTCAGGAAAGGCCAATGATTTTAAAAGTATGAATGTTGGAAATCAAAAGTGAGGTACATTGGATAGCATGGAACCTTGTACTACCAATCCCATGCTTAATTAGTAACCCAGGATTAAAAAAGCAGGAACAACAATTTGGGGTTTTATATAGTCTATTGTGTTGGAAATCTAACAACTGGACAAAGCAGGTATGTTCACCAGTACATGAGATACATGTCTGCTGGATAGATTTTTTTTTTTCTAATATCACCAAGAAGTGTGCTTTGTGCTTTACAGAGACTGATTCCTACCCTGAAGAGGTTATAGTCTAATTTTAGAGATGACACAAATGTGAGGAAAGGGAGAAGGAAGAAAAGGATTACAATGACACTAAAGGGGAATGCAACTTATACATGTGTATATCTTGATGGTTCAGAGGGTTTGTGCATGTGCGTTGCCTTTGAAGATTTTTTTAAAGCTTTGTTTGTAGTTTATCCTCAAACCATGTTACCAAATTTGTCAATAGACATAAATGTCAATTCCTGGCGCTATTCCCGATGTTTGATTAACGAGTCACATTTGCAGCATTTTTTTAATTCAGTGAATAGTATCTTATATTTCTCTCCATATTTAGGAATGAGAAAAAGGAAGAATTTGTAAAGCAAAAGAAGACAGAAAAAATCCAAGAGAAAAGACAGCAAGAAATAGAACAGGTTGAAAGGGAAGAAAAAGATAAAAGGGCTATGGAAGAATATGAAAGATGGCTGGTAAACATATTTTTTCACACTTTACTACATTTATCCGTGTGGTTTTTTTTTTTTTAACAAATAATGCATGTGAATAACTTCTGAATTATAATCTTCAATGCTTTTCATCATGTAATGAAAGTGACCAGGTGATGGCAGTAATATACCTTTTTATGCAGTTCCTCTGAGGGTTATTTTAGCAAGTCACTTAAAAGTGCAGTGTATATGGCATCTGGCATACACGGGATATAGTCTCCCTTGTCTATGTGCCATAGTGTTCTTTGCATTTTACAGTCAGTGAAAGTACAGTCTTCTCTTCTCCCATTCACTGTCAGGAAGAGCCACCTCTGAAGGGCCAACTCAGCACAGCACAGAACCAGCAAAGGCTAGAAGCAGCACCAGCTGCAAAAGTGAGTGCATTTAGATTCAAGGAAACAGTTTTAAATATGCGGAGCTGTATAAATCACAACAAATAAGAACAGTTACATTGAGGATTGAGATTGCCTTCATTTGATAGGAAGGGGTGACCTCTGATGTCTTAGTGTGGGAAGAAGTCATTAGGAGCCTTTCCAGTCCCGCAAAAAACAGCAAGTCAAAATTGCTTTACTACCGCTCAGGGGAACCCTAGGAGACAGATGCTAATGCATAGGAACATACACTGTGCTCTCAAAGGGTACGATTTGCTGATTAGGAGAATGTCTAGCTTCTTCTGCCCCATCCCCACCACCACCTGTGGTGATGCTGTCAGCAGCACACTGAAGCATCAATCCTGCAAACAGATAGTCCCACTAAAGTGAAGCACCTACTTACATGCTTAAAGCTGAGTATGTGCAAGTGTCCACAGGATCAGGGCCTAACTGACATGCTTGTTGCTGCTCTTCTGAACGGGAGCAGATTGTACCCCACGGCACATCTCTGTCCATTTTCTGAAATCTTGCACTTGTCTGTGGCTCAAGTCTCTGTATTTTGGAGGTCACATCAGCCAGTGTTTCTGTCCATCCTTGCTCTGCTGGCTAGAGCAATATTTAGGCTTATATAAAAAAAATGAGAATGTAAAACTTTCACTTTTTATAAATTTAGGGAAAGAACACTTGTGTGAATCAAGTTGTCAATTTATTACCTAGGTAACTAGGAGGATTTTTGTATGTACCTAGATTATTGGTGGCAGTAGTTGTAAGAAGGTAAATAAGAAAAAAATGTTCTATTAGAAGACAAGGAACGTAATGAAACTCTGTTAATTCTTCCCACTAGCAATCAGTAGGGGAAAATAGTTTTGAGAATTAATTAAATCTTTCAGCTCATGGAGCAAATGGCAGCCTTTATGGATAGCACAAAACAGGAATTTTAAAGTCCTCTCTAAATACTTCTAAAACATAAAAATAGAATAGAACAGGGAATTCTGTTGTTACTGAAGTGTCATACTGTAGCATAGAGTTCACTGATTGTGTGCATGCTTATCTCAAGGGAAGAGTGTGAACAGGACTTTTTCCATCCTGGAATTTAAAACTCTAGAAATGCAAATGCTGAGTTTTTCTTATTAACACCTCTAAAACTCTAACATGAAAAAGATAGCTTTAAGTTCCTCTACAATTAGTCCAGTAATTAAAATTCTGTTTTTATGATATTATTTACCTCTTAGCTACTCAATTTAATAGCAATAGTGGTTTGATTTCCATTTTGTTATACCATGGAGTGTTATCAATACCTGAAATAGATTAAGAGATGCCTGTAGGCATATTACAATATTTGCAAGCATATATACTGACACCACACCTGGTTCTAGCTGGTAAGTAGTGAGATTTCAAGTAAACACTCTTTCAAAACTACAGCTCTTGGAGATAGTATAGCCAGTTTACATATCCTCTAAGAAGCTTGGCCCTTATTCTGAGGGTTAGCACTGCTAAACACCCAGTTTTTAACATTATTCATTTCATGATGCACCTTACACGTTTATATACTCTAGGAGTTGTGGCAAATTGAATTAGATGGATTTTACAGATTTGTTATTTTTTGTATTGGAAATAACTCGGATGATTTTACACATTTTAAGGCTTGTTTTGAAAAATTTTATCTATTGGAAATCTAGCCCAGTAGTGGTGTAATAGTAGCTCAGCAATGTTGAAACATGGGCTTTACTACTATTCCTTTTATTTTTCTCCCTAATGCTTCATTAACTGTGTAAAACAAAATCATTATGTTGCAACCACACTGCCATGGGATATGGTCTTGTCAGATGTTGTAAATGAAGAAAAGTTGCACTGACTCAGTTCTGTTGAAGTAAGTGTGCAAAAACAGCAATGTGAACATTGAGCCTCAGCCAGCAGCTCAGGTTCTCAAGTCCAGTCAGCCCCCAGGGCTGGAGCTTGGGTGGCTAGGCCAGGCCTCCTCTGGACATGCAGTATCCGTACTGCTATTTTTAGCATGCTAGCTCGAGCCCTGCTAGCACAAGTCTGTCTGTCAGGCTCGGAGTCCCGTTCGCAGCTGCAGTTTAAACCTACCCTGAAACAGGGTTCCTGAAACAAATATTATTTAATATATGGCTGGCTGCTGCTATTTTGTTTCTTACTGTATCGCTTCCATAATTCTGATTATGCTTCCCACAACACCTGTGTGCACACAACCCTCTTATTTATTATTTGGGGAGGAAGAAGGTTTTTGGTAAGTTATTTCTCATGTGGATGTGAATAGTGGTGAGGACTACTTGTGCAAATGGCCATGTTCGAGGGGTGGGAGAGATGATAGCAGAAGGGCTGTCTTGGCAGGAATTGCTTATCAAATTCTCTCTTTAAAAACCAGCCAAACAAGAACACTCAAACTATAAAAAAAACTTCATTAATGCAAATTAAGGTTAGGAACTGAAACCTCAAGAAATCAAGAAATTCTTAATTAAGCTGCCCAGACAGCTTTAATGCTCATCCTGGAGTATATACTATGCAATTGGGTTTTTCCTTAAAACAAACATACTATGCAGCATGTACTCAGTAATACAGTGTTACATACAGCAAGGTGCAATTCCTTAGTAAGATATTATTTGTTAAGTACTGGCCCCCAGTGATACAATAAATTCTATTTTTTTAAATCACTAGATATCAAATACCAGTCCTAAAATTTATTTCTGTACTCAATACAGATTCCAAAGTGACTGCAATTAAGTTAATTCTGAAATACATCTGCAGTATGTGTGAATATATTCCAAACAGTGTGCACCAATCATATATTTATTCCGTTTTAGAGTATGTACCCACCCTAAACTCATATGCAGCTCAGTATTTCAACAAGAATATAAAATTTTGCCTTGGCAGTACAAACTCTTTCCTCCTCAAACCACTACAGTGTTCCCTTAGAAAATCCTAAAGAAGTAACTTGCAGCTTGACTGAAGGTCAAAAAGCTCAGGCTTTGTCAGTCAAATGAAGGTTTGCGTTGGAGTGGGGAGAAGAGAGCAGTGACAGCTTGTAGAGGCAAAAGTTAAGTCAACTAGTCTGGAACCTCAAAGCTTATATTATCATTTGAGCCCAAGATATTCCTTGCATCTCTCCATTGATTCAGTGGAATAATTAGATGTGAATCTGGCCAAACCAGACTGCCCATCCCTAATTCAAAAAGCATTTTAGAAGGAGTCAGAGTTTGGGAATTCATTGACTGCCCATTTTGAAACTTCTGTTGAAAACCAAAGTTCTCTGCAGAATGAATTATAAATATTTTACAAAGGAACAAACTAAAAATTTACATATCGTGAAATGATTTTTGCAAACATGCTGCTCAACATCATTGTTCTAATTTCCCAATGCTATGTTTGAAACTATGAAAAAGTCATTAGAACCTTATGACACTGTTAGCATGACATTAAAACGACAGAGATTTGTTATAACTAAACTGTTAAAAACCTGTTTTATTACAGCATAGTGCTTTCTAAATTACTTGGGCACTGAAAGGTATAGACATCAAATCCCATCCTTTTTTATTGAAAACGGTATTTAATATTGGAATTCAAGAGTCCTATATTTGAGGTATTAAGATGCGAATAGTCAATTGAAGATAAATACAGAAATTAGCTTGCTATGCCTTGTATGTCATGCTCTGTGTTTGGGTAGTGCACAGCATAGCTCAGCTCCAAGCATCCACCTGAACCTGGGACAAATGTAAGTTTGCAGCATGGATGTTTACTGCTCATGCTATGTAGCTGTATTTCTATAAGGGATGCTAGGATGAGCTTCCAAGCACAACTCCCTATTGCACATTAACATTACCTCTATATCTTCTGTATAATAAGATTCCAGGATTGTCGCTGAGACTTTGTGTCACTATGAAGTGTGCACAGTCTGAGTTAGGGTGAAGAGAGCACTTTTTGTTTAAAATATCTCCAGGTTCAATCATCGCTGGGATTTGTAGTCTGCTGTGAGCCATTGTTTAAGTTCTCATCCATTTTGATCTTTTTTTACAATTTATGAATTGTACCCATGAAACATCATGGACTTTCAACTAATACCTTTTGTAAAATAGTAATTATTTAATTTTCCTTTGACACAGTACTTCTGACACAACTGCCTCTAATTTCAGGAAAAGAAAGAGAGGAGAGACCAGATTGAGAAAAAACAAAAGAAGCTCCAGGTTATCCCTGAGGATGAAAACCCTCCTCCATGGAGCCCACCTGGCAAAGCTGTGTCCTCAAGGAACTACTGAGATGTCCATTGTCCTTTGTGAGGAAAGTTCATGTCCGAAGTTCTGACATTGTCTAATCATCAATATTTCACAACTGACTTTAAAGTGAATTGATACTGGCTCTTGCATCCTTTCTTTTTTTAGGGTGATTATTTTTAGACTCCTCAGTTGGAACAGCTGGGTTTATGTGCTAAATAGCTCAATTGTTCTTTTCCATTACATTTCACCAAAAGATTAATTTGTGTAATTTTTTTGCATTTAATTTCTTGGTTAAACTTTGTGTCAGTAGGCCCCTTTTGGTGAAAATTAATGTTCAGGACACACAGGGCCAGACTCTAACACACCCTTCTTCATACGAGTAGCACTTTACGCCACAAATGGTGCCATTGAAGTCAGTGGGCCTGCCTGTGGATTCAGCCTGAGTAAGGATGCCAGAATCTGGCCCAAAATGAGTGGTCAAGCAAATGATAGGTATTTTCCCATACAAAGTGCAGAGTGAAGAAGTAGAAAATATTTTAAACCGTCATTCAAACGTAGCTTCAGAGCCACATTATATACAAACCGCTAAACAATACCTGAAGATTGGCAGGGGGAATAAATACACTAAGCAAAAGAAACTTAAAAAAAAAACAATCCTGAGGCTTTTACTGTGTGATAAGACTTACAATGTGCAATTGTACGGAATGCAAGGATAACTTAGACTTTTGCAACAGCACAAATACCTTATGTTTTTTTCAGTTTGAGTTTAAAGGACTAATAATACTAGCCCCAGAAAAGGATCATTCAGAATTGTCCTGACTGTACTTTAACTGAAGAAAACTTTGTCCATGTTGAATTAATGGTGCCAGGTCTATTCTGTGAAGAGGGCCAAAGTATATTTTTATGACCCATGGGCCTAGCCTGTAATATTAGGGCTATATGCTACCTTGAGCCACAGTAGAGCTTCTACTGATCTGCAGAGATTGATGCTAAGGTATGAGCTTTTTGTACTAACTAAACTTTTTAAGGCCAAATTCCATTCTCAGATACACTCAAGTATGTGCACAGTAATTTCATTAACTATCAGGATAACTGGATTTATTCCAGAGAATATGAGAACAGAATTTGCAACCTCTCATAGCTGTCACAGACTGAGTGACAATTTGGTAATGGTAATGCCCCCTCCTGCACCCCAAGCCCGTGCCCCAGCCCTGAGCCCCCTCCCAGAGCCAGCCCCTAATACTCCCTCCTGCACCCCAACCCCCCGAGCCAGCCCCCCATACTCCCTCCTGGAGACAGCACCTCATACCCCCTCCTGCACTTGAACACTGGAGTCCTGTCCTGCACCCAACTCCCTCCCAGAGCTTGCAGCCCTCATCCCCTCCTGCACCTCAAGCCCCAGCCCTGAGCCCCCTCCCAGAGCCAGCCCCCAACGCCCCCTCCTGCACCCCAAGCAATATTACCAATAATAGTAATATTACCATATCAACTAACAAAGAACTCAGAGTGTTCAACCGGCTGTGTCGGGTATGTGTTCAACCGTCGGTGTCGGGTTGATGTGGCTCTCACATTGAAGACTTTTTTCCCAAAGTGGTGCCCTCTTCAAAAATAGTGAAGAGGAGTGGCCTAGATGATATGGTCATGTTGTGATTTGGACTATGTGGAGCACATAGGAGTAAGTGGACACTGCATCCACTACTCCTCATACTGGAACAAGTAGGTGGGGAGGTAAGGGAGCACTCCGGCTAACACAGCTGAGTTGTTGTTGGGGCATTATCATCTGACGCTGGTATAGAGCCGCAAGAAATTACTGTCTGTCTGGGATGAGAGGCAACTATACTTTGGAGGGATGTCCCTGAGGGTGCCTCTTTGGTCTACTTGATGGTGCATTTTATGCTCTCACCACTTGCTCAAGACTGTGCCTAAAACCATAATCTAGTCCAGCGGACCCCAACCTTTTCATCTGGCGGGTGCTAGACGAAGGACCGTGGCGGGGGTCGAGCATCTGCCGAAATGCCAGTGAATTTCGGCAGTATTTCGGCAGCAATGTCTCTCGATGACACCACTTGTCAGCAGCGAGAGGCGTTGCCGCCGAAATGCCGATGAATTTCGGTGGTATTTTGGCAGATGCTCGACCATCGGCCAGGATGTGGGCGCATTTAGATGCCCCCGCAGGCACCATGGCACCCGGGGACACCACGTTGGGGACTGCTGATCTAGTCTGTATGAGCAGGATTTCAACAAGAAAAGAGTTCTAATTCCTTTTGCTTGATTAGTCTTGACTAATTTGTAAACTCTTCAAAATTAAGGAGCTGATATCTGTTAAAATTGCTGTCTTCTATGTAAAATGTAAAGAGATGATTGAAGATTGTAAAGAGCTTTAAATAGAAGTGTTCTTTCATGTTAGTCTTGGAGAGATTATGGTGCAGCAATAATAGTGAAGGTTGCACTACAGAGTTCAATTTAAAACAGGTGGCTATTAAACCTTTATTTTGTAAAAATCTTACTGAAATAGCAAAAACCAGAACATAAAATTTAAGCTTTGAGCACTGTTTTAATTTTCCATGGTGGTTTGATGGAAATGAATTGATACAGAAAGATTTAAGAGTTTAAAATTCTTCCCTCTTGGTGATTTTTTCCCCTCCCTGCTGAATTGTCTCTTTTCTTTGTTCCCCTCTGCAAGAATTCTAAAATACTCTGGTCCATGCCCTTTGGCTACATTGTTACTCCTCATACGCAGACTCCAAAATACATACATAGGCTGTATTTGAGAAAGACACACACACTGTTGATAATGCACTTTAGCACTCCATAAAACTTTTTCTTCCATCTCCAGATACCAAAAAGTAATGCATACCCCAGCTTTATTAGACTTCCACCTTAGTACAGAATCTTAATAGTGACCCTAGCAGTGTTAAGGCAGAATAACTTTATAAATGTGTGGAATATGTAATGATCAGATGTGCTGATCTGTTTATGTAAAAGCATAGGTGGTCACTATTAAGAGTTTATATTAGAAGGGCTGTACATCTTGCTTTTGGATATCTGCTAGAGTTGGAAGTGAAAGCCTCGTGGAACATTGAAATGCATTATCAATAGCTTTGGAGGCAATATAAAGGTGGAAAGGACTATCTTGTTATGTTTTTATTTCCTTGCTCATGTTTTGGTTGGCTGGAGTGTGTCCTGTTACATCCTTAATTGTCACTAAATATAGTTGTGTTTGGTAATTTTTATATTGGAGGACAGTTTTAAAATACAGCATACTACAAAAGGAAGGATAGGTATCTTTCATATTAGATTGTACGCTCTGTCTATTTTTTCCTTCCTCTACATATTTTGTGTGAGTTCGAATTTTCTAAATGTATTAGAAGATTGTTTTGCAGTCCATAGGTTCAAAATCCATGTGTGGTTTCCTCCTCGGGAATTTCGCAAACAAATATCTAGCTACAGTTAGTTGTGATTACGTATGGAAGTATGGGGAGGAGTTAACTGTAATGCCCATTTTTTTTAACAGAGTAATTAAGGAAGTAAAACCCAGAAGTCCTATAATACGCAATTTATATAAGATTCAGTGCTGTCTGGGAGAATATACTCAGGTAAATTGTATGTATGTATAATGACCTATTGATTCCCTCAAGAAGAAGATTTGCTGATCTTGAGAATAAACTTCACAGTGAGCAACATTTAGGAAAATGAAAAATATACAGGGAGCAGGGTTGATACATGACCACATCAAGATCAGAAGAATTTGAAGTAAATAATGCACAAACTAGACCAGCACCTGACATTTGGGATGCTGGCTTTTCCAACTAGTTTTGTGGTGTTCAGAAGCATGCTGGGCACTTAACAGAGTAAGAAAGACAGCTCCCTGCCCATATGTCTTTTTTGTTTTTATTATTAACATGACTGTACAACTGAGGATAATAACACAAGGAGCAGAAACATGCAAAATTTATGGTGGTATCACGCGGTATTCAGTTTAGGCAGGTGCACGTCTTTATTTCTGTTTTGTTCTTTTAATAAGTCTTGTAGGTGATGTGATGGTGGAGAGTTTTTAGGGGCGATTTAAGTAGGGAGGTATAATGGCTGATTGCTTAAGAATAACAAAACATACTTGCAACTTGCATATGTTCTCAGCACTTCAAAAACCAAAGGATAACAATGTGAGGTAAAAAAACCCATAGCATCATGGCTATGTTACCCCAAAAATCTGTCCTTTTCGAGGTATGGGTCTCCAGGATAATTAAGGAAACTGCTTGGAGGACATGGGTAAAACCTTCTGATAAAGTGCTTGACACAGGCAGTATTCTTTCCAAATCAAAGTATCTTTTTATTTAATATAACTAATATTCTCTACTACAGTGTAATCTAAAACCGTGAATTAGACACACATCCCTTGTTGCAAGTTAAAGGACACTCAAACTGCAATAGGAAACACTGTAAATGATTCTAAGCGGTGCGCTCTGCTACCGATTGTCAGTCTGTAACAGATTGCTAACAAAGTTCTTAAATTGTACTCTAGGTTTTACATAGGAAAATTACAATTAACACAGACGCACATCTCAAACATGCACATACGAAAACTGTCCTGCACTATACTGTAATTAAAAACTAGCAGGCTTACACTATCCATTGATTCCAGCTGTTTGTCTGCTGTTGTTGCTGCTCTGGTCAGTCAGCTCTGCTTGATCTTTCAGCTTTTTCACTTCTTTCCAGTAGTTCTTCTCACTAGCTCCTGACTTTCAATCTTTGTCTACTGGTTGTCTGCTTTTTATACTGACAGACCTGTATTGAGAGTGCTCACAATCTAACATTGTCTCATTCCTGTTTATTGAGCATACACACTACTAAACATTGCCTTATTCTTAGCTACTGGACAAAGCTGCTCCAAACCATCCCAGGCTGGAGCTGTGTGACCTCTCCCTACCCTTATACTGCAGGTGCTCATTGCCAAGAATTGTCTCATTCTGCACATACTCATTTGTGTTGTTTTACCTCAGAGCCATGATTACCTCACCTGACCTTACTTCCCATGCTCCAGTTCTCCATTACTTTGTGGCCATACTTCATTTAGTAACCACAAAAACAATGAGGAGTCTGGTGGCACCTTGAAGACTAACACATTTATTTGGGCATAAGCTTTTATGGGTAAAAAACCGACTTCTTAAGATGCAACATTTAGTAACATACATTCTACTGAGCATGCTCAGTCCAGAAACACTTTGTGTCCATACCTCATTCTGCTTGCAGCACTGGTCATGTGACCTAAGCATCCAATGGTATGTGACCTACAGCTTCTCAGTGGTGAAGTGACTCCTGCTTATTCAAGAAGGAAGCTAGGAGTACAGAATGGAGATTAGGAATCCAAAGTGGAATCTGGGGAATTTACTATATTCACTATAGAGAGCACACTTCTACCATTGATGAAAGAGAAGTATTTTAGACATGCAAAAGTATCTATAGTCTGTCACGTTCAGTGTTTCAAATATTCTGAACAGTTGTGAGACTTGTATAATTTATCTTCTAAGTGCTAGGTCAAGTTATAGGTTGACACTTACTTGGCAAGAAAAATCTGATAAAAGTATAAGTAAATGTACTTTAACCTGTATAAAATCTTCTCAGTTTACCTTAATTAGGCAAATATTGTAAATATATTGTTGTACATAGTGGGGAAAAATATTTTGACATTAAATTTTGTTTTGATATAGTGGAATCAGTGGTTTCATTTGAAATTAATTTATGAAATCTTACTAGAAACTTTATATGTATTTAAATCAGCTGAGCAGTTTCAATGAACACAAACCATTCTTTCACGATTGCTAATATTACAAATAGAACAGAGTGAGAAATCCAGGCCTCGGATTTGGAGGCAGAACTCCCCTTTCATTCCGTCCTTTATGCTAGGAGTCTAGGGTTGTTTGGCTCATTGATTCTACCTTCTGTTACTTCTGTTCCAATACAGAGAAACTGCTGCGGAACACCAGTGTTTCAAAGTTATGCACCTGGCATATGAGCAGCATCTGATTTATATTTTCCCCCAGGTATATTATTCATCAGTTAAACTTCTAAAATTGATCCATTAAAAGTAGAAATGAATGACCAAGTTAAACTATAAATGCTTTCCAAGCCACAGCAACCAAAGAACATCATGGTATCCTGGCTCTGTGTCCCTGCCAGTGCAAAGGAAAGGACAGATATTCCCCACCCTTTTTGCTCCAGAACTAGGGATCTGCTCAGCAAAGGAAAGTTTATTAAAATAAACAAGTGCAGTGAAGGATAGAGCAGTGACTGGGACAACCTCCTTTTTTTGTTTAAGACCATTGATTCTAAACATGCATTTTTATCCAAAACCCCCATTCTGGGTAAGGAAAATACTATACTGACACTTTTCCATCTTTCCCCTAAACTCTCCATAGATTTCATAGCATTTAAGCCCAGAAAAAAATCACTAGGTCATCTACTCTGGCATTCTGTATATTACAGCCCATTAAATTTCAGTCTACCCATTTTGAGCCCAGTAACTTGTGTTTGACTAAAGTACATTTGTTCCCTTCACTATTCTGCCAAGCAATAGCTCTAGCTACACTGGTGTGATGTGTTTTTCTAGAAAAATCTATGATTAGCCTCAGCAAGGACAGCTGAGCAAACTGCAACTAGTACTAAAAGCTGTGTCGTTGTAGGCCCACAAATTATATATAATCCATAAAACGTGATTTCTTGGGTCTCCTAAGTACCATAATAATGCTTTCAAATGCTGGTGAACTGAAGAGTGAGGGCTACTGGATGGCATCAACTTGTGCTGTTCTCAGTTGGGGAGGATCACACGAGTAGTTATGGAGTTTCCTGTTATATTTTTAATCAGGGCTTCAAATACTGGTGGCAGGACTGGATTACCAAAGAGGCAAAACAGATGGTAGCAAAATTTTTATTAATTTCTACCAGTGTGAATGTGGGCTGATAGGGTAGACAGCTTAGGGTTTGCTTAGGGTCAACAGAACCCCGAGAGCTACCTCCAGCGTGTGATGCAATGCTGCCTGTGGCCTTCCATCAAATACTTTTGGTGCAGCAACATCTCCGCCTTTGTGGACTTAACAGTTTAAATACAATCTTTTTTTCTTCAAGGAGTGGAAGAAAGTGTTCATGAAAGTCTTCTAGAGCTAGAGCATGAGGGGTTTCTATAATGATGAATGTTATCCAGAAAGCACCATTTACATAATGCAGAAGAAAAAAATTGACTTGAAAAGGTTCAGTTTTAAGTTTTTAGAGGGTTGGTAATAAACATGTAAAAAGTAAATAAGATATAAATTCACATCTCTCTGAGCTGCGAACACTTTCTAGGTCATATCATTTTTCCTGTACAAGCTCCACTTTCAAATTGGCTGAAAATTGCAGGTAGTGCAGAATGCAATTGCCTGTGCTTTTTAAGAATGGTAGAATGAAGAGACCTATGCTCAGTGTATTGGTTAACAATTGAGTTCTGATTTTAAAATATTCATTTTGATCTGCGAAGTCCTAAATAGTCTGGATCTTGTGAGTTACCACCTCTTTCCCCGTGGGATACCAGAGGCATCTGTGATCATCCAAAATTGCTTGAGATAATAGACCTCAATTTAAATAAGAGAATTTGGCAACTCTGGCAGGAGGCTTTTCTTTTAAGACTGCCAAAAGAGCAAATATGGGTCAAATCTTTTGAAGTTCAGTATCCCAAATCATTGTAACTAGGGGCATCCTTTTCAAATTCTGCCTTATGAATAACTGAACATTTTTGCTCGATTTTTTTATTTTCATTGAGTCCATACTAGCTTTTTAAAAAAACAGTTTGTAAGTTTGGGAGGCGGGGTTAAGTAAGATTTTGGTGCCCACATTTTTCTTTAATGAGTGCTAGTGATTGCTTAACTGTTATCTCGTTGATTCAGCATCATATTACCAGTGAATTCAAGTCACTGTTTACTTGCTCATAGCACCAGTGAATTCAAATGAGTACAATACATTTGCTGTATAGCACCAAGGGTTACAGGTTTTGGGCCCCGCTCTTGCAGCAGGGAAGAATAAGTATTGATGAAACGTCCTGGTACTGCAAAGTATATTTCTTCATTGCGATTTGCTCATTGATGAATGAGTTGCTTGTGTGATCCTTTATTTCTGGGTAGAGTCTGACTGGAATGCTTAAAACATAACCACATCTATAAATCTCCTCTGCTCTTTAGAGAAGAAATGTCATGTGTGGTACCTTGCTTTTCCATCACATTCCCATTATAGGCTAATCACATTTTTCATTAAAATAAACTTACCTGTCCAGCCTTTAGATGACAACACATGACTTGGATGCCGAAGTTACTTCCAAGCACCACTGCTCTCCAGAAGCCTGCTTGGACTACAAATAGATCATTGCATTGCTTAACTACTTCAGTGCCTTTGTATGCTGTCAACATTCACCATTGCTACCATGTGGGATTACATTGCCCTTTTCCATTTAGATCTGTACACTGCATTACAGAAAAAGGCCCTGGGCTGTGTGTTTCTTTTGAGCAAAGGGGTCATAAGAAAAACAGGAAGAACTAACTTGTTAGATACTAAAATATTCCAAAATATCCTCCAGTCAGTTTCATCCTCTCCAAGTAAATACTACAGGATTCTGAATTGTCTCTTTGGAACAAACTTCCTTAGCTGCACTGAGTGCCTGTAAGCTTCTTAATAAGTGCCCTGTAAATGGAAAGTGTAATTGCAGATAATGCACAGAAGGCTGTTTAGAATCCATTTATATATGTCTGGTCATAAATCTTTGTAGTTGGCTAGACTGATTAGTTCCATTTTGAAGTGGCTCTAGGAGACACAGGGGATCCAAATTCATTCTGTTACCCTGGTGCAACCACACTATTTCTTTTCCATAACAGAAGCATCTCTTTACTGACAATTGTGGGCAAAATAGTGGCAAGACTTATTCTTAACCAGATGCTCTATGTCATGGACACCTCGCTTCTCTCCATGTTTTTTATCTAGGTATAGCACTGCTGGGATGATTTTTGCTGCTCAGCAAGGACTTGATCTAGCACCTGTAGGCGGGAGTTTTGCCATTGGTTTCAATGGAAGGTAGCTAGGACCTCAGCTGCAGAAGTCTGGGAGCAAAATGAAAACACTTTCAGTGTCTCAGGTTAGGCTAAAGTTGTCCTAGTCTAAGAGGGTGAGGCAAGTTTAAATGCATGGATGCCCTTACAAGTTGATCGATACTATTATTATAGTTGTATTGCAGTATAGCCTAAGAGGCCAAATCCTAGAGATTGTGCTAGGTGCTGTACAAACCTGAACAATAAGTCACTTCCCTAAAGAGATTACAATCTAAGTATAAGTCAAGTACTGGATAGACAGAGAGATAGAGGAGCACAAGGAAACGATGAGGTGATACTGAGCTGCATGACAGGCAATGGTCTTAGCGCTGCAGCTCTGTTGTGCACAAAGCTCTCTCCATCTTAGTTTAGGTGGTCACAGCAATTAGTCTTCTTGACTACCATCTCACCCCCCACAAAACACAGCCTCTGAGATCACCTTCCGTGCCCCTTGTTTTGACTGTGTTCCCAAGCTCCCCCTTTCAATACCTGTACTGGTTTTCCCTTCTTTAGTGCCTAGAGATTCTTATCCTTTCCTCTAACTTCAAAAAATTCTGCCCATTCTCATTCTTCAGTATTATCCAACAACTTCGTCTTAAATCCTTCTATTCAAGGACACCTAGTATTTGTCCTTGGTATTATATTGCAAATACACCTCTATCTCAATATAATGCTGTCCTCAGGAGCCAAAAAATCATACTGCGTAATAGATTAAATCACATTATATCGATTTTGCTTTGATTCACCGGAGTGCGCAGCCCGGCCCCCCTGGAGCACTGCTTTACCGCATTATATCCAAATTCGTGTTATATCAGGTCACGTTATATCGAGGTAGAGGTGTAGTATTAAACAACTATGCAAAATCAATTCATTATTTAGGCTTTTCTTTACCGTAGTGGTAGATGAAACAATTTGTTACCTTTTTCTGGCAGCAAAGATTAGCTTCTGCTCTGGAAAAGTTTGTCTTGTTCCTGTGCATCAACAAAAGCATTGGAACCTCTCATTAAAGAACTACTGTTTGCAAATGGCTGTGAACTCATAACCTGCTCAGAGCAAGACCAGCAATCTATAAACTTTGGCTTGCTTGACAAGTAGCATTTCAAAGGTGAGGTTATGTGAAAATAACACCCTGCCAACAGTAAGTGGAAACATCAGGATTAATAGTACAGTGCTAAACGTAGCAAAGTGCATGTTAAGTGTTTTCCAGAAAGCCTACACACAGATTTGCAAGTTAAATTTATTTCACGTTACAAACTCTCAAAGTTTTTTATGATTCATTTTCATCTTTCCACCCCAGATCTTCAATAATTATATGTACTGGTTAGAATAGTCATAAGAGTATAAGGATCTGTGATATATAGTGAATTATTCTTGTTGGTCCAGCAGTAGCTACATATTTAACAAATATCCTCAGTGCTGTAAGACAATCATTTCTGTGACCTCTGCTATCTACAAACTACATATATAAACAAGACCATTAAATGGGCAAAAAAAAGGAATATGGAATTTCACTGACTGATAAAAGAATTCTGAGCCATGACTATAATACTCAAAAATAATTGTCCTGAATTTAAGACGTTCAGAACAATGCACTGGACTGATCACAGTAACTTCTGGGAACCTCTTAGTTATATCACGTAGGAATACAATTCCCTACCACCACCCCATACTGTGCAAGGGTGTCCTGCTCAGCTGGAGGTTACAGGGTTGGAATAACATGCACAGCCATCATGCTTCCCATCTGCTGGGGTGGGGCACAGCAGGACAGGGAGAGGAGAAAAAGAAAATGGCCAGTGGATTTGAACATGGTCCCTCTGCCTATCTGTTATTCTCCAAGACCCCCTGCATGTTGGGGAACTCAGCGCTATGGCATACTAGGGTCCTTGAAATGCTGCCCTCCTGCAGTAGAACTACACTGGTTTCCCTGAGGGCAGAACCCTCCTTGACTGTGGAGAGAAGTGGCTCGGGTTTGCCTTTAAAGACCATTAATATTTTACAAAGGGGACTATTTTGTTGTCACAATAAAATGCTCTACAGGCAATAACTGCATTACTCATGCCTAATTGCATTGGCAATACCTGCAGCATGAATTAGCCCACACCGGTTCACCCGTTCTTATATAAAACTGCTTAAACGTGTTACTGAATATTACCACAAATGCTTGGAAAAAGCAGGATTTATGGTTATAGCTGCCTTTGAAAGTTAAATAGGTCAGGGCCAAATCCTTCCTGCCCTGAGAAATCTGAGCTCCACCCTGCTGAGTTTCCCACAGCATACCCTCTTCAACAGGAGGGCTTAAGGGGTTACAAGGTTTGCAGTAGGCAGTTCCTCCTAACCCTACATAACCCGGCAATCTGCTGGGAGGGAATACATAATCTGTATAAGCAGAAGCCATCTACATGGACTTCTACTCATGCATATGGGAAACAGGAATTGTAACACTGCATCAGATCTAATCCAATATCCCACAGGGCCGGTGGGCAGCTCCAGACTCCTACCGTGCTGAGTGGCCAAGCAGCCAGGAACCTGAACCAGAACCCGAACCCCTTGTGGCCCAGCAGAAAACAAACCTGAAATGAGAGGGAGTAAAATTTTAAAGAACAAAATAAATGGTTTACCTCATGTGAATTGTTATAAACGGGCATCCTACTTAAGAAACTGGAGTAAGGTCCCTGTGAAACCAATCTAGTGAACAATAGTGGATACTCCATTGCTTCTCACATGGAAAAATAAGCTTGGAACATGCAGCAGCATGTTTTACTTGATTGAAAATCATTTTGGACAATTTTTTATGATTGATTTATATGATAAAATCTTTTGTCAGTGTGTTTTTGGCAACATGGTATTTTGTGGAGTTCACTGTGAAACTTACAAATAAGGAAAATCAAGAATAAGAATAATTTTAAAAAAATGTTAAATTCATGAGTAATCAAGGGATAGGTATGGGGCCTAATGACATGCCCTAGGAGAAGTTAAATTCACTAACCTTTTCCTCTAACTTCACATAACCCACATGTGGGAATATAAACTGTTTGACAGGAGTGGAAATAGCAAAATGATGGAATATATTATCTCAGCATAATTTATTCTGAGTCTTTTTTATATAGATGATTAAAAGTGGGGAAAGAACTAAAAGGATTAATTAAGAACATAAGGACATAGTGCTGGAAGGGACCTCTGGGTCAATAAGTCCAGCCCCCTATTACCACAGGTACCCACATCATATACTCCTGTTCATAAATTTATCAAGTCAAACATATGTATAAGTGTTGCAGCACTGGGTCTCTGCACAGGAGATAGGAGATAAAAGGCCTAATATAATGCTCATTTGGAAAGATGCCATTAAATTCAGGAGCTTTGAATCAGGCCTGATATGGCTAGCTGGACAGGTGAGTACTGGAAGTGAAGGGAAGAGACAGCAAAGGGAAGTATTTTTAGTTTATCCCAGGAAAGGGCTAAACTAGAGACCGAACAGAGTAAACTGGGCAAAACAATGGGGTCCCGAGATTAGAGAAAAGCAGACAATTGTCTGAGAGACCAAAAGTTATAGGTAAGCACATGTCCTCTGTATCTGAATACTCCTGAACATATTTTCTTTTTAATCCCATCACTCAGGAAGCTGTGACAAGTAGGACACCTTCTGAGTTTATTTATGTGCAATGTTTTCCTACTACTGAATGCCAAGGTCCCTCCAATGAAGAAACATTACCCTGAAAGAGCATCCACAGTTAAAACCTGCATTGCTTTTAACAGCTCTGTCAAGACCAGATTTATGTTTCAGTGCTTCCTATGATGCCTTCCACATGTCATCCAGTGGACAGGTTGCTAGGAACAGATTCTTCATCCAAGTACTGGGTTTATGTTAAAATTACCTGGAAGGGAAAGAGTTATAAATGGAACCAGATTATAGACCATTTTAATCGTTCTCCACACTACATGTTTTACTTTCTAGATCTCTACTGCTGAAGTAGGATGCACTGCAAATACTCAGCTGCCACTTTCCTTCCAGCCCTATTCCAGCCCCTAGCCATCCTCCTCCCTACCAATAGCCAGCTGTTGTTCTCCTACTCTGTTCCTGCCCCTCTCCCTCATCCCCACCTGGTTCCAGGCAGCATGGGACAGAAATGGGACTACTGTATGTTTTATGAGTATTATATATTTGTCTGATTGTTGTAAGGAGTTTTATGGGTTTAATTCAAGAAGAGGCTGACTGCACATAGTCAGGGCAAAGTACAATGGCTTCAGATAGGCATCCATCTACTCACCAACAAAATAGTGATGATGTTCTACCTCCAGCCTCCTACTGAGCTCACTGGACCAGTTTGTCAAGGGGGAGAACCAACCCTGGGAAACTGAGAAGACAAAGGACTTTTGTCTGAATGAAAAGTATCTTTCTAGAGAAGAGAGGCAGTTGTGGCCTTTCGTAGAAAAAAGGGAAGCTGTTCTCACACACAGAGAGTCTCACTGACGGGTCTGACAAATCACAGAAATGTAGAACATATTCAGTCCCCTGCAGTGAAGTATTATCTAGACCACCTCTGTCAGGTGTTTATCCAACCTGCTCTTTAAACCCTCCAGTGACTGAGAGCCCACAACCTACCTAGGACATTTGTTCCAGCGCTTAGCTACACTTACAGTTCAGAAGTTTCCCTAATCTAAATCTCCCTTGCTGTAATTTAAGACCACTAATTCTTGTCCTGTCCTCAATGGATAAGGAGAACAGTTTATCATCCTATTCTTTATAACAGTCTTTTACATACTTGAAGTCTGTAATCATGTCCCCCTAGGAAGCTAGGCCTTCCTAGGCTCCCATCACAAGGTGGAAGAGCTGAGGTAAGCCAGATATGTGTAGTCCCTTTGTTCTTTTAAAATCCTTTTTCTCTTATGCTTTGTTCCGACTGTTAAGATTAAACAATACTTTGATTTTTAAAAGGCTGTATGGTCACTGCTGAAAGGAAGAACCGCAGGTGCCAAATGCAGTTGGACCTGCTGGGGTAAGCACAGTCAATACACAAGATATTGTATCCAAGCTCCCAGTCTAAGAATGAGAGAATCATGTGATTCTGCCTCAGGAGAAGTAAAGACACAAGGACTGGCACCTGAAGGTGTGCACTCAGGCAAGACAGGAGTCACATGTGCAGCTAGCCCTGCAACATGAAACACCTCACCTCCTTACTCCCTGCCCATGCCCATCTACTGGTGCCTCCATGCTAGGTCTCCTTCCTCTTAATACCTATTCATTGCTGCATCCTTCCCACTCCCTATTCCTCTTCTCTCTCCACTATGTTCTCTACCATTTCCCTCCCACTTTCTCTTTCCCAACCTGCATCTTCACCTCTTCTGTGCCCTTGCCCTGTGCCCTTCTCCCCATTGCTGCTACATGTCTGTTCTCCTAAATGCCGTCCCTTCATCCACTGCTTTTCTACTCATCCTTCTGTCTCCCGGCTACGGCCTGTTCCTTCCTCTTCCTCTCTTTCTTGGCTCCCTTTCCATTTACCAGAGCTGCCAGTCATGGAGGAAGAGTCCTGTGACATCTGTTAAAGCTAGAGAAAATAAAAAAAAGAGGTACCCTATTTATCTGTCTCAGAGAACAAAAGGAGAATCTCTCTTCCTTTTACATAGTAGGAAATTGGAGGCTCCTGAATCCAAAGTCCTGAGTGTAGTTGCAGGGGAAGAGATGCGGAAACTATCTCATCATTGTCTGGGAAAACTGTACTGAGGCTGAATTTGGGGAGTGATTGGTTATTAGAAACTCCTGTTGCTTTTAGTCTAGGGCTTAGCTAAAGGAAGTTATATTCTCTTGCCCTTTTACTTAATCTTGGCTGAATGAAGCCAAATTATGTATGTTTCTGTTGGACTATAACTATTGGAAGTCTTGTTGTAGCTGAGTTTCAGCCCGAGGGAAGGAGCAGACGCTAGGCCATGCATACAGCTCAGGAGGGATTGTGCAAAGTGTCCTTTGCACTCCCTTGATGCTGGGCTGGTTGTTTGCCACTTAGAGCTGTTTATGAATTTTTGATGGAAAATATAGTTTCTTCATCAGGAAACAGACTTAAAATATTTCATTTTTGGTTGATTTGACCCAAAGGGGGTAGTGGTCTTTTGAACTGATCTGCAATGTTTTGGTTTTCAAATCAGTTCAACAAAACATTAAACTGCCTTTCCCTTGTGGTGTGTTGCCTTATGGGTAATTCAGGTCCCTATTCTCTCCTGGACTGCCCTGGAGGACTACATCTCCCGTAACTCAATGTGGCTTTTTCCGTTGGCCAAGCTGTAGTCCAGCAGGGGAGAATAGGGACAGCTGGGTGCCTTATGGGAAAGGTCATTCTGGAATGTGTCACTAGAGAGAATGCAGATTAACCTACTCGAAACAAGAGTTTCAGGTCAGTTCAATCAACTGAAATGGAAGGTTTTGATTTTTGGGACTGTCAGTATTTTGTCTTGATCAAAAATGTCAAACTGAAACTTTGGAATTGCATGACTGTAGTGGGGTGGCTGCCCCCTCCTGGAGACAGGGTTAAAAACAGCCAGGCTAGGCTGTTTGGGGAAGCAGCCACAGCTGGGGACACGCCCCAATCAGGCCACAGCTGGCCCTATAGAATGGCTGTGAGCCAGGAGGGAGAAGGACCTGGCTGCCTGGGAGCTCAGGGTACAGGGAATGAAGCAAGGCCAGGGAAAGGCAAGAGGAGCTGGGGAGCTCCAGCCTGGTAAATCCCCAGGCTGCAGGCCTTGCTAAAAGGCCAAAACAGGTACTGGGGTGGCAGAGGCTGCAGCCTGGGCTTAGACAGAGGCAGCTGGTCCGAACCCCTTGCTAATGATGAGTGGCCATTACAGACTGCAGTCTGCCCCAGTGAATGGGAGCTAGATGACGACTGGCAGTAGCCAGTGAGGCAAGGTGGGTTTAGAGGGTTGGTTGGTCCCCTGGGAGGGGAGACCCACAGAATGGGGGTACTGCTGGGGCAGAACCTGCACCTACCTGGACACTCTTGTACAGATTTTAGTAATGGATCAGTGAAAAATGAACCTAAAATCTGAACATTACTCTGGCTTGTGTGCTAAGTATCAAATAACTAGTAAAGCAGGTGATATTGCAAGCTTACCCAACTCAAAACTCGTAAGGGAACTAGTTTTCAAAGGGACCAGCCTTCCATTACTAGGTTATAATGATGGCTATGAAAAACTTACACTTCTGGTGACAATAGTATCTGGACCCAATTCTGCTAGTCCCCCTCATTATCAGCTCCCAGTGAAGTCATTCAGCATTCTTCACTCAGAGAACCTACAAAAAATCACACCGTGATCTGCAATGAACTGGCAAACAAAGTAGCAGCAAAGGCTTCCATAAGCATTTACGCAAATGTGATGGTCTCACTGGAAATCTTAATTTTTTATAACAGATTTACTAGTTTAAGCAAAAAAACCACTAACTGACAGATGTAGAGCTGATTTTATGTTTATTTTAAAAGTATACTGTGCTCAACCTTGTAGTATCCAAGCACCTCTCTTTCACTGTTGTTTCTTAATTCCCTGAAACGTTAAAATACCCATGAAAAATGAAGAGAAAAGAGAACCCAGTACAAATGCTAGCTAGCCCTCACTTATTGCGCCTGTTCCAAGTTACGTACAAAAATGTTAAGTTCTGCGTATATGAGTCATCTCTGACCACTAGAGGGTGAGGCTGTTTGCTTGTTCCTCCTCCCACCCCTCACAAAATGATTATTTTTTTTCCACCTAGGAATTCAGTGTATGGACTGATGGCAGGATATAACCCCTAACAGATGCACTTGCTGTATGTTACCTAAGAAGAAATATTCTTAAAAGAAATCCAATAGCTTGAATAGAGTGTTTTGTTCCATCTCTGCTTATTAAATTGGTTAACTCTTTACCTGGAGGGTTTCAATATAGTAGCTTGTTTCTATGGGCATTGTCATAATACCCTTTCTCAAACCATGTTTTACACCTTCTAGCAGTAGTTGTTTGGATGGCAGGTATAGGAGTGTTGCTGTACTTACATTTGATATCTCAAGTCTTTCTCTATCTGTGTGTCACTTCTCAGATAATTTGTGTCCTAGAATAGGACACTGGGCTGTTCACACATTTCTCAAACCTAAAGGATTCTGATTTCACCCTACTTACTTAATTAAAAAAAAAAAGACTCCATCCTCAGCCAAAGAATATGTTTAAATTGTATTCTCCCTACCTTGTGTGCATTTCCAAAAAGTAGCATGTACTGTCAAATAAAATCAGATTTATTGGAGAATCATTAACTTTTCATAGGCTTGGCGATGTACGCTTTACACTTTAAAAACAGACGGTATGCTAAAAATACACAGCGCTCCAAAAACCATTCTCCCTCACATGCTTCTGCACCACCACCTAAGACACTATGTACACCTTCCTAACCTGCCACTTACAGTATGCATCAAATGGAAGCAAAGGCCAAAGAACATCATTCTTCCTAATGTCTTCTGTAGCTTTTTTATGCTCATTTAAAATAGGGATGGGGAGGGGAAATCTTGTCAATACTTGAAAACTCAGAGAAAATAACTCCTTTGAATACCCAACGTATTTCAGAGTTTGAGGGGCAGTTCATCTCAAACTAGTTTGCCACTGCAATTTCCTCAAAGCTAATACAAGTCATTTCATCCTGGCTCTAAAATACTTTCTAATGCCTTTCCACTTCACATCAGGCAGCACAGCAATATGCTGCTTGCTTTTCAAGGAGGTGGCATGACCTTGCCAAGTGAGCAGTCTATGCTTGGAGCCTGATCTTCTACCCACTGGGGTTGTTAGTTTTGGCTTTGACTTTAGTGGATGTCCTCAATGTTGCAATATGAGTTGCAACAGAATACCTCTAGGTTTGCTGGTGAAAAATCGTTTTTTGGGGGGGGCAGCTTCCCACTGCCCCCACTTCAGAAAAAAGCAATAAAGTTTCACCAGGAGCTCAACCTTAAAGTCCATACTTCAAAGGTGAAGTAAGTGAATGACAAAACTCCATGTGCTTCAGTTAGGGACAGATTTTCATCCCAGGGGTTTTGCTTGACATAGTAGCTGAGTAAAATATGTAGGGTTTGGCCCCAGACAAATCAGGCTGCAAGGCTGAGGAAAAAATAAATTAGAAGAATTTTGTGCTTTATAGACAGGATTTTTGAATAGCTTTAGAAATCGGAAATGTGCATCCCAGGGCATGAGTCCCATTGCATGAAATCCTATGAAATATGTCAGAATGAACAAATGAGAAATGTCTGTTAACAACATGTTTAAAAAACGTCCCTGGTGTCCCTATTAAAAAACATTAAATAAAGCACAATGAGGGGCAAGTCTGTGTTTTTCCTTTCCTTTCATCAAATAAACCAAAGACATCTAGTGAACAGTCAGCTTAGAGTATGGCCCTTTTATAACACAGTTTCATATCTTGACTTATTCATTCAGCATAAAAAATTCAAAAATTAACAGAGTGCTCTGAGTGAGCTAGCTTGTGCAAGCTGCCAGCTAGTGCTAAAGTCGTTCAGCTGAACCAAGAGAAGATTCATCTGGCCTTTCAAAATGCAGAACAGCCAATCATGCTCTTCAGGTGAAGTTGCTTTATAAGACTTACTGGTTTCTGATATGAGAAGCAGAGATTTGAATCTGGATAAATCAATAATACTTAGCTTCTTTCTAATGGTCTGTCAGTATCTTAGTCCATTGGTCCAGCCCTGTTAAAAATGTTGCCTTCTTTGACCCTGTGATCAACAGCTCATCAAGAACATCTTTGAACATTCTTCTAGGTCTATATTTAACTTCTTTCTTCCTAGGCAAGTGATGTGAATCTGATCACAAATCACACTGTTTCACAATAAATAAGCTTAGGGGAATGCTGGGAAATGGTTCAGTAATCCAACCAGACACATGTAAATGCTACAACACCCCTCCATACAGCGCTCTGGGAATATTCCAATTCACCAGTTCACAGAACCCAAACTCTTCTGTTTTTATAATTGAGAAGTACATTCCCTGTGGTGTAAAGTGGCACAAGTTACCCTACAGTTCTACGTGACAAGTGAATGCAATTAAGCAGAGTTAGAAGACCATGCAACACTCAATATAGTGTAGCCTGTCAACTTTCTGTCCCTAAAGCAGCTAAATCTGATTGTTTTGTCCTTGTTATTTAGGAGTAGTTTTGACATAAAAAGGTCACTTGATGGGGCTACCTATCCCTCCAGCATTTCTAACCTCATCTAAATCCACAAGACCTTTCTTGTCCACCTTTGATACCATTTCCCCTACCCTCACAGGCCACACACAGGAAGGTGCAAGGAAGTTTCGCGCCCTAGGCAAAACTTCCACTTTGCACCCCCCACCCAGCTAACCTCGGCCCCGCTCATGGCAGATAACTCAGCATCCAACCTGGGGAGTCCCCCCCACCACAGCTACCCCCCGCCACCGCGACAGCCAACCCCTCTGCCCCTCCATCCCCCCACAGCAACTAACCCCACCCAGGGAGACTCCCCCCGCCACAGCAGCTAACCCTGCCTGGGGGGACTTGCCCCCCCACTGCCACGGCAGCTAACCCTGCCTGAGGAGACTTCCCGCCTCTCCCCCGCAGCCATGGCAGCTAACCCTGCCTGGGGAAACGCCCTCTCCGCCACAGCAGCTAATCCTACCTAGGTAGCCCACCCCAGCTCACCTCAGCTCTGCCTCCTCCACTGAGCACGCGGGCGCTGCTCTAATTCTCCTCCCCACCCAAGCTTGCAGCGCTGATTGGAGGAGACTTAGAGCTGGGCTGTGTGCTCAGCAGAGGAGGCAGAGTGGAGGTGAGCTGGGGCAGGGAGCTGTTCCCCTGTGCGCCTCCCCCCACCCATTACTGCGGGCAGCCCTCCCCACGCGCCCCCCACCCAGCTCACCTCCACTTCACCTCCTCGCCTGAGGGGACTTTTAGGCGCCCCCAACCACTAGGCGCCCTAGGCGGCTGCCTAGTTTGCCTAAATGGTTGCACCGGCCCTGGCCACACACAGTTCTTTTAATTATATGCTGGCAACATATCTCTGTAGTTCAGGACGTAACATCACAGTAGATTGGAGCACAACTGAATAACAACTGAGTATTGCACAAAACATCTTATATAACATCAGAAAGCTAAACAATTACACATACTAACTCTCATAGTGACACTGGGCAATACTCACTTACAGAGGTCTGAAATGAGAGAGTGGTTACGTGATTTTGTCCAAGGTCACAAAAGGCCTGCTTCTGCCTTCCATACATATGCTTGTTCTGCCTGGAATCCTGCTGAATTAAAGTGACCATTAGCATAGTCAAGAATTGGAGGCATACTAAATGAATGTCACAAGTGCTAGTAGAATCTAGGAATACCGAATCCCAGTCCCCACTTAGATCCACTAGACCAAACTCCTGCCATGCTTGGTGGGTGGGTGTGGGGGGGAAACATCCCACGTGGAATACCTAACAATAGCCCTAGAAATAGAGAAATTGCCAGTCTTTCTAACTACTCCAGGCAGTCTCTGTAGCCTACTGTAGCCTCTCAAAATGGATGTTGAAAGCAAATTTTCATTCAAACATCTTAACCTTCAATAATCACCAAAATCCTAAACTCCTAATTTAAATAATATAGCATGTACTTGCAAAAAGACTCAGAATATCTTATTTGTGTGATTAATTTGTGGAAAAGAACATCTCAATCTGTAGCTCTAGGGTCAAATTTTACTGATATCTAATACCATGAATTGTGAGATTCAGACAAGAACCTAAATGCACAGAAAAAGCATGTATGGATACAAGATACATACAGAATGGGAAGAGACTGTCTAGGAAGGAGTATGGCAGAAAGAGATCTAGGGGTCATAGTAGACCACAAGCTTAATATGAGTCAACAGTGTGATGCTGTTGCAAAAAAAGCAAACGTGATTCTGGGATGCATTAACAGGTGTGTTGTAAACAAGACACGAGAAGTCATTCTTCCGCTTTACTCTGCACTGGTTAGGCCTCAACTGGAGTATTGTGTCCAGTTCTGGGCACCGCATTTCAAGAAAGATGTGGAGAAATTGGAGAGGGTCCAGAGAAGAGCAACGAGAATGATTAAAGGTCTTGAGAACATGACCTATGAAGGAAGGCTGAAACAATTGGGTTTGTTTAGTTTGGAAAAGAGAAGACTGAGAGGGGACATGATAGCAGTTTTCAGGTATCTAAAAGGGTGTCATCCGGAGGAGGGAGAAAACTTGTTCACTTTAGCCTCCAATGATAGAACAAGAAGCAATGGGCTTAAACTGCAGCAAGGGAGATTTAGGTTGGATATTAGGAAAAAGTTCCTAACTGTCAGGGTAGTTAAACACTGGAATAGATTGCCTAGGGAAGTTGTGGAATCTCCATTTCTGGAGATATTTAAGAGTAGGTTAGATAAATGTCTATTAGGGATGGTCTAGACAGTATTTGGTCCTGCCATGAGGGCAGGGGACTGGACTCGATGACCTCTCGAGGTCCCTTCCAGTCCTAGAGTCTATGAGTCTATAAGTGTCTATTTGCATACACAGATGCGGGTTTTGCTCAAGCAATGGCTGTGCATACAAATTTTGATGTTTGTTTAGTTGACTTACTTTGAAATTTAGCCTTTAAAGTCTTCCTGTGCGTTTCTTTTCTTCCCCTGGTATCAAAGCTTTTTATTTGTTTTGCTGGTAATTGAAGCTTGTAGTCTTGCTGGTTTCAAAGAGGACCGGTAAAATACAAACCAGCACACTGTTGTCTTGGTGAGTCAGCAGTCAAATAACACTCAGGAGTAACAAGGTTGCTTTGTTCAGTTTAATGCCATGTTAACATCAAAACCTATTTGCTTATGACCATATACTGTGAATGGGTTAGTTACTTAGGAGCTATGTGACTTAGAAAGAAAAGAAGAGTCCAGTACAGCTAGATTACCCTGATGTCTCCAGATATCCCTTTCACTTTCATGGATGTTCCATAGGAAGCTCCTGCCAGAAAACACACATCTTTCAGTTTCAAAGAGGCAGCCAGAAACAAAGTGGAAAAATTTTGTCTCACTAACTGACTCCTGAAGACCATTTAAAAAACTCTTTACCCAGTGCAACTTCTGTGGCATTTAACAAAATAACTAAACTTCTGCTTATAATTTGATCTAACGGTTAAATGATTCAGAACAAGATGTTGCTCCAAACATGTCTGTTATGGGGTATATTTGACCACTGAAGCACCCCCCTTCAGGGCCCCACTCACTGTCCTCCTACATGCCTCACCAAGAAGCAACCAGGCCCCGGTGGGCCAGCTTGTACTCTGCCCTGGTCCCGAGGCCCGCCGGGGATATCAGTTGGCGGCTCCTTCACGGAGCCGTGAGCACGGGCGTGTATTTGGCGCGGTTCACATCTGTCCCTAGCACCTGCCCTTTCTGTGGTGAGAAGGAGACCTTGGCGCACGTTTATTTGGAGTGTGCCAGGTTGCAGCCCCTGTTCCGGCTCCTCCTGAATATTTTCCTGCGTTTTTGGTTGCACTTTTCCCCTCACCTTTTTATCTACTCGCTCCCCATCCGTGGCCCCACGAAGTCGCGGGATCTCCTTCTCAACCTCCTCTTGGCCCTGGCCAAACTGACCATCTACAACACCAGGGAGAGGAGGTTGGCCGACGGGATTTCCTGCGACTGTAGGGCCTATTTCCGTTCCTCCGTCTGCTCACGCATCCGGGCAGAGTTCCTCTGGGCGGCGTCCACTGGCTCGCTTGACGTCTTCGAGGAGCAGTGGGCGTTGTCCGGGGTTCTCTGCTCGGTGTCCCCATCGGGTTCCCTTCGTTTAGCCCTTTGACCTCACTCCCGATCCTGGTTTTTTTCATTAGTTGTCCCTCGTAATTATTTGGTGTCCCAGACCTGTGGGTCCTCCCCTTAGGCTGGGGGGAGGCCCTTTAGAAGTGGGCGGGCTTCGCCCGCCCTCCCCCGCTGGATGCCAATAGGACCAAGAAGCAACCAGCCAAGAAGACCAGAGCAGCAGAGGTGGGTATTGCAAATTTGTCTAGAGAGGACTCTCTGGAGCAGCCTGTTTTGGAAACCACAGGGACCTGGTCCTGTAAGGGCTAGAGAGGCTAGCAACAGCCAATCAGGGCCCTGCTAGCCCAGATAAAAGGAGCTGCTGGGGCTTAGTAGTGTAGTTTTTAGTTGGGAGCAGGTGAGTATTGAATGCTCTATCTTGCTGGCCTAAATAGTTTAATCATTAGACAGAGTTGATGGCTGGCTGGTTGTCTGAATTTATGCAGTGGGGATTGCAGAGGGAAGAGCATGAGGGTGTTGGCTTTGACATAGGGATAGTATGAAGAGGCTCATAAAGGGCTGAATTTAAGGGTCCCAGAGCCTGGCCTGAAGACCCTACTGAGGGCAAATAATGTATTATCCTAGAAGGAATTTGGACTTTGTGACTTGGCTGAAGTGCTAAGCCACTGAAGACCTACCAATGTTGGCTGGCAGTCTACAGAGGCACCAGGGACAAGAAAAAGATTGTGGTACTGCACTGAGCTGCTTAAAAGTTCTTAAGTACCCCTTTATAATGTCTTATCCTTCTGTATCAGAATTTTGAAGCAAATATATCTGAAAGTAATTGATAACCTAGTAGCTCCATGTTTTGGAGAATAGGAATAACTTTCCTTATGCAGGATCACAAAAGGCTAGAATTTGTCCTTTGTAACCCAGGTATCATTAATCTGCAGTTGGACGAACTGTGTAGCATTTGTATGGGGAGATGACAGTGTAAAGAACAGGCATTTTTAGAGGTGGTTTTGCTAGCCAACATTGTTTGAATTAGGAAGAAATAGGAAAGGTAACTAATCTAAACCTTTGGTGTGTTTTAATATACATGAGGGCTCTTTTCTCACAATAATTCTAGAACTTTCTGCCTTAAAAGGTACTGGCAGAATTCCCCATACTGGGATCAATATGGGATGAGGGAAATATAACTGGAGAACCACATGTTAAGGTGGTGGTGTTAGCTATTTAACCATGAGCGTTCTTGTTCAAATGTACAGGCTTATTTTGACTACAAAACTCTAGACTAAAGGCAACTTTCAAGTGCCTCCTTCTGTAGCACCTATGGCAGAGGTGGGCAAACTGTGGCCTGTGGGCCACATCCAGTCCATGGGACCCTGCTGCCTGGCCCCTGAGCTCCTGGCCCAGGAGGCTTGCCCCTGGCCCCTCCCCTTCTGTTTCTCCTCCCCCACAGCCTCAGCTCCCCCTGCGACTGGCACAATGCTCTGGGCGGTGGGGCTGTGAGCTCCTGGGGCAGCGCAGCTGGAGAGCCTGGCCTGATTTTGTGCTATATGCTGTGTGGTGGGGTGCCCAGCTCTAGCCAGGTGGTGCGGCTATAGCGCTGCCAGGCACTACTAATCCAGGTAGCATGGTAAGAGACAGGTGAGTTCGGGGTGGTGGTCAGAGGGTAGGGGTCTGGATAGGGGTCAGGGTGGTCAGAGGGTGAGGAACGGGTTGAATGGGGGCAGGGGTTCTGGGGAAGCAGTCAGGAAGGAGCAGAGGGTTGGATGGGGGTGGAGGGCAGTCAGGAGTGGGGATTCTGGGGTCTGTCAGGGGACTGGGAGCAGGGGGTACATGAGTCAGGGGTCCTGGGGGGGCCATCAGGGAACAGGGGGCTGGATGGGGAAGGAGTCGGGGGGGGGCTGTCAGGGGGTGAGAAGCAGGGGAGGGGTCAGATAGGGTGTGGAGCTGGGCCACACCTGGCTGTTAGGGGAGGCTGGGCCTCCCCAAACTGGCCTCCAGGCCAAAAAGTTTGCCTGCCCTGATCTATGGAGAAACAGCAAGCTTGTGCATGCTGCAGTGAATGTTCTCCCAAACTTCTTATCAATGCCTAGGGCCAGAAAGGATCATTTTGACAGCATAATGGCAGTGACCTTGGGACTCTTTCGCCTTCCAGTGGAGCAAGGATCAGCTTAGGCTCAGTTTATTTGGTTTTCTGATGTCTGCAGATATCTCCTCAAGAACACTTACCTACACTGTGGAGTAATTCAAAAAAAGAGGCTGCACCCAGTGCATTCTGAGGCAGAATTATGGTCCCTGTGTACTCCTGTAGTGGTCCCTGCACTCATATAATGCAGACACAAAGCCTTCAGTTATGTACCACAGTATCAACTGGTTAGCTTGACTTTTGGGAGCTCCTGCTATTGTGGACATGCGAGGCTTGGTGGACATTGTCTTCTGATTCTGGCTTAGGCTCTGAGAAACATACCTTTAGAAGTGCCCAATTCATTGTATGCAAGGGCTCTATTTTATCTTTATTTCTGGGCTATGGGCTAGCTAGAGTATAAATGTAGGATTACATACTACTTTCAAATTCACAGCAGAAGTTTCTCTAATGTCAATGAGGCCTGCACAAAGATCGGGGTAAAATCTGGCTTCTGTGTAGCAACTAAGTATTTATCACTTGTTCTGAACCCTCCAGCATCCTGCAGAATGCAAATGAGCTCACTTAATGATCCAGCTACTTCTCTACTCTTTCTCTTCCTTTTAAATCTTCTTTTGTTTCCTTCCCTCTTTCTTGTCATTGTTTCATCTGTTCTTCCTTGCGCACTTCCTTCCCTGCAACAACTCCCATTACCTGTGAGCTTCACTTCCATGCCTTTCAGCATTCCAGCCACTAAAATGGTCAGGAATTAAATAGCTAATGTTTACCTTATTGTCAACATTGGGCTTTAGAATTATTGCTGTAATGAGGGTTGGGAAGGTCAACCTCTTAGTCACTACTTTCAGGTTGTTGCATTTGCAGGAAAACAGAAATGCATTAGTTCCCTTTGGTTCATATTTGGAACATTATCTCTGCATGTGGGAGATCAAGGAACCTTTCAGATTTGCAGAATCCAAGCTTTCCTGTAAATATGTTCTACAGGATCCAAGTATGTCACATGGACCAAATGTTTGCTGTGCCTGCCCTCCAATAAATGGGCTCTGTGTAACATCCATGTTGAAGGCTACACTTCTGATGCTGGCTCCTGTGCAAAATGCAATCAGTTTTTAATACTATCTGTGGTTTTTAGATGACTACAGCAAATGAATCCTTATGGCAAAATCTGATGCAGCCCATTAGCTTAATAAAGTCTTTAGGCAAAACATTACTCTGTTACAGCAGTGTTGAGCAAAATTCTCTTTTGCAGATGGAATTGGTACAATTTTGCATCTGTGAAAAAGCATATTATGATCCTTGTATGTGGAGGGAATCTAAAACTGCCACCATGACCAGTTTTTGTTTGTAGCTTCAAAACAGAATGAGACTTTGTCTTCTGCCTCAGAGTATAGGGAGTAACACTTGCTTCATAATGTGATAAAGCATGGTAATATACAGGCATTTTGGGGAGGATTCTGAATGTTGGAATAAAATAAATTGATTCCTAGTCACAATCCTAGTATGATTACAAAATGAGCAACACTAGGCAGAGACTATAGTAATTAAGAATTCATTTGAAAATTAATAGCTTGATGGGAAGAATGACACCTTGGAAAAGAACTATATATCATATTAATTTTGAAACTGAACCAGTTTTGAAGCCACTTTCTGAGCCTCAGGTGAATGATCTCCCTTCCCCACCCCCTGACCTTTTGAATTCCTTATCTTTTTGATTAAACCACCACTGAAATGAGGTCTTAATATCCATAAATGACCACCTATCCCAGGTGCATTCATGTGAAACTAAATCATCTCTGCAGAGTGACTTATAACAAAACTGACATGAGTAGGTGGCTCAGGGCACTGATAATTGAACACTAAGGGATTTCTGTGCTAGTTCTCCAATTACAGTCATAATCTAGAATTTACTGTTCAAAACTCATTGCTCAGTGGCCTATATGAATTGAGTTTGATAGTCTCAGTTTAGCTGCTGGTGGGCAGGTGTCCACACACAAATGATCTCAGTGAGCACCCTTGTAGGTAGCCTTAATAAAGGGGTAAAACCTGATTTAGCATAGAAATTGAATTACCTTCCTCCATGTGATTATTTGATCACATGCTCATGTTAGCCAGGCAGTAGCAGGATGCTTCCACTGCTACTACTCACCAATGCTGTACCTCTTCTGTGGGTAAGTTCAACCTCCTCTACTCTAAAACAGACATACTTCACCAGTACTAAACTACAACTAGAACTACCCTGTCTGTTGGTAGATTGTTGATTAATTAGGTACATACCTTTTGAGCTAAATTTCAGGGGAGTGAGGGTTAAGTTCAGCCTTTATTAAAACATACAGAACAATAACCTATTAGAACAATCCACCAGATAATACACACTAGATTTTCATGTGTCTGACTATCTTCCCAAATGTCTTCTGCTGGAGGGGAGACTCTATTGAACCTGTCCAAGTGTGCATGGGTATATTGCTTTCTACTGAAAGGAGGAGGGGGAAGAAACAAGAAAAGAAGGGATGGAAGGGAGATGAAGAAAAGTAGAAGGGATGAGGAGATACAATATCTCTGGTGTTGCAATCCCATGAAGACTTCACAGGTATCAGCCACTGTATTTATGTCTCAATGGGAGTACAGTAATTCTGATACCAGATCAGACCCAAGGTCTATTTAGTCCAATATTGTGTTTTCAACAGCATTCTGAACACACTGTCTCAGAGGATGGTGTAAGAACCTCATAGCAGGCAGATATAGGATAATCTGCTCCCCCAATTAGGCTTAATCCTGATCTTTAATAGAGAGATTGATTTAAACTGAAGCCTGATCAAATTTAAAGGGGGGGGGGAAGAAATGAGTAACTGTACAGAATTTGTAACTTGAAATCAGACACTGGAAAAAGAGCAATTAAATTTTTTTTAAAAAAAGGGGAAGTTGGATAACACAATTTAGTAAAAAGAAAAATGTTGTTCTAAACCGTTTACAGTGGCAACTGCATTTTTTCCCATCTCCTGTTTTGTTTCGTACAGTGTTCCAGTCAATGCTCTAGGTCTCTAACACTGAACATCTGTGTTATTGCAAATTAAATCCTTAATTTCTTACTGCATTCTGAGTCTCAACACATACAGTATTTCCATTCTTCTAAATGTTACTGTTCTGGCGATATATATTGTGGCTGTGTGATACATCACACAAGGGATGAAAGTAAATATTTTACTTGGAAAAAATCTCTCTGCTTCTAAAGCTTCGAAGGGAGCAGATAACAATATTAGTCAGATTTTCTTCTTAAAAAAAAAAATCTGAAGTTCATTACTGTAGAATCAACAGCATTGTGGGACTATTGTATGAAACTCCAGAATAAATTGTCAGACACTTTGAGCAGCTTCAAAATGTGATATTGCAATTCTCAATTAGAGCTGTGTATAGCAAGTGATTTGAAATGGAAATTGTCGTGTCTCATCGTCACATGTTGCATAATGATTAAAAATCCAAATAGAATGACAAGATTCTATAAAAACCATGACAAGTAATCCCAAAGCTGGCCAAACAAGACTTCTTTCCCCTGGAGCAATTACTGGAAGTAAGGAGACATACAGCAGATCATAGAAGGAGTTTAGTTTTTCAGAATAAATGTTTAGCAGCCGAACATGAGATGCTGTCAAACTATAGGCAACTTTTAAAGTTATCAAAGCAAATAGCAAAGTTGAAAAGGGTTAAAAAATTAAAAGCATGGGAGCAGGGTTATATGCAGAAAAAGGAACTAAGGCAGAAAGCAAAATACTAGGGATCCAAGCTCTAAATTTAAGTCCTGTTCTCAGGTGTAAAGAACACTGGCTAAAGTTATTATATATGCACATGTAATGGCTTCTCTCATAGGCTGGCACACTAGGAGCCCCCAGAACTAAAAGCATGAGCTGCATCTGCTTGAGCTAAAGAGCCAAGGCTTTTTAGCTGGCAGCTATAAAAACTCCTTCTCTGTGGATTGCCAAAGCAGGGGACCAGTAACATATTCACCATTGGGCTACACACACAGACTCATTCAAAAGGAATGGCTAGTGGAAATCCTATTTAGCTTTTCAATTTCAAATGTCTATAGTTTAAAGAGACTTAAGACCTTGACAAACTACATTAGTGACATAAGCGCTTCAGGCAATAGGACTAGTACAGCTGTACAAGAACCAAAGCACCTTGCAGCACAACAGAGTGGATAAAAATCAATGATTTTTTAAAAAATCAAATATTTTAATTTAACTTGAATTTTTGATAAAATGTATTTTCCTCAAAAAGCAATCTAAAAGTAGTTTTTAATTAAGATACATTACAGCTCAAAGATATCTCATTATAGAATAGGGATTATTAATTCTATAGTATGAGACAATATATTCATGTAAAGTTTAAGAAAAGTTTTGGAGAGCAGGGCTATAGATGACAGAATGAAATTCCACAAAGACAAATGTAAGGTGCCACACTTAGGGAATAAAAAACAAATGCACAAATATAAAATGGCAGGATGGAGAAGGGGGCGGAAGAAACTCACTTGGCGGCAGTAGCACTGCTGAGAAGGTTCTGGGAGTTCTGGAGGATCACAACCTCAACATGAGTCAGCAATGTAATGCTGTTGCAAAAAAAAGGCAAATGTGATTTTGATTGCCTATGTTAATGCATAGCCTTCAAGTCACCACAGGTGACAGTACCACTCTACTTGATGCTGGTTAGGCCTCAGCTGGAGTATTGTCTGATTTTGGTCACCAGTGCATATAAAGGATGTAGAGAAACTGATCAAAGGGATGGAGTGCAAGCCATATGAGCAAAGGATGAAGGAACTGGGTATGTTTAGTTTTGGGAAAGAGGAGATTGTGGGGGGGATGTGATAGCAGTCCTCAAATACTTACAAGGCTGCCATAAAAGAGATGGAGAAAAGCGGTTGGTTTGCCACAGAGGGCAGGTCAAGAGGCAGTAGGCTTCAAACTACAGCCTAGTGGATTTAGATTACATCTCAGGGAATCTTCCTAACTCTGAGAATAGTAGGACAATGGAATAGACTGCCTAGAGAGGTCATGGAAGCTCCTTCACTGGAGGTTTTGAAAAGGAGGCTAGATAACCATCTGTCTTGGATGGTTTAGATAGAACAAATGCTGCATCTTGGCAGGGGGGTAGACTAAATGATGTTTGCGGTCCCTTCTAGCGCTATGATTCTATGAAAACAAAGCTCTTGGTTTTTGCCAGTTTCAGAGTGTTGTACTGACAATACTACAAGTATTTAGCTGTCTTGGTTTGCAATATCCATTGTTTCTCTCACACTGTCAGCTTGCTTAAAAATTGTAAGTCTTGCTCCTTTCTTGGAACAAACCACCAATCGGAGTCTGGGATACTGACTAGAGTTTGTGCAAGTCAACAGGAATAATTCTGTTTTTTAGAACTGCAGGTAAATGCATGTTTATAAAGAGACTAAGACTTTCATGGCTTTCTTGCTTCCAGTAGCAAGGTCCCATGTCTTCTCTCTGTATTTTCTGCAGGGCTACTAATTCCTTGCTTGTAATCTGCAAAAAAAATTGTGGGTTGGGGGAAAGGGACTCTAGCAGTTTTGCCTGTCTCCTAATTGTTAGAGAGACAAGATAGATGAAATAACATATTTTATTGGACCAACTTCTGTTGGTGGAAGACAAGCTTTCAAACTACACAGAGGCCTTCGGGTGTGGAAAAGGTACTTGATATGTCACAGCTAAATATAAGGTGGAATAGACTTGTTTTAGCATAAGTAGGTAACACATTGTAAAAGACCATTCAAGGTGATGTGGCCAGTTAACACTTCTGAAGTTATATGACAAAAAGAGAGGGCTGGTGGGTTATACATCTTAACCCACATAAATCCAATGTGTCTATTAGGACCATGATTTTTAGTGTCTAGCAAAGTTATGAATTTAAGCTCCAAGGCTTGTCTTTTGAAGGCATTATGCAGGTTTGCTTTAAAGATGAGGACTGAGAGGTCAGACTGACTGTTTCATTAAAAGTGTTTACGCCCGATGACATGGTGGTTTTTGGTCTCACTTTTCTTTGCAAGTTCATTCAAAAGTGTAGTGATGTTGTGGTGTACCTCATCCAGTGTAGTAAATGCCCCATGTTGAGGATAGCTTATGAGTCCTGATATTCCTTCAGTAAAAGTTCCATGACCAGATATGATGGATCTGCCAAGGTTCCTTGGTATGTCTTGAAGCATGTAGAATGCCCCTGGGAGGAACAGGTTGTAGAGTTATTTTGAACTTGTTTGGGGAATGATTTGATGGTATCCTTAAATTCCTGGGTGAATTGAGGTGTGGGTTCCTCTTTAAGTTCTTTATAGTAGGTGGTGTTAACATGGTCATTATGGTTGAGAACAACAATAGTGCCCCCTTTGTCTCCTGGTTTGATCACTGTCTGGTGGCTGGATTTCAGGGACTGTCCTCTTAGAGTTGGAGAGATTATGGTGGATGTAGTGTATAGTTTCATCCGCTGTGGGGTGTACAGTCAGATGATTCTCTTCTTTTTTTCTTATCACTGACAGTGGGATGTTGTGGTATTGTCAAAAAATTCTTTGAGGTAGAAATGAGGAAAGCAAGTTCTCTACATATTGGTACGGTGTCAGGTTCTGTGGTGGGGTAGAAGTTCAGTCCCTTGGAGAGTACAGATAATTCAGTTCCAGTTATGGGTTATTTTAGCTGATGCAGGGGTGTCGTAGTGTCCATGTGGTGGGTCCTGATGTTACCAAAGGTTTACTATACTAAGGAAGTCTCAGGAATTCCTGAGGACATGATATCTGTCCAATAAGTGATTGACACAAACAGGTCTGTGAACATATAACAGCTTTTAATATAATCCCTATTGCAGTAAACTAGGAGTACCTGAATCATGGTTACATACAATTAGAAGAGAAGCTGAGTTGGCAACATCCCATTTCTGATGGTCAGTCTTCAACAGGTCATTGGGGGAGAATGGTGACAACAGCTTTAACAGAGCTTTTAAATGTCTCTCAAGCCTCCCTCTGGCTCCTCTCTTGAGCGCTTAGTCCCTCAGTCACGTGCTGTATTTCTCTTACAAAATCTTTTCTTGTTCTTACACACCAAATCCACAGGTTTCCTCCCTCTCTCTCTCAAGCTAAACCAACAATCTCCCTCTTTTTCCCCATCTGACTTTCTCTTTGTATAACCTTGTAGTCAGAACCTTTGGATGCATGCCAACATTTTGGTTAACCCTTGTTTTTTCTACTCAGTGTTATGATCTGATGACTTACTGTTGTTTGCTACTTTTTCACACAACTTTCTGGTGGTACATGACCTGTCCCGTCTCAGGTAATGGAGTGACACTTGCTTATTCAAAATGGAATAAGGGTTTTCAGAATGGAATTTCTCTATCATTCGTACCATGGCTTTTCTTATAGGGGGATGTCTGGGTTGTGGAGTTGTTGTTGTAGTTCCACTTTTTGTTGGATGGCTGTCATCAGACTTTTTTTATAGTGGGTTTGGATTTCTTGTGTGATCTCCAGGTAGGTGTCTTGATATTCCTAACCCCCACTTCTAGTATGTGGGGATTCCTTGTCTGAGATAGTCCCTTCTGAAGTGTGAGAGGTTCAGGAGCTGTCCTTCCCCCCCCCCCTCCCCCAAGCCCCAAAGACTGTCTGTAGAGCTGTTCTGTATACTGGTAATTATAGGTAGTGGTCTGCGTTCTAGATGGTGAGCTCTCTGGGGATGTTTTGTTTCCTGCTTTTGCTCAGGAAGTAGATGTCACTGATAAGTTTTGTTTCGCTTTCTTCATGTTGTGGAGTCCTCACATTGTACAAAAGAACAGTCTCACTTTCAATGTCCTTCTCCACTTACACAGATGTAATCCAAAATAACATTTAAAATTTGTTTTAAAATGTGTGTGGTAAATCAGTTTTCATTATTCTAGTTGTAACCCACAAGTCTCCTGGGTGTGGTGGTCTGTCCCATCCAGTGGCAATAGAGGCTTGTGTACTAAGCTTCAGCGGTCCCAGGTTCAATCCTGCTTGCCAGCGACTGGGGTCTGTCAGCATTACATAGTGAAAGTCTATATCAAAGATATTTTCAGTCATCTGTATAGAACTGTAACTCACCAGCTGACATCATGTTTCTAGCTTGTCAAGTTGTGTAGTCATGACAGGAATTAATACCATTTGCCTACAGACTACTGAAAGGAACACAAGTAAAAGGTTGACAAAGGAGTTAAAGTAATATAACTGGTTTAGTTTATACAAAATAATGAGTTTGCTGCCTAGAAACATGGCTGTAAGTCTTTTAGGAAGACTGAATGAATGTTCATATCTGTAATATATTTTTTCCATATTCTTTCTGTGATCATTAGCTCAAATCTCTTATTTGGGGTAATTTCTGGCTTAAAATTGATGGGTTTTGTTTCTATTCCTCCTCTACCATGATGGGAAAAACCCGATACCTTATTCAACAATTGTACTCACTCCCACGTGAGTGGGTGAAAAGGATTTTGCAAGGCTGATTTGCATGCAGGAAGAGGGATATGATTTTTGTATGGTTAGATGTATACAAATGTAAATGACTTCAATGTCATTTGTATTGCATCTTTCATCCAAAGAGTTCCTGAAGTCTAAATCGTGCCTTTTAGGCACAGCCCACGGTTGAAAGCAGTGCAGGCCACACAGTTCCCAGGGGATACGCTAAGAGGCATTTTACCTCAGAAGAAGGAGTATGGCAGCTATTCCCCACCTTCCTGGGGTACAGCCTGCTTCCAGTTATGGCTGGTGCTGCTGACCAGTGTTTTGGGGCTGAGAGTTGGCTGTACCCTCCTCGTTGCTCTTCCCCTACACCTGTTTTATACCAAGTGCATCCACAGTAGTATGAACAGACCAATCACTGTAGACCCCTGAGTTCAGGGCCTGCATTTCTGCCTGGCTTTCATGCAGACTGCACAAGGAGGCAAGGAAAGCTCTTTGCTTGTTCTCCACTACACACCTATGTAAGGACCTGAAGTAATCTGGCCCTTAGTCATTCTTCACTGAAGCATCCCTTCAGCAGTGGATAAAATCTTGGCTTCCAGAGATGATCTATCACTGTTTCAAACAGTGCATTTAGTTTCAAATAGTGCAAAGGCAGCAATATTTTGTGCATCTATAATAATGCAGCTACACACACGGAAGAAAAGCCGAATTCTAGTTTTTTTTTGTTTTGTGGGGGGAGGGTTGCATGCCAGTTAAGGAATATCCTCAACATGGAACTAATGAGCTACCATAAAGTCAGTTGACATTCTGATGCCCTTCTCCTGATACAATGAAGCCACAATCCGCATGATTCCTCAAGAAAATGTAATGCTTGAAAGTGAAGGTAAAGGGACATGGAAGTGGAAAAATATGCTTGAAGGTGGGCAAATGCTCTGGGCCAGATCTGTAGCTGACACGAGCTCTGTGAAGTCAATCGAGGTACACTGAATTACACCAACTGAGTATCTGGCCCACCATATTTTAAATTAGAGAAGTTGTATAAAGAGAGTATCTTTACATGAAAAACCATGACCTTCTGAAAGGTGCTTGTCCTCATGAGACTTCCAGACAATCATTCTTGTCAGATTTCTAATACTTCCTGAACCTCCACAGGATTCAAGGAATGCCCCTTCTCTTTCCAGTCCGAGCTGAAACCAGGAGATCGAGAGGGTCTCAAAGAACTTTCAGAGCAATCTATTTTTTTTCTAACACTTTCTAAATCTTGAATTTTTGGTTCAGTTAAGGACAATGGATTAGGACTATTTTATTATTATTTAAGTCAAACTAGTCTACTCATTCCTAATGAGTGCCCTGAAAACATTAACAGTTAGTCAGAACTTTGCCCACATTTGTGGGATATGTGTTTGGTTGCAGTATCAGCTGGATAACTTTTCTGTTTTGTGAACTGAATCAACTTTGCTATTTGGACTTTGCCATACCCACAGGTGGTAGACTTCTTTCCCAATGTATTGCTAAGAAACAAAGTAGCATTATACAGATTTCCCATGAAATCTGTAATGTGAAAATTGAATCAGGTTTTCATACGACTTGTGTAAATTGGATTTAAACTGGATATAGCACCGAAGTACTTCTTACCAAAAGGCACCTTTTTTAAGTTTCTGTTTTGTTCTATTTCTGTTCATCCATTTCCACTTACATAGACTAACTGTTAGGTAAATTTTAAACCATGTCATTGAATAGATACCATGAAAGGAGACTTTCTAATCTTGAAAAGAAAGATAGTAACAATGTGTTACTGTCATTTGCATTAATTTCATCAGGGCCCTTACTGTGCTCTTCTGAACAGCTCCTGGCTAGAGACTAGTGTGAGATGAGTCATATAAGTACCTAGACAGGTAAAGACACCGGGCCAGACCTTCAGCTAATACAAATCAGCATAGCTTAGGAGAATTTTGATTTTACACCAGCTGAGCATTTGGCCCATTATATTTGGAATCAGAATGAGCAGATGGAAATAATAGTTTAAGTAGTACAGTGTCTTTCCAATGTGCTTAAAGGTGTATGGTCCTTTTGATATTGAACACTAATTTTTTTTAATGAATTAGAAATAAAGCTCAAACTACACCTGCTCCAGGGCAAAACTACCAATGCTTTAGTTTTGCAATCCTGATTGCCTATCTCTTTTCTCACTGAAAAATAGTGAAAGTGAGTAGACAAAGTACTGTCAAATGTACAAAGTAAACAAACTGAAGAAATGGAGAATTATTTACTAGAATTGAAAGGGATGCTTTCAGCAGATAGGTTTTTTGGTTTTGTTAATGCTGGTACAGTGTGTGGTTTTGAGGATAAAACAGGAAGAATCATCTTTGATTAACCTTTTACAGTCCTCCTATCCTCGCCTCATGTCAGAACAACATTTTTGTCACAGGTTTAAAAAAGACGATAAGGAATGCTTGGCATCCTGAAAGTCAGGCTCTGTTAGCTTTGAATCTTTCTTTCAGAACTTTAAGTGTTAAGACTGAAATAGCATATCTTAGTGATTTGGGGAATCACTTTACATTTCATACCCTAAGTGGATGTAGCTGTACTCCTATGTACAGAGTACACACAGAGTGGAATAGGTCCAAGGCTAACATTAGAGCTTTGCCAGTACAAACTGCTCCATGCATTCTAACAGCTTATGTACTACTGACTGTAGCAGCTGTGATGGAATTCTCAGAGGCTAGCTGGATGATGTCCTTAAAGGAACAGTGGCTGGATCATTTAGATCACAATATTTATTGTGGGTCAAATTTACATTTGATGGTTAGGAAATACATTTACTGAGTGTTAACTCTATAAAACACTATTATATATTAACTGAAGAGGAACTGATGTGATGTTTGGGGCATACCAAGGGGTTCCTTGTGCCATATTCTCTGGTTCAAGGAGTGTTGGTGAACCTTCTTTGATGCTAGAACCATATCTTCCTATGTATTATGGCTTCTAGCACCCAGAGGCTTCAATCAGTAGAATCATAGAAGGTTAGGGTTGGAAGAGACCTCAAGAGGTCATCTAGTCCAACCCCCTGCTCAGAGCAGGACCAACCCCAACTAAATCATGCCAGCCAGGGCTGTGTCAAGCCAGGCCTTAAAAACATCTAAGGATGGAGATTCCACCACCTCCCTAGGTAACCCGTTCCAGTGCTTCATCTTAGGAAATAGTTTTTCTAATATCCAACCTAGACTTCCCCCACTGTAACTTGAGACCATTGCTCCTTGTTCTGTCATCTTCCACCACTGAGAACAGTCTAGCTCCATCTTCTTTGGACCCCCCCTTCCGGTAGCTGAAGGCTGCTATCAAATCCCCCCTCACTCTTCTCTTCTGTGGACTAACTAATACCAGTTCCCTCAGCCTCTCCTCATAAGTCGTGTCTCCCAGCCCCTAATCATTTTTGTTGCCCTCCGCTGGACTCTTTCCAATTTGTCCACATCTCTTCTGTAGTGGGTGGGGAGTGTCCAAAACTGGATGCAGTACTCCAGATTTGGCCTCACCAGTGCCAAATAGAGGGTAATAATTACTTCTGTGGATCTGCTGGCAGTGCTCCTAATAATGTAGCTCAATATGCCATTAATCCTCTTGGCAACAAGGGACTCGTATCCAGCTTCTCAACCACTGTAATCCCCCGATCCTTTTCTGTGGAACTGCCGCTTAGCCAGTCGGTCCCCAGCCTGTAGCAGTGCATGGGAGTCTTTCGTTCTAAGTGCAGGACTCTGCACTTGTCCTTGTTGAACCTCATCAGATTTCTTTTGGCCCAATCCTCCAATTTGTCTAAGTCACTCTGGACCCTATCCCTACCCTCCAGCATATCTACCTCTTCCCTCATCTTAGTGTCATCTGCAAACTTGCTGAGAGTGCAATCCATCCCATCATCCAGATCATTAATGAAAATGCTGAACAAAACCAGCCCCAGGACTGACACCTGGGCACTCCACTTGATACTGGCTGCCAACTAGACGTCCAGCCATTGATCATTACCCATTGAGCCTGACAATTTAACCAGCTTTCTGTCCACCTTATAATCCATTCATCAGGGCCATCTTGTGCTACCACAATTCAAGTTAAAAATTACTAATTGGCTGTGGTATCCCCAGTGTGAATGATACATGGCGTTGTCTCTGTTACCGGTTGGGGGAAAAGCAGGGATTGTATCCCTGCTCTTTCAATTGAAGGATCGAGTTCACTTTAGCTAAGTAAGTTCACAGCCTGGATACATCCTAGCTGCTCCTATATATCGAGCTATCAGCAGTGACTCCACATCATCAATGTGTGGAAAGAAGATTGTGACTTTTCCTATTGGATGTGTCACACCCTACACTTTATTGTAGTAGTCTGTGTGCAAAATATGCCTAGTAAGATATCATTCCAAAACCAATAACTTGCTGATCAGTAATCATTAATTATATGTCAAGTCATGAACATAAGCTGAAATCATGACTGAAGTGTGTTTTTAAGACAAGTCTGGGGAGTAGGTAAACCTATTTCTCAAAGGCAAAGGACAAGCTGATGCCCCAGCCAGGTGTCCCATCAAAGTTGATGGGCCATCACCTATCAAGGCCATTCTTTGGCAAGGAAGAGCGGGGGACAGGAACAAATAGATCCTTGCTTTCAGCTGGAAAACTTTATGTAGAGGTCCCTCTCATGAAAATGCATTTCAGAGAGTGACTGAAATATAAAAATGAGGGGCAAAAACAGCAAGATATTTCCCTACCCATCTCTCTCATCACCTAGGACAAAAACAGCCATTGGACCTTGGGAGCAGATCTTGGCCTGAGTTTGGTAGCAATGTACTGAAAACATGTGGTAAGGAACTTTACCTTGAACCAAATCCAGTTTAAGTTTAGCAAATGTTTTTTGTTTTCTTTATCCTTCATTACTTGTACCCCTTAATATGGATCTCTTTGTAAATAAACCTGTTTAAAACTAATCCAGTGATGTAAGTTGTTTGGGTAATTCCATGTAAGGCAGCAAACTGTATTTTGATCCCTTTAAAGGGGCAATGGACCTAATATAACTGGACTGTCCAGGAGAGGGCTGGAGTGCAGAACACACATTTGGGGGAGGAAATCTGGGCCTGGAGGTGTGTTGGGGTCACACTGCAAGTAGTAACCAAGGCTACTGGAAGCCAGTATGTGGCTGGTGTTCACTTACAAGCTGCTGGAGTTAACTTCTGGACCACAGCTTTGGCTATACACACACTCAGGGTGTAACCTGCATGCTGTTTGAAGAGCCCAGGTTGGGAGCTATAGCAGCAAAGCATTGTGGGGCACCCCAGCTAGCATAGCAGGTGGTGACACAGCCACTCACTGGTCTAGATTGTACCCTGGACTGGCATAATGTGGACCTTGCTACAGTGATCCATTTTTTTCTTCACTGCATTACTGCAATGTTCACTACCTGTGTCTACCCTTGAAAAACACCTTAGACTTCAGAATGTGGCTGTTCTCTAAGGAGCAATGCTAATGAAGTGATCACATCACACCTGGCCTTCATAATCTAGGGCTTTGTCTTCACTGACAAAGGTTGTGGGTAGGAGTTAATAGATGATTAATCCAGCTATAAAATCCTAAATGGAGACATAGCACTTGTAGTGAACAAGTGGTCTAAGGCAGCACAGAGGATCTGAGAATTTCTAGATACCTGCATGGTGTATCTTGCTCACTGTAGCAGAGTGCTCACCCGCTCCCGCCCTGAAGGGCTCAAAAGCAGCCCTGCAGAGGGCTGCAGCTCTGAAATCTGGGCTGATTGGGGAAGTAGCCACAGCTGGGCTGATTGGGGCATGAGAGGGCAGTGGACCAGGAGCAGACAGACTCTCTCTGCCTTCAGAGAGAGCGAGCTGGCTGGCTGCTTGGAAGCTCAGGGTGCCTAAAGTGAGGCAGGGCTGGGGAAAGACCAGAAGGGCTGGGGAGCTCCAGGCTGGCAACTCCCCAGGCTGCAGGTCCTTGTCCAAAGCCCCATAGAGCTACTGGCTTGCAGGGAAAGGCAGCAGGTTCAAAAACCCCTTGCCTGTGATGAGTGGTTTATACTGCAGTCTGCCCCAGGGAGTGGGGGCTAGTTGGTGGAGCCTATGACTGAGGTGGGGATGGGGGTTCCCTGGGGAGGGGAAACCCTGAGACTGAGGAGTGTATAACCAGAGAGTAGCACCCCAGATAACAGGGCACTAGAGTCCAGAGAAGGACATGGGGGCCAAACAGCAGTGGATCACCAGCATGCAGAGGGTGCTCTGGAGGCTGGAAACAAGCTAATTCCCAAGATGACCAGCAGCAGGCCGCAGTGGTGAGTCGTGCACGTACTTAGGGCCATACTAATCATCAGATTCAGGGCTGGGAAGAAACTTCCCCCAGGTCAGACTGCCAGGGATCTTTGTGGTTTTTCACATTTCTCTGCAGCATAGGGCTTGGTTTGCCAGCTGGAATTATGTGGCAAACATAATCAATTCCCTGCCATTGCAGGAGCCTTAGGCATTGGAAGCACACTCCTTTTCCCCTGTGGCACACAAGTTAGTCTCTTGAAGACTGAAATGCCTTCATCTAATTGAAGTCTTTTTTTGTCTTAATATAGGGGTATCTGGGTAAAAACAAATGGCCTGTGAAATACAGGAAATCAGAGACAATGATCTGAGGCTAGAAAAGACCATTAAACTCTATAAAGCTGGTTACTATGAGGTAGCTAAAGTCAGCACCATATCATGGGTTGTTTCTGATCTTGCCCAGTTTACCTCATGGTAAAACTACAGTGCCTTGTCTCCACTATCCTTTTACAAGAGGATAGCTAGTGCATGTTAGTTCTCTTGTGATGGTAAATCAACTTCTTGCCAGTGAAGGCATAGCCTTCTGGGTGAAATTCAAAATACCTGTGAAGACCTAATGACTTACACAACTCAACATGTGATACTTCTGCAGCTGAGATGAACTGAGGTACTCAAACAAACTCCTCCTAATGTAGATGGGAAGAAACTGGTGGCAAAACACTTTGCGGAAAGACCCCTCAACTCTGGAATTAATTACAAGGCTTGCCTGTTTTCTCCAGGAATTTTGAGGAAGTAGTAGAGCAGGGCAGAATTTGAGCTGAGGGGAATAAGTGATTTGGGTTGGCATGGAGAACTTTGACTAATCAGGCTACTCTGAATTTATGGGATATGTATTGTATTGCTTGTGTGCCTAGAGCATGGGTTAGGCATTTATTGTAAATGATAACTTTTTATTTAATATCATATTTGTCTTATCACTTATGTCTCTGGATTTCATACGAAAACTAATATATAGAGGCACATATTTTGTCTTGTAAGAACATGTTTATTAAAGTTTTATAGCTTTCTCAGATACTTTATTCTGCCCACAGCAAGGGACTAGCTGGAATATAAATTGGATGTAGTAGCTCATACTGTGACTCTTAGTTTAGTTTTTAGCAGTACAACCAAAGGAGAAAAGTTGGAACCCTAGAGTCATTTAATTTTCTGTTTCAAAAGTCAAAAGGTTTCATTTAATTCAGATAAGTTCTCTACAAATAGTAGCCTTAATGGATCACTGAAATGTTTCATTCTAGAGTGCTTGCACGTCTCAGATATGTACTTGGGCAGAATGTATTACACAATTCCTTTCAAGGTGATCTTGCAGGCAAAAATCATGCTATAATGAAAAGCTCATGACCCAGATCCTCATTGGGGTAAATCAATCAGCCTAAATCATCAAAACTTGCTGGAAACTAAATTAATATATTAGTGTCTTTGTGGCATTAAAATTAGTGATTCCTTCCTTTTGTAATTCAAGACCTGGACAAATGAAATAACATGGGATGTTACATGACTTGTCAGGTCAGTTACAAATTAACACTTGACTATTTTTTTTAATCCTCTAGTCCATTTCTGCCTCACTATATTGCCAAAAACAGAAGCAAAACCAAAAAGGTAGGCACAGATTCTGTCACAGTGCAGCCCATTCACAATGCTGTAACAGACTGGGGCTATTACGCCCCAACCCACGCACACACCTCTTCCATGTCCTAGGCACCCAGGGGGGCCATCAAGATTGCAAGGACTGCAACTGTAAAAGGCTCTTATGTGGGGTGTACAAGATAGAGGTGGGGCTTTTATATATGCTCACTCCCCATTCATTCACAATCTGGCCCTCCACATTTGAGTTTCACACTTATTTGTTTGTAAACTGCAGTTTTGAGTTTTTTTGACTCAATGAGAATCAAAATACAGCAGAGACTGAGCTCCAAAGCTAGCAACTGGTCATCAGGCTCTTATGAAGTTTAAAAGAGAGCTAACTTACACACTGAGACACCTTGTAAAGATACTACATTGATCTGGTCCATCTTTGGTAGCTGATGTAACAAGCCCATATTTAGCACAATGAGTTAGCAGTTCATTTCTGCTGATTGCTGTTTGGCTAATTGAAGCACTTTTCAGAATCCAAAAGGACCTTCATCTCTCTCTCTCTCTCTCTTTTAAAAGGATTAGCCCTAGTGGCTGTCCTAGAAAGAGAGCTATATGAGAAACATAGTTCTGGAGATGGGCTGAGAGAAAGTATGACTCAAGAAAATAGATCCAAATGGAAGCTTTCTGACTTTGCACAAAGGTCTCATTTCTGAAACATAAAAGAGAGTACTCCAGATAGAGAAATTTAGTAAATTGCTTAGTTTATATATTCAAAAAGAGGAACCTTAGCTTTCATGAACATTTTCTGTTGTTTTACAGCCTGTCAATGGGTTGCTAGCAGCCTCATCTGACACCATGAATGACATTATTTTCAAAGTGGATGTACAATGGTCTGGCTAGTCATTTTATCCATAAGTTTAGTTCTGGTTTTTTGCTCTCCAGAACTTTACCTACTGATAATAGCACAAATTTCATTACATCACCATGTACACATACAGCTGTGTTATATTTTGCAAAATCTTCCAAAAACTAAAATCTCTGCATATCCAAAGCCTGTGGAACAGCACTAGGGAAAATTGGATGTCCCAAAATCCAGTTTGTTCATCTTGTTAGGCATTTAATATAACCAGTTAAAGATCTTAATGTGTAGCTTTTTAAGCTTACATCCACTACAGATTTTCCATTTGAACTTAAAATGTTGTTCCAAATAGCTTCTGACCAGGAAGAGTTCAGATTTTGCTCCTGCTCATGTTTTATGTGTTTGTGTGGATCTGCTGCAGTGAGATTATAAATTAGAGTATAAATACTTCCATATGTAACTGAGGTGATTTTTAATACTGAACCAAAACTAGAGTCCATTGAATGAGGTCGCTGAGGACCAGAAGGACTCTTTAATAACTTCTGAAAACTCTCATGTCCAACTTTCTCAAGCTATGATTTAAGCATTTAGCTATAGAATTCCAATGGACATGGATTTTGTATTCTGTAAATGGAACTTAATATAAATATTGGAGTGTAACTTATATTTTAATACAGTGTACAACTTGCACCCAAATGTACAAGATGAGGATGTGAATGGATGACTTGATTTTGAAGACCCTTATGTAACGCTTAAAAGATCTTATCTCCATTTCTTGTCCTCCTTCAATTTTAATTCAAGAATCTTTTTTTCTGAGCTATCTCGTGTCTAAGTTAAGACACCTGATACAACACAAAGCTAAGTAGTTCTAAGCCTCTCTTAGCAATAGCTCTAAAGGTTCTGAACAATGCATACTGGATTTCTGGCTACTCTACCCCCAAAAAAGCATTGCTGGAAGGTGTGTTTGGTAGTATTTGTCATATTCAATTTAATTTTTAGTACTGTAACCACCTTCATTGTGCTAACACTGTGCCCTAGAAATAGGTTCAGAAAAGTCCAGAAAAATTCCTTTTCATGAGGTTGTCCTTAACTGTCATCAATATCTCTAATGTCAAGAATTTAATTCAATGCCCAGCTATCCTGTTTTTCTTACATTTTGTTCAGGTTTGCAGGAGAGCAAAAGAGAAATACATGGTCCTAAAGAATTTTTCTTATACCAGTTTACATTGTACCCTAACTTACCAAATCTTATTAAATCAAGTTGGGTTTCTGACTAATATGTGCATGACTATTTTTGTGCTTGGAAGTGTTCAGTCCTTTTTTTTTTTTTTTTCCCACTCCTTATGCTTCGCCTATCAGAATTATTTCTAAGCAAAGCAAACTTGTATTTTAGACTTGTATATAAAAGGGGAAATCAGGAGGAGGAACAGAAGTGCATCCCTATCTAGCTGCTGGATAGCAATTTAGTAGCTTTGTTTCTGTAATAGCTACTACTATGGCAAATGCTATTACTGCTAGTACTGTTTGGCAACAGAAATGAGCCTGGAAGGTTCTGATGCTCTCAACCTGGTAGCAGGTAGAGAGAACTCAGTGAGGCAGAAGCTGTGGTAAGCCAGAATTCCACCCTGGACTAATGCTAATAAATGTGACCAGAACTGAGCATTGTTTGGTGGTCCATGCATTTCTGTTCTTGTGTGACTCCATGCAGATAGAATAACCATCCCATTTCCAGCAGTGATAGCATGTCCATTTATAAGCTGAAAGCAATATTGAGAGAGGTTCCAAGCAAATGACTTGTTTCATGACTCACTAATTCACTAGAAATGCTTTATGTACAGCAACAGAAACTGTATTAAGCAAAAGAATAATGTGCTGGTCATTAATCCTCAGTAAACACCCTGCATTGCAGGTGTTGCTGCTTAATAATGGACCCTCACTAATCATGAAGCAAAGTAATAGCTTAGATTTAACACACATGTGGAACCTTAGTTCATACATATTTATATTTTTTGTAAATGGCTGCCTTTTTACATTTTGTTTACATCTTGGTGGTGGTGGCAGCAGGAGAACATACTTGGATTTTTTTTTTTTTTTGTTTTTTGTTTTCAGTTTGTCTCCCTCCCTCAACTAGCACTGGATATGCACATGATAAATGACTCCAGTTACTTCTTAGTACCACAGAATTCCAACTCAAGCCAGTCTGCTTTCTAAATAGATCCATCCACATGCCATGTTCTTGGCAATAGAAAATATTAGTCCACCTTTTAAAAACATCATCCTTCATTTCAGTGCCTGCAGCTTGTGGAAATAATTTTGTATGCAGAATTATTAGTGGATGAAACACAGGGCATTTAGATGCCAAAGCACTTAATTGTACCCACAACTTAAACACATCATTTTCCAGAATTTTTTGCTGGTGTGTACAAATGGAAGCCTTATAGGAGGGAAGGGAGTGTGGTCTAGTGGATAGAATACTAGAGTGGGAGTCGGGAATAGAACCCAGCTCTCCTGGCTCACCCCAGGTCACACAGTAGGTCAGTGGTTAAGTTACTTCACCTCCCTGTGTCTATCTGCTTGATGTAGATGGATCAGATGCTATGTCCTGTGCTATACAGGAGATGGATCTAGATGATCCTGATGGTCCCTTCTGGCCTTAAAAATCTATGAATCAAAATCAAACCTAGTGTTGATCCTGTTCCTGGTTTGGATGCAAAGGGTGATGCTTTATGTGCAAATAGCTCAGACAAGATGTTTCCCATCTGCTCTCCAGTCAGTTTAACAACATTCCAGCCTGCAAGAATGCCCATCAGCTTTGTGCTCATGCAACACATTTTCATTGTGCTCGTCAAAATCCTACAAGAGGTCACTAATGATGCTCTCCTCCAAAGCCTGCTCTCTCGGTCCTGAGGCTTGGCCACTGATTGGGCCAACACTAATGAGCAGATGCTGGAGTATTTACTTCAGCAGTTGCTCAGGAAAGAGATGTGGTTTTTAGCACCATTGTGATAATATCTAGGAGGCCCAGCCATGGACCAGGACTGCATCGTGCTAAGTGCTGCAGAATCACAACAAATGGTCCCTGCCTTAAGAGATTAATTTCAGTTCCAGGTGAAACCATTTATTAAGAAACTTTCTTTATGTAACCCCCACACCAAGTTTCTATAATGCCTATTATATCAATACCTTCATTTAATGCAAGGCACTCTAGTTCACCCGTCTTATTATTTAGCCTTCTAGCATTGGTATACAAGCACTTTAAAAACTTGTCACATTGCAGCTGTCTGCCATTACACAATGTAATTGAATGGGACTCTTTTTCATTTGACTTTCTCATCAGATCCTACCTATATTTTTATCAACTTCCATTCTCTCCTCATTAGGATATAGAGAATCTCCATTAATAGATCCTCCCCTACAGGATGTCTCTGTCCAACCACATGCTCCTCTGCCGTTGTCGACTTTCCCTCAGCCCTTAGTTTAAAAACTGCTCTATTGCCTTTTTAATTTTAAATGCTAGCAGTCTGGTTCCATTTTTGGTTTAACTGGAGCCCATCCTTTCTGTAAAGGCTACCCCTTTTCCAAAAGTTTCCCCAGTTTCTAATAAATTTAAGCCCCTCATCTAGTAAAATCATAGAACTGGAAGGGACCTCAAGAGGTCATCTAGTCCAGTCCCCTGCACTCAAGGCAAGACTAAGTATTATGTAAACCATCCCTGACAGGTGTTTGTCCAACCTGCTCTTAAAAATCCCCAATAATGAAGATTCCCCCACCTCCCTAGGCAATTTATTCCAGTGCTTAACCACTTTGACAGGAAGTTTTTCCTAATATCCAACCTAAACCACCCTCACTGCAATTTAAGCCAATTGCTTCTTGTCCTATCCTCAGAGGTTAAGAAAAAGCTTTCTCCCTCCTCCTTGTAACAACCTTTTATGTATTTGAAAACTGTTATCATGTCCCCTTCTCTTCTCCAGTCTTCTCTTCTCCAGACTAAACAAACTCCAGACTAAACAAACTCATTAATTTTTGTTGCTCTTCTTGGGATGTTCTCCAATTTGTCCACATCTTTCCTGAAATGTGGCACCTAGAACTGGACGCAATACTCCAGTGGAGACCTAATTAGAGCAGAAGAATTGCTTCTTATGACTTGCTTACCTTATTCCTGCTAACACATCCCAGAATGATGTTTGCTTTTTTTACAACAGTGTTCCACTGACTCTTATTGAGCTTGTGATCCACTATGACCCCCAGATCCCTTTCCACGGTACTCCTTCCTAGGCAGTCATTTCACACTTTGTATGTGTGCAGCTGATTGTTCTCTCCTAAGTAGAGTACTTTGCATTTGTCCCTATTGAATTTCATCCTATTTACTTCAGACATTTCTTCAGTTTGTCCAGATCATTTTGAATTTTAATCCAATCTTCCAAAGTGCTTGCAACCCCTCCCAGCTTGGTATCATTGACAAACTTTATGTGTACTCTCTATGCCATTATCTAAATCATTGATGAAGATATTGAACAGAACCAGACCCAGAACTGATGCGAGACTCCACTCGTTATGCCCTTCCAGCATGACTGTGAACCGCTGATAACTCTCTGGGAATGATTTTCCAATCAATTATGCACCCACCTTATAATAGCTCCATCTGGGTTGTATTTGAGACAGTCATACGAGACAGTATCAAAAGCATTACTAAAGTCAAGATATACCACATCTACTGCTTCCACTCTATCCATAAGGCTTGGTACCCTGACAAAGAAAGCTATCAGGTTGGTTTGACATGATTTGTTCTTGACATATCTATGCTGACTGTTGTGTGGTTTGTTTTTTTTTCCCTTTTATATCCCTAGGTAGTCTGATCTCATTTTATGACTTGACTTTCCTAATTTTGCCCCTTCGTACTTGTTAGTTGCTTATCTTTATCCTTTGTAGTTTGACCAAGTTTCCACTTTTGTAGGATTCTTTTTTGAATCACTGAAGATCTCCTGGGTAAGCCAGGGTGGTCTCTTGCCATACTTCCTATCTTTCCTACACAGTGGGATAGTTTGCTCTTGTGCCCTTATTAATGTCTCTTTGAAAAACTGCCAACTGTCTTCAATTGTTTTTCCCCTGAGACTTGCTTCCCAAGGGATTTTACCTACCAACTCCCTGAGTTTGCTAAAGCCTGCCTTCTTGAAATCCTTTCTTTGTTGTGCTGCTTTCCCTCCTACTATTCCTTAGAATCACGAACTTTGCCATTTTCTGATCACTTTCACCTAAGTTGCCTTTCACTTTCAAATTCTCAACCAGTTCTTCCCAATTTGTCAAAATCAAATCTAGAACAGCCTTCCCTCTAGTAACTTTCTCTACCTTTATGAAACAAAAAATTGTCTCCAATACATTCCAAGAATTTGTTAACTAATCGGTGCCCTGTTATGTTATTTTCCCAACAGATGTCTGGGTAGCTGAAGTCCCCTCATCCACCTCTTCTTCCTGGTTTTGGCAACACTCCTCCTCTTTTGCCCTGCCTGTCCTTCCCGAGCAAGCTGCACCCTTCCGTACCAGTATTCCAGTCATACGTATTATCCCACCAAGTCTCCGTGATGCCAACCAGGTCATAGTTGTGTTTATTTACTAACATTTTGAGTTCTTCCTGCTTATTCCCCATATTTCACACACTAGTATACGGACACTAAGATACTGATTTGATTTCCACACACCCCAGACCCCCCAGTTCTGTCTGGTCTCTCCCTTATTTCTGATATAACAGCCCATGCTCACCCCAGATTCTGACCCTTCTCCCAGGTCTCCATGTTTTTGACTTACCTGTGGGCTTTTCTCACCTGCCCCTACTGAATCTAGTTGAAAGCCCTCCTCACTAGGTTAGGCAGTCTGTAGCCAAATATGCTCTTCCCCTTCCTCAATAGGTGGACCCCATCTCTGCTTAGCAGTTCTTCTTCCTTGAACATGGGCTACTGTTCCAGGAAGCCAAAGCCCTCCTGGCAACACCATCCTCACAGCCTGGCATTCATCTCCAGGCTGCATCTGTCTCTGTCGAGGCCCCTACCCTTAACTGGAAGAACTGAAGAGAATACCACATGCACTCCTTACTCCCAGAGCCCTGTAGTCATTTCTGATCTGCTTAGGATCATACCTTGCAGTATCATTAGTTCCCACATGGATGAGTAGCATAGGGTAGTAGTCATGGGCTGGATGATCCTCAATAATCCCTCTGTAATGTCTCAGATACAGGCCCCTGGCAGGCAGCATGCCTCCCAGGATGCCATGTCAGGGAGACAGATGGGTGCCTCCAACCACCACTACCCTACCACTACTTTCCTCCTGGGAGTGGTGGCTGTGATCCTTCCAGTCTTGGGGGTACATGGCTTCTCCTCTTCAGCCTTTGGGGGTGGTTCCTCATTGCTTGTTGGCAGGACAGCACATCAGTTTTCCATCACTGTGGTGAGTGGGTTGGGGGTAGGGTGGAGCACTGCCTGCTGCCAGAAGTAACCAGCAGCCAGTGTCTTCCCTGTACCACAGCCTTATTCTCCTCCCCCAGTGGCATGACAGCAGTCCTTTCTAGCTGGATAGCATCGTCTGCCTTGGAAATCACCATATGAATACTGTCAATGAATTTCTTATGTGTACGGATGCTTCTCAGCCTGGCCACCTCCTCCTGTAGCTCTTCCACTTCCTGGAGGATTCCACCAGCAGGCACCTCTCACATTGGATGGTCCCCCCAGCCTGGGTTTATGTGAGTGGGAAATACAAGCCACAGTCTCTGCAAATCCCCACCAGGATCTGGGTAGAGGCATTCATGGTTAGGTTCTCTGTCTGGATACAGGCGCAGGTGGAGGAGACAGGAGCTGTATTGTCACTGGCTATGCAGCCTTTCCTAACCATAGCAATTATATTGTGACTCTCCAGAGCTGGCCCACAACATTTTGGCACCTGAGGCAGGGAGCTCAATTGATGTCCCCATATCCCCTTGCTTGGGCCAAAACTTTGAAAGGTCTCAATTCTGCCTTCTTCCTGTTCTACTCCTCATGGTACTGCTCTGCTACCTACCCCAATAAAGGAGAACTAACAACTTAACATTTTTGAACAAGGCATTTGAAGTAACACTTAACTTTCAAATGCCTGAACAGCAAATGTAACTTTTCTTGTCTGCATAGTAAATACTGACATTTTTATCTGTTTGAATAATCAAAGGAGTGCTTTCTGTGCCTTCTTGGTTGCAAAGATTTGAATTGCTTCCTGAAGGTCCATGGTCTGGGCCAGTTCATGTTCTATTGCAATGGTTGCAAGGCTGACCAGCCTCTCCTGTGTCATTGTGGAGCATAGATGTGGTTTTTTTTATTAACTTCAGCTTGGAGAAGCTGCGTTCTCCACTGGCAACTGTTACAGGGAGTGTTAGAAGTATGCACAGAGCAACAAAAGTATTTGGAAAGAAGGTGATCATCTTATTTGTGCACATATATTCCAGAACAGCTTTTGGAGTTGATCCTGCTGAAATGTATCTTGAAAGGGCTTTCAGTTCATCACCTAAATCACTTGCATCAATATCGCACACATCGTCATGTGTCACTGTCTCTAATGCCCTGCATTGCTGGTTTAGGTTGTCTTCATGTATAGTGAGGAGTTTTGGAATATCATACAACATCCCAAATATACTGCTCTTCCTTGAGCTACATGGAATGTTCTTCAATTGACTGTATTGCATAATCTAGCACTCGGTTAAAGAATTCAACTTTGAATTGTTGTTTGGGGTCTCTATGGGATTATCCCGTGCCTCGTAATCGAAAAGGTCGTCTTCTTGGATGACTCTTGTATTCTTGAATGGGTGGGAAAATAGCATCAGTGTGAAATTCCTCTGCCCACTTCTGTGCACTCTTCAGAACGTTTTGAAATCCCTCATCTGACCAGTAAGACTGTAGGTAAGACTTTGCTTTGTCCAGTTGTTCCATTGCTCCAGATATATCAAGGTCAGCATCATGGAGTCTCTTGCTTACAACATTTATTTCAAACAATGTCATGTCAGAACACTAAGCCACACAGAAATTTGAAGTTATGTATGTTTCTGATCCCGTTTCCCTCTGCCACTGTTCTCCCACAAACAGTTCCTGTTATAGCATTATCCTCCATAATGGCAACTATGGCATCATCTGTCTTCCCAATTTGGTGTTTGATAGGCTTTATCGCCTCCACTCTACTTTACTTTTCCCATCCTGTGGCACTCAGTGGTTTCAGTGTCCAAGAGGATGTTCCCAGATATTGCTTCAAAATTTGCCATTGAGTTGATGCAGAGAAAAATACATAGAGGCTTTTGAATTACATTAGTCATCAGCCTCACTAAAAGCTGATGCTGCATCACTGACCACCACGTTTGATGAATGAGAACTGCACGGGACAAAAAAAGCTCAAGGGTTTAATTCTTGGATCCATGTCTACACTTCTTTGTTCTTTCCTCTCATGTTGGCACCATTATCGTAGCCCTGACCTCTCATGTCAGCTATCGCAATTCCTGTATCTTCCAGCTTTTTAAGAAGCACATTTGTCATACCAGCTCCTGTAGTATCCTCAATATCAATAAATTCCAGAAAATGTTCTGACAGTCACCACTGCAGGGACATTTTCACTAGGTTCTGTTGTTGGTGGTGGTTACAAAATACACCATTAAAGTAATTTGTTCCGTATGTCAGGTGTGCAGTCCAGAATAACAGAGTAATATCTTGCTGATTTCAGATCTGCCACAATCTTTTTTGTTTGACTTTTGTTGGCAGTAACTATATGATCTCATATTGAATTGTTTTTTTGAGATAGTGGTGTGTGTGTGTGTGTGTGTGTGTGTACACTTCTTGGGTGGTGACTCTTCTTAGATGCTCTGGGAGCACAGCATCAAACTCAGCCATCAGCTCCACAATTTTAAGGAAGTTTCCATTGTTTGGCGCATACAGCTGCTCTGAAGTGCCAGGCAGTGCTAGGTTCTGGGTAGCAAGCATTCTCACAATAGCAATGAGCATTTTCAGAACATTTTGCCAGTAAAGAGACTCTGATTCAGTCTTCTCTTGATGCTGATCATCTATGGTGGCCTTTAACCTTAGTCTCATCTCAAGCTCTTTCCACTTATGAAATGCTCTCTTGTGATTTGCTGCCTTCTCATGGCATGCCAGATTTCTAGCCAGCTTTTTCCAGTCCTTTGTTCCTGTAGAACCCAATGTGGCTGGAACATTAGATGGGAAGAGTTTGCAACAAAAACAGTACGCAGCATTCTGGGTTTTTGAGTACATAAGTCATGACCTCTCCACTTTGTCACCATTGGGGATTTCATGCCAGTAATGTGTTGGATGTTGTCTTTGGGGAACATGTATCAGAGGGTAGCCGTGTTAGTCTGGATCTGTAAAAGCAGCAAAGAATCCTGTGGCACCTTATAGACTAACAGACGTTTTGGAGCATGAGCTTTCGTGGATGAATACCCACTTCCTCAGATGCATGTAATGGAAATATCCAGGGGCAGGTATATATATGTGTGCTAGCAAGCAAGCTAGAGATAACGAGGTCAGTTCAATCAGGGAGGATGAGGCCCTGTTCTAGCAGTTGAGGTGTGAAAACCAAGAGAGGAGAAACTGGTTCTGTAATTGGCAAGCCATTCACAGTCTTTGTTCAATCCTGAGCTGATGGTGTCAAATTTGCAGATGAACTGAAGCTCAGCAGTTTCTCTTTGAAGTCTGGTCCTGAAGTTTTTTTGCTGCAGGATGGCCACCTTAAGGTCTGCTATAGTGTGGCCAGGGAGGTTGAAGTGCTCTCCTACAGGTTTTTATATATTGCCATTCCTAATGTTTGGGGAACATGAAGTTTTTCACTTGCTGTGGCCCATGCAGTACAAGGAAGTCCCTCAGGCTACTGCTCAAGTGGGTCCACAGTCCTGGATCATCTAGACTTAAGGAACTAAACTCAGCACCAGCTGTTTCTTGCGCCTCCACCACACTCTTCTCTGAGCTACACTTTTCTTCAGGAACGTGCATGGTTACATCCATTTGAGATGGAGATATGGATGCTGCAGTAGCTGCCAGGTCCCCTGCACTCTGACTAACTGGAAGATCAGGCATCTTCTCACAACTCTCATCCTCACTGGGGCCAGAAGGCTCACCGTGAACATTTGTGTCTATGTATCTCAGGAGAGCTCTTTCCTGCTTAGCAAGCAAAGGAAGCTTTTCTATCCTTCTTTTTCTGAATGCTGTCCTAGAGGGCCATTTTCTTTCACTCATGACTGCTGTTCTGTGCCAGCTATAGTGGCTCTCAACGCTCAATTGAAGGGGACAAATACCCAAACTGGTAGCAGGTCCTGAGTGAGGGAAGATATCGGCATCTTAAGGGTTTAACTGGATCCTACTACTTCAGTTGACTGCCTGTTCTTAAGTGGGTTCATGGAAACAGCAGGAAACAGGAAGCTCCCTGAGAAGCTGGTGTTAATCAGTCCAGGCTCCTGGAGGTGCTAGAGAGGTACATAAGAGGCTCCTCCACTCTCCCTACAGCTCCTGTTGCTTTCTGTTGTTCTCTCTCACCTTTAATCCTGCTGGCCTGTTGTATCTTTTGTGCTCTCCTTCCTTCAACACAGCACTCCACTGTCTCTGTGCATCTGGAGCAGAGAATACTTATGCACCAGCACCAGAAACAATTTTCTACACTCTGGGTCCTAATGGCATTCCCCACCCGCAGTCTGACACTGGAGACAGCTGCCTCAGTTCACCTCATAGTAAGGCCAGCCCTGTGACTTCCTCCTACAAAATTCCATCTCCGACTCCCCTGTTCGCTAGGTCCCTTGGTCAGTTAGCCTCTGGTTTTTAAGGCCTTACCTCCAAGGTCACCCTCCCGCTGTGTGATTATCACGAGGCTGATCAAGTATGATCAAGGGAACAGCAGCTCAAACTGTCCCCAAAGACGCAATCCCAATTGACCCTTTAAGTGATATAACCTGAAAGAAAATACTAGATATTTATTTCTTTTAGCAATTAAAACAGGCATCAAGATCGTCACCATTAGGTCTGAGTTAACACTCACTTGAGATGAATGGGAATAGTTCACATATCTTACAGCTATTATAAGCAGACGGTCTATAATGATAAAGAAGACAACCCTGACCAGGTCAGTTTGACATTTTGAAGAAAACCTTTCAAGGTTTAGAAATTTTTGTTTAAAAGAAGCATAGATAATGCAGTAGCTTTTATGGCAAATGTAAGTTCTGTCGTCAGTTCTTCAGCCACGTAAGGTTTCTTGTTGAAGCTTCAAGTATCCATGCAATTTTTATGACAAATACTACCCTTTACAATAGGAGACACCACAGTAATGGTCTAGACTCCCAGAGTGCCGTGTAGGAAACAGATAGAGATAGATAGATATGGCTGTGTATCTATATTATTTTACTTTACCACTAATTGTCACTAGTCTATGTATATGTAGTCTCCTAAAGACAGGAGCTGAGCCATTTTCACTTCAGCAGGTTTGTCAAGCTCTGTTGCTGGCAGAAATCATACTTTATCTAGATTACTCAGACTTCTGGCAAATGCATAAAATGTACATCATGAGGAAAAAATTAAGCACAGTCTTCAGTGTCTATTAGGCTCAACCTAATGAAACTGTCTCAGGTCTGCTTTGCTGTTCTGTTGACAGATGCAGTGACTATTCCAATTCTCTACTCTGGCAACCACTGATAAGGTTAGAAGGAATGAAAAACTCAGTGTACTGTTTCATTATTGAGAACATTTAACTATCCCTTTTTCAAAGACTTCAAGAAGTTCTCATTTGAAATTATTTTTCCCATACAGATACACTTTCGAAAATAAAAATGACTGACTTAAGTACTGATGGGGAAAAAGAGCTATATAAACAGTGTGTACACCCCACTACCTAAGTTAGCTTACCCCATGTTTCGCTAAACTTGGTGTGTGTGATCTTCACATTGTCACCACGGAGTGCATGTTGGTTCATGGGTTTTGCCACATTTCTGTACAACTGCAGGGATATAGTCTCACCCTGGTACTATTCTGTTGAGCCATCAACTGGCTATTGGGACTTTCTGCTCTACATCTTGGAATTATGGTTGATCAACAAGTGCTCACTGACCAAGACTATGCTAACAATGCTGCCTTGTGAGTGGAGAAGCCTGAGTATATCAAGTTTTCCAAGAGTCTACCTACACTATGGGGTTGAACATCTCCTGTTAGACCAAGATCCAGAGCCCTGGAGCTGGGCTGCCCTAACCCCTGGTGTAGATGGCATTGAATACAGAGAAGAGCATAGAGTTACACTCCATGATTCTAGGAGCAGACAGAAAACAGTTTGGCCCCAGGAGTCAATAAGAGCAGTGTCAGAGCTGCTCTAGCTGACACTTCACTGTAACAACACCCTCAGGGACACCTTTGTCTCCTTTTTCAAGTTCCTTCTCTACAATGACTGCAGAGTTAACCAACAGTTTCTAGTCCTGCATCTGAAGAAAATGGGATTTTATTGTGGTACAACGGTCTGTATGTGATGGTATGACACATGAACCCCTAAAGCAGGGGTAGACAACCTATGGCACATGCGCCGAAGGCGGCATGCGAGCTGATTTTCAGTGGCACTCACACTGCCTGGGTTCTGGCCACTGGTCTGGGGGGCTCTGCATTTTAATTTAATTTTAAATGAAGCTTCTTAAACACTTTAAAAACCTTATTTATGTTACATGCAACAATAGTTCAGTTATATATTATAGACAGTGACCTTCTAAAAATGTTAAAATGTATTACTGGCACGCAAAACCTTAAATTAGAGTGAATAAATGAAGACTCAGCACACCACTTCCAAAAGGTTGCCGACCCCTGCCACACTGCAGTGAAGTGTGAATGGACAAAACATTTACCAGGTCTCATTCCCACAATGCACTGAATCCTTCCCTGCCTGACATTTACACAATGTATAAAGGTCCTTGGTCCCCTGTTGTACAGGTAATGTGCTCATATTCCCAGGGTAACCGCCTGGTCCACTGAACACAGCCAGATCATCACAGTGTAGTTGGAGTGCACAGTCCTCCATGACTTTTCCGAGGGAAGCATTCTAATCCTCACCCCCAGCAGGGCCCCAGACCATAGTTGGAATCAGGGCCTTATGCTGGAAAGCTATTTTTATGATGGTCCACCAATATCCCCTCTTGGTCTGAGGCTACATGCCTGAAACCCAGCCCTTGCTCCACTCCACTGAAAAGGGGTCCCCAAGCAAGACACATCTGTAAAACTACATTATCAAAATCCCATGAACCACTATTAGCATTATGGGGAAGGTACAACAAAGATTAATAATGAATTAGTATTGTTCCCCGGTGTCTGTGCATTCCTCAGCCACCGCAGTGGCAGTAATATTTGTTGGGTTGCATGGATCGGTGGAAAGGGAAGGAGGGGTTGGAAACAGCAGAGAGATAAGGGCAGGAAACTGTATTTAGAACAAACTGGTCTCAGTGGCAGAATTGAAAACACAAGAAAAGGTTCTATAGTCTTCTTTTTGGGGGGCTTTGGTAATACATTAACTCACTGTACAGAGAAAGGGAAAAAATAAATTTGCAGTGAAAACATAGAACAATAAACACCCACACCAGCCCTTCACCACTCTCAACCTCCTTAGGTGTAGTCATGCTAAATACACAATATGTGCTGTAACCACCACTAGCAGAGAACAGTGTACTTCTGAATTTTTTTTAAAGCCCCTCAAATCCCTTACAGAGCTGGTTTAAGTCATTTAAAACTGTGCTTAGTAAAGCACTTAACACAGGTGAGAACATAAAAACATTGTGGAATGATGGGAATAAGACTGCCCCAAAATCATCCACAGCACAAACCCGTAACCGAAGTTATTAACCTCAGAGGCACTCACGCAATTGTCTGTGGTCAATAGCTATAACTGTTGGCTGCAGAGGATCAAAACTCATAGGTAGGTGGGCACACAACTAAGTGCCAATATCTTTGCATCTTTCCTGGGGTTGCGTAGGCTGACATTTCCCTCGACACAGTCGCAGAAGTTATCTGCTATTCAAGGATGTGTGATCATGTGGCATCCTGGATTTTCCTTGCCAGCTGGGAAGCAGGATCGGTGTGACCATGGGTGGGATCTGGCTATATGTACAAACCTGCTCTGTGCCCACTCTCTACAAAAGTGTTCACCTTTACATACATTATGAAGGGCACAGCATGCTGCAATTATGTGAATAGTGCTGACCATATGGCATCCAGCTGAGTGCCCTGGCATCGACAATGAGCTTTTTAGCTGCCCAGACACGCACTCAACAATCATTCTGCAACTACTCAGTCTGTAGTTGAATTTCCTTTTGACTTGCTTATTGTTTGGGTACAGCTTCATGAGCCAAGTTACAAGTGGTTATGGTGGTTACCCCAAAATCACTTTAGGCACAGAAACTCTGTATAGAATCATACCACTTCTGAAGAATAAAATCCCTTCTTCCTTCTCATGTAGAATCCTGAGCACCCTAGTGTCATGACTTATTTCCTATGTGTGATGTTGCACTCCATATGTTTTATGGAAATATGCTTATGAGTGTCAATATAATGCAACTGAAATATGCTTTATGCAAAAAGTCTCTTGTAAGGTATCATTACAAAGCTTATCATCTACTGAGTGTGTTCATTCTATTTGTATGTTTGTATCATTCTTGTATCTGAAGATAGAAATATGAAGTATAAGTCTGAGGTCCTATTGTAATTATGCAAAGTGTAGGCCATTAATGGTCATTGGGAAACTTGATGGCTCCCTTTGACTAGGACAATTATTTGTAAATGGCTCTGTTTACTTGCAAACCTCCCTGGGTACGTGTGGGCCAGTCCTGGAAGAATGAAGTCTCACAGGACATGTGACCATGTCACAGGATACTAGAATCCATCTTAAACCTGGTGCTTTTCCATTTAGAAGGAGGAGTGGGTATCCAGAGAGACAAAGGGTTCCTGCCTTGGGAAAAGCTATAAAAGAGGGGTGGAAGAAAACAAAGGGAGGTCCCAGTCATGAGAAAACCCCTGCTTTCCACCTAAGATGTCTGCTGGAACTAGCAAGGACTGTACTAGGGGACAGGATTGGGCCCAGACTAGGAAGGTGTCTGGTCTGTGAAAGAAACTTATTGGAACATCTCAGGGTGAGATTTACCTGTAAACAGTTTCTTATTGTATTAGGCTTAGACTTCATAGAATATTAAGGTTGCAAGGGACCTCAGTAGACCAGCTAGTCCAACCCGCTGCTCAAAGCAGGACCAATCCCCAAATGGCACCCTCAAGGATTGAACTCACAACTCTGGGTTTAGCAGGCCAGTGCGCAAACCACTGAGCTACTTGTCTCTTTGCTTTATTTTCCTTGGTGACTTACTTTGTTCTGTCTGTTATTGCTTGAAACTATTTAAATCCTACTTCTTATGCTTAAAAATCACTTTTGTTTATTAATGATCCCAGAGTAGGTGATTAATACCTGGGGGAGCAAACAGCTGTGCATATTTCTCTATCCATGTTATAGAGGAAGGACAATTTATGAATTCATTCTGTATAAGCTTTATACAGAGTAAAATGGATTTATTTGGGGTTTGGATCCCATTGGGAGCTGGGTGCTGGAGATAGGTTACCTGAACAGTTTTTGGTTAAAGTCTGCAGCTTTAGGGGCATGAACCAGACCAGGGTCTGTGTTATAGTAGGCTAGCGTGTCTGGCTCAACAAGGCAGGGTTCTGGAGTCCCAAGCTGGCAGGGAAAATGGGCTCAGAGGTAAATTCAGCACGTCAGGTGACAGTCCCAAGGGGATCTCTGTCACCAAACTCGTCACACTGGGGTCCAATGATTTCTGATATCTGAGTTATGGCAAGCACCCATGGGTAGACGACACTATCGATTTGGCTGGCAAACCTGTACAACCACCTCCACAACCCTGAACAATTGCAATTGACCATTATCTGTCAGGTGTTGCCAGCTTTCAAAGAGTAATAGCCACGCACTTCTGCACCAGTGTAAGTTTCTGAAAACAAGTTGTCTGGCACTGGAGAGTTGGTGCCCAGCTCCATGAAGATCTACTTCCTCATTTGGAGGTTCTGAAGCCACTGGTTGTCACCCCAGGTTTCCAAAACAATGTGATCCCTGCACACAATGCGCAGCAATTCACCCATGAGCATACCATTTGCAATACCAATGTGCTGACCTTTTCCATGGGACCACAATGGATTGTCAATCAGCATCTTAATTGGCCGTCTTCAGCATATCAAAGTTCTGGCCCAATTCCATCATGTATTTAGCGGATCAAGCAGTGCACCTCATGAATTTTTTTTTCCTGCAACAAATAGCAGGAGCAGAACTACATCATCCAGGACTTGGTCCATGTGTTCTGGCAGGATGGAGAGGTGAGTGGGAGCTGTCGTTGTCAAATGTATGAAGGCAGCAGACTGTTCCAGCAACACATCGCAAGTCAGTTTATGGAGTGTCTCCTGTGATGCACAGAACTTTGGGATACCACCCCTGAAAAGGTACCACTAACATCACATACCAACAATGGACAGTGTGGATGCTGGTACATGCATGTACACAGCATGTGCCCCTGCCCAGCACTGTATATGTGGATACTCTGCCAGAGGTGCTGGAACAGTTTGTATAGTGGAGATGCTGAGAGCCATTGAACCAAACTATAAACTCTGTATATAATGGAAACCACTTTAAGCCATTGGGTGCTGCCACACCTCTAGTTCCAGCTCCTAGCTACGTACTCTGCATGGCTATATGTGCTAACAGTATATGGACAGCTATCCATACACGCTTGCAAGTATAGATGTAGCCTTAATCACAAGTGCTCAGAAGCAAAGAAAATTCTGTACTGCAAAAACTGCAACTTGGTATTTTTGTGTGACCTAAAAATATGTCTTTAAAATGGTCATAAAACAAAAGGGCCAGTAGCACGAAATTCTTTTCTCTAATGGTTTCTCTTACAGCTCTGTCAGGATATTTTGGCAGAGAGGGCTCCGAAGAGCTGAATTATTGACTAAGGCCATCTGAGGTCTCCTAATGCAAACAGATGGGATGAGCCCTTAAAATGTAAAGTTATACCATCAAGTGTTATTTTGCAATGCGTTTTCAATTAATGAACAGTTGGCAATAATAACAAAGGATGAATGGGACTTACTAATAGCAACCCCACGTGAACTATTATACACCTGCGGTTAAACATGAGCGTGCAGATGTTAGAACACACCGGCTGAGGAAAGACTTTGATTTATTGACCTGTTTTTAATCTTCCTGAAGTGAATTTTAAAGCCTGGCAATTATTAAGACAAGAGCAGTTTACTCGGACCTTGAGTTTAGAGATGAAAGGATAATTAAACAAGTCTTTGGCCTTTGAAAGAAACCTTACGTTTGGTCACAAGAAAGCATTTGAGAAGTCTCAAACAAGGCCTCCTGTTCAAGTTCCTGTTCCAGTGAAGTCCAGGATGGCTGTGGATGATTTACATCTACTGTTGGCTGTATAAAGAATAACTGTCTGTCAGAGCACAAGTCTAATATTTACAAACATAGTCCCTTCCTCCTACTCTACCACACATCTTTCACATATTTCCTCGTTCACTTCACTCACTCTTCTCTGTTTTTCTTCCTCATTTATTGTCTGCCCTCAATCCTTTTTCCTGTTTTTATTCACTCTTCCTCTTCCATGGGACATGGAATACCATGTTTTTACCAATCACATAAGAAAAAGGGACTAGAGTCAGAATCTCCACCTGGCTCCTTACTGTTTCTCATGGCTTTTTGTATGTGAGTCCCAATATTTCAAACACCATGAGTGCTGTGTGCCTAAATGAAAATTAGGATTTTAAAGTGGAAGCTCCTTCTCCATGGCTCCTGTTGACCACTAAGTTCTGAAAGGAAGTTTTGCAAAGATAAGAGGTAACATCCTTAGGCACTCAACACCATTTTACACTGCAAGAGATGGGATTTCAAACTTACTATATTGTAAACAGAGTCGGAAATATTCCTCATTTGCTTGCAATAAGAATGTTTAAGCAAGAATGATTATGGCAGGGTAAGGAAAAAAGCTGTCTGATTATTTTAATCATTCTGGGTAGGATTTTTAAAGACATGTAATGGATTTAGATAGCCATCCAAACCCCTAAGGTAGCTTTAGAAATACCAACTTGTGCTTGTGCTGGCTATATGGAGGAAATTATTCAAGAGCTGTTTCCCTTGACAGAAGGAACCCATAGAGGTACTGGTGTCCAACGACCATAATGATCAGGTTACATACATTAAAGCAACAGTACCATGGAGAAGAAGTCAACAAAAGAACCCACAAACAGATTTTTTTCATTAAGGGTGAGTGAGTCTATGAAACATCTGAGAATTCTCATTAGACACCCCATCCTCCCATATTCAGCAGAGCACTTGCATGCTTATGTCCCATGCAAGTGAATGAGACTGAAGCACAGGCTTAAATGCTCTGAACTAGGGCCTTAAAAAAAGAGAACTTTAACTAGTTTCTTAACTTGTCGGACTTCCCCTCCCCCCACCCCACATACTTAAATTAAAACTTCCCTCTACTAACAAGAAAAATGAGGTCATCAGCTAGAAGTGAGGGGATTCAGAGGGAACAGAGTTCATCTAAGGCTGCTTTGTGAAAAAATACTAAACAGTATATATGAAATAAGTAATGGCAAAAAAGAGCTGTGAGGGAGTCCTGAGTAATGGTTTGCCATATTGCTTTAAATGAGCAATTTTGTTTCTGTGGCATGAAACTGTAGATGTGACAATCCTGTGTTATCATCACTCAGCTGCTGTTGCTTCATGTGTTTCTCTTCCATAGAGTCTTCAGTAGCATGGCAAGGCTATATATTAACTCAGTTATTAAAGTAATCTTTGAAAAAGAGGGAAATAGCAAGGGGAAAAGCATTGTTCAGCTTTGTCCATATTTGTCTAGTGAAAATGTATTGTCTTTGGACCACCCCAGCTGTATTGCAGATACTTTTATTTGAATGCGTTCACTGTTCTAGCTTTTCTACCTCCAGTAATTTATTTGATTTGACAAATGTGTAAAACTGTGAACACAGCTGATTGAAATGAAACTTGATTTGCATTTCTCATCTAAGTAGGCAAGTGACACGACATTTTTGTTTCACCCAACAACTGAAGGATGCTCCAGTCTGGAAGGACCTTTGTTATTAAAGCTGTTGTCCCTCACTGTTGTGAGCTTGACTCAGCAAATAATTATCTGCATCTCACTTCAAGCTGTTTTTGTTTCACTGTTGTTCTCCCCCACACACACCGCCCATAGGACTTCTTCGGTGCCAGAGATGTGGTAGTTCTCCATGTCAAATACAAGAGCAATGAGAAAGCTAAGCAGAAATTATTTATTTTGACTACTTAGTGATGGCATTTGATCTGGGTATTCAGAGTCTGTGATACAAGCTATCAAGATGGGAAGAATTCTGCAAAGCTTTCAAAGATGTAATGTTAAAATTAAATCACTTTAACTGTAGTACAGTTGTCATCAAGGGGTTAGATGGGTTACTCAGTATTATTGCTTGGAGCGATGCTTCACCTCTCCTGTACTTCCCTTTAGTCAGTTTTTTTTCCCCCTAGTTGAACAAGGAGCATGTTCCCAGCTTGTAATACTGTAAGAAAAGTGTGTTTCTTGCACACTGAGAGGTCCTTTTACCAAAATAATGTAGCCTTATCTGATCACAGGATGAAGGTAGAGCCCTGCTGAGGCCTCAAGTCACGAAGTACTTATCCACAAATTTGAGTGCTTTGCTGAATCTGAGCCTAAATCCTTACTACTTGTGCCTTTCACTTAACAGGAGAATCTCTGTTGTTGGAAAAAATGTTTTTTAATTGACTAGAGAACAGAGTGCATGCTTCTGACTCACACTTAACCCTGGCCTACACTAAGGCTATGTCTACACTGCAAATTCTTGCCAATGCAAGTTGTGTTGGCATAAAAGCACTGCAGTTAGTATATCACTTGTGCATGGCACACTTGGCGCCTTATGTCAGGTGCTGCTCATACGCACCAGGAGTGCTTGTGTCACTGCATAGGGCAGTAGTCTCAGTGTGCAACCTGTCACAATCCAGCACACTCCCTTTTTTGGGGAGTTTTGGCAATGCATGTGGAGCAGAAACGAGTCATGCAGGGGTGACTGGGAGCAAAGGGTCAACTTCCCAGCCTGCAGCTGTCTTCATCCCTTAATGTCATCTGTATCTCATAATTTATGTGTCAAGTATCAGAGGGGTAGCCGTGTTAGTCTGGATCTTTGCTGCTTTTACATAATTTATGTGCTTTTTAAACAAAATCCCACAAACCCGCATAACTGGTGCTTAATTTTTAACAAGAGAAATGCTGGGGCTCAAGCAATTTTTTTTTTACTTTCATAAGTGATGCAGCAAGCCCAGAGGTGCCAGGGCTCAGCGCTGGCAAGCCCTGGCACAAATTAAGCACTGCATGCAGCCCTCCTTGTTGCTCTCCATCTCTGACAGAAACGTAGAGCTTACACAGCTCGGCACTATTCTCATGAGCATTGCAAACCCAGAACGCAAATGCTCTTATATTTGCAGAGCTGCAGGAAGAACCAAATCTGTGGGAAACTTGAAGATTTCTTGGAGGACAGCTTCCTGGGGGACATAGCAAGAGCCAATTCAAGGTTGTTGGTGGTATTCACAGAGCAGCTGCAAATGGTGGAGCGCTGCTTCTGGGTCTGAGAAACGAGTACTAATTGGTGGTGGGATCTCATTATAATGTAGGCTTGGGACATGGAGCAGACCTTTGATGTGCAAGCCCATAGATGTTGGAATTAGCAGTGCTGGAGTGCTACCACACCGCTTGCTTGAAGTAGTAATAACCCAAATACATGGCTTCAGCCTTCAGCGCCCCCACTATAAAAATTGTTCTAGCACCACTATGCAAGGCCACATTCGTGGTTCTGCATGTCGAGGTCATCCTAGCCCTCAGCACAAGGATACCAGAATGAGAGCTGCACTGTCCATGCAGAAGCAAGTGGCCATTGCACTGTGGAAATTTGCAACACTGGATTGCTATTGGTCAGCGGAAAATCATTTTAGAGTTGGGAGATCCACTGTGGCAGACGTAGTCCTGCAAGCATGCAGGACTGCTAATTGTATCCGGCTTTGCAGTCATGTGACTCTGCAAGGTGCAGTACATAGTTGATGGATTTGCAGCAATGGGGTTCCCAGACTGTGGTGATATATCCTGAAGCTGCTTTCTACTGCTCTGAGAGTGTAAAGGGTCCTTAAAGTGACTGTTCGTTACATTTAACAGTCACTTTACACTGCCAGAGCAGAATCAGCTCCAGAATGTTTATCTTCTCAGCTCCTTTCTGGAAATGACAAGTTGTTATCTGAAGTGAGATGTAATACTATTACTTCCTAATTTGAACAGGAAAGTCTGACTACTCTTAGGCTTGGCAGAGTTAATTTTTTTTATATAATTTCAATAAATAATATTGATTTGTAAACATTTTTCTGTTTATATCTATTTAAATTTTCACAATTCTGGGAAGTTATGTGTGGGGATGTGAGACAATGAGGAGAGTTCCAAAGAATTTTTAATGACAGACATTGAGATTCAAAAAGTTAATACTTTATAACCATTAAAATACAAATTGTAAACACCATATGGCAATATACAAAAGCAAAAGTCTTAACTCACACTCTCTAGGTTCTCACCCAGCATTTTTGTTTACTTTTCCTATCTGTAAATTTCCATTATTATCAATGGCAATATTTTTCATCAGTTTGTGAGTTAAATTGATGTTTATTGATGTTTACTGATAATCTAATACAGGGGTAGGCAACCTATGGCATGGGTGCCGAAGGAGGCACGCAAGCTGATTTTCAGTGGCACTCACACTGCCCGGGTCCTGGCCACCAGTCCGGAGGCTCTGCATTTTAATTTAATTTTAAATGAAGCTTCTTAAACATTTTAAAAGCCTTATTTACTTTACATACAACAATAGTTTAGTTATATATTGTAGACGTATAGAAAGAGACCTTCTAAAAATGTTAAAATGTATTACTGGCATGCAAAACCTTAAATTAGAGTGAATACATGAAGACTCGGCACACCACTTCTGAAAGTTTGCCGACCCTTGATCTAATCCTTCTAAGCCTAGCTACGTTGCTTGTAATTAAGTGGCCCTTAATGGGTTAACTGTGTTACAGAGTATTATGGACTGAAGCTATGCTCCTCTCCCTCCTGCTCCTTCTGTTTAATTATTGGCAGTTTTCTCCCATCTCTATTGTGATGCAATTAAATAAAGCAGCAAGTTCCCAACTTGTAGCTCGGTGAGACTTATTTTTGTTGCATTGAGCAATCCCTCCAAACTGTCCACTACCAACTTCTTCAGAAAAGTATTTGACGTGGAGGATCGTTATCTGTTTGGTTAAGATTATTTCTTCTCATAATACAGCCTCCTCTGAGATCAGAATTCATGATCCTTCTGCTCATGCAACCCAATAGTATTTAAACCCAGTTTAACAACTTTTGCCTCCATTCCATTTATACTAAAAATGAATTTTACTGGCAGAGTGCAGTAAGTAGAAAAAATACAAATAATATTGTAGGGGTTCAAGTGATCTTCAGCAGGATTCTATCTGTCCCTAAAGGAGGAATGAGACAAGGTTATGATGATCAGCAGGTGGCCCAGGCAGTGATGCTCTAAGGAGGACTTTGGGACGTTTGACCACTGGGACGCATACAGTGATAGAGGACTGTTCTCATGGATGGGCTCCACCTGAGAAGAAAGGTAAATAAACTTCGGGGATGGAGGTTGGCCCAACCGATTTGAGCTTTTAAACTAGAAATTCAGGGGAGATGATTGGGAGATGCTCATGTAATCTCCACAACCAATTCTGATATAGAGCAGGAGGAAAATCAAGTAAGAGGATACAGCAAAGGAGAAAGGAACTACAGAGGGTAGGAGAATGGATAATGAAAGGAAGCTAGTGCCAGTACCAATGACAGTCACAGTCTGGTAGGCAATGCTGGCAGTGAAATGAATGTACCTAATCAGGCAAGGAATCTAGGTTAAGCCAAGTAGAAACAACAACGATGTCTGTACACCAATGCCAGGAGCCTGGATAACAAAATGGAGGAACTAGAATTTCTGGCACAGGAACTGAAATCAGATATTATAAGGATAAAGGGAACATGGTAGAATAGAAGTCATGACTGGAATTACAGGTATTGAAGTATACATGCTGGTCAGGAAAGACAGAAATGAAGATAAAGGTGGTAGAATAGCATTGCATATTAATGACAAGGTAGACTGTAGAAGTGATGGACTGGAAAAAAAGGAACCTGTTTGGGTCAAAATCACTTTGGGGAAGAAAGGTAACAGAGGCTTGGAATAGTGCTTGGAGTCTGACAGGATCTGATTTGGATATGGCTAGAGATCTGGATAATATTTTTAATGAAATAAATACTATTGTGAAATGTGTGATTATGGGAGACTTTAATTTCCCAGATGTAGATTGGAGGACTAGAGCTAGAAATAATGGTGGGGCCCAGATATTCCTGGATGTGATAGAAGACAAATTTCTTTACCAAATAGTCACCAAACTAACAAGAGGCGATGCCATTTTAGACGTAGTATTGGTCAGCAGAGAGGATCTTATAGAAAAACTGGCTGTAAAGGACAATCTTGATTTGAGAGAGCATGAGTTAATTCAATTCATACTAAATGGAAGGATAAACATGAATAGGCCTGCAACTAAGGTTCTTAAAAAAATTAAAGGAATTAGGGAAATAGACTGAACTAAAGAACTCAAGGATCTGAATGTGGAGGAGACTTGGAATTATTTTAAGTCAAAGTTGCAGTAACTCTGCTATTTAAAAACACCTGTATTTTAGTTTGTTAAAAACAAACAGATGAAACCTCAGTCATTTACTGACAGTCCCTTTTAATATCTTCAGAACAAGTTGACCTCTGTGCTGTTTTTCCTCTTGCTCCGAGAATAGTGTCTGTCAGCTAATTGCTGCCATAAACTAGTTGGGGTCTGTTGGTGGAGCATATTCATTAATTTGATACATCACACACACACTGTGATTTATTTATTCCACCAATACTGATTTAAACAAGTGAATAATGGTCCTAAACAGCGTATAGTAAAATGTTATGTCAAGTGTATGATTGTCTCCCTCTTAAGGATGACCCACACAGATACAAGCATGCTGCTCTTACCAGATAAATGAAGTTGCTATTTTAGTTCAAACGGTGCTTTGGAGTTGAAGAGTCCCAGTTCTAGTCCTGCTGAGTTCATTGAAAGTGAAAATGAATGGGCTGGTTGGAGATTGGGGGGATCTATTCACATGGGTGGGAGAAGTTATTTTCCTCCCTCCAGGCCCTCAGGCAACGCTGCTGTCCTCACTTATTTCCCTTACCTCCCTATGCATCCTCCTACGCACAGATCCTTCTATTGATATGAGTATTCTGCTTGTGCAATTCTGTAGGCATTGTGGTGGGATCAGCAAGAGGCAAAATAATGCTCCTTTTTCAGCCATAATGCTTCTTTTTCATTAGGCTATGGCCTCACGTCCCTATTAACACAGGATTTACAGTTTTGTCCCCTAAAACATTTTAAATGAAATAAAAAGGGTCAAGAGGTTCTAGAATATTCACTTCTTCCCCATTCCCTCTACTAATGCAATACCCCATCAATATTTTCATAAACTGCATTGTGACTGCATTTTAGGCTCCTCTCTTTCCAAGCTCTTCATTAATGTAACGTTCTCTAAATGAGAAACTCATGTTTGCTACCACATAGAGCACTTTAAAAACTGACCCGCCTTGCTCGTTAGACACAGCTGAGCATTAGCAATGGCTTTTAATGTCAGTTAATCTGTTTTTTTGGAGTACATGTCTGGGCAATAAGGACAAATATTGTGAAGTTTTAATTTGATCGCATTTCCACATTATAAAATAGAAGTGGGAGTAGACTAATATTGCAGGAGTCTACGGATAAGCTGACATCACTGAGTCACTGCTTTTGATGCCCACGCTGCAAACAATAAGCCCTGCATGGTTCTGAATATCTCCCATGAGGTCTTCTGCTCCCTGAACTGCCACTGAAATTGAGAATTCTCACCACCTCTTAGACTTGGATCCACTATCACAAGAGTGGAATAAAATGAGAAGGAAAAGATGCAAAGTCCCCATCTCTGGAATGCAATAAGAAAGAATTGGCTTTAAATAGGAAAAAGGGGCTTGAGCATGCACTAAACCCTCCAGAGAGTTCATTAAAACAATCTCTATTCCCTTAGTATATTTTACAGATCTTTCAAGTGTTATTGACAGGAAAGTGCTGAGAGGACACCTAGACTCCCCAATGAATTTTTGGTCTCCATGCTTACATATAGAACAAGCTTTAATATCACACCTATTAATGATAAATATAGATCCAAGTGGCACTTAATCTAATTTAGAAATAATTTAAAGTGGGTCGGGAAGGGAGAGTTCCTATCTTCTCTCTCATTTAACAAAATATGACCTCTGTTAAGGCTCACTAAGAATAATTTCAGATGAGCTAATTTTTCACGATAAGAGCAACACAATAATAAAATGACTGCACTGAATGCATGATTGTGTCTTGTCAATAAGTGAAATGAAAAGAGATGGGACATCTGATTCTACATAAGATCTCAGACAGTGGAGAATTGAACACATTTTACTCTAGAAGATTTGTACTCTATCTTAAATCCATGGAGCTTCCTATGCAATAATTATTCTTTCTCTTATTTCATAGTGAAAAAATATGGGACACTATTTTTCTGTAGATGTTTTTTACTTCTAATGAATATTAGAATAACTTACTCTGTGAAAAGCCAGAATCATGGAGGTGTTTAAAATTTGTTTCTTGTCATAGCGTAAAACTGTGTTTTAAAAGATGGAAAAAGAAAAATACTTCAATTAAGCATTTCACATCTGCTTGACTTACAGGTTAACTTTCAAGTCATATAAGCCTACTTAGCAAAAATGAGGCATAACTAAACACTGCTATTAGAGAGTAATTTAGCATTGCTTTGTCAACACTGTGCTGAAAAAAAAAAGTTGTCATGGTAATCTGTTCATTAGGACCTCAGGGGAGGAAACAAATGATAGCATAACATAGGTTAGCACAGTGTATTTCAGGCATCTTAAATAGTGCAGGACAGACTTTTCAAACCTGGCTTCATTTTTGTGCCTGCAATTGTTGGGAGCAATTTTGCCCCCACCATTAATACCACTTAGATGTTTAATTACCTAATTGCAAGACAATGACACTTAATTACAGCCATAAACTGCAAGCATGCAAGGGAAGGCCAGATTTAAAAAAATCCAACTGTCCATACATATTACCTACACACTTACATATGGAGGCACTGTGATCCCTGGGATGTACATGTGAATCATTACGCTTAATGGGATTTAGAGGCTGCACCCTGGCTTCCTCCATGTGACCATAAGCCCCTCCCACTTGAGGAGAGAAACTCTTAAGGCTTGTCTACACTGTGAAGTTAATCAACAAAACTTTTCTTTCACAGGTACTTAAAAAAGCCCCCCCACAAGACAAAAGTTTTGCCAACGCAAGTGGTGGTGTGAACACGGCTTTGTTGGCAGGAGGGCTCTCCAGCTGTCAGAGCTAATGCCGCTCGTGGGGCTGGAAATATTTTGTAGGCAAAAGTGCCGACAAAGTACCAAAAAAGAGCATTTATACATGCTGACTTTTAGCGACAAGGCTGTGTCGACACAGCCTTGTTGCTAAAAGCTGCATAGTGTAGACAGGCCCTAAGGGATTCTAGGAAGTTTAAGTTTGCTTTCTGGCCCATCCCTCTGGGGGTTTCAATACTGCCAAGTCCAAGCACTCAACCATCATGAGTCAGATCCTCCAAAATCATGAAATTGGCTTAAATATCCTGAAATTATTTTTAAAATAATATATATGGTCTGTTTGCCTTGCTTTCTGCTGTTTGAAAGCTTAGTGGTCATGTTTTCAAGCTTGTTCCCACAATCAAAATTGCAATAAATTTCCTTTTTTTTTAAAAAAAACATAATCACCTGACTCCAGGCGCTGGGGCTTTAAGGCAAACACAAAATATTGTGAAGCTTGCTATAAAATCATAAGCGTTTACTATACTGGTGTGGCATTGGTGGGAAGGGGCAGTATGGCCCTCTGTGAGGGCTTGACCATATCACAGTAGGAGTTTTGCCTGAATAAGCCTTACAGGAAATGTCTTTGTCTCTCTCACCAACATTAGTTGATCCAATAAAAGGTATTACCTCACCCACTTTGTCTCTAACATGCTTAAAGTATTATGTTCTTACACAAATGCCTTGCTGGACTGGATTTATAAGAAGTTGAATCAAAGATTACACATGAGAGGAAACTTGCCAGATCAGATCCACTAGCAGATATATTTAGTTTCAGGTCCAGTAAACATTAACCTCTGTGTCATTCTGATCAGCTATGATTCCACATTGGAGTTGTAGTTCCAGGTCCCTTCTGACCACATTTTTTTTCTGGGATCTGCGCCCCAGTTGGATTACATTTCCCATGATGCACCAGTGTGTCGCCCTATGGCTGAGCCACCATAATGCCTCCTAGAATGTGGCAGTTGAGGAAAATTCAGAGATTGATGTTCTGGGACAGGTCCACATTAATGAACTGAAATATTTTCATTCGGGAATGTCCATCTTTTGTTTTCAATCATATGTTGAAAAGAAACATATATTTCTGGATATGCATCTTTCAGAACTTCTTCCATGAAAAGTTTTGATATTTCAACTCTTAACCCAGATTTGGGATGAAAACAGATGTTAAAATATACATTTCCTATGGGATAGAAATTCCACATTTTTATCAGCTGTAGTCCAATTTTTTCATGCTGCAGATTTGTGTCATTTTTGCATTTTTTCCTTCCTAAATCATCTACTTTAACAAATCACTATGGGCTCAGTCCTGCTAACATTGGAGATAATGGCAGCTTGGCCATTAAATTCTATAAGGGCTAAAACCTGTTCTTACGTTTTTCCCTTATTAAAGTCCCAGTTCAGGAAGATGTTGAATGCCTTTAAGTCCTGTTACTGCAATAGGAATTGAAGGTGCTTAGCATGTCATGAGATTCAGCTCCAAATCAAGGAATGGTGTCATTATCCTGTTGGAACATGCTGATCATAATAAAAATCCCCATTAGCTAAAAAGCCCAGCAGTAGACCTTCAGTTTTCAATAGATAGTATTCTATGCAAAGGCCTTAAAACTTGAAGATTTTGTTCAACACACACAAAAGGAGTTCAAATTTCATCTCCTTAATTAACTGTAATAAATCACAAATGGCTCTTGGTGTCTGCAGCCCATTCTTTATCCACACAAATACGCAGGTTTTGGTACTGAACTCAACAGCATTTTTCTGGTTGTCTGTCAGCCTAGAAAAGCAACAAAGTGTGTGACCCTCCAACTAGATTTAATATATTTTTCCCAAAGGCTCCAAGCAAGTAATACATTTTCTTTAAACTAGGACAGTCTTAATCAACGTCTATACTTGATGTATTACACTATGTGTAGTTAGTCAAAAATCTTCTCTAAGGGAATATGTGTGGTATGTGATCTCAAATGATGATTTGCTAATGTAGTATCCTATTGTACTTCAAATAACTCTTTCCAGCACCCACATCTTACATTGCTGGCACAAAAATAATCAGGTAGCTAAATCCGTATGTTCTGTAAAGAAAATTTACCCCAAGGTGCTGGAAGTTAATTGTATGATATCAGCTAATATCAAGCATATAATTATATTGAATGCTTCCTCACCCCTCAAAAAACCCACCTCTTTACCAGGTGCTGCATGTTGAAATGCAATAGATCAAAAAATTGTCCCTAAAAATAAATCTTTTTTTAAATCCATTGACCAGTTTTGTTTTGATTTTGTGTGTGTGTGTGTGTGTGTGTGTTTTGGTAGACGTACATAGTGTACCATCTGTTCATTTCTACCCTTTCTATTCTTATAGTCACTGGGGAATTGAAGTTTTTAAGAATTCTACCATCTCTAGTGCTCCAGCTTAGAATTCTTATAAATTTTAACTCATCTGCTGAGTCAAATAAACGGCACCTGCAGACTGAGCAGAATGGTCAGTGAGGCAAGTATACACATGTGAGAATTAAGAAGATCAAGTGTAGGATCTCTTACCAGTTTAATATCTGACAATTCTGTCTGGAAGCTCTGGGTCTGATCCAATACACACAGAAGATAATGGAAAGACATCTCTCATTCAACTGGGCCCTATATTCTGGATTGGCAAATTAATTGTATTGCATCACTGATTTTTTTTTTATTTTTATTTTTTTAAACAAATCCAGTTCTCTGAATTTATTGGTGACGATCCATCAACTGAGAAATCTTGTCATGGGTGCTGGATATTTTTGTTTTATGTTTTTGGTTCTCCCCCCCCGGATCAGATGCAATATTAAAAAATACCCCACATTATAGAGACACAAAGTAGGATTATATCTTTATATCAAGATTTCTGTGAGATATATATAGATAATGACAATATAATGTGATACTCTATCTATATGTTATTCCTGTTATCTGAAAACATTACCACAAAGTTGCACACATTTGAACCACAATATTAGTATAGAGGCTCTGGCCTGGAGGTTAACTGAGTGGGACCTGAACTCAGTGCCTTAATTAACAGACAGATCTTGTCACGGCTGTCACTGACGGCAATTTGGAAGCTGACCAGTGCGTCCACAGCTTCAGGACTCGTACTGGCCAGAGCAGGATTCCAGATGTTGATTTGGGAGAGATGTGCATGATGGCACAATTTGAGGCTGCTCTGAAAAGAAGCAGAGTACATCCAGGGCTAGTGTGTGTTTGCTGATTTCACAGGATAAGCACTAGCTGCATGGGGCAGGAGAGTAGGTCTCTTGAACACAATTACTGTCGCGTAACTAAAATTATTTTTAAAACTATAGTACTTAACCAATTAGCTAATAAACTGTCACACCAGCAATAGGAGGGTTTGCTAAATTGTTACAGGTTTTTGCTAATTTTTAATATTTTTACTGTAACTCAAATCAGTTTTAAAGATTACATGTTAAATATTAAATATTTTAAATATTAATGTAATGTATATTATATAAAATTATGAAAATAGAAGGCCAGTTTTTCCCCATATTTGTACTTCATGTAAGCCATGGAAAGAATGTGTCTTACACAGTTTTAGGCTAGGCTACACTTAAAAGTTTGCCAGTATAGGTGCACTGGCAAATCTTCCTAGTGTAGATGCAGCTTGTATTAGTAAAATGTGCTTTTGTCAGTATAGCTTATATTGGGTTTGGCAAGTGAAATAGCGTATACCACCGAAAAAATGTATATGCTATTAGTACTGTGTCTACCTCAGGACTTCTGCTGATATTGAAATGTCATCAAAAATTCACACTCTCCAGGTCTAGTGTAGACTTGGCCTGAGTATCCACAAAAGGAGACTACGTTGAACAAAAATGATATATTGCTACCTTTCCAGAGGCTGCCCTCAAGCCTAGATGTATGGCAGCTGTGTTTACCATTCCATCCTTTACAGATGCTGATGTGCCTAAGCTGAGCTTAATTGTATGGCACATTGTGCCTCATCATCTCCCAAAATCTCTCTAGCTAGCTATCTGAACACATATTTAGCTCATTAATCTCCATGGTATCTTGGTGCAATTTACAGGAATTAATTACTGATATTAGTCGGTCACCATATAGTGTCATTCTGGAAGGCTCATGTTCTCTGCTCCACCCCAAGTAGAGTTGTATTCTGAAGGTGTGGCTTTTTTGGGGGTAGTTACCAAAAGGAGAAAATAGGACTCGTGGGTTAAAGTCAGTGACTCTCTTTTAAAGGAGGGCCTGGCCCCATATAAATACTGTTTTTTAATGAAAGTTTCTATCCTTAATAGATTGGGGTGTGGCTTCTGTAGCAAGTATGTCTCATCCTGTATCATTTACCATGTTTATGCTGGGATATATTAATTTGCTGTCTGTTTGCATTGTTGATTATCTCTGGGTCCATTGTAGTTATTAGGGAATGCATCAGTTTGCTTATGAACCCTCACTTTGTTTGGGCATGAGATGATTTTAACAGAGTGAATTTGACCTATACAATTTAATAAGTGAACAAATAGCAGCAATGAGAAAAGCTAGAGGAGAAAATACCACTCAAATAATAATTTTTAAAAGTCATTAAATCTTATGCTTTTGCAGTGGCTAGCATGATTTTTATACTACTTTTCTTTGAAATTCATACCTGTCAGAAGGGTTTATGATGATCTCATGTGACAGGTGTTAAATAAAGCCAAAATATTCTCTAGAAGGAATTTAGGAATATAAGAACTGCCATGTTTGATCAGAATCATACATCCATCTGTTTTGGAACCCTGTCTCTAACAGTGACATATACCAGATAGTTCAGAGGAAGGTGTAAGAAACCCCATAATGGAGAATTATTTGCACTACAGCATGCTATCCAAAGTTTGTGCAAGATCATTATCCTATCAAGCAATGAGTTTGATCAAAATCAGTTCTGTAAACTCCCAAATTGGATACAATATTTTTAAATGGGGATAATGATAAAACAACTCTGTCATTTCATTCTGAATGCCACCAATCCCTTGTTTGCAAACAGCCCCATACGGACAGAAAAGTTATGGATGAGATGCTGAGACCTACACAGCTCGGAATGGTTCACTGTCAGTTTAGCACACTTTGTCCTTTCTGCTGTTTTTTTGCCATTACAAGGAGATCTGCCCTCAGCAGAATGAAATATCAGTGTTCTTTTAAATTTATCTTCCACCTTTGCTCTCTTCACCAGTCTTATAGATGTGTGCTGCTGCCTTTTGTGATTTTAAAATAATTATTCAGTTCTGTTTGAGAGGTCTGTATACTGTCCTCATCACTGCAGTATCTGCGTGCCTGCCTGTAGTGCATTAAGTGATGTGACTAACATCCATCAACTATGATTTGTTGTTTCTCTCATCTTCTCTCCCCGGGGGCGGGGGATAATTGAGTATCCAATGTAGTGTTTTGTTTTGGTAGGGTTCTGTGTTGATTTGGGGGGGATGGGCAGGTTGTCTTTAGGTTTCTGTTTCTAAAAGTATCCACTGCTATGCATTTATTTTAGAGAAGGTAGATCAAAGAAGTGTGCCTAGCATTTTAAGCAGAAGATGATAAAGTTTGTGATGATCCTTGTTTACTTTGGGAGTTTGTTCCTGTCTCAGACAAGCCCCCAAGAAAATTCTGTTTCCTGTTCAGCTGAGTTTTACCCTTGTGGTAGAAAGTTACATTATGCCCAAGGAGTGAAGTTATCTACCACAATCTTCAAAGCAGTGCTTTGATCACCCTCAGGCCCGCCAACAGAAATTCTGGGCCCCAGGGCCAGGGCCGTCCCTGCGGGGGAGGGGCCCAGGGTGGAAGTGACAAATCCATCACTTCCAGGACCTCCTGTGGGGACCCCAAAGCACGGGGTCCAGAGCAGTCATGCACACCTAGGAGTCCTGCGGCACACTGGGCAATTTAAAAGGGTCTGGGGCTCCTGGCCACCACTGCAGTGGCTGGGGGTCCCCAGGCCTCTGGGCAATTGACCCCTTTGTCCCCTCCCCCTTCGGCAGGCCTGGTCAGCTTTTTAGATAGGCGGGGCCCAGGCCACTGACAACCTTGAAGATAAGGGTTAAGACTTAGAACTGGACTCCTATTTCATCATATTACTAAGATGTTTTTTCCGTCCCAGTACAGGAACTTTTCAATATCTTAGTGTATCCCATGGCAATTTTTTTCCACTTCATTCCATATTGTTCATGAAAGCATATGGCCAAAGGAAAATACTTTCACCAGAACCAATAACTTTGTTTCAGGGTGTGTGGTTTTATTTTCATTGACTGCAGAGTTCCTTCAAAATTGTCTGATCTCTGGATGCCAGAACAAATTTTGCACTGGCTGTCCCCTAGGTTGGCTGTCCAAGTCTCCAGAGCCTTTGAAATCAATTAGGAAATATGAATTCTTCTGTCTTTTCTTTTTTGGTTCTCTCTTGAAACCTGGGGATTGTGAAGAGTTCATTAAAGGTGGAAGTTTTCTGGTTCATTTTACAAAATCTATTCTTCCAGTTGATTGCCCCTTTAAACAGAGGTTCATGGATATAGCAGATTAAACACCAGAAATTCAGAGCAGACTCTTATTTGGAAGAGAGGCAAGAAGAGTTAGCAAAAAATAAATGCTGCAATAGAATTCCAATCCCTTAGTCCATGTCTAACAAAATTCTTATTTAATAGGTAAGGAAACGCTATCTTTTTTTATTCAGTCCATTGGATTTCAGAGTCAATGGGCCAGAACTTCAGCTGCTGTAAGTCAACATAGTTTCCAGGCTGTGGCCCTTATATTTCTATTTTGTCCTTTTCCAAATTTGCATCTCTAAATTCTAATCGTTCAGAAAAACTCATTTCCTTTTATTAATCAGAATTTTAAGTATTTCAGCGGGAACTTTACAAGACATTCCAGAGCTTCTTTTGCTCAACTGCATTAAAAGATGAAATCCTAAAACCTGCAAAGTTGAGTAATGTGACTGGTTCATGTGACCAGAACACAACTGTCTTCTAAATAACTTAAGAACTTCTTTAATGGTGCATACTTGGATGTACGCATCATCTAATAGATCTTTAGATAGTTAACATTCCAGTGAGAACAGTAGCATGTGGGCCACTTGTCCCTTCAACACTCATCCCAAAAGATGATAGTAGGTGGGGGTAGCCAAATTCTGTTGGGAAAAGTTTATATGGGAAAAAAAAAAAGCCAAATCTAGACTAGAAAGGAGGGAGCCAAAATGTGTTTAACTTGTATTGGTGTCAAATGAGTATCTTAACTTTTGGTTGCTTATAAAAATCTGTGAAGCTTTTGAGTTTCGTGCATCATGACTTTTCATTTAAAAGATGCAAAAAAGAACAAATGCCATACTTCATACATCATATCACAAAAAAACAAACACAGATGTCAAAACATACTATGAAAGAATCATAATAAAGGGGAAAGAAACACTCAGGAAACAAAAATTAAGGGCTAAAGAATAATGCATTTGAATCTTTGAGGGTAATAAACCAGCCTCAGTGAATGTTGATGTGGTTTAGCATGTTGCCTTTTGGACATGCACACTCTGATTTACTAGTTAAAAGAAAAGACACAATAAAATCCAGCAAGGAGGTGAGTCATTAGGCGAAGCAGGATAAACAAGCTATTCAAACACTTCCTATTGATTGGTGGTGCAGCGTATTAAACTGATGAAAGAAAGGAAAAGAAAAACACAAACGCAACATGTTGTACTGCACTATTTAACAGAACATCCTCATGCATTGCCAAGATATTAGGGACCAAATTTTGCAAGAACAGCAGCTCAAATTGTTGGTTTAATTCTGTGCATTTGCATTTTTGTGTGTGCAAAATTGGACTCTCACTTTCAATGTGGTTAGTAAACATAATCTTTCCCTTTACCTTTGTGCGTCACACTTTCAATGTGCTATGTGGTGTTTGTAGTGCAGAGAGCATGCTGCGTATTTCATGCAGGGCACTGGAATGCTTCGTCTGGAATATTATTAGTACTATCACCCACTAGCTGAGTAGTAGCAGATGTCAGGGCCTGGCGGTTCAGCTTCCGATTGGAAGAGAAATTAGTGACACTCTCTATATACTCTGAGGAGAGCTTGTTTTATTTACACACATACACCAGTCCTGAAATAAAAGTGATTATGAACAGCATGCAGGCAATCCTGTCTTTCGGGGATCTTAGTCTAATCACCAACGTTCAATTCCTTGGAAGAACCAAAACCTGATTCTAGCAGGCAGCAAACCTTTTTGCTTGCAACAGTTTCTCTAAAAACAACCCACTCAGAAAACCAGCACCATGATTTCTTTCTAGACTAAAAGCTTGGTTGTGCACTAAGAAAAAGAATTGTAAGAGTTAGTGTAACTGCACTATCTGGTGACTCCTGGCATAAAATATACTTACCAAAATAATCTGTGTTAACACTATCAGACAGCAGCTAACATCTGTCATTTCTCTTAGTATTATGTAGATTTGCAGGAGAGTAAATATTTTTTTTTAAATGAAGGGGACTCTAAGGCTTTGTCTAGACTGCCAATTGAATGACAAAATTCACAGGTGCTTAAAAAAGCCCCAGATCTGACCCCCTCCCAAAAAAAAGACAAAAGTTTTGCTAGGACAAGTGGCAGCGTAAACAGCTCGTTATGGGCAGGAGTGCTCTCTTGTCAACAACTTGAACCCCGCTCAGAGGGGGTGGAAGTATTTTGTCTTCAAAAGTGCCAAAAAACAACGTTTACACTGCCCTACATTTAGCAACATGGCCGTGTCATTAAAAGCTGTGTAGAAGCGTAAGGCTTTGTCTACACTACACAGCTTTTAGCAACAGGGCTTTGTTGCTAGAAAAACTTGTGTTTCAGGGGAGGGTTTAAGCACCTGTGAATGACAAAAGTTTTGTTTTTCAATTGGCAGTGTAGACAAAGCCATAGAGAATGCGAGGCTGATGTGTTATTAGTTTGTCAGGAATTAGCTTGTGGGGAGATTGGCTAACTGACTGCTGGGATTCTTGGTAGCCTATCAACAAGGTATGTGGATTCCAGGCAGTGAAGGGTAAGGGCAAAGAATGACTTATTTGCTATTCACTAAAGGCTAGATAATCACAGGCCTTACTAAATCACACAGAGGATTATGGAGGCGTAAGCATCATATCCCTTAACCTTCTGCTTAGTCTTGTTCAATTTGATTCCAAACATGTCGGGGGGGGGGGGGAGGGCCACAGCAGGGACTGCTCACCTGATAGTCCCCATGTAGGTATGTGGATGGGAGGGAAGAAGAGAGGGGCAAGAGCTGGGAGAAGTGCTGGCTCAGTTCCTGCTGCTTGCTGGCCAGATTGGGTGGCTGAGGGCAGATCTACACTACAGCTGGGATGGATGCTCTGAGACCGATTCATCAGCAGTAGATTTAGCAGGTCTAGTAAAGACCCACCAAATCAACTGCAGATCGCTCTCCAATCGACCCCCGTATTCTACTCCCAACGAGAAAAGTCAGGTAAGCCTATGGGAGATTTTCACATAGCTGGAGTTGTGTAGCATAGGTTGACTTACCATGATAGTATAGACATAGCCTAAGTGTAGAGAGTGAGTAAGCTGCTGCACTAAAAGGAGTGAAGTAATTTACTCCCCACACCAGGACAAAGGTGGGAGCAGGAAAGGAATTTTTGTTCTCTGGGGCAGTGCCCTTACTGAGGACAGATTGTCCAGTGATGGTCTAGTGGTCTTCATGGGTTTTAGTTATTTTTGGTCCCGATGTTAAAATAATATTACAGGCTAGAGCTTTCTGGATGCAGAATGATTCTCTTGAATGATTCTATTATAAAGAGTTGGTGTGAGCCTAGCTGCTAGTTATTGTGTTTTATTATTGTCTCTGGCTTGCTTACTATGTTTCTCCTTTCCTCAGTTATTTTGACACATCTCTTGAGTGAACATTGGGTTACTGAAGTATGAGGAGAAAAGTAGCACTTTTTCCTTCTATTATGTTTTTGAGGTTGATACTGCTTGCTTTCTGGATTGAGCCTCCTGGAAGAATGTGAGAGTATTATAGCCTCACTTTTTCTCTGTTCAGTGCCTCTCAATATAGATCTTTGACAACAAGACTCGGTTGTGAACCTTTGAGCCCCTCAGTGCCAACTGGCAGAGGGTCCACCATTCTGTAAATCCCTATCAGGCCCAACACACAGCACATTGCTGTCATAGTAGCTATCTGTAAAGAGAATTTGTGTCAAATGAATACAGGTGGCACACAGGTAATTAATGTCATTGCTTGGTGTATGGATGGATGGTGTTAAAGAATTGTGTATGTGTGCTGGCAATGTATTCCTAAAATATGTTTTATAGGCAAACATGGTAAACAAGTTTGTCCTGGACAAAAGAAGGTTGCCTGGGAATCTGTTGTGAACCAATGTTGTGAAACCAACAAAAAGGATGCTTCAATTCCATTTTAAGTCAACAGAAGAGCAAGTAATCAGGAGGATGAGAAAACAGCGTGGTGCCAGGTCACTGGAGTTCAAGCAGCAGAAGAGAAGAACTTTATCTGGGGATCCACGTCAAAAGAACGCATGGCAAAGGGTTTCTGGACCATAAGAAGAAGGGGGGAGGACATCTTTGTTCATCACTGCGGGAACAAAGAAGTCAGCACTCTTTGCATATGTGAACAATGGATCCCCAACTGTGTGGGTTGGTGACACTAAGTAACTGTAGGTAAGAGAACTGCTTTAGAGACAGCTTGGAGCCTGCTACGGTTATATGTAGACTCTTGGAGGCACGTTATTCTTTTTGTTTTTATTTACAACCATTTTCTGTTTCTATTATCTTTGGTATCGCTTATAAGAGTTCTTTATTAATAAACTCGTTCTTGTATTATTATAAATTCATTTCAGTGCTGTTTTACTAAAGTGAGGACCTGAACCAACAGGCTGGTGTATATTCTGTCTCTTTGGAGACAGCAGACTTGGTATTTCTGTGGACATCCATTGAGAGGGGCTAGATGTTGCGGATGGAGTTCCAGGGAAGATTTGGGAAGTGAAGTGCACCAAGGGTTAACCTAAAAGGCAAAGTTTAGACTTGTAGTCCTAAGGAGTTTGTTTTGCTGGCTAACAGACTGAGGTGACAGGACTCTATCTCACAATCTAGCACCAACAAACCTCTCTCTTGCTGAAGCAGAAGGTAAGAAGGTGACACAGTTCTGGACACCCTAAGAAAGTGTGGCAGCAGCATCAGAGCAAGTTATCCTAGATAAACCTATTTTAAATACATGAGCAAAAGAATTGAGCATAATGGCAACTGACATTTTGCATTTACAGCCATCTGAACAGTTCCTTCATTGTGACAGCAACTTGGCTCAATATAAACTATGCAGCCAAGCACTGCTCCATACTACAGCTGACAAGGAGCAGTAAAGTAATTACTGGTACTCTTTTCCCCATTGTTGGCTTTACTGTACAGTGGCAATGCTCAACACTTCAAACCAGTTAAAATGCCTGGAAGTCTATCTCAGTTTTGTTCACAGTGTTGTGAGTACCTACTATGAAGCTAGACCTGGTTTGGGACAATTTTTTTTCTTGGAAAAAAATATGATAAATAATTTTTCTTCATCAAAATATTTTTTTGATTTTTTTCTAGGTTTTTGATACAGAACCAAAAAAAATAGGTTTGGGTTTTTGATGGCAATGGAAATTTTTGTGAAAATGAAGGAAACAGACTGTGACAGGATGTATCAGTAGCATTCTGATCACGGACATTGTTGCGCCCTGGAGAAGGCTGCAGGCCCACCTGAGGGAAATTACATATTTTCTTGTGCGGGATGGTGAGCACCTGAGTTAACAAGGTAATTGGGGAGAATATAAGGAGAGGAAACAGAAAGCTAAGACAGCTGAGGAGGGAGTACAGAAGGAAGCTCAGAGGATGAGCCTGGACTGGATGGGGAAGTGGGCTGTTGGAAAGGCTGTACTTGCTATAAGCCTGTATTGCATGTTAAGAGGATGTAAGAGAGAAATAAATGCACACCTAGGTGAAAGCTAAATGGCCTGGCATGTGTTTATGTCTGAGACCCTCTGAACTGGCCAGGCAGCGAGGTTCACTGGGTAGCAACAGAGGAACCTTGTGACACAGCCACTTTCTGATGGAAAAAGTTCTATTAGCTCTACCAAAAACCTCATGACACTCAAAGGTTTGGCATAATCACCATGCTGATAAAGACAGTAGACATAAGTAATATTTCTGCCATTCTGAAAGGGACCATTTCCAGCAATATTCCCTATCTCCACAATGGGAAATTATTCTAGAAATGGTGGAATCTTTCAAATTAGGGACTCTAAAGATCTGCCCCTTGGCAGTACCGTGTCCATCAGGAGGTATAGTAGTATAAAGGCATAATGTTGCCCACAGATATTTTATAGAGCTGGGTGAATATGCAGATTCTATGAATAGTCATTTAAATTGAAAAATGAATTAGCTGGCTACTTTTGTGTTCACTTTCCATAAATGTTGAAGTGATCAAATGTTAATGGTAGAAATATTCATGGCAGATGAATCTCAAGGTCAGCTGTATCAGTAGTTGCAGAAACTAAATTTTACAATCTCACAGATATGAATATTTTTGTGCCAGAAGCGTTAGTTTGATCAGCCTATCTGAGAACAGACATCATTTGTGGGACTTACCTGACCAAACATAACTCAACCAACATAGCTCAAATAAGAAGAAAGTGCAGAGAATAGTTTGTCATCAATTACTCTAAGAGCTAAACAAAATTTGAAGGAAAAAGTCTTTATTTGTGAAATAAGTTATTCATGATTAGTTATTTCCTCACCGCTAGTATTTTATGCCCTTATTAGAGAGCGCTAATAATAAATTTTTGAAGCCTTCTCCTCAGACTCAAAATAGGCTTTGGAAATCAAAAAGCAAATAACCTATGGCTAAGGTGGCAGCCTGAGACTGTGACTTCTTTCCTGCAAGAGTTCACATCTTGGACAGTAACAAATGAAAGTTTTATAAAAATAAAATAACCACAGCCACACAATCCTGCCATTTATCTCTTCTCCATATGTATGGAGCTCTAGGAAGTCTGTCAGAGCAGTGGCAGAGCCAGATTTTGCAACTAGGGGAGAGATGAGTTATTGGTAGAATTTTCCTATTCATTGGGTGCTCACCTCCACCATTACCATCTCTATTGCTTCCTTTTTGTCATGCCAAGAGGGCACCGACCACCCTCACCAGCGCCCTCCACAACCCTAATCGCATCCCTGTGCAGCGGTGAGGCTCTGGGGTGTGAGTGGCAGGCAAGAGAGCAACACCCCTCCCCCTCACTTGGCATCAGCAGCTCCTGTCCTGTGGGGCCGGTCCTGGCTCCCCACTCAGGGTGTTGTGACCTGCTGCAAGGGATTGTAATGTAATGACCTGCCCTTCCCCCCATCATGATAGAGGAGCAGCAATGCCCAATTTGAGTGCATGGCCATGGCACATGGGATCATGGTGCCACATGACCCTGTGCACCCTGTTTCCAGCAAAGATAAAGAGGTGTTAGTACCGTTATATAAGCACTGGTGAGACCTCACCTGGAATACTGTGTGCAGTTCTGGTCTCCCATGTTTAAGAAGGATGAATTCAAACTGGAACAGGTTCAGAGACGGGCTACTAGGATGATCTGAGGAATGGAAAACTCCTCATATGAAAGGAGACTGAAAGAGCTTGGCTTGTTTAGTCTAGCCAAAAGAAGGCTGAGGGGGGATATGCTTATTCTTTATAAATATATCAGAGGGATTAATATTAGGAAGGGAGAGGAATTATTTAAGCTTAGTACCAATGTAGACACAAGAACGAATGGGTATAAACTGGACATTAGGAAGTTTAGACTTGAAATTAGATGAAGGTTTCTAACAATTAGAGGAGTGAAGTTCTGGAACAGCCTTCCAAGGGGAGTAGTGGGGGCAAAAGACATATCTGGCTTTAAGACTAAGCTTGATACGTTTATGGAAGGGATGGTATGATGGGATAGCTTAATTTTGGCAATTGATCTTTGATTACCAGCAGATAAGTATGCCCAGTGGTCTGTGATGGGATGTTGGATGGGATGGGATCTGAGTTACTGCAGAGAATTCTTTCCTGAGTCTTGCCCACATGCTCAGGGTTTAGCTGACCGCTATATTTGGGGTCGGGAAGGAATTTTCCTCCGTGGCAGATTGGCAGAGGCCCTGGAGGTTTTTCGCCTTCCTCTGCAGCGTGGGGCATGGGTCACTTGCTGGTGGATTCTCTGCAGCTTGAGATCTTCAAACCACAATTTGAAGACTTCAATAACTCGGACATAGGTTAGGGGTTTGTTATAGAAGTGGATGGGTAGGGTTCTGTGGCCTGCTTTGTGCAGGAGGTCAGACTAAATGATCACATTGGTCCCTTCTGACCCTAAAGTCTATGAGTCTATGAGTTGCAATGCCCAGAGTGGGGAGCCAGGCCTAGTCCTAGCCCTACAGGGCAGGAGCTGCCACTATTGGGTGAGTGTGGGCTGGGCTTACTTTTCATTTCAGCCCTGTGTACAAATGCACAGTGTATCTCTCCTTTGGTTAATTGCATACTCGGCTTGAAACCGTGCCACGTGTACATCTAAAGGGCACTGTTATCTCAACCACTATGTCAGAGTGTGTGAATTCAAGGCTCGCGCTGCAGGCTACACTCAGCCAGTCCACTAACTTCTCTTACCCTTACTGGTGACTTGAGTGTGAGTTTGCCTGAAGGAGTACAGCTGTACTAGGACCAAAATACAGAAACAGGAAAGGGACAATGGCAATCTATTTATGCCACCAAATTTATCAATAAATCCCAGGCAGCATCTCTGGGAATGGGTTTTACTACTTTACTGTAGACAAGCAATATATAGACACCATTTAATGAAAAATATTGTTTAGGTCCAGTCCTCGTCCATAACTGTGTATGTGTGTGATTTCTCCCTGTTGTATTTATTCTATTCTCTTTCTCTATCTCTAGTTTCCGCTTTCCGGGGGTGAGGGGGAGCGGACTTGCAGGGCAGGACTTGAACAACCCTACTGTTGCAGTCTGGAACAGACTGTCACTCATACTTTGTGTCAGACAGTTTGGAGGTTTTATGATCCTCAAAGGACTATATTTGATCAAATCAATATTCACTTATCACCTGAGATGGCATTTAAACCCAGATGAATTTAAATGTTCTGTTTCTAGCCTCATAAAGTAATCTAACTCTCTCAGACCAAACTACTGCCTTTAAAACCATATACTGAGCAGTAAGATATAGCTGTTCATTCACCCTTCTGTGGCACACAGCTGGATGGGAGTGAGAAGGTTTGGTGTGCACATGTATCATCACCTTTCCCTTAGTCACCCACTGTTTTTTTGAAGCAGCTTTACATTAGCATGGGGTTGTTTGAATTTACAATACTTCTTAGGAAACCTTTAGCTTGCATTACCAATTCATTGTTCTATCACTGTCTCATACACTCTCTCTCCTTCAAGCTATGCTAATTTTCAGATTCTGCCCATTCCCTTTGCCTACCCTTCTAACGTTAGTAATCCTCACCCAAATATCCATTGGATTCTCTGCAGGCGCAAGTTCCACCTTATGTATTAATAATTATTTTTACTGTACTTCAAAGTGTGCTCAGTGCCCTACAAAACAACAGAGACCTAGCCCATGCTATGAACAGCCTGCAATCTAATTTGATGTGACACAAGGAATGAGGGTAACAGAGTAGAAGTGGAAGGGTTATAGCAGTGCAGATGATCATGCAGTTACTCAGGCATGTGCAGAGGCTAAGTAAAAAGGCTTCATTATTAACTTGCTTCTTGCTAGCCTGGCAGATGAATTGAGTCTTAAGCAGAGATTTGAAAACAAGGCAGTTGCTTTGCAGTCTATACTTCGGAGGGGATCCATAGGTGGGAAGTGGCATGGAAAAAGGCAGAGAGGGCTGTGAGAGAGCAGATGAATGTTCCTCTGGACATCACTTTAGTCAAGGATTTCTCTTCTTCTACATCACTCCCAGATATGACAGATGGGAGGTGGCATCAGAGACCTTGCGTCTGAAGGAGCAGAGCGGCTATGTGACAGCTGTGATGGGATGCCGTCCTGCTTTGGGATGCCGTTTTTTCTCTGCAGCTGACTGCTAAGCTCAGCTAGACTGTAGAGGTCCTGAGAGTTTCATTCTGTAGAGGTGTTGTGGGCAGGTTAATGTTCTATAGCTCCCGAGGATAATTTTCTTTGTTACTCTTATTTTCCAGCTTTCCATCTGTAAAATGGTTCTTTTCCTGCAGGAAGCTGACTTTTCATCAAAAAAATCAAGTTTTTTGGTTTTTCAATGAAAAGCCATTTTTTCCTGTGGACAAAAGGCACCTTCTGCAGAAGTTTTACCTAAATGCACCCCCAATTTTCCAATAAAAAACAGTTTTGGTGGAAAATTTTCATCCAGCTCTATTGTGTATGCAGTGGGGGGCAGGGTTTCTTTTAACACAATTGGTCTATCACTTCAAAACCTTCTGCAGTCCATCATGCTTCTTTACATTTATACAGTACATAATCATTGTCAGTTATGCTAATAATTTTAAATATTCATTCTTAATGCTGATAATATTGTAATATTCATATTCTAACTCTGTAATATCCATATCTTTATTGATTGGTTTCATATTCTATCATCCTCCAGTCTTTCTAGGCCGTGAATCCCTTTCCCCACTTCCTTTTCTTTTGGGATTTACCTGTGCTAAATCATGTGATGTGAGTACATTTTGACCTAGTTCTGTATGTCTCTAACAGGTGTATTTCTTCTGTGGTTAGCGGCCCTGCTTGCTCCCTGGTGTCCTTTCCTTTTCCTCATTGTTGTCTATATTCTTGTCTAGCTCACTGCATTTATAAATCCCATTTTAAAAATGTTTTATTTACTAAATGTTGTTTATACTTATAGTTCAAGGAAATTGTTTCCTCTGACAGAGGCTACCCAATACAATACAGCCAGGCAACAGTTTAACCAGCCATTTCACTAACATTATGAAACTTGTTATATGCCACTTTGTTAATATTGCAAATAGAACTGTAAGAATAACTTATTTTGGTCCTCTGGCCAAACTGAAAAATCAGAAGGGAGAAAAAAAACCTTTTGGGTTGACCCAAAACAATTTTTTAACATTTTTCAGTGAACTCAAAAGTCAAAATATTTCATTTTCAGTTGAAAAACATTTAGTTTAACTCAAACCAAAACATGAGTTTTTTGAGATTTTGTAAACTTTTTCTTTTTTTAAATGAATTAAAATAAATTCTAAACAAAAAGTTGTTGGATTGAAAAATCAGAGTCTCATTTTGATAATGTTAAAACAAATTGTTTGAATTTTTTGGATTTTTTCTTTTCTTTTTTTTTAATAAAACAGTTTGGTGAATTTGACATAAATTCACAAAATGTTTAGAACAACCTGAATCGGCATTTTTTTGGGGAAAAAAAGTTTAATCTAAAAAACTCCACTCACTTCTAATTTAAGACTTGGGCAATAGATTATGAAGAACTAAAAGCACAAAGGGAGTTTGGGCTCAGCATTGTCACACCTCTGTTTAGATATCCTGACTCTCAATGGACTCCACAACCCTGAGTTTGGTGCCCAAGCTCCCTATTCCATGCATGGGGAGAGTTAGGTGTCCACAAGTGAGATTCATAAAAGCTGGCATGCTAACGTGGAAACTTCCTGATGGCAATATACGGTGAAGAGGGGTGACTTAAGTCCCTGTGAGGGACTTAGGCACCCCCATTACTCATGATTCACAGCTGGGAACTCTCTCCTGGAGTTAGGCACCTATACCAGGTCAATCCTTTCCCACAGAAACCTGGGGAAGTGGAGAAGCCCCCTCCCCACTCCCCCAGCGCTTTACAAAATTATGCAGAGGTTATCTGGGTTTGGGACACCCAGGTTCAAATCCCTCCTCTGCCCAATTTGGAGTAGAGACTTGGACCCAGTTCTTCTCTATCCCAGATGAGTGCCCTAACTAACCATTGGACAAGAGGGCAGTCTGTATGAGCCTTTCTCAGCCTCTCCTGTTGGTTGGAGCTGTTCCACTTTGCATAAATAATTAAAAATTAATTGCAACAGCAACTGAAATACAGGTCATCCCCTTCCCTGGTGGGTCCCTAACCATATGTCCATAGAAACAATCTTTTTCTCTCTGACCTTATGAATATTTAATTATTTATACAAAGTGGAACAGCCTGATCCTGCTAAGCGCTGTGTGTCTGCTGTTAGATGTCGCTGAATACCTTCAACTCCCATTGAAGTTCATGTTTGTTCCAGGAGCTCAGCACCTTGCAATTTGTCATCTACATTTCCACCATGTCTGAGATGCTCAAATGCATGGGCACTTTTAAAGACAATAATAAGACATTTTAAATAGCCCTAATCTGATTCCAAAGTTGCATCATCTAAATGGTTTGTTCTGACAGAATTTCTCCTAATTGTAGCATATTGTCATTTACTCTCTTATTTGGAAACAGTACCAGTGTGATAAGAAACATTTACTTTGACAAAACCTTTTCACCATAAACTCTACAAATGTCTCTTTCCCTTTTGCCAGCAGACCTCATTATAATTGTCTTTTGTCAAGCTCGGCAGCGAATCTGCTATTTTTTTTTTCCTGCTGCATAGTACAGTGCTTCATTATGTATACAATATGCTGCCCATGCCACTGCTGAATAACCTTGTGTACTGGATGTATAAAGTCATCTAAGGAATTCTGGACCACTTAAGAAGTTTGAACAAAATGTGTTTTTCAGATGAAACTGTCATAGAACAGCTACTCTGATTTTTTTATCATCCTCTACCTAGTTCTAATGTACGAACTCTTATTCTTTTTTTATCTAAATTTAGGTATTTAATTGTTTACATCAAAAAAGTTCACACTTCATTTTAAAGCAGGAGTGGGTACAATTGAATTGTGGAACTAATGTGACATTGAGAATATTTGAGAACAGAGCATGAACAGAATAATTATAAAAAGTACTCACTTCTTTGCCTTTAGCAAATGTAGTTGGCTGAGAACTTCAGCAGAGGAAAAAATATGCAGAGAGTGGAAGGCCCATAGGCAGCACATTTGTCTGTTGATTTCATTCCATAGGGGCTCTCTTATTGATTTTTCTTCTCTATTGATGTCTTTGCAAATGGAAACTGTGGATTCTGACTTATTTAAATGTTATACGGTATATTTCTACCCATGTGTTTTTAAGAATAGTAACAAAAAGGGAAAAACACAATATAATCCATGATTACTCAGTGTAGCTCTTTGTCCCTTTTCAGATGCTGGAACAGACAGATGTTTAGAGTCTGCCCCAGCCTTTGACCTCATAGGATAGCAAAGGCTCATGGTTTTAGATCACTACTGGTGACAATCCATTTAGGAATATTTCATTACCCTAAGATTGCGTCTGATTCTGCTCCTACTGGAGTAGGTTGTCCCAGTATTTTCTCAGATGTTTAGAGAAGTAAGACTCCTCATGCTTATTTGTTTGTGGATGTAATGGGGTGAGCATGGGCTACTTCCCCAATGCTCAGCATTGAAGCGCCTGGATGGGGAGGAGGTAAAGAGGGGGCAGGGAATGAGAAAAGCCGTAGCTCTATTCCCACCATGCCAGCCAGATTTCAGTGGGATTTCTCATGTGCTGAAAGTTAAGCACATGCATAAGTATTTACAGGATCATGGCCTAATTTGTGATATAAGAATGTAGTTCTGTTCAATGATAATATGAGAGCCAAAAATGATAGCTTAGCAATTTTCACCAAGACAGCACTTTCATATCCTATATTATTCCCCCAACACTGGGAACATATTTTTTATTCTATTGATTTAACATAAATTATAAATTCTTTTCCTTTGGCCTATGCATTCTAGTTATTTTATATAATATATCTTTTCTAGACACAGTGAGAGTATCTTGTGATGAAGCATTCTGCCAGGAAATAAAAGCTAAGTAACCAACCAATTAGGATTTTACAGCATTCTGAAAAGTGCTCTAGCTGATGTGCTGAACAAAACTAGATTCTGTCATTTTCACACTGGGGGCTTGAGCCAAAGCTCATTGATATCAATGGGAATCTTCAACTTCAGTTGCGCTTTGAATCAGGGCCTTGTAGTGGTGCATCTGCTTCTGCACTATTCAGTTTGATTTGGGATCAGTCCTCTAATGTGCTGTGCAGCTAAGTTACTGAACTCTTAACATTTGTAATACCTGACTTTTTATGTGTGATATGCTACCTTAACTTTGCATTAACAGAGGTTTTTACAATTTAACAATATAACATCTGTACGCTATACACTACATAAAGAATTATTTTGTGGCCTAGAGGTAATTGAGCCAATCGATCATTTTAATGCACCCAACAATGTTCCTTTCAGCATATTATTACATCCATTTGGTAGGTATCGATAATTTCAACCACTCGTTTCCTTCATTCTCCCTCCTCAGTTCCCCCACTCCAACAATTTAGCTTCAAGATCCCACAAATCGGTGGTGGTGGCTATAAAATATATTGGAGTATCACACTGGAATAATGTGACTACTCTAGTTACTTGGGGGGGGGTACAGCTATATACTGTACATGCAGTTCATAGAAACTGCAGCAAATCACCCAGTTGCCTCCATGAAAATGTTACCACATCAATATTTTGTATTATTAAAGGACTCAGGCGGTTTTTGTCTCTTCATATTTTATTATACAGCAATATATTTAGCATTTTGCTGTCTGATGTTTATTCAGCAAATAATTTCTCCTAAAAATAAGCAGCAAGTTAGCTATCTGTTGAAGACAGGCAGCAAACATCTTGTTCTTTGAGACATGAAAATTTAACAGAAAATTCTCAATATTTCCATTTCTGTCCTCACCCTTTTTGTTGTGAGTTTGCTGCTCATGGAAGGTGCTGGATTGGCAACAGTGGCCTCGAAGAAGTGATTCTCATCCATCCAGAGAACTGGTACAGCGCAGGCAATGGACCACAGTCCTTGTACATCCAAAACCTCTATCTGCTTCAACGAAAATGTTGGGAGCAGAAAGAATGCAGATGCATGACAAACCTGCTTCAGTCCTGACCTAGAGAGGCCACCTTTAGCACTGGAACAGCAGAGTTGAAGCAAATGACCACCCCACTTTGTATTGTACTAATTAACCCTGACAGCAGGTTTTAGCAGAAAGGCCCCATAACAAAGCAGAATCTTGACCTCTCTGCTAAGGCTTGTCATCAAGGCTACTAATTAGAATATGCAGTAGTAGTCATTTGTTATGTAGGTATCTGTCTAGCAGTACCTGGACTGATTCATCAACTCATTTCACAGGGCTTGTCAAAGAACTGTGGAACAATGACAGTTCTTGGTTGTTATCATCATTCTGGGCCAAACAGAAACAAGTACTGAAAGATTCTATATCCCGTTACAAAGTTCCTGAGCTGGCTATTGACTCAAAGGTGTAGCTAATTGTTTGACTATAGTCATAGTTCATTCTTAAAAATGTTCAAAAAAGACCAAATAACCAAACTTAGCCTAATTTATTGTCTAATGACAAAGCAATATAATAAGAAAAGACATACATATTTTCCTTCCAGAAAGCAAATTCTCACAGAGTGTTCACCTTACACAGAAGGTGTGCTTCTGAGATATGCATTTCAGCTAGTAATATTTATAGTATGATTTTACAAATTCACTTACTTGTCACTAAAACCCAACTCATCAGTTTGTAACAGTTCCTTAACTTCTTGGTTTGTTCTGTACTTTTGTTATCTTTGTTTTGGATACCACATTCCAAATCAGTTGGGCATAGAGGTATATTCCAACCTGTGCTGGGACATACTCTTCATGCATCTTGGCTTTGACAGGCTTCCTATTTTCTGACCTCAGCTTTGCAAAGTGTTATGGGATACTTGACCTGGATGAACAAAATTGTAGAGAGAGCATAATATATTCAGTTAATATAACTTCTCAATACTTATTTATATTTAATGTATATTTTTAATACCATGTATACAAACCCATTGATGTGGTAGATGTTACAAATAACATATATGGTGTCCCCCACTTGTCACTTTGATAATTATATCAGGCCACATCTTTGCCAAATTTATGAAGCTGAGGTAAGAGCATTTATGTGAGATTTATACTGTTTTAGCAAATGGCATTAGTAGCCACATGTAATGAATACAATTAAAACTATTATTCCTTACATTACAATAGACATTAGCAGAACACGACCCACTACATGAGAAGTAAAAACAGAAATTTGGAGTAATTACATCATAAGTGAGGTATCCAGACATCAATGTCTTATAACTACCATGCATATTGTCCCTTCATGTTATAGGTCACCCTTAGTGGTCATTGCCACTTGGGTAAGCTTCATGGGGCAAGAGCAGACAGCATCTCTGTCTCATGATAATGGTCCAGGTCATCACAGCCACACACTGGAGTCACTATGTCAAAACATAATATTTACACACATGTTAATATCCTTTAATAGAACAATGTGCAGTGCCATTCATATTTGCATTGCTGAGTGATGAACAGGTAGCTGAGGTAGCTTCAGATGTTCCTTGTAGATGTGGTATTCCAGGTAACCTGATGAATGGACAAGTGCCAACTTATCAAATATTGTAGTGTCATTATCCAATGTCGGTAAAGATACCATAAAGGAACTGAACCTTGTATCTAACATTAACCACAATTGTTTTAAATAACATGTACCTTGATTATGGTGAGTATCACTGATCCCAACTTATGAATTTTGCTTTGTAGAATTTGCCTGCATAGTTTAATACATTGCAAATTCACAATATCCTTTGTTATGCACTGAGGACAATACCATTTAGACAATTGCTTATCATTAATAAAATTAGGCAATTTCCTTTTTCTGATATTTCCTAATAAACAAATTTTAATAGTTAACACAGAAGTCCCATAAGCCGTGCAAATACTTTCTCTACCTACATGATTTTCCTTGGTTTTTGTTGTTGTTTTTTGTTATAATTAACCAAATAAGTAAAAATATATGTTAAACAATTTAGCAATGTTGTCTTGTACAGCTATTGGCCTTTATGCACATTCCTAATAAGAATCTCTTTTTTGTTAATTAATAGAAGTATACCACAATGATATATTTACTTTTACACTGTAACCAAATTTGGCCATATTCCAAGAAAAGAGATTTTAAATGATACGTAAATACATAAACTTATTTTAAGACTGCACAGTTTACATAACAGACCTGACATGGCTACGGGTCTTCATAATATTTCTGTAGTCAACTGCATATTCAGTTGTCCATATATGACAGGTTGAAGTATAGTTGACCACTCAGTTATTTATTAAAGCACTTTGTCTTGTCGTCTTCCGATACTCGAGGATTCCTTCACTATGCACTGATATATTGTGGTTCTCCAGTCTGTGGGATGCACCCTTAATTAGCTTAAGCTGGTTAGCATCTTCAATTATTGTTGTTTTTGTTTTCAGTAGCCCAAATTTATACACAAATGAGCTCACTTTCTTCACAGTGTGATGGGGACCAAGCCATTTACAACACAAGTTAAGTTTTGGTACAGCTTATAACAAACACAAACTGCTTTTCTACTCTTTAATTATTTTTCTTTTATTGCCTTGTTAAAATACTTTTTTGCTTTTTGTTTTGAATTTCCCAGTTCTTTAATACAAATGTACCCGTTTTAGATGCTTGTCCAATTTTTTCATGAAGACTTCCATTTTTATTTCCTTAACTTGTAAATAACTAGTTCACCATAATAAATATAGTGCTTGACTTCTAAGAGAGGTGCTCACAACCTTCTGAGAGAAGATTTATTACTCTGTTTCACACCCACCCCTAGGGACTCTGTTTTAGCAGGAAAGCAACAGAATTTTTACCCAAGCTTTTTAGAGTTAAATTTTTATTAAATATTTGAAAGCACAAACTCTAAGTACAATTTTTTTACATAGGACAAAAGAAATAGTATAAAAATTAAAGCAAGATGAAGTTTAAATGCAGGTTTTATGCAAACACATAGAGGGTATTAAACTTTTGACATTAATTTGTGTTTGGGAGACAGATAAAAATCTGTTTTGCTCTAGCATTTTGCTACAGAATCAGTCATAATATATATCATATTTTTAAATATTTTGGTTATAACATATATATATATATATATAGAGAGAGAGAGTTTTATATTTAATAAATGTGCAAGCAAGCTTATAAACCCTAAAAAGGTTATGATTTTATTAATATAACCTTTGCTTTAAAGTTGAGGTTTTTCCCCTATATTTTTTCGTTTAGAAAAAAAATTAATTAATGAAAAAAAACTTCTTTCTTTGCAGTTGATTGATTTATTGAGGAAGAAACCTATGTACATGATACCTTCTTGAGTTTTGCAAAAAAATGGAATTGGTATTGTGAAATATATTATAAAAATAGTATGGTATCACTGTAATTTTTATATTTTTATAATGATTTTTATTATATGACATAAAAGTTAAATTATAATGAATCCCAGGGGTCATTTTTGTTCCTTGTGTCTTGCACAAGTGAGCTTCCCCCATATCTAGTTATGTTTTCTTACAAAAGATTCAAGATTTCCTTTATTATTATTTTAGTCTGTCGTCACTGCTGGTTCTTGGGCTTTGGTGTTTCACCATTCTAGTCTTTGCTTTATCCAGGCATTTTGCCTAGAAATTGTTCAGTGCAATATATTCCTTTATGGGCTCTATGCCCAGAAAAGCAGTTTGCTTTTACTAGTTACTGTAAATGGGGTACTTAAGGCCTTTTGCTGAAGTAGCACTTTTCACAAACTCCCTTCCCCACAGGCTGGCCTGCTACAAGTGTACTTAGAACCCGTAGCCCTCAAAGTACTACTTCTATGAGATTACTATCCTGAACATAAGTGGACAAGTTGTGACCCCGTGCCAAACTGATTCAGCTAATGGCTCCTGGCTGCCTTGCCAGTTGTTTGACTACACTTGCGATTCATTCTTTAAACTGTTCAAGAGACCAAATAACCCAACTCAGCCAAATGTATTGTCTGAAGACAAAGCAGCACAATATGAAAAGGAGACATACATACCCTCCTCTGGGAAGCAGATTCTCACAGTGAGTTCACCTTACACAGAAAATGTGCTTCAAAGATCCACATTGAAGCTAGTAGTCTTTTTAGTGTGATTTTACAAATGACAAAGCTCTTTACATATCATTAAAATCAATCTCACCAGTTTGTAACAGTTCCTTAACTTCTTGGTTTGTTTTGTACTTTTCTTATCTTTTGTTTTGGATATTACCTTCCAAACCAGCTGGGCTTAAGGAAAAAGGAAATTGCCTAATTTTATTAATGATAAGCTGGTTCTCCAGTCTGTGGGATGCACCCTTAATTAGCTTAAGCTGGTACATCCTAGTCAGAGCTGGACAGAGCATTTATGTACCTTGGTTTTGACAGACTTCCTATTTTCTAATGTCAAGGCTGCCGTCAGCTTTGCAAAGTGTGGTGGGATATCCGACATGCGTGAACAGAATGGTGAAGAGAATGTAATATGTTCAGTTAACATAACTTCCAAACACATATTTATATGTAGTGTATATTACATTAATACCATGCACATAATTCCCACTAATGTGATGTAAGCTATACCTAATATAAATATTTAGCAGTGACCTTTGGTGTTTTTCCCCTTTCTCTGTAGCATGGGGTGCAGATCACTTGCCAGAGTTATCTGGGTATATCTTTCTTAATTATTTCCCTGCCACTTTAGGGGGCCTCAGACACTGATGCGCCTCAGTCTCTCCTGGTCTCTGCCTGTGGCACGTGGTAGTCTAGTCTCCTGTGTGCCGTAATACTTTCGTGTAAGTTGGGTTGTTGGCTTCAGCATGCAGGTGCTGGATGGTGATGATAGCCTGTGATATACAAGAGGTCAGACTAGGTGATCTGGTGGTCCCTTCTGGCCTTAAACTTTATGGGTACATCTACAATACGGGATTATTCTGATTTTACATAAACCAGTTTTGTAAAACAGATTGTATAAAGTCGAGTGCACACAGCCACGCTAAGCACATTAATTTGGTGGTGTGCATCCATGTATCGAGGCTAGCGTTGATTTCTGGAGCGTTGCACTGTGGGTAGCTATCCCGTAGCTATCCCATAGTTCCTGCAGTCTCCCCCGCCCACTGGAATTCTGGGTTGAGATCTCAATGCATGATGGTGCAAAAATAGTGTCGCGGGTGATTCTGGGTAAATGTCATCACTCATTCCTTCCTCTGTGAAAGCGACGGAAGACAATCATTTCACGCCCTTTTTCCCTGGATTGATCTGGCAGACGCCATAGCATGGCAACCATGGAGCCCGTTTTGCCTTTTGTCACTGTCACCGTATGTGTTCTGGATGCCGCTGACAGAGGCAGTACTGCAGCGCTACACAGCAGCATTCGTTTGCCTTTGCAAGATAGCAGAGACGGTTATCAGTTGTTCTGTATTGTCTGCCATGCCATGCCATTCTGTACCATCTGCTGCTGTCATGGGTGCTCCTGGCTGAGGTCAGCAGGGGGCACAAAGACAAAAATGGGAATGACCCCCCGGGTCATTCCCTCCTTTATGTTGTATCTAAAAATAGAGTCAGTCCTGCCTAGAATATGGGGCAAGTGTGCTAGAGAACCAGTGTACTAGAGAGCACAGCCGCTCCGTGTCAGATCCCGCAGAAATGATGAGCTGCATGCCATTCTAGGGGGTGCCCCCGCAACAACCCCCCTCGTTGCTTCCCTGCTCCCCCAACCCTCCTGGGCTACCATTGCAGTGTCCCCCCTATTTGTGTGATGAACTAATAAAGAATGCATGAATAAGAAACACTGACTTGTTAGTGAGATAAAATGAGGGGGAGGCAGCCTCCAGCTGCTACGATAGTCCAGGCAGGACATTAAGCGGTGTGGGGGAGAGGAGCCCAGCATCCCACTGCTATGATAGTCCAGGCAGTACAGAATCTTTTCTTTAGACATTAAAGGAGGGGGCTGATGGAGCTCAGCCCCTAGTTGCTATGATGAAGATGGTTACCAGTCGTTCTGTACCATCTACTGGGAATGACCAGGAGTCATTCCTATTTCTACCCAGGCACCCCCGGCCGACCTCACCTGAGGCCAGCCTGGAGCACTCACAGTCTGATGATGATGATGGATAGCAGTCATATTGTACCGTCTGCCAGAGGAGAGGGTGCTGCTGTTCAGTGCCGCAGCATCGCATCTACCAGCAGCATGCAGTAGACGTAGGGTGACATATAAAAAAGTTGAGAAACAATTTTTTTCCCTTTTCTTTCACGGGCGCGGGGGAGGGGGGTAAATTGACAAGCTATACCCTGAACCACCCCGGACAATGTGTTTGACCCTACAGGCATTTGGAGCTCAGCCAATAATGCAAATGCTTTTCGGAGACTGTGGGGACTGTGGGATAGCTGAGTCCTCAGTACCCCCTCCCTCCCTCCATGAGCATCCACTTGATTCTTTGGCTTTCCATTAAGCTTGTCACGCAGCACTATGCTGAGTCCCTGCTGTGGCCTCTGTCTGGAGATTTTTTTCAAATGCTTTGGCATTTCGTCTTCTGGAACGGATCTCTGATAGAACAGATTTGCCTCCCTATACAGCGATCAGATCCAGTATCTCCCTTACAGTCCATGATGGAGCTCTTTTTGGCTTTGGGACTGCATCGCCACCCGTGCTGATCAGAGCTCCACGCTGGGTAAACAGGAAATGAAATTCAAAATTTCGTGGGGCTTTTCCTGTTTACCTGGCCAGTGCATCCGAGTTCAGATTGCTGTCCAGAGCAGTCGCAATGGTGCAGTGTGGGATACCGCCCGGAGGCCAATACCGTCAATTTGCGGCCACACTAACCCTAATCCAATACGGTAATACCGATTTCAGCGCTACTCCTCTCGTCGGGGAGGAGTATAGAAACCGGTTTAAAGAGCCCTTTATATCGATATAGAGGGCCTCGTTGTGTGGACAGGTGCAGCATTAAATTGGTTTAACGCTGCTAAAATCAATATAAACGCATAGTGTAGACCAGGCCTTAGACTCTGTCTATATGTATTGGCTATTATGGCTGTTCACATGACTAGGCCCACTGATTTGAATGTGACAAGTAATGTGAGTGAGGGCTGCAGGATTGGCCCTAATCCAGCAATGTTACCAAATCTTAAAGCAGAAAATGATTTCAGAAGTCTAAAGAAAATTCCACTCTGGCTAATTTCCGTGGACGTTTTAGAAATGCAGCTTTCCTGTGTAAGGCTTATATGGGGCTGGCAAGATTTTATCAGTAACTGGCATTTTATGAGAAAAATAACACATTCACTGCTTCTGTCATCAGTTTTTTCTAAAGCTGATTCCTATTTTCTCAGAAAGTTACTTAAAAAAGAAAACAATCAAGGAGTCCAAGATTTAGTGTGTGTGAATATCCTTCAATCTAGTTTGTGTGTTTCAGTCATGAAACTAGATCCTCCAGCATTGGGTTGTCATACCTTGTTCATTAATTCTTTTGGGGCTGGATTGGCACGTCACAATCCACTCTGAGTAAAAGGCAGTGTGTACCTGAGCTGTTTCAGGAGCAGACCAGGAAACAGACTGTGACTTTTAGCAAGGGAGAAGCAGGGATGGAGTGTTGTGGCTTTAAGAGTCACAGTTGCTCCAGGGGAGAAGTAAGCTGCACCAGCCCTTTTCCTGGCACATTTTCCCCTGGCTCACAGGGCTCAGCTGATTGGTTGACATGTTGTGGGGAAGGGTGAGCCATGGCTTCACCTGCTTCCTGTCCACCTGCATGGGAGAAGCAGTAGTGCCCCAAGGAAGGTTACTTTGTTACAGGACAGTTCTATCTCTGGGTATAAGTAACCAGTTAGTTATAGATAAAGTGTCAATAGATGACACTTGAAAATATGTAGTATAGTCTTAAGTTTTGTAAAATCAATAAACTTCTTGTTGTGCTTTACATTTAGACCTCTGATGTTGGTAGCCCACACAGTGCAGTAAGAGGATGCCTCATGCCCCCTTACTTCCCAGCTCATGCTTGTTTACATTGAGCCTTAAATCTTCTACTAAAATTCCAGGTCTTCAGGACAGTTTCAGGGGAAATTGAATAAGCTGGTTTACAGGACACAAAAAAATGAAATAATTTTTGCAGAGGCCAGTATTCTGGATTCATCTGTCTTCTACAAAACTACCACTACTTATTTTTAAGCCTTTACATTTAAAACATTTGCTGCAGACTGGAATTGTGTTGTACCTACCAAATATTTTAAACAGAGACAGAATTCAAGATCCCTTGGCTTCTTATTAAGAAAGCACTTGCACTGATGGAGAGAAGTTATTTTATGTGATAATGAAGGGAAGGGCTTATTTTAGCAGTTACCTCTAAAGTGAAATCCTAAAATGTTTATCATTAATAAAAATCCCTACTGAAATCTGTCCCATGGACATTCATAGCATTGTAGTTGGGGAGAGTGGAGTGTTTCTCATGCAATAGACAGGAGGTTTTGGTTTTCCTCAGGTCTTTTATTAGTGCTACCAGTTGCAATCGCAATAGCTAACTCACCCATTGTGTTAAAAACTGCTGAGGTTTGAAGACAACAGGGTTAGCAGGTTCTCAGCATCTCTGAAGATCAGGTTCTAAGTTAATGTTAGAGCTGGTGAAAAATATTTTGTGCAAAATTTTGTGTATCCTTGAGCCACTTTTCAACAAGTTCTAGTTATGTTGAATAGCCTGGTAGTAGCCTGTGCAATTGCACAAGATTTTGCAGTTCTGTGGTTGGTTGGTTGGTTGATCCTTTCCAGTTCTAGTGGAAATGGTATCAGATCACTGAAAATGGATTAATGCACTTGATTTAATTTTTTGAAGATCCTTATCCAGTGTTTGGCTTGCTGACATCTGTTTTCATGGGAACAGGAACTGAAGCAAGTGACAGCTGTCAGTTCTATCAGTTTTCTTGTTAACTCCAGTGAATTTTATTGGCTACTGATGGAAAGATGTAAGTGCCATATGACAAAAAGTCCCTGCAGACATGGGGATTGATCTGGTTCCTAAATTCTGTAATGGTTTCACTTGAGGGGAAAAAGCATAATATTTAAAAATTAATTTAAAATATTTTTAAAGAAGAATTTTCCAATCTGTTTTATATCAAAATAATTTAAGAAAAATCAAATGTTTTAAAATATTTTTAATAAAAACTAATTAATAAAAACAAGAGCATACCTGAAGAACAGTTGTGTTTGAGGCAGTACCTCATTTCGCCAGTGACTGAAGGCCAAGAGCCTTCAGGAGCACACACCATAATTTTCATGAGCTCCTCAGCTGGTAAAATCCAGTGGCTCACACAATAGTGAAATGACAGATGTCTACAGGTAAGGCCTTGCCTACATTGAGATTTTGCCCTGATTTCAGCCATCAGTTTATAGCCATTGATGTAGCTGCACCAACCCCCTAGTGGAAAGAAGGTTAGTCATGATTTGCATTGATGCAATTTATCCCTGCTTGAAACAACTCTAGTGTAACTGCTTGCCTTGTATGCATTTGGGGTTTAGACTGTTGCAGCTTGCATTAGTGGTTGGCCACTGAAGGGTTAAATCACCAGTATAGACAAAGCCTTAGATATAGGGATCTGTATCTTGAACATGTTTTAAACTACTATGATGTCATTTCCTGTGCACCTCATAAGAATGACCTGGGGATTGGATGTCAGTGATCTTTCCTTAGGATTTGCCATAGTAGCTGAAGGTCAGCTGAGGGGTTTGAGCTAACAGTACTAAGATTTAAATTTGAGAGGGCTAATGGCAGAGTGTTTTCTATAGAGGATCCTTGATATGGTACGTGGCCCATCTCTTTTCTCAGGCATTTGCCTTTGATGAATGGGATGGAGAAATTCCTTGGGCCAAACACACCAGCTAATGTAAAGTGCCATGGTGATACTGGAGTCAATGGAACTATACTGATGATTTATATCAGTTGAAAATTCTGGCCCTTTGTTTGTAGTAGGTTATTTTGTCCACCTCTGAAAAAAGATGCAGCTGTTAATTTAATAAACACAGATAAATAATGTACCTGAACCCTGGCCACAAATAAAAAGGTGCATTAGATATATCAAATCAGTAAATAAATAAGAAACACTTTCCCTCTTTTCCCAATAATATGTTCTTCAGTTCCATTTACTCAGGTATGACTTTTCTTCTCCATCTTCAGATCATTATCATTTATTATTTTGCAACACACAAGAATGAATGTAATAGGCACCTCACAGTACAAATTGATAGCCAGGTCTCTGCCTCAAACAATTTGCAATCTTTTATTAGACATGACACAGTGAGTGGGGGTGACAAACAGGGAGAGGATATCAGGTTTACAGTCTGTCATTTCAAACGAATATTTTTGTGGTGGCAATTGACAGGTATTCAACTTTTGGAAAGCTCAGTAGAGCCCCTCAGGAAAGATGCACAAACCAACTATCACCCGGAGAATTTGTGTTGCCTGTTCTTGATCAGAATTAAATACCTGCCAAAGCACGTTAGGACTGCAATGCTTCTGAGTTGCTGAGTACCACAATATTCAGAGCTGACTGAATCTTCCATGTATTGAGTGCTCTTATGCTCATAAGCTATATGAACACAACAATGCCTTTAAAGACTAGATGACCTTCTACTATCCTGCAGTCATGTTACAAAAGTATATTATGAGCTACTGTCACTTTTAAATAATTTATTACAAAAACAAACTTTACGTGTGTGTCAACACCCTAGACCGTTAAAAATGGGGGTGGGGGAAATATAAATGTAACTTACCCATTCACTCTTCCTTTGGTTTGCTTTTGTTCTCCTTTTAGGCTGGACAATGAAACTACACTATATGTTTTCCATTCAGTGTCAGTTTCTAATTCTCCTGCACCTGGGACCCAGTCCTGTGAGAGTATTGAGTCCCATTGAAGTCAATGGGGGTTGAAAGTGCTCATCACATCAGAGGATCAGGTGAGTGCTCCTGTCTCTGAGTTTCAAATACTGCAGAGGGATGTTTAAATTCCCCCTGCAACATGTTCAATATTGTTTAAGTCATGCAAGTATTTTTACTTTAAAAAAAACAGAAAAAAGAAAACAAACTTCTTATTTTGTGCCTACATTAACTGACAGTATTGTTTTAGAGAATGAGGATCAGCTGTATCTATTTGTGTGGGCCCTATTTTGCTTACTGTCCCACCACAATGAAGTATCATTTATGGAAGTCTTGACTTCATCTCAGTGCTAGACTGTTAGAAATCTCCAGTGCTGATCAATAAGGTAGGGGACATTAAAACTGCCTCAGCATAACTAGACAAGACTAAAAACTGGCATGTGAAAGCTGTCTCCCTGCTTCTCGTGCTTTTTCAGGGAGTTCTGGTGATTGATTACTTATTAGGCACTACAGATAGATTCATGATCTTCTAAAATATCTGTGGAGTACCAGAAAATACCCACTTTTGCTGATAAGTCTGCTAAAAGATCCTCATCAGTTATTGCCTGAATGTCACGAGGATTTTGAAATGATGTCAAGATAAAAGACATGATCCAGACTGGCTATAAGCACAATCAATCAATCAGATAAAAGCAGGACCGCCCAGAGGATTCACGGGGCCTGGGGCAAAGCAATTTCAGGGGCCACTTCCATAAAAAAAAGTTGCAAAACTATAGAATATTATATTCTTGTCAGGGTCCCTGCAGTACCTGGGGCAAATTTCCCCACTTGCCCACTCCCCCCCTCTGGGTGGCCCTGAATAAAAGGATTGCTTGGGGCCATACAGCAGCCTCACAACTCATACTTCTCCTCTGGCAGTGAGACCAGTGAGAGAGGTCCCATGCTTTTGGCTCCTTCTATAGTTTCAGTCATTGGCACCTGATCCCTCCCTGCAGAAGTTAGTACTGTATTCTTTTGTGTGGCCCCAAGGGTAACTTTCTTACTTGGATTCCTACAAATGAGTGGCTGGTGTAATTAGTGTTCCCTCCAGCCACTCTGCCAAGGCTAGATTAAAAATCCTGCCTGAAATGTAGTTGTGACTGCAGAAGATTTCACCTCACTAGGATTACTTTTTTCTGTTCCTTATCTTTCTGTCTCTCTTCTTATTTACCAGCCCTAGGCTGACAGGAATCTGCAAGAGCCACACAGATAATCAAAAGAGATGCAATTAGAGAGGCTGGACAATGTCTGACCTTCTCTAGAGACCACAGGGCAATTCACTGTAAAACATAGTTCTGGAGACATATACATTCAGATTCTTCATATAGTAAGGTACTTTATTTACATAATGTTCTGTTGGGGAATTAGGCTGAGGATTTTGAATAGATGGAATTACTGGGAAGTATTTTTATTTACTTGGCTTTTGCAATGAAAAAAGATTCATTTGCATTGACTGGTAAGAAATAAAATGTTCTCTGCTGAGTGAGATAAATGCACATGAACCATTAAAAGCCAATGCTGGACTTGGACTCCTAAATCCCTCAGGTACTTTTGACGATCTTCTCTGGACTGTTCATAGAAGCTGTTATTTGTGCATCTCAGGTTTGAATATGGCACCAATCACCAAAGTAAATTTAGATGTGGTAAATACTTCTGGATGCAAATATTCATACACAATGAAATGCAGAGATTATTTCAACAATGTCTATCGAAAATTAACATTTCCCCAAGCCAGTGGCTCTTCAGCGTGGTACAGTTAACGCACTTCAGTTTCATAGCCAAAGGAAGTGTGGCCAGCACCAAATCCAGCCACCTTTGACTGCCTGGACCCAATGGATCAGGTGATTATGCTATGGCCTCTCCCCCTCATTTTAACAGTCTTTATAGGTCTGTTTGGGAATTACTTTTAAGGAGAAGTCCTGCTGTGATAGAGTTGTAGCTCTGTTTGCAGTGGTTGCTTTTTTCCTCCTATTTAAATGTCAGTAGATTTGGAAAGATGTAGTGCTCTAACAATGCTACAGTGAATACCACAATTTATAGATCTTAGGAGCAAAACTGTTTCATGGTGAATTTGGTGGAGTGGGAATCCCTGTTTTTCAAGTCCACTGTAGTACAACCGGCATCATCACCATCACAAAATGCTACTGTATCTGGCTTGCTGACAATGAGTGCACTGAACAGGAGATTCTACAGTGTGAGAAACAACTTTGAACACCAAGGGGCAAGAACAGAAATCTACAAAGTAGGCATTAATACAGGGGTAGGCAACCTATGGCACATGTGCCAAAGGTGGCACTCAAGCTGATTTTCAGTGGCACTCACACTGCCCGGGTCCTGGCCACCGGTCCTGGGGGGCTCTGCATTTTAATTTAATTTTAAATGAAGCTTCTTAAACATTTTAAAAACTTTATTTACTTTACATACAACAATAGTTTAGTTATATAATATAGAATTATAGAAAGAGACATTCTAAAAACGTTAAAATGTATGACTGGCACGCGAAACCTTACATTAGAGTGAATAAATGAAGACTCGGCACACCACTTCTGAAAGGCTGCCGACCGCTGCATTAATAAATAAATAGCATTCTGTAGTCAAACTTCAACACCTTTCAATGAGGAGTAGGAATGGATGTAGCTAGAGGCAGGCCTGAGTTCTCCCCCTGAATGCTAGCATATGTACTCTTGTATGTGTTTTTTGTCATGTTGTTTAGTCTTTTGCATAGATTGTTGTTTTAAATAATTGTTGGGGGCCTGCAGCCTTTGATAGGTGCCCCTTTATATTTAAATCCAAATAAGTAGTCTGCAGCCATACTAACAAAAGGCTGTGATGTTCTACATAACACTTTGGTAAGAGACACTACATTACCATATATAAAATCTCATAGAAAATCACTGAGCTGCCATTTCTATTTCACAGGAGTAATAAGATAAGCAATAACCATGAAGGATTATATACTTTTATAGATTATAAGTACTGTGCCCTAGTAGACCAGAATATTGTACATTGAAAGAGGGGCCTGGAAGGAGTTTAAATTGTCATATTTACTCATCCCACAGACTGTGAACAGGTGTTGCAGGAACAAAAGTGGTATTATATATGAAATAGGTCAGAGGCTGTTACTTTCCCTGATTTTAGTCCTACGCCCCAAGCCAGAAGAAAATAACTATAAGGTACTCTAAGCAGCAGTTTATGGCAGAATATACCCTCCAGAGATACTGTTTCTAGCTAACTTGAACAAAAGTAGACCTATTTTAATATGGGGAAGGAAAATGGAGTTTATTCACCTCTAGGAGATTCTCAGAGTTAGAAGGGAAACAGTTATGAATGAGAACTATAAACCTACAGAAATTCTCTGTACTATGTAGTTTGGCTTTTGAATGTGTTGAGGGTTTGTCTGTTTCACCTTTTCCTTTCATATTATTATATACTTGTGGTCATTCATAAGCAAAGTTTGGATAGTAGTTTCCTTCTACATTGTTAGAACTAAGAAAGCGGATGAATTAGGTTGTTAACTTAATGCGTTCCTGTCCTGTTTTCTTTTAACTCACTCTGATTACAGATAACTATATAAACTGTGAAATTGCATCTATGAAACAATCAAACTATAGACAACAAGCCCTCTCCTATTACATTCTGACCTCTTTCCTCATCTGTAGTACTGGTAGTTGTTGCTTCAATTATTTATGTGGCTTAGGACGAGATGCTAAGATCTCAATAATATAGACCAAAACTATTCTGCTGTGCTGTTCAAAGCATTTCCAATCAGCTAAGGAAACAGTCTTTAGTTATAGAGCTGGTGTGCTGTGACTATGGCTTATCATTCTAACCAGTATGAGCTCATTAGTTCCTGGTGTCCGCCTGTCTGTCCTTCAACTTACATTTAACTTGTAAGATCTTGAGGCAGAGGTTCTTTGTTATCTGTTTATAGTTCCTAGCACAATGCTACCATAAAAAAATAATAATCAGGCTGGTGGTGTAGGCAGCAGAACCCTAGTGTACTGGGTTTTCATGTTTCTGCTCACTATTCCTGTGTTTGGAGGTTAGAGCCAGGGGGATAGGGTGGGCTGTGAGTCACAAGATATGGGTTTATAGATTCCAAGACCAGACTGGTCTATTGTGATAATCTAATCTAACCTCCTGTATAACACAGGTTATAGAATTTCCTCAAAGTAATTCCCATAGCATAGACTTGAAATTAGACAAAGGTTTCTAACCATTAAAGGAGTGAAGTTCTGGAACAGCTTTCCAAGGGGAGTAGTGGGGGCAAAAGACATATCTGGCTTCCAGACTAAGCTTGATAATTTTATGGAGGGGATGGTGTGATGAGCGAGCCTAATTTTGGCAATTAATTCATCTTTGATTATTAGCAGGTAAATATGTCCAATGCTCTGTGATGGGATGTTAGATGGGGGAGGAGCTGAGTTACTACAGAGAATTCTTTCCTGGGTGTTGGCTGGTGAGTCTTGCCCACATGCTCAGGTTTAACTGATTGCCATGTTTGGAGTCAGGAAGGAATTTTCCTCCAGGGAAGATTGGCAGAGGCCCTGGAGGTTTTTCGCCTTCCTCTGCACCGTGGGGCACGGGTCACTTGCTGGAGGATTTTCTGCACCATGAAGTCTTTAAACCATGATTTGAGAACTTCAGTAACTCAGACATAGGTTAGGGGTTTGTTACAGGAGTGGGTGGGTGAGATTCTGTGGCCTGCATTGTGCAGGAGGTCAGACTAGATGATCATAATGGTCCTTTCTGACCTTCAAGTCTATGACTCTCTGTTAGAAAAATATCCACTCTTCACTTAAAAATTGCCAGTTATGGAGAATCCACCACAACCCTTGCTGAATTAATCCAATGGTTAATTACCCTTGTTAAAAATTTACACTTTATTCCCAGTCTGAATTTGTCCAGCTATTGGATCATGTTATACCTGTCTCTGCTTGATTGAAGAGACCTTTATCAAATATGTGTTTCCCATGTAGGTACTCAAAGACTGTTATCAAACCACCCCTTAACCTTCCATTTGTTAAGCTAAATAGATAGACTAAAGGAGCTCAATCACTATAAATCCTGTTTTCTAATCTTGTCCTCATTCTTGTGGTTCTTCTCTAAACCCTCTCCACTTTATCAGCATCTTTCCTGAATTGTAGACAGAACTGGACACAGTATTTCAGCAGCGGTTGCACCAGTGCCAAATCCAAAGGTAAAATACTCTCTCTACTCCTAGTTAAGATTCAACTCAGGCACTGGTTCACTGGTCACTTTATTGGCTGTGCTTCTGTTTTCCCATCTGTAAAATGGGGCTGATAATGCTTACCGATCTTTGTAAAGAGTCTTGAGATCTTTGGATGAAAAGCAAACTGCAAAGAATTATTATTACTCCAGCGTCCCAGAAGTGGAGGGAAGCACTAGATTGATGGCTAGTATCCCAGAGACCAGTGGCCTAGTTAATGCCTGCAACCTAAATTTTTCAGTTATGTGCTACTGTCAAACCATGTGATAAATACTCCTTCACTGGAGCTATAGTATGGACAAGCAGATGAATAATTGGGTTTAAACAGACTGCTGTGAAATACAGCATAAACTATGACCAATATGAAATGCCTTGACCAAAACTATACCTAGCATTTAAATACTTTGCTTTACTGTAAGATCTCCATTATTTTCCACAATATTATTCTACAATTTAAAATGAAGTTTCTCCAAAGATCAGTCTCCCTCAAAGTTCTGACTAATATTACATTTAGTAAGGAATTCATATAGGAAGAAGTGAATAATTTTAATACCTCAATCCTGTGAGGTTGTGCTTGTGTGCTGTGCCTTAGCTAAAAGACTCCTAAATAAATGGAAAGCAGATAAAACCTATTCAAATTTTTTTTAAAAAAAAGCTTCAGAGTAATTGAAAAATAAATCTTCTACTTTCATTAAACAGCATCCCTATAATCTTAGGTATGAAAGCTTCTTTATTTTCAGAGCCTCCCCTAGCTGATAATATAATTGTCACAAAATGTTGCATCCAAGCTGAAACTTATTTTTATAACCCAGCTATCTGGACCATTTTGATATAATCAGCCAGTAGTTGTTTTGGCCTAAATCTTGATAAAATGTGTGAATGCACGAAGTGCTTTTGTGGTATGGCACAAGCAGTGGCAGGTCCTTGCATTCAAGAAATGCTCCCCTATTTGTTCACAATCCTTCACAGTTTGAAATGAACTCCCATTGAGTGCAGGGAAGTAATTAGCTCCTCTGCTTGAGACAGCAGAGACGAGATTGCAAACAGTGGGAAAAATCTTAATTTGTCTGGCCAACAAAAGGGTATTATTTGGATTTTTAAAAGTCCACAGAGCTGAGCTTTCCAGCTTATAGATGTACGTCGTGAGGGTGGGGAGCCTAACAGGGTGCTGCAGGGATTGAATGTCATGTATGGAAACTCTTGTGAGCTAATTTTTTCAAATGATTAATTCTCAAAACTGAAGTGAAATCTGACTGAAGTAATAGATGGAAGGTGCACACCCTTTAGGTTCTGCAAAAAAAACCACTAATAATGAGCAGAAGCAAGGGAGCTGAGATTTCTTTATCTCAAGAGTCTGCTGTGAGTGACTCAGCCAACGCATTCCCCAGCTGAAACTGAAATCATGAGTAACCAGGAAAGCTCCCTGAAATTCTAGACAGAAGTGTGTCCAATCTGATCAGAGTGGCCATAAAATCTGTGTGAATTGAGACTGAAAAGCTTGACAACATGAACAGTTTTGACAAATGAATGGAAGGGCTGAAAAGACGACAAAGAGATGTGCAAATCAGCTGCAACCCCATGGTGTGGTTGTTGAGAAGAACAGTAACTTCTTTAGTCCTGAAGTTACAAGTGTCAGAATATTGGAGAACATGCAGAGTCAAGTAAGAGTTAAGAATACCCATGTTTGGTGACTCCTCGGAAGCCTGAATTTTAATACCAACCTTGAGCAGTCCAACATAGACACTCTTGAAATAGGTAAGTAGCATGGTCCAGCAGAATGAGCACAGAAATGGGAGTCCCTCTCCTACTGGCTCACCGTGTGACTTTCTGTAGCTCTCTGCCTCCGTTTGCCCACCTTAAAATAGGCAATCATAGAGTTACCTGGCCCAGGTATCAATTCATTAATGTGCATACCGAGCTTTGAAGATGTCATGTGCTAAATCTACTGACAGGAAATGCAGCTCAGAAACCCATTTTGGGGACTCGCTGTGGCTTTCAGATCTGGAGACAAATACAGCATTTACAAAGCTGCCAGACTGAAGTGCGCTTTTACCTCAAAAGGACAGAAAACCTTGTCTCTTCCCAAAGTACAACCAAACAAAAGAGAGAAAGTTAAAACAGACATCTGGCATGAAGGAACAGATGCAGCTGTCCAGTAATAGGCACTATATAGTATCACTTGGCTAATAGCCAAAAGTCCTTCTTTTCTGCAAGTCCAGTGCTACCAACTTTGTTTCAAAAATTAAAATAAAAAAAAAAACAAGCAGATGAGATGGATACTTAATTATAATACTGGTGGGCACAACAGCCCTTTTTCCTAAAAGACTTTTCTTTCCTAAATTACTTTGTGTGAGTACTGTGTATCTAAATACTCCTATGTGAAAAATGCTCATTGTGTTGATTGTAAACTAACTTCTTTAAAATGTTCATTATAGGTCAACCTAAATATTATAATAGATGTGATTCTTTTTATTTGCCTTTCAATAGACAGTAAAGGCCTGATTTTTAAAGTGCCTAAAGATGCAGCTAGGTCTTCAAGGACTTTTGAAAATCCCCTATCTGCATCTTCAGGTGACTAAACACCATTAAAAAATCTGGCCCTGAGCGAGAGAAGCCTGCTTCCCCTCTCAGCTACATTAGGTTTACACCACTGTAATTTCATGGACATTAACAGTTACTCCTGAGCTATACCACTGTAATGTAAAAAAGAATTAGGCCTCTGTCTGTATTTTGTTTTGTGGGGCTTGATACTCAGGTAGCTAAATGCCAAATCCATCCCTGAGGGTCACTGTCAGGCTTTATACAGAAAACATCTCTGAGGGAATTTTGAGTCCATAAAGCAATGAATGGATTACACTAATCTGTATGTTTAACAGATATAATACAGTTCTCATTGAATTACTAATCCAATTGTGATTTAATGCAAATCACTAATATATTGGAAATATCTGCATTTTATTAGACTTTTACATAGAAGACATAACTATACAAGGCGCAGGCCAATGGAGAATCAGGGTATGTCTACACTGTAATATACGCCCAGGGCTAGTGGGACTCGAGTCAGCTCATGCAGGTTAGAAAAACCTGGGCCTATGCTGATTCTTAACCTGACGTTAAGATTTTTCTAACCAGGGCTCAAACCTGTGGCTCTGACATCCACATTTAAGCATGGAGTCAAGCTAACCAGATTCTCTGGCACCTCAGCCTTTCTGCAGCCCCTCAGCATGCCATTGGACCAAGCTTATATCCCTCTGCTTCCAATATTGGACTTGCTTAACAGCCCTCCCAACCATAACTTCATCAAGGAAATGCTTCCTCTTGGAATGGTCCATGAAGGTATGTTGGGCCAGAGGTGGAGTTCTGGCTGTACAGCAGTCAGCAGAGGTGGAGGGGCCTAAAATAGGACAAGAAACAGAGTTATCGTCTAAAGTAGCTCAGTGGGGTAGCACAGAATTAATCCTTGTGGAATCTCAAGGACATAAAATGTTACATTTCAAAACTGAACCAATATACCAGGTATATTGTGAAAGGGATGTTTCAGCCTATAGATCAGGGGTCAGCAACCTACCGCACATGTGCCAAAGGTGGCACACGAGCTGATTTTTCATGGCACACGGGGCGGGCTGAGCTGCTCAGCCGGCCGCCGCCCTGGGGTTTCCACCGCTGGCTCTTGCCAGCCATGGTCCTGCTGCCAGTCCCACTCAGCCCAGCAGTGGTGGGCTGAGCTGCTCAGCCCACTGCAGCTCTGGGGTTCCTGCTGCTGGCCCCTTGCCAGCCGGGGTCCCACCCAGCACCCGCTGCTGGCCTGGGGAAAGGAACACCAGGCTGGCAGCGGGCTGAGACCCCAGCTGGCAGGAGCCGGTGGTGGAAACCCCAGAGCTTTGGCGGTCAGCCCCCCACTGCTCTGGGGTTCTGGCTGCTGGCCCTTTGCCAGCAGGGGTCCCCTCAGCCCCACTCACCTTGCTTCCAGTTGGAGTTCCAGCACAGGCCCCCTGCCAGACAGGGTCCAGGCTTCTGGCCATACTCTACCCTATCAGCCACCAGCTGCACTCACCTCAGCTGTGGATCAGGGGTTCCAGCCACTGACCTTCTGCCAGCCTGTTATCAACTTAACTCAGAAGCCTGTTTGCAGCTTAAAGTATCTAAATAGGTGCTACCAGACATTGGAAAACTCAGCAAGGAAAAGCAAGGGCAAGGATCACACTAAACTACTAAGATCTGAATTTTAATTTAATTTTAAATAAAGCTTCTGAAACATTTTGAAAACCTTGTTTACTTTACATATAACAGTACTTTTGGTTATACATTATAGACTTATAGAGAGCCCTTCTAAAAAATGTTCAAATGTATTACTGGCCCTCGAAGCCTTAAATTAGAGTGTATACATGAAGACTCGGCACACCACTGCTGAAAGGTTGCCGACCTCTGCTATAGATGCTCTCCAGATACATCCCATAGGTGTAGTTTGACTGCTATAGTTGGAGGACACGTGCATGCTGAGACCAGTTTCCTTGGCTCACTGGCTCTCTCCCCTCACCTGGAGTGGTAGCTGGGCCGTGGATGCTCAGGGTGGGGGGGATGAGCCAGCTTAATGGGGGAGCCTGTTACTGCTGGCAGCCACTCTAGCACGGCCTGCTATGTCACTCTGCTGGTGCTGCTGTGGCCACCTCCCTACTGGAGCTGCTGCAGAGGGCACACCACACGCTGGGCTCCTGCTTCCTATTCCCATATCCCCTTCTCATCTCCCTGCCCTATCCCACTATTTTCTCCACACCACTCTTCCCCCAACCTCATCCCATCCCCCTTGCTCTGCCCCCCTACCATGGGCACTCACCATGGTACAGGAAACAGGCAAGCACTAGAACCAAAGAGACGATGTCCAGCTGCCAAGGCAGCGATGCAGAGCACAGAACAGCCGCCCCCTCCATTCCCTGTGAGCTGAAAGGTGTGTGTGGTGCAGGGAGCAGGTGCAGCATGGGAAGGACAAAGCCCTCATCCTCCTCTTCCACTCCCTCCCCCAGAAGGCCCCAGCAGAGCAAACCCTGCAGGGGAGCTTGGCCCTCAGTCAGCATAATTTGTGTGTAGTCAGCAGCAGGGTTAGACTTGAGTGAGTCTGAGCCTGGGCTTACACTGAGTGAAGACATGCCATCAGTTCCTATATTCTTATCCCCAGACCTATACAGCTATGTAATTTTTGTGCAGTTCTACAGCACCACAGAAAATGACATCTGAAAAAGTATGATCAGCTTCTTGTGCATAACTGGACCCCCTATTTTAATTGCATATAATGTCATAACTATTTTTTTTTCAAATTCACACACATAGTTCCTGTTCATTCATATTTTGGCTGAATGATATGGAGACTGCAGTTCTAGGTAAAAACTGTTTAATTCTCATTAATGCCAATCTCATTTACAATTCTGGTATCCAGTGGTTAGAGCACTATCCTAGTACTTAGGAAACCCAGGTTTAAGTTCCTGCTCTACTGAGACTTCTTGTGTGACGCTAGCAAGTCACTCAGGACACGTCTACATGTGCAGCGGCGCAGCTGTACTGAGGCAGCTGCAGCACATCTGGTGAATACGCTATGCTGAGAGAGCTTGCCCATCAGCATAAGAAAATCACCTCCACGAATGGCAATCGCTGTGTTAGCAGAAGGTCTCCCACTGACATAGGGGTGTGCACACAAGTGCTTTTGTCAGTTACTTTTGGGGGGGGAATGGACTATTCACACCCAAATAACACAAGATATGCCAACAAAGGCTGTAGTGTAGAAATAGCCTTAGTCCCAGTCCCACTGAATGCAATGGGAGTTAGTCAAGTAGGTACTTTTGAGGATCTGGGTCTTAACCTCTCTCTTCCTCAGTTTCCCATCTATAAAATGGAAATAACACTCCACTATTTTACAGCTGTATTGTGAGAATATATACATTAAAAGATTTGAAATACTCAGATTTACAGTAATTGGGGCCATAGAAAAGTACCATAGATAGATAAAATACATCAGTAAATGAAAGATTAGGATGCCCTTTCTGAATTTGACATGAATGAAGCACATGATAAACAAAAATATGTACTTAGTTACGTGTACAGGGTAAAAATTGATCACATTTGGTAGATGCAGTTGGATCTACACAGAGAGACCTGCCAGAATAAATCGCAATAGATAAGGGATTGATCCTGCCAGTTTAGTCCCTCTCTCCCTCCTTCTCTAATTGTGAAGATATACATCTGAATGATGTCACGGCAGTGTAAGAAACAAAGGCAGGATACTGTATATATAAAGATGAATCTCCCCCCACGATAAAGATTGTGATGTAATGACATCTCACACTAAAATACTAAATAGATCATATGTAAAAAAAGTTCACAAACAATTTAGAGGACCATGAGAAATAGAAAAATTATGGAATTCGAGTGAAATTTAGCTACGGAAAATCTCTCTGAAAAGTGGAAAGTATCGCAGCTTGTTGGGGTTCCTCCCCCACTCCCAAAGATAGGCAGCAAAATTAGCTAGGAAAGAAGTGGTTGAATTAGCTTGAACTCTTTAACTTTAATGAGTTCAATGAGGCTAGACAAAGACACAGAAAAGTTGCACATTGCCATATACAATACAGTAAACAGAGTCAAGTTTTCTACCTGAACCAAAGAAATGTAACTAACTATTACTATAACATGCAGAGTTCACTGGTTAATATACATAAACTGAGCATACTGTTACTAGGTTACACTTCAATCAGATATTTTTAATCTTATAGTGGCTGATGATGGGAAAAGATCCAAGGCAGGATGTGTGTGACATAAAACCACAAACACTGAAAAGCACATTAATATTTAGCAGCCTTTCTAAAGTATCAAATTTTGTCCTACTTTATTATGTAGGAATAAAGCAGGAATAATTCAAAACCTGTAGAGTTAATGGTACTTCAGACACTGGAGCCGTGCCTAGTTGTTCAAACATTAGTGGTTCCCTCAACTTAAGAAGTGCTCACAAAAGACCTGAGTTTGCACTCACTACCTGCTCCAAATTCCCTTTTAAGTGTGCTGGCCTATTTAGCAATCTCTAATGCAAAATGAAAGCTCTAGGTATGCTGTGAATAAAGGATCAGGCCCCAAATTTGTGTTTTTCTCCCCAGCATAACTGTGGCTGAGTTATAAGGAATTAGTTATTACTCCACTTGTTTTAGCAGAAACCAGATTACAAATTAGATTGAAACTTTAACTTTCCTGACCTAAATGCTCTAGTAGTAGTAGCAGTTTGATTTTAGGAATTATTCTATGGTAACAATATTTATATTACTTAAATATGAGACAAAAATGGTGGTGTGTCTTCTTAATGAAACCCTCATTTTGCAGAGTAGTTGCAGTGGGGAAGATATGGAAAGTATGAGCTTCTACACCGATCCTCAGCCTCACTCTTAGAGCATGCTTTAAGCTTCTGAAGGAGTCCCTATTTGCAGCCTACCATGTCCACACTGCCAACTTCCAGTTTTGAGACTCTTGAGGAACAATTAATCTATTCATCCTCTTTAGGGCAAGAATGGCAAACACTTCTCTTGCCTTTGTCATTACTGCTGCCTTAGCAAAAGGTTGGGACAGAGACTTCTTTCCAACCACAATACAGACAGCCATAAATGAAATATCTTTTATATTTCTTTGGAGATGTGTAATTGTATATGGTTGATGGCAACCAACTATCTCTGGAATCATAGAATAGACACTTTAACTTGCTGATTTTCTTCCACCTTATATGATTAAAACTATGTATAAAAATGCATCTGTCAAAACAGATCTTTCTCTGGCCAGAGTGTATTCCTTTTTTCTTCTATGCCTGACATTCTCAGACATTGGTAGGGGTTCCCGTGCAATGATTCTTTTTTGCTTCCAAGTTCTTCTTGGCTTTGAATGCTCCTGATACCTCAGGGTGAATGGAATCCAGTCGCTGCTCACATTGGAAGGCTGCGAGGAAGGCTGTCCTGTAGTTGTTGTTCATCCAGCCATAGAGAAGTGGGTTAACAAAGGTTGAGCACATGGCAATGACATGAAACACTGTGTAGATTAGCTTGTACTCCTTCAGATCTAACACCTTACTGTCAATATCACTGACAAGCTGGAAAGTGTGAAAGGGCAGCCAGCTTACAGCAAACACCACAACCACGCACACCAGCATCTTAGTGGTCTTCCGCCGCCGATGGTGGTAGTTGTCATTCCCAGCCCCAGGGCTGATATGGTTCTTTAGTTTGGTCCAGATACGGGCATAGGCATAGGAGATGATTACCAGAGGCAAAACGTATTGGATCAGGAGCATAGAGACACTGTAGATGGTGCCATAGTTGAGTTGCCCCTCACCAGGCCACTTCTCAGAGCAGACCACAATCTGGAAATCAGGAATGATCTCAATCAGAGAGTACTCACGGAAGATGGCCAGAGGACTAGCCAGTAGCGCACTGACAGCCCAGGCCACTCCAATGACCAGGAAGCTTATTCGCTTGGAGATTTTGCTCTCCAAGTGATAGACAATGCAGCGGTGCCGGTCCAGGGCAATCACAGTCAAGGTAACAGTAGACACGTGCACTGCAAGGCCCTGGGCATAAGGCACCAGGTGGCACAGCACTGGGCCCAGCTTCCATTCTCCCAACAGTGTGTAAACTAAGGTGAAGGGCAAGCACAGCGTATTCACCAGCAGATCAGCTACAGCCAGATTGGCAATGAAAAAGTTAGTCACCGTGCGCATGCTCTTGAACTTAATGACCACATGGATCACCAGGGAGTTGCCCATCACACCCAGCAGGATGATGAAGCAATAGGCAATGATGAGGACTATCTGCACCTCGACCAGGTTGGTACTGTCTTTCAGTTCTGGTTTGGGGTCAGATGCCAGCTCACTGGGTGGTGTGGTGAGGCCTGGCAAGTATAGCCTGGTGTACAGCTCCATTTTCACTTCATTTGTGCTGTTCTTTTCACCCAGTACTCCTATAGGGCCCATGGTTGCAGCTAACTGGACTACTCCAAAATAAACAGTGGAGCTGCCTCTGAAACACAGCGAAAAACACACAGCAAATTGGAGTAAACCAAAGACTGTGTATGCAGACTTCACTTGAAACATACAAAAAATTAAAGTTAAATTACAATAAACTAAGTAGAATTAACAGTAGGATTTTTTTAGTTAATAAAGTGTGGTTTCAAAAGAAGCCTAGACTTTCAGATGAGTGACAGTATCATCTGAAGTTACAATAACTAAATTAAGACCACAAGAGATATTTGGTTAGGCTGTGGGGCATAAATGCCACTGACTGGGTTCAGCAAGAAGTTTCCCCAAAGTTACAGTATTTCCTTCCTCTGAGGCTAGGGGCATTGGCCACTACCAGAGGCGAGATACTGGACTTCAGAAGATGGGCCAATGATCTGTTCCAAGATACACTTGGTACATCCACACTTTCTCACTCATTCATTTGAAGCCCAATCCTTTAATCTTTACTCAGACATAACTGGCATCCCTAGCCTCTGTTTGCCAGAAGCTGGATTGGGTGACAGGGCATGGATCACTTGACAATAACCTGTCTGTTCATTCCCTTTGGGGAACCTGCCATTGGCCACTCTCAGAGGACAGGATACTGGGCTTGATGGACCGTTCTTATGTTCCTGCTGAAAAACTGAGATACAGCTCAAAAGCAGTTTGAAGACAGCGGAGTATATTTACTTGAGCAAAGGAAGGATTTGGATCCTGCTGAGCAACACCTCCTTTGTCATAAACTAATAACCCAAACCATTATTGACTTTTGCACAAAACTGCCATTGATATCAATGGGAATTCTACAGGTGGATCTGTAGATCTGTGGATCAATACAGCCCTATGTAAACACAACGATCTTCCAAACTTTCCTCAAAGTATTTTCAATATTCAAGGTTTTATTCATATATTCTTGGCCAGTAAATACAAACCTGCTGCTCTAAACCATTAGGGCTACTTCCTGACATTTTTCTTTAAGAAAGCCAGTATCACAGGGCAGCTACAAACACCACTTTAACTGCACACCGCAATAAGAAGCAGAATAGCTGAAAAACATTACTAATGTTCTGGATTGTCTATGTAACCCATTAACTTCTAATTTAAACCAAGAAATAAAAAGTATGTAACGTTTCTTTTATTATAGAAGAATACCACCATTTTTCTCAGAGGAAGTTGCCAACCAAGTTTCTGACTACAGTGAAAGAGAACAGCAGGTCACATTCTCCTCCCTTTGAGGATAATGGAACTTTTGGCACTGATATCAAAATCATATTGTTGTCTTCCTTGCACCTATTGAGCCAAATTCTACTCAGCTACACCAATGCAACCCTATGATTTCAACAAGCGTGCATGGATATAACTGAGTGCTCTATATTTAAAGCATTTTAATGTTGGTGCTCTGTATTTGGTGTTCTGTAATTAAAGCATTTTAGGGTTAATTTGTAATTTGCACTATAATACTGTGCAAAGTGAGTAAGGACAAGTAAGGGCCGTAAAGCTAATTCTATGTGAGCTGCCCAGATCGATGAAAGAACAAGTGGGCACTATGCACCTGCTTACTCCTCCTCCTGGAGTAGGTAGGTAGTGTTGGATGGGAATAAGCAGAGCTTTGGCTCTACTCTGCAATGCACTGGACAGCATAAGTGAACCAGTGTGGGGGTGTCAGAATTTGCTGCTGGTAGAGGCCAATTGCAAATTATTAATTCTTCCTTCCTCTCCCACCCCCTACCTTTTCAGAGTTGGGGGAAGCAGAGAAGGAACTGTGCTTCGTAGGGGATGTCTCTGAGAAACAATGCCTCCTGGGATTACTCCTTCACTCCTGTGATGGTGCAAATTATGCCCTACCCCTCAGTCAGGTCTCTGCCTAAAGACATAATTTTGCTATTAATGTCTGAGATTTAATCTTGCTTTTATTTACATAAGGTTTACTCATTTTTTTTTTTTTTTTACTTTACAGGGGGAAAGTGCTTTAACATATAAATGTATGTCTTTGATGGGATTTCTTACACTAGTTGGATTGTCTTTACATTTGCAGTTGTTTCTGGTTATTGGGGTTTGGACACTATATCAGGCATCTACAATTAGTGTTGTCCCCTAACAGGCAACTAGGCCTTCTGTGCTATGGGTGCATCCCATACAATAGCACAAGCAAAATTTGAATGAAGGATCTTGTGGATTAAAAGCAACAGTTTGACTATATGAGCTGAAAAGTAACTTCCTTCAGGCTAAGCTAGTAAGAATTGTGTTATCCTCTACATACTATGCAACAAAAGAAGGTTTAGACCCGATCTACATGGCATTATTCAGATAGCAGCTCATTGGGCTTCATCCTACAACTCTTATTTACATGATCAGTCCCAAGACTTCAGAGACCCTGCTTCCTGAACAAGGGTGGCAGGGCTAGGTCCCTAACTACCATATTTTTTGTCAATATTGTTGAAAAATACAGGTGATGTTTGTATAATCTACAAAGATAATGCTACACAAAACCTCAGAAGTGCCTTTTCCTTCTCACTGTGTCCTGATAACTGAGAACAATCTGTATCTGTTATTACAGTGGAGATTTGATAAGTGTCCAATACTGCTAGACTCCCAAAGATCTCAGAATTATGCATTGGAGAATAGAGTAGCTCATGTTTACAAACAACAGCAGGAGAATTACCGTTTGATGGGGTGCAGGGTTCCAACCCTTTGTATTGTGAGACTTTGGCCAGACGTCGGAGGAAAACATATAAATGGTTTGATAGTGTCCTTTTCTCAAAATATTTCTCTCTATTCCCCTCCCTTCTCCTGCCTCCCTTCACCTTCTTTTAAGCAAAAAAGCAATTAGCTTTCATCCTGCCACTTTTTTTCTTTGTTCCTGTACTGTGTGGAGTTTGCTCCTTTTGAAGGTAGTATTTCTTGTTAACACAGCACAGTTGGAAGAGGACGTTTGAAACTCCAGCAGAGAAGAAATAATGTTTGGTTAACAAATGAGATAAATTGGACAAGTTCTACAATATTAACTTGCACAGCTGGTGACAAATCAAGCTCTCCCACAGTGCTACAGAATCTACACATTTCTCTGATCTATACTATCTACTGTGTCCCCTCTGCTCTGAATCTGTCTGTTCTTTCCCACTGTAAGCCCTTCAGCTGTGATACTGTGTTGATTTGGCAAACTGTTATCTATTGCACAGCATTGTGTGTTGTGATAAATATTTTTTAGAATATCTAATCACTCAGTTCCTTAAGCGCTCTGTACGGAACTTTATATGAATGATGGAATGTAGAGGATTTACAGAGAAGTCATGAGAAAAGGAGAATCAAACGGGAATAATACATTACATTTATAAACAATCTAATCTATTATTAATATTATCATGCATTTGTAAAGCACTTGGAATTTGGCTGAGGTGAACTTAGATATAAAAAAATGTTTAATACATGCATCACATTCCCTAATCTTCATTACAAATCCTCTGTGCACTTTTCTAGGGATGCTGCCCCCTTAGTAATTCATGACCGTCTTGTTCCTCCTGATTAACAGGATCTAAAAATTTGTACTGAAGTCCGAGCCATGCACTGCGTATGTAGGATTGTGCCTATGGAAGATTAAAGACTAAAAGCCAGGGGTCCCTAGTGTGTATTTTTCTACAGTTGGTGAGGTGACATTAAAAGACTGGCGCTGAGCTTGTCACTTTCGCCTGCCCATTTTCAGTCACCCAGCATCTGAAGTTAAAGGCTTTGTTGAGGGGAGCAAGGGCTGCTTACCCCGACTGGCGATGGGCGCTGAGGAGTAGCCAGAGTCAAGCAAGAGCCTCCCTGCTCCTTTGCCAGCCTCTACTGCTGGCTTGGGAAACCGGGGCTCAAACCAGGTCGCCTTGGCCGCTGCTTTCCTGGGGCTGAGCAGCCCGTGCCCGAAGAGGGAAGGAAGGGGGCGAATCCGCCCTGCCACGGCCAAGTCCGGAGAACAAAAGGCTCAATGGGGGGAGGCGGTGACGGGCAGGAATCTCCTACCAGCTGTAGCTCTAACGCGGCTCTGTCCCCCGGCCCCCTCCAGACTTACCGAGCCAGCTGCGCGCGGCGCCTCTCTCCGCCGAGCCGCGCCCGGGCAGCGATGCGCCGCTCTGGCGGGAGGCGAGCGGGCTCGCTCAAAGTTTGGCGCCGCCGCCCAGCGCCCGCATCTCCGGACTCCGGCTGCTCTGCTGCCAGTGGGGACTCGGGGCGGGGCGGGAGAGCGGCTCACCTGGCAGCGCCGCGGGTGCCCCGCGCACCGTGCCTGCAGCCAGCCCAGCTCGGGCGGCCTCGCGCGCGCGGGGAGGGGGCGGCTCCGCCCCAGCTCGCTCCGGGTCACGGGTTGTGGGGGCTGCGGGGATGCCGGAGCCGGCTACTGCAGGGGCGGGGCGCTGTGTAACAGCTGGAATCCCTTGGATTTGGGACTGAACCGAGCCCCCCAATCTACCCCACTGGGGGCACCTGCCTGGCTAGCGATGCTGTGTAGCGGGGCTCGCTACACCCTAGAAACTAGGGCCAGTCATGTCCCATGCTGCAAACACTCAGCTCCAGCGGGTGAGCCCTGGCAAAGCGTGTCACCCCCCCGCCCCCCAGAGGCGCTGGAACAGTTTGTACAGTGGCGGTGTGGAGAGCCACTGACCCACACTGTACACCCTGGATATAAGGCAACCACTTCAAGCCACTGGGTGCTGCTGCACCCCTAGTTGCAACACCGATGCACGCCCCTCCCCTCCAGCAATCTTACCTCTAAAATAAATGTGGCTTCTCCTCACCCGCCAACAAAAGCCAGTCCCAGCTCCATGTGGGCACTTTAAAGGCACTTTGCAGCCTGGAAGGGAAAAAAGAGCAAGTCAGGCCCCAGATCCCCAAAGGCACTAGGAGTTAAGCACCTACATACCTTTGAGGAGTTGGGCCCAGGTGCTGGATGTAGGGTTTTGTAGGGCTGTTGCCTCAGAATTCATTGGTATCTGGAGTATGAGCAGCTAACCCTATTCTCTGTCCAGGGCCTGGGAACTGGGACCAAAAATCAGTTGGGGGGAGGAGAATTCAGATAGCCCAAGTGCCCCTTTGTCTCTTCTGAGGCAAGGGCGGCTCCAGGCCCCAGCACACCAAGCACGTGCCTGGGGCGGGAAGCCACAGGGGGCGCTCTGCCAGTCGCCGCGAGGGCAGCAGGCAGGTTGCCTTCGGTGGCATGCCTGCGGAGGGTCCGCTAGTACCGTGGCTTCGGAGGACTTCCCGTAGGCTGCCGCCAAATTCGCGGGACCGGGGACCTCCTGCAGTAAGCCGCCGAAGGCAGCCTGCCTGCCGTGCTTGGGGCAGCAAAATACCTAGAGCTGCCCCTGCTCTGAGGGTCCGTCTCTGGTGATTGGGAGGAGTGGGGGAGAGCCTGAAGGGAGGCCAGGACTGCCTCTCCTGGCAGTCGCACTTTGTTTACTCAGGAAACAAATGTTTTAGAATTTTTCTTGGCGGGGAATAAAAGCTGCATTATAAGAAATTGTTAGCTAATGTGCTAAATAACCCATTCTGACAGTCTAGTATAGACAACACAGAGTATGCATTTAACATGTGCTAGCTGGTCAAGTCAAAGCCTGGAGTTGTACAACATGCTGGAAAATGCACTAGCTAACACCTTCAACTAACAGACCTTTAAATCCCAGTCAAAACTAACCCTTAGGGCAACTTCGAGCTCCCTAGCTGGGCTCACTGATCCAACCTCCTTCTCTACCACACCACTCTCCTCAATGTAGTGAGGAGGGTACTACTCAATGGGAACAATAAATATGTGTAGCATGTCATCAGATTTAATCAAAATGCAGCCAACATTGAGGGCAGGTGAAATATTAAACTGGATTTAATGGTCTTAATCATTTACCTTTTTCAAGCTAATCAAATATGAGAAACAGTTATGAAACACAGGCCATGTAATTTAAATTAGCTTGTTCACTATTGATTGTTTTAGAATTAAAAGACATAGCAGTGTGTGTATAATAGGTGTATAATGAGCATACTGCTAACTGTTGCTCCCACATTGGCTTGATGATTTTCTCATCAACCAATGCAGATTTTCTCTTACACTGTTCTACTTTTAGTAGGAAATGCATATGCTTTCAGGCACAACTGAAAATATATGTGGCAAAATTTTCCTATAAATAACAGGAAATATTATGGTCTGTTAGGGAGCTGCCTCAAAACCCAAGCACTGATAGCAGAGAGAGTCAGTAGTCTGGACCTGTTGCAGAACATATAATATCTACTGAGTCTCTGCATATAAAACAGTCCTGAACAACTTTCTTTGTGAGTCCCTGACTTATAGCCCATAAAACACCAGTGGTCCATTCTCACGGTATAGATCACAATGTCGTAATGTCATATATGAAATAATGAGCTACTTGACATCTCAAGGCATCATATTTAAGACAAAGAATGAGATGTAGCTATGGATATGTTAAACTTCGCATAGTTACTGAGCAAAAGAAGGCTAACATAGACAAAGTCCGTGAAGCTTGTTACAATGCAGACCATATTTACGGAAAAAGTGTTGGTAGATGTAGCTAAGCATGTCTTAAGTATACTTTGCGGTAGATCTGAGACCACCAGAGCATGGAAACTTCAAAGACTATTTTATCTATAAACTGTTCAGTGTAGTTTTTTGTGAACTAGGGATTATATTATGGCTCCATGGGGGAGATTTACAAAGCTTTCTGTAGAAACTAAAATCACTGGGGGGAAGGGTCTCCGAGGCTGATTCCTCCCTTTAAGGGGAAATGGGGCCAGCTTCACCTGTTGCATAATTAAATCCCAGCCTGAGAGGATGGGACTAAGGGAATCAAGTTTAAGAGGGCCTGCAAACAAAGGCCCCAAACTGAATAAAGGGTCAGCCTGAACTGAGTTAGAGGCTTGATCCAACACTTGATATGAAGCTTTAACTAAAAGGGTAAACCCTGCTGGAAGGGTTTGAAGGACTTTAAAACCTACCATGGTCTCCATATGGAAGACGGGTGGCACCTGGTAAGCTTAGTGTGTATGTAAACTGTTTCTTAGTTTATGCAATGTTTTCTCTGTAATGCTTCTATCCCAAGTAAGTGTATTGTGCCTTGTGGAGGCTGGCTGGTTGATGGTAAACCCTGTCATTGTCCATGAGCAGTAACAGGACAGCAAAGTCTGAAGTAACCTCAGACTTGCTAATGTGATCACAATGAAGAGTAGGAGGAACTGCAGCCTAAATTCCTGGTCAGGAGAGAGTGATATGAAATCCTACCCTAAGAAAGGTAGTAGCTACAGTCTGAAACTGCAGTGGGGTGTCCTCAAGGAGCACACAAATGGCTTAGAGATGAAGTTACATCAGAACTGTGTGTGACAGAGTGTGAATACAGAAGTATGTTCTAACTCTATTGTAATAATCTTTGTACAAAGTATGCCTTGTAAGGGATCATTTGAAAACTCATAATTTGCTGGTCAGTATTGTCCTGATAAAATGCGTGGCATGGCATATGGGGTTACAAGATTTTCCTGCATGATGTTAAGCATGCATGTTCAGAACTGACATAGCATCAAACTGGTCAAACAGGCCTGTCTTGAGCGAAGACTGTATGTATGCCTTAATTTCCATTTAAGAAGGAGATGGAGTCATCAAGCAGGAACCTGGCTGGAAACATGTGGTGAGAAATTTTTCTTGGATCTAATATTTTGTTAAGTTAAAGTACTTACTAATGTGTATCTTTATTTGTGTTGTAATCATTTCTGACCCTTATGCCTCATTACAGGCAGTCCTCGGACGTACGACACAGTTGGTTCCTGAAAATTGTGTTGTAAGTCGAAACGTTGTAACTCGGAACCACAAACCATTCCATTGCGGGACCTAGCATCGTAAAGTCAAAACCAATTGTCATAAGTCGAATCAGGTTGTCAATTCAGAAATGTTGAAAGTGCCATTCACCGTAAGTCAAATGTCATAAAATGGAGGACTGCCTATACTTGTTCTTACTTAAAATCACTTTGTAGTTAATACACTTTGTTTTATTATTTTATGTAATCCAGTGGGTTTAAACTGAAGTGTCTAGGTAACTCCATTTAAGGCAATCAAATACCATATTATTCCCTTAAAGGAGTAACAAACTTATTATTTCTGAATGGTTCAGGAGAGAGCTGGGCCATACAGGACAATTTCAGGGGGGAAATCTGAGACTAGGGGTATGTTGGCATCATCCTTAAGTATAATCAAGGCTGCCAAGAGCCAGGGTGTAATTGGCAGGCCTTAGTTACACACAGACACTCAGGCTATAGCTTGCATGCTGGAAGGCTGTTTGTGAATGGCTCAGGTGGGAGCTACTTCAGCAAGACATTGCAAGGTATCCTGGGTCTGGATTGCATGCCAATATGTCACAGTGTGCTGTACCTGTTTAATGAGTCTCAGCTTTTAAAAAAGCTATCCCAGCAAACTCCGTCCTGCCTCAGTTTTGCCTGAGGGAAGACCAGATGCTTCTGTAAATATCTCAGAATTTCACTGTCTCACTGAAGCAAAGGAAAGTCCCTTGCATGCTTACAGTATTATCCAGGTTACACTCATGGTGCAGCAGTTACTTGATAAGGCTCATTTTATTTGTGAATTCGTAGCATAAACTGTATTTCTGCACCAAGTAAATACTACCACTGCTATAGCAACAGGTTCTGATCCTCTTACTCTTGCTGGGTACATCTTAATATCTGTGACTTCAATGGCACTCATCATTGTCATAAACAGATAGCTAAGGGTTAATGTTCTTTTACCTGTAAAGGGGTAACACCAGTAACCTGAAACACCTGACCAGAGGACCAATCAGGAAACAAGACCTTTTTCAAATCTGGGTGGAGGGAAGTTTGTGTGTGAGTTTTTTGTTCTTTGTCTTGTGTCTGACCCTCTCGGCTATGAGAGTGATTTTTCTGTCTCCTGGCTTTCTAATCTTCTGTTTCCCAGTTGTAAGTACAAAGAGATTGTTTGTTTGTTTGTTTGTTTGTTTGTTTTTTCTTTTGTATTTTACATGTGTGTAGTTGCTGGAGTGTTTTGAATTGTATTCTTTTTGAATAAGGCTGTTTATTCATATTTCCTTTAAGCAATTGACCCTGTATTTGTCACCTTAATACAGAAAGACCATTTTTATGTATTTTTTTCTTTTTATATAAAGCTTTCTTTTTAAGACCTGTTGGAGTTTTTCTTTAGTGGAATTGAGTTTGCAACTCACCAGGGAATTGGTGGGAGGAAGAAGTCAGGGGTGAAAATCTCTGTATGTTAGATTTACTAAGCCTGACTTTGCATGCCCTCTGGGTAAGGGGAAAGAGAGATTAGATATCTCGGTACTTGTGTTTTCCAGGACTGGAAACAGAGAGGGTGGAGTCCCTCTGTTTAGATTCACGGAACTTGCTTCTGTGTATCTCTCCAGGAACCCAGGGAGGGAACACCTGGAAGGGAGAAGGGGAAGGGAAATGGTTTATTCCCCTTTGTTGTAAGACTCAAGGAATTTGGGTCTTGGGGTCCCAGGGAAGGTTGTTGGGGGGACTAGAGTGCCCCAAAACACTCTAATTTTTTGGGTGGTGGCAGCTTTACCAGGTCCAAGCTGGTAACTAAGCTTGGAGGTTTTCATGCTAACCCCCATATTTTGAACGCTAAGGTCCAAATCTGGGAATATGTTATGACAATCATAGAGAAGACTGGTCCTGAAAACCCAAAAACAATTGAAAGTGCACAAAAAAGCCTGCGTTTAAATAAACTATGTAATTAATTTCGGTCAGATCACAACACTCTTATTCTCAGCAGTTATTCACACAGATAGTCCCTCAGATATTACTGATGACAATGTTCACTCAAATAGGAATAACTGATGGCCAGCGTGAGGAAGGGTTTGGCCTCAATTTGGGGTGATGTATGAGCCATTGCTTTTGACTTCTGCACCCCTTGTATGTAGACTATATTTGTAAATGGGGTGTAATTGCTTCTGAAAATGTTATCCATAATGCTTAAAATGGGATCTCAGATTTTAAAACTATTTAAATAAAGTATCATGAATTATCCCACACCCTGGTTGCTAGATAACGGGCCCAATCCAGTTTTCACTCAGGCAAAATTCCCAAATGAAGATGGGGGGGGGAATTTTGCCGGACTAAAAACTGCTAGATTAAGGCAACAAAATGTTATAAACTTTTTCAAGCATTTGACTGTACATTACCCCACTGGAAGGCAAAGCTAAGTCATGTGGAAACAGAAAATAGTTCTTGTCTTGTCATGGCAGATTACCCACTCTAGCACTTTAAGTGCAGAAGGTGGGGGCCCACAAGGATTCTAAAAATTAATACTTGCCACTTTGGGCTTGTATTAAACTCTCAAGGTTACTGCTTTTATCTGACCTTGGATTTGTAGATGCTGCCACCACCCAAGAAGGCGCACTTGGGAATTCCTTCCTGTCAGGGTATCTTTTCACAGACACACCCTCCGGGGAAGAGCTAAGAAGAAAACAAAGGAAATTAGCCATTGCACAACCTCTTAGGACACAAAAATCCGATTTTGGTCTTAAAGGTAAATTTCATTAATAATAATATAAAAAAGAAAATATATCTGGACTTAGGCATTTGCTAGATTAAAAAAAAATTACAACAATTAAGCACCAAGAATAGCTCTCTTGAGGTCCAGCTTAAAGTTTACAAGCAAAACAAGAGCACCTGGGGTTAACACAGACGAATCCACAAGCCATAAAGAAATAAAAGGGATAAATCTAATCATGACTTCCTAGACGTTTCCTGATCTACTTACATATCCGGAGTTTTTGATGAGTAGTTCTAGGTATGGTACTGATATCTCTTTATACGTGGGCCAAGCTTCTCACAGCTTCATGTCTGCCTCTCCCCGAGAATAACAGAGACAGACAGACAAAAGGGGAGTCTTGTTTTAATTTTAGAAAGTTATAGCCTTCCCATTGGCTCTTTTGGCCAGATGCCCACTCACTTCCGTTTACCTATGCAGAGCAGTGAGACTTATTAACCCTTTACAGCTAGAGTAATTAGAGAACAGCTACTAAGAGGGATTTTATAGATACTGGCTGGCTGAGCGTCCCCCTCTCCATCCATTTATCACAGGGCTTTACTGATTTTTTTGGTTAGATTAATTAAGGAGTGTAACATTTTTATAACCATTATATCTTTCAATGTTAATTTACAGGAGAACATAAAAGAAAAAAAATGAGTGCTTTAAATGTAAATGATTTATAAAGTTTATGCTAACAGAGAGAGGTATTTTTAATGAGGAATTCAGCATGCAATGTAGTGGAAACCTTCAACAGATTTCTTGAAATATGATGCTTCAGAAATCAAAGAAGTGCATTCTGTTAATTTAAGTGATTTCATGTGTTAAATATTTACTGGTGAAAGGAAACATAATATAGATGAGATTGTAAACTCTTTGTGGTATGGGCCATCTTTTTGTTCTGTCTGTAAATAATTTTCCAAACACAGAACAAAATATTAATGTTACTTGTGGAGTGGCTTGTATGAAATGACTGACTGACTTACATGAAATCAGTCCAGTTCCTATTGTTTTATTTATTTTTATTTAGAATAATGCCAAACTGTACTAGACACCAAAACAAAGAGACTCTGCTGAAGACCTTTAAATAATTTGTCATGATATGACAAACGTCAACTAACAAAGGAGGAGGGCAGGATCAGGGCAACAACAATATGATTGTGCATTTACGTGCAACATGCACCATCCATCTCACAAACTACCAGAGTTGACACAGCAGTCTCAGTAAAGAGGCTAAAGACTGAATCAGCCATGGTGGTTCTATCAGGTCTGCACTGAGCTAGTGTGGGAAAGTTTAAACATTTACTGCCCATTGCATTCTTACTGTACAGACAGAGAGAGGACTTCACTTTCCAGGACTGATGGTCTTTGGAAGTCAGTGGAATTTACCTGCTTATATCAGCAGTGAATTTGGCCCCAGATTAAAATGCTAAAAAATGAATTTGGTAGTTTGTCCTTGGTTTCTGTGTATAGACCATTGGTGTAATTTCACAGAAATGAACGGAGTTACAGCAGAATTTGATTTGTCAGTATCACAGAACCACCACGGTTGGCAGACTTTGTACAGAAAATGCCCAGAATCAGATCATCAGGAGTGCAGGATCAGACCTGAGATACATTGGCAGAGATGAGTAAGGAAGTTTGCATAATGCCTGCTCCCACTGTGCCTTGTTCAAGACAATTTTTTCTTTCACTTACACTAAATTTACTTTAAGATTGGAAAACTATTACACCCATCAGAGCTGAGTGAAATTTTTTGACCAAAAAAACTTTACAGCAAAAAATGCAAATTTAAGTCACTCAAAACACTGAGCAAATTCACATCAATTTTGCCAAACTGTTTTTGGGCTGGAAAACTTTTTAAAAAATTCAAAAATCTGAAACATTTAATTTTGACATTTTCAGAATGAACCATTTCTATTTTTTCTTTCATTATATTAAAAATAATCTGTTAACACTCAAAAGCTGCATAAAACTTTTAGGGATTGAATTTTTTCCAACTTTTGAATTCGCCAATTTTTTTAACATTTTTTTTCCTGCTCAACCCAAAAAATGTTTGGCTTAGGACTGCCAACAAACTGGAGAAGAAGAAAAAAGGAAGGAAAAAAAAAATCTACCTTGGCGCACTAACCTTTAAAAGTAAGGAGTGCTCTGTAGCATGCAAATTGGGTCCAAATCCCTAAAATTCTTATTCATACATGAGTGAGGTTTGCGAAATGGAGCTTTATATGTAACACTGGTAGACCTGTTTAAAACACACACACACACGCACAGCATTCCCTGAAAGTGTGACCTTGAGAAAACAAATTTGTCTTATCTAAGATTTTTCACATAATGCCTGTCACCATAGTATCTAGTCACTGCACAAAATTTAAAGCCCAGGAAAAAGTTATATGAGTAAAGTATCCAGTCACTTAGATTTGTAACAAAATAGAGAGAGAGAGAGAGAGAGAGAGAGAGAGAGAGAGAGAGTGTGTGTGTGTCTGTCTATCTGCCTGTCTAAACCCATTTTTTCCTATTCCCTCTTACGAGATTCAGTATGAACTATCTGATTCTCTATATATTTTTCAACCTAAAATAGGGTACAGCTTTAACTGTATGTACACACCGGTCAGGTATATTTTCCTTGGAAGATTATGAAGCTATTGGAAGCGAATGGGAATAACTGGTAGACCTTCAAGGGTACCAATTTCAGATTGCTAACAATACACAGAGATTCCAGCTAAAGCCCACCAGTTTACACTCACCAACCAGCTCATAAACCACTCAGCTTGCTAAAGGCTTGATTCTGTAGCCTGTTTGTCTGCAAACTGTGATAAAATTTAACAGGAGTTGAACGCACTGAACAGCTGTGGAACTGAGCACTTTGTTTTCCAATACAGTCCTTTCAAAGTATAACATACGAAAATACTACATTCTAAGAATTCTAAGGTTGCAAAGTGAAGCACTCAAAAGTTGGGCAACCTTAATTCAGGGATTTCCTGTGTGACGTTAATTCAACCTCCCTTGAATATATGTATTAAGATAGGAAGAGATTATGTAATTAAAGACTATTTTTTCCACAGGATCCCTGACTCATTCAGTGCACAGAATGGATAATGCTTAATTAATGGATAACTTTTCAATATTTCTCTATCATTTGATGTGTGGCCTCATGCATTCTTTACTGCACACTATCCTAATCAACTTTTTAATTGTGCTCTAATTCTAGCACTTTACAAACGTTAATAAATGTCTCTTCACAATGCCCCTGTGAGGTGCAGTTATAGGGTCGATCCCCATTTTACCATTGGGGAGCTAAGGACTTGTTTATGTGGAGGAATTGATTGAAATAACTTCTTCTGTGGACACACTTTTCTGGAATAAAAATGATTTCTTTGTGTAGACAAGTATTGAGGCACAGAGATTAAAGTCAAAAGTGTCCACTAACTTTGAAAAGATCATATTTAGCACTCAGAATATTCAGCATTTAATAACACTTTATGTTGCAAGCACAGCTCCCATTGACCTCAGCTGCAGCTGAGAGTTCTCAGTATTTCTGCAAGTCAGATCCTAGACATCTCAAGTTGGGTACCCAGAAAACAAGGAACACACAGTGGCCAACTGTGAAAATGTTAGTTTACATGACTTGCCTAGCATCACACAGGAATTTTGTGCAGAGGCAAGGGTATAATCAAATTCTCCAGAGTAGCGTTCAACTGCCTTAGCCACATGATCAATTCTTTCTCTTCTTGCAATTCCCTGCCTTATTCGTCACACACCTTCCAACTCCTGCAATAAAAAATGCAGGTATCTCCTTCACAATTCATTCCCAGAGGATTATCTGTCCTGTGTAATACACAACCAATCTTAACTCTGGCATTTCCTAACTTTTGAGTGCTTGACTGTTCCAAATTAATGTTTGTTTGAGAGTTTTTTGTAGGTTTTATTATATAATTTCAAAAGTTTTAAAAAGAAATCTTAAACACTAGGAAAAAACAATTTCATCATGTGGAACCGTTTTTGACCCTTCATATCAGTCAGCAGCTTGGCTAGGATCCTCTACCACTTGAGCTGACGGAGTACAGTAGAACCTCAGAGTTATGAACACCAGAGTTGTGAACTGACCAGTCAACCACATGCCTCACTTGGAACCAGAAGTACACAATCAGGCAGAAGCAGAGCCGCCCTCCCCACCCCACCCCACCCCCCAAAAAAAGAAAGAAAGAAAATATAGTACAGTACTGTATTAAATGTAATATGCTAAAAAAATAAATAAAGGGAAAGCAGCATTTTTCTTCATAGTAAAGTTTCAAAGCTCTATTAAGTCAATGTTCACTTGTAAACTTTTGAAAGAACAAACCTAATGTTTTGTTCCGAAGGCTGTTACTGTGTCTGCAAACCTGCCACTAGAGAGGGATAGAGATGTATACCCTGCCAGTAGATGTCAGTACTGAGATTCAGGAATAAGGGGTTCAATTGCAGGTTTTGTAGGGGAGAGTGGCCTAATAGTTAGACCCTTCTGATTGTATTCCCCCCTTTCCCAACTCCTGCTCTGCCCCATCCCCACTGTCTCTTTCAATTCTATGTCCCCCTCCCTAGCTCCTGACCATGCCCTCCCACAGCCTCCCCCATTCCATGGTTCCTGCTCTCCCTCTCCCCCAGCTATTGCCCTTGTTCCCACCTCTCTTTCTTCCTATCCTCTCGTTCCTATTCAACCCTCTGTCTTCTGCCCCTGGCACTGCGCTGATCACTGAATTTTTGGTTTGCTGGCAGTTCTTGGAGTCAAGAGGGTAGGGGTTGGTTTGGGTCAAACTGAAAACTTTTTTTTTTTAATTTTTGGTGAATTGAAAAATTAGGAAAAATTTCCATTTGGGTCAAATGAAACATTTTGTTTCCTGTCATTTTTTTAAAAAAGGTAAGGAAGGTCTCAATTCACAGCTGAGGCAGTAGGGTTTCTCCCTTAGCCCAGTGGTCAGGGCCTTGTCTTAGAATGTGGGGGACCCAAGTTTGAATTCCTGCTGTAGAGCAGGGACTGGAACCCAGGTCTCCTTCTTCCCAGGAGAGTGCTCCAACCATTGGATATAGTCATTCTCTCTATTGCTCTCTGTCTGGCCCAATGGCTATTCATGTATTTTTATACATGGTGAGACAGCTTCAAGAGGAAGGATTGAGAGACCCACCCCAGAATAGCCCATCAGCGGTGGTAGGGTACTCTCCTGGGATGTGGGGGAAGCTAATTGTTCCAGTTGCTGCTCCAGAGCAGAGGTTTGAAGCAGAGTCTCTCACATATCAGGACCATGACCTAAGCACTGGGATAAAGACTGTGAGGGAGAACTCCATCCCCCTAAAATTCCTTTGGCCAAATCTGCATTTTTGGGGGGCAAATAAACTGTTCATCTGAAAAATTTCACCCTGCTCTCACCCCATCTCAAAAAATATGTATTGGAATTGGGAAAGCTTCAGAAAAGGGCAACAAAATGATTAGGGGTATGGAATGGAGAGATTAATAAGACTGGGACATTTCAGTTTAGAAAAGATGACTAAGGGGGGATATGATAGAGGTCTATAAAGTCATGACTGGTGTGGAGAATGTAGAGGAAGTAAATAAGGAAGTGTTATTTATTCCTCCTCATAACACAAGAACTAGGGGTCACCAAATGAAATTAAAAGGCAGCATATTTAAGAATAAAGAAAAGTAAGTATTTCTTCACACAATGCAGTCAATCTGTGGAACTCCTTGGCCTTCACAACATCCTCTGGCAAGATAACAGGGTTCAAAAAAGAACTAGATAAGTTCATGGATAAGTCCATCAATGGCTATTAGGATGGGCAGGGATGGTATCCCTAGCCTCTGTTTGCCAGAAGCCTGGAATGGGCGAGAAAGGATGGAATACTTGATGATTACCTGTTCTGTTCATTCCCTCTAGGGTACCTGGCATTAGCCATTGTCGGAAGAAAGGATTATAGGCTAGATAGACCTTTGTTCTGACCCAGTATGAACATAAGAACATAAGAACGGCCATACCGGGTCAGACCAAAGGTCCATCTAGCCCAGTGTCTGTCTACCGACAGTGGCCAATGCCAGGTGCCCCAGAGGGAGTGAAGCTAATAGGCAATGATCAAGTGATCTCTCTCCTGCCATCCATCTCCATCCTCTGATGAACAGAGGCTAGGGACACCATTCTTTATTCTTCCTGGCTAATAGCCATTTATGGACTTAGCCACCATGAATTTATCCAGTTCCCTTTTAAACATTGTTATAGTCCCAGCCTTCACAACCTCCTCAGGTAAGGAGTTCCACAAGTTGACTGTGCACTGTGTGAAGAAGAACTTCCATTTATTTGTTTTAAACCTGCTACCTATTAATTTCATTTGGTGACCCCTAGTTCTTGTATTATGGGAATAAGTAAATAACTTTTCCTTATCCACTTTCTCCACATCACTCATGATTTTATATACCTCTATCATATCCCCCCTTAGTCTCCTCTTTTCCAAGCTGAAGAGGCCTAGCCTCTTTAATCTTTTCTCATATGGGACCCTCTCCAAACCCCTAATCATTTTAGTTGCCCTTTTCTGAACCTTTTCTAGTGCTAGAATCTCTTTTTTGAGGTGAGGAGACCACATCTGTACACAGTATTTGAGATGTGGGCGTACCATGGATTTATATAAGGGAAATAATATATTCTCAGTCTTATTCTCTATCCCCTTTTTAATGATTCCTAACATCCTGTTTGCTTTTTTGACTGCCTCTGCGTGGACATCTTCAGAGAACTATCCATGACGACGCCAAGATCTTTTTCCTGACTCATTGTAGCTAAATTAGCCCCCATCATATTGTATGTATAGTTGGGGTTATTTTTTCCAATGTGCATTACTTTACATTTATCCACATTAAATTTCATTTGCCATTTTGTTGCCCAATCACTTAGTTTTGTGAGATCTTCTTGAAGTTCTTCACAATCTGCTTTGGTCTTAACTATCTTGAGTAGTTTAGTATCATCTGCAAACTTTGTCACCTCACCGTTTACCCCTTTCTCCAGATCATTTATGAATCAATTGAATAGAATTGGTCCTAGAACTGACCCTTGGGGAACACCACTAGTTACCCCTCTCCATTCTAAGAATTTATCATTAATTCCTACCCTTTGTTTCCTGTCTTTTAACCAGTTCTCAGTCCATGAAAGGACCTTCCCTTTTATCCCATGACAGCTTAATTTACGTAAGAACCTTTGGTGAGGGACTTTGTCAAAGGCTTTCTGGAAATCTAAGTACACTATGTCCACTGGATCCCCCTTGTCCACATGTTTGTTGACCCCTTCAAAGAACTCTAGATTAGTAAGACACGATTTCCCTTTACAGAAACCATGTTGACTATTGCTCAACAGTTTATGTTTTTCTATGTGTCTGACAATTTTATTCTTAACTATTGTTTCGAATAATTTGTCCAGTACCGACGCTAGACTTATCGGTCTGTAATTGCCGAGATCACCTCTAGAGCCCTTTTTAAATATTGGTGTTACATTAGCTAACTTCCAGTCATTGGGTACAGAAGCCGATTTAAAGGACAGGTTACAAACCTTAGTTAATAGTTCCACAGCTTCACATTTGAGTTCTTTCAGAACTCTTGGGTGAATGCCATCTGGTCCCAGTGACTTGTTAATGTTGAGTTTATCAATTAATTCCAAAACCTCCTCTAGTGACACTTCAATCTATGATAGTTCCTCAGATTTGTCACCTACAAAAGCTGGCTCAGGTTTGGGAATCTCCCTAACATCCTCAGCCATGAAGACTGAAGCAAAGAATCCATTTAGTTTCTCCGCAATGACTTTATCATCTTTAAGCGCTCCTTTTGTATCTCGATCGTCAAGGTGCCCCACTGGTTGTTTAGCAGGCTTCCTGCTTCTGATGTACTTAGAAAACATTATGTTATTACCTTTGGAGTTTTTGGCTAGCCCTTCTTCAAACTCCTCTTTGACTTTTCTTATTATACTCTTGCACTTGAGCCGGCAGTGTTTGTGCTCCTTTCCATTTGCCTCACTAGGATTTGACTTCCACTCTTTAAAGGAAGTCTTTTTATCTCTCACTGCTTCTTTTTATCTCTCACTGCATGGTTGTTAAGCCACGGTGGCTCTTTTTTAGTTCTTTTACTGTGTTTCTTAATTTGGGGTATACACTGAAGTTGGGCCTCTATTATGGTGTCTTTAAAAAGGGCCCATGCAACTTGCAGGGATTTCACTTTAGTTACTGTACCTTTTAACTTTTGTTTAACTAACCCCCTCATTTTTGTATAGTTCCCTCTTTTGAAATTAAATGCAACAGTGTTGGGCTGTTGAGGTGTTCTTCCCCCCACAGGGATGTTGAATGCTATTGTATTATGGTCACTATTTACAAGCGGTCCTGCTATAGTTACCTCTTGGACCAGCTCCTGCGCTGCACTCAGGATTAAATCTAGAGTTGCCTCTCTCCTTGTGGGTTCCCATACCAGCTGCTCCATGAAGCAGTCATTTAAAGTATCGAGAAATTTTATCTCTGCATTTCATCCTGAAGTGAAATGTTCCCAGTTAATATGGGGATAATTGAAATCCCCCACTATTATTGGGTTATTAATTTTGATAGCCTCTCTGATTTCCCTTAGCATTTCATCATCACTATTACCGTCCTGGTCAGGTGGTCGATAATAGATCCCTAATGTTATATTTTTATTAGAGCATGACATTTCTATCCATAGCAATTCTATGGAACATGTGGATTCGCTTAAGATTTTTACTTCATTTGAATCTACATTTTCTTTCACATATAGTGCCACTCCCTCCCCACACGACCTGTTCTGTCCTTCCGATATATTTTGTACCCCGGAATGATTGTGTCCCATTGATTGCTCTCAGTCCACCAGATTTCTGTGATGCCTATTATATCAATATCCTCCTTTATCACAAGGCACTCTAGTTCAACCATCTTATTATTTAGACTTCTAGCATTTGCGTACAAGCACTTTAAAAACTTGTCCCTGTTTATTTGTCCTTTTCTGATGTGCCAGATTCTTTTTTATGTGACTGTTTATCATCTGACCCGGCTCTTACATTATCCTCTTCCATCCTCTGTTCCTGACTATAACCTGGAGATTCCCTATCATCGGACTGTCCCCTAAGAGAAGTCTGTGTTCGAGCCACATGCTCCTCTGCAGCAGTCGGCTTTCCCCCATTTCCTAGTTTAAAAACTGCTCTACAACCTTTTTAATGTTTAGTGCTAGCAGTCTGATTCCACTTTGGTTTAGGTAGAGCCCATCTCTCCTGTATAGGCTCCCCCCATCTCAAAAGTTTCCCCTCCTCTCTACACCATCGTCTCATCCACGCATTAAGACTCTGAAGGTCTGCCTGCCTACCTGGCCCTGCGTGTGGAAATGGCTGTTCTTATGCTTATGCTTCCTCTGCTATACAACCCCACAGGTTCCTATCCCCTTCTGTCTGTGCTCCTGTTCTCCTTATTCTTGTTCAGCATGAGAACAGAAGAAAGTGACTTTTCCTGTGATTCCTTACCATTATCCCATCACACTAAATAAGGGCAGAATTTGGATCTCTGCCTCTTCAGTTAGCTACTCAGAGCTGACGAATGACCAAGCAGTTTCACGTGGCCCTAATTTACTGGTAATAGTCTATGCAGTGCAAATGTATTATGGGCTGTTTAGTGGCAGAACAATGAATATCTGTAATAGGGGTTTATAATGACTCATAATTTTGTTGGTTTTCTACCTTGTCTCAGGCCTTTATAATGAAATTGTAGGTTGTGCAAAAATCAATTGTCTAATTGAATTTACCTGGCAAAGAAATAAAATAGGAAAATCAAACAGACGAGCCTGCGGTGTTTATTCCTTCTCCCACAAAAATCCAGCACACTTTATCTGAAATTATACTGCTAGATGGTGTCTCTTTATGACCTTTACCCCCAAAACTTGCATGGTGTGGTTTTCAGAAGAACCTAAGAAAACTAAGTGTCCATCACCTATTAAAAGCTAACAGGAGTTGGGTGCATAACATGCTTAGCCTCCTTTAAAATGCCCAGCCACAAAGTTGTAAATCCATATACTGTATCCAGGCCATGCACTCATAAGTATTATTGCTGGCTATTCAGCAAGTAACATCTATGTCAAGGAATGAGTCAGAAAACCCAGAAAGCGCTATAGCTCAAGGGTTTGATTCATCACAGAAAATATTTAACTTTAGTAATTTGCATCATTTTCTCAGATCTTATAAATAAAGTCAATTTATGATGTATTTGAGACATCTAGTATGAAAATAACCCAGGTATGGAATGCAGTTTGGTTAAAAATAATAATCACTGTTCTGCCCAGCCCAGGAACAGGGGTGGGGAAGAAGACTGCAATGGAGGTCTGAAACCAACTTTGTGCTCTATTTCCAGGGAAGGGTGTCATTGCATACCCTAAAACTTCACAGAAAAACATTAAATAAAGCTAGGAAAGGCGTGTTTATTGGCCTGCACTTACTTGCCCTTTTGAGGTCATCTGAAGTTCTGAGGGATGGGGGCTGTACAACTAACAAGGTTCCTTGAAGTGCCAGTTACTTCCTGGAAACTGCTGAGCCACTCTCAACTCCCACTGCAATGTATAGTAGTTAAAGACCACATCTTGCTCCCACTGAAGTTAAGGAGAGGGATTCGGCTATTAGATTGTAAGTTCTTTTTGTCCAGGAACTTTGCTCAGGAGTTATTTGATTTTCTTTGTACTTCTCTGTAAAGCACTTAGCATGTTGCTGCCACTGTGTAATGATCCTAGGGTTTGATATATTGTAGGTGCACCAGGAATATATTGCTGCCCCTTTGCTGAGCAGTAGCAGCTGTTGAGGCCTTGCAGGAAACTTGCCAGTTGACCATTCAAGGAAAAACTGGTGACACAGCGTTGGGGTATTTTCTTGGGGTAATTGGTTTATTTATAAAATGTACACCACTCTTGCTGTCTTTTGCAAAAGTCTCAAGTGAGACATTGCTATCTTATCACCAAGACACAGCAGTCTTTGGCCTCCAGACTCTCACAGTTTAAACATACTATTATATGTTCCTCTCTCAACCCCTGTGCTTTTCACCTGGGAATACCCCTAAACCAAAAGCAGGTCACTAGGACCAAAAAGTGATCTTGGGCAACAAACATCCTTCTGTGCAGATGCTTTGAATAGGAACTTCAGAAAAGCTTTGACTGTCCAGACAAAGGACGCTCTACCCTGCACAATCCCCTTAACTGTTTAAGTGTGATGAATCTTGAATGTATATACAGCCGTGATTTTTAACATGTATGATATTGTCACCTGTTGCAGTACCATGAGGCGAACGGAGTCGGCCATCTTAGGTGGCAGACTGGGCAGGTGGGGGGAGGTGGGATGTCACTAGGACCCAGAGTGTAGAAAATTGTGTTTGCTGCTTTTGCATATGTATTCTCTCTGCTCTAGATGCACAGAGATGGTGGAGTGCTGTGCTGGAGGAGGGAGTGCGCAAGAGACATAACAGGCAGGCAAGAGAAAAGGTGAGAGGGAATAACAGAAAGCAGCAGGAGCTGCAGGGAGAGAGAGGAGGAGGAGCCTCTAATGTACCTCTCTAGCATCCCCAGGAGCCTGGACTGATTAACATCAGCTTCTCAAGGAGCCTGCTGTTTCCTGATGCTTCCATGAACCCACTTGAGAAGAACAGGCAGTCAACTGAAGTAGTAGGAGCCAGTTAGGCCTTTAAGATGCTGATATCTTCCCTAACTCAGGCCCTGCTACAGCCTGCTTATTTATCACTTTCAATTGAGTGTTGAGAGCCACTATAGCTGGCACAGAACAGCAGTCATGAATGAAAGAATAAAATGCTCCTCTGGGACAGCATTCAGAAAAAACAAGCAAGCAAAGGAAGCTTTTCTTTCTATATAAGCAGGAAGGAGTTCTCCTGAGATACATAGACACAAATGTTCATAGTTAGCCTTCCGGCCCCAGTGAGGATGTGAGTGGTGAGGAGATGACTGATCTTCCAGTTAGTCAGAGTGCAGGTGATCTGGCAGCTACTGCAGCATCCATATCTTCATCTCAAATGGATGTAACTATGTACATTCCTGAAGAAAAGTGTAGATCAGAGAAGAGTGTGGTGGAGGCGCAAGCAACAGCTGCTGCTGTGTTTAGTTCCTTAAGTCTAGATGATCCAAGACTGTGGACCCACTTGAGCAGTAGCCTGAGGGACTTCCTTGTACTGCATGGGCCACAAGAAGTGAAAAAAACCTCATATTCCCCAAAGACAACATCCAACACATTACTGGTGTGAAATCCCCAATGGTGACAAAGTGAAGAGGCCATGGCTTATGTAATCAAGAACCCAGAATGCTGCATACTGTTTTTGTTGCAAACTCTTCCCATCTAATGTTCCAGCCACACTGGGTTCTACAGGAACAAAGGACTGGAAAAATCTGGCTAGAAATCTGGCATGCCATGAGAAGGCAGCAAATCACCAGAGAGCATTTCATCGGTGGAAAGAGCTTGAGATGAGACCAAGGTTAAAGGCCACCATAGATGATCAACATCAGGAGAAGACTGATGAGTCTCTTTACTGGCAAAATGTTCTGAAAAGGCTCATTGCCATTGTGAGAGTGCTTGCTACCCAAAACCTAGCACTGCTTAGCACTTCAGATTAGCTGTATGTGCCAAACAATGGAAATTTCCTTAAAATTGTGGAGCTGATGGCCGAGTTTGATGCTGTGCTCCAGGAGCATCTAAGTGTCACCATCCAAGAAATGTACACACACACACCACTACCGTGGAAATACAATTCAAAATGAGATCATATAGTTACTGCCAACAAAAGTCAAACAAAAGATTGTGGCAGATCTGAAGTCAGCAAGATGTTATTCTGGACTGCACACCTGACATCAGCCACATGGAACAAATGACTTTAATGGTTTATTTTGTAACAACAAGAACAGAACCTAGTGAAAATGTCCCTGCAGTGGTGACTGTCAGAGAGCATTTTCTAGAATTTATTGATAATGATGATACTACAGGAGCTGGTATGACAAATGTGTTTCTTAAAAAGCTGGAAGATATGGGAATTGCGATAGCTGACATGAGAGGTCAGGCCTACGATAATGGTGCCAACATGAGAGGAAAGAACAAAAGAGTGCAGACATGGATCCATGAGTTAAACCCTCAAGCTTTTTTTGTCCCGTGCAGTTCTCATTCATTGAATTTGGTGGTCAGTGATGCAGCATCAGCTTCTAGTGAGGCCGCTGACTTTTTTAATGTAATTCAAAGGATCTATGTATTTTTCTCTGCATCAACTCATCGATGGCAAATTTTGAAACAGCATCTGGGAACATCCTCTCGGACACTGAAACCACTGAGTGCCACACGATGGGAAAAGTTGAGTAGAGATGATAAAGCCTATCAAACACCAAATTGGGAAGACACATGATGCCATAGTTGCCATCATGGACGATAATGCTACTACAGGAACTGTTCGTGGGAAAACAGTGGCAGAGGGAAATGGAATCATCAGAAACAAACATAACTTCAAATTTCTGTGTGGCGTAGTGTGGTGGCATGACATTGTTTGAAATAAATGTTGTAAGCAAGAGACTCCATGATGTTGACCTTGATATATCTGGAGCAATGGAACAACTGAACAAAGCAAAGTCTTACCTACAGTCTTACCGGTCAGATGAGGGATTTCAAAACGTTCTGAAGAGTGCACAGAAGTTGGCAGAGGAATTTCACACTGATGCTATTTTCCCACCCATTCAAGAATACAAGAGTCCCCGAAGAAGACGACATTTTGATTACGAGGCACGGGATAATCCCATAGAGACCCCAAACAACAATTCAAAGTTGAATTCTTTAACCGAGTGCTAGATTATGCAATACAGTCAATTGAAGAACATTCCATGTAGCTCAAGGAACACAGCAGTATATTTGGGATGTTGTGTGATATTCCAAAACTCCTCACTATACCTGAAGGAGACCTAAACCAGCAATGCAGGGCGCTAGAGACAGTGACACATGACGATGTGTGCGATATTGATGTGAGTGATTTAGGTGATGAACTGAAAGCCCTTTCAAGATACATTTCAGCAGAATCAACTCCAAAGGCTGTTCTGGAATATATGTGCACAAATAAGATGACCACCCTCTTTCCAACTGCTTTTGTTGCTCTGCACATACTTCTAACACTTCCTGTAACAGTTGCCAGTGGGGAATACGGCTTCTCCAAGCGGAAGTTAATAAAACACATCTGCGCTCCACAATGAAACAGGAAAGGCTGGTCGGCCTTGCAACCATCTCAGTAGAGCATGAACTGGCCCAGACCGTGGACCTTCAGGAAGCAATTCAAATCTTTGCAACCAAGAAGGCATGGAAAGCACCACTCTGATTATTCAAACAGATAAAAATGCCAGTGTTTACTATGCAGACAAGAAAAGTTACATTTGATGTTCAGGCATTGAAAGTTAAGTGTTACTTAACATTTTTGAACAAGGTATTTTAAGTTGTTAGTTCCCCTTTACTGGGGTAGGTAGCCGAGCAGTACCATGAGGGGAGTAGAACAGGAAGAAAGCAGAATTGAGACCTTTCAATTTTTTGGCCCAAGCAAGGGGGAATGGGGGCATCATTTGTGCTCCCAGGCTCAGGTGCCAAAATGTTGTAGGGCGGCCCTGTAAACATATACATTGTAGGCAGTGAAAATTGAGTCACATGCTGTAATTTAAACATGTCACGCTTAATTCTTTTAGTGACCTTTCCAGATTTGTTTAGTTTTCATTGTTAACAGGTTTAGTACTCAAGCCGGAGAGAACTAAGCTTCTTTTTCAGCCTGCACAATGTTGAGAGGAACAACAGAGCATGGGTCACCATTTATTCATAAGGAAAAAAATGTTGATTTAATAGAGAGGACACATTTAGAAGCATTGCACTCACACCTGTCCTCTAGTAAACTCAGTAGAACTGGTGCATTAATGCCATGTTACTCATTTATGGCCAAGTGTCGGAACATAAAGTGCAGAAACAATGTTCAAACATCTCCCATGCTGAAGATGGCTTTTCTATAGAAGGCGTCCATTTGTATTGGAGGAGTCCATATTAAAAAAAAAACAATCTTCAAATGAATTTAATACAAGCTTTTAAATTCAGCCCAATACAGAAGATCACTGCAAAGCCTTAACAAGGCAGGTGGCAGCCTCATCTATGACATACTCCTGGTCATTTTGTCTTTATTCACAGCAGGGCTGATCCCATCCACCTATAGGACAAAGCTGGGGTTGTATAAACAATCACTAGTGAGCCTGCCATTCTTTGAACTTTTATTGATGCAGGAGCTGGCCCAAACTTTGCCAAAAGGTGAACAAAACAAGCTCATGATGTCACTTTAAAGAGGTGGTACTGTGGCTGGCCAAGTTAAAAACCGAGACCCATATGCTTTGCTACCCTTACTCATGTTGTGTAGCAATTCACTCCAAGACTAATCCCATTGGTTTGAATAAGATGCCATTCATTTCTCAAGTACTGCAATTATCAGTTCCTTATCCAGAACATGGCCCTGCCCTCCTCCAAGGAAGGAAGCCCTGTGCTGAGACACATTGCATGAGCTTCCTTTACCCAGTTTTCCCCAAATCATCCCAGAACCAAAGGGGCAGGGACAGAGTACGCTAGAAATTGTGTTGATTCTGGGATCTACAGCAGGTTCAAGCCATCCACTCAAAGGCCCTGAAGTGCCTCATCACTGGCTTGGAGAACACTGAACCACAGGGAATGAGGTCCATATGGGAACTATGCTGCCAAGGTTTCCCACACTAGCAGCTGGCCCTGGAACTCATGATGAAGATTTCCACAGTACAGAGTGTGATCCAAAAAAAAGGTAATGTGACCTTTGGTTGTATTAGCTTTACTATGGATCCCCTACAGGGCTGGTGAGTGCATGTTCTATATTGTGCCCTGAAACTCTGACTACTCCCCGCCCCTGCATCCCAAACACAGGACAGGGGAATATGGTACCATGGAAGTAGCTGAAACATATTGCTACATGGAAAGGGCCAGATCCATGGAAAAGGGGATGCTCCTCTCACTGTTACTGATCTAAACTGGCTTCATAGCGCCAATCCTTGGAATAGCACTAAGCCATCTGAACAGATTTTCTATGCTTTTTTTAAATATACATCTACACACAGCTGGATATGCACTTGTTGCCAGTGGACTGACAAACTAAGAAAAACTTACCAAGGACACATCCCATTCAAAAGCCTTGCCTTCTTCATGCAAAGATGGTGGCCTACACTCTGTGACCTAGACCATTTCTTTGCATAGTCTAATATAGCCTGGAAAGCAGAAGTCTCCTTGGTTAAAGCTTAAAGTAGCTATTTCAGGGTAATTTCCACTCACTTCTTTTTTATTAAAAGCAGCAAAGAAGTCTGTGGCACCTTATAGAATAACAGACGTTTTGGAGCATGAGCTTTCATGGGTGAATACCCACTTCATCACTTTTTTACTGTATTTCAGCAGGCAGTTAATGGTGAAGGGTATTTCTTGACTAGAAGATCTGTTCTAAATACTAAGAACAGATTTTGGTTTTGTTTGTTTTGATGGTGTCTTTTTTTTCCCCAACAGAACTAGGGAAAATATGAATCTCTGCCAAAAAAAAAGCAGCTTTACATACATTTCAGTCTTCCTTTTAAATACATAGAATAGTGATGTGATGGTGGGGGGAGGAGGGACAAATTAACATGTTGATCAGAAGGAACTGGTTCAACAACAAGGCTGGCACATACCCACAAATACAACTCACCTACTGTATGGGCCAGGTTTGGGTACCCTCACTCAAAAGGGACCAGATTGTGGCCTGGATTGTGCATCTTCATAAGGGAATAACAGAACATACCTGAGTCGCTACACACAGAAGGACAGCAGCTTTCATGGGCCACTGCGTGTCTGTCACCTAAGCATCCTGCACCTGAGGATTGGAATGGACACTAAAGAGAAGGGGATGGTTGGAACCTTAGTTCCACCCCCTCAACATGCCAGCCAGTACTGCACTGGTATGCTGGAACAGTTGTGGTGTGCCAGGCATGGCTGTAGCCTAAGTAGTTCCAGCCATAGAGTGGACAGGGCTTTTGAGAGATTGGATCCACTTCCTAGGAAATGTCTTAGAACAGGCCTTATTAGGAAGAGCACAATCTAAACAAAGCATGTGGTTGGGATTGTCTTCCATTTTGGAGATTTCATGGGAAGTGAGTGTAAGGTTTCTCTCTTCTCCCTATCTAATCTTTTCCATACTGCTTAGTTTTATTTCACTATTATTTAGTTCTAAATACCCAGTGGATCAGAATGCTCTTTTGCTCCTCCTCTCCCCCCATTCCCTTTCTCCTCTCAGAGAAGAGATTGCAAAGGTTGCTAATTTCACTACATCTCACCAGATGTTTTTAAAGATTGGGGTCGGGGGGGGGGGGGAACCCAACACTATACTTGCCTTTAATATGCATTACTTTTTAAAAAAAAGATGCTTATAGCTACTCATTCATACTCATCAGGTGTTATACCATAGCCAGACAGTTCTCAGGCTTTGTTTTTAATGTCTATTTGCTGTGTCATAATGCAGAGAAGAGGCATGTCAAATCATGTTGTCTGGGAATGTTACGGCTTCAATCTTTTGCTGAAATGTATTTTTCCTCCATGCTGGAGATTAGGAAAGCAAATAGCTAATCAAAGGGAAGAAAAGATCTGACAGCCTGGTTATCTGGGAGAAGCTGACATTTGAATTAATTTCTGGCTATCTGCTGTGCAAATAACTTACCATTCATATATCTGTATGTATAATAGTAGTATTAAAAAAAAACAAAATCAATCACTTTCTTAATGCTGTTAGATTTGGTTTGCTTTAGATTGAGTCAAAGCTTGACTTTCCCTGGGGTTATTATCTAACCTGCAGCACATTGTTGTGCTGCCCAGAAGCAGACTTGGAGATAGACTGTGTCTACAGCTTCACCTTTGCTCCAGAATGGAGGGGGAAGTAAACTGATCAGGTCTGTATCTGGCACAGCATATGTCCCTTGGAGCATCAGCACAACTATGCTATTCGTGTACTTCAGAGACTGCACCAAGGCTACACCCATTTCCACACCTCTTACCACCTACTCAGCTCTACATGTATGGAGGGAACGTAGTCATCTTGCAGAGGTTGTGCTCCCCACACTGGTGCTACCCACAGTATCAGTAGTTCACACAGCTCAGTAAGTGAGCACCTTACTCTCCTCACTCCCCTGCAAACGAGCCAGGCCACAATTTGGCCCAAAGTGACAACAGTGTGTAATCTAAGGTGTGACAAATAAAAACTTATCATCCCAAGAGAGCACATGAGATCAAGCTGCTGAAGTTGCCATTGTTGCTTGTTTCTTTAGGTAAGCAAAAAAAAACCAGATACAGGATTTTAAAATGGTGTAATGACTTACCAGCCACATAAGCAGCAATCACTGTCCTTCGTACGGTCTACGGATGGGAGAGGGAGGAGAGCCTGAATCATGATGCATCTTAAAATTTACATATAGATCCTGATGGAAATTGCAGAGAAAAAAAAATGAGCGACTTTTTTAGTAAAAACCCATAAGTAAAGCCAGTTCTGATGTATGACTGTATACTACAAAAGATCAGAAACAAAGCAATGCAAAATTAGAAATACAGATATGTTCTTCTCTTCTATTTACATTGACATTAGATGGTTATGTTACACTTCCACATATTGCTGCCAGACTGGTGGGAAGGAGGAGTGGAAAAGCCAGTTTTGATGGAGATATTTACAGTGTTGTCTTTTTTTGTTGTTGTTTTATTGGAAGTCTCATTATTTTAAATGTTTTTTTCTTAAAGCCCCAGCTTCTGGAATCAGGAGACTGCAGAGGAATCCAAGCTTTTGTGGGGTTTTTTAAAAAGTCAGTTTTGAACCCTCATGATGGCAGGGGAAAGCTTGAAAATGTGACCCAAGCGCACCATAAAGGCAAAATACCAAAAGCAATATGAAAAGAACCCAACCATTATTTTTTAATCTCAATTTTTAAGACAATCATGATTTTGTGGGGTAAGACATGGTTTTTCAGCATCTGGGGTTGGCAACATTTCATACCATCACTTTGGCCCTGATTCAGGAAGACATCCCTACTCAAGACAGCATTTAACATGTACTTAATGCTGTCCTGCATAGTACTGGACTTAAGCATATACTTAAGTGCTTTCCTGAATTGGGGCCTTTGTTTCCAATCTGAGCAATTCCACTCCAGCCCTGATTTAGGATTGTATGAGAGCAGGGCTCCAAACACAAGTTATTTACCTTGAAAAACTAAAAGTTACATGCACAAAATTCACTCCACCACTGAGACTTTATCGGCCAAGTTTATGCCTAGAACAGATTTTTACAGCTGAATTAAAACAGCCTAAAATGGAGTTTAAAATGGAAATAGTGAGCCAGCCTCAATAATACTAGTGACACTTTAATATAGCAATTCATCTTTCTTTTAATAACCTTTTATTGATCTGTAATACTTGTGTGATTGATTTATTTGTTTCAGAAGAAAACAAAATTAACATATTTAATAGTTGTGGAACTGTTATTACTGTGCAAAAGGACAGGATCTAGAATATGTCAATACAAAATTTCTGTTTTGCAAGCCATGTGCAAACTGTTCATTGTTTGAAAAGAGCATGAGATTAAACCATCAGCCTGAATTATTGCAAAGTGCAGCTTTCATATTAAAACACAGTGATTACATCTTAGATAGTATAAAGAGTGCACCACAATGTATACCAGAACAAACTGTAAGAGCAGTTTGATACAGGTTGTCAGAGGGGCCCAGTCAATCTTTGTCAGGCTAGAATAACCATTAATTCCAATAAATGCACCACTCTTTTCATATAGAAATATCCCTGTGTAGTAGTCAGGAGAGAGCTGCCAATCAAATACTACAGCTCAGAGCCTCCCTTACATAACTGTTCTCCTGTGGACAGGATGGGATGACATTAAACATTCAGCTGGGCTGTTTCACAGGTTTTTTTTTTTCCTCTCCAAGTGTCAGAGCTATTTATGAAATAAATCATTCTCTAAGCTGCCACTTAACTTATTAGTCTTCTTTTGAATGATAGTACCAGGAAGCCTACCTATCATGTTGTTTTCACAGGTATTTTAGTAGTCTTCATTCTGCTCTTATTTTTGGAAGTTTGGCACTTGTCGTTGTTTCATTTAAACACAGACGTGCCTGATCCTGCACACCCTTCCTATCCCAGCTATTCTTACTCTTGCAATTAGTCCAACTGAATCAATGGGATAATGCATATGTGAACAAGTGTTTGCAGGCTAACAGTCTGTGTCCGTAGTTAATTTCAATGCTTGTCATACATATTAAAGGAAAGATCTCATATACTGGACCAAAATTCTGAAAGTGGAGCTACTTCAAACTTATATCTGTGTGGTTAACATCTGTCTCTAGCACACTATATATAGGTACTTGCCTCTCTTCAAAATATCAAGCTGAACATTTTTAAACATGCTCAAACTCTCTGCAGTCACAGCAGTTGGATATAAGAGGTTTGTGATTATTTCTCTTATATTTCTGTCTGATCTTCCAGCTGTTGCTCAATATTAGATTTACTGAATGAAATCCTCAACCTGTTGAGATCAATGGGAACACTTCCATTGATTTGAATTGGACCAGGATTTCACCCAATACTTGTATTTATTTTTATATAGGTATAATCAAAACAAGTCCTACAAAATGGAGGAAGAATTTCAAAAATTAGTCACAGGAAAACAATTGATTGTACTTTATGATGTCTAAGCACAACGATTAAAAATCAATACTAAAATGATTCACAAAAGACTGGAGATAGATTTATTCATTTCCTCTGTGGAAATGAATAAATCTATTAGTTGTCAGCATAACTTTCAAGGGCCCTGTCTAACAGTCTTTACTCAGGCAAAACCTCCGTTGACTTAAATTGGATAAAGTTCACAGAATTAGCCCATAATTACAAAAACAAATCCTTAAGAAACCACTCAAGGAACCAGCAAAAATAGGTCACCTAACAGAGATGGTCTTTAACTAAAAGGTCATACTGAAATGATTAGAAACTACTAAGGAATCTACTGAATTTCAAGCAAAAGTCAAGAGCAGTACTTATTTGATTCACAAGAATTTATAATTAAACTATATGTAACTGAACACAATGTTCATAAAATTAAAATGCTTTATTAAAAATAAAACCACATGATAGCTTTGTGCTGTATGTACTTGACTTCCTAGGGATGAAAAATATTATGTAAATGCAAAGCACCATAAATTTTTGTATGAGTACAATAGCCCTGGATAGTTAGGTTTTGGTTTTATTAAGATTATGTGAGTTTTTGAAAAGTTGCATTTAAAATTGGTAGTTGATCTTAACATTTCACTGCTATAAGCAAAACCTATTCAGTGCACTGAAGTATTTGGTCCTTTCCTGGATTGGCTGTCAGCTGCTAACATAAGACTTCTATTAAGTATCTGGTTGGTCTCCATGAAATCACGTTGAAGGGTTTGTTCAGGCTTGATCCAAAGCTCACTGAAGATAATGGAAATCTCTTCATTGACGTCAAAGAACTAAGGATCAGGTCCTTAATATATATATTAAATTTTTCCTCTATTTTTGTTTCTTCAGAATGGTTGCTTAAGAAAGCATCTATTGCAAGTGGCTTTTTGGTGCAGTAGTTCACCTATATGCAATTGTTACTTTCCTTTTGGCTTAGACTACAGTATACCTACACTTACTTAAAACACTACAGGGCACTGTAGCACATCAGTCTAGGCACTACCTATGTTGATTGGAGGGATTCTCCCATAGGTGTAGATAATCCATCTCCCTAAGTGGTGGTAGCTAGGTTGATGGAAGAATTCTTCCGTCGACCAAGTGCTGTCTATGTTGGGACTTGGGCAGGCTTAGCTACACCGCTCAGGGGTGTGGATTTTTCACACCCTTGACTAACATAGTTATGCCTAATTTTCTAGTATAGACTAGGTTTACATATCTCGTGCCATGGTCATTTGTAGAAGCTGTAATGTCAGTTACTTAACATTCTCTTCCAAGGACCACCATGCCCTAAACTACCTCCAGCAGCACCACTTCATGACTTTACACAACACTCTTATAAAAGCCACACAGCAAAGCCTTACTAATTCATCCTAATAGCAGGATATTGTGACACTAAAGTGCAATTATCTAATGTGAAAAATGGTAATTGCCTAAATCAGAACTCCAGATCCAAACACCCAGAATCTGAAATTAAGTTCCTGCACTGGACATGCCCAACTCTTGCCCCTTGGCCCATCCTAACAGCTCAATTTTGCTAGGGGGAAGATGTGGGTTTCAAGAAAGTTGCACTGAGTCACCATTTGGGGTGCTTAGTTACTTACAATGCAATAAAGTAAAACAAGCAGAGGGAGAGCGAACTGTACTGTGTTCCTAGAACCTGTCCCAAGGCACTGAGCAACTGGCTGTGTAGCATTTTATGTTCTGTAAACCTTCAGGCACATTTATGGCTGATCCTGATCATTGCCCTTTTATCAGTTTCTTCTAGGTGCAGCTCTTAAATAGACTCCAGTGAGCCACTGCTCCAAAAGCTTGATTCTCCCTCTAGAGGATATGAGTGACTTCCATTGACTTCAGTAGAATGCAACACACAACATAATTACCTACACTTACTGCTCAGACCTGCAGGTTGTTGAGTGCTGCAGTAAGGAGTGCACAGAGCCAAAGTGCTAGCACTGAGTACTAAGGGACAGATTTTTAAAGATACTTACATGCCTACAGATGCAGAAAACCCTTTTGAAAATCAAAAGGTTCCTATCTGCATCTTTAGGCACCTAGATACCTTTCAAATTAGACTCTTCAGAGCCTGATCTGAAGCCCACTGTAGTAAGTCTTTCTGTTCAGCTTTGGATCAGACCCTTCACATTTACTCATCACTTATGCAGAAGACTTTTCTGCATTAAAAAATATGCACATTGTTCAGCAATGTGATAAATCCCCTTTGTTTGCACTGAGTTGAGCACCAGTGTATAGTGGGAAAGTGGTAGGATATAGCCATGGCACAGCTAATTAAGTTCTGTCAATCAAAGCAATCATCATCCATCCTGGACATGTTTAAGATTTTCAGTAACTTCTACTGCTGTCACCTAGGGGCCTGAGTTTTACGTGATAGGAATAAATGCCACTGACTTCAATGATCATTAAATAACCACTAAGGATCATTGTGTAACCTTTCCTCACAACAGTGAGCACTTTCTCACAGGAGACATCCCACTGAAGTCAGTGAGACCACTCCTGTGCTCACCAATATTGACTGAGGGTCACAATCAGGCTTATATGTTGTGCACTGGCATTTCTACTTTCTATGCTCCTGCCAGTAGCACTTGGTGGCCTGTATAACTGAGCCATAAATGAAGCTTATCACAGCGTTTTGAGCCTTGTACTTCTACTGCTACCATTGTTTGTCTTTGTAGTAATGACAGAGGAAAATACTGTTTAACAATTATATTCTCTAGAATTCTTACAGGGCAAATCCAATACTTGCCTCTTGCTCTATCTGACCTTTATGACTATGTTTTCTGTCCACTGGAGACAAAGCTCTGATGATGAAAAGCAGTGTATTTATCAGAAATCTGTAATAACTGAGTTTTAATTACTCCTTCAAAATGTAAAACATTCATCAGAATGAACCTTCCCCCCACCAGATTAACATTCTGATTAACCATGTGTCTATGTAAATTTCAGATAAGAATGAGCATTCTTAGAAATTAACACATATCTCACCCTGGCAATCGCTTGCTCTCCTTCAAATGATTTCAGGGCTATCAAGTACAGGAATATATATCTTCATCCCTCTCTCCCTAGTGGTTGCTGATTAGGAGGCTTTTTTTTTTTTCAAGCTGCTCTAGAAAGATAGGTTCTGTGCTGGACCAGATGCAACATGATTACTCCCAATGTACAGTGTGTGTTAAGGACATGGAATAAATACAAGAGAATAAGTTAGTAGAAAGTGGGGTTAATAAAGGAAAAACTAGAAGGAAAATAGCATATAAAGAGACATAGCAGAAAATAGAGTTTTGTTGCTAAGGATTATTGTGGCCTCACTAGAAATAAATAGATTGTGTCCATTTTTGATCTGCTAATTCCACTTCTCATATTGAGAGATAACTAAACAATATCAAATTTGTAACATTTATGTCTGCACTCTAATGGAGTGCAAACAGCCATGACTTCTGAAAGAGCTTCAGCTAGTGAAATGACACCTTTACTAGGGAAAATATAATAAGTTCAGATCAGAGTAGAAATGTCATGGATGCTTAGAAGTAGTCTTAATCATAAAGTGGTTATTATATTTCCTAGTGTTATTGGTTTCCTGGCTATTCTTACTTAGGCTTTGAACTGTCTCAGCTTTTTATTCCAGTTCTGCCTTCTCTTTTGCTTCTCCTGAGTCAGAGAAATGGATCAGGAAATCAGCAGAAATCTTTTCTCTGTGGCTGATAAGTAAATTAAAAACAAGGGAGAAAAAACATAAGAAGCCCTGGGGAGGGGTAGGGACTGAAAGATTATTTCTGGTATTTGCCTGATATTGCTGAAAATATTTAAGAAACTGATTTATAACACTATCAATTAGCCAGGACTGTATGGCTCTGAATATTAATAATGGGCTGTGTGGCCATCCACCTCTGGTTTACAGGTTCAAATCTGGCTTAGGCTGGTAGTTAATGAAACTTATTAGCACAACAGCAGTGCAATCAGTGTGAAATAAATTGGTGGTCTCAGTCCATTTCCTAGCAGATAACTGTTCACCAAAAAAAAAAAAAAAAAAAAGTCAGTAGGCACAATTTGCAATCTCATCAAAGAGCTGTTATAAAAATACAAGAGTTAGGTGTCTAGAGATGTCAATCCACCATCTTTCAAAAAACATTAAAAATATCCTTGGGCATCTTCTTACTCCATTGTGTGTGTGTGCGCATGTGTGTGCATGGGCACACACACCTCTTGATGTACATTCCTCCCTGCTGCTATTATAAAACTGGTCAAGTTTGCCAAGAGAAAAACAATGTTATGAACCCCAGTTGTGTTGGAAAAATACAGTAAGTAGTAAAAATCAACAACAGTAATGAACAGTGTCATGTAAAATCCATTAATTAAGAGGCAGAAAATTAAAGGGGGTATAAACATGAAAGAATTTTACATCTGGAAAAAAGTAGTCTATTTAATTGTTACATCAGGCTTTAATTCTCAAAAAATGCTCTACATAACTGCAGCACCATTCAAACACTGTCCTCCTAAAGTTGTGTGGGAAGCACATCACCTGAGGGAAACTGATAAAAGATTAATTTTGGGGCTGCATAAAAAAGGTTATAATGGTAATAAGTACCTTGGCCTAGGGCTTTTCCTAAAGAATTAACTACCAAATGAGGACTATCTACTCTCCCAGCCAGTCATTGGTGGTAGGAAAATGTCTTACACTTTGATTAGTATTGCCAAAGTGAAGAATGCAAAGTTATATGGAAGTATAAAACAATACTGAGTAGCAGGGAAGATGTAGAAATGGAACAGAAGAGAAGTCAGTCAATTATTTCCTATGACCTATTTTTTAAAAAAAGTTGCTTTAGCAGGTGTTTCATATAAGTAAGGTGCAGCAAGTTTGTTTTCTAAGACATTAAACTCATAAATGGTTATTTAAAACCTGTTATGTGAAACTGATGAGTATTGGAGCTAACTAGAAGTCCTTGTTTATGAAAAACACCCTTTTTTCACAAAAAGACCATCTTCTGCCTAAACTTAGTTTTTTCAAAAGTGTTTCAGCTTTTCAAATGAAATCCAAGAATTTTTGTTTTTTTTTTAAACTGAAAAGTGTTTTGGTTTTCAGTTACTGGGATTTTCCCTCCTTTGTCTCGCTTCCCCCTCCCATCCACCACCAACTCCCTTCAGTGGAAAAATGCAAAAAGTGGAAGGGAGAAAATTAACTAATTTGGATTTGCTGTTGAGTTACATAAGGATCTGTTAACTCAGTAATAGCTAGATGCCAGGCAGATACTATATTACCTTTTGGACTGACTAAGATCATTTCAATGAACAAATAATCCTTACAGTAATAAAGTGGAACTGAATATTTATTTACCAGTATTTTCGATAGACATTACTATATAGCTACTAATCAATCCTCCAATCTCAGACTCACTTTCTTATTACCTCAGTCTTTAATAATGGCAACATATCCCAAAGTATTCTTGAAGTCTGATATCAAATTCATATACACTGGCTGCAGGTAAAAATAAGGCATCAACTATATCAAGCTTAGTTTTGTTACCAGCTTTGATGCTGGTTCCTGTCTGAAGCATTTCATCCTGTGATGTCAAAACATAAAGAAGTCAATGATCCTGACATTTCTTTTTAATAGTCTGGGTTTGTTTTGATCAAGCATGAACAAGCTGGATGTTGAGAGGGTCTGAACTTTCCCATGTTTTGAGAACACTGGGGTTGGGGAGGAAGAGAAAACAAATCTGTAACTACTAGAAAAAACAACACTATTGCACATATCACCTAATTTAAAAGAAACAGGCAAGAGAAAAACCTATTTTGTGTTCTGCTATTTGTAAACATGTAAATAATGCATAATGTAATCTAGGCCACTTTCTGGTTCATACAATTAAACATCATATCCCTAATTTCAGAAATAGTCACTCATCACAAATTCAATGGTGCACTAGTTTAAATCATAAAAAAAAAATGTTATTAGGACAGTGTGAGAACACACAGCGTATGCAATAAATGAAATTAATGCATCTATCAGCTCAGCTCAGAAATTGAAAACATAGTATTAAAAATGCAGAAAAGACAAAATGAGCTTTTCTAAATGTAAGTTCTTTCATTAGTCTAGTATCCAGATAATACTAACTGAATTTCAGTTAATTTTATTATCAGAATAAAGTTTTGTAATCAAAATATATTAAGACTAAACCTCTCATTTGACTTTCACAAACAACTCACCACTAGCAAATGTTTAAACAGTATTCACAATTCAAGTCCTTTAAAATAACATTTAATCACTTTACTACCTTTTGCATAATCATTTGTTATTTTGACTTCAATCTGATCTCATGATAATTAACATCACTGAAACTCATATGATAAACAACTTCTGCTTAAAATGATAAGATGCCAAACATGAACATTTTATTAGTTTGATTATAACAAATGGTGTAAAATACAAACAGCATTTAAGATAAAAATTGATTGAATCCCCAACTGCAGCCAAACTCAGTGCTGTAAAAGAGGAGGGCAGAGAAGGCTATGTGCTACCTTCACAGCTCATTGATCTGGGGGAGGAGGGAGTACTTTGGGCTCCAGCAATAATCAGAGTACCCTCAGAGCAACACCCTCTTTTCCTGCTCACCTGCAGGACATTTCTACTACTCTGAAAGCTGGAAAAGGGTGGCTAAGAGCCACTGCAATGTTTCACTTGAGGATTCACCAAAACTGGGGGAACTTCCAACCAGTTTGTTAAACTCTTTCTCTCTGCTTTGCACTGATAGCATGGCACAAAGGAGTCAGATCACAGGTGGAATTTGGTCCAATGTGTCAACTGGTCCATTCCTGCACTTAAATATTTTTGAGCTTAATACTGTACAAAGGGGAAAATCCTACTTATTACAGCAGCTGCCCCAAATTAATATTTATATATCTAGCTACTAGAGGGCTTTTTGGGTGCTCTAGGTGATGTTACACCATTGAATTTAACAGGACTCTTGCCAAGGAATTTGGGAGAAAGATTAGGGTCAGGCATTTAGTGACCAAGAGATCGTGATGCTCCCAGCTGTGACACACAATGCCAACCTCAGGGCAGACTGTTAAAAACCCAGGCACTAACATCGAATCGATTGTGAGTTCTAAACTTAGATTTCACCAACTAACTGCACCAACTGAAAACTCCTCAGGCACTTTAACAGCCTTAACATGGAGTTACAGGCAGTCCCCTTGGGTACTCCAGTCTGTCATGTCATCCAGGTGAGCAGATCACTGTGTCAGATGGCCCCTTACACCACGAATCACAGCAATATTCAAGTTACTCGTAGTCCCAAAAGGACTATTCACTTACCCTAGGTCAATTGTGCTTTAGATCTCTCAAAGACAGTGCTTGTAGCTAGTCCTATAGCAAGTCATATGAAGATTTATTAAGTAGATAAAGGAAGTTAGAGTTATTTACAAGGTTAAAGCAAACAAACATGAACAAGTTACCTTTTGAAACCTAAGCCTAATATAGGCTTTTCTAATCAACTAGCTTCATCTGTCCTTTAGGGCTAGCCCAGGCTAAGCAGCTGGGGATGTCTTGCTTATGCCTAGAAACAAACACCTCAGTTCCCCTCCCCCAAGAGTCCAAGTAGCATAGAGATCCTTAGTTCCTCTGGTTTGGGGTTTTTGTACCTTTCCTGCAATGTACTTTGAGCTGCAAACTCAGCTGATAGAAGGAGTCCACTCACATGACTCATCTTCGCTGGGAGAAGAGTAGAACAACAAGAATTTTTTGATAGCAGTTTCTCAATCCAGATGTAGGGAGTTTCTAGTTGTAAGATCCAACCATAGCCTGTCTGATATTAATGCATTTTGGAGGTCAATGCCTGGCTGCCCAGATGGTGTCATCAGAAGGGCTTTGACGTCCTTGACCATAGAATGTTGTTCCATGAAGGAGAACTGCTGAGCAAAGATAGGGTCCATCTATCAAGGAAGTGGAAGAGTATCTTTGGATACAGACTGGCTGATCTAATGAGGAGGGCTTTAACCTAGATTTGATGGGGCAGAAAACGTAGGTAAGTCAAAAACATGGAGACCTGGGAGAAGGGTTGGAATCCGGGCAAAAGCATGGGTAATTATAGCAGGGATAAAGGAGATATAAGAGGGAACACAGAGAAAAAGCAAATCTATAGCTTAGATGTCTCTATACTCATGGGCTCGAGGAGGCTAGCCCCTGGTCCAGCCTGCCCCTTCTACTCGGGGCCCTGCCACTCCTGCCAAAGCCAAGAGGACCACCCCCCCATCCCCAGGCCACCTGTGCTCCCCCTCTCCAGCGCACCAGGAAGGAGGCGTGCCCCTGCTTAGCCCCAGAGTGCCAGGCAGTTGGGCAGGTGGTGCACTTCTCCTGCCCAGTGTGCCAGGCGAGCGCCATGACCCCTCTCAGTCCCGTAGCATCGGGTGGGCAGGCAGCACCCTCCCACCCCCAGCCTAAGAGCACAGGCTGCCCTGCATTAGCCCCAGCCCCAGGCTGGGGCCCCAGCCTTGTGGTGGGAAGACTTCCCCCTCCCCACAGCACAGCACTGGGAATTATGGGGAATAAGAGGAAGAAATAGAAATACTAGTGAATAAACACAGCTATGACATAGTTGGCATCACAGAACTTGGTGAGATAATACACATGACTGGAATATTGGTATAGAAGGGTACAGCTTGCTCAGGAAGGACAGGCAGGGGAAAAAAGGAGGAGTGTTGCCTTCTTTATCAAATACGTGTACTTTGGATGAAGTTGGATCAAAATAGGAGAGACTTGTTGAAAGTCAGGGTAAGGATAAAAGGGGTAAAAAGCAAGTATGATGTCATGGTAGGGGTCTAATATAGATCACCAAACCAGGAAGAAGAGGTGGATGAAGCATTTTTTAAACAACTAACAAAGTCATCCAAAGCACAGGTGTCAAGGTTTTTTCCCCACTTTGAACTTTACAGTACAAGAAGTGGGGACCTGCATGAACACTTTTAAGCTTAATTACTAGCTTAAATCTGGTACGCTGCCACCTGCCAGAATTTAGTGTCTGGCACACTTTCTGTTCCCCCAAAACCTTCCCTGGGGAACACAGATCCTAAACCCCTTGGATCTTAAAACAAGGAGAAATTAACCATCCCCCTCCTTTCCCCCCAGACTTTCCCCTCCCTAGGTTGCCTTGAGAGGCTTCACACAGATCCAAACTCCTTGGATCTTAAAACAAAGAGGAATTAACCTTCCCCCTCTTCCCCCCACCAATCCCTGGTGAGTTCAGACCCAATCCCTTGGATCTTAAAACAAGGAAAAATCAATCAGGTTCTTAAAAAGAAAGCTTTTAATTAAAGAAAGATAAAAGTCATCTCTGTAAAGTCAGGATGGAAAATGCTTTACAGGGTAATCAGATTCCTATAGACCAGAGGGACCCCCGCACCCCAGCCTTAGGTTCAAAGTTACAGCAAACAGAGCTAAAAATCCTTCCAGCAAAATAAACATTTACAAGTTAAGAAAACAAACATAAGACTAACACGCCTTGCCTGGCTAATTACTTGCAAGTTTGAAACATGAGAGACTGATTCAGAAAGATTTGGAGAGCCTGGATTGATGTCCCGTCCCTCTCAGTCCCAAGAGTGAACAATGAACAAAACAAAAAGCACAAACAAAGACTTCCCTCCACCAAGATTTGAAAGTATCTTGTCCCCCTATTGGTCCTCTGGTCAAGTGTCAGCCAGGTTTACTGAGCTTCTTAACCCTTTACAGGTAAAAGAGACATTAACCCTTAACTATCTGTTTATGACACACACCCCAAATCTCAGACAGTGTGGAACCACACTGGCGGTGATTTCTTCCTAGAACTTTAGAACAAACATATTAATGAAACACATACTACTACTAATTATGTAAAACTGCAAGACTTTTTATATTTTAAGGACAATTTTTTAACCAGTTGATTCTGGGAAACTTTCACGGGAGAGTGCATCAGCTACTTTGTTAGAAGCTCCTGAAATGTGCTGAATTTCAGAATCAAAATCTTGGAGAGCTAAACTCCATCGATGCAGTTTTTTGTTGTTTCCCTTGTCAGTATGAAGCCACTTTAGCGCAGCATGGTTGGTTTGTAGCTGGAAACGCCGTCCCCAAATGTATGGGCGTAGCTTTTCCAGGGCATACACAATGGCGTAGCATTCTTTTTCACTGATTGACCGGTGGCTTTCCCTCTCAGACAGTTTTTTGCTGAGAAACATGACAGGATGGAAATTTTGATCCGGTCCTTCCTGCATTAAAACTGCTCCTTCACCACGCTCAGATGCATCTGTGGTTACTAGGAATGGTTTGTCAAAGTCTGGGACCCTTAGCACAGCATCAGACATGAGTGTCTCCTTAAGCTGGGTAAAGGCCTTCTGACACTTATTAGCCCACTTAACTGCATTTGGCTGGGTCTTTTGGGTCAGGTCTGTTAGTGAGGCAGCGATTTGGCTGTAGTGTGGTACAAATCGCCTGTAATACCTGGCCAAGCCTAAGAAGGATTGGATCTGTTTCTTTGTCTTTGGGACAGGTCATTTTTGGATAGCATCCACCTTGGCCTCTAGGGGATTTATTGTTCCTTGACCCACCTGGTGTCCAAGGTAAGTCACTCTGTTTTGGCCTATTTGACACTTTTTAGCCTTAACAGTTAGTCCTGCCTGCCTGATGCGCTCAAAGACTTTTTCCAGGTGTTCTGCCCATGAATCAGAAAAAATGGCCACATCATCGAGGTAGGCAACTGCATATTCTCCCAATCCTGCTAGGAAACCATCTACAAGTCTTTGGAAGGTGGCGGGTGCATTTCGCAGCCCGAAAGGAAGCACATTAAATTCATACACCCCTGCATGGGTGATGAAGGCTGACCTTTCTTTGGCGGGTTCATCTAGCGGTACTTGCCAGTACCCCTTGGTTAAGTCTATTGTAGAGATGAACTGGGCACGTCCCACTTTCTCCAGTAGCTCATCGGTGCGTGGCATTGGATAGTTGTCGGGACGAGTTACAGCATTTAGCTTAAGGTAGTCCACGCAAAAGCGTATTTCCCCATCTGAACCACTAGAACTAGAACCACTGGAGATGCCCATGCACTGTAAGAGGGGCGGATTATACCTATCTGTAGCATGTTTTGGATCTCCTGTTCTATAGCAGCTTGGGCATGAGGAGACACCCGGTAGGGTGGGGTTCTAATTGGATGAGCATTACCTGTGTCAATGGAGTGGTATGCCCGTTCAGTCTGTCCTGGGGTGGCTTAGAACAATGGGGCGAAGCTACTGCACAGCTTCTTGATCTGTTGCCGCTGCAGACGTTCCACGGTTGTGGAGAGGCTCACCTCTTCCACGCCACCGTCACTTTTTCCTTCGTAGAAGACACCTTCAGGCCACTCAGCGTCATCTTCTCCCTGGGCTGTAAACTGACAAACCTTTAAGTCTCTGGAATAAAAGGGCTTGAGAGAATTAACATGGTACACTTTAGGCTTTAGGTGGGAAATGCTATGAGATAGTTAACAGCTCCCAGGCGCTCTTGGACTGTGAATGGCCCTTCCCATGACACTTCCATCTTATGGGCCTGTTGCACCTTCAAGACCATAACCTGGTCTCCTACTTTGAAGGAACGCTTTCTGGTATGTTTATCATACCAGGCCTTTTGCTCTTCCTGAGCATTCTTTAGGTTTTCTTCAGCAAGGGCTAAAGAGTGTCGGAGGGTGCTTTGTAGATTGCTTACAAAGTCTAGAATGTTAGTTCCTGGAGAAGGCGTAAACCCTTCACATTGCTGCTTCACCAGCTGTAATGGCCCCTTAACCTCTTGGCCATACACAAGTTCGAATGGTGAAAACCCTAAACTGGGATGTGGTACAGCCCTGTAGGCAAAAAGCAACTGCTGCAATACTAGGTCCCAATCATTAGAGTGTTCATTCATGAATTTACGTATCATGGCCCCCAAAGTTCCATTAAACCTCTCCACCAGGCCATTGGTTTGATGGTGGTAAGGGGTGGCAACCAAGTGATTTATCCCATGAGCTTTCCATAGATTTTTCATGGTCTCTGCCTGGAAATTAGTTCCTGCATCTGTGAGGATGTCAGAGGGCCAGCCTACCCTGGCAAAAATGTCTGCTAAGGCCTAGCACACAGTTTTAGCCCTGATGTTGCTTAGAGCTACTGCTTCCGGCCATCGGGTAGCAATGTCCAAGAAAGTCAGAATGTACTGCTTTCCTCTGGGGGTCTTTTTTGGGAAAGAATCCAGAATATCCACAGCTACTCGCTGAAATGGGACCTCAATTATGGGGAGTGGCTGGAGAGGAGCTTTGACCTGGTCTTGGGGCTTTCCCACTCTTTGGCACACCTCACAAGACCGGACATAATTAGTAACATCCTTGCCCATCCCCTCCCAGTGGAAGGACTTCCCCAACCTGTCTTTGGTTCTGTTCACCCCAGAATGGCCACTGGGATGATCATGGGCTAAGCTTAAGAGCTTTACCCATCACTTAGTTGGAACTACCAACTGTTTTTGAGGATGCCAGTCTTCCTGGTGTCCACCAGAAAGAGTCTCCTTGTATAAAAGTCCTTGTTCTACAACAAACCGGGATCGGTTAGAAGAGCTGAGAGGTGGTGGGGTGCCCCGTGCTGCCGCCCAAGCTTTCTGAAGGCTGCCATCTGCTTCCTGCTCAGTCTGGAACTGTTCCCTCAAGGTTGGAGACACCAGTTCCTCCTTAGACTGTGGACTTGGGCTTGGTCCCTCTGGAAGCAATGTAGGTGATAGGGTTGTTTTCGTTGATGGTGAACCGCTTTCCTCTGGTGCACTATGCGATATTTCAGGCTCTGGCTGAGCCTCTTGGGTAGGGTTGTCTGCTGCTTCTGCCAGTTCAGGCCCGCTGGTGCCCTCTGGCTTTGGGGTTGGAGATGGGTTTGCAAGCGCTGGCGTCAGTGCTGGCAACGGTTCTGGTGCTGGCTGCTTTTCCAGTTCCGGTTCTGGGACTGGATGCACTGTGGCTGTTGCAGTCATTGGCAGGGGATCTGGATCCACCACCTCTGTCCGGGTCTCTGGTAACACAGATGGGGCCCTTATGGACGGTTCAGGAACAGGGGTGGGTCTGGAAGCTTGCGTGACTTGGCTGCATGTAACCATCCCCCCCATCTTGGCCTGCTTCACCTGGTTGGCCAAGTCTCCCCCCAGTAGCATGGGGACGGGATAATTGTCATAGACTGCAAAAGTCCACATCCTGACCAGCCTTTGTACTGGACAGGCAGTTCAGCTGTAGGCAAGTTTACAAATTTTGACATGAATGGGTAAATTGTCACTTGGGCCTCTGGGTTGATGAATTTGGGATCCACTAAAGATTGGTGGACAGCTGACACTTATGCCCCCGTGTCTCTCCATGCGATAACCTTCTTTCTGCCCACTCTCAAGGTTTCCCTTCGCTCCAAGGGTATTTGAGAGGCATCTGGGCCTGGGGATCTTTGGTGTGATGGTGGTGTAATGAACTGTACTCTGTTGGGGTTCTTGGGGCGGTTGGCCTTTATATGTCCCAGTTCATTACATTTAAAACATCGCCTAGCTGACTGGTCACTGGGTCGAGGTGCGTTGCTGGAGACTGATGAGGTGGGACAATAGGGTGTCTGGGGCTCTCCTTGGGTTGTAGGTGGGGTCTTGGGTTGCCCCCAGTGATAAGGTTTATTTTCGGTTTGCCCCCTGTGATATTCACTCCCCTTGCTAGTAGCTTTTTTCTTTTCTGCCACTTCCATCCATCTGGCTCCAATCTGCCCCACCTCGGTTACAGTTTTGGGCTTCCCATCTAGGATGTACCTTTCTATTTCCTCAGGAACACCCTCTAAGAACTGCTCCATTTGCATTAGGAGGGACAGCTCTTCCAGAGAGTTAGCATTTGCTCCTGATATCCAGGCATTCCAATTCTTTCCAATGTGGTAGGCGTGTTGGGTAAATGACACATCTGGTTTCCACCTTAGGGCTCTGAACTGCCGATGGGCATACTCAGCTGTTAGCCCCATTCTGATTCTGGCCTTGGTTTGAAAAAGTTTATAATCGTTCATGTGTTCCTTAGGCATTTCAGCCGCCACCTCTGCTAAGGGTCCACTGAACTGTGGCCTCAGCTCTATCATGTACTGGTCTGTAAAGATGTTGTACCCATGGCAGGTCCTTTCAAAATTTTCTAGGAAGGCCTCAGGATCATCACCTGCCTTGTAGGTGGGAAATTTTCTGGGATGGGAAACAGTACCTGGAGAAGGGTTGTTAGGGTTGGCTGGTACATCCGGCTTAACCTTTGCTAATTCCAGGGCCTGCTGGTGGGCCTCCCTCTGGAGCTCCAAAGCCCTCCGGTGGTCAGCATCTTTGGCTTTTTCTTCTCTTTCTCTCATTTCCATCTCTTTTTCTTTCATCTCTAGCTTTCTCCTGTGGTCAGCCTCTTTGGCTTTCTCTTCTGCATCCAGCCTAGCCATTTCCTGTTTAACTGCTTTCCTGGCACTCATTTTTCTGCTTTCTTGTGCTGGCCGCACCCCCCTGAAGCTTACTGACTGGGATGCTTCAGCTCAGGGCTGCTTGGTTAACAGAGATTTTCTAAATAGCTATACCCGAGAGGTAGAAAGAAAGAAAACAATTCAACTTGTAAATGCCTTTTGCTGGCTGTCTGCTGGCTCACAGCTTGAAGCCTCCTCTTAACAAAGACTCTTGTTAAAAACTTAACACCTCTGCCCTCAGGCTGCTTTCCAAGCAGCTACAAAGGAGAGAAAAAAAATCCCACACTGGCTTTTGGTTCCTAAAAATCTCAAACCGCTGCTCACCGTGTCAAGGTTTTTTCCCCCACTTTGAACTTTAGAGTACAAGAAGTGGGGACCTGCATGAACACTTTTAAGCTTAATTACTAGCTTAAATCTGGTACGCTGCCACCTGCCAGAATTTAGTGTCTGGCACACTTTCTGTTCCCCCAAAACCTTCCCTGGGGAACACAGATCCTAAACCCCTTGGATCTTAAAACAAGGAGAAATTAACCATCTCCCTCCTCTTCCCCCCAGACTTTCCCCTCCCTGGGTTGCCTTGAGAGGCTTCACACAGATCCAAACTCCTTGGATTGTAAAACAAAGAGGAATTAACCTTCCCCCTCCTGTTCCCCCCACCAATCCCTGGTGAGTTCAGACCCAATCCCTTGGATCTTAAAACAAGGAAAAATCAATCAGGTTCTTAAAAAGAAAGCTTTTAATTAAAGAAAGAAAAGGTAAAAATTATCTCTGTAAAATCAGGATGGAAAATGCTTTACAGGGTACTCAGATTCACATAGACCAGAGGGACCCCCCAACCTAGCCTTAGATTCAAAGTTACAGCAAACAGAGGTAAAAATTCTTCCAGCAAAAGAACGCTTTACAAGTTGAGAAAACAAACATAAGACTAATCCACCTTGCCTGACTATTACTTACAATTTTGAAACATGAGAAACTGATTCAGAAAGATTTGGAGAGCCTGGAATGATGTCCTGTCCCTCTCAGTCCCGAGAGCGAACAACGAACAAAACAAAAAGCACAAACAAAGACTTCCCTCCACCAAGATTTGAAAGTATCTTGTCCTGCTATTGGTCCTCTGGTCAGGTGTCAGCCAGGTTTACTGAGCTTCTTAACCCTTTACAGGTAAAAGAGACATTAACCCTTAACTATCTGTTTATGACAACAGGACTTGGTGGTGATGAGAGACTTCAACTACTCAGACATCTGTTGGGAAAATACACAGCAGGGAACAGACATATGCGGTGTGTGAGTCTTCCATTTAGGGAAGAGTGGGGCGCACGCTGGCACCTGGACCATGGCCTTCCCTTCGAGGCCCACCTCCACTCTACCTCCTCCCCCGAGACCCTTTGCCCACTCCTCTCCATCTCCTCTCCCAAGGCCCTGCTGCTCATTTCTCTCCACCACAGAAAGAGGTCACTCGGGGGTGGGGCCTCAGGCCACAGTCTGGACACTGGTCCCGCCCCCCCCCCCCGACCCACACACTTTTAAGGAGCTTCACTTCCAGCACTCCAAAGGCAGTGGGCCGGCATGCCTTAAAGGGAGGTGACCCATGCTGCATCCACGGCATTTGCCCTCTGCATGGCTAGCCATTTTTGAGGAGGCTTAGCCTCCCCAAGCCTCTTGTACGCACCGCCCATGAGCACAGATTATCCAACAAATTACTGGAATACATCAGAGACAGTTTTTTATTTCAGAAAGTGGAGAATGCAACTAGGAGAGAGGCTATTCTAGATTTGATTTTGACAAATAGAGAGGAACTGGTTGAGAATTTGAAAGTGGAAGGCAGCTTAGGTGAAAGTGATCATATAATGGTAGAGTTCATGATTTCAAAGAATGGAAGGAGAGAAAACAGCACAATAAAGACAAGGCAGACTTTAGCTAACTCAGGGAGTTGGTAGGTAGGATTCCATGGGAAGCAAGTCTAAGGGGAAAACAGTTCAAGCATTGGCAGTTTTTTCAAAGAGACATTATTAAGGGCACAAGAGCAAACTGTCCAACTGCATAGAAAAGATAGGAAGTATGGCAAAGGACCACACTGGCTTAACCAGGAGATCTTCAATTATCTGAAACTCAAAAAAAAAAAAATCCTACAAAAAGTGGAAACTAGGTCAAATTATGAAGGATGACTACAAAAAAAAAACCCTATAAGCAGGTAGGGACAAAATTAAAAAGGCCAAGGCACAAAATGAAATTAAACTAGGTAGAGACATATAAAGGGTAACAAGAAAACATTTTACAAACATATTAGAAGCAAGAGGAAGATCAAGGACAAAGTAGGCCCATTACTCAAGAGGGGCAATAATAGAAAAGGCAGAAGTGCTAACTGACTCTTTTGTTTAAGTTTTCACCAAAGAGCTTAGTAATTAGGATGCTTTTCCTAAACACTGGATTAAGTTGCTTAGGGAGGTTTGCAGTCTCCATCATTGTCTAACCTGTTCTTAAAACCCCCCAAACACCAGTCAGGAATGAGTGAGGTCAGTGGTTCCCAAACTTATTTGATTGGGCCCCCCTTCTTTGTGTCTGTAGTAATTTATGCCCCATCCGCCCCGAGTACATATACTGCCACCCAGCTCTGAAGGCCAACTGGAGAGCAGCAGTTGCTGACTGGGCACCCAGCTTTGAAGGCAGCACCCCGTCAGCAGCAGAATAAAAGTAAAGGTGGCAATGTGAAAAGTGACATTTGTCAATATCATTTTTCACAGCAGACTTGGCGTGCCTTTTCCACCCTTACGTTGGTTCTGCTGCTGCCCAGGGGCACTGGAATAGGGGGATCTAAGGCACCATGGCATCATCACCCTCCCACTCTTTACCAGCCAAAGGGAGAGTGTGGGGAGAGGCAGAGAGGTGTGAGCAGAAGGCAGGGCCTTTGTGGGTGGAAGTGGTGATGTGAGGGGTGTGACCATGGTTTGAACACCAATAGCCCTCTTTTAGGGAGCTTCTGTCACTCCTGCTGCTGCCACCAGGGCTGACAGCCAGAGCCCCACCACCTCCAGGTGAGGGATTGGGTGTGGAGGGGGAAGGAGAGCCACAACTTGGGTGTTGGGGCCCTTCTGCATGAGCCCCAGGCACCTGGGGCTGACAGCCAGAGCTCACGCCTCCCTTGACACATTCCCATGTCTCCCTTGGGAGGCCTGCCCTATAGTTTGAGAACAGCTAGTCTGGGTTATTACTTAGTCCTGCTGTTGAGGTCCCTTCCAGTCCTACACTTCTCTGATGGGTCTCTTTTCAGGAGGGGTAAAGCAATTTCAGTAGAAGAGCAGCTCTTCACACTAATGTCCCTCATCTGTATAGCAATTCATACAGTCAGAGACTCACATTACAGCTACACAAATACTACATTACAGTATGGAACACAGATATTACAAGTAAGATTAATGTGCACAGCAACTCAGAAGCATTCAATAGATCTAAACACTTTCTTATCATTCTAATACCTATTACATTGCGAGCCAGACAGATTCCAGTTACATATCTGCCAGTGTTCTGTTGAGAAATGGGGACCTTGGCATGAGCTGGCACCTGGCCTGCCAGCATCACAGGGAGAAGCATAGCAAGGGCTCAGTCCTGCAAAGTACTGAGAAATCCTGCAGGATCCTGAGCACCACAGGAGATGAGGATATTCGACACCATGTAGGACCAAGCCCTAGGACCGTGATCTAATTCCCATCAAAATCTACAAGAGTCTTTCTATTGGCTTCCAGACAAGATGTATCAGGGCTTAATCCAGCATGTGATGCTGGTATTTTGATAATGTTGATGCTTGTTTGTGCATGCTCTTATGAACTTGCATCCTGATCTGTGCAGTTTTACAAACATTTCTCTTCTCACTTAAATAGTACAGGCTGTCATATTTTCTTTAAACGCTAAAATTATACAGGTGAAATGACTCAAATTTCACCAAGGTTTCATGAAAGGTTTTGGAAAATACTGTAAGTTTTCCAAAACCCTAAACCCAGCTGGGTTCTTCCATTAATAATGTAAGTATATTGACTTGACCAAATATTTGAATGAAGATATAGAAACATCAGAAAGCAGACAGGTATGAATAGGAAATGAATATAAAATGTTTATTTTTCAAGTCTGTAAAGCAAGTGTGTTACCAAAAACAATATCAGTTACAGTCCACTCCACTAACAAGGAATAAGGCACCCAACTCCAATTGAAATAAAAAGCCCAAGCTTTGGATCCAGTTTACAAGACATTGAGAGGAGAGGAGCACTAGGCAAGGAGGTAAATAAACCCTTACATTGAAAAAGTAAAGGTCAGTTGTAGCAGCCTTTCAAGGCATGGTTGTGCCATGCTTTCTTCTAGACAGATTCAAGATAATTCAGAAGTGCTATGTGTGATAAAGTTCTTCCTCTGCCTTGGTGGGTCCTGCGCTTATTGGTGGATTTTGCTAGCCTCAGAGATCTTCCTGTGCTGGATCAGGAGTTAGGAGGTTTGGGGGGGAACCCGGGCCCACCCTCTACCCCAGGTTCCAGCCCAGGGCCCTGTGGACTGCAGCTGTCTAGAGTGCCTTCTGGAACAGCTACACAACAGCTACAATTACCTGGGCTACTTCCCTATGGCCTTCTCCCAACACCTTCTTTGTCCTCACCACAGAACCTTCCTCCTGATGTCTGTTAACATTTGTACTCCTCATTCCTCCAGCAGCACATCCTCTCACTCCCAGATCCTTACGCAGACCTCACTAACTGGAGTGAGAGCCTTTTTATACCAGGTGTCCTGATTAGCCTTAATTAATTCTAGCAACTTCCCAATTGGCTACAGGTGTCCTAATTATCCTGCCTGCCTTAATTAGTTCTAGAAAGTTCCTGAGTGTTCTGGAATAGTCCCTGTTATCTTACCCAGGGAAAAGGGACCTGCTTAACCTGGAGCTAATGTATCTACCTGCAACCACTCTCTTGTAGTCATCTGGCCTGATCCTGTCACATATGTTTGACTATTTGCAGGATAACGGCATATTTGACCTAAATGTGACTATTACATTTAATAATGGAGCACATTGGTAATGTTTTAGAATGCCAGCTGACGTACTACTGGAAGAGGAATCACAGTATCCAAATATTATACTGCCTTAAACACAAAGGGCGAGATTCTGTACTGAGCCTCAAAGAGATGCAGCATAGAGCTTGCAGTCCAGGTGGTGGTGGAGTGATAAAGTGGCCTAACTTATGGCAGCCTATCCCTGGCTGCTGTGGGCAGCAGTGCTGCCCCAAAATCCCTTCAGTCCTATTTGCTGTCTCCACCCTTTCCTGCCTCCCAATGGGCCCCTCCAACCCCAGCCTCTCCTTGGCATACCCCCTATGCTAGGGTTTGTGAGGGGAAAATTAACCTATGGTTTTGAGCCCCTCTATGCCACCCCAGTTCCTTTACTGGCTGTAGAGGGGGCCAGAGTGGGAGTGAGAATTTAATTCAAAGAGGGACATTTTCTGTTCAGTTATACTCTATTCATGCAACTCCACTGAATACCAAGGAGTTGCATGAGTGTAACAGAATAGATCCTAAACCCAAGAGGCTTAGAACTACATTAGTTTTCAGAAATCAGTCAGAGTCTGTGCTTTAAAACACTACATCCATGATGCCCTTGCCATCCAAGGATCCTAGACTAAATTTTGTTGACAAAGTTAAGCATTTAAATCCATTTTTAAAATGTTTGATTTTCAGAGGGGCTGAACACTTGCAGCTCCCATTACAGATAGATTTTGGAACCTAACTTTACATACCTAAGTATGAAAATGTTGGCTTTACTGATTTATAATTTACACAAAATGTAAGCTGGAAGACCATCTCCATAATGGGTTGATCTAATAAAACTGAGCATCAAAAATTAATGGAACATAGTACTACAAAATACTGCTCAGAAAAATTAGGTCAAGTTACAGACATGTGTGGTCAGAAAAATGTTATATGTTGTATTTTTCCAATGGTTAAAAAAATTGCACAAATTGTGCTTCTTCCAGAAGTGGTGCTACTTACATTTTGCAATTTTAGAGTTCTATATAAAAACTATATATAAAAACTCTTAACAATATGAAAAAGAATGTGACAAGAGGATAATATCTCCTAAGTAAAGTTGTCAAAAATATTTATTGAATAAAACTCTCAAGACTGCATAGCAAATCATACCATGTTCCAAGTGCTAATGTTTGCACTGGGAACTTTACATTAGTAGATATATGGGAGGATATAATAATATCCATCCATCTGTTCAGTGGCTCTGCATCCATGGAAGTTATTTCATGTCCATTATTATTCCACCTAGGGGTAGTATAACTTTTCTTAGCAATTTGTTTTCAGCTCTGATGTTCTTGGGTCTGTAGAATGCAAAGGTTGGGTCAAAAATGGCCCTATGTTTGGCCCTAAGTGTACATCATCATTTGCATCTGAAAGCAGCCCAGAAATGATAATTTCCAGATTGTAGCCAAAATAGTCTATTTCAATTGCTTAGCCAGAATCATCCATTGATCTGATGGTAAAAAAAATCAACCTTATTCATCATGTAGACCTTCCCTTTCAGATATAGATATGCACGTTTTCTTTCCATCCCTGTCTTCATGCACTTATAACATAAACCATATCACTTAAGAATTTTTTCAACCCACTTGAGTCAAATCTTTAACACTAGTTAAGTTCTTTTATTTCTCTAAGCAATATCAGTGCTTTGGTTTCCAGAAAGGTTCACTTCTCTAGTATTAATTAAGACATGCAAATAGACATGTTGTAACAATTCTTGTTGCTCAAGCAGTAAACTTTACCAGCTTTTGGCACAACAAACAACACACTTACCAGAGGAATCAAAACCCAGCTATAGATAAAACAAGAAGGGAAATGGGTGGCTCTCAAATATGGTACTGTAACTTAGAAGCTAAATCAAATAAGTGATGCATAATACTGAAAAGAAATTAGCTTACCAATAGAGAGTTGCCCTCTGAAACGACCCAATAATATCACACTGTGGAAATGTTGATTTTAGCTGAAGTCAAGACAAATCACTCACTTCTTCATTGCTGTATAATGTTGCCTTTTTCTAGGCTGGATTATCTTCTCTGGATGGGCTTCTTTATAATGTAGTTGTAATATTGTGAGAGGTTTCAGAGTGGTAGCCGTGTTAGTCTGTATCAGCAAAAAGAACAGGAGTACTTGTGGCACCTTAAAGACAAAACAAATTTATTTGGGCATAAGTTTTTGTGGGCTAAAGCCCACTTCATCAGATGCATGGAGTGGAAAATATAGTAGTATATGCAGAGAACATGAAAAGATGGGGGTTGCCATACCAACTCTAATGAAACAAATCATTTAAGGTGGGCTATTATCAGCAGGAGGAGGGAGAAAAAAACTTGTGTAGTGATAACCAGGATGGCCCATTTCAAACAGTTGACAAGAAGATGTGAGTAACAGGAGGGGGGAAAAATTAGCATGAGGAAATAGTTTTTAGTTTGTGTAATGACCCATCCACTCCCAGTCTTTATTCAAGCCTAATTTAACGGTGTCTAGTTTGCAAATTAATTCCAGTTCTGCAGTTTCTCTTTGGAGTCTGTTTTCGAAGTTTTTTTGGTTGAAGAATTGCGACTTTTAGGTCTGTAATTGAGTGTCCAGGTAGGCTGAAGTGTTCTCCAACTGGTTTTTGAATGCTATAATTCTTGATGTCTAATTTGTGTCCATTTATTCTTTTGCATAGGGACTGTCTGGTTTGGCCAATGTATATGGCAGAGGGCCATTGCTGGCACATGATGGCATATATCACATTAGTAGATGTGCAGGTGAACGAACCCCTGATGGTGTGGCTGATGTGATTAGGGCCTATGATGATGTCCCTGGAATAGATATGTGGACAGAGTTGGCAATGGGCTTTTTTGCAAGGATAGGTTTCTGGGTTAGTGTTTTTGTTGTGTGGTTGCTGGTGAGTATTTGTTTCAGGTTGGGGAGCTGTCTGTAAGAAACGACTGGGCTGTTCCCAAGGTCTGTAAGAGTAAGGGATTGTCCTTCTGGATAGGTTGTAGATCCTTGATGATGATGCGCTGGAGAGGTTTTAGTTGAGGGCTGAAGTTGATGGCTAGTGGCGTTCTGTTACTTTATTTGTTGGGCCTGTCCTGTGGGAGGTGACTTCTGGGTACTCTTCTGGCTCTGTCAATCTGTTTCTTAACTTCATCAGGTGGGTATTGTAGTTTTAAGAACACTTGTTAGAGGTCTTGTAGATTTTTGTCTCTTTCTGAGGGATTGGAGCAAATGCGGTTGTATCTTAGAGCTTGGCTGTTGACAATGGATCGTGTGATGTGGTCTGGATGAAAGCTGGAGGCATGCAGGTAAGTATAGTGGTCAGTAGGTTTCTGGTATAGGGTGGTGTTTATGTGACCATTGCTTATTAGCACTGTAGCATCCAGGAAGTGGATCTCTTGTGTGGACTGGTCTAGGTTGAGGCTGATGGTGGGATGGAAATTGTTGAAATCCTGATGGAATTCCTCAAGGGCTTCTTTCCATGGGTCCAGATGATGAAGATGTCATCAATGTAGCATAAGTAGAGTAGGGGCATTAGGGGATGAGAGCTGAGGAAGTGTTGTTCTAAGTCAACCATAAAAATGTTGGAATACTGTGTGGTAATGTGGATACCCATAGCAGTGCTGCCAGTGAGGGGTATAATTACACAGCATCAAAGAAAATCTTTGCACTAAGCACAAGTACTAATTCTAGTATATTTATATGAATTGTAATAGAGCAAAACCTCACTAATTCACACTAATGACTGAATGACTCATTGCGAATCACTTAATTTTGAGAATTAGCGAATATGCAAAGAAACCATTTTAAAAAAGCAAGCTTAATGCATCACAGAATGTACTTTGTTCACTTATTTTGTAAATTATTTTGAAAGAATAATGAAATCTTAGTGATACAACACTTCATGAGAGAGCCTGGCTATTAACTCTTTGCAGAAAGGTGATGGAATACTGTTAGTTTTATAATACAACTGTGACATTGCACTCCATAATGCTTTATGGAAATATGCTCAGGAGTGTAAATATGACATAACTGGAATATGTTTTAGGCTAGATATGCCATGTAACATATCTCTGCAAAGGTTATGATCTACTGGATATAGTCATCCTATTTGTATGCATGTATCATTTTTGTATTCAAAGTTATGAATATTGGCTATGCACTTATTTGATTTTAAGTAGCCTCAGTGAAGCATTTGGTCAGCTTATTGAGAAAAGACCATTCCCAGTAAGTGCCCTGTGGCAGGGCGTAGACTCACTGGCCTGACGCCTCCTGCTGGTCATCCTGGGAATTAGCTCTTCCAGGCCAGAGTGCCCTCTGCAGGCTGATGTCTCACCTGCCACAGGCCCCCCATGTCCCTCCCAGACCGGTGTCCCTCTGCCCAGGGGTTCTGCCCACTACAGTACCCCCTCACTCTCGGTCTCCTCTCCCAGGCAAACTCGCAATCCTCACCTTGCCTCAATGGCTACTGTCAGTCATCATCTAGCCCTGCTCTCTGGGGCAGATGGCAGTCTGTAAACTACTCATCACCAGCAAGGGGGGTTGGACCAGCTGCTTCTGCCTGTCTCTGGGCTGCCCCTCTGCAGCCCCTGTACTCTTGTGGGCCCTTAACTCGGCCTGCAGCCTGGGGCTTAGCTAGGCTGGAGCTCCCCAGCTCCCTCTGCCCTTCCCCAGCACTGCTCCATCTTAGGTAACCTTCTCATCTTCCCAAGCACTCAGGTCCTTCTCGCTCTGAAAGCTAGAGAGAGTGTGTGGCTGTTTCTGGCCCACAGTCCTCTTGCCCAATAAGCCTAGCTTTCCCCGCTGTTGCCTCTTCAGTGTTGCTTTATCTCCTTCAGTCAGGAGCAGGGTGACCACCCCGCTACATGCCCAGTCAAGAAACACTTAAGCTAACAAAGAACTTTGAGAGATGCCAATCCACATTTGAGCTTTCCTGGGAATGTGGCGTCTGGCCTGTAAAGTTCTGAGTCATGCATGGACATGTGACTTGCCCATGTGACTCCAAAACTCCATCTTGCAGCTGGATTCTGCATAGGAGAGGAGAAGAGGTTTCTACCAACAAGAGAAAGTCTATTTAAGCCCTTAGAAACTCCTCCGTTTTGTCTTCAGCTGACTCAAGAGATAGCCTCTCTGCCCCCAAAGGATACCTGAAAGAAACTGGAAGAAAGGACAGTAATTACAGGGGTGTGAGTAATTGCTGGACCCAGACTAGAAGGAGGTTAGTCTGTAAAAGAAGCTTATTGGAACATGTCTGAGGGTAAAGTTTCATCTGTAATCACTTTCTTACTATATTAGGCTTAGATTTGCGTGTTTTATTTTATTTTACTTGGTAATTCACCTTGTTCTATCTGTTATTATTTGGAACCACTTAAATCCTACTTTTTGTATTTAATAAAATCACTTTTGACTTATTAATTAACTCAGAGTATGTATTAATACCTAGGGAGGCGGGCAAACACCTGTGTGTATCTATCAGTGTTAAATAGAGCAAACAATTTATGAGTTTACCCTGTATAAGCTTTATACAGGGTAAAACAGATTTATTTGGGGTTTAGATCCCCCTGGAAGTTGGGTACCTGAGCGTTGGAGACAGGAACACTTCTTAAGCTGTTTTCAGTTAAGCCTGCAGCTTTTGGGGGATGTTGTTCAGACCTGGGTCTGTGTTTGTAGCAGGCTAGCATGTCTGGCACAACCAGGCAGGGCACTGAAGTCCCAAGCTGGCAGGGAAAACAAACAGGCTCAGAAGTAATCTCAGCACATCAAGTGGCAGTCCGAAAGGGGGTTTCTGTGATCCAATCCATCACAACAACATATTAGCAAAGTGCTAAATATTAGTGTTTTACTGCATATTATTATCTATCTGTTTCATGGTAGCATCTAGAAATGGGGACCCATCATGTTCAGTGCTATAGTGTACATTCACATAGTAAGAGACAGTCCCTGCTCCAAAAAGCTTACAATCTAAATAGACAAGAGAGAAGCTTTGAGAAGTGAAGTGACTCGCCCAAGTGAAAGCAGGTCAGTGGCCAAACTTGGAATAGAACACAGGTCTCCTGACTCCCGAGCTAGCACCCTATCTACTGGTCCGCACTGCCTCTGGATGCTTAGACTAACGTGCCTCATAAAACAAAAAAATCTAAATTTTTGTAGGATTTTAAAACAAGGAATGAAGGACAGATGCATAAACAGATAGAGCAACCAACCTTTCTTTGACAAATAACTATCCTGCACCAAAAAAGTGTCTAGCTCTTGTCTATGTGGCAATTTGCTCCAATTTCAGCAATGAATGGCCAGCCACCAAAGTGGCAGCACTAGTGTAGAGAAAGAAAATCATTATTTCTGCTGGTGGTGTTTACCCCATTCCAAGCAGAACGCCTCTCGTGCAAATAATAGCTTTCCTTGTCCAGTGTTGGTGTTTGCATTGGTGCAGCTACATTAATAGCTGGCCATCAACAGCTGACATCAGAGCAAATTACCAATGTAGACAAAACTAGGGTAAGATACTCACCCCTGTGTTGGCCTCTGTATGCTCAGTAGAGGGATTAGAGCAGCATGAAAGGGGCTCTAAAAGCCCCAGATCCAGTTTGAGAGAATTTCCCCAGCACAGGCAATGAGAAATACAGTCCCAGGCTGTCTCCAAGGCCACCCTCCTAAATTCCGGCATGTGGAGCAGGCTGAGGGAATGATAAACATAGGTCTGGCATGTTGAAGGAAGCTGCAGCACACAATGTTACAGAAATTCTGCACTCCTCTCCAGATCCCCGAGAAGCTCAGAATCTGGAGGGTTAAAGCTACTTTAGTCCCCATACCTGGGCTGAGAGTTCTGGGCTGCTCCTCTTAGAGGTATAGAATAGAACATCACATGTCGGGCTTTAGGAATTATAGGGTTGATTCAAAGTCCACAGAAGTTTTTAGTAGTGTTTGCAGTTGCTTCAGTGGGCTTTAGATCAGGTCATATTTGGTGGTCCTTGCCGTATTACAGAAACATTTTTACAATCTTTTCTCTTCACTCATTATGCTTATGAGAACTGTTCTACTGTTACATTTATAATCTTATTTTCATGAAAGGATTTGTTTTGCTAACTGTGCTCCATCAGTATTGTCCAATGAATGGTAATAAATCCTGCTGCCATTGGAAATTACTTATACTTGTTTTGGGAAAGCCCAAACATATAGTGCTATTGCTCTGTGTTATTGCATACCCTATACAGTCTCTGTAGTCTATAAAATGCAGTTACAGATTTTTGCAAGGTGTTACAGAAAACAATTAAAACATTTTTACAAAGGAAATAAAATGTTCTGCACCTGTGTATCTAATCTGAATAATTATAATTTTCAAAATTAAATAATGGCTAAGATTGTTTGGTTTTGGTAAATGTGTGACTTTATTTGCAAACAGGACACTAAACGTAAGTTGTTAAAGAAGTAAATAAACAAGCTCCTGATTAGGATTTATAGATGTTTCTTACCACTATAGCTTAAATCTCTCTACTGACTTCTTAGTTTAATATTTGCTAGTCCAGTAACTAAGACATTATGTAAGCATGAAACACTTACTAGCCCTTTTACTGTCAGTGAAGAGTATGCCTGGGAATGCACTGTATAGCATACACTGTAACACCACAGAGTAACCTTGGCATCCATCTTTAAGAAATGATTTTAAGTGAACTTATTTCCTTTGTTTAATGGTCTTTTGATTAAAACTAACGATGATGATTACTGATAGTGATGATGAGGTTGATTTAAATAATTCTATATTTCTATCAACTCTTCAGGATTAATTTTTTGAAGACAAAAACAAAATCATTCAAATCAAATGGGCAAAAATTTTTGAAAGGGTTGGTTTGAGATTTGAAGGAAAGAGTCAGGAAGTAAAGTAAGAAATAAACACAAAATTTGTGAAACACATCAGCCATAATGCCATAACCGCCCAAGTATTATACTGTATTTAGTGACCATAAGATAAAGAATCATGCCACAACACTTCTATGAGCTGAATGACCGTGGCTAGATTGAAAGTGACTTCTCTCTTTCTGCTACTCTTATTGGTTTCTCTTTCTGATGCTGTTATAGTAGTTTCAGATATATATGAATTCAACCTTTGTGCAGACAGTTATTTCTGCAGATAACTGCTTCAGGTGCCCAGCACTTGAAGGATACAAGGCTAATTGAGCGGTCTGAATATTCATTAATATTGCTGTGATTACCAAAGATACACAAAAGTTACATTTTAAACATTGTTACATTCTGGACTTGATTTCAAAGACTGCCAATCTACAATAGAGAAAGTGAGGATGTAAAAGCATTAAACTCCTTTCACATGACACCTCACCCATAAAAATCCCCTAATAACTCTTAGTTAGTGTGTTTGTTTCTTTTTTTCCCCACTGCATTTTACACTAGCTGATTACAAGCTATTGACATGCTAGAAGCAGAATGGGAAAGTCTTGTTTTTATAAAGTGGGAAGGCAATAAGGTTTCATTTCACTTTTTAAAAACTTTTCAGTTTTTCCCCCTCACCTTTCCCATTTTCTCATTTTGGTATGCCTAGTCAAATGTCTTGGTGTATTTAATAAATATGAAAGAGGAAGAGACATAAATAAGACACAAGGGGACAGATTTTCCTCTGAATTATGCTGGCTTATCCTGAAGTCAGTGAAGTTATTCAGGATTTACAACTTCATAACTGATATCAGATTTTGTCCCAAGGAGAGAGAATGTCTGCAAAAACATGAGACACGCACACAAGCATGCAAGCTACACTAACATATGAGCCTTGGAGAAAGATTCTTATTATTGAACTGTATTGTTCAGCTCTCCTAAATGTAACTGCAGTACATTTGTTTACTCCTGTTCTTAAAAAACTGCAGTGATGGAGATTCCAGACTCTCCCCTGCAAACCCATTTCACTGCTTAACTATCCTGATAGTTAGAATGTTTTTCCTAGTATCTAATTTGCTGCAGACTAAGCCAATTACTACTTCTCCTACCTTGAGTGGACACAAAGAGTGATTGATATCCATCCTCTTTATAACAGTTTTTTTTGGGGAGGTGGGGGAAGGTGATAGCATCCTCTTTCCAAACCTATATGTCCATCTCAGTGGCTCAATCTCTATGGGATACTTGTGGAATTATAAGGAGGAAAGCAACAAATGTAAATTAATAGAATGAGAAATACATAAATTGCTTTTCAGTGCAAAAGGTGTGTGTGCGCGCACACATATAAAAATGAAAGTCCTATTCTGTCATTTCTTAATGACACATTGGTTGGGCATAGCTTGCTCCTGAGTAGTACACTTTCTATAAAATCTTTACAGCATTGCCCTTTTGCTAAGAAGTTCTGAAGCTTTGTCTTAGACTTTTTCAGTAATCTCAAACATTTGTCAAGTCAAGTGTGTAGTGTGTGAGATAAATATCTGAACTGGGGGGTGGGAGGTTAATGTATCGGAATCAGCAGTAAAACTTACTTGAATCTATTCAGTCTAGACATAGGACAAGACATCTCATGAAGCTCGGCATTTTTATGAGATTGCCATATGGCCAGGTTTCATTTGGGTCAGAAATACCTAAAAAATAGCTTTCCTCATCCTATTTCAGCAATATTTGCTTCCCACACTGGCAAAAATTAGGTAGAGCAGAGGATCACAATCAGCAACAAAATTAAACAAAGTTAGCAGTGTATCTAAACTTGATAACAGATTACGGTTTGTAATGAAAGTTGGAGTCAATTCTTTCCAGTAACTGGTTCATCCATTCCTAATATACGCTGGATAACATTAAAGAACCATATGGATGATGTATTTTTCCCTTTAAAGGTGACCTGAAAATTGTATTAAGTCAATTATAGTACATGCATTTTTATGTGCTGAACTCTACCACTAGCACAGAACATTTCAGGTCCCCCAAGGCCCTACCAGGCATCACTCACTCTGCTGCAACATCCCAGCTACCCTGGAGTTCTACTGAGGCAAGAGGATGGCCTGCAGGGCAATAGGAAAAAAGGTTTTTTATTATTAATGTTTCCAAATGGTTTTTTTAAGATTAATTTTCTTCACTTACCATGATCTAGGCAGGCTCCCTGCATAAGAGGGCTCCATAAGAGGTGGGATCAAAAAGCTGAGATGCCTCTTGCTCTTTACAAGGTCAGGACCAGAGCTATGTGACACTGAGATTTCTCCTCACGGGGGTATATGCAAATAGTTCTTTAGTTTCAAGACATTTAGATTCACATTTCTCTCATCTCCAAACAAACTAACTCTCAAAACAAAAAAACATAAGAATGCCCATACTGAGTCAGACCAAAGGTCCATCTAGCCCAGTATCCTGTCTTCTGACAGTGGCCAATGCCAGGTGCCCCAGAGGGAATGAAAAGAACAGGTAATCATCAAGTGATCCATTCCCAGCTTCTGGCAAACAGAGGCTAGGGACACCATCCCTGCCCATCCTGGCTAATAGCCATTGATGGACCTATCATCCATGAACTTCTCTAGCTCTTTTTTGAACCCTGTTATACACTTGGCCTTCACAACATCCTCTGGCAAGGAGTTCCACAGGTTGACTGTGCATGGTGTGACAAAATACTTCCTTGTTTGTTTTAAACCTGCTGCCTATTAATTTCATTTGGTAACCCCTAGTTCTTGTGTTATGAGAAGGAGTAAACAACACTTCCTTATTTACTTTCTCCACCCCAGTTATGATTTTATAGACCTCTATCATATCCCCCTCTAGTCATCTCTTTTCCAAGCTGAAAAGAGACTTATTAATCTCTCCTCATATGGAAGCCATTCCATACCCCTAATCATTTTTGTTGCCCTTTTCTGAACCTTTTCCAATTCCAAAATATCTTTTCTGAGATGAGGCTACCACATCTGCACACAGCATTCAAGATATGAGTGTACCATGGATTTATATAGAGGCAATATGATATTTTCTGTCTTATCTATCCCTTTCTTAATGATGCCCAACATTGTTTTTTTGACCGCCACTGCACATTGAGTGGATGTTTTCAGAGAACTATCCACAGAGACTCCAAGATCGCTTTCTTGGCTGGTAACAGCTAATTTAGACCACAATGTTTTGTATGTATAGCTGGGATTATGTTTTCTAATATGCATTACTTTGCATTTATCAGCATTGTATTTCATCTGCCATTTTGTTGCCCAGTAACCCAGTTTTGAGAGATCTTATTATAGCTCTTTGCAGTCTGCCTGAGACTTAATTATCTTAAGCAATTTTGTATCATCTTCAAATTTTGCCACCTCACTGTTTACCCCTTTTTCCAGATAATTTATGAATATATGGAATAGACTGGTCCCTGTACAGACCACTGGGGGACACCACTATTTACCTCTCTCCATTCTGAAAACTAATCATTTATTTCTATCTTTTGTTTCCTATCTTTTAACCAGTTACCAATCCATGAGAGAACCTTCCCTCTTATGCTTAAGAGACTTTGGTGAGGGATGTTATCAAAAGGCTTTCTGAAAATCTTAGCACACTATATCCACAGGATCCCCCTCAAAGAATTCTAGTAGATTGCTGAGACATGATTTCCTTTTACTCTTCCCTAGCAAATTATGTTCATCTATGTGTCTAACAATTTGTTCTTTACTATAGTTTCAACCAGTTTGCCTGGTATCAGCCTGTAATTGTCGGGATCATCTCTGGAGCCCTTTTTAAAAATTGGCATCACCATCAGCATCACCTTCTTTCATTATCAAAAATAGAGACATAAAATGCAACAATATCATGATTACAATGCACAATCAAAAATCAGCTCCCAAGCTGATTAGTTTCACTTGAAAATGGGGCCTGGTTTGCCAACCTTTTCAGACATGGTCTACATTTCAAATGTGGAATGAAACCCAACACCTGGTGAATTTTGCCAGGTTTCAGGTTGTTTAAATTCACATTGCTCCGTTCAACTTCTAAAATTATATTTGACTTGTGGAAATGATATTTCCACATCAAATTTTTAATAAAAAAATCAGAATCCACATTAAATGAAGACCCATTAAAGGTAGGCCCATGCTGTAAAGCAAAGATCTGAATCCCAATCAAAACTTCCCCAAAATTAAGAAATATTTGGATCCAGAGTTTTGGTTTGGGCCCATCCAGAATTTCAATTACATTGAGACGCCAGTCAGACAATCAAACTTTTGTAACTTAAATTTTACACATATCAGCTACACATTTAAAGAATTTAAAAAGCAGCAAAATAATTAAGCAACTTACTAAAATGTATACCAAGCGGTTTCTGTAGATCTCCAGTTCAAACAAAGAAAACTATGATGCTTCATTATGTATTCAAAATAACTTTTTTTTAATATGGTTACTAGCAGGCGGTGTGAACCTGTCACATTTGTGAGTTCACAGCTAGGTCACAGCCTTGTAGCTCAGAGGAACTGGCAGATGCAGAAGGTACAAGGAAGTCACATGGAAAGTTTTCTGCATTCCCAGGCTGGAGGATATATGTCTGGGATTCAATGGTATATTTGCAAACCATTTTTATCAGTCTCAGCCACTCACTCAAGGACACAATTCTGCATCCTTTATTCCTGCCACTGGTCTCACTGATTTCAAAACAGAACGATTCACCTGAGCAAGAGTTGCAGGATGGGATCCTTCAGTATCTGCTCCTTCTAGCTGACAGTGGTTTAAAGGAGTCATTCAACAGCATGGCCACAAGAATGCTCAATGACCCACATCAGCCCTGACCCTGCTATATCTGTGCTCCATTTCTCCAAACAAAAAATGAAAATCTCTTCTACTCTAATATCATTGTGGCTTGCATTTGCCAAACAAAGTAAGAATGGCAATTTCCCAAGGATTTTCTCTCAGGTGCAGGATAGTCACCATAGTAATGATCACAAATAGTATAGAACCTGGGTGTTATATAACAGCTCACTCTAATTCCAGATGGTGAAACCAAATGGTCTACAGACTCTTTCCAGCATTGATTTGGGGGTGTAAAAGCAAATATTAGCTATACTAATTGGAATTTAAACCCTTGTTTGCCACAAATTGAGCAAAGGACACATTCACTGCTTCCCTTTTTGCTCCCTCTCAAGTCCATAATTTACAATAGTCATACATGATGGTGTGAGGAATTAAATTCTGGGAAGAATTAGGTTTTTCTTAAAGTGACTCCTGCTATCTAGGCACTTCAAGGATCATTTCTGTTGCTGCTGAGCAGATAAAAGCACTTCTGAATTCAGTGAAGTAAAACTGCTCAGGCTACTGTACAAGGAACTGTCTCCAGATGATATTAATACATCACAACGTCTACATCTGAAAAATGTAGGGTGCGTAGTAAACGCCTGACTCAGTCACCAAGCAGTGACTTTTTTTACAGCATATTTTCATAGGCCTTTTAATTGACATAAAATACATCTCAAGCTCCAAAAACATACAAGTACTGTTTGGTCATCTCTCTCTAGCATTCAAGGATTTAAGAACACTGTTGCTGGATGGACTAATCTGACATTCTAAGCAAGACCATAATATTGCATCCTTTGTCTCCTTCACCATCTTCTCATCCATCTCTGAATCCAAGTCAAAATAAGTATCAATTAATAATAATCAAATGCACGTAAATTACAGACTACCCATCTACCTGCTAAAAAACTTACAGGAGGTGCAGGCTAAGCAAGCCAAGATCAGGAGAAAAATATCCCTTTTGTGGAAGTCCTTGCACCACCAGATGTGTTCCTTCTCTTTTCAATCATCTCCAAATCACTGCTGATTAATCAGCTGGCCCACTCTATCTTTCCAACTAGCCATCACTCGAGAATAACTACCACTTATTTTTCAGTAGCTGAAGCAGTGCATTTTATTTATTTTAATACATGAGCATTCGTACATAATATAAACATGCTGGAGAGATAGTTGTCCAGTGTTGCCCTGGGCTTTTAATAGAGAGGTAGGTGCCCAACTGTTCTTTATACGTTTGAAAATAGATTGCAAACTACACAATAGAGATGATGCCTTTTTTGGCTTTTTATAGCCCTGTAGAGAGGTTACTGGGGCTTCTCTCTCTCTGGGGATGTGGGGAACCCCACCACCTTACTAAGTTTGGGAAGATGTCTTGTGGGGAATTAGTTCGGTTGCGGGAGTCTTCCTCTGCGGCCTTTGTGAGGGAAGAAATAAACACAATAAGCCCAGGTCCTAGGTCAGGGCAGGGCAATGGTGAGTCAGGTGCTCAGGCACGGGCTGAGCAACAACAGTATATAATAGCAAGCCCAGGCCCTAAGTTCCAATGGGCCTGGGAGAGGGGGAGACTGCCACCCACAAGTTGGGTGGCAGGGGGGATGCAGGCCTTCCCACTTCACTGAATCCCAGCCCAAGGCCCTACCAGTGGCAGAAGACCCGCTGCTGCATCAGTGAGGATCCTGGCCGCAACACACTGACACGGGCTCTGGCAGTGCTGCAGCCAGACTAGGGTCGGCTGCCCCAGGCTACTTCCAGACTCCCCTTCTTGAGATATCTGGGTCAGAGGGTGTCCTCAGGGGGGTCCAGCACCATAGGCTCCTTGGGATAGCTGGCGACGGGCAGGCTCGGCAACTCCTCTGCGTAGCTGGCGCAGGGCAGGCTCAGCAACTCCTCTGGGTAGCTGGCGCGGGGCAGGTCAGGCCAGTCCTTGGGTTTACCGCAGGCTGCTGGGGTTTCCCAATCATGAGCTAGGCTGGAGGTGTCTGGCTCTCCCAGTGAGCTCTGGGGTTGGGCCTTTATACTTCTGGTGCAACGCCTGACCCTCTGGGGAGTAGGCTCAGAGCTCCCTGGCTCCACTCACTCTGGTGTCCAGAGGGAATCATCTCTCTCCGAGGCAGCGGGAAAACACGCCGCCTCACTATAAGGCCAAAGCACACTAAACACTAAACAGGTCTGTCCAATATGAATCTGTGCCTTTGGGCAGGCTGTACTGTGAATTTTTCTTTCTTGGTAAATCATTGACTGATACAGTAAATACTGTTCAACAGAGGCTCAGCTTTTGCTTTGTCCAAAATAAAAAAAAAAAAAAAAAAAGGCAATCCAGGAAGAAAGAAGCTCTTTGTTTTACCCAGGCTTACTAGGAATTTCTCTAGAAAACATGAGCACCAGAACTGTACAAAACATGGCATCTAAAACATTTACTAAATCAATTCACGTTATTTTTTTTCTGGGTGACCCTGTAGACTGACAGTCTGCTGCTGCCTTTGCAGTTTGCTTTAGCTCTGGATTGAATCGTAAGCATTTAAATTTGAAAGTACCTGACCTGACTCCCAATCCCCTGAGAGCTCTTTGCTTCTTGTGGCTGTCATCCAGCCAAAACAACCCTCAGAACTCATCAACATTCACATCATCTCACTTCACTATCATCATATGGTAAAGGGATTTAAACATTAGAAATAGAAAATAACCTCTTCAACCTCAGAGAAACAGTCATTAGAGCATTCCTTTGCTGCCACTTTCATATTTCTAATACCTGAGTCTGTTTAAAGTAGTAAGAATAACAAAAGGTCATGTTTTACAGAATGAAAGCAAGCAACGCTTTTTGCAAGCTTCTTTTTAAGGAGAGAAGCTGCTCAGGGAATTAATATGGTACCTTTCCAGCACCATGGATTTGGGTCCAAAAGTGTGCATTAGATTACTAGAGCAAATGTGTTTGGCAGTTTCATATCAACAGCTAATAGATGACTACTATGTTTATCAACCACAGATTTTGACAGTTTTGTATGACTGGCAGCCCGAGCGGGATATGATTGAAGGTCAGGATTAGCTGCTCTCCCAAAACAATATAAGAAGGCTGCACAGCATCTACATTCACTATAGTGGGCACAAACCATGTGCTCTCACTCTTTTAATGCCATGAGCATGAAAGTCACTCTATTTTAAACACACTTTAACAAAATCTTTGCTGCATTGACGTAGACGTGGCTCCACACCACACCGCTTTCATCAGACTGCGACTCATCTGGACTGCGACTCATCTACAAAGGTAGAAAGAAAGAGAAAATAACTTTTTTTTTAATTCAGGCTCCACAGAGGCCTGAGAGAGGTGACAGTGGAAGACATGGTCAGACTGAAGAAACCTTAAGATCAGTCTCTTGCAAAAAACATTGATTTTCTTTTAAAGCCTGGAGCTTACTGTACTTGTGGGCAACCTGCTGGTGAAGTTTTTTTCTATTTCTCTCTAGCTTTCCCTTTACTCCCATCTTCTCCTGTAGATAAGATTTTTTGATATCTTTTTAAATAACAAATACAGTAGAAAGTCACAGGATCAAAGAAAAAGCAGAGTCTACAAAGTTAAATTTTTGTTTTTAAAAGAAAGCTTTTATTTAAAATCAAAAGGTAAGATGGCTCCCTGATGTTAACCCTTTGAATTTAATGGATTTACACCATGGATGAATGCTGCCTGTTATTTTTCTGCATTTTTCCAATGTATTTTTGAAAAGTCTTCCCAATATAATAGATTCATTACTGTCATAAAAACTGACCAAACAATAGCAGTGATAAAAGATTAATTCTACATCTTCTGCAGCACACTTCAGTCAAATATACAGTATCCTAGCTGATGTCATTTAAATATCTTTATTAATCAATAATCATCTCATAAACAAAAATTAAGTTCACTTTTTTAAAAGCTATCTTTCATCAAACCCTACCTAAAATACACACTGCTTGATATAGGTAAGAGAATCCAGGCCCTACCCTATTGCTTATGTAGATAAGTGCTCAGCTTAACAAATGAACCCAGACAAAAGAATGTCAAGTTAAATTTATCTGTGGTTTAACTCCATTTGATTTTTTTAATTATATTGTGAACTGCAGATCTTTACGAGAATTGGTGGCCCTGAATTTTAGAATGCCTACATATCCCATATACTGTAGTACAGAACATCTGTAACTGTAGACAGAAACCTGTTTTGCTCAAAACTCCATCAGCTATTCCTGGAAACTAGGGTTGCCTTTTTTCATCTAGTATTTTGTCAAACATATTTCAAAAATACATTTCATTAAAAAATTCTCTTAAAGAAATATCAGTTATGAGATATGGGGACTTTCAGAATGAAGATTAGTAGTGCAAAGCTATTGAAAGACAAGGTGGTAAGGAGGAAGTTACACAGGAAGAGGGAGACTGTGGAGCATCAGATGCAACGTGGGAAAGGTGCAAGCTCCAGAGTGGGAGAAAGAGGCAAGGGAGAAGAAGAGTGGAGTGTGAGGTACAAAGGGAACAGAGGCTAGTGCAGGAGTTTTATTTTGCCGGCTCAGTGGACACCAGCAGTGTGGTTGCAAATCTCACAGTATGTGAGAGAAAGAGAGACGCTCATGGGTGAAACACAGCTGGCTGACGCTCAGTTAAGCAAAGAGGAATGTGAAGCTTATAGAAAGATAGCATTTCTACGAGGAGTGATCCAAGACATGGATCTCACTATACCTTGAAGGTGTCTGACCTCCAATTGTCAACATAGTGTGAAGCTGTGGAGTAATTTCAAACTTGTTCCTCTCCCATAAGAAATTAAGTGCTAGCAATATCAAGGCATGCCTTCTTCCATTTCTAGTCTGGAGACTATGGCTATTTCTTTATGACATCAGCCCTGCAACTAGTCTCCTCGAATTCAACAACTTAAAATTGGTTTCAGGATCTTGAACATCAATATTTAGGGCATATAGCCTGATTCTATCCCTTTATTTTAGGGGCTACTTCTTTATTTATGACCCTCTGAAAGGTCTCCTAGGAGCCTTCTGTGCTCAATGCTGCAGACAATTCTTGCCCAGTTTGAATCTGTCAGGAGCCAGAGGCAAGGCTTTATGTTATGGAACACCCTATTGGAGATCAGTACATGCTCTAGTCTGAATACTTACTTACAGAAGCCTACTCACAATATCAGAAGCTAATAAAAAAAATGATGAGGGAGAAGAAGAAACAGGGTGAAAGGAATAGTGAGGGAACAGGGATATGATAGGAAAAGAAAAATAAAAAAACTTCAGGAAAATTCCCTCCATTTTTCTGAAAATTCCATGGTTATTTTCACCAGTTTTCCACTGCAGTTGGGGAAAAGATTAACAAAGGTTGATTTAGTTGTGAAAGATCTGGAAAAGCATCAACAAACATGCATATGGGGGGAAATAGGAACAGCAGAAGCCTTATATTTTGGTTCTAAATGAATGATGCCTCTTCAAGATGGAACATAAAACCTAAGGTCATCTGAGGTAAGGAGGAAATAAAGTAAGCTTATTATACTGAGTAGCTGATAGACAAGTTAAGAAAATGAAAGTAGACAAAGTGAAAGGGGCACTTATGTTGGAAGAAAGCAAATGAAGACTGAGTGGAAGCCAAGCTTAAGAAAGTTAATTAGATATACAAAAAATAAAATAACTAGGCATGACATTATGTGGCAATGACCTTGTAATATGCTGACAACAAACATAAATACAGTAATAGCTGCAATCAGAAGCAAATTCTTTTGTACTACAGGGGAGAAAACAATCATAATAAATCAGCACTGAATTGAGTGAGGCTGGCAGAGGCACCATGTTTTAAAGCAAGATATAGGCAACAATCAGTTAGAAAGCTAAATGAGGAGTTTCCAAAGTCAACTGCAGCCAAGGTAGAGGATGTTGCAGGTAGTGGAGGTGTAAAGCCTAATTCTTGATATTATTGTGGTCATTAGCAATTCCATGTCAGCAGAGATGACAGCCCCAGTTTCCTGACCAAATTTCAGCTTGCATAAATATATTCTGTCTACCTGAATTTCTTTTGTAGTTTCAATCTGCACACCCTACCCAGAGACTGAGACAGGCTCGGTTCAGGGAAAAGCTTATTTGCCCTCCTCTCACCCATTGGGCACCTCTGTAGAACCAGCCACAACCTGTCTTTGAGATGTCATTGCTGTGATTAATAATCATTTTGCATTACTGCACATTCTATTCATTATAATACCAGACTCTGCAATTGATAAGCATTTGAGAGCTATAGAAATATTCTGAGTCTAAAACCCAGGGTTTCTTAACAAGACTGCAATGCTATAAAGATTTCATAGCATCACTGAGGAGCCAGCTCTTCTAAATACAACTTCCTACTAAGCCACTACAGAGAAGGGACCTTGACATTTACCCTGTGTACTTTGTTCACACCTGGGACTAGTTGTTAATGACATAGAAATAAGCTAATCAGTGCTGATGACAAATAGTACTTTTGCTTTGGCAAAATTCAGTGTGTTCTGGCAGAATTTAATTTGCATGTACTACCTCAATGGCCACCAATGTAATTGTGGTGACCCTTCTGAGACCACAGAATACTTCAAATATGCATAAAAATGTGAACAATCTGATGAAAAATTTGAACCCAGAGTTATTATGGTCCTATTGGGAAAAATAACTAAAGTCTTTAGTCCCACGCAGGGCCGGTGCTTCCATTTAGGCAACCTAGGCGGTCGCCTAGGGCACTAGGATTTGGCGGGGGGCGGCATTTTGCCACCCTCAGCGGCAATTCGGTGGCGGGGGGTCCTTCCGCACTCCGGATCTTCAGCGGCAATTCTGTGGCGGGTCCTTCACTCGCTCCAGGACCTACCACCAAAGTGCCCCGAAGACCGGGAGCCGTGGAAGGACCCCCTCGCCGCAGAATTGCCGCCAACGACCGGGAGCGCGGAAGGACCGGCACCAAAAACTCTGGCGCCGCTCCTGGTCCCACGTCTGATGATTCATTATTAAACTGGAGACTGGAAATGACACACACACGCACACCATTAAAATATTTAGCTGACTGAGTGATCCTGTGGCCTGCCGTGATGTATCAGACTCTTCCTATCATGTTAACAATTTAGTTATGAATTTTATGAGTGTTTAGAATAGCCCACAGTACCACAGGAAACTTTGCAGTAGCATGGATGCATGAAGGGTTCAGCTAGAACCCAGAACTCATCTAGAATGATGTTGGGTTTAGATTCTGTCAAAACTCAGTCTATCAAGGTTCAGAAACCTGGGCTGATGCTGATCACTTTTTCCACCAGGTGAAATATCCCTCCAAATTCCCACTTTCCCTGAAGTTCTCTTGCAGCTAGGACGTGGGATGTCTTTTGATACTGCCTTTGAGAATGCAGATGGCATTAAACTTTCCACTTCATCCTCTATCCCAGTGTCATGTCCACTTTCCACCGTTTTCTATCTTCATTGCCAAGTAAGAAATTTCCTTCACAATCAAATATGGTCACAATAAAAAATAGGGGTCTTCTTGCTTAATCAGATGCAGACATTAAGTAAAAACTCTACTTCTGCTACATCTGCTGAGCTGCTCTGCTGCAAAGATAGAATCACCTCATATGAGCAGATGGTACTTTTCAGAATATTTTGGCCATTTTGGCTAGTGTCCTGGCTAAATTCCAAGTTATTTGTGATTAATTCCAGGTTAAACTTCATGTGTGGTTAATTACCTTTGCTTCTATAAATCCTTCTTACAGTTATGACGTAAATACAGCCTTCTCCTTCACTTTGTGACTTAAACTGTTCTGCAGTACAGTTATGCACTGCTAAAAAACTGCCATGTTCTATCCCAGAGATGGCTGCCTTTCAGTGATGGAGAAAACTATTTCTGTATGTAGACTAAACTAGGTAAAAGACTTTGGGATCCTTTAAGATGTAAGGTTCAGTATTAGTTCTAGCATGTATTACACCGGGACTGGATATGGTTCTTACAGACAAATTTTCAAACTGAAGGTGCGGACATCAAAATCCCATATTTAAGTTCTTAAATCAGCTGGGGGAGGATCCTAGAAAGAATGAAGAAGCTGTGTGAATTCCAAATCCTGCAACATGTTACTCAAATAGATATTCATGTGCCTAAATGTTAGTTTCATGTCCAAATTCAGTACTGAAATATTTTATTGAGACGTACCCTCACTATTAGTTTAAAAGTGTGATAGATTTGTGGCTGCCTTGAAACTTTCTCTCGGGATCTGTGAGGTCCTGCCTGTAGTGTAATCTGCAGTCCATTCTATAACTGCAGAGTCTGTGCTAGAGAAAGGTGATTTTGGATAGTGACACTATATAGCCAAGTCTGAGTGTGGGGATACAAATGAGAATTAGGAAGTTCGATCTGTGTCATCTTTATATTCACTGAACCAGTACACCATTGCCAGACTTATGGCCCAGCTTCTCACATTGTAGTTAATTAACTCAGAAAAGTGCAGGAGTAAATTCGTCAGATGATAGGCATGTATGACAAAAATCCTTTTGACACGTTTTAACTCCCTACTGCATTTGAGAAGTGGGAATTAAAACCTTGCCACATACAACCGGACACCATTACAGATACTGCCAGGATTACAGAGGAAGGCACGGAAATGCCTGTGGTTCTGGTGCAAACAATTCAGCAGCAAGACCCAAGTCTTTGACAGTAGTTTCATGAACATTTTATAGAGGGCTAATGGGCAGTAAATATCCACTTTCCCAGCGATGGATAAGCAGCAGCAGAGGGACAACATATGGAGGTTGCAGAGTTCTCTCTCTAAAACTTGCTACTTTTGGGTTTGAACTGTTGGTAGCCTTTTCCTTTTCCATGTGAACTTTGGTCTACAGAAAGCTGGATCCTTTCATTTTGGGATTCTGGACTGTTGGAAACCATATAGTTGTGGATTCAGATCCTCTTCCCTGGAGAAGATCACCAGAAATAGCCAGATCCTGTGAAGTGCTGAGCACCCTCACTGAAAACTTACATCCACCCCTCAGAGACATATTTATGCTGATCTAATTCCCAGCGCAGACAGTGCAAGGTTAGCAGAAGAAGTCTTCTATTGACATAGCTACTGCCTCTTGGGGAGGTGCATTAATGACAGCAACAGGAGAGGTTCTCCCATCCCTGTAGTGCAGACATACCCTCACCATCATTCAAGATCAAGCCCAGAAAAAATTGTGCCTCCATTTTATGTGACTGGCTAACTGCGGTGCCAGTTCCTGTACTGCCACTATGGCTGCATCACAATATCTTTCAAAGAGTCATTTTCAGTTAAGATCTGCATTCCAGTTAGGTAAAACAAACTAATAAGTACAGTGTGCAGGAGATGAGACGCAATCATGTATTTGGTGCCATACAATTTTACCTTGCCGTATTGGGTCCAATTCTGCAAGCTTCATCCACAGGAGTAGTCAATGGGATTGTTTGCAGGAGTAAGTGCTCCTCAGTGTAGGCCAACCGAAGCTAACTAAAGGTTGCAGAATCAGGACCAACAGGTATAGGATAATTTAGGACAATATGTTCCAGCCTTCATTCTAACAATTTGACAAAAATCTAACAGTATCTGGTCAGAGAAAACAGTTGTGAGAAATTATGATCCCAGTGAAGTCAATGGGAGATTTGCCACTGACTTCAGTATAGCTAGGATTTCACTCAAAATATACAGCTTATTAAATTTGTATTCTTTACTTTTCATGTTTGTTAGATTAGTATGCTTTCCTGCTGATATGTTCATTGGAATGCTACATCAGTGTTCCTACTCTGATTCATATGTGTATGTACACTGGAAGGAATCTTCACACCAAATAAACTGCTATAAAACATCTCTCTCATGTAGACTCATTTATGGATGGGGATTGATGCTTGTAAATGAGACACCAAATAGAACATGCCAGAGGAGCTCTCTCTAGGCTCACTATTAATGATGGTACTTAACTTATACACAAGACTCAATGATAAAATATATTTCATTTGATTTTTAGATTCAACCAATTTAAGGTTAGACGATGAGAAAAAATAAAATACATACAATAATTAACAGAGTGATCCAGAAGATGTATAAAGTGTGGTTTTGTTTTAGAGATCTATTTCTGTCTTTTAAACTGAACTTTAATTTTTTATGCTGGTGACATTTTTAGTGTGAATACTTTCTGCTTCCAGCGTTTCCTTTCCAGTCATCTGTAAAACAGAATTACACATGGGGAGTGGGTTGGTTGAAAAGAGTTAACTGTTTTAAATTTGCTGTTCAACACAGACTTGTAAGCGCAAATGCAAAATCAAGGCACAGACTTGTCACCTGCCATTCTGTAAATGCTGCCACTTCCAGTACTGAAAGTTTCTTGTAAAGCATAAAGTACATGGCTCATAAACGCAAACTTGTAATTCCAGGCAACATTCAAGTTTAACTAAACATGTAAGTTAAGCAACCATATCTTGTCAACATAAAGGAGGAACAAACCTGTTAAAAGTTACATTTCTGTGGGAGCTAGTAATTACCCATAAATTGTAGTACTCCTGAGTGTAATTAATTTTTTAACATACAATCTGAACCTCTGAACAGCAGTAAGAGCTAGCTACCTTCATTCTTCAAAGAGGGAGAGGGGGGAGAAGAGCACAAATTTACAATACAGTTACTTTTTATGTAATGCTTTTTATGATACTATCCATTAGGTTTTGTCCACATTAGATACAGTTTAATCACTCCAGACTTCTTGTTTCATGGACTTTGTTGGCCAATAACCATGCAATGTGAGTTTCACTGTCACAGTTTATAAGTGACTAGGATTATGTAGCTACTTAGCAATAGCTACTGCACAGCATGATTGTGCAAGAGGTTGTTATTGTTTGGGAGCAACAGACTTAGGCAAATATCCTGCATCTAGATCTCTGGGGACAATCCCCTTGATTTCACCAGAACTCCATGCAAGAATAAGGGTCTATTTCTTCAGCTCTGGTTGATGAATCAGGTCCATGATCATTAAGTTCTTTTAGGCATTAGGTGAATAGAGTGATTCTCATCCTGGAAATATTTCTTGCCCTCAGACATAAAAATGTCACTGTCCAGTAGTTGAATACTAGAAATGGGTTTCTAAACAGAACTGTGGCAAAACTTGGGAAACCTCTTTTCTAACTGAGCACTGATTGCATTGTATTAAAATGGGTGCGATAGATCTAGAGTTCCCTCTTGAGAAGTGCCCAAGAGCGCTGGGCTAGCCTTCAAATTAACCAGACTGTCTTCCCTTGAATATGCTGGGAGCAAAGGGGTTTTATACTAGTAGCTAGATCCAAGGATGGCTTTGTTTTTATTTATTAACCTATAGATGAGCAAACAGCTTGGACACAAACCAATTACCTGTTATAAGAAAATCCATGCCACTGTAGAAGGAGGCTGGGATGTATTGTGATTAGAGTTGGATGAACAAGGAAAAAAAAACTGTCAAGTAAGTTTTATATTTTTGGAATAAATTATCAAAGTTATTCATCCACCATATTAATGAGGATTAATAGATCTGTGTGAAATTTTCCTAATAAGAACCTGGAACTTGTTGAGGTTCAGTGAAAGGGTCACCAAGTATCAACTAACCATCCTGTGCATATCAGTGAGTTCCAGGCTGATAAGGGAGTTGACTTAAACAGGAACCCCTCCTCACAGGATGCCTCCTTCCCACATTATGTTTCTATTATCACTTCTTGCTGACATCTTTAGGTGACAGCCTGATGGCCCAATCTCCTTCAGTTTCCTTGAATCAGCATCTCATGTGTTGAATCGGTGATCAGCACATCCCCTTCTTTCTGAAGTAGCAAGACCAAAAAGGGCTTTTACGGCCTTGTTACTGTTGGACCTTTAAGTCTGCCACTGAGACATCTAGTATATGGGGCCATTGGGAAACACCATTATTGTGAAAGAACAGGGATTCACAGAAAGCCCTGTGTATGCTAGTGCAACACATTTCCAGAATGTTGAAGAGCCATTAGTAGGGAGAGTGTTTCTTAGTCCCAGAGCTGAAGAATGAGGGTAAGATTCCCACAACCAGAAATATGCCTAAAATAGGAGGAGGGTGTGAGGAGAGAGATAGCTATACTTTCCATGACTATGTTGCAATGGTTCTGTTCATGTCTTTTGTCCTTTAATACAAAAACCACATGGTAATATGAAGAAACCACATGGGCATGGTTGGGGTCCAAATAACTGTTTTCTAAATATGCACAACATGCAAGCCTAAATTACATATACACATTTCTTCCCTAGATGGCTTCTTAAAGCATGGAACACAATGAGCACAATGAGACAGCCCACAAACCAGTTAAGGTATGCCACCCAATGCCTGTACACAACAGGGGCAGAGGTAGGCGGCCATACCAAACCCCTGTGTCAAAAAGGGTCATGTTGAGGGAACAGACCAGTGAAACTTTCTGGTGGAGAGTTCCAGATTCACATGAGCTAAAACCTTCTAAAAAGGTTACCAAAACCTCTATGAACTGAAGGTAATAGGGTTTCACTCACTTATCCAGCTAGGATATTTTTATAGAGGACAATGTGAAATGTGCTTCAATGGAACAGTTCCCTAGTACATGTAAGGTATGCAGTTGCTTGGGAAACAGAATGGCAATAAGAATGTTGATTCTAAATCTATTACAAGGATTTTAAGACAAATGCATAGTGCAATAGAACCAAATGTGAATCATTAACAATGTCAGGCATTTAGAATTTTTAAATCTTAACTCCAATTAAATATTGACTAGTCCTCTAAGGCAAAACAATGAAAAAAATTACATCTAAAAGCAGACAAATCATAGCATGAAATATTTTTGATACATATGGTAATGCTTTGTTACTGCACATCATCATTTTTCAATATTCTAAGTGGAGACACTTGGTACCAATAACATTCCACATTCTGCTGTCTGCTTACCCCATGTTTTCCTTTCTTCTGTTGCCCCCTTAGCTGAAAGGTCAATGTTATTTACAGCAACTGCAACTGTTTGTGGTTCCAAGCAGCCAAAATCATCCTAATGCAAGTCCATTGACTTATACCTCAGATGAATTTAACTTAATACCTTGCAAAGTAATCTATCACTTCAAAATACTCTATGGTGCCTTTCCAATGTTACTAAAGTGGGATGTTTGTTTGAACATCTGCTCATGTTTATCAAAAGAAAAGAGAATAGGCTCCTTTAGCCTGTTATGAATTGAGATCAGGGAACTCACTTTGCCTCTGCCATTCTAAAAGATAGTTTCCCTTGTCAAAATCATACTTGCTTTAAACATATGATTGGTGTTGGATAAGCTTTATCCTCCCTGTAAGACTATGGGCTGCAGTAATTCACCAGAACAGGTCTGGTTATTAGAGAAATATATTCTATTTATTACAGCATATAAAAAGATAATTTCTTGGTAGACCTTCCCAATAGTTACAATCAATGGTTGAGCATATGAAAAAAGGTTCTTCTTTTAGGCAAAGTCGCATTTTTGTAGTCAGAAAGCACAGCTCAACATGGCTGCTTACTCCAATTCTTCAGCTGTCTTTCAAAACCAGATATGTCCATTACCATGCGTTCAATTAATCCAGGATGGCAGATGCAGTAGTAAGGCTGTCAGTTCTGACAGTTAATCCAATAGGGGAAAATAAGATCGTGACAGAAATATTTTGAATGACATTCCCCCCAAAACAGCAAGAATCACCTCATCAGAACTGGGATGGTTGTGGGAAAAAGAGCAGGCGAGAGCCCCTACTGAGTTGCTCTTGCAAACCAACCCAGCAACAATTCCTGACAGCAGGTGAACACCTTTTTATGCATCAGACAAGACAGCTAGTAATAGAAGGAGTAGGGGAAGAAAGAATCCAGAACATAGGATTTTAGACATATTTCTTCTGTTAAGTTTCTCTAAATGAATGATAAAAAGTTTTAATGGCTAAAGTTAACTAACTGAAGCCTGTAAATGGAGGAGGACATGATAATCTGATGAGGGAAAAGTAAAATCCTGCTTTTCCATCTCACTTTATAGCTTCTTTTCCTTCTTGGAAATAAGCTTTACAGCAACATTGCTACCGGCAGTATTTAAGGGAATGTGACATGTGTTGAACATTTTAAAAGGAAACAATACATCACACCTGACACTATTTTTTGCAAGCAAACGCCATGAATATGAAGTGAAATGCTGAGATACTGTATCAGAGAGATTGATGTCCTCACCGTTTTGCCTAAAACCAGTTTTACACCTTTAAATTAATAGCTGTCATATATTAGGTCTTTTTTCAATATATGGCTGCTTACAATATCAAAACAACAGAAGCTGTTGAAACTGTAAGATTTTTTTTCACAAACTAAGGTAAAATAATAAGACATGAAGAATTACAGTCATTATTCCCTATCATAATATTGCCCCATTGATTAGAAATGGGTCCAAGAGAGTAATCCTTGGACTACACAAATAATTATTCATCATTTGGAGGAGACAGAAATGGAATTAGAGTTTTGTAAAAGCAGTTCACAATTGTAGATGACAAAACTGTAAAAACATGGAGATTTTTTTGTGATTGTTTTGTACAAGACAGGAAAAGTTGCATTTTGCTTCAGAGCACAGCAGACAGTTTTCCCCTAACTGAAATACACTTTTCTCTGCAAGTCTCTCTTTACTTTTGCAGATTCTAACATGCGTGAAACAAGATGCAGTAGAGTTCACATATTGTGCCAGACCCTCAGCTAGTGCAAATCAGGACAACTCCTTGGAAGCTCTTTCAGTGAAGCCACACTGATTTACCCAGCTGAAGATCTGGCCCATAGTTTCCTTCATTAATTAGGAATGGATCATGCCTTTAACCAGGCAGGTATTGTGCCTCAGGTTGCTCTCTGGGGCACAGAGAACTGCATCATCCTTTAGCCTATGCAAAATGGCCAGACACTTGGCTTTCCTTCTTTGAACTGGAACAAAATAATTCTTCAAAATAACCAGGACACTGGATAGCTTTAAGTATTTTGCTTTGTTATGAGATAACATCTCCTGCTACATAGACAGACTACTCACCACTATGTTGGGGGAGTTCTATCTGCTCTAACATCATCCCTCCAAACCCTTACTGTCATGTGTGTTGAAGTGGGCAGACTCATTCCCAGATAGAGAGACCAGTTGCTAGTTATATGTGTATCTCCCAGTTTCTCTTGGATGTTGCTATAGGATCTGGCATTGGTGACTGTGGAGCTCAGACAGGCCGCAGGGCTCCTTAGGCATTCAGTAAAGCAGGATTTGAGTTAGTTTTGTAACCTAGCATTGGTCAATATTAATATGTGTATTACCAAGTCACAAGGGTAAATTGTTGACATGTGCACTGTAAACTGATTTTAAAGATTGGAATCTTCATTTGTGCACCATTTATGTTTTTCTTGATGAGCAAATTGGGTGCAAATCATGCATTACTGACTCAGTAGTTTAAGTACACAATGAAACCCATGTACATGTCATTTTAAAAGCCCAGTTTAGGGTTATTCATGTATCACATATTGAAAGCTGTGGGATGGATTTTCTGCAAGGAAATCTCCAAAAGAGGTTCCTTGTTGAGACTGCCCCCAAATCATCCCATCAAGTGAACCCAGAGCCATCTTTGGAGGCCTCGTGCCTCCCCGCTCTCCCTCTCCATGGTGCTTCCTCTCTGCCTCCCCATTAGGGTCTCCGTAGTGGCCCTCAGATATTCAGGTGGATAGAGGGTAGGGACAGGAATACAGAAACACATTAATTACAACCTTTGGCTGTTATTTCTGGATAACTTCTGCAGGGCAGGAGCAGAGGGGATATGCATCCCCTCAAGCCCCAGACCAGCCAGTCCTTCCTCAACCATCCCCAGGTCTTGTCGCTAGCCAGGGTGGAAGGATGAGGAAGGGTTCCAATGAGACACCTCAGCCTCCCTTTCAGGCAGAGAGAAAACCCATGTATGGAAGACCCTACGCACCAGATAAGTAAGGACAGTGGGGGCATGAGCTGGCCCAATATAAAATACAAATTAAATTAGTCATTTATGAACCCAAAATCTGAAACTTTAGGTGACTAAAGTGAGCAAATTCTGAAAGTTCTGGTTTATATCATAGAGCTCTATGATATTAGATTTGGGAAGGTAAATCTAATTTTATTTTGAAAGATGCCTCCTGCAACTCGTTACTTGTGTGTTTCCTGTATTCTAAGTTGAAAGGGATGTTTTGTTGAAACAGGAAAATGTGCATAATAAATGAGGTTCCAGGAGCAATTAAATTATTATTGGATAATTTCATTAAGGGCACAAACAGGAACATTAAGTCTGGCAATGAATAAGAATTGGCTATTTCCAATTTACTATCATAAACACAGACAAGGAAATTATATCAGCAATTAAAATTGAATATAGTCCACAGAAACTTAAAATTAAGAGGCAAAGTTTATCATTAAGATTCTCGTTAAAATCATCCATATAGGCTGCACTGAAGTCAGTAGGATTTCACCAGTTTACACCACCTGGCCTCTGGCTCTAAAAATATACATCTTTGTCAGTCACTTTTTGAAGATTGTAAAAGCAGCAAAGAGTCCTGTGGCACCTTCTAGACTAACAGACGTATTGGAGCATGAGCTTTCGTGGGTGAATATCCACTTTGTCGGACTCTTTGCTGCTTTTACAGATCCAGACTAACACGGCTACCCCTCTGATACTTGATTTTTGAAGATTGAGTTCTCAAGAGTTTTAATTATAATTTTAAACACCAGAGTGAAGATTCCAGTGCTCTCTAACACTACTAACAAGATTCCCATTGACCTCAAATAGATCAGACTCACGTTGATATCTGTGGAGTACATTTCAGGGGATGTGGAGGGACAGTTTTTATGGTTGTTTTTAATCATTTTCATTTGCAAGGTATCAGCTTGCCCCTGAAGAAAGCAGAGAAGCAAATGTGAGCCTAGCATGCTCTGCACTGCTCAGTAGACACTCAGGCCCAGATTCTCAAAGGTATTTAGGCACCTAACTCCCATTTGGTGCCTAAATACCTTTGAGGATCTCAGCTTAGAACTGTTCAGGATCAAGTCCTTACTAGAGATGAGCGAGTACATTCTGCTGTGCATTTAATTTCTTTGTAGTGGAGATACAGTGCCCTAGCTAGGTACAGATATTTAATCTTTAGGTGTGTTTCAATCACAATAAATGACAAAGCTATAGACAGTAAAGATTTATTACAAGCTAATCAAATAGCCAGAAAAAGCCCCTCTAACTCATGTTACTTTGAGCAAAACTATAGTGAAAGTATTGATCACTGTCTGGCGATTTGGCAACCAAGGCTCAAAGCTCACTATCCAAACTCCAGTCCCCGTTTGTGCTAGTGAGCATACCCTTTGCTTTTATTGATGAGTAAGAACTGGATTGTAAGAACAAATTAAGTGTTTTCCTTCATTCTCTTTCAGGAGTGCAACTTGAGCTACAGCGTGCCTGTGCTGGGCTGCAGGCGAAGAATGATACAGGTTCCAGGAGTGCTAATTAGAGGTAATTATAATTTGATCAATCTGGAGTGGCACCTTACTGCTTATCAGAATTTAGTCCATCCTTGAAAGATGGAGATTTTACCTTGCTGCATTTTTGGTTTGGGATGGACCAGCATGTGGTGCCAAATCAGATAAAATATCCAAGAGCAGAAAGGAGTTCCTGAAATTGATCCTTAAAACTGAACTCCGCCCACTTTGAGTTGAAGTACAGGGGTTTCATAGATAAACCTACACGGACAAATTCTGCCCTCATTTACATATATGTAAACCTATTGATTCAAATTTTCTGCTGGCATAAATGGGTGAAATCCCACTGAACTGAGTGTAGCTGAGCCCATTTACGCCAGTAGAAAATTTGGTTCATAGATTTTAATGGGTTTGTATGAGTGTCATGTAAAGGACATTTTAGCCCAGCTCAAAAATGCAGAAGAGTCTGAAAAGAGAGATTTATTTGCTTTAATTGCTCAAAATACTTATGGTAAGTAGCCAACAAAAAGAAAACTAATGGGTCACCTTATTTTTCACCTTTCTGTGTACAGTCAGATCCTATGGGGTTCTTAAGCACTGGAAAGCATAGGTGTCAACTTTGAGGGTGCTCTGGAGCTAGAGCACCCATGGAAAAAATATAGTGGGTGCTCAACACCCACTGAAAGGCCCCGCCCATCAGCTTCTCCCCTTCCCCTCTGCACCTCCCACCAACCATGGATCAGTTGTCCAACGCCGGTAGGAGGCACTGGAGGAGAGGGGAGGGCAGGGTGTGCTCAAGGGAGGAGCAGAACAGGACAGGAAGAGATGGGGTAGGGTGGGAAAAGGCAGGGCAGGGGTGGAGCCTTGGGGAAGGGAGAAAGTGGGGGTAGGGCTTGGGGCAGAGCAGGGGTCGAGAACCCCCAGAGAAATGAGAAAGTCAGTGCCTGTGCTGGGAAGTATACCAGATTCTTAGCTACCCAGCTCATAAGGGATAAAACTGAACCTTTCAAGATGGTTTTCTGGGAAAAAAGTGTTTAGCTTAATAAAAGAGCAGGAAGTATTCATTTTTCTGCATCCTCAGGACTATATTAGTAGTTTTCTGTATGTAGTTTTCTACCTACACCGCTGCTAAGTATTAAATAAATACTGTATGTTCCATACTGGATTTTTTTCATTCAGTATCCAGGTGTAACTCCCCTGATTTTTAGTAATGGAAATAGGTAATACTATCCATCCTGGACCATATTTCTCACTCCATGAACAAAAGCATAGGGAATATAAAGCTAGTGGAAAGGGAGGCATAAGCATAACAGTGGCTATGCAAAAGGTTTCCAATCCTGCAAAAGGCCCTCTGCCCTGCCTTTTGTGCAAATGAGGCATTGTGTGTGTAGAGAGGATGGTCTGTGGACAGGGATGGCAGAATGTCTAGTCTCTTCCTCCGAATCAATACCCTGCCCAATCTACTGGTAACCCTATAAGGTAATGATAACGGTGAGCTAGAAAGTACTCCCAACTAGGAGTTTTGTAAAGTGAAACTCCCCATAGGTGGACACTTGGTAGTCAATGGGAAAGCGATGCCTGAGGAAGCTGTATTGCCATGGTATGGCGTACGGTCCTGAAGAAAAGCACAGAAGGCCTGAACTTCCTCAATCATGGCTACTATCTAGGAGATTCATTTTGGGTACCAGGAAACCTACAGGATCTGAGAGTCACCCTCCCTTCCCTCTTTACACGTTTGAGATGGTGGTGGGGCAAAGCTCATCTCTCCCTCCTGCTGCAACAACTAAGAAGAAACTCTATCTGTTGAAATTCCAAGTTTCCTGGCTCCTAAATAGGTTTTCCTTGCATATAGAAGGCTCAGTCTCAGTGAGATGAATATAGTCTGTATGTGCTTAATTCTGTACCCTTTATTCCAACAAAATATCCCATTGAGTTCAGTGGGATTTTGCCCGAGTAGAGTGTGCAGGATTGAGCCCCATATAGATATCCCTAAATATATTGTTATGTATGATTTCCAGCTATTGAGGATTGCAGTAGCTGACTGTATGTTGTCATTTATTTTTCTAGCCACTGACTATGCATCCCTAAAATGGTAAGTACTTTTTTCCAGCCAATAGTTAGACACAAGAACAAATAAACTGCAAAAGATTGATTTTTCCCCCCAGTTACTGTAGCACAAAATGTCAGCCCTTACATTTTCAGGAAAATGCATGAGAATTGACCACAGAACCACCACAAACTTAAGCAGTAGTCATGTAGCCAAAACTTGACCCAGTGCTCTGAAAATTTATAGGAAAAAATACATATTTTTACAAGTTAATTTCATAGCCTCGCAACAGTAAAAACATGACAGGTTAACTTATCAAATTGCTTTGTTTACAACTTTTTTGCTGTCAAGTTGCCAAGAATCGAGAGGGCTCAGCTGTTAAAATCAGAAATGTATTTAGTTAGCAGTTTTTGTTTATTAATTACAGGTGGATGAATATTCCCTGTTAAATAGTGACAGTCTCATAATATAATCTTCCTTTGTTAAGTAACACTAGAATGCAGTGATAGAAGTGTGTGAACTCTCTCTATAATTAGAGGTTTTATAACTGCATCTGAGTTAAAGGGTTTCTCTTCAGTAGTTTAGATATTCTATCCTAGTATTTCTGTTCCAGAGGGAAACTAGACCTGACCCATTCACTAACAAGTTGCTATATAAGCAAAGAATCCTGTGGCACCTTATAGACTAACAGTTGCTATATAACACTCCTAGAAGGAATTTGTTTTAAAATGCAGGTTTGCTAAAGTTTGCAATTTCCGTTTTAGTTACATTTCCTAGAGTACAATTCCAATAGAATGGTCTTATTACAAGCATTGTTCTAATAAGTATTATTTATGAACCAATGCCCACAGAAGTCAATGGGAGCATTTTCCAATGAGTTCAGTGAGCACTGGACTACTGGGTGCTTAGCACTAAAAAAAGCTCATTTATCAAGATGGACCCTGTCCCGTAGATTACAGTTTAGAAGAGGGTCAAGACACACTGGGTGATGCAGAGGCAGGAGTTACAATTTGGCTTTTTTTCATTCCCCCTTTCTCTTAATCTAATATTTTCCATTTTTGTCTTTGTAGACCACTTGAAAGAATCGGACCCTCCCCAGGGAGTCAAGAGACAAGATGAACAGCTGCATTGGGCACATACTACTTATGACTAAAGGTTAGGAATGTCCAGAAGTTTCTCTTGCTGAACATCCCTAACTGTTTAGGGAAAAGAGGGAAGTAGGAGACATTTCCCATAGCAAGTGTGACGACCAGAGAGGTTAAGTGTTTTGAAACAGACAGATAGGAAAATGCCCCATTTTGATTTTTCCTCTTCAAAATGTTTACCAAGGCTGAACAGTTCATTAGCACACCAAAGAACAATGAAATGTAACTAAGAAAGACTTTGATGATCTCTAACACATCTTCCAGCTTTTCCAGTTGCTTTTCCATATAGAGCCATGAAGAGATCAACCAAATTCTGAAGTCATGCATTCACTGAGTGTTTCAAATTGAAAGAAAATCTAGTTCTCTCTCATTTTTGTATTGCTATTTTGTGCTGGTATGAATTTTGATAAACAGAATCAACCTCTCTCTCCAGCACTTTGATTTATTCTTGCAAATCAACACCCCACTGCAATTTAAAATAAAGCATGAAGACAGTCAAAATTATTATGTCCCTTTTACTGAAGCAGCTGCTGCCAGAACAGGCTGCAGCTCTGTGAATCACTTTATCTATAGCACTAATGACATTAACAACAGATACATGTCATAGTTCATTATCTATATTCCAGTTTTTTTCACTGCTGTTAATCAAACATACCTAAGATGGAAATGTTTTTTTTTCAGACACAAAGATGGCCACTGAAGTGATTAAGCAGCTTCGAAATCAACCAATATTTGTTCATGTTTATAAAGTTCTGTGGGTCAAAATTGTGCCATTTCAAAGTATTCAGTGCTTTTACTCTGATGTAATTGAAATCACAATCCGTCCCAATATATTACTATGTAGTACCTCATTACTTTCAGAATAGAATTATCTTTCATGTGCAAGATGAGAGCTTGTTTTAAATAAATGATAGAGAAAATTTTCTATAGGTATTGATATTTTTGCTTCTGTAGATAAGAAGCTTTGAAGATAGCATCAATTAAAGCATTATCTGGATTCCTCACTGCAATAACATACATAATCTACTATATAGCAGAGGAATGGTAAGGAAAAGTGACAGCTAGTGAATAGTTCATTGGTAATAAAATACTCTTATCTGTGTGTATAACTAGAATGTTTTCAAACAGCTCCCTCTCTTCTTCCTTTGGGTATCGAAAAGAACTTTATTCTGCAGTAACTGATACAAGATGGGTGTCATGAAAAGAAGTTATAAAACTTCTAGGAAATAAAGGAGGAGCCTGGATATTTAAAAAGAAGACCAGTTGGAATGAATGGTATGAAGAGGGCTAAAGAGAGATCAAAGAGCTGGTCCTCTTTCCAGTAACTCATCTCAGTGTTACATGTATTTTAGATTTCTTCAATGATCAGTGCTTTGCCCTCTGCCTCATGGTTGTAAACAAGCAAATACATCAGTTAAGATACAATGCTTTTATGTATCATTAGCAATTATAAAATACTGAACAAGTGCTATATATCACTTTCAAATCTCTATACAGTTTAATGTGCAGGGCACAAATCAAAGATCTGAGGTGAGGCTCATGTCTCTTCCATGTACAAAGTATTTTTCTTTTTCTGTTGATATCCCAGCATTTGTTCTGTGAAACCTGAGAGATTGTTAGATGAAGCTAATTCTTGTGTTATGTTTTCCAAAAGCTACTTAGGACCCAGGCCTTAAAATTCTAGGATTGACCTGATTGTATAATTACTATTCAAGTACAAAAATAAGAAAATGTCAAGGAGGATTCAAAGAATATTACCTGTTAAATAATGAATGTGCCGTAATGGAATCCAGCCTTTGCAAAATGACAATGAAATGTAATGGTAAATGTACATCATTTCCCCCCACACACACACTTGGCTGCTGCATTCACAGTAAAGACGCAGTATTAGAAAGAACAGACTTGAAATGAAAGAATAAGTGTTTATATCAAATTAAGTTTGTGGCAATTTTACTGCTGCTGAGGCACCAGACATTTTACTTAGCATTTGTTCACTGTTATGTGGAGGTAGGACACAGAATATCAAGTTTGTGGGAATTTGCAGAAGGAACTGTGGTGAAGATCTCAATGATACAGAAGTATGGGGTGAAATCCTGGCTCCACTGAAGTCAGTGGGGGTTTTACCATTGACTTCAATGGAGCCAGGATTTCATGCCAGAGGAAAGAAGAAGGCTTGGCCCAAAAAATGCAGAAAGAAAAGATTTAGCAATAATACCCTCAAAAGGGAGAGAGGGGGGATCCTGGAGACAAAAGGTCCAGCAAACACTCAAGTATGTACCTAACTTTAAGCACATAATCTAGCCCTCAGAATTTGAAAAATATTGCATTCTGATAAAATTTCCACTGAAAAACTTTTATTCAAAATATTCCCCAACATACCTATATTTTTCATGAAATCCAATTATCTTTGTGTTTCTCATCACTAAATACCTTATTTTGAATTAAATTACACCGCATAACACTGTATAAAAAAAGACAAAGGAAATCCAGTTTTTGCAAAGAAAATGTAAAAACTTTATTTGCTAGATTATGCCATTTAGTATCCCGTACAAAAAAATATGGCAATTTGGAAAAATATGCACACACACATTATAGTATATATCATTCTTTCCTACTTGAGTACTTAGCTGCAACACAACATATACAGTTGTATTCAGCAATAACATCTGTAATGGTATAAATTTCATTTGTTTCTACCTACTGTTATGGTTCTGACATTACATATCTATGAGCTTGTGCTTGTCGTCTTCTATGTTTTAAAATACTTGTTTGCAAAATAGAAAAAAAAAAACACCTGTTCTACAGATACATTCTTCTTTTTATTCCAGGACACAGACACAGGGAGCAGTAGAGCATCACTATTTATTTTTGGCCATGGTTTGGTTCCTCCATGAAGCCCAGCCTGCTCACATCCGTGTGTACATCCCACCATCTAGTGAGTGGTCAGCCTCTAGGTCTACTGACCATGGCTTTGTCTGCATTATTTTCTTTGGCATCCTATCTTCTGTAACCCTTTTGCAGCATTCACATCACTGTAACTTTTTTCAGTTAGAGCCAATCCTGTGCCTTGAGTCACATCCTACTCTCCCTCTAACTTCATTTGTCTTAGAAATTATTCTATTTTATACCAGCCATCTTTTGAAGAACTCATCTCTATGGCCTCCAGCCATCTGATGTTGGTTTCATTCGATGCACCTGCTTCCAGACCATAAAGTAATACCATTGGGACACTGGTTTGATAAATTTTCACTTTGGTATCAACCAGTGTTTTTATCAGTCCATAATTTCCCGAGTTCCTATGCAGCACCTGTAGCTAAGGAACATCTCCCTTCAACCTCATCCTGAACGGAACCCTCAGCATTGATCAAGCTACCTACGTACACATAAGATTCTACTTGGTGTACAACTTTGTGAGTTCTGTATTTCAACACTATTTCCCTTTTTCTTTTATCTATTATTCATTTTAAACCACTTCATCTTCTTGGCATTTACTGTAAGTCCAAGCTGACAGCACCAACTTTCCAAGTGAGTGAAGGATATGATCATCAATTCAAATGTGTCTGCCAGTTGAATGAAGGTCATCTGCATAAACTAAGAATCTGAACTCTAGATCATCCAATGTCATGTCCTCCAACACTAATATATTTAATGTCCAGGGTTAAGAACATAATGAAAAGAAAGGGTGATTCCATGGCCTCTTTGACTAGTTCCAGCACCTCTTCAGAATTTGTTGTCAGTTCACTGATAGCCTGTTTAAAAACCACTTATATCACTGGCCTGATTATATTTCCATATATTAGCCTTTTTTGGATATTGTTTATATATCTTGTTTTCTTGACACCTCCTCTAGTTCCTGAGCCTCTTCTTTACATAACTTACTTGTCCAGTAATGCTTTTACTACTTCTACTTTCCCAGCAGTCTTGGCTTGTATATACATCTTCTGTAACAGCTTTGTCCAGCTTTTCCTTGTTTATTTACCCCTTTCAAACACTTGATCCACTGTGTATTGTATTCCTTCCATGAATATTTTCTATCTGGTCTATAGTGCGATGTCTTCCTCATCGCAAATCAATGGCCTGTTATGCCCTCCAGGGTCACTTTGTATACCTACCTTCAACTTATGATCAAATTTGGCACCAGTTGCACCCAATTTATTCTTGGACTTTAATCTTAATCTTTTCCATTAGTAGCTCATAAATCACTACCACATGGCACTTCTACAGACTACATTCAACAGTGACCATCTTCTCTGCCTTTTACTGATATTGTGGTTAATCTGGTTTTTGGTTTGACCCTCTGGTAATTTCCATGTAACCTTGTGCATGTCTTTGTGAAGAAGCCAAGTACCACTAGTAATCAAATTGTGCATCTTACAGCAAGGTCTTACCTTAGTAGATATATACATATATATATTTATGGGCTTGATTTTTAAAAAGCAGCCCCTGTTTTTGTGGGTGTGATTTCCTCCCCCCTTCAATAAATTACTTCTGCAATTAATTTTGCTTGCACACATAAATTGCCTATACCTCTCAGACTATGCCCATAGATCACTTAGTGAGATGTCTTCGATGGAATTTACACTTGAAATTTATTGAGGGAAAAATTACGCTTAGGTTCTGTTATTTGAAGGTGGAAAATAGCAGCTGAAAAACAGAGGCAAAGCTGAGACCCTTTTTATAGTTAGGTCCTGTAAAATTCAATGAAAACTGTTTATTTTGTTTAGTGCAGAATTCTAAAACTTCACTTACTGAGATGTATTTTTTCACTTTAGTGTTACATTGTTGAAATATATTTCAACATTTCTTTTTAACTTCAGTTAGCACAGGTTAATCTACTCTTTGTGACAACCAATGCAACAGAAAACTGACACCATTTGTGACTAGCAGTGGGGAAGCCTGGTGACCTATAGAGAGTTTGTTTTCTCAAAGCTTCTGCATGGGTGTAAAGGAGTAAAAAAACAAGGATGTCATGGTAGGGGTCTATTACAAACCATCTAACCAGGAAAAAGAGGTGAATAAGGCTTTTTTTAAACAACTAACAAAATCATACAAAGCACAGGACTTGGTGGTGATGGGAGACTTCAACTACCCAGACATCTGTTGGGAAAAAACAACACAGCGGGGCACAGATTATCCAACAATTTTTTTGGAATGAATTGCAGATAATTTTCTATTTCAGAAGGTGAAGAAAGCTACCAGGGGAGAGGCTGATCTAGATTTGATTTTGACAAAGAGGGAGGCACTGGTTGAGAATCTGAAAGTGGAAGGCAGCTTAGATGAAAGGTGATCATGAAGTGGTTCATGATTCCAAGGAATGGTAGCAGGGAAAACAGCACAATAAAGATAATGGATTTCAAGAAGGCAGGCATTAGCAAACTCAGGGAGTTAGTAGGTAAGTTCCAAGAGTTGGCAGTTTTTCAGAGACATTATTAAGGGCACAAGAGCAAACTATCCCACTGTGTAGGAAAAATAGAAATAGGACAAGAGACGAGTCTGGCTTAATCAGAAGATCTTCAATGACCTGAAACTTTAAAAAGAATTCTCAAAAAAATGGAAAGTAGGTCAAATTACAAAGGATGAAGATAAAAAAAAAAAACACACACGCATGTAGGGACAATATTAGAAAGGCCAAGACACAAAATGAGGTTAAACTAGCTAGAGACACAAAGAGTAGCAAGAAAATATTCTACAAATAAATTAGAAGCAAGAGGAAGACCAAGGACAGGTAGACCCATTACTTATTGAGGGCGAAAAAATAAACAGAAAATACAGAAATGGCAGAAATACTAAATGACTTTTGTTTCAGTTTTCACCAAAAAGATTAGCAGCAACTGGACATCTTAACAGAGTGAATGCCAGTGAAAATGAGGTAGGATCTGAGGCTAAAACAGGGAAACAACAAGTTAAAACTTAGACAAGTTAGAGGTCTTCAGGTCACCAGGGCCTGATGAAATAGCTCCTTGGGTATTCTACGATGTGACTGAGGAGATAGCTGAGCCATTAGAGATTATCATGGAAGATGAGAGATTCCAGAGAACTAGCACAATATTTACCCTTTTCCAATGTATAAAAAGGGAAACAAGGACATCCCAGGAAATTACAGACCAGTCATCTTAACTTCAGTTCTCAGAAAGATAATGGAACAAATAATTAAAGTAATCGATTTGCAAACACCTAGAAGACAATAAGGTGATATGTAACAGCATAGATTTGTCAAGAACAAATTGTGTCAAATGAACCTAGTAGTTTTCTTTGACAGGGTAACAAGCCTTGTGGACAAGGAGGGGGAAGCAGTAGGTGTGGTATATCTTGATTTAATAAAGTTTTTGATACAGTCTTGCATGACCTTCTTATAGTCAAACCAGGGTAATACAACCTAGATGGAGCTACTATAAGGTGGATACATACATAACTGGTTCGAATACTATTCCCAGAGAGTAATCATATGTGGTTCACAGTCAATGATTTAGATAATAGCATAGAGAGTACACTTATAAAGTTTGTGGATGATACTAAGCTGGAAGGGGTTGCAAATGTTTTGAAGGATAGGATTAAAATTCAAAATGACCTGGACAAACCAGAGAAATGGTCTGAAGTAAATATGATGAAATTCAATATGAACGAATGCAAAGCACTCCACTTAGAAGGAACGATCATTTACACTCATACAAAATGGGAAATGACTGCCTTGGAAGGAGTACTTCAGAAAGAGATCTGGAGGTCATAGTGGATCAAAAGTTAAATATGAGTCAGCAGTGTAACACTGTTGCAAAAAAAGCAAACATCATTCTGGGATGTATTAGCAGGAGTGATGTAAGCAGGACACGAGAAGAAATTCTTCCGCTCTACTCCACACTGATTAGGCCTCAACTGGAGTATTGTGTCCAGTTCTGGGCACCACATTTCAGGAAAGATGTGGACAAATTGGAGAAAGTATAGAGAAAAGCAATGACAATTTTTTGAGTTCTAGAAAACATGACCTATGAGGGAAGATTGAAAAGATTGGGTTTGTTTAATCTGCACAAGAGAAGACTGAGAGGGGACGTGATAACAATTTTCAAGTACATAAAAAGGTCGTTACAAGGAGGAGGGATAAAAATTGTTCTTCTTAACCTCTGAGAATAGGACAAAAAGTGGGGGGCTTAAATTGCAGCAAAGGAGGTTTAGGTTGGACATTAGGAAAAGCTTTGTAACTGTTGGGGTGGTTTAGCGCTGGAATAAATTGCCTAGAGAGGTTGTGAAATCTCTGTCACTTGAGATTTTAAGAACAGTTTAGACAATCGCTTGTCAGGGATGGTCTAGAACAGGGGTTCTCAAACTAGGGGTTGGGACCCCTCAGGGGCTTGCGAGGTTATTACATGGGGAGTCATGAGCTGTCAACCTCCACCCCAAACTCCGCTTTGCCTCCAGAATTTATAATAGTGTTAAATATACAAAAATGTTTTTTTAAATTTATAAGTGGGGTGACGCTCAAAGGCTTGCTATGTGAAAGGGGTCACCAGTACAAAAGTTTGAGAACTAGAAGGATAATACTTAGTCCAACCATGAGTGCAGTGGACTGGACTAGATGACCTCAAGGTCCCTTCCTGTACTAATGATCCTAATAACTAATTTGCAATATATTGTTATAGACCACTAGTGTCACAGCCGTTCCCAGTCGGCCTGATTCAGATCACATTTAAATAAATGAGAAGAATTTATCAGTGACTTTCACTGGGAGCTGGATCCAGATTGCTATCCTCACTGAAAGCATTATAACAATACATGCTCATTTTCAAATAAAAATCATATTTTACAAATGGTAACGCTTATGTGAGCTTTTAGATTTATAGGTTTAACCACCTCAATGGACCTATGGAGTTCATCTGATATGGGGCAGAAGGAATAGCAAGTTAAGTTATTAAACAAGATGCATGATCTTTCCCAGACCTGAAGAACAGCGATGTGTAAGCTCGATATCTTGTTTCTTTCACAAAATGAAGTTGACATTACCAAAGATATTACCTCACCCACCTTGTCTGTCTAATATCCTTAAACCAACATGGCTACACCACTATCTCAAACAAGATGCATGAAGCTAATTGTGCATCTTGATCACACTGAAGTGTTTCATAACACTGCTGAAGCTGTGAAGTAGGGAAGGGTGACCACAACAAACAAAAGCAGTCGTCCTTTCAAACAAGCTGCAAAGCTAACCATCACCATCCATCTTTCCTCATGAGATACAAGATCTCCATACTGAGATCAAGGATTTTTTCTAACAATTAACACAACTGGACATTATGAGCTCTGGAATCTATTCTTGGTTTACAGGAGCACTGTGAGGATTATCTACTGTTTGTAAAGGATTTGGGGACTTTAATTTAAAGATGCTTTAGAAGAGCAGCAAACACCAGAGCTCCTAAATGCATGAGTTTATAAATAATTTTAATGTGCTCAAGCAACCATATCTGGGCTACTTGGGAGATGTGACAAAATAATTTAGAAGAAAAAGATGGGAAAAGTTAACAAAATGTAAATACAATCCCTCTCCCACAATTCTATCATCATTTATTTGTATTGCAGTTATGCTTCTGATTCAGGGTCTATTTTGCTAGGTACTGTACAAATACATAACAAAAATATGGCCCCTGCATCCCACAGCTTGCAAAAACTGACTGATTCACTTAAAAAGGGTGGAAAGGGGAAATGTGCAGACATCGCAAGGAAAGGAACAAGAGCTTTTTGCTCTTCCTTCTCTAGCAATCCTGCTCTCAAGGACCCTTTTTTTAAACTAATAAACCACCTGCATAGAAGATGCCTGTATAAATACAGGTATGGATTTTATAGCTGATTCTTGCAGAGTACAGAGAGAAAAGAACCTTTTGGAAGTCTGCTACTCTGTGTCACTTTGAGAAGGGACCCATGACAAGTTCTAATCAATAGATCTTGGCCTTTGCCTCTCTGACTAATGATTTTCCTACTGCAGGAAAATCTATAGCTGTTAACAAGACTGCCACGTCTATTTTCAGAAATCAGTTTCTAGATTTGCCAAGTGTTATTGTAACCCTTCTGCCCCTCTGAGTTGGCAGCAACAAGGGCCAGGTTCAGTATCCAGGGGTTCCGTTTCAGTAACACAATGCATAACCGGCTCGAGCCCCCACCCAGTGACCTGGGACACTCACATACCACACCCCCCTGGGCGCCTCTAGGAGGCAATACTTCCCCTCTCGCAAGCACGGAGTCTGAGTGTAGCAAAATCTTTTTAATAAAGGAAGGAATCAATGCGGCATCCCATTGGAGAAACACCGCAAACAGGGTTATAACACAAACCATAAACAAAAACCCACCTCCAAGTACGTTTGGCACTGTCCTTTTTCCCCTTAGGGTTTTAAGTCCAATCACCCCAAAGTCCAACAACCCAAAAGTCTCTGGTCAATGCCACCCCAGAGTTCGAGAGTTTATCTGTAGAGGTCCCTCCCCCCAGCCTGGGTTGAAAGGGGCACCTTACGTGGTCCGGGGCCAACTGCCCTGCCTCTCCGTGGGTTCTGCTTCCGCCTTCTCCACGAACTGCTCCGCTTTATCAGCCGCTCCACTCTGCTCCTCCAGCTGTCCTCAGAAACTGCTCTGCTCCATGAGCTGCTCTAGTTCTCCCTGCATACTGTTCAGCTCCGTTTGCTCTGTGGGCCGCTCCACCCGTCCCACAGCTACTCCGCTGTGCCAGCTGCTCCGCTGCCACCAGCTGTCCCGTGATCCGCTCCAGCAGTCCCCACAACTGCTCCACTCCGCCAGCTGCTCGGTTCCACAGTATAGCTTCAGGCTCCCCTACTAGTTAGCACAGTACTCAGTGCTCTCAGCTCAGTAATTTCAGCTCTTTAGTGATTTCAACTCTCAGTGATCTCAGCTCTTAGTAGGGGAGCCCCAGTGCTAGTGCACCATTAGCCCAAAATGAGTTCAGCTCAGTAACCTGTATTTAGATTCTTCAGGGAATAAAAAAAATCAACTCTGACATTCCACAGTGGAGAGAGGAGGGGGTGGAAATGGTGCTTCTGGCTCCACAAGGAGCCTGCACCACCAGGCACAGATACTTGTTCCCAGCCTCTCTCAATTCACTGGGTTTTGGAACCCATGTCCCTTGTCTAGCAAGTACCACCCAACTGAGGGTGAGTCATTTGTCACCAAGCAGTCCCATAGCTCGGCAGTCTGGGATAGGGTAGGCGTGCCTATGCAAATACATTCTCTGAAATTCTTTCCACCAGATGTCAGGGTAGAGCTTATCCTGACTCTGCTTACATTATATTTATTGTCCATAGTGACCATATTATCAACAGAAAATGTGCAATGTAAGTGAATGCTGTAATAGTACTGAATTTCCCTCTTTTCAGATGCTATATAGACTTAAATATTTACATACAGCAAATCAGATGTGCTGAAATGTAAGGTGTTCTCTCTCCTTTAGGTTACTGAAGTGTCAGGTAATCCCCTCTGCTCCCTCAACATACAAAAAACTAGCATAAACCTTGGGATTTTATGCCATTTTTTCCCATAGGATTATACTCTAGCATTGACAAACTTTTAAAGACTTGTCAAAAATACAGAGGGTCACTAGATGTGCTGGGATACCACTGAGAGCAAACCCCCCTGCCAGAGAAGCCTTACCCCCACGGTCATCTTGCTGAGTTGGACACTCCAGTCAGCTATAGCACAGACCAAGAGGTTGGGCCATGCCCCCTGCAGTGCATAGAAACTAAGATTCACTTAGCCCAGGGGTTTCACAGTTAACAGGGACTTTCCCAGCACCCAGTATTCAGTCTTCCTGGGAGCCTAAACCCCAAATGAATCCATTTTACTCTGTATAAAGCTCATACAGAGTAAACTCATAAATTGTCCACCCTCAGTAACATCGAGAAAGAGAGATGCTCAGCTGTTTGCTCCCCCAGGTATAAATTACTTACTCTGGGTTAATTAATAAGCAAAAGTGATTTTATTAAATATAAAAAGTAGGATTTAAGTGGTTCCAAGTAATAACAGACAGAACAAAGTAAGTTACCAAGCAAAATAAAACAAAAACACGGAAGTCTAAGCCTAATACAGTAAGAAACTGAATACAGGTACATCTCACCCTCAGATGTTCCAATAAGCTTCTTTCACAGACTAGACTCCTTCCTAGTCTGGTCCCAATCCTTTTCAGACCAAAGTTGTGGTTTATGGCATGGGTCCAGCAATCACTCACACCCCCATAGTTACAGTCCTTTGTCTCAGTTTCTTTCAGGCATCTCTTTGGGGTTAAGAGATCATTTCTTGAGCCAGCTGAAGACCAAATGGAGAGGCTTCCAGGGCCTTTTATATTCTCTCTTATGGATGGAAACCCCTTTGTTCTCCTGTGCAAAATCACAGCAACAAGATGGAGTTTGTAGCCGCTTGGCCAAGTCAGATGTCCATGAATGATTCAACTTTTTGCAGGCCAACCCCACTGTTTACATATTTAGTTTGAACATTCACAGGAAATCTCAGATATGGATTGGCATCTCCCAAAATCCATTATCAGTTAAGTGTTTCTTGATTGGGCACTTACTCAGAATAGTCCTTTCTCAAGAAGCTGACCAAATGCTTCACTGATACTACTTAGAATCAAACACATTGAGATACAAGTACATAGCCAATATTCATAGACTCATAGACTCAAGGACTGGAAGGGACCTCGAGAGGTCATCGAGTCCAGTCCCCTGCCCTCATGGCAGGACCAAATACTGTCTAGACCATCCCTAATAGACATTTATCTAACCTACTCTTAAATATCTCCAGAGATGGAGATTCCACAACTTCCCTAGGCAATCTATTCCAGTGTTTAACTACCTTGACAGTTAGGAACTTTTTCCTAATGTCCAACCTAAATCTCCCTTGCTGCAGTTTAAGCCCTTTGCTTCTTGTTCTATCATTGGAGGCTAAGGTGAACAAGTTTTCTCCCTCCTCCTGATGACACCCTTTTAGATACCTGAAAACTGCTATCATGTCCCCTCTCAGTCTTCTTTTTTTCAAACTAAACCCAATTCCTTCAGCCTTCCTTCATAGGTCATGTTCTCAAGACCTTTAATCATTCTTGTTGCTCTTCTCTGGACCCTCTCCAATTTCTCCACATCTTTCTTGAAATGTGGTGCCCAGAACTGGACACAATACTCCAGTTGAGGCCTAACCAGTGCAGAGTAAAGCGGAAGAATGACTTCTCGTGTCTTGTTTACAACACACCGGTTAATGCATCCCAGAATCATGTTTGCTTTTTTTGCAACAGTATCACACTGTTGACTCATATTAAGCTTGTGGTCCACTATGACCCCTAGATCTCTTTCTGCCATACTCCTTCCTAGACAGTCTCTTCCCATTCTGTATGTGTGAAACTGATTGTTCCTTCCTAAGTGGAGCACTTTGCATTTATCTTTATTGAACTCCATCCTGTTTACCTCAGACCATTTCTCCAAATCATTTTGAATTTTGACCCTGTCCTCCAAAGCAGTTGCAATCCCTCCCAGTTTGGTATCGTCCGCAAACTTAATAAGCGTACTTTCTATGCCAACATCTAAATCGTTGATGAAGATATTGAACAGAACCGGTCCCAAAACAGACCCCTGCAGAACCCCATTTGTTATACCTTTCCAGCAGGATTGGGAGCCATTAACAACTACTCTCTGAGTATGGTTATCCAGCCAGTTATGCACTCACCTTATAGTAGCCCCATCTAAATTGTACTTTCCTAGTTTATCTATAAGAATATCATGCGAGACTGTATCAAATGCCTTACTAAAGTCTAGGTATATCACATCCACCGCTTCTCCTTTAACCACAAGGCTCGTTATCCTATCAAAGAACACTATCAGATTAGTTTGACACGATTTGTTCTTTACAAATCCATGCTGGCTATTCCCTATCACCTTACCACCTTCCAAGTGTTTGCAGATGATTCTTTGATTACCTGCTCCATTATCTTCCCTGGCACAGAAGTTAAACTAACTGGTCTGTAGTTTCCTGGGTTGTTTTTATTTCCCTTTTTATAGATGGGCACTATATTTGCCCCCTTCCAGTCTTCTGGAATCTCCCCCGGCTCCCATGATTTCCCATCATAACTTCAAATGCAAAAATGATACACACAGCATAACCATAACCAGCAATTACAACCTTTCCATAGACACTTTACTTGACCTACTTTCTACAAGATTTGGTGCCACTATAGGACCTTGTTTGCAACAATGATCTATATGGTCACAGTTTATGTCAATAATGTCACAACCATCATGTAGCAACACTGCATGATTCATTTGTGAACCCCACTTTAAATATATAGTATAATGAATAATGTCTTATTTACCAAACCACAATTGTCACTGCAATCCAATGAAATGGATAACACGGGATTAATTACAAAATATGTTCAGACCTCAATGCACAGATAAAATGGCCAGAGCAAACACAAAAGAGATTATTCAACATTCCAAAAAATGAAACTCTGAAACCTTATTAAATCCATTTGCATAATATATCATTTCTAGAGTTAAGAGAAAGTATAGCTGATAAGTGGAAGGGAGTAAAACACCACCAATTTTCATTCATGGGAGGATGGAAAAAAATGTCCTTTATAAAATAGACTTACATTTGCAGTTGGGCATTTACTGGAAACATTTTAAAGATAGTAAATCTATGGTAGCTAACCACATTTATTTATTGAATTTAGTAGAGCAGAGCAATGTACTCTTGCTGCCTAGAAGGATGACCTGCTGTAAGCACCACGGAGACATATTTGACCCCACTTGCCCCTCCAACTATTGCTCCTCTCCCTTCCATCTCTAAGCTCATTGGATATATGGTGTGACAAAGTTCCGAGCCTGTATTTGTGGGTCCCGCGCTTCCTGGCAGATATAGTGGCCTCAGAAGCTCAGGATGACCTCTTTCCCAGTATGGTGGCAGAGGTTACCACTTATTGAGCTATTTTCATCACAGGCCAGTATAGGAGGTGGGAAGGTGAAATACCTACAGTCTTTGTTGCTCCTAGAGCTCCTTAGGTACCGCCTGGTCTCCTCCCTGGACCAAAGTCTATTTCCTCTTTCAGAGGGATCTCTGTAGATCATGTGGGGGGGGAGAAAGGGGGGAACCCAGGCACACCCTCTACTCTGGGATTCCAGCCCAGGGACCCTAATGGCAGCAGCTGTTTGCGGCTTTCCTCCTCCACTGATGCTGCCTTGCTTCCCTGGGCCACTTCCTCTTGCTTTCCTTTTCCCAAGCTTCACCCTTACCACAGGGTTCAGCAGTGCTTCCTCTCCTCCATCTCCTTTGCCCTGGGCTCCTCTTGAGAGAACTGGCAAGAAGAGCTTTTAAAGCAATATAATTGGTTCCAGCTATCTCCATTAGCCTATCAGCCTAAACTGACCCTTTCTCAGTTAATTGAGGTCAGGTGCTAGCATTAGCCTAATGACCTTAGCTGGTTAAATTGGCCTCAGCTGTCTTGACTGGCCTGGAGTAGCCCTTGTTTGGCTATCCAGGAAACAGTCCTCTTCTCATTCTGAGGCTGATATAATCTGCCATCCACCACCCTCTTATATCCCTCTGGCCTGAGTCCGTCACAATGATTTACTATCTTGGGAGTTCCAGTCTTTCAATTCCATCCTAGATTATCCCCAATCCAGCTCCTGCTCCTTGCACTTCATTGTATCTTCTCTCACCAAAGTCTCAGAAACAGTACTCTATCCTCATCCTCCTTGACCTGTCAGCAGCCTTATCACCACTGACCATGCTCCTCTTAGAAGCTAAGGGAAGAATAGATTTTGTGATCATCTCCTGATTCTCCTCCTACTCTCTAATTGCTCATCCCAACAACACCCTTAAGGACCCTTTTCATCCTCTCCCCCACATCTTTCTGTGGGGGTACCACAGTGCTTTTATTGGTCCCCTTCTCTTCTCATTCTATACCTGATCTCTGAATAATCTCATCCACAAATTCAGTGACACACATCTACCACTATTCTGGGCCTGTCTCCTTCCATCTTAACTAGAATCCCAGCCTGTCTCTCTGATGTGTCCTTGCAGCTAGCTTGAGCTCAACATGACTAAAACTGAGCTCCTAATCTTTCCCCACTTTCCCTCCTCCCTTTTAAATCACTGTGGACAACACTGCCATACTGCTGGTCACTCAGCCCTGAAACCTGAACATCATCTTGGACCTCTCTCTCTTGGTCCTCACCTCTGCTATGTCTCATGGCATACATGCAGCAAAGTTATGGGTTTTTTTAAAACTAAGATACATTGTAACCTTCCAGTAAGACTAACACTAATGAATTATACACCTCTACCCCGATATAACGTGATCCGATATAACATGAATTCGGATATAATCCGGTAAAGCAGTGCTCTGAGGGTGGGGGGCTGCCCACTCTGGCAGATCAAAGCAAGTTGGATAAAACGTGGTTTCACCTATAATGCAGTAAGATTTTTTGGCTCCCGAGGACAGCATATCAGGGTAGAGGTGTACTTATAATACAGAAAACACACAAAAACACAAAACAAGAGACACACAAAGCAGGCTGCTCCCTAAAACAAATTTATCCCATCTTACTCTAGGCTATCTGCTGAATTATTGTTGCTAAACCCAGATCACACACTTCCTTACAGACTCCCCAACAGGACCAGGGAAAAAAACCTGACTATTTAAACTGACAGTTTACAATTTCAGTATACCTTTCAATATACCACAACTACATATTTAGCTATGTCTAAATCTAGCTGATTCTTTTTTGCATAATCTCTCTAAGATATTGTCATAAACAGATAGTTAAGAGTTAATGTCTCTTTTACCTGTAAAGGGTTAAGAGGCGCAGTAAACCTGGCTGACACCTGACCAGAGGACCAATAGGGGGACAAGATACTTTCAAATCTTGGTGGAGAGAAGTCTTTGTTTGTGGTTTTTGTTTTGTTCGTTGTTCACTCTTGGGACTGAGAGGGACGGGACATCAATCCAGGCTCTCCAAATCTTTCTGAATCAGTCTCTCATGTTTCAAACTTGCAAGTAATTAGCCAGGCAAGACGTGTTAGTCTTATGTTTGTTTTCTCAACTTGTAAATGTTTATTTTGCTGGAAGGATTTTTACCTCTGTTTGCTGTAACTTTGAACCTAAGTCTGGGGTACGGGGGTCCCTCTGGTCTATAGGAATCTGATTACCCTGTAAAGCATTTTCCATCCTGACTTTACAGAGATGACTTTTATCTTTCTTTAATTAAAAGCTTTCTTTTTAAGAACCTGATTGATTTTTCCTTGTTTTAAGATCCAAGAGATTTGGATCTGGACTCACCAGGGACTGGTGGGGTAAAGGAGGGGGGATGGTTAAATTCTCCTTGTATTAAGATCCAAGGGGATTGGATCTGAACTCACCAGGGATTGGTGGGGGGGGAAGAGGGAGATGGTTAAATTCTCCTTGTTTTAAGATCCAAGGGGTTTGGATCTGTGTTCACCAAGGAACTGGTGAAGTCCCTCAAGGCAACCCGGGGGGGGGGGAGTTTCGGGGGAATAGAGAGTGCCCCAGACACTGAAATTCTGGGTGGTGGCAGTGTTACCAGATCTAAGCTAGTAATTAAGCTTAGAAGTGTTCATGCAGGTCCTCACATCTGTACCCTAAAGTTCAAAGTGGGGGGAAAAACCTTGACAGATACAGCCATTCCTGTCAATTCACACAGCTAAAACTTTGTGCAGGCTCATCATCTTGCATCTCAATTACTACAACATTCTTTTCTCTGGCCGTTACAAATGCCCTCCTATCCATTCAGAATGTGCTGCAAAGATCATTTTTCTACTCCTTCATTAGACTACATTCTCCTTCTCTTTACATCCCTCCACTGGCTCCCTACTCTCTGTTGCATTAAACATAAGCTACTTTTCTTCACTTCCAAGGTCCTTCACAACCTATCATCTCTCACTCACAAGATGTCGTATCCTGCCCCTGCTCTCCACATTTTTAAACAAGCGCCTTTGTGCTGTCTCCCGTGCTGTCCCTTATGCTGGGGAGGAACTCCCAGTAAACATCCTCAGAACTCTCTCATTGTCTTCCTGGAGTTCTGGTCCACAGCTAGGGATCCTAGGTACTATAGTAAAACCCACATTAATCTGTATTATTAAAAATCAAACAATGGACACATATTCTTTTAAATAAACAATTTGTGCAAAATCTTAACGTTGAAATTTGAAGTTTTGTTTCTAACTCTTCATGGTTGTTGCTCCAGTTGACTAACTTGGGTTATCTATAATTATGAATGTAAATAGAAAAATATTCTAGACTCTGCAATAACTGTGATCTCATTATTAATAAACAACATTTTGCCTCTGTCACCAATTTTATCTTTCTTAATTTACTGCCTGCCTCAGTAAAATATGTTGTCTAAATATACCAGTTGTTTCATCCAGTTCCTCCTACACTCTCTCCAATACGCGCACATTATGAGCTGAGTCTCTGAGATTATGCATTTTTCTGACTATTTCCTTTCTTGCTGGCTGTGGTCATTGGAAATGTGATTATTTGTAGAGCAGAGATGCCAGAAAGTTACTGTTTTTAACATCTGTTATATCAGTATCTATGGCCTTAATTGTTGATGCCCAAGTATTTCCAGCAATGGAGTGGGAGAAGGAAGCAGGACATGTAGTTGCATAGCCAGGAAGCTGCTCAGAAGGCCCCTTACATGGTACAGCACAAAACATTTTAGCTCTGTTTTCTGGACACAGAAATTAAGTAAATCACTCCTTGGTTGTAGCTATCTACGTTAGTTCATCAAGCGTATACAATAAGGAAGAAATTCTAGTTCACCACTGTGCAGTGGTCTGAGGATACAGGGCTGGATTCTCAGCAGGTGTAAATCAATGCATCTTTACTGAAGTCAATAGAGCTATGCTGATATACACCAGATGAGGTTCTGGCTCCACAGGGTGCAGTTTAACAGACTGTTAAATGTGGCAATGACTAAACACAAGTAACAAGGACATGGGGCATATTTTAGAGGTTTCTTGTCCAACGAAATTCAAATGCTGAGCAAGTAAGACAAACTGATTTTTATTTTCCTTTGCTGAACTGTGTTACTAGTGGTGCATATGCTGTTAGGCGATTATATGAGCAACACTCTCAGGTTTATAACTTCTCTTTCTGTGTGGGTGTCAAGTCGTGCTCTCGTTTTCTCCTCACCTTGAATGTTGCCTCTTGATCAGTGTGAATGTCATTCTGCCATGCCTGGAGTTTTTATGCCTTGGATAGATCTCTCAGTTGTGTGCCAGAAGATTGTGGTTGATTATATACAGGCCTCTGAACTCTATGAAATGGAAATGACTGCAGAATGAGGCTCCTATTATGAAGTGCATACAGCACCACAAAATACACTTTTCTGGTTCTGACAGGAAGATTGTAACTAGGGGAAGCATTGAGCAGCACGTGGATGGCTCTGTAAGAGCGAGCGCACATGTGAGCATACACCAGTCTAGACTCCATGAGGGGAGAGTCAGAGCTTTAAAAAAAAAAAAAAAGTCAATGAACCTGATGGGAGAAGTAGCTGCATGGACTTCTCACCTTCCAGCTGCACCCTATCCAGTGAAAGAGCAACCTTTACCTAAATGATGATCCTAGCACATAAGGATATGTGTGGGGGGTGGTCGGGCAAAGGCAGGATCTCAACTGTGCACATGGACCCCTAGCCAAGTTGGGGCTTGGGAACATAGAAACTGTTTGTAGCTCAATCAAGGAGCTGGTTTTATGCTAGCCCAGTCCATAGTAGAGATTAGAGCAGCTTCAGGGCTAGTTCAAACACTGGCTGCCAAACAGCCCCCAAAGGCAGTACCAGCACCCAGGTTTGCTGTGCACAGGGACCACATTGCCCCATCCACCCCACTCTGTCAGGGGGAAATCATTTATTGGCACAGCAGCTCTGTGTACACAGCGTGAAATCCTAGCCCCATTGAAGTCATGATGAGTTTTGCCTTTGATTTCAACAGAGTCAGGATTTCACCCAGAGAATCTTCCACAAGATTAAACTGCTATGCTCAAGCAGCTTTGCATGAGGGAAATGGCACAAAGATGACTTACAGGACATGAATCAGACCCATAATTTAATTGATGTATTATTATTTTAAAAGGCAATAGAAAGGTAGAAGACACAATTTAAAGAATAGTGTCTTTATCTACGCTACTGAACAGCACCTGAAATTACTGACACTTTCTTAAAAATTAATGTATACCTCTGTTCTCCTTTTCTCCCTCTCTTCTCTCCTCCCCAGGAAGAATTTCAGCAGGCTGTTGCAAGCTGGAACACGAGCGACCGAGGTATTATGCTTTGGAGATCTGTGTGAAATTTTCCTTCTATGACTTCTGGAGCTATCAGGCCCTCATGGAGCTATCATGCCAGCTGGGGATTTGGAGAGCACAGTGGTGCTCTGACCTTGCCATCTTGCCCCAAACAAGCCTCCTCCACACAACCCCTATGCCTGATTAGGGAGATAAATGGCTGGCACATAACTGGCTCTACCCTAGCCAGAGTTTCCTCCATGTAGAGTGAATCTTCAGCTACTCAATCAGCTTTACAGCCCCTTTGTCATTACAGCAATGCAGGAGATGTTCCTCTCCCACAGAAGCTTCTCTTCTTTAAGCTCCGTCTCATAACTGTTGCCCTTAGAACCAACATTAGACAACTCCACAGACGCTTAAGTTAGCTTTTTAGCAAACAAATACTAATGTGATTAAACCTCCCCTGACATCACTAAGAGCTAATGTGTCCTCTAAAAGTGATTGCAGACTGATGTTCTGGATTGCTCTGAAAGGACACTACTATATAGTGTTTGCGAATCCATAAATTAAGTTAAAAGAAAGAATGACCATCATTAAGTGTAAAATTACGTTAAAGAAATCTTGCTTATTCTTGGCATACACCGAAAACCATGTTTTAAATCACCAGAGGAGATAACAGGATAGCATGGTGGCATAAGATTTAGGATGACAGTAACCTAGGATCCCTAGAATTATACAGTAGGATCCTTCCAGGAGAGTCAGACAAGTGATAAATAGAATTCCACACAGATTAATGTGCATAGGGTCTTTTAGGGAAAGCCTCAGCTGTGTGTATGCATGTTAGAGATCCTGTGACACTTTTAGTAAGAAAAAGTTTCCCCTGTTCCCACTCTGTTGCTATATTTCAGAAGAGAAGCAATTATATGAAAATTTATAAAGCATGTGGCATAAAATAAATGAAATCTATGTTGCTATTAATATATAGCATGAGAATTTTCTTTGGAAACTGTTGCAAGCCCTCACAATTTCACCTAGTGTTTCTAACGGCTTGTCTACACTTGCTGAGGGATTGATGTGCTGCGATGGATGCATCAGCGGACAATTTAGAGACCTGCTATATCGACTACAGATCGCTATCCTGTTGATTCCTGTTTTCCACCTGAACAAGAAGCATAAGGGGAGTCGACATAGCGTAGTGTGGATCCTGCAGTAAGCAGATCTAAGTATGTCAACTTCAAGTACGTTATTCATGTAGCTGAAATTGCGTAACTTAGATCTTCCCCGTAGTGTAGACAAGGCCTTTAACACAGTCATCGTTCCTATTTAATCTCATACTATCTAATCTGCTCTCCTATTTTACCTAATCTAGCCTGTCTAATTTATCCTATCATATCTAATTTAATTGACTCCATCCTGTGTAATTCATGATATTTATATGGCACCTATCACCTTGGTAGCTAAGCAGCTTGTCTGTTGGTATTAATTTACAAACCCTGTCTTTCACTCTTAAAGTGAGATAGCAACTGAAATGTACAAGTTTGTGTTCTCACTTTCACTCTTTGCAGTCTGCTGCTAATAGCAACCTATCCAGCTTCTTGAAATTGGATCAGAGGAGCAAAATTAAAGTTCAGTCTTAAAAGGTAAGAGTTTAACATCTTTACTATGGCTATTCCCAGAGAAACAGAACTGGCCACAGCAGAAGAGTCAATTTCAGTTTCCAGTTATTTCTGCTTCCAACTCTCTGAAACAATGTGGAGCAATGAAATTAAAATGGGAGACTTTTATAAATACCCCCATATCTTGTTTTCACACCTAAGAACAGACTCAGAATTAGAAAGCTGGCAGCGGCAGGAGACAACTATCGCCCAAAGTGAAAGCCCAGACTCACTCCATAGATCTCAGCTATTAGCTACCTGCTACATTTTTTTTAATATTGGGCTACTGAAGTCTACAGTATTTCAAACTAGGAGGGTTAATGTGGGTGCAGGGGGAGTGTTTAAGGAGACAAACAGGCTAACAGGTAGATAGTACTCCTGGTACAACTAGAGCATTCCAGGCATTCAGCTTATTGGAAGTTTTGCCAACCAGTCACATACTCCATCTCATAAGTAATGTCTAAAATAAGCATTAACATTCTTTTAATATATTTTATTGAAAAAAGGCAGCAATTTTTGTATAGTATGGGGGATATTTATTTAGTACAGAGACAAACTCTGGAAGGTGAACACAGTTGGAGCTTACCTGAGTAAGGAGTGAGGATTTGATCTAGTGTGAGTTGAAGGTGCTCAGCACCTCAGCAGGATCGGGACAGATATTATAACCCACAGTTCTAGTACTTGACATGGATACTGCTAATTCTTTATAATTTACAAAACAGCAAAATAATCATGGGTTCATAATATGCACGTTCCGAGCAATAGTATTCTAATAGGAAGAATATGCTTTTCATTAATCTACTATATTGAAACTTCTTGTCCTAGAGCTAACTTCCCTGACTCAGAAATTTTAATGAATTTTCTGTTAAAGAAAATTAAAGAGAGCTGGCTGAATAAGTTCAATAAAAATATTTTATTAGTTGTCATGAGTGTGTTCCTTTTAAACCAACTTCATTATGAGTAAGGTGTAATATAATATACTAATACAGAATCCATCTACTAAAGTTTAAATGAATCCTTGGATGCTGACAGATCCATGGCTGGTGCTGTTGGCAGACACATATTCTGCATTAGTTCTTCACAGCTGGAAATCGCAATTCAGACATGAAAGGAATCATAATTACTTCTATTTTTCCTATGTGCAATCTCTTCAGAAGCACAGAGAAGAACTCCTGCTGTAGAGCCATGGTCCAGCAGAGGAATGTGATTGGCTTGAGGAAATACATATTTTTGCATGAAAAAAATCTAAATATTAGCATTACTAATTTGGGGGGCAGATTATGATTCCTTCCTACATGGCAGCACAGGGAAGTAAGAGGGTGTCGGGCCCACATCCCCTAAATATTCATGGAGCACCTACCCTGATCTTGAGTCTGAGTCTGGGCCTGGGTTGGGAGGAATAAGCAGAGACTGCAAAGCTGCCATTCCATCAGGTGAGGAGGGTCTATTGGAGTATCAAGTGAATGATGGCCATGTTGTAAAGTCTCCTTTCCTGGGATGGAAGTTAGAGGAAGCAAAGGAGGATGGGTTCCTTCCCTGGACTATCAACCTTTATTAGTGTTTAAAAGAAGGTGTGAGTGATGGATGAAAAGGTAGGTGGTGTGGCAAATTGCCAGTACTGTTATGCTGGGTCTTGCGCTTTCTCTTCTTTGGGGAAGGTTTCAGGGCACCATTGCTTGCCTCTGAACCAGTATTTTAATTACCCCACTAGTGTCCTTGAGGAGGGGAGTGGAGAGGAAGGGACCTGGGCCCACCCTCTTCTCCAGGTCCCAACCCAGGGGCCCTGAGGTTTGTGGTGAACCACTTGAACTAGCAGTTCCTTCCCCTGGGCTACTTCCCTCTCCTGCCCTTCAGCTTGGGAAGGGGCTTCTTGCCCTCCTTTTACACAAGCCAGGTGCCCCTTACCTAGGGTTTCTTTTGGATTTCTCAGCCCACCGCAACACTCCTCCAGACTTTCCTTTTGTCTCTCTTCAATACTGTTCTCTTCTCCAATTCCTTCAAACTGCTGTCTGCTCCAACTCCCACGCTGTCTGGCTGAAGCAGGGGGTTTTTATCACATGACTGACTGCTGGTGCTCTAATTGGCTTCAAGTGCTCTAGTTAATTTATAACAAACCTTCCTCCCCTTGCAGGGAATAAGGCTCCCTGCTAACACTCTCCTGCTGCCCTCTGGCCATGCTGTATCACAGTGGGTTCTTATCTTATTAAGAAAAGCTGTTGTCCATAACTTGTGGAAACTAGTTATCTTCATTCTCAACCTAACAAACACTTTTTTTCTGGGCGCCCTCATAGAGGTTCTTATCCTGTCTGGTTCTGAATGCCTCTTGTGCAGTACTAAGCATGTTCCACTTCCACTCAAGTGCAGCTACTTTAACAATGTGAGACAGAGACTGAAAAGAAATACAGGAAGAAGTGGTCTATACAACATTTTCCCCACAATGTCACCACCAGGTGTAGCTCAGGGGCCCAGACTGCAGCTGTTCATTATGCAAGTAGTCCCATGAAACTATACACAAGTAAGCACTACTTGCTTGAATAAGTCTTTTCAAGATTGGGCCCCTGCTTTTTTAGTGATCTGTACAGTAGTAGAGATTGATTGATTACAGTCTGGCTTGTGCACACCTTAAACAAGCAAATTTTTGTTTCTAGATTTTTTTTTTTTTTTTTGGAGGACATGGCCATGAGGACAAAAGTCAAGCACAGAGCTCAATCCTCCAGGTCCTTTGACAGCGTGGGAATTGTGCCTCTGAGGATCAGGTTTGTAGTCTTGCACGGCCTTTGATTAATATTCTCTCCATGTGAATTCATACACCAGACACTTTAAGAAGATCAGGTGTGCACTGGCTGCAGATGAGGGGCCAAACTGAATGAAAAGAAGCTTAGTTGCTTGATTGATCATTCTAACTGGGATGAGAAATTATGTGCCAGAATGCCAGCCGACAGACTCTGGGTCCCTCTGTACATTCCAAAGGGAAATAATCCAAGCAGCACGTGCCACTGTAAGTGAAGCAGCTACTGAAACAAAAATATGCAAACCCTCCCCTGCCTTCCCTGTTTCTCCTGATCCTCCAAATCTCTCTGAGCTGGCAAGAGAGTACCCCAGTGGGAGCATTAGCAGTACAGACAGCTAGAGAAGAATTGACAACTACTCTGCCAAAAGAATTTATTCTAATTAAGACAGTTAGAGGAGAGAACTTTGAAAGGGACAGTTTCAGAGGATTAAGCAGGGGTGGGAGGAAGAAAATCAGACAGGGGTATAGGATAAGTTAACCAAATTTAAGTTAGAGAAACATACATGTTGTAAAGAAAGTCCCTAACAAGTAGAAGGAAAGCTTTGAAAATAATAAATGATAAGGCCAGAAGAAATAAAGTAGGGTAACTAATGAGATAAGGGGAAGTTTTGAAAGAGAAGGCCTCTGACCAATAGAAGTGACTGTTTTATTTTAAACCATCTGCAAAGAGAATCTGTCTTAAAATGAGCCAATATGGCCTTCCCCCAATCCACACCAATGTTAAAGCCTACATGAACCCAGATGCAATGGGAAAAGTGTTGGATGGCAAGAAGGAAGGGAGAAAAGGCCTTGGGAAGAAAAGCGGCTGTAAATCTTACCTGGCTTAGAGACTGGAAATAAGGGTGAACTGTCTCAAATTGGTTGAATGTCAGTAACTAGCAAAGACCTCACTGTGTTGGGTTGGACCCCCCTACTAGGATACCGCTGGGTATGCTGGGGTCCTGCTGAACCTGCCCGTTCCACCAGCCTGGGCTCTCCCCTGCTGGTCCAAGCCCTCTCCAGCACACACACAGGTAGGGACACACCCAGCTGCAAATGGACACAGAACTGAGATCAGCTCGGGAACTGCCCAGCACTCAAGTGCACACCTCCTTTGGGAGGCAAACCCACAATTATATTGTCTTGTGCTGTAGAGATCTATAGAACATAAGCTCATAAATTCACCCTCTCCCTCGAAGTGGAGGAAGATATGCACAGTTCTTTGCCCCTCCTCCAGTTATGAATTGCACAAACTAGGTTTTAGAAAACAAAACAGGTTTATTAACAACAAGGGATGAATTTTAAGTGAGTATAAGGTAGGGTGACCAGACGTCCTGATTTTATAGGGACAGTCCTGATATTTGGGCCTTTTTTTAATATGGGCTCCTATTACTCCCCAGCCCCGTCCCAAATTTTTCACACTTACTATCCCTTATAATAGGATGACCAGATAGCAAACAGGACAAAGCAGTTTACTGAGCAAAACAAAAACATTCAACCTAAGCTTAATTCACTAAAGAAACTGGTTACAAGTAGTAATTTCTCACCCTAAATGTTATACACCCCATTATAATCAGTCCTTTCTTGCTTTAGTCAGATGGCTAGTCAGGCCTGGCACAAGGCCTTTTAGGGTAAGGGTGTAAAAGGGAAAATGGACAGCAGATGCAGAATGCCTCCTTCTCCAAGACGATAAAAACGTAATGCATAGTATGGATAGGTTTTCTATGTTAATTAATTGCCTTGCTTTTGCAAGTTACCTACAGATTTCACAGACTGATGAAATGTTTGCCAAAACACAGATCCTACACACAAGACAGAAGAGAGACTCCATAGGAGTGAAAGGAAATCTTGTACAGTTAGGCTATGTCTATATTGCAATTCGACACTTATGGCTGGCCTGTGCCAGCTGAATCAGGCTCATTTTGGAGTGATGCCAAGGCTCTAGAACCCTGGGGAGTCTCTTGGTTTGGGCTGGTCTCCAGCTGGATCCCAAACACCAACAGCACAATTAAACAGCCCCTTAGTCCGAGCCCCGGGAACCTGAGTCAGCTGACACAGACAAGCTATAGGTGTCTAACTTCAGTGTAGATATACCCTGAGGATCCAAACCTGTCAGTTGCAAAACACTTCCTCAGGCACTTGAATTCCTACTGAAAATCACAAGGGGTTATCTTAGTTAACATCTTCCAGGATATACACAGGACGTTGCAGGATCAGGCTCCTAATTCATAGCCTATGCATACAGAACTGATGCTCGGTGGTAATTATAGCCTATTTTATTATCAATATGGTGCTGAGTGATATTTATGTGCTAATTAGTGTGTGTGGTTTTTGCCAAATTTGATTTGAGATTTACTACAGGAGCAATCAAGTGATGTCTTTTTGTTCAGATAACTATATTATAATGAAACATCTGAACAGCAAGACAGTCCTTCAAGTTTATCTTACCACCACATATCACAGTAGATTTTAAATTGGGTATTCAGGTGTCCCCCAGGCACTTAGTCTGCTTAATATCAATAACAATAATGGTGTTCCTGTAGCAAAATGCCTATTCCTATAAGATGCTGCAAAGGTCTGCTGTCACGGAGACAATCTAATGTTGCTACTGCAAATACTGAGTGGAAAAATTACATTTATGTAATATTTTCACTATTCTAGAAGGTGGGACAGGGAAGAGAAATAGCTATAATGTAATTTTATTTTGTAATTTTATTTTGTAGAAAAAAGATAGACAAATATTAGAATTTAAATTATACTGAAGACTGTGACCAAAGTTACACTGATCTCATTATAAAACAATCCTCTATCTTATTGCTAAGAAGACAGACAGTTCAGTGATATATGTTTGTTACCAGAAGTTAGATGGAGGCCACTATCATTTTATGGACAGGTTGTAGCAATAGAAATTTGTATATACACAATACTTGGTTCATTACACAAACAAAAGACATATGGCAGCGATAAACTCTGCATCGGTAAAACTGATATAGATCATAAGAGCCCCAGTTCAAGAAAAGATCCTTATTCACTAAAGCACTTAAACATGTGTAAAAGGGTGTATTGGCCCTTTAAGAACAGAGAAGGCCAGAAGATCCCTGTTCCAAGAAGCTGGAACAAAGACCAAGCAAGTGGACTTGTAGCAAGAAAGAAGCAGCAATCCTGGGGAACTAGTAGTTGAATGGGGCAGGGGCACCTAGGATATTATCCCTTTAAGGACCCAGGAGCCTATTCTGCTGGGTGGGGCAGGGCTCCCATCTCTCCCAGCCAAGTGAGAGGTGCTCTCAGGAGACGTGATCATGTAACTAAAGACTATAATAAGGTATATTCACAGGGGTCAGAATTAACATTGCACAGGAAACCTTAACAGGGGCATTTCTTAAGTGTAGAGTGCTTGACATTGCAACCTTAATATTCTTTAAGAGTTTTCTAGATGTGCCTGTGGAGTTCAGTATACACTGCATGGCTGCTGATAGTTTTGTTAAGAGTGACTGCTGAAAAGTTAATGTACTTTAAAAATATTAGGCGAAATTCATTATGGTTTAACTCTAGTGATTGACCTCAATGGATTTGTATTAAGGATTAATTTAGCCAAATGAGAGCGAGATTCTGTCACCTTTATCCCTGTTGTAAGGTAATATACTGAGTAAGGTACTACTCAGAAGTACAAGAGAGAGAGTCTGGCTTGAAATTTTTGCCATTTAGCTAACCAGAAGTAAGGTTTCCAGCCTTTTAGATGCAATTCCAGCTTGCAGAGGCACTGCACCAAGCCATTTATTCTGCAAATATTTAACCTACTGCATTCTGCCTTCCTGATAAACATTCAAACACAAGCCAGCCATATCAAGTTCTGAAATGGAATTTGTGGCTGTCTGATGAGCTGTGAATTCTGTACCTTCATATTCTATCATGAGCTCAGGACTTCCTGATCTGCTAAAGAGATTCAGTGAAAAGGAAAAGGCCAACAACATATTCAGTGATATTTGTTCACATCAGACAGCTTCCCCTCTCAATTGTTGATCTCAACTTCTAAATGAAAGCCAAATTAAGCAGGTATGTAATGAACTGCTAAAATTTCAGTCAGACACAGGGTAAAAACTTATATATATATATATATATATATATATATATATATATATATATATATATATATATCTCAGTACTATAGGTACTTACAAATCCAATTAAAATTGGTGGAAGTTGCAGGTGATTAGTACCTTAGAAATCATGCTTGACTTCCATGAGAGCCTTTGATTAGTTTATAGATCCCAAATTTGTGCAAAGCACTTGCTTGAATATGCAGTCTGTAGTTGTACATACAAACATTAATTTGCACATGCAAGCCATGTTAGTGTGTATAGTAGAATCTCAGAATTATGAGCATCTTGGGAATGGACGTTGTTCATAACTGAAATGTTCATAACTCTGAACAAAACGTTATGGTGGTTCTTTCAAAGTTTAAAACTGAACATTGACTTAATACAGCTTTGAAACTACTATGCTGAAGACTGAAGAAAAATGCTGCTTTGAACCATCTTAATTTAAATTAAACAAGCATAGAAACAGTTCTCTTACCTTATCAATTTAACCTCCATCCCCACCCCTTTTTTTTTTAAGTCATTTACATTTAGCACAGTACTATGTTTGCTTTGGCGGGGGTCTCTCCTGCTTCCTGATTACATACTTCCGGTTCCAAATGAAGTGTGTGGTTGACCTGTCAGTTTGTAACTCTGGTGTTCATAACTGAGGTCCTCAGTTAGAAATTATTGCTAAACCTCTTATATAAATCACTGGGGAGGCAAGTTATGATAAAACTATAGGGATATGTGGACTGATCCAGCAACCAAATGACCATCTCCTGAGAGTTGCCAAGTACCTTCAGCTCCCACTGAGTTCATTGGGAACTGGGATCACTCAATATCTCTCAGGAGACATTCAGCACCTTAACGAATCAGGACCACAAAAGAGATCTACAAACACACTAATCAAAGGTCAACATCAGAGACCTGTCATAAGTGTCTCTATAGGGATGACAAAGAGAACCCTAATTTAATTTTCATTTTTGACTAAATAGCTGTTAAAATACAGAGTTTGATATACCTAATCATGTTTATCATATAGAATAGCAGTTTTATCTGATAATCTTTGTCTTAAGTCATTCTATCATCAGTGGCATTAAATAGCATTTTGGGCATCATAAGCGGCAACCATTAATTTCTCATTTTTTCCTCCTGCCCACGTAATTTATACAATCTGAATGGTATTATGTAGATTGTTCTCCCTGAGAGGCATATCAATTGTCAGAACAAAGTTTTCCCCTCTAACTCTTAGTTATTACTTCTACCGCTATCCTGGCGTCTTCACACAGAATATGACTGGAAAATGGAGGTCATAGACAAGTAGGGCCTTTCCTGATTGGGGGGAAAAAAAAAAAAAAAAAAAAACCACTTATAGCAACACACCATTGAACCAATTCAGTTCGTACCTCTGAAACAGGCCATCTAGCTTTTAGCATGAACTGCTCAGAGAGATCATTCATCCCTGATGGTTTTCCCAGTTGAAAATTATATGATATTCTTTACTTCTGTCATTTATAACCTCTTGTGAGGTCTGTAATTTATTGAAGAAACTTCCTCAAATATTGTGGCAGTTTTCATTTATTCTGGTTTGGGGCATAATCAAAGCGTATAAAGTTATGGTAAATCAACTGTTTCCTCATTTTGATCTCTGATGTTCATTCATTCTCTCTATAGTTTTCAAATAAAAGCCAATCAGGAGTTTGCCCATGCTGGCTCCCAATCCCCAATATTCCACTTGCCTTTTTTGTAACTACTCTTGATTACCTCTGAAAAATCAGGCCACTATGAGTGCCTAAATATGGATTTTAACTGCTTTGCTTCTCACACCCAAATTTGAAAATTCTGGCTCTACCCCTCTGGTGTAAATAAAAGATCTGTTCTTGTAATTTCATTATGTAACCCTTCTGCCCCTCTGAGTTAGCAGCAACAAGGGCCGGGTTCAGTATCCAGGGGTTCCATTTCAGTAACACAATGCATAACCGGCTCGAGCCCCCACCCAGTGACCTGGGACACTCACATATCACACCCCCCTGGGCGCCTCTAGGAGGCAATACTTCCCCTCTCGCAAGCACGGAGTCTGAGTGTAGCAAAATCTTTTTAATAAAGGAAGGAATCAATGCGGCATCCCATTGGAGAAACACCACAAACAGGGTTATAACACAAACCATAAACAAAAAACCCACCTCCAAATACGTTTGGCACTGTCCTTTTTCCCCTTAGGGTTTTAAGTCCAATCACCCCGAAGTCCAACAACCCAAAAGTCTCTGGTCAATGCCACCCCAGAGTTCGAGAGTTTATCTGTAGAGGTCCCTCTCCCCAGCCTGGATAGAAAGGGCACCTTACGTGGTCCGGGGCCAACTGCCCTGCCTCTCCGTGGGTTCTGCTTCCGCCTTCTCCACGAACTGCTCCGCTTCACCAGCCGCTCCACTCTGCTCCTCCAGCCATCCTCAGAAACTGCTCCGCTCCACCAGCTGCTCTGCTCCATGAGCTGCTCCAGTTCTCCCTGCAAACTGCTCGGCTCCGCTCACTCTGTGGGCCGCTCCACCCGTCCCACAGCTACTCCGCTCTGCCAGCCACTCCGCTGCCACCAGCTGTCCCGTGATCCGCTCCAGCCGTCCCCGCAACTGCTCCACTCCGCCAGCCGCTCTGTTCCACAGTATATCTTCAGGCTCCCCCACTAGTTAGCACAGTACTCAGTGCTCTCAGCTCAATAATTTCAGCTCTTTAGTGATCTCAGCTCTTAGTAGGGGAGCCCCAGTGCTAGTGCACCATTAGCCCAAAGTGAATTCAGCTCAGTAACCTGTATTTAGATTCTTGAGGGAATAAAAAAAATCAACTCTGACATTCCACAGTGGAGAGAGAGAAGGGGGTGGAACTGGTGCTTCTGGCTCCACAAGGAGACTGCACCACCAGGCACAGATACCTATCCCCAGCCTCTCTCTCCTCACTGGGTTTTGGAACTCATGTCCCTTGTCTAGCAAGTACCACCCAACTGAGGGTGAGTCATTTGTCACCAAGCAGTCCCACAGCTCAGCAGTCTGGGATAGGGTAGGCGTGCCTCTGCAAATACACTCTCTGAAATTCTTTCCACCAGATGTCAGGGTAGAGCTTATCCTGACTCTGCTTACAATTAGAAGGAAAAGGAAAGACTTTGCTCCACATTACTTCTCTCCTGGCCCCCGACATATTCTTTGTGTACATCTAAAAGTAGAATTAAAGTTCCCACTAATTAGATATTCTCTACATTCTGATTATGTTTACTTAAATCTTATACAAGATGATATACTTGTGCGTTTAGCCCATAACCATTATCATCCTGTGTTCCATATTACTATTTCCAGAGTTTAGAATAGTCTGTGTGCGCTAGTGTTATGAAGCAATCTAGGATATTTGATTTAGCTTTGCTGCTAAGCCTCAAGAACTTGCGGTGAGTGATTCAGAAATCTTATCTATCCCTATTTTCCTAAGAATTTTTATTTTAATCTCCTACTAAACTGGTATCCTGGGAGAATGCAATATCAATATCAAGTCACTAACAAACTCTTGTTATTGGCCCAATAAGGCCTCACATTTCACAGTGGTAACGTCAGCATATACTGTGTTTCCTCCAACAATCAAAAAGAGCATTAAGTCTTCATCCAAATTCTGATATTTGAACTAAAAAATGTTTGATTCAAACTACTCAGTGACTTATGGCTAATTTATTTAATTCACTGGGTGAACTTCTGGCCTTGAAGTCAATGGCAAGACTCCCATTAGACTTCACTGGGGCCAGGGATAGCTCAGTGGTTTGAGCATTGGCCTACTAAACTCAGAGTTGAGAGTTCAATCCTTGAGGGGGCCAATATAGGACAAAAATCTGTCTGGGGGTGGTCCTGCTTTGTTATAAACAGATGGTTAAGGGTTAATGTCTCTTTTTCCTGTAAAGGGTTAACTAGCAGTAAACCTGGAACACCTGACCAGAGGACCAATCAGGAGATAAGATACTTTCAAATCTCGGTGGAGGGAAGCCTTTGTTTGTGCTTTTTGGGTTTTTTCTTTGTTCTCTCTGGGTTCTGAGAGGGACCAGATATGTAAGCAGATATCTCCAAGTTTCTGAAACAGCCTCTTCTGTTCAATTTAGTAAGTACCAGTTAGAAAGGCAGTTTAGTCTTTTAATTGTTTTCTTATTTTGCAAATGTGTATTTTGCTGGAAGGATTGTATTTGTGCTGGGGGGAGGATTCTCTCTAGTGTCTATAAGCTGAAAGACCCTGTAACATTTTCCGTCTTGATTTTACAGAGACAATTTTTACTTTTTTCTTTCTTTTATTAAAAGTTTTCCTTTTTTAGAACCTGATTGTTTTTTTATTCTTGTGTGAGACCCAAGGGGAGGGAGTCTGCACTCACCAGGGAATTGGTGGGAGAAAGGAGAGAAGGGGGGGAGGAAAAACCTGATTTCTCTCTGTGTTAGTATCACTGTCTCTCTCTCAGGGACAATCTGGGAGGGGGAGTGAAGAAGGGGGGGAAGGTGGATTTCCTCTCTGTTTTAAGATTCAAGGAGCTGAATCACAGCGACCTCCTAGTGTAACCCAGGGAAGGGAGGATCTGGGAGAAAGAGAAGAGGGGAATGGTTTATTTCCCTTTGTTTTGAGACCCAAGGGGCTTTGGGTCTTGGGGTCCCCACGGAAGGGTTTGGGGGCCAGAAAGTGCCCCAAAACTCTATATTTTTGGGGGGTGGCAGCTCTAGCATTTCTAAGCTAGTAATTAAGCTTGGGGGGGGTTCATGCAGGTACCCCATCTTTTGGACGCGAAGGTTCAGAGTGGGGGTTCATACCTTGACATGCTTTGAGCAGGGAGTTGGACTAGATGACATCCTGAGATCCCTTCCAACCCTAATATTCTATGAAAGGGTTGCTTGGCAAAAAGTTAGCTGCCCTCTGCTGGCTTTTTGATAATCAGAGAAAAATAAGGATCTCACTGTTCCCAACAGAAGTCACACGCTTATGGGCCACATTGTTTGTGCTAGCTTAGAACATCTGTATCCACTTACTGTCTGATGGGACATACAGTGTTTTGTAGGATTTTTTCTTAAGAGAGTCAGGACTCTTGGGCTCTAATTCCTAGATCTGATGTGGACTTGTTCTTTGAACCTAATTTCTGTCAGACACTAACATTGGTATGATATTTGCCAACTTCTCAGGGGCATTGTAAGATTTATTAAATGTAAAGTACTTTATCTGGGAGTTTCAAAGATGCCACAAAATATTCAAATATCACACTTGTTGTAACACAATCAGTTATAGAATAAAAATGATACCAAAAATATCTACAGAAAAGCCTTCTTTCCACCTGTCTGTAGTCTACCGCATTTTACCAACAACTGCAGCTTGCACAGAGGAATAGACTAAAACTAAACATTGTCCTGAATGAAATAAAAATAAGTTGATCTCTGCTTTGTCTCTCTGTACATAAATATGACCTTTTTCCCCAGGACAGCTTTCTGAACATATTAGAAGTCTCAGCTCAGACTATAGTTAGAGCCCATCCATGCAAGATGTCACCGCACCAGAACACATTTCCCAGTGAAGACTGATTAATTTTATTTAATATTCTTCTTCTATATTCCAATCATTTCCTGTGTTTAGTTTTATGTTCCTTATTTCTGGGGGGAATGCTTATTAAAATTGGTTCAGCTCTTCCACAGGTCTGCATAACCAAGTTAGCACTTTACTTAATTACAAAGTACTTTAAAACAGCAGTTCCACCTCACTATCCCCTCCAATCAATCAAACCAAAATGCAAAAGCTTCTGAAGTGTTCAGCCAGACAGTTTGCTATAGAGAGTGATCTCTTTTCTTTTAGTGAAAAGACATGTATATAACCCACTTCTTCCGCGCAGTCTGTCATCAAATCATCAGTTTGGCATAATCTCCTCCCTGTTGTGCCAAATGGGAAGATTGTATACAGCTGTCAATTGCTTTTTTGTACCTACTAAAACCTTTGATTAAGTCATTGTGAGCCAAAAACACAACAAGACAAAAAAAAATACATCAATTCTTCGTTGAAACATTCATGAAAGGGTTCAGTCATTTAAAAATGAAATATAGTATGTAGGTACGAAAGAAAAAAAATCTGACATCCTGTCAGGCCCAGAATCAAAATGTTTCCTATTTTTAGCTTTAGTTTCTACTAAATCAATACTCTCCATTTTTGATTTATATATGAATGAAAACTACCTTCTGTGCAGTTTAACAACAATCCCACACTAATCTTCGAATAGACTACAGCAGCAATACTCAACCAGGATACATGTATCCCTGGAAATAATATATCTAGATATTTGTCTAGTTTTACAACAGGCTACATAAAAAGCTAGTGAAATCAGTACACACCAAAATTTCATACAGAAAATGACTTGTTTAAAATACTCTATAGACCATACATGTAAGTACAATATTTATATTCCAATCATTATATGGTTAAAAATGAGAACATAAGCAATTTCAGTAATACCGTGCTGTGATACTTTTGTATTTTTATGTCTGATTTTGTAACCAAGTAGGTTTTAAGCACAGTGAAATTTGGGGTACACAAGACAAATCAGTTTTCTGAAAGGGGTACAGTAGAATCATAGACTGGAAGGACTCTCGAGAGGTCACCTAGTCCTTCCATGAGCGCAGGGGACTGGACTAAGTATTATCTAGACCATTCCTGACAGGTGTTTGTCTCACCTGCTCTTAAAAATCTCCAGTGATGGAGATTCCATAACCTCCCTAAGCAATTTATTCCAGTGCTTAACCACCCACCAGAGATAGGTGGATGGGCAGCACAGCACCTGCATAGAAAGTAACCAGGGGCCACATGGAAACCTAGGGTGCTTGAGCAGAAGATAGAGAGATGGTGTTGGCTGTTAGGCAGCTGTCTAGACTTAGCCTATGCCCTATGTACTTAACTCCAAAAGCAGGTTCATGCCTGAGGATTCCAAGTGGAGGGAGGCATCTATTGCTGGTCCATCAGTCAAGTGCACCAGGTCAGTCACTTAAGTGCCTAATCCATTCCTTCTCCCCAACCTGACTAACCTAAGCAGCTCCCCACTCGTCTTGCTGGTTTCTGAGACTCCATTTCTTAGGAATGTCTACATAGGGACATTCAGGAAAGTTAAGGGAGATCAACTAAAGGGGTAATATCTATGTTTATAAGTAAAAGAGAACTGAACCCTGTGACAGGGTTCAGGGTATAACCCAGACCAGTGAAGGGTTGAGTCACCACCTGCCCTGTAACCTCAGGTTCCTCAGGTGCTTTGTTACAGTAACCCCCTGCCTGGAACAGTCAGCCAGCAACAAGCATACAGCATACATACCCTGAGTGTCTGTGTACAGCTGCTGCAGTCCAGCAACTCTGACCTCAGCAGCCTGTCAGCAACACATCAGTCACACTCCCGCATCTCTACCAGCCTTGCAGGACAACTCCAACACACATTCCATTCTGAATTTTCCCTAAAACCATGTGCTCTGGGACATCCAGCCCTCTCCTGTTTGTTCTACTAAAGACAATTTTATTAACATAAATGGAGTAAATAAATCCTTCCATTTAAACACCATACTGAGCTGGTTTATATTAAGAGTAAAAACAAGTTTATAAATTGGACAGATTAAGAGAAGCCAAGTAAAAGAAATAGGCACAGAGATGGTTACAAGCAAATGAGTGAAACCACACATCTAAAAATCTAGAACTACTCCAGCAAAGAACAGACTTTTTTCAAGATGTTTTCTCAATCTTCCTTCTTCCCAGTCATGGCTTACCTTCCCTCAGTCAGGACCTTCCACAGAACTACAAGATCCTAGCTTGCCTTGTCTTCCTAGGGGAAAGATATTTGCCTAAGCAGGTTTCTCACTGATATGCCATTTCCAGGGACCTCAACCCAGCAATTGACTAAAAGGGCCTATCTTGCTCAGCTTGCAAGAACTGTTCCCTTGTGTCTGTCTACTGATGGATGTCAAAGATGGCTTCTCTCTTTGCTTATATCTTCCAAAGTTCTAATGACTTTTACCAAGAGGCAAGATCATCTCATGCTGTTTCCCCTTTCCCATGGGCTTCCCATTCCCCTGTACTACTATTGTTTTGATTTCACCATGCTTAGTTTACATAGGAGACAGGAAAATAACTAACTGTCTGTCTGGGACAGAACCTGTTTCTCCATTTGGCCTCAGACTTTAAATCATATCATTAAGTGTCCATATTTTCCTCAATATTAATATGTACATAGAATATTAACCACAGGTGTACCATTAGCTTTCAGAAAAGACCTTGCTCGTTTTTAAGAGTTATATTGTAGCCAACTAGTTGTATAAATCTCAAGGGATAGGCAATTGAATTGAGTCTTTATAGACCAGCAGCCCTTTGCAATGTATTCTTTCAAAAATTAAAACCCAGCCCAAACTTCTCTCCTGCTGTGTGTAGATGCCATGCTGTCTCCTCCCACTTATTTCCTTGATAGCTGTGTTTGCCTGATAATTAAAAAAAAAAAAAGTGGATCTTCATTGTCTATGCCTGATGAACAGTGTGGTGAGAGAAGCAAATAGCATTCCTTTGTCTAAAGCAGGCCTGTTAACTAACTCCCCAGATATGCCTGGTTTATAATTCCAGTACATCCATAACTCCTAATATTCATTGCACGCATACATAAAGCAAATGACACCTCAAGGTGTATTTTATACCAAGATTACTACAATAGTGTGCAAGGTGTGAACACAGCCGTGCTTAGGGTCACAACCACACCACCACCCCAAAATGCATACACCCATCATGTGGATGCTTTCATTCAGGAGTAAAGTGGCTTTAAATTCTTATAGATTACTCCTCCAAGGGAATTTTGCATACTATCTCCATTAAGCATGTTTTTTCATGGCAACTGAAGTTGTCAGAGACAAGACACATTCATAAAACAATCAGAATCATAGGACTGGAAGAGACCTTGAGAGGTCATCTAGTCTAGTTCCCTGCACTCATGATAGGACTAAGTATTATCTAGACCATCCTTGACAGGTGTTTGTCTAACCTGCTCTTAAAAATCTCCAGTGATGGAGATTGCACAATCTTCCTAGGCAATTTATTCCAGTGCTTAACCACCCTGACAGTTTTTCCTAATGTCAAACCTAAACCGAATTTGCTGCAATTTAAGACCATTGCTTCTTGGCCTATCCTCAAAAGTTAAGGAGAACAATTTTTCTCCCTCCTCCTTGTAGGAACTTCTCATGTCCTCTTCTCCAGACTCAAACAAACCAGTTTTTTCAATCTTCCCTCATAGGTCATGTTTTCAAGACCTTTCTCCAATTTGTCCACATCTTTCCTGAAATGTAGCACCCAGAACTGGACATAATGCTCCAGCTGAGGTCTAATCAGCATAGAGCAGAGCTCTCGTGTCTTGCTTACAACACTCTTGCTAATACATCGCAGAGTAATGTTTGTTTCCCCCACCCGCCCCTCCACACATTATACTGTTGATTCATATTTAGCTTGTGATCCATTATGACCCCCAGATCCTTTTCTGCAGTACTCCTTCCTAGGCAGTCATTTCCCATTTTGATTGTGTGCCACTGATTTTGTTCCCTTCGTAAGTGGTGTACTTTGGTTTTGTCCTTTAGGATGAAATTCAATTTTACTTCAGAGCATTTCTCCAGTTTATCCAGATCATTTTGAATTTTAATCCTGTCCTCCAAAGCACTTGCAATCCCTCCCAGCTTGGTGTCGTCCACAAACTTTAAGTGTACTCTCTCTGCCATTATCTAAAACGCCGATGAAGATATTGAACAGTGCAGGACCCCACTCGATAGGCTTTTCCAAGAGAGTAATTATTGGTGGTCCACAGTCAAGTTGGAATGGTTTTCCAACCAGTTATGTATCCACCTTATAGTAGTTTCATCCAGGCTGTATTTCTCTAGTTTGTTTATAAGACGGTCATGCAAGACAGTATCAAAAGCCTTACTAAAGTCAAGATATACCACATCTACTGCTTCCCCCTACCCACAAGGCTTGTTACCCTGTCAAAGAAAGTTATTTGGCTGGTTTGACACAATTTGTTCTTGACAAATCTATACTTACTATTACTGGTCACCTTGTCATCTTCTAAGTGTTTGCAAATCAATTGCTTAATTATTTGCTCCATTATTTTTCCAGGTACTGAAGTTAAACTGAATGGTCTGTAATTCCTTGGGTTGTCCTTATTCCCCTAAATGTAGCATCATTTTCTAGTCCTCTAGAATCTCTCTAGTCTTCCATGACTTTTCGAAGATAATCATTAATGACTCATCTCCTCAGTCATCTCCTTGAGTATTCTAGGATGTATTTCATCAGGCCCACATCTAACTTGACAAAGTAATTTTGGTGTATTCTTTCTCTATGTTAGCCTCTGATCTTACCTTATTTTCACTGGCATTCATTATGTTAGATGTCCAATAGCTACTAACCTTTTTGTTTTCATCAAACAAAAATTAATTTAGCACTTCTGCCATTTCTACATTTTTATCTTGTTTCCCCCTCTACCCCATTGAATAACAGGCCTACCCTGTCATTGATCTTCCTCTTGCTTCTAATATATTTCCTAGAATGTTTTCTTGTTTCTCTTTATGACTCTAGCTAGTTGAATCTCATTTTGTACCTTGGCCTTTCTAGTTTTTTTCCCCTATATGCTGGTGTTTTGTTTATATTCATCCTTTATTAATGATCTGAAACTCAAAGTTTCCACTTGTTTTTTTTAGGACTCTAGGTCAAACTACAATCTCCTGGTTAAGCCAGTGTGATCTCTTGCCACAGTACCTATCTTTCCTATGTAGTGGGATAGTTGGCAGTTTTTCAAAGAGACATTTTTAAAGGCACAAGAGCAAACTCTTGAACTATTTTCCCCCTTAGACTTGCTTTCCTGGGGAACTTACCTACCAACTCCCTGAGTTTGTCAACCATCTACCTTCTTGAAATCCATCATCTTTTTGTGCTGTTTTCCTTCCTATCATTTTTTAGAATCATGAACGCTATCATTTCATGATCACGGTCACCTAAGCTGCCTTCCACTTTCAAATTCTCAACCAGTTCCTCCCTATTTGTCAAAAACAAATCTAGACAGCCTCTCCCTTAGTAGCTTTCTCCACCTTCTGGGGAAAACCAAACCAAACCGTTTGTCTCCAGTACATTCCAAGAACTTGTTGGATAATGTGTGCCCTCCTGTATTATTTTTCCAACAGATATCCGAGTAGTTGAAGTCTCCCATCACCACCAAGTCCTGCATTTTGGATGATTTTGTTAGTTTAAAAATAGCCTCATCCATCTCTTCTTCCTGGTTCGGTGGTCTGTAGTTGACCCATACCATGACATCACCCTTATTTTTACCCTTTTATCCTTACCCAGAGACTTTCAACGAGCATATCTCCTATTTCCATTTCAACCTCAGTCCAAGTGGATACATTTTACTACACAAGACAACACTTTTTGCCCTGCCAGATGTTCCTGAGCAACCTGTACACTTCTATACCAATATTCCAGTCATGCGTATTATCCCATCAAGCCTCTGTGATGCAAACTATCAGAGTTGTGTTTATTCACTTGCATTTCAAGTTCTTTCTGCTTATTCCTCCTACTTCTCAAGTTAGTATACAGACATCTAAGATACTGAATTTGATCCCCCACCCCATTTTCCTTGTCTCTCCCTTATCCCTGCTATAATGGCCCATGATCCCCCCAGATTCAGACCCTTCTTTGGATCTGTAGGCTTTTGTCACCTGCCCCTGTTGAACTTCATTTAAAGCCCTCCTCAGTTCGTTAGCCAATCTGTATCCAAATATGCTCTTCCCCTTCCTTGATAATGTGAGATTTCACACTGCTGTTTCTGCTACACGTCGTGGATAGAGAACTTCAGCCTGCTAGGGTATCAGTATAGCTCCTTTTATGGGCACTGTAATTATCATAAAAACATTTAAGGAAAAACATAGTGCCTTATGTCTGCACAAGTGATAAATGCACAGTGGGTCAAATTCTGCAGACAGTGGAACTACTTGTGTAAGCAACGTGAACAATATTTGGCTCTGTGAATAATCATAATAAAAACTCCTCGATGCAGAACTGCTATTATATAGACCATTAGAATCTTAGTAGACACAGACTAACAATCTATTTTAAAAAAAAAATCCCACAACTTCAACAGGAAAGGTGTGATGCTAGACTTTCTGATTGACATCCAGCCTTTATTTCATTTCAAGCAGTTACACTATAGAATGCAAATTGTTCTAAGGGAAAAAGGGAGTAAAAATGTGTTCGTGTCGCATCATTTGGACAGTCAGTAGAGAAACAGCCTGATTTTTCTGAGCACCTCTCCAAGTTCAATGGGACATTTGGTGCTCAGCTTGGAGGGACGGGGAGGGAATGGCCCAGAATGTCATTGATCTGAAGACCAGCTGATACAATAGGAATTTACCTTATCATATTATGAGTGATAGTTGGTGCTCATTGAAGTCCATAGGAGTTTAGGCATTTTCAATGGGACCAGAATTTCACTATCTGTTCCGATTCATTGATAAAGAGTAATTCATAAAATTCCAGATTCCTCTGGAAGTGGCGCAGATATGCATAACAAAAAGATCCCTAGTTCATTTAAAAAAAAAAAACGATAAGATACAAGCATGGAGTTTATTCTTTTCTGGATGAAGTGGAAACTTTAAATAAGAGTCATTTAAAAAAAATCACATTACTTTATATTCCTCACATTATAGTAGCTCTGACATGACAGCACCTAGTGTACTATATTACTTCAAAATGTTTTTCTGCACTTCATCTAACACTTTTTGCAGAACTAGAATGATAGTTGCATTGCATCATTGGGTAAGAAGTGAGTGACATCATATATTTAGAAACTGGGGGTGAATACCCAGGATCACGGAAACGGTTGTATGTGTTTTCTGATATTACCAAGCCTGCTCAAGTCCCAGATAAAACAATTGACACTTTGTGCTGAAATTTCACCACTTATACCAAGATAAATATATCACTATGATAACATTTCTCTTTCTCCAGATTAATAAAAGGTGATTGATGAAGCATAATATGCTTCTGATGAAGTATAATGATTGTAAACTGGTATAATGAATACTGGCTTTTCTTAAAATACCCAAGTGGAAGCATTGATCTCTAGGAAACGCTGTAAACATTCTCTTTGTAATGCTTAGTATTTATCATCTCAAAGATTCTGTGGTCTTTACTTGTTATAAAGGCCTGGTGACGTGATTAATGACTCATTTTTATTCAATATTTTACATTATACCACCTTATTCAAGTTTATTATTTGTGAGGAATGGAGCAGATTTCTCTTGATTAACGTTGTATTTACATTTCAAAGAGTTAGCAAAATAAAGTACCTGAAAAAAAGCTGTTGACTTGATACACAGCTGTCCATTCAGTAAGGGGGAAAAAAAGGGTGGGGGGGGGCTCTACAAGTAGGTACACAATGGGAGAAAGTCTGTTTAAACTGGAAAGTAGAAAAGGATTGCAGAATCACTGTCCTGCAAGAGTCCTTCCACAGTACCTCATCGCAAAAAACTACATCAACTTTATTCCATAAAGGACAGGATCTAGATACCATTTTCCTAGACCACCTTCACTTTGACTGGACATCTCCCTTTTGCCCACCTTCACTGAATCCTCCTCCAATCAGCTTATGATTCCTGAAAACGAAGTCTCGTGTATCCCCACCCTACCTGTCATCTTTCATTCAGTACTGAATTAGTGACTCCCATCAGCCTATAATGCCAGCCTCCATTGCCCACCTCATTACATTTTCAAACAAGCACTTTTGTACTTTCTCCTATAGCTACCTCCAGTGTGGGGTAGTATATGGATGTTTAGAGTGAGTGCCTCTCAATATCCTCCTTCAACTCTCTCCTTAAATTCTTTACGGTGATGCCCACACACACACAAAAAATTGTTAGGCTCTGTTCTCAGCACACCAGTGACCTATCTCGCCGACCAATATTGTCTCATTGTTTTAGTATTCCCTTGTCCACCTCTCTCTTAGTCTTAGATTGTAAGCTCTTTCTGTTCTGTATCTGTACAAGATTGCAAAGTGGGCTCCAGGATTAAAGTGCCTACGTGCTATAGTAATGCAGTTAAATAATAAAATGCCTGATATGGAAAGAGAGCATGCTTGTACAACCTGACCCAAGTTGGGAAAAATATTTCCATCTAATTAATTTTAAAACATTAGCTGTTCTATAATGAGTAGTAGTGAGAACAGGAACGTTCCTGTTCAAACAATGGTTTTGCTTAAGTTGATGTATACTTTGGCAGAGCCATTTGACTCATCTTTTTTTCAAACTGAGTTTGTTTCTCAGGAGTCTTGTGAAGAAAGATGAAAGGAGGCAAGAACTCAATATTTAACAAGCTGGGAGACATATCACAGACATATCATAGTGATGAATATTTGTGCACTGGGGGAATTTAATTACATTTGTCCGTTTCAAGGAAGCTCTAAAGTAGGTATGATACTATCACCATTGTTAATGTGCCAGATATTGATGTTTGTGAATAATTATATTTGAGGAACTGTTAAATCATTTATGAAGATCAGTCCAGGAGTCAATTATAGACATGCGTTGAGACTCAGCTGAATTCTGTGAATTGTAGTACTATGGTAGTTTTTTTATAAGGTCTGTTGCAGATTGAGAAAAATGACTAAAAACTTGCATTTTATTTTAAACGTGACACACCAGCAGCAGTACTTTTAAGCTTTTGCCAGCATTTTAATTAACCTCATATTCCAGCTGGGTTAGACTAACTCAGCCACAAAAGTAAAATGGTTCAGCATGAAAGAATCTGAAAGCAAGTGAAAACAAATTGCTTCAGTTATTTTATGCATGTGTGTAGATGTGGTGTTTAGATGCTGCTTGTAGTTATTAGAACTGGGAGCACTGGCTGTTGGGGGTCTGAAAGGACAGGAAACGGGGAGGAGGCTGAGTGAGTTACAGAGGGCGCAGCAGCAGCTTGGTAGAGGTTTCCACTGTAAAATAAAGTCCTGTTGAAGCTTGTTAGTACCTTGCCTGCTTGATACAACAGTAGAAAGAAGAGATTGTCCCTGATTTGGGAATTTCTGGTACTTCAAACAAAAATTTAAGGCTGATTAGTTCATAATTTCATCTACCTCAGGTTTTTTTTAAAAATGATCAATAAGTAAGCGCCTATAATGTAGTGATTAATTTCAGCAACAAAAGCTTATTTTCTAACACCCTTAGAGCAAAATGTCAGTGTCTGGTTGCCTGCTGAATCATTTCTCATGTTGAACCAAATTAGACATGCCTTACATCAGCTGAAAGCTCCTGAGCTGCAAGTCTCAGACGGGGCTTTGATTTTTCAAATCGAAAATCATCATATCCATTACATAGCTATGTACATCACAGGTTGATTTCCATGGGTCTCATCCTGATTTTGAGCTATAGTTTTACAAGAATGATGCAACCAGCCCAGATTGAGAGGGAGGATGGGGGGCTTCTCTCCAATTTATACAACTTATTGAATTTCCCCCCATTCGATACATTTCTTCATCCATTATTGATAAGTGTAGATAATCTTCACTATTATAAATCTGTGTCTGGATCTGGTCATTCTTATTCATGTAACTAGTCAACTCAAAGTCAATGGGACTGTTCATGTCACATGTTGCTAGGTTTCTGTGCTATATGAATGAAGGACTGACAACTTAAGGCCATTTTCATTTAGAAAGATTAGTGTTATTGCTTTGTTTAATCCTGCTGATTTGAGAGACCAAGAAACAAATCAAGTTTTTGTATTTATCTTAGTTCATATTATATACACACACGTGTGAATTTTGCATTCTTGCATGCTCTGCAAATTAAAAAACCCTGTGTATTGTCAAAAAACTTACTAGAAAATGAAATTTAGGGGACCTAAAACAAGGAATTAAATTAAGAAATGCCAGATTAGTTTCTCCAAACCAGCTCAGTTGTGCTTGGCCCAGAACCAGAGGATGAGCCAGGGAGCAAAATGGAAGGTGAGTTCTTGCCACCTTTATACCTTGTTCTGCCTACTTCCAGTCCTAGGATCAGGAAGCAGTGATTTTGGCTTTCAGAGTTCAGGGCAGCCACAAGCACTTCCAGGATTGCACCCCTCCCAGAGAGAAGATATGTACATCTGGGCAACCAGAAATAGCAAAACAACTGAAACTCCAGAGTCGCTTTTGTTAATATTCATTTAATTTCAATGTTTTGTTAAAGGTGGTTCATATTTTATCTCAACTATTTCACTTATTCCCACTGGTTATGCAGTTACTTGGTTGACTACAATTAGTTCAGGGAGGTCTTCACTCCACTCTGAATGAGATTCAGTGTATCATGCAAGTTATACAATTATAATGCATAATTATACAGTTTTTATTTAAGTAAAGTAGTATTTTCACAAGGAAGGTTTATCTTTCACTAAAACATTCTAGGCAGTAGATACTTTGATATTTAAAATGTTTAAATAACTTACTTACAAAAGCCAGAAAATTCAGAAGGGAGAGTTGAAAATCCCATTCTGTGCCACACTGTTGAGGATTTTTTCCCCTTCCAACTAAGTCACGGAGAGTATTAGTCTTAACTTTCCATAGTTACCTTTCCTCTAAATGTTTGAGAGCCAGGTTTTGCCCTCATGTACATCTATGCAACTTCATTGGCTGGCTTGTCTTCATGTTTGGGGTTGTAAAGGTATGGTTAGTCCCTACATGCTCCCTTGTGGTTCATTGTGGCAATATGGGTGCATCCCACCTTAACATCCTCCAGTGGGGGCAGCAGTAGGTTCGCATCAACAGCCCAGGGTAAGGAGATGCCAACACCCTAACAAATAGCATGTTCCCTTTTAATAGGGTTTCAGGGACAGGAGCAATTACAATACACAGTCTCAACTCAGGGCCCTGGTTAAGCTCCCAAACTTTAATTCACAAAGTGCCTAGCTGGGCTGGTCTCCTAGAGTCAGAGGAAACTGTCCACTTCAGCCTGCAGAGCTTCTACTCCTCCTTTTGATCAGATTCTTCTTCTTCCTCTTTCTATATCCCAGCTCTAGGATGAGGACAGGTCTCCTTGATTATACCCCAGGCTGTCCCAGCTATAGACTCCAGGTTGTCTCTTAAGGAGCAGTACAGTCCTTCACAGAGCTGTTCAGGCTTCCAAATTAGGGTTGGGATAGGGAGTAAAATAGGGTAGAGAAAACTCCTTGGGGAAAATATATGGCCATTGGCATGCAATAGTCAATACAAAAAAACAAATTCTGCCCTCATTTACATCTATGCAATTCCACTATAGCCATTGCCCTTATCTATGCTATGAAATGTTACTATATTTGAACAGTTCCTAATAATGTCAACTGACAATGCTGCAAACAGTTCAGGACCAATTACTGATCCCCTTACTTAAGTTGAATAGTATCTTACAGTACAAACAGTCCTATTGAAATCTGTGGGACTACTTGTGCAGTAAGGTGCTACACCCTCACCCCTTGAGTAAGGGTATTAGAGTGTGGACCTTAGCAGTCAGCATAAACCAGGGCAAAAGGAGTTTAGCTTTGTATGATCTGAGATTAAACCATTACTTTCTTATCTGCCAGCAAAGCTAACATTTTGTAGTGTAGACCCATCATTGACTGCAATGAAGTTGCATGTGTATAACCACAATTTGAGGACTTCAGTAACTCAGACATAGGTTAGGGGTTTGTTATGGAAGTGGATGGGTGAGATTGTATGGCCTGCATTGTTCAGGAGGTCAGACTAGATGAGCATAATGGTCCCTTCTGACCTTAAAGTCTATGAACCTAACTGAGGGCACAATGGAGAGTGATATTCAACATGAGCCACAGTATTCCAGTGAGTCTTTTACACTAATTACTTTGATGCCTATTTTGGAAGTTTCCTGACAATCCTTCTCCCTGATGTGTCATTTGGTATGAAACATTAAAACAACAATTGGAAAGAGGAACAACTGAAAGGAATTGCCTGCCTCTCATACAATGAATTAACCAGACTTTATACAAAACAGAAAAAAATTATGTTGCTTTTAATAGAGTAGAACTTTATTGATCTGTATTTATTTTTGGTATCTTTGATAATCCAACTACTAGCAGCTTTTCCCAGAGATTAAATACACAACTACAGTGATGGTCTCATTTCCATGAATTCATTATTTCTGCAAATACCATCCAACACTTCCCTCTACATGGTTAGAAGTCATTAAAACCAAACTGCATATCATGACTACTTGCCATTCCTTCTCTTGTAGTGTAAATTTAGGCCCAGATTGTTAAAAGTTATTTGGGCACTGCTCACATAGGATTGATCCTTCGAAAATCAGTACATAAGAGGATCCCTACATCCATGTGAAATCCCATGCTAGCACAGTTTCTTGCAGAATTGGGGCCTACAGCTCCAGTCCTGTAATGGATTTACAAATTGGACCTTTCTGCCTGCATTGAATCCAATTGATTCAACGGGTCTTCCAGGGGGAAGTAAAAGTCCAGCCATTAACTTAGATGGAACGCTACATGAGAGTCAAGGAGCCATTGCAGAATTAGGGTCTAGTTCACCAATTTCAGGCAGCTGCAATAGGTCTCCCAGTCAGTGAGGCTCTAGTGTATTTCAGAAGAGCTGCATGTTAATTCCTTGGTAAAAGAACTTTTCATCTTATCCAAAGGAGAGGTATAGTCCAAGTACAACTCTTGTGCATATCTGCACCTCCTCTTTACATAGGACTGAGTTGATGGGCTCAGTCTAGCCCTTAACTTTTATATGAATGCTTTTCTGAGAAATCACGTCTCCTGCCATCTTCCACAGCACTCTGGAAGTCTTTTCAAGTTTTAGTAGCCAAGAGATGTGCAAACATTTGAGTTACTGTGAAATATTAATGTAGATATATAAATCAATACTATTAGAAACAGAAATAATGACTTACATTGCATTTCCAACCATTTGGGCACACTTTTAGCAGTTTGGGTATAGCGGATTTATTCAGTTAGTGTCCAAGTATTGAATATACACCAACTCAATTTTCTGCATAACTAAGTGAAAAGAAATGGAGAATAGGAGATATGGAAAAATAATTAAAAGAAAAATCTCAGATATTGTGTACCAGTCCTTCAAACTCCTAATACATTATGGTGTGAGTGAGACCAAAAACTGAAAATAAATTAACATTACATGAAGTAACAGATGGAATAAAATATGGTAAGCCAAGTAAAAACCCACTCCCTAGAGACTCAAATGAGAAATCCCAGACAGCAAATTTATTAAAAGAACTAAATCCAGTAATTGAATGGCAGGAAACTCAAATATCCTTCAGAGAGATGTTTAAAACTAAAAACAGATGCTTTACTGAAATTACTACAAGCCTCAAGCTTAGAGAATCTCATTTTCTTTATATATAGGTGCCCATCATCCTACTGATGTATGCTAATCAACAAAGGAAAAGAAGTGTACATATAGGATCCTGAATCTGGAGTTTCCAGTTGTAGTGATGAGAACCCTAACTCATGCTGGCTACAACAGTGCCACGCAAATGCCTGTTCTCACTTTCAGGTGACATTGTAAACAAGAAGTGGGCAGCATTATGTCCTGCAAATGTAAACAAACTTGTTTGTCTGAGCGACTGGCTGAACAAAAAGTACAACTGAGTGGACTTGCAGGTACTAAAGTTTTACATTGCATTCAAAAACAGTTTTTTGTACATAATTGTGCATACGCAAGTTCAATTTTCATTATAAAGGGAGTGCGCTACAGTACTTTTATTTGGTGAATTGAAATACTATTCCTTTTGTTTTTTTACAGTACAAATACTTGTAATCAAAAAGTATAAAGTGATCACTGAACACTTTGTATTCTATGTTGTAACTGAAATCAGTATTTGAAAAAGTAGAAAACATCGAAAATATTTAAAATGGCATTCTGTTATTGTTTAACAGGCAATGAAATGCAGTTCATTTTTAAATCACTTGACAGCCCTAACTATACATTTTAGTAAATAAGGTATTGGCTTATATCCTCCAGTATGAGCTCTTCACTTTGCATACTCAATATCCCTGATCCAGGGCATCTATTTAGCTGCTCTAACTTACACCATTAGTGGAAGGGACCTTGCAGAACTTGGCATGATGGAACAGATCTCCATTGGCAATCTCCATCCTCCAGACAAACTTAATGGCTCATCTTTGCTCTGGAAATCAGTCAGATTCATGGGCTTTCGAAGATCATCCATTTCTGTTGGATCAGGAAGAGCAGCTTCTCAGATAATTCAGTAGTTCTGCCTCTTGCTTAAAATCAAGAGAGATATAGAAGCTGTCCAGCACATTTTTAAAAATGTATCTGGCCTTTTTTTGACCTTTCAGACCGATATTAGCCAAACTGCCTCACCTACAAATTAGATGCCTTGCCTGCTGCTCCAGTCATTTTAAATCCCTCCTTAAATCCTCTCTTTCTGGCTTCCCCAGGCCCAGATTAACCACTGTACACTTGGTGCACTTTCACAGGATCCCCACCTCATGTTGCTCTCACCATCACCATGGTGGCATTGCAATAAGTCAAACCTAAGCAGTGCTGCAACCCTATGTGCTAGGCTGCAAATGCACCACTCACTCACTCAAATTTGGCCTGGCTGCTGGGATGGCAGCAGCCCAAATTTGAGTGAGTGCTGTTGTGACCTTCATTCCATCTTCTGAATCAGTTTTCAATTCTAGGGTTGAAATCCTGATCCCACTGAAGTCACTGTGAGTTTTGCCACTGACTTCCATGGGATCAGCATGTCACCCTTTGTCCTTGCTTTCAAAGCTATGAAGAACTTATGTCCAGCCTGTTCTCATCCCTTTTCAGTTCCATTCTGGTTTGACTGGGGTGTTCCCAAGGAAGCAATAGATTGACACAAGTGGTCAGTCTTCTCACAGGTGGATCTCTGCCTGGAAACCATGACTCTGTCTCCCCTTCCATCCTTTCTCTTTGTGAAGAAATTTGATGGAAACTAACCCCAACAGCAGCTGCTCCCCTTCCTTCACCTCAGTAAAGTCTTTATATAGACTAGTGGGACTAAGATGCATGCTGCTTATCACTACCTTGGCATTTTCATCTTGTTGCATTCCATCTTTCATCTTTTGTCTGCTTAGACTGTAAGCTTCTTGGCTCATGGATGTTGTGTCTATTTATCTAATAGTCTTGGTACACTTGGAGCTCTAAGTTAGGGGGAAAAAAGATAATGGAAGCTCTAATCAGAGATTGCAGGGTCCAGCCCAAAGTGAAGGGCAAGTGACGTTTGGGCTCTGAAAAAGTGAAGCTTTATAAACGTTTCTAAGTTCAATACAATTTCTGAAGAAACAGTGGCTATGGAGTCTCTTTAGACTGAGGGAAATGAAAAATTCCAGTAATCCCATGTTATAGAACAGTGGTTTTCAACCGCTGGTCCATGGAGCCCTAGAGGTCTGCAGATTACATCTAAGATTGCCAAAGGGGTCTGAACGTCCATTTCAAATGCAAGGTTCAGTAAATGAAAAGGTTGAAAGCCACTGTTATAGAAGAATGAATATCTAGATCTAAAGAAGTTCAAGGCTTAACAGTGGGATTATAAATATAAGGACATGCCCAAAGAGAAGAATTACCTCTTTTGATAAATTCACTTGGTTATTTACTCACTACTTAATTTGTCATTATTTATGATATATTGCCATCTTATAGAGCTAGAAGGGACCCTGAAAGGTCATCAAGTCCAGCCTCCTACCTTCACTAGCAGGACCAAGTACTGATTTCCCCCAGATCTGTAAGTGGCCACCTCAAGGATTGAACTCACATCCCTGGGTTTAGCAGGCCAATGCTCAAATCACTGAGCTATGCCTCTGCTCATTATAAGTTAGTTCCAAGTTAATATCTAGAGCCAATCAAAAAGCGGTAAAGATTTTTCCTTAAAATTCAGAAGTGTTGATAACTTTATACTGTAGATTTAAAAAAGGATGGGTATTTATTCCACGATTGCAATGAATGCTTTTTTTATTTTTTAGCTTTTTTCCCCCCTTTGTCCCTTACCCCATCTTTTTTGGGTGGCAATTCAGATTTAGAGAAAAGGGAAATATGCTGGCTAAACTGTAGCAGGCGGTACGATTGAGGATAGATTTTGGAAGTGGTGTGTGTAGTGGCTGTAGGTGAACAATGTATCCATGGACCCTAAATAGGGCATGGAGAATAACTATTGAACTACACCTACCATTTTTCTCCATATTCAATAGCAGCAGTCACAAAGCTCCTCCTTGGCCAGTACTAGAGTTTGGGGCTGAGAATTCCACTCCTCGGTCCTGTGACATTTGAGTCAAGAGGCTTTTATGAAGGATTTGTTCCAAGCTCAGGATTTCAGTCTGGTTCATAACTTGCAGTTCCATGAAGTTCCCTCAAACTAATATGCTTCGATAACTTCAGATTTCAGTCTTCTCTGATTTGTGCCTTTTCTATTTAGGCACCAAGAGTTACTACTTGCAGGCTACATTGCCTCTTAGATTGCCAAGTTAAGAAATTTGGAAAATAACTACAGGGCATCCTGCAGCTGCCAGGATCACTGAAAAAGACATTTCTTCAAATACTTTGCTTTCTTCATGTCATATGTTATTGCCATGTCACAACAGCAAGCTCAGATCAATCTATGCCCTGGGAGGAGGCAATGCTGACAAATCTTACTTGCAAATTTGCAAGAAAACATCAGACTAAACGCAGGAAAAAAAAAAATCAGTAACTTGGTAGTGTAAGTGTATATGTATGAGATAATGATTATCTCCAGCAAAGGGAGTAGTTAGGGGAGAGGGGAGAACCCACCAAAATATCTTCAGTTAAGTCCTTTAAGTTTTATTTAGTTAATGGGACTTGCACGGGTAAAAAGTACTTTATTAAGACAAGGTACCCAAATGGGAAGAAGGGCAGTTTTTCTTTACAGATAAGCCTGAACCTGAACTACATCACTGGATGTCAAGTATCAGGGGTAGCAGCGTTAGTCTGGGTCTGTAAACAGCAACAAAGAATCCTGTGGCATCTTACAGACTAACAGATGTATTGGAGCATAAACTTTCGTGGGTGAATACTCACTTCATCAGAACTCTTTCCCCTCATATTTCCATACTGTATGCATTAAATCATTAAGCACCTGAATCAACCATTTCCCTATGCACTTTGAATATGCCAGAGGTTCAGGCTAATCTGTGGAATGAGCCAAATTATAATACCAGGAGCTCCACTGATGTCCATGAGTCTTCACTGATTTTACTGGGAATTGGATCAAGCCCCAACCTAGACCATCTATGAATCTAGACATGTCTGGGATATATATCTTTGCTTCAAATACAGAACAAACCTGGACCTGGATGAACTTGCTGGAAAAATAGACAGAATATTGTGTCCCCCCACAGGAGCGACTTTGGCATAGAGAAATTTTCTATTTAGTTGGAGATACTTTTTACAATCTGGGTTAGCAATTGCACTGTGCAGACCACCTTTGAGAATCAGTTACTTACTGATCTGATCTTCCAGTGCATGATGTTTGACTAGGACTGAGTGAACTTAATCTGCTTAATCGACCAGTTTCTCCTCCCTTGGTTTTAACACCTCAACTGCTAGAACAGGGCCTCATCCTCCCTGATTGAACCACCTCATTATCTCTAGCTTGCCTGCATATATATACCTGCCCCTGGAAATTTCCACTACATGCATCTGACGAAGTGGGTATTCACCCATGAAAGTTCATGCTCCAAAACATATCTAAGTCTATAAGATGCCACAGGATTCTTTGCTGCTTTTACAGATCCAGACTAAAAAGGCTACCCCTCTGATACTTAATCTGCTAAAGATTTCTTTCTTGTTGCTACATCTTGCTTTCATAAACTTAACTACACTCTAAACACATTCAAGCTACCTGTTAATAGGACAGACTGGCAGCAATACAAAGAATGCCCATACTTGGAGCAGGGGGAGGAGGGGAAAAAAAAGTGGTCACCTAGCACTTTTGTAGTAAAATTTCAGGCACTACTGTTAAGTGAAATACAGACACTACAGTTCTTAACAATGCAGTCTGACCCAAGAGAAGCACCATTAACAGTTTCTAGGAGGCATGTTTAAGCCCTTACTAGCTTCGGTGATGAGTTGGGACTCCTATCTCACAAAAATTCATATGCAATAGGCTTTATTATTTGGTATATATCTACATGTCAAAATCTGTAATATGAAAATGAGATGTAAAACAAATTCTCTATTCATATGTATAGTCAGATAGAACATAAACCTCTATCATTAAGCCTTTTGAAATAGGCCACATGACAGGCATTCTCCCTTTGCACTAGACATGCAGGAAGGAGGCACTAGAAGATAAAATACTTGGATTCTGAATTTTTAAAAAATTCAGATTTTTACACTGCATTTGACAAATTTGTTCTGCTCTGTTTTTAAGTCTACTTGTTGCTTGTGGGTACAAAAGGTCATATAAAAATATTTGCTAGCATTAAATATTAGAGCATTACATAAATAGAAACATAGCTGGTGCCATACCAGATCAAGCCAGTAGTCCATCTGCCCAGTACACCATCTCTGCTAGCAGCCAGTATTAGATACTTCAGAAGATGCAATAAGCCCCCTGGAATATTAAAGTTGTAACATAACCTGCTGCCAGAGGGCAAGTTTTTTCCTAACCCCTGTTGGTCAGTTGACTCTTGTCCTGGAAGGATGATTTTAATCTTATTTAACATTTCTGTTCTCATTATTCACATAAGTGTTTAATCCTTTTTTGAATCTCACTAGGCTGTTTGCATCAATATTATCGACTGGCAGTGAGTGTCCCATGTTAATTATGCGACTTCAGTGAAACTAGAAGGTCCTTTGTTCTTGTATCATGAGAATAAGTGTATCCATGTTGTTCATTTTATATTCCTCTATACACCATCCCCCATCTCCTCTGTAAGAGACAGACATCTCAAACTCTCCAGATGGAAGTATTTCCACCAATCTACATTGTAACTTCTCTCTCAATCCCTTCTATTTCTGCTGTTTCATTGAACTCCCTTCAAAGTGAAAACAATGATCAAAACTAAAAACACAAGCCAAAACTAAGCACTGATTCTACTCTGCAGAAAAGAACTGTCCCCATTCACAAGCAAGGTAATTAGCATGTAATCATGAGACCACCACTCAACCTTCAATCCCTCCTCTATGGAAGAAGAGGGCATCTCTTACACATCATCTCCCTGACATTACTACAGACGTGCCAAGGAAAGAAGGAAGTCTTCTGAAGCTTTCTTACCACCTCCACAGAGCCAATAAAATGTGTAAGTATTATCAAAGGTCTTACATCACATTACTCTTATGAAAAAGAGAATTGCAAAGGTAACAGCGGATATTCTGAAGGAATATTTCTTATAGTAACAGATACCCATAGGACTGAAGAGTACCTTGTTCATTTGAAAATTACCCAACTAACAGCATACTACTTTGAGAAATCCAGACAACTGAAGAGCACATACCAGTATATTAGCAAGTGACTTTAAAAAAAAAAATTAAAAAGTTTTCATACCAGCATTCATAAACTCTCCCATTTTGAATCAACTCTATAAGGATTAAACATAAGAAGCAAGACAGCTTCACCTTGCATTAGCCACCAACATTTGCAGAATTTTGGCTAGTGGCATCAATAAATCCTAGACACGCTATATCAACCCCCACTGGATTGATTGCTGCCCATCAGTCTAGCAGGTAACATAGACAAGTCTTGAGTATTTAAGACTAAGAAAAGTCCAGAACAAAAACAAATTAAGGAACTGCTATGAAATGGGGATTGGATTTTAGTGACATGTAAAATCATACTATCAATTCTACTAGCTGAAGTGTATATTTGAAGAATCCCTTTTAAAGTAAAACATGCTACAAAGATAAGAATGTACCCTGGCAGGAGGTTACATGTGTTTGCTTTTTGTATTGTATTTTTTGTCTTTAGACAAATAATTTGGCTATGTTCAAGACCAAATAACGGAACATGCTGTGAGAGACATACCAGGGTATGTCCAGACACCTACCCTGTAATCATGTGTGCCTTACAATGCCTTGTGACGTAGCTCCCACCTGGGCCACTCAAACAGCCTTCCAACCACACTTGTGTTACGCTCTGGCTCTCACCAGCTTTGGTTATACTGCAGGGTGACCAACACACCCCCAGTCTCAGATTGTCCTGTTTTGCCCATTCCTGGACAGTATGAATAATAAGTGTTATTCCATTAGGGAATAATATGCCAGCATAGTAGCTCACATAGTTATTCAGACACTTCAGTTTAAAACACACTATTAGATAAAACAGTAAAATAAGTTTATAGTTAATGATTACCTAATGAGGCATAAAAGTCAGAAATGGTTACAAGAAAATAGAGACAAGTGAGGCATTAGTAAATCTCATAACTATATTAGATTCAAGCTTGTCCTTCCTTTTTATAGTTTCAGGCCCCCTCTTGAAAAACATTTCTAGCTGAGCACTAGGAGGCAAAGTATCTATGTGGAAGGATGCTGGGTGTTTGAACACCCTTTGTCCTCCCTTCCCGCTTGATGAATATTTACTGCTTAAATGCAAGTTAAGCAGAGCACACATTCCATTGTTTGCCAACTTCTGTTGGGGGGGGAGGATTGTGGCTGTGGGGTTTGGAACCTGTGAAGTTGTCAGGACAATACTGACTAGCAAATTATGAGTTTTCAAATGTCCTACAAAGGCATACTTTGTACCAAGACTACAATAATGTAGGATGTGAATAGTGGGGCATGTTCTGTCACAGCATATAAGCAAACAGGCTACTCCTTTTAGTCAATATATCAGTTCTTGAGGCAATCACTGAGGACTCAGCCCACCTTTCTCAGACACAGTCTAAGCCCCCTACAATTGCTAGAGTGGCAAAGGAAAGAAAACTAGCTAACCAAAGATGGCAGTGGGCCCCTCCTTCTGGCAAGGACTTACAAGCAGCCCACAGAACAGTTCAGTACCCTCAGTAGTTCAGACCAGATGCTCCAGGTTTGGCCCACCTTCTACTCAGGAGATTCAAGATAGCCATGGTCATGCAAGTACTCTGCTTCCAGGGAGAAAAGAGTAGAGGACAGATGTCTGTTGTTCTCCTAGTACTGCTCATCACTGAGCTGGCCTATCCCTTTTTAAAGCCCCTCCTTCAGGCCTGACATGCCTTACAGGTGCAGCAGAGCAAGGCTACATCAGCCCATAGCTGCTCTTTAACTGCTTCCTAGTCAGCGTATGGTTTGTATATGCTGTCACAGGCTGCTTATCTAGACTACACTCAAGGGGTCTAAACAAAGGGACTAATTCCTTGACTTCTGTTAATGTTAATAAGTCTCTATCTGGGTTTATTCTTTAAGTTATCCTTTATGTTTAAATAAAAAAAAATGAGGGAATAGCCACTCCATTCCTACCCACACTGGTCTCCAGGGAAAGATTCAGATTACACAGTCAGGCAATGCGCAGTAAGGGTCCACACAAGGACACACACAAAAGGACCCTCCCCCTCAAAAAAAAATACAATTGCTTGGGGGAGGGGAGGGAGATATACAGCAAAGGACAAGTGAGATCAAAAAAAAAAAAAAAGTCCAGAATCAAAATACAGACCAATAGCATTAATGATCCCTCATGTATGACGGCTTGAAACAGGTTTGCCAACTGAGGACACAAGCAATTACTGACAAACCATCACTCTCTCAAATGAGTCAATAAGGACTGAGCCTTGGAATCTAGGTTTAGTCCGAGTAGTTGCAGGTCTACTAGCACTTTCCTTCTGTGCCTCCAAAGCTACTCTTCGAGTTAACATAGACAGAGTGCCTGACGAGTTGTGCTTTGTGATGTGGGAGGTGCAGACACTCTACCATTGCCTCCAGCTTCCATCCCGGGCACATCACACGATCCATTGTCTACAGCCAAGCACTGAGGTACAACCGCATCTGCTCTGACCCCTCAGACAGAGACCAACACCTACAAAATCTCCACCAAGCATTCTCAAAACTACAATACCCGCACGAGGAAATAAGGAAACAGATCAACAGAGCCCGACGTGTACCCAGAAGCCTCCTACTGCAAGACAAACCCAAGAGAGAAACCAACAGGACTCCACTGGCCATCACATACAGCCCCCAGCTAAAACCCCTCCAACGCATCATCAAGGATCTACAACCCATCCTGGACAATGATCCCACACTTTCACAGGCCTTGGGTGGCAGGCCAATCCTTGCCCACAGACAACCTGCCAACCTGAAACATATTCTCACCAGCAACTGCACACCACACCATAATAACTCTAGCTCAGGAACCAATCCATGCAACAAACCTCGATGCCAACTCTGCCCACATATCTACACCAGCGACACCATCACAGGACCTAACCAGATCAGCCACACCATCACTGGTTCATTCACCTGCACATCCACCAATGTAATATACGCCATCATATGCCAGCAATGCCCCTCTGCTAGGTACATCGGCCAAACTGGACAGTCTCTACGGAAAAGGATAAATGGACACAAATCAGACATTAGGAATGGCAATATACAAAAACCTGTAGGAGAGCACTTCAACCTCCCTGGCCACACTATAGCAGACCTTAAGGTGGCCATCCTGCAGCAAAAAAACTTCAGGACCAGACTTCAAAGAGAAACTGCTGAGCTTCAGTTCATCTGCAAATTTGACACCATCAGCTCAGGATTGAACAAAGACTGTGAATGGCTTGCCAATTACAGAACCAATTTCTCCTCTCTTGGTTTTCACACCTCAACTGCTAGAACAGGGCCTCATCCTCCCTGATTGAACTGACCTCGTTATCTCTAGCTTGCTTGCTAGCACACATATATATACCTGCCCCTGGATATTTCCATTACATGCATCTGAGGAAGTGGGTATTCATCCACGAAAGCTCATGCTCCAAAACGTCTGTTAGTCTATAAGGTGCCACAGGATTCTTTGCTGCTTCTACCATGCAGAGGATCCACATCAGTTCCACTGCCTAACACATGTCCATTGTGGGGCTTGTTGAGCAGATTACAGATTTATGCCCAGATCAAAGGTATGTAGGCTCCTAACTTGTTGATTTCAATGGAAGCCTAAATACCTTTGAAGAACTGGGCCTTTGAGTGAAATGGAGCCAGGAAGATTCAACCATTGAATGGTAGATTCTGTAAGTACTGCAGTGTCTGGCCATGGCTAAAAACCTGTTGAATCAAACATCTTCTAAGGCCCATATCCTCAAGTAGTATTTAGGGACCTAATTTCCACTGAAAACAAAGTTCGATGCCAAAGAGATCTATGCAATCTGGGCTTTAGTTCTTCTAGAAGATGTTTCATTTAAGCAGATTCTGCTCAAGGTCACATATGGTGGATTCTGTAAATACTGCTATTTGAATGGGTTATTTTCCCCAGGTCCCATTTCACATGAGCAAGTTTTCTATCATGAGAGCTGACAGGTCTTTTAAATTAATCTTTGAGTTTACTGTTAAAAATAGAGGCACAAGAGAACAAGATTCATAGCATCTCTCTTTCTATTTTTATTGACAGATTCTATAGTGACAGGCAATTCTGGCCAGCATTTTTACTGACAGTCTAAGTTTACTGACTGCTGGCAACACTGACTTGAAGATCAAAGAATCTAATGGTAGAGAATGATCAATGCAGAGGCTGATAAGGGTATCAAAAGGCTTGGAAATCCAGAATGTGATTTTGCACAAGGATAAGGAGTGTGATAAGGATTTTTTTTTTTTAAAAAAAAGAGTCTTTTTAGATGGCACAAGCCCAGGTTTCCCAATTAAAGATATTGGATAGTAATGATCACTACACTTTTGACCAGGACCAAATTGACCTGGTGTTTATACAGGGGTGCAGAAGGGAATAAGGACCCTTTCTTTACAGTTGCATGAGTCATGTAAAGGCCAGGCAGAATAGCCACCCTCACACACTGGCTCCACTATTGTGATAAACCCCACAGGAGGGGCTCTGGGGTAGGACATCTCAGTAGTGATTCCATCACAGAGTTCAGAGTAGCAGCTATGTTAGTCTGCATCCGCAAAAAGAACAGAACAGGAGTACTCGTGGCACCTTAGAGACGAACAAATTTATTTCAGCATAAGCTTTCGTGGGCTACAGCTCACTTCTTCAGATGCATAGACTGGAATACACAGATAGGAGATATTTATACATATAGAGAACATGAGAAGGTGGAAGTATGCATACCAACTGGAAGAGTCCAATCAATTGAGATAAGCTATCTTCAGCAGGAGAAAAAAAACCTTTGAAGTGATAATTGAGATGACCCCTAGAAGGTGTGAGGAGAACATAATATAGGGAAATAGATTCAATTAGTGTAATGACCCAACCATTCCCGGTCTGTTTAAACCTAAGTTAATTGTATCTAATTTGCATATTAATTCAAGTTCAGCAGTCTCTTTGGAGTCTGTTTTTGAAGTTTTTTTGTTGCAAAATTGCCACCTTCAAGTCTGTCACTGAGTGGTTAGAAAGGTTGAAGTGTTCTCCCACTGGTTTTCGAATGTTTGATTCCTGATGTCAGATTTGTGTCCATTTATTCTTTTGCATAGAGACTGCCTGGTTTGGCCAATGTACATGGCAGAGGGGCATTGCTGGCACATGATGGCATATATCACATTGGTAGATGTGCAGGTGAACAAGTTATCCATCACAGAGTAATTCTCTGATCACTCCATTGTGGAGTGGAGAGTTGCCCTTGGGCTGAGTTCTGTGACCTTTTACCAAACATATTACTCTATCCTCTTCCCCATGAGAGTAGGGCAACTCATGTGAAGCCCATGTGCTACCAAACCTACTCTGACCAGTTCCCTGGCAGCACAGTTCCATTGGAGCCACATTACTAGAAACTCCCCCTGACCATACCTGTCCCAATGAACAATAGAGGCAATGGAGAGAAAAAACAAAACAAAAAACAACACACACACACACACACACACACACACACACACACACACACACACGTACTTGTGGCACCTTAGAGACTAACAACTTTATTTCAGCATAACTTCTTCAAAAGAAGTGAGCTGTAGCCCATGAAAGCTTATGCTGAAATAAAGCTGTTCGTCTCTAAGGTGCCACAAGTACTCCTGTTCTTTTTGCAGATACAGACTAACACGGCTGCTACTCTGAAACCTGGGGAGAAAAAGAGGGTCTTCAGAAAAAATAATATAGCCCTAGAAAGAAGTGCAAAGAATCTCTCCAAGAAAGCCATTCCAAACATTTTTAAAAGTTACTGTTACAGTTAGAAGTTTGTCAATAAAATAATTGGGCTGGGGAGAAAGGGAGGGTGGTTTGGAAGAAGGAGAGAGACACTAAAGATTGTAGCAAATAAAGTTGGATATAAGAATCTGGAAAAACTATATTACATCTTGGAGAGGCTATTCTTCCATTTACAAACTGTTCAGTCTGACTGAGGGATGGGGAGAGGGAGACAGGTTTATGCCACTCAAAAGGAATGCTAACTGGTCAGTTACCTGTGTTCTGGGATTTTCAAGGGTTCACTCACCTCTGGAGGTATCCATTTGTAGCTGAATAGGAGGATCAGCTCTCATCTGGTCAAGCACCTCCTTTTGTCACCAGGACCTGCGCCAGGGTTTCTCGCGCCCTAGGCGCACAGCCATTTTGCCGCCCCCCGAGCTGATCCCGCAGCTCCGGTGGAGCTGCTGCAAGCATTCCTGCGGAGGGTCCGTTGGTCCGTGGCTCTAGTGGAGCTGCTGCAGGCATGCCTGCAGGAGGTCCACTAGAGCCGCGGGAGCAGCTGACCATCCGCAGGCATGACTGCGGCAGCTCCACCGGAGCCGCGGACCAACGGACCCTCCGCAGGCACAACTGCGGCAGGTCAACTGGAGCCGCCTGCCGCCCCCCCGGCAAAATACCGCCCCCTCAATAATCCTGGCGCCCTAGGCAATTGCCTAGGCTGCATAAATGGTAGCACCAGCCCTGTCTGTCACATGCCCCATAGCTCTTCTTGCTCTCCAAGACACAGGATGTGCTCTCTAACTCAGCCCTTCAGACAGATCACTACATAGTTCTAGTCTTCTAGGGTAACCCAGTCCCTCTGGACCAGCTGTTCATACACTGCCCCAGCTAGTCTTAGAATCATAGAATATCAGGGTTGGAAGGGATGTCAGGAGGTCATTGAGTCCAACCCTCTGCTCAAAGCAGGACCAATCCCCAACTAAATCATCCCAGCTTTGTCAAGCCTGACCTTAAAAACCTTTAAGGAAGGAGATTCTACCACCTCCCTAGATAACCCATTCCAGTGCTTCACCACCCTCCTAGTGAAAAAGCTTTTCCTAATATCCAACCTAAACTTCCTCATAAATGTGACCTATAGAGAATATGACAATGTGGAATAAAGGGTTTTTTTTTTTTTTAATATAGAGATACACCTCTCTCATAGAACTAGAAGGGACCTTGAAAAGTCACCAAGTCCAGTCCCCTGCCTTCACAGCAGGACCAAGTACTGTCCCTGACATATTTTTGCCCCAGATGGCCCCCTCAGGGATTGAACTTATCAACCCTGGGTTTAGCAGGCCAATGCTCAAACCACTAAGCTATCCCTCCCTCCTTGTCTGTAATTCCCAGTGCTACTTGCCCTGCAGCTAAGGGAACCTGGACTTGCCTACTACTCTGGGATCAAGCCTGGCAACCTTGTCAGTAGCCAGGGTCTACACAGTCTCAGCCCTCACTGCTCTTTTCCTGGGCTTCCTCCTAACCTGTGGAAGGCAGACTTTCTTCCCTGCAATTCCTCTGGGTAAACCTCTTTCGTCAGGGACAGAATGCCAGGGCTTTTGCTCCCTTCTGGAGGAACAAAGAGGTGGGTAGGAGAAAACCAAGAGCAGCTATAGACTCTCTCCTTACAGCTCCTTTGTGCTGCAAACTTTCTGCCTTTACAATTTACCCAGCTGGGTTTCATCAGCAGTTAGTAATTTATAAATCCAGCCAGATTCTCTGAGGTGACATCTATATGGTTAATTAGCCTTGTCTGAGTCACTTGAACCCCTTCAGGGCTGGTGTGAGTTGAACACCACACCACAGTGTACTCCTAAATACCACTGTAAAAAGGGCAGTGAGGCTTGACTATTTTCATGAGTAATATCTTGTGTCTCAATTTTAAGCTGTACATTTCCAAGATTATTAGACACTGACACAGTACTCCATGAATTCTGCCTCCATCCCTCTATCATTCTGCAGCCCAAGGAGGGCACAGATTTGGATAAAATCATTGTTAGCAAGGGAGTTCATATGGAGTGTAGTCAACATATACAATATTGGAGGGGAAAGAGGGTTTTTTGTTTAATTTTCTTTTCTCCTTTAGCGTGCATATATTTTTGACAGATTTTACCACACCAGGGTCCAGAAGCCTCAGAGTCTTCAGGATGCATTAAGTGTCTTACAGCAGACAACTACATAAAGATGAAAAATGTAATGAGAATTTCAGGATTATATTATTTACAAACAGGTTAACTAGAAGTTCCTGTATAGTCAATGTAGATTTGCTCTGACAAGCACTATGAAAACTAAAGAACGGTACCGCAGCAATATCAGATGTACTTAGTTGTCATGGTCTTATTATAGGAAGCATTCAACACTTATTTAGGATATAAAGAAAATAAGAACAGCTATACTGGGTCAGAACAATGGTCCATCTAGCCAGTATCCTATAGTCCGACAGTGGCCAAAATAGATTCAGCAAACAGTAGGATTCAGAGCCTTTTGCCAGAAATAAGAGCATCTAGGCATTTTCTCTTTATGATTAGAGATAAAGAGCTCTCTTACATAGTGTTCTCTGTGTAGTAACATATTTGGTGGTTATAGCTACAAGATATATTACAGAACCATGTGATAAATAGCTACAATGGATATAACAAATGAGAGAAGAATGCAAACTATCACTCAGCTTTGAACTCCACACTACACTCAGTCCATCTCTCACTGGAACACTTCTAGAATTCCAAATCACATAGCACTTTCAAGGGACTGCCACTCTTAATAAAAAGCCATCCTGCCAGAGAAGTGTTCCCATCCATCTCCCAAATATTCAATTCACACGCACACACAGTTCCCCTCTGAAGAGATTCACTGGGCTGAGGGGACTAAAGATTGCCTTTCCTGCAAGGGTTCAGATAGGAATAGAGGTCACGAATGGTAAGTAACCCATAGCAAGTGTGGTTCTCGGAATGTACTACCTCTGCAGATTCCCACTGAAAGATTGTACATCCTGCCATTCGGTAAAGGAACTTACTACAAAGCAGTAACCTGTCGGGGGAAGTATACATGCCCCTGTTCCAACACTGCAGAACCAAGGTGGTTTTGTCATTTTTTTTTTTTTTTTTTTTTTTTTTTTTTTTTAAGATTGCCCCTCAGCATCTTTCTACCGCTAATCTTTAAAATCTCTAAAGCTGCAAGGAGAAAGGATGGTCAGTTTGGATCTGCTGAAGAAATATATTTGGAGAATAAGTCATTTCTTTAGCACTTAGCAATAAAGTCAAATGCTGTACTCAGGAGGTCATGCCCATTTTACAGATAGGAAAATTTAAATGACTTGACCATGGTAACCCTGTAACAGAGTCAAGAATATAACCTAGTGTCTTCAGTTCCGGTCCAGTGCACCATCTACTACACCATCTCTTTTCCCTCATTCATAGTATTAACCTCACAGATCCCTCCTTCTGAGTAGCTAGCCTCTCACAGAAGGGCTGAAGAGTACTGCCAATTGAAAAGTGACTGAATCACCATTTTCCTGACAAGAAGCCATATTCAGATATCCTACACACACTCCCCCCCATCCAGGTTAAAATGAGTGGTCAGCAGTGTCCCTTTTAACCTATGAGAGGAGAATCAATGACAGCAGTAGATCATCATATCTCTTTCATAGTTTAGACACTGCCAAACCTTTGTGGTAATGAATTGTCAAGTTTTTTGCAACTTGATTGTATATCAGTTTTCATAACTTTGCCACCTAATGCAGGACAGTTGCTAACCAGAAAGTCTAGAGGTCTTAAAATGCATAGGCAGAGGGGATAAGATATCAGTAAAGACATGCATGTTTAGTACAAAAAGCCCTTTAAGACCACAGTATTTAAAAAGGTTCCACCAGGACTTTTTTGAATGATCAGTGCAGATTACAGGGAGTACCAAACTGAGACCATTAATGGGTCACATCCCAGCTACATTTCAGACTGCCTCTCCCTCTATGAGGCACTAACATGATTGCACTTCTCTGGGATAATTCAAATTGCAAAACCTGGAGGGGGGGGGAAAAGCACTTGAGATAGTACAGAAGTAGTTCTCAGCTGAAGGGCATGAGGAGACTAAATGGAAGTTTCACCACATTTAGGGCACCCTGAAAGATCTTCCTCTTTGTTAACTCTTTTTCCATCATAATCAAAGTGATATTTACAAGTGTCCCCCCACTCTCTAAGTCCCCAAAAACAGAATCCATCCCAAACAGTTTCCCATAACTCAGATAGGAAAGAGAGCCAATTAATTCCACTATGGACCTTGCTATGACAATTATCCAGAAGGTACTCAGATACTATGGTGATAGGCAGCTATTAAAACTTTAAGATGTGGTTTGAAGCCAGTAGAAGTAATTTAGAACTAATGAAACTCACAAACAGACCCATGCCTTTGTCCATAACTGATACTTGGATTCTGGAGTCCTCTCTTTAGTCTAGGGTGACCAGATGTCCCAATTTTATAGGGACAGTCCCAATTTTGGGGTCTTTTTCTTATACAGGCTCCTATTACCCTCCACCCCCATCCCAATTTTTCACACTTGGTCACCCTACTTTAGTCACAGAACAGATATAGCATAGCCAACAGTAGTTCAGGCGTCTCTTTATTATTCCCACTAAGATACTGCACTGGGGGATAGCAATTTAGTCTCGATACACATTTAAATCTTGGGTTCTATAAAGATTGCCAACAAGGATGTCCATTTGTTTGTGATTGTGTCCCCTATCCACTAGGGAACAGACTAGGATCAAAAATCTCACTTCATGTAGGCCGCCAAACAGATATGAGCTACTAGCTACTATCAATCAGTAGCAACCTACTCTTGCTCAGATCAGTGATATAGAAGTGAAAGACTACTTATTTCTTTACAAGTCTGCTTAGCCACCCAGTCCTTATTTTTGTTTAACATTAACCACCATTTTAGGATAAGTGGAACAAAGAATTGAACTAGAATTTGTTTATTCGGGGGGAGAAAGAGTAAATTATATATGCTGACTTCTTTACATAAGACAACGTTCAAATACTCATGTTGCTGAACCATTAATACAGCCTTACCTCTGATGCACCACCTGTCAGCCCAGACCAGAACTGCAATTCCATCTCTGCCTCAGTTTCCTCTAGTGGGCTTTCAATGCAGCCAATAAAGCCAATTAAACCAGGGATTCTCAAACTAGGGGTCAAGACCCCTCAAGGGGTCACAAGGTTAATAAAAGGTGGGTCACAAGCTGTCAACTTCCACCCCAAACCCCTCTTTGCCACCAGCATTTATAATGGTGTTATATATAAAAATGCATTTTTAATTTAAAACCAGTGGGGGGAGGGTGTGGTGTCATATTCAAAGGCTTGCTATGTGAAAGGAGTCATCAGTACAAAAATTTGAGAATCCTGTATTAAACAGTGCCCCTTCAGAGCATTTGTTTATTTAACTCAAAGGCAGCACTTTATATACATAGGTTTCCACCCCAGCATATCTAGGTGAAGAGAAAGGGGTTGAGTTAGCCTTAGTCTATAATCCCACTTACATCCAGGTAACTTATCAGCAAGGCCTTTTTGACCCAAAACCCTCTGCTAGAACCAAGGCCTGTTATCAACTGGGAAAGGGTCTCCCCTCTTGGGTCAAGGTCCCTCCCCCAAAGGTCAACCACAACAAGCCTTCCTTAGAACAGCATACAATTCTTCTAATCTGGGACTTCTGCTGTTACCTGGTGAAGTCCTTCCACAGGAGTCAGGTTCCACTGAGACTTAGCATTCCTAGAGCCTCCTTTGAAAGCCTCTCACACCTAACAGAACTCTTCTTTAGCTTCCTTTCCAGGTGAGCCTCCTCAGCAGGTTTCCTCCTGAAAAAAAACAAAAGCCCTCCTCTTACTACGTTCTGGAGCCAAGCCTAGCCTCTCCCTTAAGAGAATCTGTTCTTCATCCTATCTTTAGTTAGAGTTTTTATTTTATCATGCCTGAGAGCTTCCCTCAATAATTAACTGCTTCCCAGTTACTACCCAGTGAGTTAATTAGTCCCAGGTGAACCTGAGTTGCCTTGTTTCCCCTTGTGGGTTCTGTCAGAGATAAGCTGAGTCTGACCCCTGCAGAGAGTCAGCTATCCTCTGACAATCCTATTACAAATGAAAGTGCCCTGTGGATAAGCAATGAAGAGAATACATATCTAGGCCTCAGTCAGTGCCTTGAACACTGTAAATTATCCACGTCTTAACTTAACAAATGTAGAGGACTGTTTCTGTCTTAGAGGACTTTCTGTCCTGTTAAGAAATATCCCCAGGAATCAATACCATGAATCAAGCATACCTTTATAGGGTAGTGTGGTTGAATGGATAAGGATCTAGGCTAGGAATCAGAAGGCTGGGTTGTAGTCCTGTCACTGCTATTGACATACTTTCTGACCTTGAGCAAGTCCTTCATTTCTCTATCTGTAAAGTGGAGATAATGATTCCTTCCTTTTTAAAATGCTTTGAGGTCTGTGAATGAAAAGCACTATTTAAGAGTATTACTAATATTTAAAGGTCATACAAAGGATAGTAGCAACAATGCTTCCACATTTGCAAAAGATATGCACCATATACGTGCCATCTCAGATACAAACAGTTTCTAAATAGTTTATAAACAAGCAATTAAATGTTTTTTCCTTTATGTGTGCAAAATAAATGGGATCTTTTTATAAGGTTCCCACAGGACCCACTTTACGAGTGCCTGTCATAACATTTTTTCCCAGATCTGGACCTTAGCGTCCAAAATATGGGTGTTAGCATGAAAACCTCCAAGCTTAGTTACCAGCTTGGTACGGCTGCCACCAGCTAGGAATTATACAGTGTCTAGCTCACTGTGGTCTCCCCAAAACTTTCCCTGGGGGACCCCAAGACTCAGATGCCTTGAGTCTTACAACAAAGGGAAATAACCCCCTCCCCTTGTTTCCTTGGTACTTCCTCCCAGGCTCCCCTCCCTGGACGATCCTAGGAGATTCCCTGCTTCCAGTCCTGGAAACACAAGTACCGAGAGATCTAATCTCTCCCCCTCACCCACAGGGTATGCAAAGTCAGGCTTAGTAAATCTAATACAAAGAGATTTTCCCCTTGACTTCTTCCTCCCACCAATTCCTTGGTGAGCTGCAGACTCAATTCCCTGGAGTCCCCACTAAAGAAAAACTCCAACAGGTCTTAAAAAGAAAGCTTTATATAGAAAAGAAAGAAAAGGACATTAAAAACAGTCTCTGTAATAAGACAATATACAGGGTTAATTGCTTAAAGAAAAAAATGAATAAACAGCCTTATCCAAAAAGAATACAATTTAACACATTCCAGCAACTACACACATGTAAATACAAAAGAAAACAATATAAACCTATTGTCTTACTATCCTTGTACTTACAACTTGGAAACAGAAGATTAGAAAGGCAGGAGATAGAAAAATCACTCTCAGAGCCAAGAGGGCACAGACACAAGACAAAGAACTCACACACAAACTTCCCTCCACCCAGATTTGAAAAAGTCTTGTTTCCTGATTGGTCCTCTGGTCAGGTGTTTCAGGTTACTGGTGTTACCCCTTTACAGGTAAAAGAACATTAACCCTTAGCTATCTGTTCATGACACACCCCCCAAATTGCAGACAGTGGAGAACCTCACTGGCGGCGATTTCCTCCTAGAACTTTAAAATAAACAGATTAATACAACACATGCACCTTTACATATACCACTAAGTATATAACTAACAGACTTTACATTTTAAGAATACTTTTTAACTACTGGATTCTGGGAAACTCTTATGGGAGAGAGCATCAGCTACTTTGTTAGAAGCTCCTGAGATGTGCTGAATTTGAAAATCAAAATCTTGGAGAGCTAAACTCCAACGAAGAAGTTTCTTGTTGTTCCCCTTGGCAGTATGAAGCCACTTTAAAGCAGCATGGTCAGTTTGTAGCTGGAACCGCCGTCCCCAAACATATGGGCGTAGCTTTTCCAGGGCGTACACAATGGCGTAGTGTTCCTTTTCACTGACTGACCAGTGACTTTCCCTGTCAGACAGTTTCTTGCTGAGAAACACGACAGGATGGAAGTTGTGATCCGTTGCTTTCTGCATGAGAACTGCTCCTATACCACGCTCAGATGCATCCGTGGTTACTAGGAATGGCTTGTGAAAGTCCGGGGCCCTGAGCACACGGTCAGACATGAGCGTCGCCTTAAGTTGGGTAAAGGCCTTTTGACACTCATCAGTCCACTTAACTGCATTTGGCTGGGTCTTTTGGTGAGGTCGGTCAGCGGGGCAGCGATTTGGCTGTAGTGTGGTACAAATCGCCTGTAGTACCCGGCCAAGCCTAAGAAGGATTGGACCTGTTTCTTTGACCTTGGGACAGGCCACTTTTGGATAGCATCCACCTTGGCCTGTAGGGGGTTTATGGTTGCTCGACCCACCTGGTGTCCCAGGTAAGTCACTCTGTTTTGGCCTATTTGACACTTTATAAACTATTGTCTTACTATCCTTGTACTTACAACTTGGAAATAGAAGATTAGAAAGCTTGAAGATAGAGAGAGATCACTCTCAGAGCTGAGAGGGTCACCGAACCAAGACAAAGAACAAAGAACTCACACACAAACTTCCCTCCACCCAGATTTGAAAAAGTCTTGTTTCCTGATTGGTCCTCTGGTCAGGTGTTTCAGGTTACTGGTGTTACCCCTTTACAGGTAAAAGAACATTAACCCTTAGCTATCTGTTTACGACAGGGCCATTTAACATGTGTATAGGATTAGTAATAATCCTATATATTATGGAAGAATTGAAGAGAAAAAATTACCGGTGGCACAACAGAGCAATTTAGAATACAACTTTCACTTTTGCTCTTCAAATGCCTGATCCAAAGCCCAGTGAAGTCAATGGGAGTCTTTCTTCTGATGTCAGTGCTCTTTGGATTGGGTCCAAAATGCTTGAAATAAAAACCTCTGTATAAAGACCAGGACTATTTCTTAATGGAAACTTTGATTACTGATTTGTTTTAATAATAAATTTAATCTGTTCTTGTCTAGTTTTTATAAAGCTAGAAATAGCACAGTAAAAAAGCTGCATGTGTTTCTTGGCAAGAGCATATTTGACTTGTCAGAGTAACATACATTTTCCTAGGTTCCATGATTGAGTTTACTAGCGAAGGCAGTGCATAACAAATTCACTTGATTTGTGTGCAGCAGGGGGATAGTGGCTACAGGGTGATGAATAATAACACTACAGTACATTTAAAAATAAGAGCACTTTAAGATTTTCAATAGTAGAATCCAAAGAACTTTTACTCTCCACAGAGATATAATCCAGAGCTGCATCAAGCTATTCTGCTGAGATTTACACATGAATGGAACCAGCCTTCCGCATGTTGTAAGATAGCGTTCATCCATTACATTCTGGGAAATTTTATGAATAAACAAGTGCTATCTGTATTTCCTTCTCTTGCATCTTTGAATGAGCCACTCAGTCTTCAAAATGCTGGAAGCACCAAAGTTCACATCACTGTTAAGCCACATAAGGTAATACTAAGAACATGAAAACTCCATCATGACTAGGGTTTTAGGTTAAAACTTATCAATCCTGATCAAACACTAATGTAATAAGCCATTGAAAACAGATTTTTTAAAATGTACACTTCAGTTACAGCTTTCATGTAATTTTTGTACAGGAAATCATTGATGTTCTAGCAGGGTCTAATGATCTCCTGATCTCAGTAGAAGATCTCAGCTCATTCCCAGAAGTACAGGACTTTAGAGGAAGCTAGTTCTTCAAGTACACTGGAGGCATAAGCAGCACAAGTTTTCCCAGGTTGCCCCACCAAAGTACCTTGATGGAGATGAGTCCCACTTCAAGGTGAGAGAGGATAGTTCATGCTACATGCCAACTCAGTCTTTAGACTCTTGTGAGACAGCTAACCCAAAGTCAATTTGTGCCAAATACAATGGTGGCCTCAGTGATATGGCCCACTTGGAACTGTACTGCGACCACCAGCTCATTTGACTTCGGAGATCAGTCATGAGATCACAATCCCATATGAGAAAGTCCTATAGAATGTAATAGGAATGAAGTCAAACAGTTTATGTAAAAATTAATAATGTTTCACAGTTTATGGCAACTGCACCTTTACTTTCCCTCTGTGGTCCAGCAAGGGCACCCACTTTTAGGCTCCTAGCTGTCATCTCCCTTGGGCAGAGACCCTTATCTCTCTCCCTCTTGTCCAGGCTTTCTCTAGGCTGCACACTTCCCCACCTACACCGTGAGTTCCCCAACAAGCCAGATTGCCTAAACAAGTCAGTGTCTGTGCTTTACTTTCTCCTCAGAGGCTATGAACATTTGTAATTGCCCTCATTATAAGTTAGCACTCAGCTCTTTCTGAGGAAACACATTTATTCTTAAAGTGAAAGCATTACAGAAAAACATATTACCAATAATAAAACACATGCTAATCATCTTACCAAAGATCACTTTTGCTCCAACAAGGGCTCTGGGAGGTGGCCAGTCCTTCAGATCGCACAGAGATTTTTCTGTGATTACAAATTCATAATCACTTTACCTCAGAACAGCAACCATGAACAGTTCATTCTTTCTTTTATTCAGCTTCAGCTTTTGATCTTGCCCTCATGTAACTGGTGATCACAGACAAAGGTCTTTTCTTCAGGGCATAGCTTCAAAAGGCTGGGAAAAGGAGGATAAATCTGTATTCACCTCCCCCTACAGATTTCCTAGGAAACCCATTTTATCCCAAAAGTTCATTCTTCTATGGCACATTGTTTCAAATAATCCTTTGAAGCTCATAATACTTCCTAGGATTTACTTTGGTCACATCTCTCCAGCTACAAAATTTATATACAATTCCAGAATAATACATAAACTTTGCATTTTTAATACAATGAACTCCAAATCTACTTAAACTTAATTCCAAAAGGTTTTTCAAGGACACTGCAGGACATTGCCATATCTGCCACATCCAGTTCTATAAAAATTACCTCAAAACTCTTTAAAACAAAGAACAATCTCTTTTTTATAGGGTTTTGAACTATGTTATGGAATTCTATGGCAGGGACATAAATCTCTAGTGAATTCTGTAGATACTATCAACAAAAATGAAAGTCAAGTTATTATTTTCTTTTAAATTCTATGGGACTTTTCCATAAGCCACCAGTTTATAGTAACTGCCAGCTTGTGTTTGTTTGAATAAGTAATATGATGAGCTATGTGTCCCATTACCAAGTTATAGCTCCATTTTTGTTCCTTTTGAGCGTGCTAACAACAGAAATAAAGATGGAAGAAAGTCTCTCCTGAGTTTAATTAACTTTCCCAATGCTCAAAAATTTGCAAATTAATATATTTAACAAAAAGTACGAGCACTCTTGCTAAGCTTGTTTTCTGAACTCACAAAACTGTAATTTTTAGTGAACCTCTTCCTAAATAGTAAAAGTGTTGCTTTATATATATTTGACTTAAAATGTATTACTGCTATGTTATAAATATCATCTGTGGAAATTCACCTGGCTTCCGATAGAGCTTTCAAACAAGAGACCATATTCAATGCTACTAACATAAAAAGCTAATAGATCATTTAGTGTAAAATGTTCCATTGGCATAGTATGCTTTAAAATTCATGGCTTTATATTAAAACTACTGTATAGTATATTTATTTCATAAGGCACAGTGTGCCAGATACTGATTTGTGATATGGCTTCATGGTTGTCTTGCAACTGTAGACATAAATATCATTGAGCTCTCACACTATAAAATTTCTGTCTAGCTTTTAAAAACACCTCCAAGGGACTAGAAGACAGATTATTAGGAAAAGCTGAGCTGTAATTGCTACCCTTGTATTCCAGCCAGAGATAATTTTTGTTTTACTTGGAGATCAATTATAGATTCCGGCTAAAAATAAAGTAAACCAAGTAACCGAATGAGTCAGAAACTCTACAAGGTATGTCTTTTCTGTGAAAACTACATCCTAAACAAAAATACCACTAGTCTAACTTTAGCAATCTAATAATTAAAAACATCTAGCTGATCTGAAAGTGTGAATCTAAAACCAATGAAAATGTATCTGACATCAGAAAGTTTAGGGCTAGTTCCTCAGCTTAGCTAGGGTGAATCAGCCTCTGTTAATTCACTTCGGTGAAGGAAATGGCCTTTGGCAGATAAATATGATCCCATGGGTTTTACAACAGATATTAGCTTCTATTTATTTGCTCCAAAAGCAATTTACAATCTTAAACTGATCTACAAATTGTGCAGGGGATACTTCATCTACTGCTGAAATGTAACCTGAAGGTGAAAAATAGCAATCATTTTAGCAGTGCATAGCGACAGAACACAATAAAGTATACAGTACTTCCATTTATCTGAAATCCTATTATTGGAACCTCTGCATTATCCCAATCATTTCCTTGTCCCCTATGTATCATGCTGGAGGACAAGGAAGGGATTGGGATAAGGTGAGGGTTAGATAATAGAGCAGAGACCCCTTCACAAGTGCTGCTAAGAGGAGAACAAGGAACCGCCAGCCACGGGGGAGGCCAAGCTACTGTTGAATGGCTTCTGCAGCCATGCAGGGAGGCCTCTGCAGCCCTGTTGTCGGGGAGAGTGAGTGGGGCTGTGACAGCAGGCTCACTGCACTGCCGCAGGCCCAGTGACATCCAATCCCTGCAGGTGCAAGGGAGGCTGCAATCCTGGCAGGGCAGACCAGAGTCCTGGCTGGGGAGATCTCTGCTCTGCTTTGCCAGGACCACAGCCTTCTCTCCCCTCTTCTCCCCCGCCCTCTGCAAATTGTGCCTGCAGGGATTGTGTATCATGGTGCCCTGCAGCAGGGCAAGGAGCCCTCTGCACTCGTGCTGTCACGGGAAGGAGTGACTGAGCTGGGGTGAGCAGAGACCTCCAGCTAGGATTGGGAGGAGGAGAACAAGGAGCAGACTGGCCATGGGGACTGCCATCCCTATTGCTGAATGGCTCCTGTTCTCTCCATTATCTGAACTCCTGATTATCTGAATAAAACTCATGTCCCCCGTGTTATTTGGGAGGTTACTATACACAGTAACAGTGAAGAGATAGCAGTGAGTGTGGCGTCAGGAACTTTTGAGTTCTCATCCCTCACTGATGCTGACTTTCTATAATCATGCCATTTAACCTCCTTGTCTTTCCCTGATGTGTAAAATGGAGTTAATAACTCTTTCCCTTACAGGGACGTAGTGAAGGTTAACCAATGTTTGTATAGTGCTTAACAAATATAATTACTGGTAGTATTATTATTACTACATTATGGTTTAGGACCAGAAGTGGAGACTACTGAAACATCACTGGAGATGTAGATGGCAGAATTTAATTAGTCATACTGGATGTCGGCAAACAGATCAGAGGCTACAACTTAATTTTTATTAAAAGTTCTACAGAACTTTTAATGATCACAAATTATTAGGAATTTGGTTTGAAACCTCAGTCAAAAGACAACAGTCAATATTTTCAAAAGTGATTCTGGATGCCCAGTTTAAGATACTGTCAAACGAGCCTGCTTTTCAGTAAGTGTTGAGCACTTGTCCTCTGAAAACTAGACCCCTTTAAAGTATGTCGAGTTGGACATCCAAATTTGAGGAAGCCAAATGACTAGTCACGTTTGAAAATCTTGGCCAGCACCTCTAAAACCACATCCTGAGCAGCTCTGGGAGGGCTGTCAGACAGCAACAAAAAACCCAGACCCAGTCTAGTTTGTGGTATCTGCGGGGATCACAGACAAGGCATCAGAAAACAAACTATTGAGACAGCCAGAGAACTAGCCTCAATCATTTTTAATCAGATATTCTGCTGCCATCTGAAAGTCAGTATTTCCAAACTGACTTTTCTTTTCATCCACCTCCTCTGCCTTTTTACTCACTGTTGACAACTCAATTATCCTGCTCATTTCCCAGGCTGCAAATGCGGGGGTCTTTGATTCTTCTCTCTCCCTCTATCCCAGTTTAATTTCTCACTAAATCCTCACTTTTTTCTCTCTACTTTCTTCCACATCTATCCTTTCTCCATGGTCCCCCTAGTCCCTTCCATCACATTACCCTGCTCTTTGAATGCCTCCATCGACAAGTTTCTTGTCTCTATCTGAATAACATTGTGACTGCTCACACTCACTTACAGTACTGAATGTCCAACATACTACAGTCACCACATTGCATTTATTTCCTATTGTAAGTACAGGGAAATATAGTGGTATCTCATTATCACTATGTGGTGGCCATTGGTGAATTTTAGTGATGAGCATTGTTTAAGGTTCTCCATTATCCCGCTCCACCTACATCTCTTCTCCCATGTCCCCACTCCATGCTCTTCCCACTCATCTGATCTTACATCTACCTACCTTTGCCTGTTTCTTCCCATTCTATGCTTTAGGTGTTCTATCATGCTCCCTTCTACACCTGCAACATAATCCATGTCCTCATCTGCCAAGCACCCTCTTTCTCCTTCTTCAGACCCACCTCTTCAGGCAATTAGTTCTCTCATCTTCTCATAATTAAGATACACCCTCATCCTCTTTCTCCCCACTTGCTGCCTTGTGCTTATTTATAATCTAATAAAACGAGACAAACTCTTTGGAGCAAGAAACATGTCTGATCTAGGGTTGTAAAACAGTGTGTAAATGCTCAGCACCATATTATCATCACTACTACAAAAGATTTATAAATGCAATAATTCTTAATTGTCAGTATCATAAGCACTTTAAATTATAGGAATTCTAATCAGACCATCCCTAATCCTAAACACCTCCCCACCTTCACCTCCCCCCAAAAAAAACACCTGGTCATGCTTGGACAGATTCTTCCATGAAAATTATTTAAGGGCCCAATTCTGTTTCCCTTATTCACAGAGTAGTCTCTTACTCTGCACTTAGTTCCACTGATTTCAATAGATCGGTTTTCAAGGAAAGGTGCTATTCAGTAAAAAGCAACAGAGTCCTGTGGCACCTTTAAGACTAACAGATGTATTAGAGCATAAGCTTTCGTCTCACTTTGTCAGACGCATGACGAAGTGGGCATTTACCCACGAAAGCTTATGCTCCAATACATCTATTAGTCTTAAAGATGCCACAGGACTCTCTGTTGCTTTTTACAGATCCAGACTAACATGGCTATCCCTCTGATATGTGCTATTCAGTATGATTTGGGCCTTCAGGACGCTTAAAAAACATACAACATAGAACCAAAGTGAAGGAAGCAAGTAACATATCAGTACAAAGCAATTCCTCAGGAAATAGTATAAGAGGGAAAACTTGTTCTCTTTGTTTTAAATGCCTCAATCCTACATGGTGTTTTTGAATTATTATCCTGAGGATTGAACTATACCACTACTTCATGTAATAAATTACAGATGGAGTGATGCATTTAGCAAAGGTCAAAGATTTTTGACTTAATGTGTACATGATTCAAACTAAGTGTCAAGGGGTATTTCCTACACAATGGAAATAATTTCCACTGTATCATCTTAAGAGGTTGGGAACACAAAAGAACTGTGGACACGGAAGTTGTGCCATCAAATTTACTTTCATATGGGTTCAAAAACAGAGACCCAGATGTTCTATTTTCTCTGTTTAGACAGGCAATATGTGCTATGCAGAATTTCAGATCTAGTAAATCATGGCTTTCAGTCTGTCTTGATAATACACAGAAGTTCCCTGTGGCTCAATCCTCCACACTCCTTTTTAAAAAGGCAGGGGGCATATTTTAAGTATTTTCGAGCTATTGTGTTCTAGAGATAAATACATTGATGGATCAAGAGTAAATAAAATGAAGTGTCTGAGCAGGGGCCGCTCTAGGCATTTTGCCACCCCAAGCACAGCAGACAGGCTGCCTTTGGCGGCTTTCCTGCAGGAGGTCTGCTGAAGCCATGGGACCAGCAGACCCTACGCAGGCAAGCCGCTGAAGGCAGCCTGCCTGCCGCCCTCCTGGCGACCGGCAGAGCGCCCCCAGTGGCATGCCGCCCCAAGTATGTGCCTGGCGTGCTGGGGCCTGGAGCCGCCCCGTGTCTGAGTAACAAAAGGAACCTCCTGGGCCTGTGGCAGTACAGCTGCCTTGGGGAACAGAACACAGCAGTACAACTGCCATAGGGATTCTGCCACAGAGGATAGCTTTAAATTACAGCCACAGGTCCATAGGATAGCCATCACTGGAAGAAGCCAAGAAGTTGTATAACAGAGTCTGAGCTGCATCAGCTAGCTGTGGACTCCCTAGTGGAGCAAGCTTGAAGGAGGTTTATTCCACTGTGACTTCACTTTTGGTGAACTTTCTACCTCTGGGGGCCTGCAACCCTAGTCCTTTTGGTCCAAGTAGTTAAACCAGCACTAAGGTACCTAACCTAAGTTAGGTGCCTAACTCCTAGCCCTCTGGGCGTTAGGCACATAAATACCTTTGGGGATCTCAGCCTAAACCTTTAATTCACCTGTATGCTATAGATAGCATTTGTCTCAGAACAGAATGGGGTATTAAATACTCTATCACTTTTTCTGTAACACCAACACGGTGTGCCAGCACTAATTGAATTAACTTAGCTTTGTTACATTTGATATTAACATTGTCATTGGAAATTGAAAGATGAGAAAAATGAGAATATTTATAAATGAGCAATTCCTGAACCAATGTGCTATGAAACTATTCAAATTGTAGCTTTATGTTTGAGCTAGCCAACAAATGGACTGGATAGAAATAGAAGTACAAGAGAAATTACAAGCAAGGAGAGCACAAGGGTGACAGTAGTAAGATCACAGTTATACTGTAAGTACATCTTAATGATTCTGACGAAGTAATTCATCATCGTTATGACCAGGGTAAGAGTGACTCCTCACAACTAAACCTAGGAGAATTCCCCCAAAAGGGCCTGAGCCTGCATTCCTTACTCAGCTAATGCTCAGATTGACTTCCATAAGAATGATGTCTGAGTAAGAAGTACAGGATCAAGGTAAGGAATGAATGGTCCAGAGTACTTGGAAGGCTAAAAGCATGCTAACCTGTCTTATCAGTGGCCTGTCTTTGTGCCCAGAAGGGTGAGAAGGGCAACATGGTGGTATCTGCACTGGGGAACAAGCAGGCGGGGAATCTTAAATGGACATGTAGCCTGTGCTTGTAGCATAACATTCTCGCATGAGACCCAGTGAGTTCATTACAGAAAAGGCCTCAAAATAACCCTGCAGATTTGTGGTGTAGCTTGTAAAAACTGTAAGGGAGCAAGAAATGCAGTTATAACATTTGCTCATGGCATGAGGTTTTTCCATGCATTCTTTACTTTTTTCCCCTCACATTCTAAAAAGCTATTATGAAGAATAGGAGATTTTACTACTTCTCCAGGGGCTCACATACTGACTCCTGCCTATTGAGGCTGCCACTCAATTACCTATGAGACTTTATGGAAGCACTTGGTACTGCAGGAAAATTTAGCACACAGTAACTTCCTTCTGGGGAATAATAGCGTTTTTTTAATAAGTGAAACAAAAACTGATTGAGCTATATAAAGTGTTGGGAGAAACTTCTTTTGTGTAAATATACGATATAGTGAAAGGTGTCTAATAATCATTGACAGCTCAGCTCAGATGGGCTGGGGCTCATGATTCTGTTCCTCAGTCATGCACACATAACTCATTTACCTGATCTGTGCAAGTGCTTGAATTTACTGTATAAAACTTTCATTCACTCTCTTTTGATCTGTTTCCATAGAAGATGGATTACAAGCGCAGACAGCTACTGAGAGTGAGAACTTTCATTTATAGATTTCATCTATTGGCTGCTGCAGTGGCTGTAGCATTTTAAAATTTAAAAGAAAAACCTGAAAGGTATTGGACTCAATTCTCTGTCCTTTTTTGAGCCCCTCAGTACTACTACAGCTGGATGAAAAACCCCAATGCAACAATGCTGCTTTGAATTAGGGATGAGCAAACCAATGTAGATATCATCACCTTCACCAAAACTCAAAATTAAGAAACTGGGTTTGTTTTTCCTCACATCCACATATCTTCTTGGTTTAAGCTAGAGGTGATATAACATTCCATGTGGCTATTCTCAGAATTTCTTGCCTGACTGGAAAGAATTGCTATCAGAAATGTTATGATTAAACCCTATCCTTATGACCCTTCCAGCATGATTTCTAACCAAAGAGGTTTGTATGCATTTCAGATAAGCATCCAAAATATCTGATTTAAATCTCCCAAACAATTGATATTCATCTATTATACTACTTAATTCTTCCTTTAAAATGCAGTACCGCTCTGAAAAGTGACTCTGTAATGGCATCTAGGGATTCCTTGTTGTTTATGAATCATGGACTCTTTACTCAATGTGTTTCATTACAAATAAAGAGATGTTTTCTTCTGACTGCCAGTCTTGCAAACTCAGCCTGGGCTGTGAGAGTCAAGCTGATTTCTTTCCATCTCACCCATCATCACCAATAATAAAATTCTGCAAGCCAAACTAGGCATTCACTGACATCTGTGCAACTCCACTGCCTTCCTGTTAGACCTTCAGTGACACCTGTGCAGTTCCACCGCCATCCGTGGGTATGCATAGATTTAATGGATTGGCCTGATTCTGCTGTCAGTTATTCTGATGCAAATCTTAAACTCCACTGAAGTCAATTGAATAAACAATTTTAATGAAGATGACAAGAAGAAATAGAATCCAGCTTAGTGTCTTTACAGTGTTTGGTCTCCAGGGCTAAAAGGAGTAAAAAGCAGTAAAAACATATTTGTCCTTAAAGTGAGGCCATAGAAAGCAGATATATCGAGTAACATGGTACCATGTGTACAGAGTCACTTTCCGAAGTAGAACCCCACTTTAAAGCAAGAAACAAGATTTTGTAAAATATTACACATCTGTTCCCCACTTATCCTCTAAGTCATATCTGTGTAGTTTACTGGTAAAACAGTTTTTACTACTGTCAGTATTACACAGCATTGCAACGTATCAATGGAAAATCAAAGTGTGTTCCTTTATGCCTCACATATCAGCCAAATTGTCAGCTAAATTCTGATTACAGAATCTTTATTGACAGTGATGATACATGAAGAAAAAAGAACATTGCTTGTTTTCAACAAAGCAGATTGAGCGTGAAGAACTAGCAGTAAGAAAAATCTTGTTTTGATGTGTAAACTGAGAAAATGTAATATGGAAGTCACAGAGAATAAATATGGGACACCAAGATGTGGAGTGAGGGGATTGTTTTTTTGTGTATGTGCATAATCAGATATCCTGAGCCCAAACCACTCTTTAAAGAGTCTGGCTGCAAAACTTGAGAAGTTATGTGTAGAAGTATAAAATAATCACGTGTGACAAGAGTATTAGAAACTTTGTCATGGATCACATGTGGCCGTTCAAACCTATGCCAAGAGCTGAACCAAGAAAGGGAATGTTGCAAAGGTGGTGTCCCTTTCCATCCCTGAACCAAGAGCAGCTGCAGAAATGAATATGGACCTTTGTACCCACCCCGGTCACTGTCAGTCAGCTTCCTTGCACAATCTGTGGAGAGGAAGATCACAGTCCTTTGACTAGGTTCATTTCCCCACAAAGGCTTCATGTTGCCCTGATTTAAATCCAAAGAAACAGCTTGGCTAACCTTTGTCATATGGTGCAGTTCTAGCAGTCCCACTACTTCACACAAATGGGAGGGCCCATGACAACTGTTCCAATGTACAGGTTAGAATAGCAGCCATGTTGAGCTGTATGGCAACTCTCTACCTTTGTTCTGGTTTGTTGTGAGTATGGCTTTCATGTCCCAAACCACCCTGCACTCCATATAGAACCTGAATAACTGGGCTTTATGCCAGCAGAATTAGTTTTGCCCTACTACAAATGGCTGGTTTAACATATTATTGGTCTGCTGTGCTGTCAGTTACTTTGGTGCAAATCCTAAATAACTCCACTGACGTCAATTGAGTTACACAGATGTAAACATGGAATGAGATCAAAATCTCAATTATTTATACAATAGTTAACTTATTTCTTCTTTGCTTCACACCAAAGGTTACAAGATCAGGTCCATCCATGCAAAGCTCTCTATTAAAGCCAATGGAAGTTTTGCCTGAAATAGGGCTGAAGAATGATTCCTGCCAATACAAAGGCATACTCCAGGGGAGGAGCAAGACCCAAATTGCAAACACATTGTTTGAGTTCCCTGCTTAGCGCTCTCTAATTTACTTTCTTTTTGTTTACATTTTAACTGTAAAATACTTGAACAAACATTTCCCTCGACAATTCTCCAAAAATGGTTTAGCTTTAAGTGTTGGCTCATCTACGGAACAATCTATTCCTCTGGCATCTGCCTCTTCCACATCAGTGATTCACATGGCCTTGGTCATCCAAATAAGCCACTTTCCCTTAGCAATGGGAACTTGACTTCCTATGTTTAATAGACAACAGCTGAAATTAATAGTACTTGGTCAAAAAATGATTAAATTCAACTCCATTTGGACAATTTGCAGAGAGGTGAAGATGGCCAAAACAAAACAAAACAAAAAGAGATACTTGAAGGTTTTACAGATAGGAGAGAGGAACAAACCAAATAGGTCACCTGTGCAAAGAACCCAAAATGTTAAAACTCATATATGACACAATGGACAGTCAATACAAAAGGAAAAGAATATTTAAATTTCCCAATCACCTGAGTGTTTGGACGCATCTGACCTATATAATATGAGAAAATGAACCCATTGGTTCTAGATATTTACTCCCACATGCAGTAAGCAGCTAAACATTCCCAAGATCTCAACTGGAAAACAGTAGAAGGAAATGAGGGAACTTGAACTTTAGCATGCTGCACGGAGGAGATAAGAATTCTGCCTTGCAGACAGGGAAATGTATGATTTATTCCATAGAATTTTTTTTTTAATTTCCAGATATTATTGACTTAAACCAAGCAGAGAGATGGTAATAAAAGTTAGACTTGCAACAAGTAAAAGTATAGAAGTTGACTTTTCTACATCTAGCTAAAATCAGATTTATATTACAGAAGATAATGCACATTTTTACGCTGAATCCAAACCCCACGTTGAAATTAATGGGTTTCTTTCTGCAGACTTTGAGGTGTTTTGGATTAGAGTCTTAATAATTTGATCTATGCTAAACAATTTGAGAAGCTTGCTACCCATTTGTACCTTCATCCTAAAAATCTCACCACCTGCTTTTGTTAATATTTACAAAGATTTTTGAAAGGTTTCCAAAATCCCAATTGTCATCTTTCAAATTACTAGTTCTTTAAACAGGGCCTTCTAGTCATGTTGTATTTGTTGATTAATTTATATTAAATAGTAGTAACAGTTCAGATTGTTCCATCTTCATTTGACATGTTCAGATATAGGAGATGTTAATTTAAGTGTAACATAAACTTACGTATCTATTCAACAGGGAATAAGAGTGAAATTTTCAAAAGCACCCAGTCTTGGCCTAACTGCTCACACTAAATTTTTTTTAAAAGAGCAGAAGGGACAACTATGATCATCTAGTCTGACCTCCTATCTAACACAGGCCACATGACCTGGGCTGGCTTTATCAAGAGGCGAATTGAGGTGGCCATCTCAGGTGCCAGACTCCAGGGGTGGGATGACACTAGGACCCAGAGTGTAGAAAATTGTGTCTGCTGCTGGTGCATATGTATTCTCTCTGCTCTAGCTGCACAGAGATGGTGGACTGTTGTGCTGGAGGAAGGAGGGCACAAGAGACATAGGCAGGCAGGCAGGAGAAAAAGGTGAAAGGGAATAACAGAAAGCATCAGGAGCTGCAGGGAGAGAGAGGAGGAGGAGCCTCTTATGTACCTCTCTAGCACCCAGGAGCCTGGACTGATTAACACCAGCTTTTCAGGGAGCTTCCTGTTTCCTGCTGCTCTCCTGAAGCCACTTGAGGAGAACAGGCTGTCAACTGAAGTAGCAGGAGCCAGTTAGACCCTTAAGACACTGATATCTTCCCTCACTGAGGCCCTGCTACCAGCCTGCTTATTTGTCCCTTTCAATTGAGTGTTGAAAGCGACTATAGCTGGCACAGAACAGTAGTCATGTGTGAAAGAAGAAAACTCACCTCTGGGACAGCATTCAGAAAAAGAAAGCAAGCAAAGGAAGCTTTTCTATCTAAGCAGGAAGGAGCTCTGCTGAGATACATAGACACAAATGTTCACGGTGAGCCTTCCGACCCCAGTGAGGATGTGAGTGGTGAGGAGATGCCTGATCTTCCAGTTAGTCAGAGTGCAGATGACCTGGCAGCTACTGCAGCATCCATATCTCCATCTCAGATGGATGTAACCATGCACATTCCTGAAGAAAAGTGTAGATCAGAGTGGTGGAGGCACAAGAAACATCAGCTGCTGAGTTTAGTTCCTTAAGTCTAGATGATCCAGGACTGTGGACCCACTTGAGCAGTAGCCTGAGGGATTTCCTTGTACTGCATGGGCCACAGCAAGTGCAAAACTTGATGTTCCCCAAAGACAATGAAAACAGAAGTTTCCATCCAACATGTTACTGGTGTGAAATCCCCAATAGTGACAAAGTGCAGAGGCCATGGCTTACGTACTCAAGAACACAGAATGCTGCATACTGTTTTTGTTGCAAACTCTTCCCATCTAATGTTCCAGCCACATTGGGTTCTACAGGAACAAAGGACTGGAAAAATCTGGCTAGAAATCTGGCATGCCATGAGAAGGCAGCAAATCACCAGAGAGCATTTCATAGGTGGAATGAGATGAGACTAAAGTTAAAGGCCACCACAGATGATCAGCATCAAGAGAAGATTGCATCAGAGTCTCTTTACTGGCAAAGTGTTCTGAAAAGGCTCATTGCCATTGTGAGAATGCTTGCTACCAAAAACCTAGCACTGTGTGGCACTTCAGATCATCTGTGTGTGCCAAACAATGGAAACTTCCTTAAAACTGTGGAGCTGATGGCTGAGTTTGATGCTGTGCTCCAGAAGCATCTAAGAGTCACCATCCAAAAAATGTACACACACCATTACCTTGGAAAAACAATTCAAAATTAGATCATACAGTTAGTGGCAACAAAAGTCAAACAGAAAATTGTGTCAGATCTGATGTCAGAGAGATATTACTCTGTTATTCTGGAATTCACACCTGACCTCAGCCATCTGGAACGAATGGCTTTAATGGTGCATTTTGTAACAACAAAAACAGAACCTAATGAAAATGTCCCTGCAATGGTGACTGTCAGAGAGCATTTTCTAGAATTTATTGACATTGATGATACTACAGGAGCTGGTATGACAAATGTGCTTCTTAAAAAGCTGGAAGATACAGGAATTGTGATAGCTGACATGAGAGGTCAGGACTACGATAATGGTGCCAACATGAGAGGAAAGAACAGAAGATCCAAGAGTTAAACCCCTGAGCTTTTTTTGTCCCATGCAGTTCTCATTCATCAAACGTGGTGGTCAGTGATGCAGCATCAGCTTGTAGTCAGGCTGCTGACTTTTTAAATGTAATTCAAAGCATCTATGCACTTTTCTCTGCATCAATTCATTGATGACAAATTTTTAAGCAACATCTGGGAACATCCTTTCTGACACTGAAACCACTGAGTGCCACATGATGGGAAAATAGAGTGGAGGTGATAAAGCCTATCAAACACCAAATTGAGAAGATAGATGATGCCATAGTTGCCATCATGGAGGATAATGCTATGACAGGAACTGTTCGTGGGAGAACAGTGGCAGAGGGAAATGGAATCACCAGAAACATACATAACTTCAAATTTCTGTGTGGCTTAGTGTTGTGGCATGACATACTGTTTGAAATAAATATTGTAAGCAAGAGACTCCAAGATGTTGGCATTGATATACCTAGAGCAATGGAACAACTTGACAAAGGAAAGTCAGACCTACAGTCTTACCGATCAGATGAGGGATTGCAAAATGTTCTGAAGAGTGCACAGAAGTTGGCAGAGGAATTTCACATTGATGCTACTTTCCTACCCATTCAAAAATACAAGAGTCACCCAAGAAGATGACATTTTGATTATGAGGCATGGGATAATCCCATAAGAGACCCCAAACAACAATTTAAAGTTGAATTCTTTAACCAGGTGCTCGATTGTGTAATACAGTCAGCTGAACGTTTCATGCAGCTCAAGGAACACAGCAGTATATTTGGGATGTTGTATGATATTCCAAAACTCCTCACTATACCTGAAGAAGACCTACTCCAGCAATACAGGATACTATTGACAGTGACACATGACGATGTGTGCGATATTGATGTGAGTGATTTAGGTGATGAACTGAAAGCCCTTTCAAGTTACATTTTAGCAGGATCAACTCCAAAGGCTGTTCTGGAATATATGTGCACAAATAAGATGACCACCCTCTTTCCAAATGCTTTTGTTGTTCTGCGCATACTTCTAACACTTCCTGCAACAGTTGCCAGTGGAGAACTCAGCTTCTCCAAGCTAAAGTTAATAAAAACACATCTATGCTCCACAATGGCACAGGAGAGGCTGGTCAGCCTTGCAACCATCTCAGTAGAGCATGAGCTGGCCCAGACTGTGGACCTTCAGCAGGAAGCAGTTCAAATCTTTGAACCAAGAAGGCACGGAAAGCACCCTTTGATTATTCAAACAGATAAAAATGCCAGTGTTTACTATGCAGGTAAGAAAAGTTACATATACTGTTCAGGCATTTGAAAGTTAAGTGTTAACTTAAAATTTTTGAACAAGGCATTTTAAGTTGTTAGTTCTCCTTTACTGGGGTAGGTAGTAGAGCACTACCATGAGGGGAGTCGAACAGGAAGAAAGCAGAATTGAGACCTTTCAAAGTTTTGGCCCAAGCGAGGGGGAATGGGGGCATCATTTTAGCTCCCCACCTCAGGTGCCAAAATGTTGTGGGCTGGCCCTGCACATGACTTCCCTGAATTAGAACCTATCTTTTCAAAAAACATCCAGTCTGAGTTAAAAAGTTGCCAGTGATGGAGACTGTACTGTGAAAGTGTTCCAAAGTTGTTTACTCTCACTACTAAAACTTTGCACCTATTTCTAGTCTGGATTTGTCTAGCTTCAACTTCCAACCATTGGATCTTCTTATACCTTTGACTGCTAGATAGAATGGCTCATTACCAATTTTTTTTTCCCTAGGTAGGTACTCATAGGCTGATCAAATACCCCTTCTTCTCTGTGTTAAACTAAATAGACTGATTGACCATTGACTTCAGTGGAAGCTGAATTACAGTATTGACAATATCATATGTTCAAAAATCATAAATTAACCCCCCCTACACACACCTACTCAAAAATAAGAGAGATGATTTTTAATCCAGAAATATTTACAAAGTAATACACTTGAGGTTCTTTTTCTGGTTTTTGAGCTATTAGGTGCACTTCGGTCACATTTTCAAGTTTCTCTGCAACTGTGAGAATCAGAATTTCCTTTTTTTTTAATGAAAGCTGAGATTTTTGCATAATAACTTGTCTACAGGAGCTGAGGCATTAAGTACATCAAAAATCACGACTCACAATAGATTTGTGAAGGCTGGTAATTCTGGAGTCAGGTGTGGCCCTAGCCAGTTTGCCAGCCAAGGTAGAAAGTGGTTTTGGTGTCCAACCAGCACCCATCACCACCAAGTGGCTGGAGGTATAAAGGCCAGTCAATCAGTAGAGCAAAAACAGCTGCCAATCAGAGCAGAAGGGGAGGGAAAAAATATTATAGCAGTATGGCACCCCCCAGGAGCAGGCACCTTGGGTGACTGCCCTGCTGACCCACCCCTAGAACAGACCCTTACTGGAGTTAGATCAGCAATGGATGCTTTTCAGTAAGTAAATACTTACTCTAGTTTGAAGAATTAGAACAAATTAAAAGGTGAAACATATGCAGTGCAGTAAAACTTCAGGGTTAATTATTGTAAACATTTTGACCATCAACAAAAGCATTTATGGTTTCATCAAACTAAAGAGTTAAATTTGCATGTGTTATAGAATGTGACCTAGTTTATTTTAACTGAGCAGATAAAGATAGAAGCACGGGACATTTCCTTTGAGATCTATGCCAATAATAAAATCTTTGCAAAACTGAACTATATATTTAATAAAAAAAATCCACTTACTTACCTAGATATATGTATATAATAAAAGACACCACATTACAGATTGACTCCTGCCAACTGCAATGTCACAGCAGGAAGGGTGCTAGCCAGCCATGATTTCTAGGGACATAAGAAGGCCAGAGAAAACGTTCTGTTTAGAATCATTTTTGTGCTAATGCATCTTTTTCCTTCTTAAGACATTCAGCACTTGATTGTACAGTCATCACATTTTTAAAGGCATGTTCAGATCATCTTTTAAGTATTTTGGTTTGCTATACCTAGTGTGAGAAAAAAACAGGGATTTGAGCCAGGCCTTCTAGATGAATATCTGTGTCTTACAAAATTATGCATGTGCAATCGTTTCCTTCAAATTTCAGAGTGGAAAGATAAAATTAATATTTTGACCCAGACATAAAAGTAATTTTTTCCACCTCACTACATTTTCTAATAGAAGAATTGGTCTGAGATAATATAATTCTCTGAGACGCTGCTACACACACTGGATAGATTCTGCGCTTTATTTGCCCTTATTTGAACCTAATTTTTCATGTGAATTTAGTCAATATAGGATTATTGATTAAAAAACATTAACTGAAAGTTACAGGTATGGATTAAGGAAAAGATTCAAAGCAGTACACGTTATTTATCCATGGGATTTTGGCACATCCTCCTTTTAAAATACTCCCCACAACATCAAATCATTATGCCTTATTCCTATTTCTAATGCAGACACAGTTAACAAGTTATTGATAGGTCTTTACTGTTCTGAATTATTTATGGATTATTTAATTATTATTAGATATGAAATCATGGTGCTATATCATCAAAATGATATTCTGCAACTGTTAACCAGCATTAAAGAGTATCCAATCCCTCAGTGCTAAGTAATAAAACGCTGCATTATATGTTCTTTCCTGATGTCAGAAGTTACTTTAAAATAGTCCTCTACCTTTTCTCTTCTAAGGGAAAGTATGAAACTCTGCATATAGTAGGGTTTGATGTTTCACTTTAAAAAATAGATAATAATAATACTGGGGGTAACATACTGGCCTCAGTGAAGTCAATGGAATTTTTGTCATTGACTTCAGTGAGGCCAGGGTTTCATCCTAGCTGTTTTCTGTCAAATAGTGAGTGTTGAATCCAGGTAGCCAGCAAGATGATGATCTTGTGTTACATATCAATAACAAGTCATAATTTGGCTCCACACAGAAAGTGAAATTCACCCCTCAGCCAATGGCCAGCACAAGTTTTATGTATGAACTAAATCCCATTTAAACCCTATTTTCATAGTTTAAGTAGATTGAAATTACCATAAGCCTTGTGCTAGCCCTCTGAATGGGTGTGATTGTCACCCGCAGTGTATGAGATCTGCTTCCAATCAGTGAGGATGACATCCTACGGGGAAGATATTTACCAGCCTGAAAGGACCTTCTTTGATTTCCTGATAGGTAGTTTAGTACTTGATTTTTAGCACAGATTCCACCAAAGAAGAAAAAATACTAATCTCACAGTCTTTTCTTTTCAGTTATTAAATGTATATGATAAGCTCTTCCTCAATATAATAATGGATTTTCTCTTCCACAAGTTCCAGGGACATCAGGCCTGTGGGGAATAGATAGAGAAACAGATTTAGAAGAGTGATAGGCTCAACCACCAGCCCCGTACCACTTGGATTTGTCTAGCAATTCTATTAGTGATGACTAAATGTAAAAGGTGGGAATGCAAATTAAGGAGGCACAGCAAGAAGAGCTGACAAAACGAAGACCAAGAATCAGGCCAAAAGGCTATATCTACAATAGTTATGCCAAAGCCTATTGGCTAAATCTTTCTTGTCTTACACAATTTGTCCCTCTGAAATCAATAGGGGGCATACATAAGAAAAGCAGGATATAGCCCTATGGTTGGAGAAAACTGGTTGTTGAACAGACTGCCCCTCTACAAGTCTCCCCTTCTGCCTTTTACTTCAAGAGAGAGCAATGCTTTGAGGACAATGCACCTCATCTAACCTGGACAGATATTTCCTTCCACATAACTAGCTTTTGTAGAATTACAGCTAAAAATGCACCTACCTGATGTGTTTTTAGAGGCTTTTATAGAGCTTAATGTGCACCAGAATTAAAAACAAAAATAAAAGCCATGCTTCTTTTGAAATCACATGTTAAGACCCTGGATCAAGATATCTGCATTTCAAGATAAGGTGCTGGATTGTTGTGGTGTATTTGAAAACTGTTGGAATTGTAGGCTGATGCTTTAATTTGTATGGAGTTTCCTGGTCCTGCTTGCAGGCTAGAGGGTAGGGAAGAGTGCGATCAGAGTCAGTCTGGAGACAGCCAGCTTAGAGTAAGGTGGGGCGAGTTGTGCCTCTCTGTTTTAGGGATCTCTCTGCTTGGGGGTTCTTGGTGTGTTATTGCTCTGAATTTTAAAAAATAAAGGAGTGAGACATTACAACCTTCCAGCAAGAGTATTTACTCTTTTATGACATTATTTTCTCTTCCACAAGTTCCAGGGACATCAGGCCTGTGGGGAATAGATAGAGAAACAGATTTAGAAGAGTGATAGGCTCAACCACCAGCCCCATGGAAGAGAAAATGTCAGTGTGACATTACAACCTTCCAGCAAGAGTATTTACTCTTTTATCTAATTTCTTTGTGTTTATGGTGTGAATTGTGCTCTTACTTGAGAGAAGTCAGTGGAGTTAATTTAAATTAAACACCTTTAAAAAAAGCCAATTTGAATCAAATATATGCCAACATAAATCAGATTTTTAGAGACTAAGAAATAAAGGGACTAGATGTCCAGAAATTTCACTGTTGATGGCATTAGAATTATTGCACAGATAGAAGGGGGGGGTCTGTCTGCGTGACACTGTTCTTTGATCATCCCATTGATTTCCATTAAAACTACATTAACAGCATAGAGTCACCTCTTCAGCTAGTGCTGAGCAGTCTTTAAATCACTTTTCTTAAACGGATACTTCTTAGAAAACTGAAAGGTGAGCCTCACTTGTTTTCCTACCCTGCCTTACCCATTCCCATGGGCATTTCAGTGGGAGGTGGTGATTTGGCCCAGAGAGCAGACGCCCCAAACAGGAGTGTGCTATGCAGTCCTGGAAGCAGTGGGGAATGTATGAAGAAAAAGCTAGGCTTGGTAACTGGGTACTTTCAGTCTTTGTCTTTTGAATATGTGCTACCATCACATATACATATGATTTTCAACATCATACATTATTTTAACATACTTGTGATGATGAATAGCTCAGTATTTATTAAAGTTCAATTGTGGAGCTCATTCTGGCTCTATAATCCAGTTTATTCAATAGATCACATACAAAGTAAATGATAGCAACCTCGAGATTCGTATTTCCTTTCCACTGTGATGTTTGCTCAGGCACTAAAGCTGATGAATCAGCTGCAGTACTGAGGTTTTGTTCAGTAAAAATTCATTCTGGAGTGTACTGCTGTCGTACTGAGCTCCTTTGATTATCCTACTGTAATTGTGTTTGAGCAAACATTTGGATAAAGGAGAAATAAAAGGTAATAATTGGAGATGTACCAATCTCCTAGAACTGGAAGAAACCTTGAAAGGTCATTGAGTCCAGCACCCTGCCTTCACTAGCAGGACCAAGTACTGATTTTGCCCCAGATCCCTAAGTGGCCCCCTCAAGGATTGAACTCACAACAACCCTGAATTTAGCAGGCCTGCTTTGTTTCTCTGTTTTTTGGGGTTCTTGCGTGTTCTGAATTCTAAGAAATAAAGTAGTGTTGTGTTGCATCCTTCCAGCAAAAGTATTTATGGTTTTAATCACATCACTGTGGTATAAACATCAATTCTTATCTGCCTGTCCTAGGTACTTATATGACCTGCATCACCATAGTATCTGAGTATCGCGCAATCTATAATGTATTTATCCTCACAACAACCCTCTGAGGTAGGGAAGTGCTATTACCCCCATTCTACAGATGGGAAATGGAGGCACAAAGAAGGTGGAATTCACAAAAGTAGTTAGGCACCAAAATCCAACACTTAGGTACCCAAGTCCCAGTTTTGGCTCCATTACAATGCACAAAACTTCCCCAAACCTTCAATCAGCATTTAAATTTTTAAGAGAAAAAGTTCCTAAAGACCTGACATTGCTGCCTGTTTGCACATGCAGTGCTGCCTCACTGGAAGTGTCCAGATGTTAGTCTCCTGACTAAGATCCAGAGCAATTCATGAACCATGGAAAGACAGATATTCATCTACTTAAATTGCATGGAGGGCCCAATCCAGTAGGTGCGCTTGGATGCTACTTGACCAGACCAGGTCCCATTCAAACTTCAAGAGGAGGTGGTAGTAGCAGTTGCCACCTTATAACTTCTAGCCCAATGGTTAGAGCATTTAACTAGGATTAACTACTGGAGAGAGAAGAAATGATTTGAATAGAGGTCTCTCACCTCTCAGGAGAGTTCTCTAACAACTGAGCTATAGGATATTCTGACATAGGCTCCCACAGGCCTGGTCTACACTACGCGTTTAAACCGATTTTAGCAGCGTTAAACCGATTTAACGCTGTACCGTCCACACTACGAGGCTCTTTATATCGATATAAAGGGCTCTTTAAATTGGTTTCTGTACTCCTCCCCAACAAGAGGAGTAGTGCTAAAATCGGTATTACCATATCGGATTAGGGATAGTGTGGCTGCAAATCGATGGTATTGGCCTCCGGGCGGTATCCCACAGTGCACCACTGTGACCGCTCTGGACAGCAATCTGAACTCGGATGCAGTGGCCAGGTAAACAAGAAAAGCCCCGCAAACTTTTAAATTTCATTTCCTGTTTGCCCAGCGTGGAGCTTTGCTCAGCACAACAGATGCAGTCCCAAATCCAAAAAGAGCTCCAGTATGGACCGTACGGGAGATACTGGATCTGATCGCTGTATGGGGAGACAAATCTGTTCTATCAGAGATCCATTACAGAAGACGAAATGCCAAAGCGTTTGAAAAAAATCTCCAGGCTACACAGTGCTGCGTGACAAGCGTAACGGAAAGCCAAAGAATCAAATGGATGGTCATGGAGGGAGGGAGGGGGAACTGAGGACTCCAGCTATCCCACAGTCCACAGCAGTCTCCGAAAAGTATTTGCATTCTTGGCTGAGCTCCCAATGCCTGTAGGTTCAAACACATTGTCCAGCATGGTTCAGGGTATAGCTCGTCAATGGACCCCCCCCCACGTGAAAGAAAAGGGAAAAAAATCATTTCTTGTCTTTTTTTAATGTCACCCTATGTGTACTGAATGCTGCTGGTAGACACAATGCTGCGGCAGTAAAGAGCAGTATCCACTCCTCTTCCCTCCCTGGTGGCAGACGGTACAATATGCTTGATAGCTGCTGAATACCCCTGGCTGGCCTCAGGTGAGGCTGGAGGGGGGGGCGCCTGGGTAAAAATAGGAATGATTCCTGGTCATTCCCAGTAGATGGTACAGAACAGCTGGTAACCGTCTTCATCATAGCAACTGGGGGCTGAGCTTCAATCAGCCCCCTCCCTTTCATGTGTAAAGAAAAGATTCTGTACTGTCTGGACTATCATAGCAGTGGGATGCTGGGCTCCTCTCCCCCACACCGCTTAATGTCCTGCCTGGACTATCATAGCAGCTGGAGGCTGCCTCCCCCTCATTTTATCTCACTAACAAGTCACTGTTTCTTATTCCTGCATTCTTTATAACTTCATGACACAAATGGGGGGGACACTGCCATGGTAGCCCAGGAAGGTTGGGGAGGAGGGAAGCAATGAGTGGGGTTGTTGCAGGGGCAACCCCCATGAATGGCATGCAGCTCATCATTTCTGCGGGATCTGCCACGGAGCTGCTGTGCTCTCTGGTTCTCTGATACACTGGTTCTCTAGTACAGTTGCCCCATATTCTAGGCAGGACTGACTATTTTTAGATACCATAAAGGAGGGATTGACTTGGGGAGCCATTCCCATTTTTGCCTTTGTGCCCCCGGCCGACCTCAGCCAAGGGCACTCATGATAGCAGCAGACAGTACAGAACGACAGATAGCTGTCATCTCATTGCCAATTTACAATGGCAGCAGACGGTACAGAACAACTGATAACCATCTCTGCTATCATGCAAAAGCAAATGAATGCTGCTGTGTAGCGCTGGAGTATCGCCTCTGTCAGCGGCATCCAGTACACATACAGTGACAGTAAAAAAATGCTGAACGGGCTCCCTGGTTGCCGTGCTATGGCGTCTGCCAGGGCAATCCAGGGAAAAAGGGCACGAAATGATTGTCTGTCGTTGCTTTCCCAGAGGAAGGAATGACTGACGACATTTACCCAGAACCACCCACGACAATGATTTTTGCCCCATCAGGCACTGGGATCTCAACCCAGAATTCCAAGGGGCGGGGGAGACTGCGGGAACTATGGGATAGCTACGGAATGGCTACCCACTGTGCAACCCTCTGGAAATTGACGCTAGCCTCAGACCATGGATGCACACCACCGAATTAATGTGCTTAGTGTGGCCGCGTGCACTCGACTTTATACAATCTGTTTTACAAAACCAGTTCATGTAAAATCAGAATAATCCCATAGTGTAGACGTAGACTCATAGACTCATAGGTCAGAAGGGACCAATATGATCATCTAGTCTGACCTCCTGCACAAGACAGGCCACAGAACCCTACCCATCCACTTTTATAACAACCCCTAACCCAGGACTGAGTTATTGAAATCCTCAAAATTGGTTTGAAGACCTCAAGCTGCAGAGAATCCACCAGCAAGCGACCCATGCCCCACGCTGCAGGGGAAGGCGAAAAACCTCCAGGGCCCCTGCCAATCCGCCCTGGAGGAAAATTCCTTCCTGACCCCAAATATGGCAATCATCTAAACCCTGAGCATGTGGGCAAGACTCACCAGCCAGCACCCAAGAAGGAATTCTCTGCAGTAACTCAGTTCCCATCCCATCCAACATCTCCCCGCAGACCATTGAGCAGACTTATCTGGTGATAATCCAAGATCAATTGCCCAAATTAAACTATCCTATCATAACATCCCCTCCATATACTTATCAAGCTTAGTCTTAAAGCCAGATAAGTCTTTTGCCCCCACTACTTCCCTCGGAAGGCTGTTCCAGAACTTCACTCCCCTAATGGTTAGAAACCTTCGTCTAATTTCAAGTCTAAACTTCCTAATATCCAGTTTGTACCCATTCGTCCTCGTGCCTACATTAGTACTAAACTTAAATAATTCCTCTCCCTCCCTAACGTTAACCCCCCTGATATATTTATATAGAGCAAGCATATCCCCCCGCAGCCTTCTTTTGGCCAGGCTAAACAAGCCAAGCTCTTTGAGTCTCCTTTCATAAGGCAGGTTTTCCATTCCTCGGATCATCCTAGTAGCCCGTCTCTGGACCTGTTCCAGTTTGAATGCATCCTTCTTGAACATGGGACACCAGAACTGCACACAATATTCCAGATGGGGTCTCACCAGCGCCTTATATAATGATACTAACACCTCCTTATCCTTGCTGGAAATACCTAGCCTGATGCTTCCTAAAATCACATTTGCTTTTTTAACAGCCGTATCACATTGGCGGCTCATAGTCATCCTGCTATCAACCAATACCCCAAGGTCCTTCTCCTGCTCTGTCGCTTCCAACTGATGCGTCCCCAATGTATATCTAAAATTCTTATTATTAATCCCTAAGTGCATGACCTTGCACTTTTCACTATTGTATTTCATCCTATTACTATTACTCCAGTTTAAAAGGTGGTCCAGATCTTCCTGAATAGTATCCCTGTCCTTCTCCGTGTTAGCAATACCCCCCAGCTTTGTACGTACCCTCAGTCTCTCTTGTTGAAGCTGTTTCGCTGTGGATAAATAGTGAAAAAGTGACTGGAGGGGAGGGGAGGGGCAGCTGGTCCCAGAATCTACCATCTCCCAGGTGAGTGTCCTAACCACTGGACTACAGAGTCATTCACTCTTACTTTCTGACTGAACCAATCTTTACATCCAACTGTGAAGGCAACTCTCCTCGTCCAGATCGCTCCTACTGTTGTTTCCATGGTAACATTCCTCTTCCCCCACCAAAACCTCACGCAGAGAGCTCGTCACAGATCTGAGTATCTGTGTGGGGCCAGGTGGCAAAGAATATACAGGAATATATCATAATTCCTCACACTACACTCATGGATGAAAAATATAATACAGTCGGTCCCAGGTGCTATAGATTTTTCTCAGCCCCTCATACTCATGCTACAGATCAGTGTTTAATGGGTATGGCTGGCCAAAAACCACCAGAATTCCATTTTATAAAAACTTTTGAAGTTTCACCATTTGTTTTCATCTGATACAGAATGAAACCATGTTTTTGTGGAAAAAAAAGCAAGAGACAGAGAAGCTAGGTGATCAGGGCACTCACCTACAATGTGAGAGTAGATTCAAGTCCCTTATTTCTATGAGGCAAAGCAGGGATTTGAACCTAGGTCTCCCACCAGACTAGTGCCTATTTTGTAGTGGGTCTCTCTCCCTCTGACCAGAAATTCCATCCTGGACCCAGAAAACCTTCCCTGATAAAAGATTAGCTAAAACAGACAGGCTTCCATGAAAAGTTTCCATTTAAACAAATTGGTATTTTCTAACAACAACAAAAGAAAAAAAGATTTGTTGAAGAGTTTCCAACCACCTCTAGTCTTGAGGGCTTTTGAAGGCAGAGAAGGCCCTGCCATAAGTCTTAGTGAGTGCAAAGTCTCTTCCATAATTTATATCACGTTTTGCTTAGATGCAGCTCTTGATGAGAATCAGATTTACTGTGCTTTAGCTATGTGTACCCACTCTCAGAGCTTTTAGCAAAACAATGCTTTGCATATACCTAATGTTAGAAGCATTAAGGATGATATTGTGGCATTTACACCACAGCCCTCTGCATCGACCAGTACAGAGCCATACAATCCCAGGAAAAGCTCGCGGGAGGCTGTGCCTCAGGATGACACAATCTTTCCTGGCACTGCTCTTTGCGCATAGGTCTGTTCCAAGCATTAGAATGAAGCACATTGCTCCCTCTAGTGGAGCCAACATGTTCCATGAACAGGAGTGATGTGGAGATGGCTCTGGCAAAATGTCACCTCCTTCCTGCCCCTTTCCAGCCTCCTGCTTTTCTGGAAGCAGAAGAAAACAGACCCTGGATTCTGGAGAATCCAGAAAGCATAAGTACTACTATTGTGAGTAGCCCTAGTGCACCCCTCCACCCAGTGTGCCTATGAGATTGCCTGTTAATCTGGCCTTTGAAGAACAAAGCTTCGTTGCTTAGTATTTTCAAAGTAGTGCTTCACATTCCTCACCAAAATCCACCCCCAGGCTCCCCACAAATTCTTCATGTACTGAGAGTTTGCAGCTATGGATTTAGGCTATAGAGGCACAGAATGGGGGAGGGAAATGCTACCACCATGGCACGCTTCCTCAGCCCTGTAGGACACAGTTGAGTTACACAAGAAATCAATGTTCCATTTAAGTCAATGGGCCAAATTAATTTCAATGGGATTTTGCCTAAGGAGGAACTGTTGGATTGGGTCCTAGATTACGTGGAAGCAGCATAATTATTAAATTGAAATATGTGACAATGACTCACATTTCCATCAGAGCTGCTCGGAAGTATATGCTGCATTACCACAACTTCTTTTTAGAAAGAGACTATAAAGCCATTCATTTGATGTAATGCTTTACAAGAGCAAGATTTCCTATTAAAAGTAATGTGAACGAGTAGTTACAGCACAGCTGAGCCTGCTAGAATTAGAATATATTATCTTTCGTCAACATTATCAAACTTTATTTTTTTGTGTACAGTGACACAGAACAAAGAAAAACTGTTCAGTAGCTTTATCTTATAAGAGGTGAAATCACGGAATTTAACTATTATTAGCAAAAATTAAGTTAAACTACCATCCAAATAGGAGTTTATTAGCAGAAGCCAACATAAAAATACAAGAAGCTTGTAAACATTTGTTTTTAATGTGGTAAATTTATACACAGGAACTCATGTAAAAGCAAATTCTCCTTCAAAACATTTAGTGAAAATCCAATGCAAGTTTTAAAAAGTTATAGTGAAGAACAGGTTATTGTTTCACTTTATTGATCAATTTCCCCATAGTTTATAACAACAGCTTATTTTAACTTGATGCTCTTTGATAACAACCCCTCTTTACAACAACATTACTTGTTATAAAGCTTATTTGTTACTGTAGCGGGGTAGTCACCTCGCTCCTGCCCTGAAGAGGTTAAAGCAACCCTGGAGAGGGCTTGGGGGCGGAGGGCAGGCTGATTGGGGGAAACAGGCACAGCTGGGGCCACACCCCAGTCAGGCCACAGTTGGCCCTATAAGAGGGCTGAGGGCCAACAGCTGAAAAAAAATCTCTCTCTGGTTCTAGAGAGAGAAGGACCTGGCTACCTGACAAGGGTACCTAGAGTGGAGCAGTGCTGGGGAAGGACAGAGAGCTGGGGAACTCCAGCCTAGCTAAGCCCCAAGGGGCAGGCCGAGTTAAGGGCCCACAAGAGTACTGGGCTGCAGAGGGGCAGCCCAGATATAGGCAAAAGTAGCCGGTCCAACCCCCTTGCTGATGATGAGTGGCTTATATATTGCAGTCTGCCCCAGGGAGCGGAAGATAGAGGATGACTGGCAGTAGCTACTGAAGCAAGGTGGGGATTGGGAGTTCCCCTGGGAAGGGAGACCCAGAGTGAGAGACTACTATGGTGGGCAGAACCCCTGGGCAAAGGGCACCTGGGTCTGGAAAGGACACGGGGGCCAGCGGCAGGTAAGAAATCAGCCAGCAGAGGGAGCTCCAAAGCTGGAAAAGAGCTCATTCCCTGGACAACCAGCAGGAGACGCTGCAGCAGTAAGTCATCGCCCTGCCAGTTACATTAAGAAGACTTTTTAGGTATTCTGCCTTTTTAAGCATTATTTTTATTGATGCATTTCGTCAAACAATGTTATTTTAATGTACTGTTCCTATAGTTTAACAGAGCATTTGAAATCTACATAAATATCCCTAAAAGCAGCAAAGAATCCTGTGGCACCTTATAGACTAACAGACGTTTTGGAGCATTAGCTTTCGTGGGTGAATACCCACTTTGTCAGATGCATGTAGTGGAAATTTCCAGGGGCAGGTTTATAGATGCAGGCAAGCTAGAGATAATGAGGTGGTTCAATCAGGGAGGATGAGGCCCTGTTCTAGCAGCTGAGGTGTGAAAACCCAGGGAGGAGAAACTGGTTTTGTAATTGGCAAGCCATTCACAGTCTTTGTTTAATCCTGAGCTAATGGTGTCAAATTTGCAAATGAACTGAAATTCAGCAGTTTCTCCTTGAAGTCTGGTCCTGAAGTGTTTTTGCTGCTGGATGGCCACCTTAAGGTCTGCTATAGTGTGGCCAGGGAGGTTGAAGTGCTCTCCTACAGGTTTTTGTATATTGCCATTCCTAATATCTGATTTGTGTCCGTTTATCCTTTTCTGTAGCGACTGTCCAGTTTGGCCGATGTACATAGCAGAGGGGCATTGCTGGCATATATTACATTGGTGGACGTGCAGGTGAATGAACCGGTGATGGTGTGGCTGATCTGGTTAGGTCCTGTGATAGTGTCGCTGGTGTAGATATGTGGGCAGAGTTGGCATTGAGGTTTGTTGCATGGATTGGTTCCTGAGCTAGAGTTACTATGGTGCGGTGTGCAGTTACTGGTGAGAATATGTTTCAGGTTGGCAGGTTGCCTGTGGGTGAGGACGGGCCTGCCACCCAAGGCCTGTGAAAGTGTGGGATCATTGTCCAGGATGGGTTGTAGATCCCTGATGATGTGTTGGAGGGGTTTTAGCTGGGGACTGTATTTGATGGCCAGTGGAGTCCTGTTGGTTTCTTTCTTGGGTTTGTCTTGCAGTAGGAGGCTTCTGGGTACATGTCTGGGTCTGTTGATCTGTTTCCTTATTTCCTTGTGCGGGTATTGCAGTTTTGAGAATGCTTGGTGGAGATTTTGTAGGTGTTATTCTCTGTCTGAGGGGTTAGAGCAGATGCTCTAATGCATCATCAGGGATCTACAACCCATCCTGGTCAATGATCCCACACTTTCACAGGCCTTGGGTGGCAGGCCTGTCCTCACCCAAAGGCAACCTGCCAACCTGAAACATTCTCATCAGTAACTGCACACCGCACCACAGTAACTCTAGCTCAGGAACCCATGCAACAAACCTCAATGCTAACTCTGCCCACATATCTACACCAGCGACACCATCACAGACACCTAACCAGATCAGCCACACCATCACCGGTTCATTCACCTGCACATCCACCAATGTAATATACGCCATCATATGCCAGCAATGCCCCTCTGCTATGTACATCGGCCAAACTGGACAGTCGCTACGAAAAAGGATAAATGGACACAAATCAGACATTAGGAATGGCAATATACAAAAACCTGTAGGAGAACACTTCAACCTCCCTGGCCACACTATAGCAGACCTTAAGGTGGCCATCCTGCAGCAAACACACTTCAGGACCAGACTTCAAAGAGAAACTGCTGAGCTTCAGTTCATCTGCAAATTTGACACCATCAGCTCAGGATTAAACAAAGACTGTGAATGGCTTGCCAATTACAAAACCAGTTTCTCCTCCCTTGGTTTTCACACCTCAACTGCCAGAACAGGGCCTCATCCTCCCTGATTGAACCACCTCATTATCTCTAGCTTGCCTGCATCTATATACCTGCCTCTGGAAATTTCCACTACATGCATCTGAGGAAGTGGGTATTCACCCACGAAAGCTCATGCTCCAAAACGTCTGTTAGTCTATAAGGTGCCACAGGACTCTTTGCTGCTTTTACAGATCCAGACTAACACGGCTACCCCTCTGATACTAAATATCCCTTTTCTTCACTTTTATCTATTTTAATTGCTGTTTTAATAATGGCATTTTCCTGTGCCCCTATTTAACCTATGCCTAATAAAGTCACCAAATTATGGCAAAGAGACCACATTATAAAAATAAACCAACACTGTGCACCTGGTCATTAGAACAATCAGTACAACTTATATTGTGGCTATACCTTGAGAATGGGTAAATCTTTCTAACCAGGTATAGGAGAAGATTACTCAGCTTGTGCAGTAACTGAAATTCTTCAAGATGTGTGTCCCTGTGGGTGCTCCACTTCAGGTGTCGGTGTGTTCCAGCACTGTCGATCAGAGATTTTCAGTAGCAATGTCTTGTCGGGGTGTACATACACAGTAGCACTCTCTACTGTGGAGTGTTTAGCTTGTACCCTGAAGTAGAGGGGAGGAGTGTGGGTAGTGGAGCAGCCACAGGGGGACACATCTCAAAGAACCATAATTAGTGCACAGGGTGAGAAACCTTTTCTTCTTTGACTACTGTCCCTGTGGGTACTCCACTTTAAGTGAATATAGAGCAGTGTCCTCACGAGGATGGAAGGGACTTTGGATTTGAATTAATTGCTGAGGTTAGTACACTGAGGCCTAGTCTTGTGTTTGAGCTTAAACTGAGAGTAATTGCATAATGGGTCATGAATGTGTGTTCAGACGCCAAGTTGGACACCCTGCAGATGTCTAGAATGGGTACATTGTGCAGGAATGCTATGAAGGTAGATGAAGCTCTTGTGAAGAGGATTCTGATACCTGGAGGGGCTTCAGTGTTGTGTAGTGAATAGCACATATGGATACAGCTGGATATCCATTTAGATAATCGTTGCATAGATATGGCAGAGCCTTTTGAGGGTTCTATTGTTGACACAAAAAGTTGAGGGTAATAACTAGGCTATCTAACTTAATCTAATTTTATTTGAAGGTTTTTAGTGATACCGCTAACAGACTCCATCTCAAGCCAAGGACAATTGAGAAGGAACTGTAGGGGTTAGGGTGTGCACATGCTAGATGAGGCACCAATGGCGCTGCAAGACTGCTACTGCACATGCGCACCCCGACCAGACACTGCTATCAAAAATCTCCGATCAACGGTGCCAGGACACACCAACACCTGAAGTGGAGCACCCACAGGAACAGTACTCTAAGAACTCTTCATCCTAGAGGCCAGAAACTTTCATTTTACATGTGATAGACATATTAACTTTGCCCTCTATAAATGATATTGCAATCAAACATGAAGTGTACCATTTCTTTCATGTTCTTGAGTTCAGTGAAACCCCTTGCCTGCCCATCTACAAATATTTGTACTGTACAAGTGAAGAGATTGGGAGGGGAGGGGAAGGAGGAGAAAATTGCCTTTTTATAGGCTTTTAATTTACATGGCTAGAATGAAGGAATGGTAACCAGGATAATTTTGAGGTTGTACCAGTCACTTGTTTATAAATATTTTAGAATCAGTAATAAGGGATAAATTAGGAGAACATTTGAACACAGAACAATTTAATCAAGGACAGTCAGCATCGATTTACAAAGAGGAGCTCAAGAGTAATGAGTCTGATTAATTTCTTTAAAGATGAAACAATGAGAACTGGCAAGGAAGCAGTAGACATAATCCACATGGACTTCAATATAGCTTTTTGTATGGAAGCAGATTAAAGACTATTGTGTAAGGTTAATAAGTGACTTATTGAGAACATTTTTAATTACATAAAAAGTTAAATTAGCACACAATCAGAGAACATTGCTAGAGGGATAAAAACAGCATAGTCTACTTACCTTGCTCACTCTGTGTCAGTGATCTTAAGAGAAGGAATCTATAGGACAGTATAAAGATTTGCAAGAGGAACTAACAGAGGTTAATAATGAAATGGGATATAAAGGATCCTGCCAACTATTATAAAGCAGCTATTGTACCTCTAAAGCAGAATTTTAAAGAAACCAACTAAAAAAAGTTTACTTCTATAATAATTAAACATTATACTTAATTGGAATTGTCTCCGATAATCCATATATTGGGAATTGCGTAACTATTTAGTTTTTAACCAGTTTTGCAATTCTCTGCATCCTGGATTTTGGAGGATGGTCCTGCTTGGTGGTAATTTTATAATTATTTCTCAATTTTATGGTATGTAATCCTCTGTATTCAGATTGCCTGATAGTCATGGTTAGAGATTTAAATAATCACAAAATAGTTAATTTATCAGTATCCCGTAAATGAGCCAATCATAGTAGAGAGATTTGCATAGGTACTCAGAATTTTCTAGCAACTTGCGAACAAGGGGGACAGAGTAAAAAAAAAAAACATGAAAAAAAATCCATTCACTTGTTTACTTTCCACTTTTTCAAGTGAAAAAAAATTGAGTGGAGAGTATTCCCATCTAAACTTTTAATTTTTAAATCAATAATTTCATTTAGAATTTTTTTGCCAAAAGATCAAAATTTTCCAAAACCTTCTTTTTTTTTGTAAACACTTTTTAAAAAAAAAAAAATCTAGTAATTAAGCAGCATTTTCGGCAATCCGAGCCATTATACAGGCTGTGCAAAGTGGAGGCTGCTTACACTTTACCACAATCATGTTGCAATGAGCATCCCATAAGGTCTAAGCAGAATCTAAGCCTAAGGGAATAACTGAAAACAAGAAAGTTCAAAAGTGATTCTATTTTCTATCATGTTGGGTTTAAACAGTAGAAAAATTTCTCTGTGTGCTGTAAGGAACAAGAGTATCTCATGAGATGGAAATGTATCAGACAAGCATAAATATGCTAGTATGAAATGGAAATGCTACCTCTCATCAAAAATCATTACAGGCTACAATGCTGTGCATCTAGGACTGTAAGAGATTTGCCCAAACTCTGACACAGCAGCATTCCTGTGCCAACTCTTTCTCTCAACCAAAAAGCAAGCTATGGTCATTTTGAGCACAATGTAAAATAAAAACAATTGGATGTTGCATTCCTAGAGACTCAAGTGGGCAGAAAGCCCCCACGGCACTAAAACATTAGCTTGCTTTGTAATAGAATGAGCTAATAAAACATGAATTTTGTGAACTGCTATGGACATCCTTGTTTCACCATTAGAGATCCTTTAGTGTATGCACAGGGGCAGCATGAGAATTGTTTGCAAAGATTAAGGAGTACTTGAAGCTATTTATACATTATTCTCATAAGCTATAATGTTTAGGAATTTACACTTTTAAAAGTGTTCCAGAAAAATTGGTGAAAAACCTAACAGCGTCCAGATGCTGCTTGAAGTATTATATTTACCTCTTGAAAACATTCATGAAGGTTCCTTCCTTTTGTAAACTTTGGCAACATTTAATAGCAAGTTTGTCATGCCTGTCAAGCACTTTGATTACAGTGAATATGTAAATTTCAAAAGTAAATAGCACAGGAATACTCTACTGTTTAATATATTTTTATAGTGCTTAGTATCTTTCCCTTAACTTACCATATGAGGTCAAGTCCTCGCCCAGTGCACACTGAAACAGTTTAACAATTTATATCAACTAAGGATCTACTCCCACCCCATCCTAGTGCCAATATCTGCCTTCATTACCTTCATCAATCAGTCTATCAGCCCTCACAGAGAGCACACTGATCACAACACGCATCTGTCTTAATATCCTTGAATGTATTTATCTAGATTGTACATTCCTTTTTTCTAAGTCTAGGGTTTAAACAACACTTATGAAAGTACATCTCTGCTTCAGAAAGTGCTAAGAAATCAAAGCACTTGTTTGCAGTAATCTTGAAAATCTGGACATGACCACAGATGCCTTGGTCTTAGCTAGAAAATAAGGACATGTTGATCGCAATGGTGGAGGCAACAGTGCATAGAGGATGAGAACATTTTCTCTATCATGCACTCTAACCTGAAGGTGGTGGTGAGCCCATCTACATTACAGTTTCGACCACTAGGAAACTGGAAATAACTACAAAGTTGGGTAGTGCTATAATGTAAATTCCCATTGCATTTAGTCACGTGTTTTAGAATTAGGTGGAATGTTGTAGAAACTTTGTGTACAGCAGCATTTCCTAAAGTATTGGGCACAGCCCACGGGGAGGCCTGAAGGCTAGTTGGAGAGGGGCAGATGTATAAATTAAGACAGGTGAGCCTTTTACAGCACATGATGGAGCTGGAAAAAAAGACGGTTACTCACCTTTGTAACTGTTGTTCTTTGAGATGTGTTGCTCATATCCATTCCAATTAGGTGTGCGCGCGCCGTGTGCACGCTCGTCGGATTTTTACCCTAGCAACACTCAGTGGATCAGCTGGGTCGCCCCCTGGAGTGGCGCCGCTATAGCGCCAGATATATACCCCTGCCGACCCAACGGCCCTTCAGTTCCTTCTTGCCGGCTACTCCGACGGTGGGGAAGGAGGGCAGGTTTGGAATGGATATGAGCAATACATCTTGAAGAACAACAGTTACAAAGGTGAGTAACCATCTTTTCTTCTTCGAGTGCTTGCTCATATCGATTCCAATTAGGTGATTCCCAAGCCTTACCTAGGCGGTGGGGTCGGAGTGAGATGTTGCAGAATGCAAAACTGCTGAGCCAAAGGCTGTATCATCTCTGGACTGCTGAACCAATACGTAATGTGAGGCAAAGGTGTGAATTGATGACCAGGAAGCAACGCGACATATTTCCTGGATGGGGACATGAGCCAGGAAAGCGGCAGATGAGGCTTGCGCCCGAGTAGAATGGGCAGTGAGATGGCTAGCCGGAATGTGAGCCAATTCATAGCATGTTCGGATGCAGGATGTCACCCAAGATGAAATTCTTTGGGAAGAGACCGGCATTCCTTTCATCTGGTCTGCCACCGCTACAAAGAGCTGAGGCGAATGTCGGAAGGGTCTGGTCCTCTTGATATAAAAGGCGAGAGCCCTGCAGACATCCAAGGTATGCAGTTGTTGTTCCTGACGCGATGAGTGCGGCTTCGGGAAAAAGACTGGGAGAAAGATGTCTTGATTGACATGGAAGGCAGACACCACCTTAGGGAGGAAAGAGGGGTGTGGTTGCAGCTGTACCTTGTCCTTGTGGAATACCATATGCGGGGGATCTGCTGTCAAAGCCCGAAGCTCCAATACACGTCTTGCCGAGGTGATAGCGACAAGGAAGGCTGTCTTCCAGGAGAGGTACAGCAGCAAACAGGTGGCCAGAGGCTCAAAAAAGGGGCACCCATAAGCTTGACTAGCACCAGGTTTAGATCCCAGGTAGGGGTCAGACGTCTGACTTGAGGGTACAACCACTCCAATCCCTTGAGGAACCTGGAAACTATGGAGTGAGAAAAGATTGAACTGCCACTTTCCCCTGGGTGGAAGGTGGAAATAGCTGCCAAATGCACCTTTATAGAAGAGACTGCCAGGCCCTGCTCTTTCAGGGACCATAGGTAATCCAGGACAGTGGGGACAGATACCAGTCCGGGGACTAAGTTATACTGAGCGCACCAGTAGGAGAAACGCTTCCACTTGGCGAGATATGTTGTCCTCGTGGAAGGCTTCCTACTGCCCAAGAGCACCTGTTGAACCGAGGCAGAGCAACGCAACTCAGACTGGCTCAACCACACAGCAGCCATGCCGTGAGATGAAGGGATTGCAGGTCCGGATGGTGAAGCCTGCCGAAGTCCTGTGTTATGAGGTCCGGCCAGAGTGGCAGGGGGATCGGGTCTGCCACTGAGAGGTCGAACAACAGGGTCTACCAATGCCGCCTCGGCCATGCTGCAACAATGACAATCAGGTGGGCTCTGTCCCTGCGGAGCTTGAGTAGGACTCTGTGGACGAGCAGAAATGGTGGGAAGGCATAAAGTAGGTGCCTCTTCCACGGGATCAGGAATGCGTCTGAGAGGGAGCCCGGGGAGCATCCTTGGAAGGAGCAGAACACCTGGCATTTCCTGTATTCTCGAGAGGCAAAGAGGTCTATGTGGGGAAAATCCCAGCTCCGGAAAACAGAATGGATAACGTCTGGGCGTATCGACCACTCGTGAGACAGGGGAAGGACCTGCTGAGGTGATCTCCCAGAGTGTTCTGGACTCCTGGGAGAAAAGACGCTACCAAATCGATAGAGTGGGCTATGCAAAAGTCCAAGAGGTGAATGGCTTCTTGACAAAGGAGGGAGGAGCGTGCTCTGCCCTGCTTATTTATGTAAAACATGGCCGTTGTGTTTTCTGTGAACACTGATACACAACGGCCTTGTAGATGGTCCCGAAACACCTGGCATGCTAGACGGACTGCTCTCAGCTCCCTCACGTTGATGTGCAGGGCCAGCTCTTGGGGCAACCAGAGGCCTTGAGTGTGAAGGCTCCCGAAGTGGGCACCCCAACCCAGAGATGACGCGTCTGTGGTTAGGGCCACTGAGGGTTGCAGTGGGTGGAATGGCATCCCTACGCAAACCAGAGAGGAGTCTAACACCAAGTGAGGGAGTAGAGAACCTTCCTGGGGATAGTGAGCACCGAATCCAGACTGTCTCTGTGTGGACGGTATATTGAAGCCAGCCAGGTTTGGAAGGGACAGAGATGTAGCCTCACGTACTTGGTCACGAAAGTGCAGGAGGCCATGTGACTTATTAGGCCAAGGCAAGTGCGCACCAACGTTGTTGGAAAGGATTGAAGACTTCGAATTATTGAAGCCATCGTTGAAAATGCGACTGGGGGAGGCAGGCTCTGGCCAGATTGGAGTACAGAACAGCTCCGATGAAGTCTATTCTCTGTGTGGGTGTCAGAGTAGACTTTTCTGTGTTGATCATGAGGCCTAGGCTCCCAAAGAGGTCTCTGACGATGCACAGGTGCTGTGATACTTATGACTGGGAAGGCCCTCGAATGAGCCAATCATCAAGATACGGGTAGATGTGTACTCGACGACGCCGGAAGGAGGCGGCTACTACAGCCATGCATTTGGTGAAGACCCTTGGAGCTGTAGAAAGGCCGAAGGGAAGTACCGTGAACTGAAAGTGTTGGTGGTTGACCACAAAACGGAGGTACCGTCTGTGTGGTGGATAAATGGCGATGTGGAAATAAGCGTCCTTCATATCGAGGGCGGTATTCCAGTCTCCCGGATCCAGGGATGGGATGATGGTCCCCAGGGATACCATGCAGAACTTCAGCTTTATCAGGAATTTGTTGAGTTCTCACAGGTCTAGGATCGGTTGTAGACCTCCCTTTGCCTTGGGGATTAAGAAGCAGCGGGAATAGAACCCCTTACCCCTCAGGTCTTCTGGCACCTCCTCTATGGCTCCCAGTTTTAGGAGCGCCTGGACCTCTTGTAAGAGGACTTGCTCGTGAGAGGGGTCCCTGATGAGGGACGGGTAGGGAGGGTGGGTTGAAAAAAACTGGAGGTGGTATCCCGCTTCCACCGTGCAGAGGACCCAACGATCTGAGGTTAGCTGGGACCAGGCAGGGAGGAAATGGGAGAGGCGATTGAAAAAGGAGGGAGAAGGATCCGGTAGGATAACTGGTGGGCCGTCCTCGGGCGTCCCATCAAAAGTTTTGCTTGGGCCCCGTTGGTGGTTTAGGAGGCACTTGACTTTGGGTTTCTTGAGGACCAGACTGCCTCCGCTGATTCCCCCTGCCACGCCTTCTGGTAGCGTCCTGATGCGGCCTAGACTGGTTGTAGAGGCAGTGTGGCTGGGGCCGGAAGGACCTTCGTTGGGTCACTGGCGTGTGCATACCCAGCGAGCGCATTATGAGCCGGTTGTCTTGCAGACTTTGCAACCTGGGGTCGGTTTTGTCTGAGAAAAGGCCCTGGCCCTCGAAGGGTAAATCCTGAATGGTCTGTTGCAATTCAGGGGGAAGGCCTGAGGCCTGGAGATACGCCTCATCGTCACTCCGGATGCCAGAGTTCTGGCAGCCGCGTCCGCTGTGTCCAGAGAGGCCTGGAGGGAGGTTCTTGCCACCTTTTTACCCTCTTCAAGCAAGGCCATAAACTCTGGATGGCACTCCTGGGGAAGAAGCTCCGTAAACTTCCCTATGGACACCCATGTATTAAAGTTATACCGACTTAGGAGGGCTTGTTGGTTTGCCACCCTAAGTTGGAGGCCCCCAGCTGAGTATATTTTGCAGCCTAGGAGGTCCATGCGTCTAGCCTCCTTTGCCTTAGGAGCTGATGCTTGCTGGCCATGATGCTCCCGTTCGTTCACCGATTGGACAACCAGAGAGCAGGGTGGTGGGTGGGTGTAGAGATATTCGTACCCCTTTGAGGGGACCATATATTTCCTCTCTACTCCCCTAGCCGTAGGTGGAATTGAAGCTGGGGATTGCCAAATGGTGTCCGCATTGGCTTGTATAGTGCGGATTAATGGGAGAGCCACTCTAGTGGGTGCATCAGCCGATAAGATGTCCACTACTGGATCTTCTATTTCAGTGACCTCCTCCACCTGCAAGTTCATATTCTGGGCCACCTGCCTCAAGAGGTCTTGATGGGCTCTGAGATCGATTGGTGGAGGGCCTGAGGAGGATGTTCCTGCTTCTGCCTCATCAGGTGAGGAGAAGGAGGAGAGGCCCAGGATCAACAGGTCCTGAGATGGGTCGTGCACTTGAGGGGCGTCATCTGCATCAGGTGGAACCTCAGTGACTGCAGAGGGAATTGGAGCCTCGTCCGTGCCCATAGGGGGAGGGCAGCTCACTGTCACCTCTGGTACCCAGTGTTCTGATGGGGCCGAGCGTTAAGCCACTGATGGGGCACCTTGGGCCTGGTGGTATGCCCATGGTGTCCAGAAGGACCAGTGATGAGGCCCTTGTTCGTGGCTTTGTCCCTGCGGATATTGGCTGGAGACGTCAGATTCCCCCTCCTGATGGTAGGATGCACTGCCAGCCTGAGACGATACTGATGTGTGTCTCGAAGGCCACCGTGGTGCCGAGAGACCCTGGGAGGGTGCCACTGTTCTTGATGCTCGATCCCGGGGCGGTATCGGGGACCGGTACCGGGAGCTATGGCGGTACCGCAAGCGAGACCGGGACCTTCTACTGTACCGCTGCCAGGAGGTTGACCGGGATCTCAAGTCCCTTCGCCTGGAGCGACTGCAGGATACACGGTACCGAGATTGGTGCCAAGAGCCAGATCGGTACCGGGAGTATCTGTCCGGTGAACGAGATGTTGAACGTCGCCACGAGTGCGACTGGTACCGCGATGGAGAGCGGTGCCGGGACTGCGAGCGGCACCAGGAGTGGGAACGACATGATCGAGAGCGTCTGCGAGACCGTGATCTAGAATGACGTCTCTCTAGTGGACCGACGGAAGGAGGTCTTATGAGTGCCGGCTTGCCGATGGATTGAACAACCCGCACTGGCGGTGCCAGGAGTTGAGGACATATTGGCTCCATCATAGCAATGAGCTCCCTTGCCATAGAGAAGGTCTCCAGCGTAGAAGGGAGAACAAGCTCAACCACAGCCGGAGCCGGGGAGCTGTCTGGCACCGGACTCAACAGCCCTTGTGGGACCAGAATCGATGGTGCCGCGCCAGGTGGAGCTGCAATCTGCGGTGCCGGCTTTGACGGTGCCGCAGCGGATAACGGTGCTTGACGAACCGTCTTAGACGAGTGCTCCTTCTGCGAGACTGGAGTCGGAGCACTAGGTCGTTTCCCAGTTGGGGAAAGGGAGTGGTGCCAAGGCTCCTTCTCAGTACTGGAGTGATCCAGTGCCAAAGGGGCACTCCTTACCGAGGCAGGCTGTTGGGCGCACGGTACTGATGTTGCAGGACTAAGTGCCGACTCCCTGAGGAGCTGCTTCAAACAGAAGTCCCACTCCTTCTTCGTCTTTGGTTTAAATGACTTGCAAATGCAGCACTTGTTAACAAGGTGGGATTCCCCTAGGCACTTGAGGCAGGAGTCATGGGGATCCCCTATTGGCATCAGCTTCTGTCACGCTGAGCATGGTTTGAATCCCAGTGCCTTGGGCATGGGCCTGCACTGGGGTGGAGGAAAGGGGCTAATCCCCGATCCCCCCTTCAACTATATACACTATGAATAGAAGTACTAACACTAACTATAACTAGAAGAACTCGAACTATAAACACAGTAAAGAGCAAAGAACTACGAGTAGCTAGGGATGTGGAGATCAGCAAAGCTGCGCTCCACAGTTCCAATGACCGTCATGGGCGGTAAGAAGGAACTGAAGGGCCGTTGGGTCGGCAGGGGTATATATCCGGTGCTACAGCGGCGCCACTCCAGGGGGCGACCCAGCTGACCCACCGAGTGTTGCTAGGGTAAAAATCGTCCGATGAGCGTGCACGCAGCGTGCGCATACCTAATTGGAATCGATATGAGCAAGCACTCCAAGAAGTGTAGTTGTTTCATTTTCCTAAACAGGGCTCAAGTTTCAAAAATTTGCACAAACTGCTGTACAGTAAGCATTAAAGTATATGAACAATAAAATACAGCATTGTTTTGAGTTGTTAGAGAGCTATGTACAATGCTGTAACTTGAAAGATTGATCCCATTTATGCTATCAGATTTGAAAAGCGGTGGATTCTCCATCTCTTCTTGTCTTCACATCAAGACTGGATGCATTTCTTTAGTCAAACACATTATTTCTCTCAATACTGGGGTAGTCATTTGAAATTCTATTGCCTGAGTTATACTGCAGGTCAAACTAGATGATCCAAAGCTCTCCTGTAGCACTCAAGAAAATAAGTGATTTCTTGGTAGCTTAAAACAATATGCCTTTGATAGAAAACATGTCACTGGAAGTGTTGTTCACAATGCATTATTCACTTTACAGGGATGAAGGGAGTTTTCTCCTATATAATGCTCCAGTTGCTGGTGATGTAGAAATGAGAGAACTCACTTTTCTGTAAATGTATATTTGATCAGTACAGCTGTGGGCAAAAATAAATGACATGATTTCATTTTCCTGGAAATAACTGTGCTGGACTGGAGCTATTCATCTTCCAGTATATACTCTTTTACACGGAAAATAGACTTTTACACAATAAATGAATAAAAGCGCCTTTTTGGATGACACATACTATTTGAATTCCATAGTCTGGTTTGAGGAGAAAGGTTTAGCATTTTTTCTATATAAAGCTACCCCTTCCAGTGTTAAAAGGATCATTTAACTTGAAGTCCTTGTTTTTATGTACTGGCAAATGCCTCCCTCTGCAGGAAATTAGAAGTCAATTGCAGCTACACCCTGTTGCAGCATAGAAAATAAATGCCCAAGAAACAAGATAATATAATTAGTAAAGGAGAATCCACTTAATTAGTTCTTTATTAATGGCATAACATATCTAGGCTCCAGTTCTGATTTGGTCAGTGATTCAACCTGTGATGTCAGGCAAGTCAATGCTTTCTGTGCCTCAATTTCCCCATCTGTAAAATAGTGATATTACCCATCTTTGTAAAGCACTTTCAAGCCTTTAGATGTTATATTGGGGGTTAAATGCAATGTAGTACCTGCAATTATTATTCTATCCTACAGGCTTCATACAAAATGTCTGATACCTCACCCTGCCTCATTAGATGAGTAGTCATGAAATCCCATAACCATCCCACAGCCTGCCCCAAGAAACCCTCCCTGATGGCCTATTGGTAAGTGGTATGGAGGCCCCACACATCCTCTACACTCGTGATCACTCTGCACAGACAACAGGCTTTAATGTCCCAGAGGGCTTTGCATGGCCTACCCCACATAGGAAAATTTGCTCAAAAGCATTACTGGAATATTTCACACTTTTGTACATACTGCAAGTGTTATGTTTAACCCTAGTGTGATGGAATGCTAATCCCAAGGGAAGAGTTTTAAGAGGTTATTAATAAATATACTATCAATATCAAATGAATTGTGTTTTCCTGTATATGTACAAACTCAGCATATTTTCACATATGCACAACTGACTCGTTAAAGAGTGATTCAATATTAAAGAAATCATCATGAAAATTATTCAAAAATTAATCTGAGTGAAGACAAAGGATTTCTGATACCTCAAATTCGAATTCAAAATTGTAGATTATACCAGGCAATTTGTGCCTCACTCTCAGGTTAAAATTCCCTGTTCTAAGGAATCAATTTGATTGAACATTGTACAATATAATAAAAGCTGAAGTAGTTTTTCTTATATCAAAAACAAAAGTCTGCTAGACTGATGTTTTGAATTCCTCTCCTATACCAGCCATCCATGTTATTCCTGAACTGACAGATAAACAATATTAGCATTTATTTATATTTGCTTCATGTTTAAGCTTCACTGACCAAAGGAACAAGAGTCCCAAGGTTGGTCCACATCAAATTTTCTTATGTAACAGTGAAACATGCCAAGCTAGTTTATGAACCTCCACTCCATTCACACACCATCTCTAAAATAAAGTTATTTTACCCTCAAAGCATGTGCTTAAAGATAAGTTCATATATGTAAGTGCTTCCACTGGGGGGAGAATGAGGCCCTAAAACTCTATCCACTTGTCTCTAAAATTACTGTAAACAATGCTGAACATTCAACAATATATACAAACCCCACAAATATCTTTTAAAGAACAGCATACATTTAATGTCAAAATGTTTGAATTCAAGTACAGAAATTAACACATGATTTCAACATTTAAAAAAAAACAGCACAACTCCTTTTAAAACAGAACTACTATACAGGTACTACCAAAACACAGACGAAGCTTAACAATTTTAACTCTGAATAAATGAACAGCACAAAAAGTAAGATAATTTGCTCTATTACTAAAACTATTCAAAGGACCACAATAGTAAATTATTTCTTTAAAGTTAAAAAAAAAGTTTCTTAAAATCTTCCTTTTGCATCATTTTCCGACCACATAATAGTTGCCTTCTCACTAAATAACTACTATTCTTCAATATAAGAGTGATCCTTGGTAACAAGATTATAACCAATATTTGCACAGATTAAACTGAAGAGATACTATTCAGTAAAGTAATTATTAGAAAAATTCTTAACATAAACCACTGGGTTCTATTGCCCACACTTTGACCAGGAACCATAAACAGATAAAAGAGCATCAATCAACAGTACACAGGCCGAGAAAAGAAACTTTTTTGAACTTTATCTTTTGACAAATGCTTAGTAAAATGCTTATATTTACTGAAACGTGAAAAGTTTCCTATATGGAAATAAAATATATTTTACTCATGAAAATGAATAGTGTAGACCCAATTAAAAACTAAAATTGAAAACTTTCATATTAATGCTGTACAACTTTTTCTTCAAAAGACCAAGGCCTCATTAGAGATATATACTCGCTGTCCAACATGGCTGCCATTAGCAAGCAGAATTGTTGGTAATAAGGGGTAGCTTGGATAAAAATAAGGCCTTGGTGTGTATGGAAGCATGCTGGGTGTCCCAGAAGAGAGAGTGACATTAACTGGGGCAATGCTATTTACTGGGCTGCGATGAAAATTGTAGTCTGTAAATAAACACATGAATAGTTATTTTGCATGTAAGTCTATAGATACAAATTTAATTCAAAGAGACAAAATAGACTACTACACAAAAAATAGTTTTCTAACATGTTTCAATCCTCAATATTTTGATGATAGCAATAGAGACTATGCTGATCTGTCACACTGCAAATCCTGTTTTACCAGTATGTGACACAAATACCCGCACTTCACTGATATATTTCTATACCAGTCACAGATTTGACTGGAAAGGTATCTTTCCGCTAACAAATTTGTTTTGCATCGTTCTACCTTTGCAGAAACAAATCTCTGATTTATCTTGCTACCACAAGATATTAATTTTCTTCCAAATTAGATCTGGTACTGAAATGCAGGGATTTCATATCTGAAAGAAGAGGTGTAACCAGTTTAATTTTGCCTTTTTCTAAGATTTATTATTATTTACAATACAAACTGATAGAATCTTCTCAAACTACAGACATGTGGATGGTGAAGTATTCTAACTAGATTACTTTGCCAATATTTGATTTACATATTACTGCAAACCTTTTATAAAAGTCTAGTTTTACTTATCATTTAAAGTATTACTGGTAAATACAATTTTAAATAAATCATTCCTTTAAAACAAAAACTATATTAATCAAACATTAGCTAAAAGACAAATAAAATGTAATAAATTTCACTAATCTTTAAATTAAGCCATTTAAAATACAGAAATGCTATTTGTGTAACTGTTTCCCAAAAAACACATTTTATTTCCCAGTAATTCTCATACACAATATAGTGTTATCCTTTTCTCCAAAATAATAAATTCTGAACTTTTCAAACATGTAACTACACTCTTCATGGTAGTTCAAGCCAAACAAGGTGCACAGTTGACTCTAGACATAAGGAGACCTTCTGATTTCCAAAAAAGCTCTGGACACTATCTCCAGAAGGAATTGCAAATAAAGCCAGTTTAAGGTGAAGGTTAAGGTCTGCACCGCAGTATCCTCATAATTCTGTAAATGCTGTACCTCAATTTTTTGGCAAGCATTAACTTAATGAAGTCAATGAGAATAAATGTTTAGCCAACAGGAATGAGACCAAACAGCAGTAGTGCAAGCTCAAGCATCATCAGAAAGGACCTAGTTAAGAAAAAAAAAAGAGAAATTAAAAAATGGAAACTATTTAGAATGTTTAGTTTTATTTTCAGTGTTGAGACTAAAAGAATTTTTTTTCAAAATTTAATTTCAATAAACATTCACGGTGGAAATTAGCAAAAACGTATACATCAGTATGTGATGAGTTTGCAAGCAAAGGCTCTGATCCTTCACTGACAACTGTGCAGGCAGACCCATGCACCAGAGTTCCAGTGCAAGATGAGAGTCAAAAATTAAGATACTTTTCATTAAGTACTTTTTAAAAAAGCATCTTTATGACTTCCAATTACCAGTTATTACTATGTTATCCAGAAATATTTATTTACACTGTTCTGGCTCTGAAATGGGGTCATGTAAATTAACATCAGGCCCATAACATCTTCTGATAAGTACAGAATATAATTTGTTTATACTGTATAGAAAAGTGCTTTATATTATATTATTCCAGTTATTCATATTTCATGTGATATATATCAATTTTGTATTATCAGCCTTTTCATTTTACTTGTGTTATTTTCAGGATGTGTTTAATAAAAATATTTTGGGGTGCCATATTCTGCCACACTGAGTGAGTATTCATGAACTATCCTACTGATTTCAGTGGGACTACTTAGAGTAAGGTTGTAACTCTGGTGACATAACCTGGCCATTTAGCAGCAGAGTAAAATGAGCCAGCTTCATTTCTACTAAAACTCCACTGAAGTGAATCAAGTTGTGCCAGGGATGAATTTGACCCAACGTCGCCAAGTTTATATTTCTTACCTGTTATTTATTTTCTCTAAATTCTCCTACACAGATCCAGACTGATGAGGTTATGTGTTCCCTGTCTGTAAGCAGTGGAGACAGAGAATAACTGAATCTTCAAGACAACATTGTGATCCCTACTTGAAGTATATGGAACCCTAGGAGACTCAGTTACAAAAAATTCCCAATAGTATAATTACTCAGGAATTAATAAAAACTTTGTATTTTCAAAATGCCTTAAAAGCATTTGACTATTAAACCCTGCAACAACTCAGTTGAGTAGGTACAAGTATCCTCCTTTAAACAGATGGGGAAACTGAGGCAAATAAGTTAATGACATGGTTCTCAGAAGTGCTGAGCACCCACAACTCAAACTGAAATAATTATTAATAATCCATTCAGTCTTCTAGAGAAGACCTTGATTTCTAATGTAAGAGGCAGCATTAGACTTTTTAAAAAAATGATGCTTTCTTTACAAAGAAACAATAAAAGGTATTAGCCCAATTTCTTTTCTTTCACATCACCATTAAACTTTAGCACTCTGTGCCCAAAAAGGAAGGCAGAGATTGTCTTAGTACAATGAAAGCCTTATAGCACAAGAAAGTATTTTGCATCTGTATGTATAAGCCTTGATTTTCAAGTGAGAAGGTCCAAGTTTGAGCATAAAATCATCTGTGGTTACAAAATGCACTCAAAATTGGAGGCCAGGTTAAAGTCCTTCTAAAAATCAGACCCATAAACTTCACCTGTGCAGTACTTAACATTTTCAAAATCTGACTGCAGACTAGGTAAAGCAATTGCACAGATGAGCAATGGGGTTCTTTGCAGGTAGCAGTACTAGAGGGAGAGCAATCTCTGTGCAAAGGGGTGGGGAGTAGCCTTGGCTTCAATCCCCCAACACACTAACCAGTGCAACTGAGTTAGTGCACTGGGGAAAGTAATCTGTACCAAATATAAACTGGCACAGATTAATTCCCTCCTGGATTTCTGGGGCACAACTATAATCTGCGCTTTGCTCAGAACTGTGACAAAGAACTGTAGCCCTCACCTACTAAATATTCACAAGCTTCTAAATTACAGACCACTAGTACTCACTGTAAAGAGCACCTTGTAACAATATAAATCCTTACAAATAAACTAAGTCTTCTCTTTACAAGAGACTTTTTGAAAAAAAAAAAAAAAGACAAGAGAATCAATTTCTGGTATACAGTGTATGATTAAATTACCTTCAGGAAAAAAAAGAATAATGAGTTTGAGAGCAACTCATTTAAGTCTGTAATTTTAACAACAATCAAAATGATTAAAATCTTTTTGTAAAAATTCTAACAACACTAATGTTTCAAGGAAGAATGAGAAAGTAAAGCACTGGATAATGTGAGTAGCTTAAAAAGTCTGGTGATATCTGGATTTCGGACTATGGAAAAGGTTCCCTACTTCGCTCTAATTGCTCCAACAAATACATCTTGAATTTTGATAAAGCAGACTGAGACCAGAGCATATTGAAAAAAAGTATAAATCAATTATATGGTAAAATGAAAGTCTTGGTGTTTAAATCATGGCACCATGAAAGAAAAGGTTTCTTTATTCAAAAATATGTAGAAAGATGGATCCTACTGGTATCTTCAAGGAAACGATAGGATTAAGTATTTATGTTGAAATCATTGCTTTAAAAGCCAGACCAAGAGAAAAAGTTTCTTGGGTGAATTATCTATTTTGTCTTTAATTTATAAAGACTATGTTGAACACAATAACTGAATTCATAGCCTCTCTGTGCTTCAGTTCCCCATGCTTCTGAATTTATACAGCTAGCCATACAACATGAGAAAATGATGAATTGGAATTAAAAACAAGAAAGCTGTCATTTAGAAATTGTAACGAAGATAAACTTTCTTATATACTCATTACAATGAGCAAGAAGAGAAAAAATAAAAAGCACTGAAGAAATCACTAAAAGATTTACTGCAGGTAAATTCTAGGATCACTGTAACCTATCCATAACAATTAAAATCTGTGCAGTCAGCAGTGTTTATGTTTCTGAATATTCCTCTGAATTAGGATGAAAAGACACAGGCGCAGATAGTCTGTTCCCACATTAAAAACCATAGGCAGCAACTATGAGTCTAGGAGCATTCACAAGGATTTTCACGCTGAGGTGACCCTGCATTGTCATGTTAGAGGAAGGAACAAGGTATACCTTCCCCATGGAGCAGCCATCCGCAAACCTGCTAGATCCCCTAGGATTCACAGGAGGACACAAATCCTCATAGCAGCTCCAACCCTCTGCACCTCCCCCCATGAAGTGAAGCTCCGTTACAACCACAATGCCAGAGAGTCCACCTCTAGCTATGGAGGCTCCCGAGGACCACCAAGGCTCTGCAAGAGAGTTTATGCAATCTGTGATAAATGGTGTGAGTGTTGGGTGATAGTGACATGCTTCCCCTGCTCCCTGCAAGAATCTCTGATCACAAACATATTACTCTGCAGGAGAGTGGGAGGGCAGTTTGGGGCACTGCTACAGAAAGAGACTGAGCCCCTCCTTCTGCACACAGGGAGATCCACACATGGATCTCAAGATGAATGATGTGGTCCAAGAGAAATGGAAATCTCACTTCTAAAATAATGCGTCTATTCTCGATACCCATCAGTATGTCAAAATTACTACACTGACTTCCACTTTTCTGTGACGGCTATCAGGTTCATTTGTTGAGTGCCTGACTGATCTTTAAAAAAAAATAAATCTGATGATCCAAACATCAACTGCTAGTAAGCCAGTGAACATGGGAGTTCAAAAACCATGCTACAAAGGACCTAGGAGGGAGGGCTCTGATAAAAGTTTAAGGAAGACAACATGTAAGATGGAAAATATTTTTCTTGAACTGTGTAAACAAATGCTAGAACTACAAGACTGCTGTCTTCTCTGGCAAACACAGCAAATAACTAAATATATCAGATTTCCAATACAGTCTAAGGCAAGTTTCCAGAAGTTTGTTTCTTTCTGTCTCCACTACTTTCATAGAAGGAATATCATCCCCTCAGTACAGACCTATGAAAGAGAAATATATTTTAAGAATTCTACATATAACATAAAATGGACAATTATTTACAAAAAATTATATCTGCAGTAAATGTTTTCATATCTACCATAAAAAAAGAGAGAGATCAATAAGGGCTAGAATTCAATATCCTTACTCATGTTGAGCAGTACCTCAACTCTATGAATAGTCACCCTGAGTTATCTGTGAAGCCAGGTACTAAATATGAATAATGATATCAAAATTTGGCCCTTAGGTATTATCACTAAAATTGCTTTACAAACTCATGACAAGATTCTGACAACAGAGAATATCCATCAAAGAGTTACAAACAATTTTCAGTACAATCACACAGGTAGGGAGACTAGTTAACTATATTACCCACTTCTGACGTTAAAAAAGATGAAAGCAGTCACCTTCATTAAGAAATTAGTCTGTACAATACTACCAAAATTTCTAGGACAATATTTGGCTTTGGCTTCATGCCTTGCAATACACTTGAAGTCCAGGAACACTGTTTTAACCAAGCAGTGTGTTACTGTTTACACAGAAACATTAAATTAAAGTAGTGGAAATTCATAAATTTGAACCATGAATGGTTCAAAACTTCTGTCTAATTATACTTCAAATTCAGTAGATAACTAGGTTTTCTGAAAATCTAGTCTAGTAATGAAATTCAAGGAAGTCTTAGACACACAGTATAATGGAAAAAGTGACGACTCTTGGGTCCTTACAAATATTGAAAAATGGCAAATTGACCTCCCTTATATTATCCAGGTATCTCACAGGAATATCAGTGATATGGGATTATTTATTTTGTGATACCAAAAAGCCAAATAAAAGACTATTATTAATGCATGAAATACTCAATGACTGCCATAAGATCTTTTACCTATGAGAATATCAAAATCTTAAATAAAAAAAGTTATTACATAGAAAAACAGTCCACCAATTTAGAGACTGAGAAATCCTGGGTTATTAACATGCACTTGGATATGCTTTCTGTTGGGGGTGTAGATGGCTCTGAGCCAGGCCTAAAGACACTGGAAGTGTAGTTTTGATAAGGGTGTCACAAATATACAGGGTGCCATATGACTCAGAAGTTGCAGGCAAGCCTCTGCTGTTTGCAGGCTCTGCTGTATTGTAGAAACAAGGCTGATACAACTGCCAGGGTTACTATTCTGAACCACTCAGAGTGGACAAAGATGTTTACTCTATTGAGGTCCAGATATAAATAATCAGAGATCGTAAAATCACCTGGATGTCTTTAGGAGAGTAAAGAGTATCTTCTGTGACATCACTAAACTTGAGGCTCTCAAAAGGGAAGATCAATAGTGTTTTGCATCTTCTGAGATAGACCACAGGACTGCAACCAAGAAGCATGATACATTACTACTGCTGTAGCCATGGAGAGTGCAGCTGTGTTGGCAGCATTTAGTGAAGCCTGGAGAGAAGCCTTGGTGATTGTCTGGCCTTCTGTTATGAGGGCTTAAAATCATCCTCTGATCCTGTAGCAGGTATTCAATGAAAGATGAGAATTTGGAATAGTTTGTAAAGTTACATTTTGTCATCGGAGCTTGGAAACTGGCTACTCTGAACTGTAGCAAGGCAGAGGAGTAGCTGTTCCATCCCAGGAGATCCAGTCTTTTTAGCTCTTTATTAGATTATGTAGAGTGGAACTGAAGTTTTCTGTTCCATTCACAGACTGCCTCAACCAGGGAGTTGGGTGCAGTATGGGAATATAAATATTCCGCGCCTTTGGGTGGGATGTAGTATTTCTTAACAACCCATTTATATGTATGTGAGATAGTGGCTGGTGCTTGCGACATAGACCATGCAGGGATCAAGAGAGCATCATTGATGGGCAAGGCAATTTTGCAAAGGAGATGTAGGAACCCCAATACTTGTTAGATATTCTTCACACATCTCCTCCAACAGAACATGTAGGGTCTCCGCTATATATTTCATAAGATCTTGAAAGACCTTCGACATAAAAAGTGATGAGGGAGACACGATAGCCTCCTTCAGTGGAGGAAGAGGAGGATTTCTTCACCCACAGGTGGCTCTTGCTCCTCTGTAAGAGCTTGCCACATAGAAGGGCTCAAGAGTAACAGATGCTGCTCCTGATGGGTCCTCTTATGAAATAGAAGCTGTAGAACTGTCCATCAAAGGGGCCAATAGATTCCAATAAGAGCACTGTGGTGGAGTATAAGAAAAGAGGTCAGGATCCCATGGATGTCCTTGCCAGGGTTGCCTTGTTAGAAGTTTCATAATCAAGGCATACCTCAAATGAGGGAGGTGGAAAGGGGGAACCTTATATAGATCCCTTAGAATCAGAAGAAGTGTCATCACCCATGTCAATGGGAGGGGCAAATGGTGTCAGTACTGGTGATCAAGTTGGTATGGGAGCCCGAAAGGGATCCTGTAATTGCATGGGAACCGTAGATCGACAGTGTGAAGATACTGGAGCACACTGAATTGGTACCAGCCTGAAATGTGTCTCTGTGAACTCTAAGAATTTGTGAAGGATTGGAGACTGTGATGGTACCTGAGGATAAAACACTACTGAAGATGGTAGCAGAGTTTAGGTAGGCTTTGGGAGGACAGGCCATACCAGGTAGCGTTTTTCAGTACCTTTCAGAAGTGGTGATTCTGTCTCCTTCAGATCCGAAGGTCCTCAGAGGTTAGAAAATTGATAGTACCAGGGACACCAGGTGGGAAACATCAGAAGTCAGAATATCTGGTGGTACCAGAGATGGTACTGCAGTACAATCGGTGTGTCCTTCAAATCTAGGTACTGAAGGCACTACTGATGTCTATTTTGACTTGGCTCTGGAATCCTTGTGACATGGAGGCACACACTCTGGTCCCAATGCAGGTATTATTTTAGGTACTTTAAAAAACAGTTTCTTGGTACACAGCATAGTCTTCTTCGCTGGTGCCATGGTTGCAGTACCAGAGAGGATGGGTGTGTCAGTGGTACCCGTGATGGGACACAAAGTATCCAGAGACACAGATCAAGACAGTGACTTTCCTTTTCTCCCTTCTCCAGATCTGGAGAAGGTAGTCTTTCCTTCTTTTATAGTTTACATATTTCTGAAGGCCCAAGGGTCTTTGTTTACCATCACAGTATAGACCGAGGTAGGCAACCTATGGCACACGTGCCAAAGGTGGCACACAAGCTGATTTTCAGTGGCACTCACACTGCCTGGGTCCTCGCCACTGGCAATAAACCTTATTTACTTTATATACAACAATAGTTTAGTAATATATTATAGATTTATAGAAAGACCTTCTAAAAATGTTAAAATGTATAACTGGCACATGAAACCTTAAATTAGAGTGACTAAATGAAGACTTGGCACACTACTTCTGAAAGGTTGTCGATTCCTGGTATAGACAGTAACTGGAGCTCTCTGTGGATCCACTGTACAGCAGGATGCCTTGCATCTCACAGGTCTCAGCAAATGCTCCCTTAAAAAGAGTTTGAGCCTGTCCTCCCTCCATTTCTTAGATCTACTCTTAAAGCCTGATCAGATCTTACATTTGGGAGGGGACATGAGAGTCCTCAAAGCAGCAGAGACAGTTTAAATATCCATTGCTATGGGGGAAAGACCTAGCAGGTTTTGAAGCTCAGGGTCTTGGGAATAACCCACACTCAAGACTGTGGATTAAGGCCTGAAAAACAGTGGCCCACAGTGGGCAAAAAACAGAAGGGAAGCGGAAACCCCTCACCTTTGAAAAAGCACAAACTGTGCGAAAAGAAAAGAAAGAAAATTTAAGCAAGTATTGCAGTGAGCTGAGGCTAACGGATACTCCACTACTCCATCACAAGCTGCAGTTGTCTGAGAAGAAACTGGAGTGGCAGTGGGTCGGCTCCTCCCTGTATACTCATATACTGGATCACAAGGGCATCTAGTGCTCAGGCAAGGACCCTGCTGACAAAAATCTCTGATCACGGGAGCACAGACGTGCACAGATTCTGACATGGAGCACCTATACTTGAAGAAAAAGATGGTGCATATACATAATGCCTGCTGGAGCAGGTCATTAAGTATTAAAATATCAATTTTAGATGTATTTTCCTTTACTCCTTTCTTGTAACATTAAGGTTCAACATATTACCAAACTCATTTCATAGTCAAAAAGTAAGAGAAATTTGAGGCAACTGTTTTTGGGAACAAGAATCACAATTTCTATTAGAATGGCTGTAATGTTACTTTTAAAAAAAAAAATCAAACCTGCACAGTTTAATTGGCTGTTTTCTACCAGGCTTTAACTTTATAAATAATTCAATGATTTTTGATTATTTTTTCAGTATTTTTTTAAACTGTATACACCATTAGATTTTTAAATTCTGAATTGCACTTCTGGGTTTTTGTGCAAAAGTCTTCCCAAGTGGACTCCAAAAGATCTAAATAATAATACTCCTGATTATGGGAGAAATTGAGATTTCTACACTGATACTAATGGAAATTAGAGATACTGGACAAAATCTTCCCGTGTGTCCAAAAGTGTATACATTAAGTCAGGGGTATGTGCGCAAGTGGTTAAAGCTCATTTTTACAGTTCCCTAAACTGGTGATTCTCTTGGCAGACCAGTTCCCTTGTGCTGTACCAGCAAAAGCAGTATGAAAACTAAAGAGGTTTGGAGTAGCATAGGAGCATCCCAAACATGCTTCTTGTCTGTTATGCCAGCAGCAGGGAAAGTGTGTGGCATAAGAGTACATTGTCAACTCAATACAAGCACAGGATCACCCTTACACTGAAGTGTTCTTCCCCAGTTTTATGGCAGATGATGCCAACGGTGCAGTGCATAAGGGCCTTACCATACTAGAGGCTCTGACCTTTTAAATTCATGTTACAAGTTGACTGCCACATTCAGCTGCTCTCAAAATGCCTCTATTTGTAGTCATGACACTACAGTAATGTCTATTAAATGTGATATTAAAACTATATAACCAGTGTCAAGAGCAAGATAAATTTTTACAACTTTTCTCCAGTCATTTACTTACTGAAGAAATGCATTGTGATTTCAGAACAATCAGGAATAACAGAAAAAAGGGAACATCTGTTAATTTTGTTTCTGTATCCCAATGACTGACAGCTAAAAGCACCAATGATTTTTTGGGGGGATGATTGGGATTGGTAGCTTTAATACAGAATATACAAAATTTATGTTTATGCATCCTCAGTGTACTATTACAGAACTGATGAACTCTGACAGGCAATCACTATTAATACAGGGCCAAAACTTAACAGGGAGAAAAAACAAAAACATGAGTATATCTAGGGTGAGATACAAGACATCTTTTAGCCTTCTAGAAATAGTGACCAATTTAAGAAGCTCCCCTATGAAGTACAGGTGATCCCCACAAACACCTGTCAACAAGATGAGAAGTATATTTAGTCAACAGCCAAAAATCTAATCAAATATATTTCAAGTTCAGTCCAAACCTGATACACAATACTTATTCTAAAATGATACTGTATGTTGTTTTCAGGCACTATATTTCTGCATACTGACAGATCTAATAATGTAAGGTTTCAATCTATAGTCTGTGAAACACCTGGTACTCTACGATGAAGTAGCTGGTCACATGGTGCAGGCTCTTTTTGTTTGGAGGTACTAAACTGCATTAAAAGACTGCTAAAATATTACTTTCCTCATATAAGCAACTACCACAGGGATACTGTGCAATTTTAAGTGGGAAGTGGAAGGACTGTCCAACGGTTAGGGCACTGGTTTAGGATGTATGACACCCAGTGTTGCCTAGTGTTTGGATGTTTCCTTGCTCTTTATTCCTTAACATAGCAGGCAGCAGAGCCAGAGATAAAACATTTTGGTCTCCTGTTCTCACTGACCATATCTATTGCCTAGGCAGTGCAGTTTTCAATTCTTCCAAAACGGTCCTCTCTCACCCCCCTATTTTTAAATTGCTTATATAGTTAAAAAAAATTAAATTTAACAGTAGGTAAAGAGAGGTTACTTACCAGTAACTGTTGTTCAAGTCACTTCTCTGCATTCTTATTTGTAGTGAGTTACCCAGCAGCAAAAGCCACATATCTATTGATGGGTTCATGAGCATCCTTGAGCATCATATGTCAGATGCCCTAGTCTGTATAGCAGCGTGCACCCCAACCACTACTTCATTTCCTTCTCCACTGCCACAGGGATCCTCTGTCGTATCTGTCAGCTACTCACTCTCTTAGGTTTCACTTCAGACATCATTCAGTGTTCTATTTTAGTATAATGTAGGTAAGGTTGGAAGGATTTCTCCATTTCCTCAGATCCCTAGATGCTCAGTTTCAGCAGCACATCTATGCCCAGTACTAACCCCCAAAAGTTTTAATAGTATGCATGAGACTTCTTTCTTTCCAGAGTCAAATGTGCACACCCACTATGAAAGAGTTCTGTATGCTCTCTTCCAGTGGGTAACTCCCCATAAGCGAGTATACACAGAGGTTGTCAAAGAAGATACCTTTGATCCATAAAAAAATACAAACAAAATTTTATGAACGTCTCTCAATGTCCACTAAGTGGACTGTTTGTAGCCAGAGTCTTGGCTATAGGAATCAAATTAACAAGTAAAGATGCATACTGTTTGTGATGTGTAGCTATCCTATGCACTGTAATATATTGCAAAGAACTCTGAAGAGGACTTCAAAAATCCTACTGTGCCTGATAATGTTTTCCCTACTAATGTTACAAGAAGCACCTACAGTTACTACACTGAAAATGATTAGAGAACAAATTACTTCTCTCTACTCCCCCCACCCCATACACACAGTTTACATTTTGCATTTGACCTTAGTCAGTTTCACCATAGGATAAGGCATTTTCTCCCAGTTGTTTATGCAGGTCTTTCCACACAGCAACATGGGATACAAAAGCCATTTTAAAAATTAGGAAAATATGACTGTAAAACCACAAAAACTGGCAGGGGGACTCATTTGTAAATATTAACTGAAACTATCTCTAGCTCATTTTTTTAAAGTGACAATGAGCTTGTCTACACTGCCTCATAGATCAAACTGTGGGAGTGGGAACAGCAATGTGCACAAAATGGCTGCACTGTAACTCCCCTGTGTGAATTTTCTGGATGCCAACTAAAAGGTTCTTGGTTTGCATTAATGTAACTGTTTGAACAGAATTACATTAATGCGACTTAGGAACTAAGGCTGTCAAGCAATTAAAAAAATTAATCACACTGTTAAACAATAATATAATACCATTTATTGAAACACTTTTATAAGTTTTCTACATTTTCAAATATATTGATTTCAATTACAACACAGAATATAAAGTGTACAGTGCTCTATTTATTACAAGTATTTGCACTGTAAAAAACAAAAAAAATAGTATTTTCAGTTCACCTAATACAAGTACTGTACTGCAATCTCTTTATCATGAGAGTTGAACTTACAAATGTAGAATAAAAATAAAACAATGTCAAATTTTAGAGCCTGTAAGCCCACTCAGTCCTACTTCTTGTTCAGCCAATCGCTCAGGCAAACAAGTTTGTTTACATTTGCAGGAAATAATACTGCCCGCTTCTTGTTCACATTGTCACCTGAAAGTGAGAACAGGTGTTCAAATGGCACTGTTGTAGCTGGCATGGTAAGATATTTACATGCCAGTTGCACTAAAGCAGGGGTCTCAAACTCCCAGCCCCCGGGCCATCTGCAGCCCGAGAACCTCCCCACTGCAGCCCACGGAGGAGAGACGCAAACAGTCACGCTGCTGGCTCTGACTGCTGCAGGCACAGCCCCCCCCCGCCCCCGGCCCGCAGGTCCCACTGGCTGGGGGAGAGGGGCAGAAATACCATCACTAGTCACCGGGCAGTCAGCCATGGAGGCAGCATCACTTTTTTCCCCACAAAGTAAAAATACCAAACACAACTATCTGAATCACACCCTGCTGCAATCCTCAAGGTTTCAACTGCTCAGTCGCTGAGGTCAATCATCAACAAACTGACAGAACTGAAGCGTTGGCGGGTGTCTGACAAACACTGAAAAATCTCTGGCAAGCAAAGAATTGTATAAAGTTGTAAGATAGTTTTATTATTTCTATGAAATTGGAAATAAAAAATATAAACGTTTTCTTTTCTGAACACCATCTTCAGTGACATTATTGGCCCACTGGGGGGGGGATTTGAGGACTGGCACTGGCCACATGGTAAATTGAGTTTGAGACCCCTGCACTAAAGATTCTTATGTCCCCTCATGCTTTAACCACCATTCCAGGGGACATGTGTCAATGCTGATAATGGGTTCTGCTTGATAACAATCCAAAGTAGTGCAGACTGACGCATGTTTATTTTCATTATGTGAGTCACATGCCACCAACAGACGGCGGATTTTCTTTTTTTGGTAGTTCAGGTTCTGTAGCTTCCGCATTGGAGTGTTGCTCTTTTAAGACTTCTGAAAGCATGTGCTACACCTCGTCCCTCTCAGATTTTGGAAGGCATTTCAGATTCTTAAAACTTGGGTCGAGTGCCGTAGCTATCTTTAGAAATCTCACATTGGTACCTTCTTTGCATTTTGTGAAATTTGCAGTGACTGTTCTGGGTCACCATCCAAGACGGCTACAACATGAAATGTATGGCAGAATGCAGGTAAAACAGAGCAAGGAGTTCAGTCACAAATTTTATTAATACATTTTTTTAAACAAGTGTCATCAGCACAGAAGCATGTCCTCTAGAATAGTGGCCGAAGCACGAATGAGCATATGAATGTTTAGCCTATCTGCCACATAGATACTTTGCAATGTCAGCCACAGAAGTGCCAAGCAAATCCTGTTCTCACTTTCTGGTGATATTGTAAATAAAAAGAGGACAGCATTATCTCCCGTAAATGCAAACAAACTTGCTTGTCTTAGTGACTGGCTGAACAAGAAGTTGCATTGAGTGGATTTGCAGGCTCTGAAGTTTTACATTGATTTGTTTTTGAGTGCAGTTCTGTGTAAAAAAAAAAAAAAAAAAAAAAAAAAAAAAATCTACATTGTAAGTTGCACTTTCACGACAGATTGCACTACAGTACTTGTATGAGGTGAACTGAAAGATACTATTTTTTTCATTTTTACAGTGTAAATATTTGTAATAAAAAATAATATACACTGATTTCAATTACAACACAGAATACAATATATATGAAAATGTAGAAAAACATCCAAAATTTAATACATTTCAAATGGTATTCTATTGTTTAAATAGTGTGATTAATCATGATTAATTTTTTTTTGAGTTAATCACCGTGAGTTAATTGCAATTAATTGACAGCCCCTACTACAAACCTTTAGATCGCACCCACAGCATCCACACAGGGGAGTTACAGCACAGCACTTGGATGCACAGTGCTATTTACACTTCCATGATCCAAACTGTGAGGCAGAGTGGTCACAGAGGCTGTATTTCAAGTTGGTGGTTTTTTAAACTTTTGATTAGTCCCAAACTGGATTTGGAGTGGGAATGCCCCTGATTTGCAGAGTTCTGAGGACTGTGGGAAGAGATACTAGACTCTTGGGATATAGGTGCCAATTCCGTGGGTGCTCCGGGGCTGGCGCAGGGTACTCTGCACCCACTGGCAGCCAAGCACCCCTCACCCCGAGCTCCATCTCTACTTCCTCCTCCTCCCCCCCTCCCCCGAGTGCACCATGCCCCTACTCCTCCACCTACCTCCCAGCACTTCCAGCCTGGCCGCCGCGAAACAGCTGTTTGGCGGCATTAGTACGCTCTGAGAGGGAGAGGGAGGAATGGGAACGTGGTATGCTCAGGGGAGGAGGCAGGGAAGAGGCGGAGCAGGGGCAGAGATTTGGGGAAGAAGCTGGAATGGGGTAGGGTAGAGGGCGGAGATGGGGCAGAGACGTTGGGGAAGGGGTTGGAATGGGGGCAGGGCCTCAGGGAAGGGGTGGAGTGGAGGTGGGGACGGGGCAAAGGGGAGGTTGAGCACCCACAGGAAAAAGGGGAAGCCTAAGCACCGACTGTTAGCAGATGCAAACTTGACCAATTCTACAGTATTTAAAGAAAACAAGCACAAATAACCAACTTGCAGCCTTTCTTTCTATTTTGTACATTATGAGCCAAGGATACTCTGACAAAAGTGTTTCCCCAGAGATGACCAACAACATGTAAATAAAACAAATCAGTACTAAACTGGTGGGAAGGAACGGGTTGTACATATTGGACATTTCCATGCATAAGACTTTTTGAACAGGAAGGCTAAAATCAAAGAAAAATAAATCTGAAATTGTTTTGTGCTGTTTCTCTGAAGAGACAACTGAACTTCACACACAAGATGTGTGTCCAGCAATAAAAGGCAAAATCTTAACCTCCAAGTGACAACCAGCCATGTTCAGGAAGTAAGACAACCTAAACTAACATTCTCAGTAGCTTCCTAGAATAAAAAGATATTTTTTGTTAATCTAATTTCTCATGTCCACAAGTTCTACAGTGTTGTAAAGGGAGAGAAGGATAATTGTCATTTCAAATCTGCATTAGGCCCTATCTACTAAAGGAATGACAAAGCAGAGAATTTCTATGCCCATCAGAGAATAATTCTACATTACTAGCCCTTTAACATACACTCTGTATAAATTATTATACTTATAGAAATATTCCACTTCACTCATTCTATCAGGGGATGGGCTGTGATCCTGCTGGGGGCTACTGAAAGCTACAACACATCCACCACCACAGAAGAGGAAAATTGCACTGTAGAATATATAGGAAATGTTAGATGCCCACTTATATAAGCGTGTGTAGGGGCATCTAACACACACACACACACACACACACACACACACACACACACACACACACACACACACACAAAAATGCAATATTAGAACTCCAATCAACTGATTGGATAGGACTGACAGGTATCAGAAGAAGACAGAAATTTTGATGTTTTAAAATAAAATAAAATAAATAAATATAGGTGAGAAATAACAGACCTCAACCCTATTGTCCCTCTGCAAATTTGTGTACACAGTCAATCCCTTACCTCTCTCTAAAAGTGCAAAGTTTCAAAACCTTCAGTGAACAGAAGATTGTTGGGGATGGAATAAATCTGGACAAGGAGAAGAAGCCTGGAGATAAATGTGAGAAGAGAGGGATAGGCAGTAGAAACAAGTCTTGAGGTCTTTCTGAGTATAGTCTTCATTGATTTGAGATCTACCATACCATTCTCTAACTAGAAGGGAAAAAATCTATAATGGCAGCAGGCCATAAAAGAGACCCAGTTGGGGAATATTTTAATGAAGTAATGGGTAAGACAGGCATGCGTGCAAAATGCAAACAGTGCAACAAAGAAATGCAAGGCCTCGTTGCTCAAATGAAACTGAAACAACATCATGAGAAGTGTTCCTTCTCAGGAGGAAGCTGCGTTGAAGATGATGAAAGGAATATGTCTGAACATGCAGGATCTTCAGGTTGGTAAGCTTTTTTATTTCATACTTCTTTCTTAAGACTGCCTGTCTTCCTACTGGACTATTCCTGAATTATCATATTTGAGCAAAAAATATAGTTACTCTATGGTAGATGCAGTTGTGATGAAAAATAAATCGCTGAAATAAGCAGACCTTTCTTTTACAATTTAACCTTTAAAGTAGTACTGAGTATCAGGGAGTGCAATGAGTAATACTAAACGAGCAGCATGGTGATAATGATTAAATAACTGCATTGACTTATTTTGTTTAGGAGAATCCATCCTCAACAGACAGGATTCTGAAGACCATCCACCTTCAAGATTACCATCATTTTCTATAGTTTCAGAGTTATCTGCCAATGATAGTGTTTCAGTCACATCAAGTATGTCACATAGCCACAGTATATTCACCTGTAGCAAAAAGAAGAAAATCTCCATCATCCAAAAACAACCAAAGGTAAGTTTGTGATAAGAACCGCCAGCAGATTACAAAAAGAGGTAACTGATGAAAAAATTGCATAAACAAATCAGGCAACAAAAACTCTCCTTTCCATATGATTGAGAACCCACAATTCATTAACATGGTTCAGTCATTAAGACCAGGATACAGTCCACCCAACAGAGCAGATGTTGCAGGCAAATTGCTGGACAAAGTATATGAAAGAGAAACTGAACATTGTGCAAAAAGGTCTAGAGGGTGAAATTGTTAACCTGAGTCTTGATGGGTGGAGCAATGTCCACATTGATCCTGTTGTATGTGCTTGTGTGACAACAGCAGAAGGGAATGTCTTCCTTACAGAAAAAACAATTGATATATCAGGAAATGCACACATAGCAGAATACTACTTACAAGTAGCAGCAGTAAAAGCTATAACAAACTGTGAAAAAAAATTCAAATGTCTAGTACGCAGCTTGGTCACAGACAATGCTGCAAATGTATCCAAGATTAACAGAAATTTGGAAGAGTAAAGAGTCCCAAGCTAACAACATACGGCTGCAGTGCTCATCTGATGCACCTCCTAGTCAAAGACTTCAGTGTTCCAGAAATAAAGGCTAATGTTTTTGAAATTGCAAAATACTTCCCTAACAACCACTTTACAGTAGCTGCTCTGAAACAAGTGGGAGGAACCAAGCTAATTCTCCCACGAGACGTGCAATGGAACTCAGTAGTGGACTGTTTGGAGCATTATATCAAGAACTGGCCTAATCCGATGACAGTTTGTGAACAAAGTTGTGAAAAAAATAGATGGCACTGTCACAGCCAAAGTTCTCAACACTGGCCTTAAGAGAAACGTTGAACATATGCTGAGTACCCTGGAGCCTATTTCTGAAGCCTTGAACAAAATGCAGGGAAATAGCTGTTTTATTGCTGATGCTGTTGAAATTTGGAAGGAACTGAGTGAGATCTTAAACAATGACAGAGTTAAATTACAAGCATTAAAAAAACAAATGGGACAAGCACTACCTCCAGCTCATTTTCTTGACAATATTCTCAATATTCAGTACCAGGGTCAAACCTTAACTGCTGAAGAAGAGGAGTTAGTTATGACATGGATATCCAGCAATCATCTCTCCATCATGCTAACTATAATAAACTTCAGAGCTAAGAGTGATCCATTCAAGAAAAATATGTTTGCTGATGACGTTTTAAAGACAGTCACATCAGTGAACCCGTGGAAGTCACTTAAGCACTTCAACAGTCTCCGATTCCAAGTGCTTATCTCACTTTTAATAGCAGTAGCTTTTTCTTCGAGTGTAGAAAGAATATTTTCTTCCTTTGGACTAATTCATTCCAAATTGAGAAATCGTTTGGGACCTGAAAAAGTAGGAAAGCTTGTTTTTCTTTTCCAGATTATGAACAAACAGGAAAATGAAGGTGAAGACGGCTGAGTTAGCTGCATAGGCCAATTTTTTAAGTTTCTCATGTTGACCTGGCTGACATAGTTGATTTAAGTTTTGTTTTTTGAGGTTTTTTTATATTCATTTACCTATTTTAGTTCAAAACAATTTTAACAAAAACAAAGCTATTTTAAAAAACTTGAATATTTAAATTCAAAAATTCATATGCTTGTTTTGTTAAAATATTGTATGTCTGCTGTTGAAGAAAAAAATTCAGAATAAATAATGTTGTTTTAGTTAAATAAAACAAATTTAAATGTCTGTCTGGTGATGTTCTCCTTCTAACACAGCATAGCAAGAAAATCCTTCAAATATTAATGATTGAACTGGAGATAGTTCACCTCCCAGTGACTTCATAAATATCTGCTTCATTTACCTTTGGTAAATGAAATAACCAAACATTTATTTGTTTTCTGATATAGCTGTAAAACTAATCTGAAAAGTTTTCAGAATAAATCACTTTAAAAATGTAGGTTTCATTTTTAGAAAGTACACACTATATATCTTTGAGTTGTGAAGAATATGTATTAAGGTTATAACAACCAACAAGAATGCACTTTTATGTAGAAATCCATGATTAAATAGAGTCTTCCTGACTAATGATTTAATGATCTACCCTGATTCTCAGCTTCAGATAGAGCTCTACCCTTTTGGTCCAGCCAAGTTGCCTGTGGCACAGGACCCACGACGAGGTAGGCAGTTGTAAAGCCACCTTTCTATTGCCACAGTCCTCAGTTCTAAAAGACAGGTAAGTCAATCCCTCCTGAAGGCAGCTATAGCTCTTCCTGACACGTAACTGTTTCTTCTTCCTGGTAATTCTCCTGTAGCCTATGGTCTAAATCATTCCTGTGGGCAAAAAGTATACCATCTGATGATGAAACTCCTATTGGAGCCCACTTTGTACTCAATTCAAACGAGAAGATGAAATGGGAAGAAGTATAAAACAGAAGTAGGAAAAAGATCAAAAATAAGAGATGCATTGTTACAACCTGCATTCATGTGAAGGAACTAAAGCAGAAAAATGGCCCTGGAAGTGTGAAGTTGAATATTTCCTTACTGCTGTGCTTCTGGTTTATCATGAGCAACAGTGACACCACCCTAAAGCTCTAGACCGATGAACTGAGAATACAGGAAAGAAGATGCACTTAGCCCACAGGCAGCAGGTATGTAGGCTATGTACACACAGAACAAATTTAAAGTAACCTAGTTTCAATTCTTAAGAACTAATTAAAAATAATTCTTAAACTTACCTAAATGTAGCAGTGTAAACTGGGCTGCCAATTCCTTTGCATCTTCTAATGTTGTGCAGAGTTTGTCTGGCATAAAATAACTCTGGGATCCATTTGCAATAGTAGGAATAACTATTTTATATACCAAGAGTACTTTTCCATCCTGACTTGTTGTTGAATATAAATAATATTCTGGTGGTGCCCAGTTATTTTTGTTGCAGTAATAATCCAAATGCATTACTGCAGAACTGAAATGATTGGATTTTAAAGAATACATGCTAATTGGAGTAAGCTTTGTCCCTGGGAAAAATGGGTAAGTACACCTTTCAATTTCAGGGGGACTTGGACTGTGCTGACCATTAAGACGAATTGAAAGATTTGCTGGTTTTCCTAACGGTTTTTGATGACCATCTTCCTTGTTAGCAAAAACTAGAAGATTTTCAGAATTGGGACTAATCTGACCATTAAGATGCTGTCTCCAAGTGCTTTCTTTGTTTACAGGTTTTGCCAGTGTTACCTCAATACTAGCACCATCAATGCATTTTCCATTCATAATTGACATAGCTGCAACTGCATCCTCTCGGTTGAAAAAATGAACAAAAGCATAGTCTCTCAGTTTCTTCACACGTTCAACTGCTCCTGGCTTAAATTTGTTAAATTCAGCCTTAATTGCATCCTCTGTAGTAGAGATCATTAAGTTTCTTACATACAAGACTTTAACCCTCTGCATTGTTTCTTCATCAACTTCTTTCTCTGGGTCTGCCCAGTCTACTTGAATAGTATGTCCCCATAGCTGGAATGTTCCTAGGACACAAGTAGTATTAGATTTAAGTAACATGCATAATACTGAAAAAAGAAAGCTAAGTGATAAATAATATTTCATTAACCATTCCAGGAACCAAAACACTGAAATAAGCCTATGTTATTTATAATACTAAATTTGAAACAAGCCATGATGAAATGTTTTATTTGCATTCACTTCGCTAAACAAACACTGTTTGAAAGTATAGAGGTCAATAAGAAAAATAAAACTTAGCAAAAAATTCAGCAATGTTCATCTGTTTAAAAAGTACTCAGTCTGCTTTTATTTAAACTACAACCAGTGCCAGTTTTGCTAAAGATGATTGCTTTTGTGAAATCTATGTATTTTCAATTAGTCAAATATTTTGCCAGTTAATGATGCAATATATTTTTTAAATAGTCATACTTTGGGGGGAGGAGGGATGGGGAAACAAAATACAAAATAATGTGTGTCCATGTTAGAATGAGCCCTGTTAAATGATTTCCCCAATATGCATTAAACAAATTCACAGATCATCATAAAGAATGCTATGTTTTTAAAAAGTTAAAAAATGGTATGGCACTCCAAATTTGTTCTTACATTTGTTGAGTTGGCCTTACCATTTCTCTTATTACTTTTCAAGGCTTAGATAAGTTTCTTTAAAAAGTCAATGCTTCTTGTCTGTGACCAACATAAGATTTTGGGTGAAGTCAATAGTTCTGTCAATCATTTCAATGGGGCCAGGATTTCACACATTTTGTCTTTTTTGTTTCTCCAACTCTGCTTCCCCTGATCTCTTCACTCCTCTTCCTTCCAACTCTCTTTCTTGCTACTGAATCTTTTGCTCTCTCCCCCTTTCCTAATTCCAGTATGTTCATCCCTCAATTTAAAAAAATCCTTGTTCAAGAGAGAACTAAGCGTGTGTCATGTCCCACAGAAATCAACTGAGTAAGATAAAGGTGGTGTAAGCACAGATCCAAAAGTGGAGATCTATTATAAATGCTTTGATTTATAAATTGCACATTTAATATTAAAATTAAAAGGCTTACCTGGAATTAGCTTTCTTCTAGCCATAGCAGCAGCTCTGTGAGACTCATATTCTACAAAGGCAAAGCCACGGTTTTTAGTTTTGTCAGTAGCACTTGGATAAACAATAACATCAACCACTCCTTCTGTAACTTTCTTCATTTCATCCAAGATTTCTTCTTTCTTTTTCTCTTTTGGAATAGCTCCAATAAATAATCTGCAGTTGTCTAAGCTTACACAGACACCAATAAATTTTCCTGGACGAATTTCATAATTATTAAGGATCCTGATGGCTAGCTGGGCTTCTTCTTTAGTTGTGTACATCACAAAGGCATATCCTCGATTCTCACCACTAAATTCCATCATCAATCTGAATTCATAAATCTTCCCAGCTCTCTCAAAAACAGGGACTAATTCATCTTCATACATATCACGAGGAATCTTTCCCACAAAAACTTCACAGCCACGAGGTGGGGGAGGACCTTCCCAACCTTAAAAAAAATTGTTCAGCAACCAATAAGTATGAATGCCATAACCACTACTTTCTCAAACAGTATTTCTGATGTATTGATAATGCTGTACAGTATGTTACTAAAGTTATTATTGTACTGATTTATGTCATCTTTCTTAATTCCCTACAGCTCTGAAAACAAGACAACCCTGTTCAGCATTTTGGGTTGGTTTGTTTTTTAAGAACTTTTACTAAGTTCAATAAAGCAATTAGAGGAAATACATTTTACATAAATAATTTTCAAAGGTAAATCCCTAATACGTTGTCCAAAAAACATCAGTTAAAGTCAAACCTTGTAATAACGCACCCCGCCATAACGCGAAATCGCATATAACGTGATCATAAGTTGGTTCCCCTTTAAGGCCTAATACCAGTGGTCCCCAACGCCATGGCACCCGCCGAGACATTGATATGCCCCCGCCTAGTGCCCAGCAGAGGAAGAGCCACGGCTCCACACTTGTCGGGGACAGAGAACACCGGCGCCCACAGCCTTGGAGTTCTGTCCCCGGCAGGTGTGGGGCCACGGCTTCTCTCCCCTGCTGGGCACTAGGCACTGCACAGCAATACACCACATTGGGGACCACTGACTTAAACTGACCGGCTTGAAAACCCGCTATACTGTGACCCCACATTTATCGCGATGGAATTTTCTGGACCCCAAACATCACATTATAGCGGGGTTTCACTGTACATTCTACTGTAAGGGAGATGTGTCAGATTTCCAAACTGCACACTTCTCTGCATAAAACGGAGGGTGGAAATTAATCCAAATCCTTCCCAGACTACAACAGAGATATAGTTATGGCAAACATTTCCAGATACATACTGCTTAAACATACAGAACATGTTCATCCAAAAGCTAGCTCTTTTCCTGGTGCTGTGTTTGTGAATTGCAAGAGTGTCATACTTCATGAAATGACAACTTCAGCTTCTCTTACCTGGTTTTATAAATAGCATCAAATTGATATTAATATATATGAATGAATGTGACCTGTCCATGACTTATATCATAAATACCCTGATTGACTCTTGGGAAGGGGGGACCTTGTGGGGGAGAGGAGCCCGCAGCACCAGCTGCCAAGGGGAAGAGCGCGGTGGAGTGGGAAGCGCATCTGCTGCCACTCCTGCCATGGCTGGGGGAGCCCCATGGGACCAGTAGCTGCCCTGGCCGCCCCAGGATCACTGCTGGGAGCTGCTCAGCTGTGGCTGCTCCCACTGCCCCCGGGACTGCTGCTCAGGTGGTCCTCAGGGCCAGCCACGTCAGTCACTGCTCGGGCAGTCCCCAGGGGCAGCTGCCTGGGGCCGCCAGAGCAGCAGCTGGCTTCAGAGCTGCTCCAGCAGTGGCCGGTGTGGCTGAGCCCAGGACCACCAGGAACAGCCACACCAACTGCTGCAGAAGTTATGGTGCAGAAGTTACAGTGGTTGCAGGAAGTCATGGAATCTGTGACTTCTGCAACCTCCGTGACAAACATGGAGCCTTAATCATAATTAAATCACTTGTGCACGTTCACACAACACTCCTGGTGTCAGTGGAGTGCATCTGCAGTTGGTACTCTAGCACTGACAGAGCAGTACGCCATGGGTAGTTATCCTACTGTGCAAATCACTCTCTCCTGCTAGGAGTGGATTACAGTGCATCATGAGGCAAGATCACTGCCCCCCACGATGCAGTTTTCTCCATCTCATAATTCCAAGGGCTTCCAACTGCATTTCATGCTATTTTTCAACTGCCCCTGTAAGCTTTGCACTCATTGCGGTGCCAGGGCCCGTCTTGTGACAAGTGTTATGAATGAACAGAAATTCATGCTGCCTGCCCTGCTGTCTGCTATGGAAAGAAATATTTCAAGATTGATGTTGGCATTCACAGAGCAACTATTGGGCTTGAGAAACAAGCACTGAGTGGTGGGATCAGATAGTGATGCAGGTATAGAATGACATGCAGTGGCTGCAGAACTTTTCTATGCTCAAAGCCACCTCCTCTGAACTGTATGCAGAGCTTGCCCCTCCCCTGCAGCACAAAGACACCGAAATGAGAGCCGTTCTAATGGTGGAAAAGCAAATGACAATCGCTTCGTGGAAGCTGGCAATTCCAGACTGCTACCACCCAATCGCGAATCAGTTTGGACTTGGGAAGGCCACCATAAGGATTGTGGTGATGCAAGTGTACAAGGGCATTAATAGCCTTCTGCTATGAAGGACTGTGACTTCGGGCAATGTGCAGGAAATAACAGATGGCTTTATGGCAGTGGGATTCCTTAACTTTGGCAGAGCAATAGATAGCACATGTATCCCAATTTTGGCTCCAGACCATCTCGTGAGGGAGTACATCAACAAAAAGGGCTACTTCTCTATGGTATTGCAGGCACTGGTAAATCGCTGGCGTTGTTTCACTAACATCAACATGGGCTGCTTAGGAAAGGTGCATGATGCTGGCCTGTATAGACAGCTGCACGCAGAAACTTTCTTTCCAGACCAGAAGGTTCCAATAGGGGATGTGGAAATGTCCATAGTGAGCCTAGGAAACTCAACTTACCCCTTATGCCTGTAGTTCATGAAGCCATACGATGGAAACCTTCACAGCAGCAAGAAGCACTTCAACAACAGGCTCAGCAGGTGCATAATGACGGTAGAATGTGCATTTGGCAGGTTAGGGGCGTTCGGGGAGAGGGGGAAGGAGCGCGCATATGTATATCTGGCTGTAGAGCAGCTGAGTAGAAAGTGCAATGATAGCCATTGTACAATGCCTCGAGGCTACTGTGTGCTTGCTTATGTTTCCCTGTGTCTACAGTGACACAGTGTCACTAATTTTGCCACCAAAAGCTTTATGCCACTCGTCGAGATGGATTTATTATTTCAGCGTAGCACAATGTGGAAGTAGAGAAAGAACTGACAGGGATTTAAAGGGGATTTCAATACATGACAGTCTCTGTTAGATAGAGTCAGGCTAGCTGTAACCCTAATAACACGAGATTTGTAGAAGCAAGGATTGTGTGAGGCAAGTGGGAAGTTGTGTGAGAAGTTGTTGCGACCTTGTGTAGACAAATATGAAATGTAGACTAGAGTCTAAAGTGAGAAAAATAAGTTATCAGGATGACCTATGTATAAACAAAATGCAGCTGTTTCTTATTATTGTCTGTGTAGTGTTCCTTATTATTGTTTGCAATAAAGGTATAAATGCTGGCTGTAATTGTTTACCTGCAGAGAGACCTGCCTAGGAGGGGGAAACCCTGTGTCCTAGAGCACACTTTCCCTCTATGCAATTGCTTGAGAATAAAGTATCTGACTTCGCTGCACCCAACCAGAGAGTGAGAACTATGTTCTTCTCCGACAACTAGTTAAATGGGTAGGAGGAGCATTGTTGTGTGTACATCTCCACTATTTTGTCAGCAAACTTACATAGTACAGACAAGGCCTAAGTTTGGATTAGATTTTTACACTTCAGCTATGCATTTAATATAATAGTGACTAACTGTGCTGGCAGTGAAAGAAACTCATATTTCACATGCTAACCCACAAAAGTTGCTTCTCCATACCTCCTCCCCCCTCCCTTTCTGTTTTTCGGGTTTCTGGTTCTCCTGGTGCTCCTTCTCTTTCCCCAACCCACCTCCCAAAAATCCCACACATTTTTGTTCTTCTTTCCTATCTAATATGGGAGACTGGCTACAACCTTAATTTGAGCTGCCATAATAGATTTTCACTACTGAAGCCCACCCCATCCCCAGAAGCCACAGGGAGAATTCTGTTCCATCTCTTGATGGTAGTGGGAGGTGGCGGTGTCTGAGGTCAGACTAACCAACCCCAGTCCAAAAGTGATCTATTCCGTCTGCAAACTTGGCTTCTCCTTCAGAATGGCTAAGCATGAAACTGCTCACAAGTCCTTCAAGCTAGCAGCTGAGCACAGCACAACACAGCCTCCAAGCCTACTGAAATACTCCAAGGGGTTTAAAAGCCTATGTAAACTTCTCTCTCTCTCTCTCTCACACACACACACACACACACACACACACACACACACACACACACACACACACACACACACACACACACAATGCAACAGATAAACTCTGGAGGATTATTCCAAAATAAAGTATCCCAGACTGCATAGTCAAAAAATGGCATTTATCACAAAAAGGTCAAATATTCCATCTCTCTCGTGCTGAAGATCAATACATTTTCCTGTCAAAGATGTAAAGTTCCAAAACAATTGCAAAATTCTCCTCTCCAATTAGGGCTGCAAAATTAATGCACATCCCTATGGCACATTCTCTAGTTATTCAATATTTCAACTGAAGTTTGAGTAGAGGACATGCTTAATTATTTTCTAATATGACTCCTGTTGCTCAACCCTGTAAACATTATGCTGATCTGAACGCGCTATGTCAAGTAATATGTTTGTGGGCCCTCAGGCTGTGCTAGTCCATATCTTGCTCGTGGTATAAAATAGAACAAAAGGTTCGTCCTTGCCGAAACACGAACATATGGCATATTTTTCACTTTGCTGACATATCAAATATGCAAAGGATGCAGAATTTTGTTAATTTGCAGTCTACTGTTTTCTCTCATTATATTCAAAAACTGCAAGAAAATTGTACTCACTTTGCTCATCCCATAATTCTCCAGTTTCACAAGCTGATGCCAAATTAAGTTTCATATATACTTTATATCTGAGTTTATTTATGTTAACAGGTGTCTTATATTACACATTTGAGAATGTTTGAAGAGACTATAGGTGAATTTTCCTTTGGAAAATATTTAAAAAATTATATCCTATCCCATGTCAAATTTTGACTATGCAACTAAAAATTATACAGTGATTCAAATCCATAGCATATTAAGTGTGTGCACTAGGATCTTTACACTAGTAGCTGTAAGTATTCATACTAGTTTCCATATATTAGTTATTTCAAATTGACAGGAATAACCATTCTGATTTAACTGTCCTTCATTTCAGTCCCTCTCAGAACAAAAGAATCTGAATCAAGGGTGCCCCAGACTGAAGAACAATCTTTCTTAACACTGAAGAAGAGAGAAACCAGACAAATCCTTAGTTGGCGTCAGAAAGTACTCATCAAATCCATGTCTCTCTTCTTTAGCCAAGTTAAGTCTTCACATACACTGATTATCTGGTATCACCACAGATCTGATATAACGTTATCTTTCACCACGGCATACAAAATATCAGATGTTTTAGAAATTATAGGATGAATTTTGCAGACCAATTTTAATAGTGATCAACATCCCCTTGTAACATATTCTTCCTCTTTGCACACTCTTCCACAACTTAGAATAAATGAGGAAAAAAGCTATGAAAATTAAATTGCATCTACATGTAAAACAAAGAGCAGATTTGTGGATTATGAGATGACAGACAGCATGGAGAGATGGTAGAAAATGGAAAGAAATAAAACAGGGAAAAAATATGAAAGAGGCAGGCCTGTGAGCCTCCAGAAGGTGAGTAAGAATTTGCCTACATTTTACGTGAAAGTTTATCAATAATTAAGACACGTTACAATAACTTTTGTAAATAATGTTATAGTTATTAAATATATGTACAAACATTACATTTAGTGGACCAGGTGATCCTCATCTCCAGAAAAGTGCCAGAGATATAACAGAAGAGATAAAAACTCTACCAGATTGGCTGGGTGAGGTTAGTCTTCAAACAGAATGATCTGATTTGCCTGCTGGATTGCCCAAGAACTGCACTGTACAAAGGGAATCCGCAAGGATTATCAGCATCCATTTGGAGCCACATCACAAGGGTCTACATAGCACTTCATTGTCCCCAAAGTTACATAGCATGGAAGTGCACCACCTGCATGTTAATAAAGCCTTAACAACATTTAAGACTTCTCAAAGGACTGATCACAGGACGAGGCAGCTAACACAAATGGCAATCTAACACGGCTACCACTTGCCCCAAGCAGGCCTCTTTCCTATGTGCAGATGCCTGATCTGGGGACAGAAGAGGCAGTACAGATTTCAGTCTTCACAAAAAGGGGCAGGTACATGTGCATGCTTTGTATTGTCAGGAAATCATAAAAGTTAAACAATAATGGATCCTTTGTTAACATAACTTGTTTTTTTTTATTGTCACTCTCAATCTAACCAACCGATTAAGTCCTAACTAGACATCAGAAATGAAAATCATGTTCCCATCTCTTCTCTTTTAAGACAATGAACTGATCTAATTGCCTTTTTCAATACACTCAATTTCACAAAACAATTCAAGTTATATATACTGAATCATTCTTCCACAGCTATTCAAAATTAGTTTAGCTGGGTTTACCAAATACTCAGTGTTTATGCAAAATGCATTAGGCACTTAATGGTTGCAACGTTAGATCTGTTAGTGCCAAGGGGTTAAAGTTACATTAAAAAAAATCAGCAAAGCCAAACTATATTGATAGCAGTATCTGTCAGCACCTTCACTGGTCAGTCTGTTCTTACATGTCAAAGAATTAATGCAAAATACATACCATAGTCAGAGACTGAAGCAGCACATCATTTTGCCAAATGCAGTTAGGCTATGTTGTCCTCTGCAGTTTTTGTCATCTGACACACTGCTGGTGCTGTTTTGGAGAATGGTATATTTCCAGCATGGTCAGATTCTGCATTTTTTTTTCAGACGGCAAAATTTGTATGTGCTACACCAGTGCCCCCAAAACTGTGACCCATGGCTCCCTTGGAGAATCATGAAATGTTCATGGAGAGCCATGAGCGTATGAGAATTCTTTTTTTTGTGGGGGGGGGGGTGGAGCAGATATGCCCATTTGGGGTTTTCCCCTAATTAAGAGACTATTAAACTAAGCTTAGAAATTACTGGGGTCTTGTCCTGCTGCTGCTAATACTGTGACTGGAAGCATCTCCAAGCCTTTCACTCCTGCAGGGGGCCTCAGCACAGAGACTTCCTGCTGGGGGAAATATTCATCAGAAATCTCTGCTGAAGGCCCCTGCTGAAGCAAAGTGCACAGAAAGGCTCCCAGTGCCAGCAACAGCAGCACCACTTCATTAGCGGGTAGGGGGCTGAGGCAGAGACAGGTGAGTTTTATTTTTATAATGGAACAATTTTTACCAAGTGCTAAGCGTACATGTAAGCAAACATTCAGCTAAAGACGATTTTAATAAAGTTAAACAGAAAAGGAAAGAAATAGACAATAAGGTGATAGTTACATTATGTTTGGGTTTTCAGGTCTGGATATTACTTTGGAAAGTCCACAGCCACAATGTATCATTTGTTTTCCAGCATTACTAAATGAAAGTACAAGGCCAGGGAAACTACAGCAACATTTAGAAAGCAAACACCTAGAATTTGTAAATAAGAGCTGTGACTTTTTCCTTCGGAAATGAGGAGAACTAAGGAGGCAAAAGAGTAATGTCTAAATAAGCAACTGGTCCTCAAAAAGCCTTAGAAGCATCTTATGTTGTAACCATGCAAACTGAAAAACATAAACAAGACCCTTCTACTAGCAACAGACATGCATAGAATTATGATTGGGAAACAAGAAACCATAACACTGAAAAACATTCCTGTGTTAAATACCACAATCCATCAACACGCTGATGGATCTTACAGAAAACATCCAGGACCAGCTGACAGAACAAGTTAAGAACAAGATCCTCAATGAATTCACAGTGCATTGATGGGGCAGCAGCCATGATGGGATAGAAGAGTAGGGTTGCAGAATGAGTGAAGAAAGTGGCACCAGCAACAATTTGGACTCACTACATGATTCACCTCCAAGCTTTGACATTTAAGTTGCAACGTGAAGTATGTGAAGCCCTCAACAGTTACCAAATTTGTTAATTCCAGGCAGTAAACACATTTTATTATGCTGTACAGACCCATGGGCTCTGACCACACTCCACTTGTTTCACAGAGAAGTCATGTGGGGAAGTGTTACAACATGTCTTTGAATTGAGTAACAAAAAAACAGAATTTTCCTTCTTGGGAAAAAAGACCTTGCAGATTGCATGTGTAATGCTGACTTTTTAACTATATTAGCTTACCTAGAAGAAATATTTGACAGACTGAATGCACTGAACCTAATACTTCAAGGAGGAAAGCAAAAATACTAGATATGAAAGGAACCCAGGCAATTCACAAAGCAACTTTGTCTTTGGAATTGCCACATTGAAAAGGGAGTTACCAAGATGTTTTCAGGGTTATCACACTTTAACAGAACAGAGTGAAAGTAATCAAAATGCCACTAAAGACCAAATATTGACTCATTTGTTTGAGCTGTATTCCCATTTTGATGAGTATTTTCATAGATTTTAACATTAATTTTGTTACTGATTGAATTAAAAACAGATTCTCAGTAACACACGACCCCATACCAACCTTAAGTATCACATTGTCAAGTGATCACATATTTAAAATATAATGATCCAGGAATTCTGGATTTCTCTTAGAGGACAGTATAAAGAGCTCAGTGATGAATCCATGAAAGTGCTGCTCCCAGTTATCTTTGAGTCTAGGTTTTTACCTATGATTTGTGACTAAACACATAAATCATTTAAATTTGGAAAACACTGTGGAACCATGCAGTTCAAAATAGGACCATTCTTCTCATTAAAATCTTCAGCTGTGTCCAAACAAGTCAAAAATTCATAATTTTCAAATTATTGTTTTAAAAATGTGGATTAGATCACATTATATAATTAAACCAACTGAATAGTTAAATAAAGGCCCCAAACCAACCAAACTAGTGATCCCTCTTTAAATTAGTGTCCTGAGACAGTAAAAGAACAAAAAATTAGTTCTGGGGAGCCACCAAATTGTACAGTATCTGTAAGGGAGTTGCAGTACTAAGAAGTTTGGGAACAATGGTGCTATACACATTGTTTGACAGACTATACTTAACATCTTCAAATTATCAAACATAGCCTTTGTTCTGTTGAATTATGCTTACTGTATTTAAAAATACATCAGGGGTGACGTATTCTACCTAAAAGTGTGGGGGGGGCCCACAAAGCCCCACCCACTCCATGATCTCACCCCTGCCCAACCTCTTCCCCTGAGGCCCTGGAAGAGACTGAGAAGTGGACCAGGCCCATGGTGGAAAGTGGGTGGGCTATAGCTGCTTGACCACCCCACTTCCCATCACCCCGGAATACATTTTTTATTTGGTTTCTGAAACAAGCTTCTAAGGCCTAGATCCACGAAAGAACCTATTGCTACACTCAACATTGCCACAACTACCATCCAGGAGAATGCTCACCCCAAATTAAGCCCTGTGGCTCCCTATACAATGCAAGGGAAGAGTTAGGCAACTGCAATAGATTCACAGATGCCAGCATACTGAGTGGCAAGCCATTAAGATAGCAGGAAATGCTGAGGAGAAAGGCATGGCTGAAGTCCTGTTCATCAAAAGCTAATTAGGCAATATTGGTGCTAGGGATTCACAGCTGTGAACCCTCTTCTGGAGTTAGGTGCCTAAACCAGGTAGGCCATTCCTCACAAAATACCAGAGAAAGAAAAAAAGTGAGAGCAATACCCCCCACCCTATTATAGCCAACAGCATAGTGGTTAGGGCACTCATCTGGGAGGTAGGAGACCTGTTTTCAAATACCCACTCTGCTCAGTTTGGTGCAGGGACTTGAACTTGAGTCTCCCATATCCCAGGAAGTGCTCTAACAGTGGGGGTATGGAATCACCTTGCTCCTGTCTGTCTTTTCTGGTTTCCAGATTGGGCCATGAAAAGAGGAAGAACTGCAGCATTAGCTTGACATACAACTAATGTTGTTCCTAACCCAAATCCTACACACACACACACGTCACCAACTCAAGTGATGGTCTAAACTCGAGCTAGCTCACCTATGGGGGAGAGGGGGACTTGAAGGCCAAGTGCTGCTGATGCTTGAACTAGTAATACTATAGGGTCTTGGGTCCAGATTTTTAAAGGTATTAGGCATTACTCAGCTCAACATCACAGTGCCTAAATACCTTTAAAAGTAAGTGCCTCAGCTACTACGCACTGCTAATACATACAGGCTATGCTGCTTGAGTAACATTTTGCAGCACAACTGCTCTCACTCAAGCTCAGCTAACTCAACAGGCAGGGCCAGCTTTAGGCTGATTCGCCCGATTCCCCGGAATTTGGCCCCACACCTAAGAGGGCCCCGTGCCTTAGGCGCTTTTTAATTATTTTTTTTTTTTTTACTCACCCTCGCGGCCCCGCTCTCCCGGCCAGCAATCCAAAGTGCTGCCGAAGACTGGGAGTGCCGCCCGGTGAGTACAAGCCCCGCGCCCCGCTACCCCAGGAACTGGGCCCCGCACTTGCTAAACCCGCCCTGTCAACAGGAGTTAACTCATGGGTAGATAACTTTAACTAACACTGCAGTGCAGTCAAGCCCAAAGCCACTGAGACTTTCAAAAGTGACCTGCAACTGCAATTGCTATAGAGCATAAATGCAGTTTCCACTATTGTCTGTAATCTTATCAATAAAATCCTTTGTGCTTAATATTCAATTATATTATTCAGCATAAAAACATTTTTTCTTAAAATCTGAGCAAAATTAAATAAGCTGGTTTTGAATTTTCCAAGGAAGAAAAATTGCAATTTCCCTACTTGTTCCAATCAGAAATTCTTTATTCAAATAAAAGTGTGAAATTATTCAAAATTTGGCTGACAATCTCATGGTGACTTAAAAAACAAATAAAATTTGAGGAAAACTGATTCAAAATTAAAATCATATCTGTTTAAAGTTGACCGTGTTGTGTATGCACACCAGAATTTTAAGTGCATTCTTAAGTGAAGAAGTTGTTATTAATAGGACTGTTGATTAATCACAGTTAACTCATGCAATTAACTCAAAAAATTAATCGTGATTAATTGCAGTTTAAATCGTGTTAAACAATAAAATATCAATTTAAATTTAGAAGTAGGACTGAGTGGACTTGTAGACCCCGAAGTTTTACATTGTTTTATTTTTGAATGCAGTTATTTTTTGCACATAATTCTATATTTGTAAGTTCAACTCTCATGATAAACAGACTGCACTACAGTACTTGCATTATGTGAACTGAAAAAATACTATCTCGTTTTTTACAGTGCAAATATTTATAATCAAAAATAAAGTGAGCATTGTACATTTAGTATTCTGTGTTACAACTGAAATCAATATATTTGAAAAAGTTGAAATGGTATTCTATTTTTTAACAGTGTGATTAATTGCAAAGAATTTTTTTAATTGCACAATTCATTTTTTTAATCGCTTGACAGCCCTAATTATTAACAAGTCTAAACCTCTACAGACCTGCCACCATTCCTAAAATACACATGGATCCCCCCTCACCCTTAGAACAAAAAGGAAAATTCTAAAATAAATAACTCCATTAATGATATGTCACATTGGGAAATGAAGCATTGAATTCAAGAAGTTATACAAGGTAAGATCTTCTTCCAGGTCACCTTAGTCTCACTGTACATACGTGTTAGTATATAGGCCTGTCTCTTAGCTTGGGATAGAATTTTGGGTTTGATTTTTGATATTTTTATATCCTTACTAATATGTGAACAAAGAACAAACATACTGTGTGTTGTTTCTGCCTAACAAGATGGCATTTATAGCACAATGAGAAGAGATAAAGAAGAGAGTTTAAGTGTTGCTGGGTATGGTGGGAGCTTAATATACGAGTGTACACTTGAAGAATGCCTTGACTTCTATCTCAAGACGAGGTCAAGAAACCAGTCGGGAAGGACAAGAGGGGATGAGGACAGGGGAGGCATAAGAAACACAAAATCCAGAGAAAAGGTGACCTTGGCCAATACATAGCCTCACTCTTTACTCCTCCCATGGGGACAAAGGAGGTGTTACCGAAGTCCCCAGACTCGCAACCCTCCAAAACAGAACATGACCATAAATCGTAAGGGATCGGACCAGAGGCATGCACTACAGGTATAATTAAGCCTGCCAAGAAGAAGGAGGTGAGAAAAAAGGGAACATGGAAGGCTCTGGGGAGTACAGAGCTATGGATATGCTTCCTTGATTAACCCCAACAAACATTGCACTGCCTGCACTTCAGACTTCAGGTCTTCCGCTTTCTGTCTGCATGACAAGAACCAAGGGAGGGGCAAAGGGAAAGCCCTTAACAATATGATGTATTCTCAATTCCTTGTTTTCTTTGCTAAACTTCAGTGTCAATGGTTTAACTGGAAAAAAGTAAAGGCAGAACTTGGCCTGGTATTTTTATAATTTCAAACAAATGCTCACCTGGTGGAGGACCACCAAATTTTCTTTGTCCATTTTCTTGAACCATGCTGTAGCCAGTCTTTTCCATCAAAGCTAGTAAGGCAGCCTCATTCTGAGTACCAGTTCGGATTTTGCCACATCCATTTGTTACATCTGTACTTTCATCATGCATACTTGCAATATCTTCAACAAAACATTAAGATAAAATTTGATAATACAGAATTCCAAACTTAGCCACATACAATAGCTACTAAAAGCCAGAAAAGTAACAGCATAAGTTATTTCAACTTTACCTCATGAAATTCTTCCCTTGCAGGAGTAAGCTTTTTTGTTCTAAACTAGAAAATTATCTATATATTTTCCTGCAAATATGGTCCCATTTATTACAATAAAATTATGCATGAGAATACAGTACAGATAAGGAGTAATAATCTGTAGGATACAGTCTGAAATTTCTGTTTTATGTGGTTTACTTGCCAATAGAGTGTCACAGGGTGGCCAAGTGCAGCGCTTTCTGCCACAGTTTCCCCTAATGTCATTAATAAGTTCACCAAGGCTTTACGTAAGGAACAATGCCCCTTCTGAAGGGTCTAGTTTATTAACCCAAAACCCAATGAAAATATAAGTAAGACTTCACCCCAGGATCTCAGAGTCACATATCAGTGTATCCATTCCCACCTGGGTCCACCATTCCCTCTCAACAGGGTTCTCAGCTCAGTACCTTTCCTGGACTCAGGACTCCTGCCACTATGGAGAGCCAGCGGTCTGCAGAGATCTATTCATTGCAGCTCTTCTCTGGGGGAGCATGTAGTTCCTGACAGGCTGAGCTTCCTGCTACTGTGTGGGAGTTTCCTATCCTCAGAGGACAGCTTCCAGGGCCCTTGCTCCATTTACAAATCCCCCCAAATGCATGAAATAAGGACCCTTATCTTTTTAGTAATACCGTCCTGGATTGCAAACTGCCTTACTTATATCCTTCATTAAAAGCTGTTAAAAGTGACATAGTTCACAATTAGGTGGTATTTTTGAAGCCTGAAAACTTGTAAGGGAACCAGAGGATGCAGTGTAAGAGGCAACAGTGAGGCAAGGTCAGACTGGAGTCAGGACAGCATCTGTTAGAACTCAGGATGCATTTTGCTGCCTCTGAACATTAATTACTACTCGCTTTCTTCAAACATAGCCTATTTTGTAGCTCTCAACATAACCTTTAAAAAGTTTGAAAAAAGTGGAGTAAGTAATTCTATCATCATAAACATTTCAAGTCAGCATGTCATGGTACAACCTTAACTCAGTTTAGAAGGATTTAAACTAGAGTACTTCAGTTTCCCCATAATATTTAAAACATGATCAATTCCAACCGGTCTTTAAAGCAAAGTTCAACAATTTTAAAAACAAAAATGATTTTTTTAAAATTTCTATTAACAAACTAAGTTTGCTAATTTCACTACTATAATTTTAATGTCAACAATGTTTAAAATGAGCAAACCAGTTCTGAAGCAGAGACTGACACTGTGCTTACACAAGTGAACATAAAAAACAAAATGCGTACATGCTTAATATACAATTTTAAAATACTAAAACGAAAGTCAAAAGTCAGTCATTTTTTCTATGCAAGCAAATGTCCTACTCCTCAAACAAAATTATTAGGTAGATAAAGTAAATTAGATGAATATTTATTATTCCTCAAAATTTTAGGGAAAGCATTTTGTATGAAGATTTTTTCTAGGAACAGTATTTTCTTTAAATAAAAATAAAAACTAATTGAAAGAGAATTACTTCTGTAACCCCCAAGGAGATGACCTAGATTCCTGGAGCTCTGCCTGCTGGCAGCTCAGGGAGGAGGAGCCAAGGCAAACTCAGAGTCTGCCTGACAACCAATAGGGAGTGAGATGCCCCTCCCAGGGAGTTCAGGAGAAGGGATGAGCCACTTTTGGGGGGAGGCTGCAGCCAGACAGCGCGCGCCAGGACAGGACTGGCTGTGTGGGGAGCTGGTGATTCCCAGGTCTGCAAGCAGGGTTCCCCCTGAAAACTGGCCTCTAGGGACCTGACAGCAGATCCCTCAGCTGGGTTTTCCTTCCCCACGGATGATTCCCAATTGTTACATTTGCTGAGAAATTTCCCCAGCCAGGCTGGATTCACCTCCAGCTCCTTAGGTGAGAGACTAGTCACCACATGGTCAGCTCTGCTAGTCCAGGGAAGTTGCCTGCTGAGTGTGTGACTGGAGGCTGGGCTAGGAGGCTACCGTTTGGAAGTTAGGGTAGTTGTATAACCTACACCTTGAGCCCTGTATCCCTTTGTGATGAGGGGAAATCCTGGGACCAACACAGCCTGATTCCTGCTTGAGGAGGATCCCTGACAGTGACTGAGGAGTGCAAAGTCATCTTCAAACCTGACGGTCATTCATGGAGTTTGTGAGTGCACCAGCTTTTAGTTAAAGCAGCAAAGAATCCTGTGGCATCTTATAGACTAACAGACGTTTTGGAGCATGAGCTTTCGTGGGTGAATACCCACTTCATCAGATGCATGTAGTGGAAATTTCCAGGGGCAGGTATATATCTGCAAGCAAGCTAGAGATAACGAGGTTAGTTCAATCAGGGAGGATGAGGCCCAGTTCTAACAGTTGAGGTGTGAAAACCAAGGGAGGAGAAACTAACCAGACTAACATGGCTACTCCTCTGATACTTGACAGCTTTTAGTTAGTCAGGGAATTTGCTTTGAGGACCCCTGACTCCCTGAACTGTGTCCTCAAGCCAGGGAGTGAGGGTTTGAAGATTTTATAACCTGCTGCTTATTACACCTGCGGAGGGTTTCGCCACCTCCTCCCACTTGTGGGTCTTATGGGCAGTACTGAACCCAGTCAGCCACACTGCTAAACCACTGCAGAGAATTTTATAGGTAATCAAGGGCCCCAGCAAAGTACGCATACCAACAGGACACTAATTTTACACTTGTTACATCAAGTCACGGGTATTTTAAGTGTGGGCACCGGTGACTCTAAAAATAGTGTTTCACCCTGTTATGCTGTATATGTTGCCTGTTTCATACAATTATTGTGTTGAATATATTTTTAGGTGTTGTATTATTTCTTGGAAGTCTCCAACTATCTGGCAAGTAAGTGGGGATTACTCTGTAGTTAGAATTTTCCACCCAAGCTGCCCTGGTGACCCTGCCAGAAACAAGCGAGGAGGGTGGCGGCACCGCCAAATAATTTCATAGCAAAAAAGAAAAAAGAAAGATTCACCCTGCTGAGTGGGTGGCAGGATTCAATAGAACCCAGACCTGTCCATCAAAACCTGTAATTGAATTGCCATTAAAGGAGGTAACCAGGTGGAGAGGGGCACTACACTTCAAAAACCACTAACATTAAGGGCCTGATTTCCAAAGCAGCCTCCACTTGGAAACCTTGTATGGATACATTTTTCAAGCAGCAAAACATTGCATGGGCTCATGTTAGGCTAACACCTACACAGACAGGTAAGTTATTTTGCCAGTGTTCATTGAAATTAACAGACATCTGGAGGTATAAGTGTTTGAAAAAAGTATCCATAGAAACAAGGTTGCTATCTGAAAATACAAACTTAAATACATACCACACATAACTAAAGACATTTTAATTCATTGGTCTATTATTTTATTACTATTTATTATTGCTCACCCCACCCTCTCTGCCGTTCCTTTGCATTAAAATGGAGATTAAGACAGGCATGAGGAAAAAGAAAGAGGAATAATTCTGTCCTAGTAATTCCTGGATAGTGATGATGGTGGTGGTGGTGAGCGTGACACGACTGGCATAGCTCCGTCAATAGGGGGTCCACACCCCTGACACAGTTAAGCCAGCCTAACCCCTAGTGCAGACAGTGCCAGGTTTACTGAAGAATTCATCCATCAATTTATCTACCCCACCACCTCCCAGGGAGGTAGCTTATTTACAAACAAAAGAACCCCACTGTAGAACTGGCTGTGCTGAGGAGCTGTAGATGTTTAAGTGGGGACAGAGCCTGGGTTACTTTTACCGTGGTTGGCAGCATGCAGGCCACGCATGCCCAGAAGGAACAGTGGTCACTTAGCAGACCCCGGCTTGGCAGACACAAGTCTCACTGCAGATAGGACACCACAGCAGACGAATGGATTTTCCTTGGCTTCACCCAATCCAATCAAGCCTGCAGGAAGGGAGTGGGGATATCTGTGGAAACAACCGAGCATATAAAGATATACGTGGCGGGGAAGGGGCACATTATATTTGATCCAGGGGGAGGAGCTGGCTGGCAGGGCACTGGGAGCTATGGGATTGTGGTGGATGTACACAGTGCCAGAGGCTGTGAGAAAGGGGCGGGGTGGCATGCAAGTAGGTCCCAGGGTGAGAACGGTGGCAGGGGAGAGGCTTCCTGGGTCTCTTGGTGCTGCCTTGGAGTCACCAGAGCAACAGTAACAGCAGCATGTTTCCACCCAGAGCCATAGGCACCAACTCTGAGGGTGCTCTAGAGCTGGAGCACCCACAGAAAAAATATAGGGGGTTCTTGGCACCCACCGGAAGGCCCCACCAATCAGTTTCTCCCCCCCCCCCGGATCAGTTGTTCAGTGGCAGGCAGGAGACACTGGAGGGGAGGGAAAGTGCAGGGCATGCTCAGGGGAGGCGCAGAACAGGGCAGGAAGAGACAGGGTACTGGGTGGAGCAGGAGTGGAGAACCCCTGGGGAAATGAGAAAGTCAGCGCCTCTGTCCAGAGCCCCCCGCCCCCACGGGGCTTCTGAGGCCGCACCCCCGCAGGGCTCTCAGCCGCCGCCCATCCCAGCGACGCGGCAGGGACTTCAGGCCGAGGTGGGACCGTTACACAGAACGTTGACCAGCCCCTCCCCCTCCCGGGAGAGTGTTACCGCCAACGGCGACTCCCTGGACTGGGGAAAGGGTAATGGCAGCACGAGCACCTCATCTACCACCGCCCTTCTCACGCGCGTAGCATTCGACGACGACCGACTTTCCCACTCTTCGGCGCGTGGCACCGTCTGACGCCCCAGCGTCGCCAATCAGCAGCCGCCCGAGTAGGCACCTGACAAAATTGACGGCCGCCATCGACCAATCAGAACGTGTCGAGAGCCGAGTAGGGCGGGGAAAGTTTTTAAAAACCTTGGGGGGTTGAGGGAGGGTGTGCGACCAATTAAAAGGAGGCTATGAAGGAGCCAATGAGAGAGGTGCTACCATGTGAGTGCGGCGTTGAAGGAGAAGGGAGGGGGTGTGAAGTGGGCGTGGGAAGGGTTCTTACCCTGAAGCTGGCAAAATTCATAGGAGTGTTGGAGTCAAGCTGGAGAGGCGGTGTTGCATGTGACTCCCAGCCTACTAGGGTACAGCGTGTTCGCCCCTAGGTTGCAAATCTACTGTTACTTCCGCAAATACAGCCAAACTGAGGGAAAACCTCCGCATTCGCGATTTTTGCTGAGCTTAGTGTAACTTCAGTTTTACTATTGTATTGCAAAAAAAAGTTGGGGGACACTGTGGAGTGAGAAATGTTGAGCTTTTCAGAAAGTCACACCATTGCTGAGTGAAAATGTAAAGTTGCAATCAGACTAAGATACGTTTTCACGTGTTTTGACTTGAAAATCTAATCTTAAAGAGCCCTGCAGAAAGGTAGCACATATAGCACGTGCAAAGTTGCCTGAAACAGAATTGCAGAAACATTCCCCCAAAAAATCAGTTTTATACAACCCACCACAATTACAAAATGGGTAAACAGCAAGAGAGAAAATTTAAAATTATTTTATCTCTCCATTATATTAAATAATGGAGCATCTCAAACACCACAGCAATGTTGTGGCAATTGGAGGCCACATATTTTTTACACAACACAGAACCACAACAAAATTCCTCAGAGGTCATATACATTTGATGGGCATCCATCAGCTGTGCCAGAAGTCTGTAAAGTTTGGTGGTTGTGGGCATTTTAATTTGCTGTTATCAAAGTATTGTGTACTTATTGCACCCAGACTGCACAACAATGAGGTCATTAAAAAAAAAGCCTACAACTTTTAACTCATTAAAAAAGTTCCCCAATTTTAATATTGAAATGCTTAATTTCATATTCCAGTGAATCAGAGAAATTATAATTCTAGTCACTATAGTAACATGCTTCAGCATCTTTAGTCTAATTTTAAATGGGTGCCAATTTCTAAGTCATTTATAATATGACATGATAGACAATTCAGCTAATCAGTTTATTAATTTTTTTCAAAAGAGGTGGTTTGTTCCTTATTATTTATAGAATAATGCTTTAATGATATGATTGACATTTAATACTTTTAACAGTAAAAGCTTAATAGTGTACCCAGTGATATCACTTTTCATGGAGTGTCACCACATTTTCAGTGTAGGTGCCTACAATAATTTTCACCTCATCCAAATGAGTCATGAGGGAATGTTAACAAGCCAGTGCATTTTAGCAGCAACTCAGGCTTTCCACTGCCTGAGATCAGTCACTACTCAATAAGAAATTCCATTTTAGTTATTGCTATTTTACAGTATGCTAGGTATATTTCTTTTCTAACTTTAAAAAAAAATCTTAGTGTTTTCTCTGGATTCCATGCACATGAAGTCTCATTGTGTGGGGCTCTACCAGACACTTCCAAAGTATTGCTGTCCATCATTGTAGTGTACAGAAACTGAATAATATTCCTTTAAATAGTAAATGAATACTATCCAATTTCTATCCATGGTAGCCAATAGATTGCACAAATTTATGGTCAGACTTCCTTTTATTTTATAAAATGACTTGAATGAAAGGGAAAATCTAATTGGCTGAAAGTGTTCCAAACCTATGTCATTATCTTGCAGTAAACTCGGATGTTAGAACTATCCAAACTCTTCATCAAGAAGATTACTAAAACACATTTTTATTAAACCATTTTAAATCTACTTAATTTAAATCTTCTATGCACTTGTGTAAGTATATCAAATAAACAGCAGTATGTGCATGAAAAGTGAGTTCCGTCTCCTTTCCTTCTCCTCTATCGCCTTCCTTTTACCTTTGTCTCTGTCTCTTCCGTCTTCAATTGCCTCTCCTCCTTCCTTCTCTTAGGTAACATTTGTTGAGAGTAGGTCTTTAAAAGAGAAGCTGCTGCCCTTGCTCCACTCAAGTGTTTGTCAATAGTCAAGCTTCAAAGAACAAGTGATATAAGCAGAACGGTAATTAAATGTTCATGCCCATCTCCACTAAAACTAATGCCAGGTTTAACTCTGCTGGTTTTGATGTACAACTATTTGGAGGACAGGAGAACAAGACCTTGATTCAGGAAATCATCATAAGTCAACAAATGCTGTGCTTAAGTGCTTTGCTGAATCAGGACTTAAGTACAGCTATGTTTTAATCTTTTTAGTCTTGATAAGCAAAGACTTAAATAAAGATGTGTATGGTGGCATTTTACAATAGAGTTACTTGCTCTTTACAAAATACTTGGCATAAGTTCTAGTTAAAAAAGTACTTGGAATCAGAAGTAAAATGTGCCATTTGTCTAGGGGCTAAATCCTGCACCCATCAATATCAGTGGGCCCTAAATTACTATATGAATGTGACAGATCTGTTCACAACTCTCACTGATTTGAGGCATGTAGAACAAGGGTAGACCATTGCATAGATCATTCCATTTATTCCCTTGGGTATATTTGAAAATATTTGAGATCTTTCCCCATTCACCTTATTACTTAGTATCAAGTGAGACCATTGCTTTTCTTTTCTTTGCCAGCTGTTTTAATTAATTATAGTACATAATTTTGTTCTGTTTTGTTTGGAATGTCAGCAAGTCTTATCACATATTTTCCTGGAGTAGACTATTATTACAGTTATACATTTTTATAGAAAAATAAAGTTTTTTTTTGTCAGAGTAAATTTTACTATGTCCTGGAGCTGGAAAAGCTGGTATGTAGCATTTCTGCACTCTGACAAGTTTGATGTGAAGGTAGGGCAAATACTTTAAAAGGAAGCAGACATCCTTTGAAGTTTAGACAAAGGTCTCTACAGAACCTAGACCTCAAATGTAATCTTTGTAATTGTAAATCTAATTATAGTAAACAGTCTAGAAAAAGCATTCAGTTCAGTCCATCAATACATTTTATTTTAGTTTCCATTTCATCAGGTTGCTGCAAATGCCTGTTTAGTGGAATACTCCTATGTAAAGTTATACTGCCTCAAGGGTCTTTCTTCTTCAAGAGTGCCATTTACTCTTGTACAGTTTGCTTCTTTAAAAGAGTGGATTTTTTTCATCATGAGCTATGGAATTCTAATACTATTGAAGGAGTCATTAGAAAAAAACATTTTATAGCACTTTCTTCCTCTTGTGATGTGATTTACCTGTTCTTAGAGTGAGGAATACATCTTTGAAGAATGGGTCAGTAGAATCTGAATTTGTACATGCATATGTACAGTAAATATTAAACATAGATTGTGCGGAAAATTCTGCACTTAGTTACAGAAGCATCAGTTCGGAGTAATTTCAGTGAAGTAAATATAATTACTCCAGATTTATGCCAAGACACCAGACTGCAGAATTTTCCCCGTAACTTATTTTATTTCAGCAGCAAGAAGGATTTTAAAAAAGAACCATACATAAACAGATGTATAAATCTTTTAATAATGTTTTTGTTTTATTTCCCACACTGCAGAGTTCAAATTTGTATCTGCATAGTAGACACCTACTACCTTGTATATTAGCCTGTGAATTACAGCATCTATTGGTTATTGCCACCTTGTATATCTGCCTCCAAAATCTATTGCTCCTATGGCCAAGCAGTGCCTTCAGTCAATTAATAAGAAAAATCATTGTTTCCTGATGGTAGCTCATGGAAGTAAAGAAGCTGACTGGAAGCATTGGCTACTTTCTGTCAATAGAATGCTTTCATTTCTATTTCTAATTATTTTTAAAAATCAGAAATGTTAAATGCAGTTATGAATAAGGGTGATGTCTCCAAACCTTAATTATGTCAGGAATCCAACAGAGATGAAACAAAAAAACTGCAATGTTCAGTACTTTTTTGTGGTCAATTTCACCTTAACAAATGTCTGCTTTTCTTTTACTTTATATAAGTGGGATCCAAAGTTAATTGTTCCTTATTTCTTTCATGGAAAGAACTAGGGGTTTTGCTGTATGAGTAGTGGTAGATTATAAAGAGGGGAAGCTGTAATGATAAATAATGGCTTCTTGTACCATATTATTGCAGTAGATAATTTCACTCCCTAGCTAGCCACTAGGTGGGGATATTATGTTATTTAAAAAGAATAGGGCTGTGCAAAACTAGGGCACTTTGGTTTGCAGTGACTTGTGCAAATATTTCTCTAGTGCACATGGGAACAGTCCAAATCCTTAGTGCAAAATGTAATCAGTACCAGAAAGTTTCACTTGATTTTGCATCCCTACAGCTGAAATCTACAATAGACATCCTGGGAACAGTGGTGGTGTAGCTGAGTTGGTCTCAGGATATTAGAGAGATAAGGCAGGTGAGGTAATTTTATTTTATTGGATCAACTTCTGTTGGCGAGAGAGACAAGCTTTCAATCAATCCAGAGCTAAAGAAGAGTATCTTGAAAGCTTGTCTATCTCGCTAACAGAAGTTAGTCCATAAACAATATTACCTCATCCACCTTGTCTCTCAACTTTTTGGGAATGTCACTGTTCTACCACTACCAATGCTGCTCTTCCAAGCATAGGAGCTCTGATATAGACTGAGCACTGGCAACTTTAACTAGCATTAAAAAAAGTGAGCCAGTTCCCATGCTATATAGGAAGACATAGACCCTGTCCCAAAGAGTTTACAGTCTAAAAGACAAAATCAGACGGAGTGGAGAAAAAGAGATACAACATAGAAGCAGAATGATCAACATGATAACAAGCATCTACCATGTTAGTTCCATGTGGTTTTACATCTCTGTTTATGCGTTTATATAATTTGTTACAAAAATGCAGGGTTTTGGGGGATACATTCAAGGCTGAAGTGGTGGAGAAAAAGGGATTCAACTGAGAAGGAAATGAATAAAGAAGAGGGCATCCGTGGGTAGGGAGTTTCAAAGGGAAGGAGGAAGAGGGGGTAGGAAAGAGAAGGAATGTAAGAAATATAATGGGCAGTGAAATTGGGCAGCTGAAGTCTTGCAATGCTAGAGGAGAAATGGAATGAAGGAGGTTCAATAATCAATAGCAATTCAACAAATAGGAGAGAATTAGAGTTGAGAGAATGATGATGATGATGTCAAGAGGCCTTAAAAGCGCCTCTCCCACAAACCAGTTCTTGCAACTGTTCCCCCTTTAGAGGAGACTAGGGAAGGTTGCTGGATGACATGCCCCAGGTGGGTCCCTCAGAGTACATTGTGAGCTGCAGGAGGGAGTAGAAGGCCTTTCTTATCCTTTGCACCATCATTGGTACCTGGCCTGGCTGCTTGTCAGAGATAGGCACAAATTGTCTTGTTGTTTCTTAATGGTTTAGTAGTTAGTATTTTATTTCAGCTGGTACAGGAAGGCCCTCAAGAAAAAATATATACCATAACAAAAAAGTTTCACAATATATACTGATTGTATCATGATCAGTGGAACTGGAATCAGCAGACCCATGTGCCCTGAAAGGACTCTTATTGATGGAACACCAGTAGAATAAGGAAAACGGGGAGCTAGTCTGGAAGCAACTCAGCCACATAGTGCAGTGCAGAGGTTTTAATGAAGTTCTACTTGTTCAACTTAACATGCATTCAGCTTCGCTCTTTGCAAATGAAACACTGATAATTTAAAATGGATGTTGTGGTGGTGTCTACCATAAAGTCAAGTTAATCTTGTTAGAACAAAAATACCAGTGAATTTTGCTTGACATCAGCCCAAAACTTACCACATAATTACAATACCTTGAGACCTAAGACTTCTCCACTTTGGATTCTCCTTATTGTCAAACACATGCGGTGGTGGAGAACACACAGAAACTTAGGACAGACAAGAACAGGCAGAGGCAAAAATCAAGAAAGCCAAATAGTGGCCTGTGAGCTGAGTGTAACCGTAGAAAAAGCTAAAGAGAGAGCTTTAGGGTCTGCAAGTTGAAGAGGCTTGAGGCTAAGAAACTGTTTCTTTTATTCTTGGTTCCTCATCTGTTCGGAGAAGCTGGACTTTGTACATTCTTTGTAAACAAACAAGATTGCATCAAAGAAAATACCAGATATCATCAGTTTCTACTTCCAACTTGAACATGCCTAGAGCCATGACTTTGATTAGCTGTTTGGGATATTATCCAGCTTTCACTGAAAGATTAGCAAGAATATAATGTATTCATAGATAAATTAACTGCAAACAGAAAGTTCAAGACATGTTACTGCACCTTGGAATAAAGGAAGCTAGTTGCCAAGAAAGGAACAAGTCATGAAACGACATTGAATATCTTTCCGGCTATACAACAGGTCTTTCCATCCTTTGTAAAATACAACCATGTTTCCTGCTGAACAACTACATGAATGACAACCTAATTGACCACTGAGTCCCACTGTTAATTTTTCTATTAGTGACAAATTGGCACGTTAGTGTTGAGTCCAAAGGAAACTCAAGGAACTTATTTGACATGAAGGGAAGCACTAAAAAAAACAGCTTCAACATAGGTGGATATAGGATGTAATTATACATGTGTGTGTGCGCAATATCCAGAGAAATTCCAGCATTACTGATCAGGACTTCAGAACAATCGAAGGAAAGAGAAAACATGCATCTCAGATTTTACAGAAGTCTTGGCACATCCTAAAAGGGGACATTTGGGGAGTGCTAAATCAGCACCAGCTGGATGCATTTAAATTAAGCTACTAAATCTATACATTAATTGTGAGTCATAATTTAAATCAAGGCTCATAGTGATTAGGGACTGCAGCTCTGAACATGTCAACAAGATTTCTGTAGAGATTAGCAACAAGACCCCAGGGAAAAAATTACATATGATCCTGCTCCCACTGATGTCAATGACAGAATTTCCATTTATTTCAATGGGAACAATCATGAAGCCCATACCACTTATTGTCTGTGCTCAGCAATGAAGAGACTTAATTCAGCTGAATGGATCTGCTGAGTAACTGAGGGACTTTCATACAGGAGAACACTTTAGATTGATCATGCTAATCAAATGAATCTTTGGATTGTTTTAATACCTCCCCCCTGCTATTTTTTGTAATGATCAAAGGTGGTTTTTTTGTGTGTGTGAGTTTAAACAAGTGTCTCCCTCACAGCCCATCTTCTCTTCCTGCTTAATCATGCAGTCAAGTCATAATGCTGAAGTTCTGACATCTTAACCCTTCCCATGGCAACAGACCATGTTGTCACAAACACAGAATTGTGACTTTGTTGCAGGATCAAGTAGTGGCTGCCAAGGAGACACCTTGTATTCTAATACAAATATCCCAAAAAGACAAATTGAATTCAAAAAATTACTGATAAAGTTAATTAGTTGTCTACAGCTGCTATTTTTTAGTTTGCCCATAAGAGCTTTAAGTCCTGAAGCTTTATCCTTCAGACTAATTCCAAAATATTTAATAATTCTATATGAGACATGCTTCTTGAGCAATGTCTGCACTCAGATACCATTGGATTTATGGGTGCCATCATAGAAATTAGAGGTAGAAAAGGTCTACATTCAGAGAGTTTCATCTCACTGGCAAGGCAAGATTATCACCTACAAGTTCTTATGCTTCCTTCAGGCTAATTTTTTAATAGCTCTCATTCCCAATCTAAAGTCTGTCTATTAAATAAATTAGTAATTGAATTATGAACCTTCCCTGGCAGCTGAACCACCCCTCTTGTTCTGGCATCTGGCCCCTGAGCTTACCTAGCCTGTGGCAGAGGCACTACCACTAGGAGTAAGCCAGGAGGTGGGATAGAAAAGGGAAAATAGAATGATGCTGGATCCTGTGATTATTAGCTCCTAATAGCTAGTTTATAATATGAAGAAATGCTGCTCCTGCCTCCATTTTTTTTGGTCTACGTGACTTTGTTAGGGACATATCCTAACTTAGTACATGCACTGAATTAATTTGGAATTCTGCACAAGTTTTATGTAAAGACTGTGGGAATGATATGGCCACAAACTTGTAGGATATTGACCTACTTGATCAATAGGGAAGTAGCCCTGTTTGGGTCTAGTAGTACTTGCTTCTTTTCCCCCTCTCTTACACTGTATGCCATTTTGTGTGAATAGTCTTTCTCCTGCTACCCTGTCATTGATTGTACCCACACCCCACATTCCCTTACTCTTTTGTTTATAATTAGTTATTAAAATATTTTTTCTTATGTGTACTAGGCATGTTCTTCTGAGAGTTACTACACAGTGCTGAATGTAATGCACCCTGCAATGCCACACATGGTTCAGTGTAAGAGTACTGGGTATATTCCCCACAGTACTGCATAACCAATCTGTTACAGTAGCAGCAGAACATCCGATTGTAGTAGGGAAACTTGCCTACGTGACCTGGGCTGGTAGTTCTATGGTTCATGGCAAAACAGGGCTGCTCTAAGACCTGTACTGGAAATAGCTTATGGAGTCCTAGCTCAGATGATTGGGTGGCCCCTGCTTCCACACATCCCAGCTGTTAAGTTTTGTCTACAAACCACTCTTTGAGTTGTGCAAATCCTCTGGAGCACTCTGCTTAGGACTCTGCAGAGGCTGGTTACTAGATGGAGCATGATTATGAGACCTTTAGTCAATTAGAAGTGTTGTGAACAACCTATTAATATTAAAAGATGTGAGACCAGATACTTGATTGTGCTGTTAGAAGTACCTCAAAAAATTAAAAATGTGAGTTTATGTTGACAGCTTTCTCCTTCAGTATCTGTGGAGCATAACTCTAAGAAGGTGGATGATTCCTGCCCTCGCTAATTAAGCTTTATTGCCTCCACAGGGGAATAGTTATGCGGCTCTGAATTAATGATTAGGAGAATCTTTAGAGAGTATCTACAATTGCCAGGGTACCTCCATGATGAGTTAGTTCTTTCAGAGTTAAAATTGGGATGTGGTGGAATCTAGCAAAGAATCCAACACTCAGAATAGCAAAAGTCAATGTGAGTATTTGAAGTGCTGTAGACATTTATTCTCTCATAAAAATGTGATTATACAGAGCTGTTTGTGTTATGCACATTATGTGTCAGAGTTGCATAGGAATGCACTGTAGAAGAATGGGTCTTTTTACAGTGATTAGATTAATGAAGAATTATAGATTAGAGAGCATTCATGTACTGCAGAGGAAGATAAATTGTAGATCCCTGCAATCCCCATTTTGGCTATTTTAAAAAATGTTATTTCATTGTGCTCTGTCTCCGAACATTGTAACCACTATCTATAATATATAGGTTTTAAACAAAGTTTATTACATGTATGAAACACAAATTTGAGTCACTTTGGTTTTTAGTACTTGGGTGAATATATACTACTTCTCTACATCTGGAAAACCTTTATGTATTGATTTTGGCAGTAGAGCCTTGATTTTTAAAGGTATTTAGGTGGTGCTGTGCTTGGGATTGCAAGTCTAACTGATTTAGGAGGCTACATCTCATTTTCAAAGGGGATTTAGGCACTTAGTCTAAGTACCATAGACATCAGATGGGATTTAGACTCCTAAGTGCCCAAATCCTTGTGAAAATGAGAGGCTTCTGAATCAGTTAGGCATTGCAACACTGAGTGCGGCAATCTCTAAATACCTTGAAAAATTTGGGCCTATAATGTTTGTGGTGTTGTGGCCAGAAATGTATGAAGTTTGCAGCTTCATAATGGCCCAATTATATGAAACTTTACTGAATATTTTGTATTTATATATTTTTCTATATTTATATATATTAATTTATAGTATTATTTCAAAGATTTTGGTACCTCATGGGAAGTACAGGTGAGCATTAGGGGAGGTGAGAGATAAGAATTATTTTAGCATCCAAACCAAAAGTGGTTGTAACTATCATCAACACTGAAGGGGTTAACATTAGGTGTTTACTAATACAGTGACAAGTCCTGCTGAGCCACTGTGAGTGTTTAATGGGAGACTAGGTGGTTATGATTAAGTGGGTAAAAATTTAGATTGAGATACAATGGAGAAGCAAGCTGCATTTGAGCTTTGATCCTCCTTCCCCCTCCCACTATGATTATTCTATTACCTTTTTTTCTCATCCTGTTTTCTACAATTAGTAAAAAATTTATTTGAAAAGCGGGACATAAACATGCATCTGTTCCTGCTGCTTATTCCACACGTAAGGTTCTATTCTTCTATGGCTATGTCTACACTGTGAGGTAGGGGTATGATTACCAGCTTGTGTACATATGCTCACATGAGAATAAATAGCAGTGTAGTCTCAGTCATATGGGCAGCAGTGACATGTCTCCGCCATCCTGAGTACTTAACCACCAAGTACTGACCATGGCTACACTACTATTTATACCTGAGCTAACATAAGTCTGTCTGCTGGCCTGAGCTCCTACTGTAGACATAGCCTATGGCATCACAGTGATTTCCAGAGAGAGTAATTGTGATGCCACTAACAGGCAGAGGATCTGGAACTAAGGGTGTGGGGAGGAGAGCTGTACTACAGCACCCCCTGGCTTGAAGTGGTTTCCATCATATACAGAGTTTACAGTTGGGTTCAATGGCTCTCAGCACCCCCACTATACAAATTGTTCCAGCACCCCTGCTAACATGAACATTTTGCTTTTGGTGGAGATTAATATTAATAGTACTTGCATAGCACATTTCATCCAAGGATCTAAAAACACTATCCACATATTAACTAACCAAGCCTCACACCACCTCTGTAAGGAAGGGTATGTATTATCTTAGTTCTATGGGTAGGGAAAAATGAGGCACAGAGGATAAATGACTTGTTCAAGATCACATAGCAAGAGACAGAAATAGTGCCCATGTTCTTTGTCTCTGTGCTCTAACCACCATCTCTCTCTCTGTCCTTTACTAAGCATCAGGAACAGGAATTAGCCCACATTTCTTACCAATAGCCTTAGCAACAACAGGCAAAAAGGATACAGAACCTCACTCTCTGCAGAATGGATTCTGGTGTAAAGTGATGAATATAGTAGATCTGATCAGGAAGTAACACACTAATCTTACGTTGACATCGGTGAAGTAAGGTAGCAACTACAGGTTTAAATTTGACTATATGTTAATTATTTTTTATAAAAGGCTCAACTTAAACCTCATTTGAATTGTGGTCAAACTATGGCATTTTCAAAACACAAGCTCACTACATTTCCAGCTGATGTAAACTGGCATAATTTGGTACTGAAGTCAATAGAGCTTTGCCAAGTTACACTAATTGAGAATCTGACCCCAGATGTTTAAATGATGTAAACTTTTTTAAAATAATATTTGATTTGGCAGTTTATTTCAACAGCATAAGGTCATACAAGATCACTACAAAAATAGGTACATCACATATACACTTGCTGAATGAATCACAGTATTACAATGTATGACCCCATCCTGCATACACACACTTACTTGAAATCCATGCAACTACTCATGTAGTAAATTTAAGCATATGTTTGTGTTTGTAGGATTGGGGCCTAACGTATTCCAGAGCTTAAGCAGTCTGCACCTCCAGGAGCCATTTGTTATCTGGTGACTTCCATTTAATATTCAAATGTAAAGTCAGAGCATACTAACCACTGATTTCCTAACGTAGGAAGCATTCTCAGACAACACTATAGCATCATACTGTGTTGTGAGACCCTTTGATTTAATTACATAACACATATACACACAATATGGACAAACCAGACCTACGGTTGCCATAACAGAGAATATGTCTTGCTTCTATAGCTTTCTTTCTGAATCCCACAGAGATGCTGTCACGTCATATATCACCAAAAATATAGTTTCATTTTTTCCCCCAAAACCTAATACTGACAAATATTGCCACGATTTCCCCACCACCTTAAATCTCAATGCTATTACACACTTTCTCTAGCAGTTTTATAACCTACACATTGTAACAGAGTGCTAGTGCATAAGGACCTGAAAGAAACTAGAAACTAACTGTATACAAATTGAAACTATTTTCATTCATCAAGCTAAAATACAAAAGTAAATATAGCATCAAGTGATTAAAACATTAGAACTTGAATTTTAATAATTAAGGTTTTTAAAAATATTTTTCTACCCTGACATTGTCCCCTTATATTTTTGTTGTGTTTACCTTTGTAAGGTAATGATGAAATGTGTCCTTTTAATCTGATGTCTTTACTACTAACAGGTCCCAGCAACACAAGACTCGTGTCCTTTTCAGTCCCTGCATTGCACATTAACGTTCTCAAAGAAGATCCACCACCCTCAAAAACAATCATACAAAGAACCAACTAAAATGAAATGCAACTTTTGTATCTCCACTCCCTATCTACTCCATCCTCCATCATTCAGTTACAAATATATTGTACCAATCCTGCACTTATAACACATGCAAAATTTCAATGACGATACTGCCCTGTGTTTTGTCCTTTATAATTCATTTTTGAGCCTAGGCCTGAAAGGCAAACTATTCATAATCCCTCAATAGATTATCATATTAGCAAAAAGTCATTAGAAAAATAGTTGTTGAAATTTAAAGTTTGAGACTTCAGAGCAAATCCAAGGGGATGAACAAGGGAATTCACACCGGTGTTAGATCTGCTCAGTCTATGGCCCCAACTTAGCAAAGCAAATTAGCATATTCTTAATTTTAATAAGACTTAAGTCCTTTGCTGAATTGAGGATTGTATGAAAACTCCTAAGTGCATAAGGGCATAACTGAAGTCCTCCTGTGAATCAGCTCTGACAAAAAAATACAGCACGTGTATCACAGATTTAAAAGGCTTAGTCTGAGCATGTCTTAAGTATTTCTTAAAGATACTTTATGGAGCAATTTTCCCTTACTAAACAATAACCCCATGTCTGTTCCAGGAGCCCTGTGTCATCTAACAAAGTTTTCAGACAAACCACATCTTGCCTGTCCTGTCTTCTTGCCCAAATATCCCATCCCCATTAACAAACAGGCAACATCAGTCCTTTAATATTACAGCTACTATGAGTACGCTCGCCTCATAACAGTCCTAACAATGATTAGCTTATTGGTCATGGATCCATTGTTTATTCTATAACTGACTCATGAGAATTACTGGAATTCTTACAAATCCCAAGTAAAAGGGAGGAGCGGACATATAATGTAATTAGATACCATATATGTCTCAATGGATTGCTCAGTATCCTATTGGGATAAACGTTGTTAGGGAAGTGCTATTCCATTATGCTCATCAATTTCAGAACACAAGTAAACATATACAAATGAATTATATTTATATAATTATGCAGCGCTGACCTTATGTACGGTAAATAAAAAATACAATGGAATTTGTTTAGAAGGTGTGTTACATACTTGATGGAATAGCATTTCACATTCATTTAAAAATTTGCTGTAGGTCGGCACCTTAGGACTCTCTTAAAAAGAATGTAAGTTGTTTATAACAATTTAGTGGTAGTTTAAATCCAGCTGCTTTGGAGCATGACTGCAAGCTGAACATATAATTTATTCTAATTACAGTTCTGCATTAGTATTGAAGTCTGGGGTGAAATCTTATCTCAATTGAAATAAGTGAGAGTTTTGAAATTGACTTCAATAAGATCAGGATTTCATCCTTGGTCTTCACATTTTCAGTCAGTTGCAATGGAATCGCCAAAACGAGACATCGCTATTAGCAACAGAACAGACACTTAATTCAAGATACCACACTTCAAACAGTTGGGGTTTTTTGTTTCTTAAAGATAAAGCAAATCTTACTGTAGAAATGGTAGTAAAGGAGGCATTTTTTGTTATTTAATATTGTCCTTAATTGACTATGGTATATTGAGCTTTCACTGTTGAGAGACACAAGGTTTGGAGATTATGCATGCTTTAGATTTAAGAGAAGAGGCAGAATAATGCTTAAATGCCTAAGTACACAGAAAAGGCATGTTTACAAACAGCAATAAACATTGTAGATAAATAATAATAAAAATAGAATAGTCACTCAAAATGAGAGACTAGATAGGTTTGGATTTTGAAGGAAAGAATCCTTAAAGGTCTGAGATTTAAAAAGTATCAGCCTGAGTTAAGAATAGTAATATTTTCAAAAAAACCCTTGAATCATATATCACATGCTCTTCAAAAAGTTGCTGGCTTGTAGGTAAATATTCACACATTCAGTATATGAAAAATGTATAATTTGTAAGGGGTATGTGGTATGTTTAGTTGTTAAATTACAGTAGCTTGATTGTAATATCTGCCACAGAAACTCATAATACTTTATGGCACTCACACTGGTCCCATTACTGAGGGAAGAGAAAATAGGCCTCTTTCCTTTTCCCCTGGAACATAGGAAAATTCTTATTGGTTTGCATGTTACTAGTTTTCACCAACCAAATTGCTTTGTTCCGTATCTTCTGAAACCCCCTGTAGTGAATTATATTGGCTGCACTGACACTTATTAGCAAGGAAAATTCTGAGGAACTGCAGGCTTTCCTTGCAACCAAACCCAGGCAAAAAACTATTCAGGATGGTATAAAGTTTTTGTGCAATTAAAATGGATATATGATTTGTGAACACCTCTCAGAAAGGAACTGAATGGGCAGTACCAATCTGGCCACACTCAGTAGTGTGGGAAACAATACTTAACTAGGAGTTTTTACCAACACAGAATACAATCCTGGGGCTGCTTTTATTCCTCACTAAAAAAGATATTTCTAGGCTTAATACAAGTTGATTTAAAAATAGTAACTTCCCTGAATGAAAAATACATATTATATATATATGGAAGTGAAATTAGCTTGTTTTCATCTTCCATCACTTCTACCTAGGTACTTAGATGGCCTCTATCATCCACTTTCAGGATGAAACATCAATCTTCACTATTTTATACAGCACTTGGATACACAGAGTTAAGAGATAAAAAAAAACCTGATAAAACACATTCACTAGATTAATTTATAACTGAAAGCAGAGAGCAGAACTATATCACCCCCCCCACACACACACTTTTATGGCTTGAAAGGTGTGTTAAATTTACCTTCTGTGAGATTTTCAGGAAATCCGGTTATTTGGCTTACACAGTAAGCTACTCCTTGTACATTGTGTTCTGGATAAAGGTGTGATAAAAATATTACACAAGTTACAGGTCACATTTTTCTCTTTACATAACTGTTGATAAGTAATTTCTGCTTTTATAAATACATTATACATTCTATGTACAGGCACTGACAGGCACTAGTGCTGCTGTTAACCAGCCATCCACAGAAAGAACGGAATAATGATAGTGGGCAGGGTGGTGGAAGGTGCCAAACCCAGACAGACTATAGATGCTAATCCCAGGAGCGCTGAAGCAAGAACACTTCTCTGGTCCCGAATAATCATCTTCACTGTTTCACAGAACTGCAAAAGTCAGAGGGAAAGGTTCACAGTTAAACATGAAAGTCATTCTAAACTGATAGGTATTGGAGAGGGCAAGGAAAAAGCAGACCATCAGACTGCTCTGTACCAGCGATTCAACTCCTGTGGGCTAGAAAGGGATGCCTGGGTGAGTGAAAAGGGATGTATTCCCCTTAGAAACTGCCCCTGCCCCATTGAAGTCAGTAGAAGCTTTACTACTGACTGCAGTGCATGCAGGATCGGGTCCTATTTTAAGAGTTCATTACTAATTGTCTGATGAATCACGCTTTATTTTCTTGATGATCGAAGTCACTGTGGAGAGGTTAAATTTAGCTGCCGGTTAAGTTATTTCTAGGCAGCTTGGAAATTGTTTTAATGACTTGCAAAACCTGTAACTGATCGTAATTTGGTGAACTGACTGTTAGCAACTACTGGAAAATTATGCTTTCATAGAGACACTCCCCGCTTCCCTACACATACTACAGGTTTCAGACTGAAATATGCCTGGAGTCAGTCTTTGCAATCCCTTAAAATGCCATTAATTCTGTTTGATCTCCTGCTGAATAAAATATCCAGGATCCTGTTTGGCACTGGGTGGGGAAGGGAGAGACAGTGAAACAGTGTTTTGCAGCAGTCTGTGGCTGCAGTGCCAGTATATAGTAACTTCGAACCAGAGAGCTGAGTATTGACTAGACTGCTCAAAAGATTGCTTACTTACGGAAACCAGGCCTCAGCACCAAGTGACCTACTTCTCAGGGAGCACACTTGGAAAAAAAAAAAAAGTGTTTTTTTTTTTTTTTTTTTTTAAGAATTGTGAAGAATGAGCCCTATCGAGATTTTACACAGGCTAGCCTCTCACCAAGATGTTTGTTGGACTATTCAAGCCACACACAAAAACTCTGTTATTCTGGAGGTGCTAAACAGTAATGCCTATTAAAATCTCTTCTGCTTCTGTAAAACCTGGCAATGCTTTCACTGATGGAAAGTGCTCCATTGCTAATACACATAGATTAAATATTTTACTTTACATAAATTTAAAAAACAACAAGCTAACTAGCCTCTGTTCCTTGGCTGAAATGAGCACATAAGAAGCACATAGGATAACCTAGTTATCATGCAGGAACATTGCTTTCACTGCAAGAAATTATTTGTATCACCTAAATAAATCTGACATGTTTCCTTTTGTAGGCTTGTAAAGTACGAGGAGACTCCTTTCCAAACTAGTCCTGGGCTGCTGCTACCACTGTCTTCAGACACCTCATAATGCGGCAACTGTGTTTCTTTTATCTGGGGGGAAAAGGCCAGCCGGTTCTTTTCCAAAATCCATGATCGCTCTGGTTGCACAGGATTTGGTTTCATTAAAAACTGGTAAATGGACACAGTTGTTGGGCTTTGTTTCTAAAGAGCATGGATCCAGCCTCAAAGTAAAGTCTTTTAGTATCATTGGTTTAGATCATCAGAAGGTGAAGGGGGGGGGGAGGGTGCTTTGTTGGCAGAAATTTGCTTTTATTTTTATTTTGTCGACTGATGCCAGACTTGCTTCTTTAAACAAATTCATTCTCAGTCTCCCTACCCCCAGCTCAGAGATTAGCCACAAAACATCTGATTTCTCAATGCCACAAGCACTTTTGGGTATAGAGGTTACTCTCCTCCTCACCAATGCCAAATAGATCTACTTTATTCAGGTCAAATACTAGCCTAGAGTCTGACTTCACAGATGATGATTTACTTTGACAGTACCTTTACATCAGATCAAATTATCAATGAGATTCCTCTTTCTTCATCTACTTTTAGAACCTTGCCAATTACAAGAGTCTGTGTTTCTTCCACTAAGTTAGCATTTAAGGTGTTGGGGGGCTTGATTTTCAGCAATAACAATGCTTGAAACCAGACAGCCTTGGGTTTTAACTCGTTTCCAAGCATTCTAATTGGGTTTGAAATGGGGGGAGGGAGAAAATGTTCTACAGCGGGGTGAGTTTGTAACTTCTACCTGTATTTACACATTTTGGGCCCTCTGCGTGGAAAGATCAGTTTCATGCTGAGTCTAGCAAACCATTAGCAGTCAAGGACCAAAATCCCTTTCAGCGTTAATGGTCCATTGCAAGATGTCAGGTCATTTGACCTCGTGGGAGGTTTGAAGTGTTAAGACTCTCTCTTGCCGGTTTTCACGCTCCGGGGTGTGAGGAAACCCTAGACAAGGGACTAGAAGTATGTAGACAAAGTTCAAAACCTCAGGCAAATGATGGCTTCAGACAACCCCTTTTGCAAGCAGCTTTTGGAGTAGCAGCCAAAGAACGAGGGGGAGGAGGAGAAGAGAGCCCTCGCGCGAGAAGGCTCACGGTAAGCTACCGATGCTCCTCTTGCGGGGGGCGGGAGGGGGCCGGAAGAGGCTGAGTGAGCTCTCCTTTCACACAGGGGAGCGACAGGCTAAAGTTACAGCGCGATCGCTGCGGCTCCTGCAAGGGCAGTCTCCCCCCCCCCCCGCCCCCTGTCTTCCAAGACTCTGCGCCCTCGCTCACTCCGGCTGCGCAGGTGTTTGAATCCCATGCCGGGTGGGACAGCGTGGGAGGCCAGGGGGCACTGCCGTTCGCCAGCTGCCTCACCCACCCGGCCCCGGGGGAGGCAGCTCATCCTACCGCGGAGGGTTTCCACGGGACGCCAGAAGGTAAGAGGGGCCGCCACCAAAGCGAACAGATCTGCTCCGCTTCGCCCCCCGCCCCAGCCCCGGACACACAGCGGCGATTTGCTGAGGACCAGCACCCCAGGCCCGCCCTGGGTGGTGGGTCCCCGCCCCGGCGCACCCCGCTAGCGAGGCAGGGCTTGAGGCTGGGTGGGGTTTACCTTGTCGGTCTGGAAGCTGACCGCGGAGCCGTATCTGCAGTAGGTGACGAAGTGCTCGCAGTTGTTCCACAGCAGGCTGTACGCCGTGGCCCCTACCAGCTTCTCCGCCCGCCGGGCCACCTCCTCGCCGCACAGCGCCTTGTTCGGGAAGGCCTCGTCCATGTGGTTCACCAGGATGGAGTCGCCGTAGGCAAAGTCCTCCACCGTGTCCACCCGGATGCTGGCCATTCTGGCCAGGACGCCCAGGATGAGCCTCTTGTTAGTCACCACCTGCTGGATCTGCCGCTGCTCGTCGGTGAAGGCAGGCAGGATGTCCGGCATCAGGTGCGCCACCCGGTTGTCCCCGAGGTAGATGCCGAAGTGGACGAAGAGGGTGCGGGGCACCTCCAGCATGTCGCCCCGCTTGAAGTAGGTGGTGTCGTGGTAGCTGGCGTGTTTCTCCTCCTCCTCCACCTCCACCGCGCCGGGGCCCACGCTGCACAGCTTGAGGTTGGCCAGGAGGAGCAGCTTCTCCAGCAGCAGGGAGGCCACTTCGTACATGGGGTTCTTCATGGTGCAGGTCTGGGAGCTTCTCGTGGCCTTTCTCCTGCTGCAGGATGCTGCCACCTACCCCTGAATCCTGCCTTTTTATCCTGGCGGGCGGGAGTGGCGGGGCCACAAGCAAGCACAACCCTGATTGGCTGAGAGGGAAGTGGGCGGCTTCGAATCGGGCGTGAAATAAACCTTTATTCAGCAGCGGCGCTTAAAAAAGTTTCCTGTGCCAGCCGCGATGCTGCTGCCCCATTAAAGCCCCTGGGAGGTGGAGCTCCTCTCCAGAGCAGTCACTGGCTTCTCTAGTGCATGTTCAAGGTGAGAGGGGCTAGGGGACTGCGCAATCCAACAATTTGTCCGTTTGCACGAATTTACCACTCCGCTCCCAGGTTTTTCTGCCCAGTGCCTAAAGCTGAGAGGGGAAAACCATGGAATAAAATGAATGGCCGTTGAGGGAAGCTAGGAATGACACAAGTGCCATTGATTTCGTTATGGGTGTAAACTGTGTACAGCTCCAGCCTGTAAGTGGGGACTTCAAAGTAACGCAAACTACTTCCAAGATAAAAAGGTGCGTTTTCTCCCGCGTTTAAAATTTCTTTTCAAGTTTTCACAGCGTTAAAATAGAACATTATCATCTATTTGGGCCTGTAGAATAGAAAGGTCACTAAGACTGCCCGAGAATTTCTCTCGTTGCATTTGGATCTCTCCAACTACCACGTGCATTTGTGTATTCTGTTTCTTTGCAATTCTTTTTAATCGCTTTAAAACGAGCATCAGCTCTCAAATGTATTTTAATATACCGGATTCTATTCTATACCAGGATCATCCGTTCGTCATTGTAGCAAAGACCGCATTCAACATTGCAATGCCTAAGAGCTACTTACGGGCATTTGTCTGCTTGAGCTATAAACAGTTGTAAACATCCAAGTGAGCAAGATACCTGACCTGAAACACTGGCACTCATTTTTGATGTTGTGAGTGGCTACAGCCTCCTTGGAGTTAAAATGCCCCCTGATCGATGTATTCGCTAAAGGATTAACTGGCCGGGATAGAACCACAGTAAATTACAAATTACAGTTCCCCGTTTGTCAGACTTCGTGACGAACGACAGTGCCAATTTGTTTCCTCCTCCTAAACAAAGCTCTTTCCTTTCGCACTGAGTTCCTCAAAGTTCAAAGGATTAGGCTGGCACACTAAATGTTTATTACACCGCGCAGTGCACGAGGAGAGGAAAGTGTGGTGGCAATGACAAGTGATCGTGCACTTGATTCCTTTACAAAACCATTTGCACGTCCATCGATCGATAAGTGCCCGCTTTTCTGGGAACACAGCAGGTAGCGAAGCGAGGAGGGGAGTGGAACTGGTATTTACGAGTGAACTTGTCCTAACATCCGTCGGCTGAGAGCGCGGAGGAAACGTGGCGAGCCATGCTTCTGCGGCTTGTTACCCGCTAATCCATTATGTAAATGTATAAATCCCGGGAACAAAGCCCATAAAAGAGCAGCTCTGTCAGGGCAACAAAGCCGCCTAGTCTGAGGCTAATAAGTTTCAGTAGCCCAGCAAATTCCCGGTTCTCCCTGGGGGCTGCGCGGGATGATTGATGGGAGGACATTCATCTTACCTGGAAAATGACAGGCCCTTAGAGACAGGAAGAGAGGGCGGCCAAGCTCCCACAGCCTTTCCCCCAGCCCCTGCAGTCCTCCTGTCCCCCAGACCCGGGGCCATTGTCACAAACACTCCCGATTCAACCTTTTAGTTCCGTCTGGAGAAAGAAACTCCGTCCATCCAATTACACATAGGCAAGAAAGCGGGAGGGAAGAGAAAGGAGGAGGGGCAAGGGCAGTTTTTCACACTGCCCCCCCTTCTAAGGAAGACTGTGGGGCTGGGAGAATTTTATGACCTAATTTCCTGAAGTTTTGTTTGCCTGAACATCTGCAAACAAACTGATTTAGCGTGTCTTGGCCACTTGCTGAGAAGCGGGCAGGAACTGTGTATGTATAAAGGCTCCACACATTTCTGTGGGCAAAGCAGGACCGGCTTCGAGCAAATCAATATTTTACCTTTTCAGTCATTGTATCAGTGTGGGTGGGTGGGAATAGCATAGACCGGGCATTCCGGAATGGATCTGAAACCCAAACGTTCTGGGAGCGTTTTTCTAATCACTTAGCACAAAAGTCTCTACCAAAAGGACAAGTGTTTGAAACCGAAAAGAAACCATTCTGTAGGACCCCGCCTTAGAGCGGGCATATTGGAGGACGTGTAGGAGAGAGCAAGCTAGAGGATCATTTGAGGATTAGGCCGGTTATTGGCCTTTCCTTTCCCCTCCCCAGGGCTTTTGCCCTGGACGATCACTATTTTTCTGTGATTTGGTAAATGATACCTCAGAGCCGGGTGCAGCAGAAAGGAGAATCTTCTGCAGAGCACGCAGTGTGGTGCCTACAGTAAAGCCTGCTACTCCCCTTTTCACTCCTTGGAGGAGGCTACATTTCAGCAAAGGGGTCTTTTTTCACAACTATGAGCCTGGAACCGAAAAGTGGATTTCATGAAATTATTATTATTATTTTAAAGGGCCAGTCCCTACTTTTGAACCGCTGGTTCGATCTTGCTCAGAACTCAGCAGCTTCCGGCTAAACGCAAAGTACTTTCACCTCTCTAATCTGCAAACCGAGTGACAAGCCAGCAGTAACCTCCTGCCAGGGCCGGCTCCAGGCCACAGCGCGCCAAGCGCGTGCTTGGGGTGGCACGCCGCGGGGGGCGCTCTGCCCGTTGCTGGGAGGGCGGCAAGCGGCTCCGGTGGATCTGCCGCAGGCGTCCCTGCGGAGGGTCCGCTGATCCCGCGGCTCAGGTGGACCTCCCGCAAACACGCCTGCGGCAGCTGCACCAGAGCCGCGGGACCGGCGAGCGCCCCCAGCGGCGTGCCGCCGTGCTTGGGGCGGCGAAATCCCTGCCTCCTGCGTAGCTGTTCACTGCTGGCCCTTGCCCCAGCGCCTCTGACTGGTGGGGGACGGAGGGAATCAGGCTTTAGGGAGTTTCTTTTGGAATCCCAACCAAGTTATTATATAATGCAGGTTTAGCCACGTCCCGGATCAGCTCCAAAGCCTGCCCAGTACACAAGAGAAAATACCTCGAGCCGATGTTCACGTTATTTAATTGTGTGTGGGGGTGTTTGCTTGTTTGTTTGGTTCGTGGCTGGGTCAGCCCCCTAAACAACATTGCTGCAAAAGCCAACTTTAATCGAAGTGGTTTTAAGGGATTGATCTATTTCTAGGTGCAACTGCACTGAGACGAAGGCTGTGGGAATTTCTCGGATGAACTGCAGACAAACTTTCAGCCAGCCAAACGGCAGAAGCAGCGATTTCAAGGATGCGAAGTTATGCTGTGTGTGTTTTTTAAAGGTTTATGTTTCAAACCTATGCTTCCCTCCGTTCGATCGCCAGCCGCAGCTGGTAAAGCTGAACCAATAGTCACGTTTCTGAGTGCATTTTCAGAAAAGAATAAATTGTTTAGTCCGCATAAAGGATCCCCAGGTTTGGTGAAAATAAGGAGGGAAATGGGAATGAAGAACGTTACAGAAAATGAACCATATAAAACACGCCCGTCAGCATCACCAGATTACACCTAAATGAATCGACGTCCCTAGAGCAGGCGGCGAGGGAGGCTCCCTTGCTAGGGTACAGTGACGATTCAAACAGAGAGGGGCCCTTTTCTTATTCAGATTGCTACGCACAATCACAACTGACGAACATGGCCCCTTTTTTTGCTCACTTGTCCGCTACTGCCATCCCCTCAGGTTTCTTCTCCTTTCCAGACAAGCAACGTGAACCCTGCCAGCATTTTATCCCAAGAGAATCACTGCCGAGAAGATGCGAACAGCCCTTGTCCCAGAGATCCCTGACGCTCGCCTTTGATTCTGCACAGAAAAGAGATGATCGATCCAGTCCTGAGGCGCTAGACCCGTGTCTCCCACTGAAGTCAGAGAAGATGCTGAGCACATTGCAGGACTGGCCCCAGCGCTTCTTAAATCCTTATTCGGAGATTAGAGCAAGAGCCAAATTTTAGCCCAGGCCAGCGGCCCCTGTGCACCCGCAGGGCCTCCTCCTAGCTCTCCTTCGGGTTCAGCTTCCCCCACTTACTGCATTTCACACTACACACCCTTACCCTCCTGCACCATTCCCTAGCGGCTGAAGACGCTCTCCCAATGCCAGTGCACCTGAAGACGAGACATCTTGGGTCAGATTCTGCAAAGGGCTGAGGGCCCCCAACGTTAGGCTCAGGTCCAAGGGTAGAGGAGGGCGCTTGGCACCTTAGAGGTGCTTTGGGGAGACAACCGATTTGCAGCATCCCCATGACCAAAGGAGGACTGGACTGAAGAGAAGGGGGAAATACAGCAAATCCTCCCGCTTCCCTCTGATTTTACCGGTGGCTGGAGCAGACGTGGAGTTTCCCCACGCAGGATCACACGCAGAAACGGCTCCATTTATACTTAATAAGGCTCCCTAGAATCCCACTTACACCCCACAGTCCCCCTATGCCTTGATGCATCTTCCCCCGTCCCATAGGGCTCATTCTCCTGCCTCTGTCACATCAGAGTAACATCTGGACACCGCTGGCAGGAATTCCTGCAGGTTTTTGCCCAATTAGCTTGAGGTGCTCAGCAAAACAGGAGGCCTCCGGGGCCCGTAGGGGTCACCCCCCTCAGAAGTAGCGTTAGGTTAAATGCAGAGGGAGCGGTAACTCCATGGTTAGTACTAATGTTTTCACACTGGATCATCTCACTGTTTAGTCAGAGATAGCCTTTGTTTGCTTGTTAAAGGCCATTTCATTTTAATCTCCAAATTGTCAGGGTCCATTACAAGCAAATCCAGGACAGAAACCCAAGATGAAACCCAAGAAGAGAAGTGGGGTGGTCCCCGCAAGGACAGAAGGCTCAAAGCCTTTATGCTCCTGAGTTTCAAAGGAACAAAGTGAAGACTGGTATTACTGCACTCAGTAACCCCCACAGAGCAGTGAAGCACCTGAAGCATGAAAGAGCCGCACCTTTCCTGACAGATGGCTTATAGCAAGGGCCAGAAAGCCACTGGAAGGCATCAGATGAACAAGAAATCAATGAAATGTAGGATTACTGCCCACAGCCCAGCCACCTGCCCCAGGGCAGCGATGGAGATACAATCAGATAACTGCTTCACCAAGGCTATTGGGAGATTTCATTTATTAATGCTCATAAAGTTTCAGATCTTTGGATAGAAGATGCAATGTAACTACTTATTATTACAAAAATATGCATTTAAACTTAGTAATTTGTATACCGATAACATTTTTCTTTTTTAGTGAATAGAGGATTACAGGTATTTCTGAAAAGCAGCAAAACCTTTCAAGTCCTGCATGGAAATCTCTGGTTGAACACCTATATTAGGCTTTTTCTAACTCTGGCTCCTGCAGACCTACTCCCTTTCAACCAATAGGAGAGCAAAACAAGACATAAAATACATACTTCAACACTTCCCCTTTCTAGTCTGTTTTTCAGTAAAACAAAACAAGGTGTATTTATATCTATTACTTGAAGTTGCCCATGGTTTTTGTTAGACGTAAACGTAAGAAACTAACCTGTTAGAATTACACATTTCTCCAGAAAGAAAATACTTTAGTGAAGAAAAAATATTTGTTTAATTTATTAAATTATAATTAAAATTTAAAAAGGCACTTTACCTCTAGTCCAACTCTAGAACACACTACTTTCCCAGCCTGTTTTGGATGGTCATTGCAGTACATAGTCATTCTGTGCATTGTTTAATGGGCAGATTAAATTGTCACAAAAATGGCAAAACTATCTCAAAATATTGGTTTTAAATATGATAAATTGTACCATCTGTTTTGAATGTTAGGGACCGTGCAGCATTTTAGGATATATTTTATTTTGAGAATTAGAGCTGTCACAAGAAACAGTAAGAATAGAGAGCTCAGAAGCAAGTGATAATTTACAACTTTTAATTTAAATTACTGTGTTTTGGAGATGGGTTCATAGATTATGATGACACAAGGAACCACTGTGATCAACTAGTCTCTGCTCCTGTATAACACAGGCCACAGAACTTCCCTGAATTAATTCATGTTTGAACTAGAGCACTGTAGATTCTGGGCTACAGCAGGTGTGAACAATTCCCACCTTTGTGGCACGGACTCAAATCTATTATATATGAACTCCCCGACACTAGGAGGGTGCCTACCAAGTCTCCATGGAGTTTCATATTAATCCCTCTTTCCTTGCCCTCATGGCCAGCAAAAGACAGGAAGAAAAAGAGTTGGAAAAGTAAGGCTTTGTCTACATCAGAAAGTTGCATCAATTTAACAACATATATTTAAACTAAAAGAGCGCAAACACATTTGTTTTAATCAGTTTAAATCAGAAATTGGGTTGTGCTACAATGAAATAAGCCTCTCAGAACAAGAGCACGCACACAAGAATTTCCACTGATTTCCATTAAATTGGTTTAACATCACACTTTTAGTTAAACTGGTGCAACCACTCTTGTGCAAATAAGGCTTCAGGTAGGATAGGTTGGCCATTTATGGGCCCACACTTTTTTCATGTCACAGATGGTTGCATAAGAACCCAATGCAAAGCTGAACAGCTCTAGTTTGTCTAACCGAAGAATGCCACTCTCATAGACAGCAAGCACAATTATCAATACCTTCATGCAACTATCAAGTTTGAAAAAATGTGATGTCTTGAAACTGTTCAATAATGATTCAAATTGAAGAAATGTAATTAAAAATTAAAATAAAAAGTGAAGCCTTCTCTCTCTCATGGTGACAATGAAATGGTCTGTTGGATAATCCATTGCACAAATAACTTTTGTCCTAATATAGGGGTTAGAATCAGAAATAGGCCTGACCTGTACTTTCCAAACCCTCAACGGCTGAGGAGCAGTTCAGAATACAGAGAATTTAGTGATCTTGTTGGTTGAATACTAGTTGGTGCTTTAGAATGATGGTAAACCCCTAACTATGCTGGTTTATGCCATCCTTCAGAGTAACTAAGCTATTGAAATATACAAGAAGACTGCTCTTAGAGTTACTCTAATAAGTGGGAAATATTATTCCAAGTACTGGGCGTCATTTGCAAATTCTGTTTGTAATTATTCAGTCTTCATTCTAGATGAAGAAATAAATGCAATTTTAATATAGCTTTTCAGGTGAGTTCTGGATTGTCAAGATAGTATAAATTCATGAATTTGTACCTAACTATTGCAGAACTATGGTGTTAGGGCCAAGGAATAACATCTATGTCTAAGGGATTTTGACACAGTCCCCAAGGAAATATTATGAAAATAAATGCCACTTGGTGCAATCTAGTGTGTTGCAAAAGCAAAAGCAAATAAACAAAACCCAACCATAGATCCAAGTTATCCCTATTTGGGAGGGTTTAGTGGTGTCTGGAGAGAGATGAACTTCAACAGAGACAGAGAAACCCCTTTCCATTCCCTACCCCATCAACATGAACATTGCATGGTTTAATTCTTGAACAAACTGTGCCCCTGTTGTACAGCTGTGAATGGTCTGCACCTCCCACCACTACCAGTGGGTCTAAAGTGTTCATTGTTTAGTTGTTCAATTTTCATATTAACCAACAGTGAATGTTTAATTTGGTTCAGAATTGGGTGAGATACAATCTGAAGTGGGAACTGAACCAACATGCACTCAGAAAATGTAAAAAAAAACCCAAAACAATATTAAAAACCTTTCTAAATTAAGTTGCAATTGGAAAATATATTAAAATAAACTATTTAAATTACTGAAATATCTAGGGTTTTTTTTTACCAGTTTACTTTCAATATCAAAGTAGTTGCATATAGAAATAAAAAATCACTTAAACAGCACAGTGATAAGGCTGTATATGTTTGGCATAGCCATGATTTCCGTGACCAAAATTGTCACTTTTAGGGTATTGTAGTAACATCATGGGGCCAGATCCCCAGATGGTGTACATAAGCATAACTCTATTGAACTTTACTGAGTTGCACTGATTTATACCAGTTGAGGGTCTAGCCCATGGTCCTTTTTCATCTTAGTCTGTCTGCTACTGAGCAAGACTTTCTTCCATTAATTATTGTTATTAACAAATTTGACCATTTGGTGGGTTTTTCTGTTTTCCTGTCTTAATATGGTTTCAGACTATTGATGACAGCTGTTTAACACTTTTCTAATGGAAAAGAAATGTAAACAATTTAAATAAATATTGTGCAACTCCCTCCCCCTTTTTTTTTAACCTTCCTCCCAATAGTCTGAATTTTCCATATTTTTCTGTGACAAAGCTATGGTTTTCCCATTTTTACCTTTACAACCAGACTTAATAATGATGTACAAATAATACTACATATGAGTAGTTGACACAGTAATTAGTATATTATCTTCTTACATTCTGTTTAGGTCACAAGGGAAAAGAACACAGGTGAAATTCTGGCCTCATCAAATTCCATGTGAGTTTTGTCATTAACTTTAATAGGGTCAAGATTCCACACATGATGTTCTCAACATAGTCCTCAAGTGGACAAAACCACAATGCAAACTGGAAAAATTCAGTTACAATCCTTGCTAATGATAGGCTAGCAAATGGAGAACAGTGATAGAATGGATCAGAGCTCAGAGGCACTGCCAAAGATTTCTGATGAGGCTTACAAAGCACCTATACATCATTCATAGTTGTAACCACTATTATTAAAGTCTCAATTTTATCAGCACTAAACAGTTAATAAACTCTTCTGAAAATAAAGGAACATACACATTTCTGACTATAAAAGTATTGAAACATTGTCCGCTAAGAGATTTAAAAACCCCCAAACATACATATCTCTCTGCTGTGGTGGGAGATACAGAGAATTATCAGGCCTGAATCTCTATTAGGCTGAGTTTCTTTTCAGGGAGCTGGATATAACTCTCTAATTCACTGTTTGGCACCAGCTCTGATGCAGAATAGGTCAGTGTACTTTTGGGAAGCTGAGGATAGACGGAATACAGTGCATATCAGACATGCCTCTTTTCTGCCCCCAGGGTTGTGGAGAAGGGTGGTGCAAGGGACAGCTAAACTGACTCAGCACCTGCTGGGAACTCTTGTGGACTAGGGGAATCTCCAACAGAGGTGATAAGACCAGATTCCATCCCTTTTGTAGCACCACACAAGAGAGAGTGAGGCATCGAATCTGGCTGCTGGCGTTTTTTCTTCTTCAAAATAATCCACATGACAAGAGCTCCATTTTGTAATTACTTCAGTGCTGTTCAAATAAGGGTTATAGGCAATGAGAGAAGTTGGGGATAGAAAACACTCAGCTTTCTCTCACTGACTGCAGAATACCCTGAAGTATAGTAGTCACCATTCAAAGTCAATATTCACCATTACTCACCACACAGTTACTGCAGCTATATACTGCCCTAATTAGAGGGAAAAACTGACCTCAGCTACCAGTTTGACAGTTGTTGGTAAATGGTGACTTTTCAATAGACGAGCACCAAGTTATCTGACTGTTCTGTATACGTAAGGGATATACTGTGCAAGATCACAATGCAGACTGAAGGTGGTGGACTGGAGCAGTTAAGAGTTCAACAATATTATTCCTCTTAATTATTAAGAGTTCTAAAGAAGGATGGAGAGGAGGACTGGATCAAAAGGTAGTTTTCATTTTGGGAGTGTGGTAATCTCACAGTAAAATTGTTATTTTTTATTTTATTGCTTTATTATATTTTACAGGAAATAAATTAACTCTTTATCCAATGTACTAACTAGACAGGAAATGCTATTAGTCTCAGACAAAGCTACTTGTCTGGTAATATTCAAAATATTCACTTTTCTGTGCCTTACAGTTAAGCCCGAGAGAGAGAAAATTGTCACCACCACTTTAGTTTGCAGTTTCTTGAATTTGACTCAAGAAGCTAGCTTTTGTTTAGCAAGTTTGTTTGTTTGTTTGTATTCAGAGTTTTAAAAACAGATGAACCCCAAAATCATTATTCTATTAAGGACTTTAAATCTGGAACATTTTTTATCTGGAAATCCAGTAACATCTGTCCAAATGCCTTGCCCTGTAGAGAGAACAAAACAGAAAATAGATTGCATTGGATGAACCAAGTATCTAAAATTAAGTTACATATTTAAATATACCACCTTTGGAAAAATATATTTTAAATTAAAAAAGTTGTTTGAAACAAACAGGATATCAGACTTCTACATTACATAACATCCCTGAACTTTGGTGTATTCAGAGTCTGGATCTGAATTTTGCAGCTAAGCTAATAGCCAATTATATAATGTTACAACCAGCTTTTAGGTAATTTCCTCAACCCTCGAATTGCAAATCCACATATGTTTTCTTTCTTTTATTTGTTTGACTTTGCTACTCACGTAAGTAAGTTTTTTAGCTTTTACTTAAGATTTGCAACCATTTAAACTTTGGTAAGTAGAGCTAAGCTTTTCCAGTACTTATTTATTTATTTAAATTACTGCATACCAGAGTTCAGTGAGCTAGATCTCTTTGCTTTATAGTTTTTTTTTTTAATTTAGGACTCAATTCTGACACCATATTCATGCTGAATTGTATTTTATTCTGTGAACAGTCCAGATGATTTCAGTGAGACTACTTGTGAAGTAAGGTATTTCTCACCATGAGTAAGGATGGCAGAACTGGGCTGTCAACACCGTGTGTGTACTGTTGGGGCTTTGTGCATGGTTAATGGAGGTATTTCTCATCTTTAATGTCACTTAATATTTGGGATGTAAGTTTTGAAATTGCTTTTTTCATGCATCCCCAATACCATGAAACTAATGCACATACAAAGTTGGTCTCATTTCTACCATCTGAGTTGTATTTGGAGAAAAACAGTATATGTGGAGTACAATGTGAAAACTGTTGATTTGATTGACTCCTGGCAAAATGTTATCCTAGTCTCTTGGTCAATGTTGAGTCCAGAGCTCCTTCCTTTTTTTTTTCTTTTTTTTCCTTTTTTTTTCTTTTTTGCACTTTTTCAAGAATTTGATATCAAAGGAACTTTCCAGGCTAAAAACCATCCTTTATTTATTCACACCTATCAAATAGCCTATGCAAGGTTTCTGGGGTGGGGTAGACAGGCAGAAGGCCACAGGATTGTGGGGAAGCAGATGAGGAACGCAAAGAGCAGAACTTTTTACAAGAGCTGCAGAATAGTTTAATATGCATTCCCACTCAGGATCACAAAGGCACAAGACTCTTATCACACCCATAACCTATAGGCCACACCCCTTGTGATGAGAAAGTGCCAGTGGACATGACAGCAATAGCAAATTATGCTGGGGTTAGGAGACTAGCAGGATGTCTACACTGCAGTTAAAAAGCCATGGCTGGTCTGGGGCAGCTGACCTGGTCTCGCAGGACTCAGGCTATGGGGCTGTTTAACTGAGGTTTAGATGTTCAGACTCTGACTGGAGCTCAGGCTCTAGAACTCTGTGAGGTGGGAGGGTCCCAGAGCTCTGGCTACTGCCCAACCCCAAATGTCTACCCTGCAGTTAAACAATCTCTTATGCCTGAGCCCTGCAAGCCCACATCAGCTAGCATGGGCCAGCTGCTGGCATCTAAATGCAGTGGAAACATACCCGAACAGACTTCCTGTGCCTCCATCTTCCCTTTGCACACCTACACAGGATTAACCGGAATTAAACCCTGGTCACATTCTCAGTTGGTGTGAATCGGTGTGGCTCCACAGAAGTCAGTCAAGTTACACCAATTACATATCTGATCAAAATCAATGGAGTTACACCAGTTGGGAATCTGGTCCTATGTATACTAGAATACACTCAAAAAACCAAGTTGTCTAGTAAACACTTGCTCTCCAAAAATGTGACCACATTTTTCTGAGTAGCTAAATTCATTAGTATGTCAAAACCACAGCTGACACATCACAAAGCATGGCAACTTCACCTTTCATAAAGCCTGCAAATCCATCGTTTCACATGTAAAACCAAATCATTTCCACCAACTGAGCTATGCATCATTGCTTAGTTTTCAAACTTGGAAGAATGAATGAGAGACTATGTTTTTGTTAAATTAAAACGTAGTTATCAGTCAACAGCAGATTATTACTCCATCCCAGTGTTGGTTAAAAAGAGTTTGTGCAATACATAGTTATAAAAAAATAACTAAAATAAAAATCAATGCCTGCATACGTACCTGTGGGTCACTTCTTAAGGATGCAATACCGCCACCACCAAGGGAATTTTTCAGAACAAAGTTTAATCCGTTTATTCCTGGCAATTCATATCTGTAAAGGTAAGATTTAGAATTATGTTTGTTTTACAGTAGATTTAGATTAATTTCCAGTGAAAGGCAGCATTTAGAAATTGAAGATCCAAAGTAATTTTTTAAGGACTGTGATGATGCCCCCATTTTGATTCAAACACACAAATCAGAAGAAAAAAACACTAAAATTCCAACTTAATAGTAATAAGGTAGGATATGAACTTCATTGGTCTTTTCTTATTAAGCTGTACAAGAATTTTGATTATATCATGTTCCAACCTTAATAAACTAAGGCTGTTTTCTGTTAATTAGATAACAACTGTAGCCTAAGTTTGATGGGCAAATTGCAAAATTTTAGTGCAGGAGCCAATTCAAACAGAGGGATTATAGTGTTCAGAGTAGAAAGATTTGAATATTTCAGAGTCCTGTTACTGAAAAGTATCTGTACAGTAATTACTCAAATCTCTGATATTTCTTTGGCTAAGAATAGCTTTCAGCTAATGAGGAATTCATATGTTATCAGTTACTGAGAAATAGCCATACTATGATTCTGCAAATCAGACATCCAGAACCAGGGAATTTTATTGAATTAAAAATGTAGATTAATTCTTCTGCAATTCTTTGGATTTGTGAACTTTGATAAGGTAAAATAATTTTGCTTAGGATAAGAGATATTCACTTAGAAGGGAAGTTAATGGCTTATTTACTTCAAGGGCTTTGCAGTAATTTTTTATGACAAAATTTCTAGCTACCATGAGAATTGCAGAATCTCTATGAAAGGCAGTATTTTCAATATCTGCAGCTCCATGTGTTTGTGCATACAAAGCACAATATTTGCATGTGTACGTAATTAATCAAATCTTGATCTTTCTTTGGCTAAGAATGGCTTTCATCCCATCAGGACTTCATATGCTATCAGTTATTGAGATACTATGAGATAACCATACTATTATTCTGCAAATCAGTGCATAAAATTGAAGCTACTCTATTCAGATGCACAAACAAAAGCACCTGGAAATATTACGGGTACATTTGTGGAGGTGCAAATGTGAACATGCTTCAAACACAAAAGTCCTTAATGATGGATTACATCAACAAGATTACGTTACCCAGTGTATTTACCTAGCATTGATATATACTGTAATTGTGTAAAATCTAAAACAAGCCTAAGAAAAGATTACATATTTATACAATTCACTCAGTATTTTTTAAAATCTGCTTTTAAACAGCAGAAACCTCCAAAAAACAAAAACATGTCAAAGAACATTAAGATTGTGACAGAAACTAATAAAATAAAGAAAATTCACTGTTCACTGTGCCATAACTAGACACAACGGGGTGCCTCCTTAATTACTTCCTTTAAAGTGCAGTGCCTAGGTATTTCATTAGAGATAAGACTTTTCCGTGAGTTCCCAGTTAACTTTGGCCACATTATACTTTGCATGTATTTTTGCTTAGTGAATTTATACATCAAGAGAAAGAGAGTACTCTTCCTAGTTAAGAGTGAGCTGGAGGTGAAATGATAGGTTTCAGAGAAGTGGTGTTTGTGTAATAGGTGTGTGGTGGAATAATATAGGAGGTTGATTATTGTGCATTAAATATGTGGCTAGAAATTACAGAGAATTTTGAGTCTCAGTATGTAAATAAGTACAGTTTTCTCATTGCTTAATTTTGTGTAAAATGACTGGTAACGTTTAGTAAACATATTATCTTTTTGAACATGGGAACCCATATCCACAGGGAAAGAAGATAACCCTGGTCCAAAGAGAGAAAGAAACCAGAAAATGCTCACAGAGCAATGTTGTTACTCTCACTCATTCGGGAAAGTAAAGACCTCAGAACTGTAACTATTTTTAATCTTGTTTCCTAAATTGAGCCATAATTCTGAATAGAACAGTTTGTGTGTATGTTTCTGATATTTTCCTTTACTATGGATATATGTACAATTAGAAGCATGCAGAATTAAAAGTGATAAAAGCTAGGTGCAGCTGAAGTGCTGACAAGAGGCTCACAGAATGTATCTGATTAATAGTGTAAGAGGGTAAATAATGAGCTAATTAAGACAGAAGAGAAGGATTTCATTAGTTTGAGAAAGAATTTATTATTTCCTTTTGAAGAGAGGAAAACAAAGTTTATTTATACAGTTTTATGCTGTATTTCTAATATCTTTCTTTAAATAAATATGAATATGAATGTGCATTGTGTTGTGTAAAAAAGCACTGAAAAATGTAGTGTGTGTGTGTGTGTGTGTGTGTGTGTGTGTGTGTGTGTGTGTGTGTGTGTGTGTGTGTGTACTAGCAAATCTTTTACATCTCTAAGTTCTATGATTCTATATGTACTACGTGCCTTGCTAACAAATTCACACTGCTTTCAACAGCAGCATTGCTCAGACCTGTCTTTTTGCAGGGTTCCAGAGACTGACATCCTTTTCTAGAGTTAGAGCTAGTTTCTGTGTGTGAATGTTATATCTTCCTTGCGGTCAGGAATTATATCCAAATTTGTCTGCCTATTCCATTTGGAGGTTGCGTATCACATAGAGAAGGCAAAAAGTGCAATTAATTCAAGACAAATTTGTTTTATAAGGAAAAAAGCAAATTCCCCATATTGCTAGAAATAATACCTTTGTTGTTATATGTTACCTGAAACCCTGAAAGCTTGAGAATGTGTGCAATTACAGGTATAAGCTAACAAAAATAATTTCCTTCCAGGCCGTATGCCTAGTTATCTTACTAGCCTTAAAGAAATGCCATGAAAGGCAAAATGCTGTTAACCTCTGATCTGCAATGAAGTAGAGCTGTGGCTAGAACACTTTTTTTTTAAAAAAAGTACAAAAATATTTTGGTTTTCAAATTATAATTTTCAAAAAGTTATTTGCATTTTCATATTTCTAACACTGTCTGTTTAAACAGCAAGACTGCTTGGTTTATTTCTAGTTTTCACATTCATATAAATGTGTTGTAGTCTAAAAAGAAACTTTCAGATCTGAAACATGTGAGCATAATCCTTATAATCTTAAAAAAAAACTCTATAAAAGGATCCATTATTTTCTCCAGTAGCTTTTCACGCTACTCACAGAGTCCCATTATCACATCTTTAAGAGAAGCCCAAACCAGAGATGATCTAATTAATCAAAATAAACGGTTGCTATCCAGAACAGAGGGAAACTTTAGCCTCTGTCTGTGAACATAAACAGCACCAAGAAACAAGCAAACTTCCATTAACTAAGCAGAAGGGACAATGCCAGTGTGAGTTGTTTGACGTATGAGCAATTCTTGTAGTAGATATGTTAAATGTGTAGCATTTTCTCATTTTTGTTTCCCTCTGAGTTATTAAACCATTTTAAAATTTAACACAAAATGTTTATCAGTAAATTCATTTGGTAGCACTTAATAAATAGCAGGTGAGATTCTGTGCTGTCTCTCTAATGAGCAGCACAGAACTCATAGCCTGGCAGGAGGGGGAGTGGGGGTGTCACTAAGGTGGACTTTAAACCTCCCCCAATCCTGAGCTGCTCCAGGAACTAGAAAGGCCCTTGGTGGAATTTAGATAGAAATATATAATTATTTTGAGGACTGTAGTCCTTGCACATGGCTACAGAACAACCCCCTTATATAGAAATGGATTCCTAAGACAGTTATTGCAGACTGACACGTTAGAGGCCCCACAATATGAGATAATGTGGCTTTTTCACCATCATAAGGGTTAACATTTTACTTTCTTAGCTTAGATTCTAGAATACAGTTCTGAGGCAAGGGGTTGATGTTGTGACAAATTCTTCAACCATCAAACACATGGGGGCCTGATAGAAAGCAGGAAAACCACCACCACAATGTACTCTGCTCTCTGGCAGAGGATGCCCTATTGTGGATGAAAGCCATGTAAAGTGTTCAGTTTATTTTTTAATCCAGGAAAGGAACCAATCTGTGCTCTTTCCTTTAAATGCCAAATTCAAGTATGTAGTCTTTTGCAAGGGTGTGACCATTTATACCAGAGCAGAGCTGGTTGAAAAAAATGTCAACAACTTTTTAAAAAAAACAAACGCAAATTCATTGGAATCTCCAGGTTTCATTCAGACATTCCAATGCAAACCATGCAAGCTTTCATTAGGTTTCAAAGGCTGCCTGGTTTCCTGCCAGTTTGGTTGCCTGGCTCCCCAGTAACTTGTTTGGTAGGCTGAAAGCCTGGAAGTCTCGGGTCCCAGCACTAACAGGTCCCCAGGGCTCTCAGAATCCCCAGTTCCAGGGCAGTCCATGAGATGGACTGCCAAGCTCCAGGTCAGCCCGCTATGTGAACTGTCTCAAACCCAGGGCTTGCAAGGTCCCAACCCCTGGCCTGGCAGGCTGCTGGGGCTCTGGACAACTCGGGAAGCCTTGAAAACTAAATGTTATTTTGCTGTTTCTGACACAAAACTGTTTCAGATTTCTGTTTTGCAGAGAATGCAGACATTTTTGGGTTTTGGTTTCAATTGGAACAAAATCAAATTCACAAATAGAATTACCATTCTCTATCCAGCTCTATACTGGAGTTTTTTAAGGTGGAAATTGCCCAGGCTGTACATTTAATTATGCCATGCAAACAATGTATGCATACAAATAAAAGATTGCAAACCTGAATTTATGCATCTTTACATTCAAATAACTGAAAATTATTTCTCTCCTGCCACAATGCCTGGATGTGCTAAAGTGGACAAGTCAGAAAGATACATACCTTGTGACTAACTTCTCTTCAGGTTGTTCTCTCTCTAAAAGATGCTGGAAATAATCCTCCAGAGCCTGAGCAGTTAAAGTTTTCTTTAGGTATGGATAATAGAGGGGATGTCGTGCTATCACACCTGTTACATGTGACACAGTTAGTTAGAATACAACCAATTTAATCTAGTTATATTTTTATTTTTCAAAACTGACTGAGATCACCTGTCATTTAAAACTGTGCATATGGGTCCCTGTTAATCAACAGCTACACAAAAATAGCTAGAACAACAGATTAATGCCCTGCAGTGGAGTGGAGGTCTAAGTAGGTGCATGACATGTAGGAGCGCTGCCAAGCTGTGTGTTGCTATTGCAACTTTTTTCTGGTTGAGAACAGTCCTTGCCAATTCAGGAAGGATAAAGGACAAAGGGCAGGTAAAGGGTGTGTGGTTCTTCCCCCAGGAGTAACTCATGAAGTTTGGAGAATGCATTATGATTAGCCCTCAGAACATGACAGGATCAGTCATGGAGGTAGAAGATGTATCTATGGTTTTGCCCTCTCCATGCATGAGATCTGTTATCGGGGTGGACATAGCTTCATTGTTCTTAAGGTACAGCAGATTCCCAAAAAGCTGGTTTAACTCTACAGGAAAGTTGAGGGTCTCCAGTGGGTCAGTCAAGCTGGATGTTAGCGTCTCATACTAATTCGGCTGCCTATACCGACTTTGGGGTTGGCAGACCTTGACGTTACTTTAGCTCTGTAGAACAAGGACTGCTATTTTAAATTTCATTGAAGAAATATTTTCTCTGAGTATTTCAAGGAAGTCTATGAATTATGTCTTTCATTCCTTGTTTCGCAATACTATGAAGCCACTGTGTGAAGTTATACAACAGAAATCATCAAATTCCATCACTATTGTACAGAAAACAATTGTACACACAGGGAGAAGAATGTTGGTCTCTTTACAAATAAATTAATAAATCTACTTTATCAGTCACAGCGGGACACCTTTTAGCAAATCAAATCCCAAACGCACCTTTAATTCATAATGAGCTTTGAACATCACACATTCTCATCTTCTAACAAGTAAGAGAGCCATTTCATGCTTGCAGAAGTAAGGAACAGAAGAAACTTTTTTTAAATGCAAGAAGGCATCTAATCAATATAATGAGTTTGCAGCACAGGCATACAATATTACTTGGTGTCAAAATGTAATTAAAAAACAATTACTTACATGTAAATAGCGATTTTAAATGTCCAAACACTATTTTTTAAATTTATATATATACACACACACACACACACACGTGTTATACGATTTACATGAAGAAAAAACAGTATGTGACCGTGTAATTAATCAATAATTTAAGAGCATATGCACAAGAAAATAGAAATAAGGTTGCACAGACAACTTTAATTCTGGCATTTCCTAATTTTTGAGTTCTTGACTTCGCAACAATAACATTCTTTTAACAAAGTGTGTGTGTGTGTGTGTGTGTGTGTGTGTGTGTGTGTGTGTGTGTGTGTGAGAGAGAGGTATTGTATGCAATACAATATACAAATATTTTATATGTACTTTATATTTAAACACATACTGGATAAACATCAATTAACTAAACAGTTAACACAGGCTCATGGATATTTAAAATAAACTACAGAGAAGTAAATATTTTTCATTAAGAGAGTACTAGTACTGATGTTACAGGGTAGATTTCCTTTTCAGCATCCAGGTAATAAGGAAGGAATCAGATTATGGGGGAGATTTTCAAAGGCACAAATGACACTTCAGCACCTATTACTGAAAGTCAATAAGAATTAGGCATCTAAGTTGCCATTTGTGCCTTTGAAAATCTTCTCTACATTACAACATTAGAATAGAAAAATACCTATATTTGCAGAGTTGCCTTTGTCTCCACTTCTAGTATAAGCAAGATCTTCTAAACGATATGTATGTGGACCACATGGCAGATCTGTGTAAAATACAAAATAAATAAATAAATAAATCGTACATTTTGATGGAATAGGTGTCTTTGAAGTTTGTGTTTTGCGTACTGTCTCTAGTAGTTCCACTAAGATCAAGTTATAAGTTTGTGTTTTGCGTACTGTCTCTAGTAGTTCCACTAAGATCAAGTTATAAAGGTTGTACTTTTAATTGTGCAGGAAATAAGGATTTTTTAAGTGAATAATATTGTATATGTTTTAGTATTATAGTATATTGGAAATTTATTCCTTGGAGAAAAAGTGCAAGTCAGTTGGAGCAAAAGTGAATGATTGAGAGGATTAATGGATATGGGGAAATGACTGACTACCTTAAATGTTCATTTCTAGACTTTCTAACATTTTAAGCTTTTTCATGTTGAAGTTTCCTAAAGGTGGAACATTTGGGGGTAGGGAAGATGGGTTACCCGAACTCCATTAAAACACACTTTCAAACTTCACTCTTTTGGAATAAACTTTTTTTTGTGGGGCAATGCACCTCTTTGGTTGTTTTGGCAGAATCTGAAACCCCATGAGTAATCCCACTTGTAGTCATTTGTACCTATTTCATAGTTGGTAAAGAAAACTAAATGTAGTGCTCCTTTAAAAATTAAAATATCAAAGTTTTAAAACTTATTTGTTGCGTGTATGGTAACTGCAGTATTGCTCTTTCCATCAAACAGTATTTTACATGAATCAAGTCTTTGACAATGTCCCTTTAAACAAAGCAGAACTAGAAAGTGTTCTGGTGTTTCCATTGATTATTAGCCAAATTAATGTATTCTTCATCTATTTATCAGTCAGTTGTTTTTTATTTCATAAACTTCTCAGAAAAACTACCAAAGCAGCATTCTCTCTGAAGCTAGAGCAAATTGTGAATTCCCTTTCCACCCACCTAGAGCCACAGCAAGCAGCATTGCTGAAATCCATTTTCACATATTTCCCTTATCTACTAATTTAAAGACAACGAACAATCCCTCACACTCAAGATAACCAAGCAACATAAGAAAAATATTTCTCATCTTCTTGCTAAATGCTGACAGAAAAAATGCAACTAAAGTTATTCCCTTCAGAATCTGCTCTATTGGTAAGTCTCATACATAATGACAACAGTTTAACTCCTCAGAAGTAAGTAAACCTTGAGCCACTTTTATGCATTAAGGGCCAAATCTTACAGTTCTTACTCAGAGAAAACTGACACTGGAGTTCATTTTTGAGAAGTCAAAGTGAGTTTTGAATAAACATTGCAGGATTTAGAACTTTACTGTTGATGTCAAATATCTTAGGAGACATGATCTCTCCCTGATTCTGAGATGGCATTTGATAGCAATGAGTTTCATTAGCATTAACAATTTCCTTGACAGATTGGGGACATAACAGACTGCCAGCACTTAAACAGGGCAATAGTTTCTTGTTTCCTAATTAGACCAAGTTGCCATTTCCTAATCTTAATTTAACTCTCCCTGGAACCCCTAGTATAGATCAAATTCTGCCCCCAGACTAGCATTTACACCTGATTTAAATGAGAGTTCCAAGGGTATAATTTGGTTCTATGTTAGTTATAAATAACCACATATCCTTTGAAATAGATGCTTATTAATAAGATTGTAAATACAGGGAGATATTTTTGAAGGCACAAATGGCAATTAGACACTGATCTCTGACTGACTTTCAATCCTGCCATCTTTACTCAGTTATGGTCATCCCCAGTGGTGTGCTCCTCAGAATCAACTGTTGTATACCTGCTCCAATACCACAGAACATGTTGGCCAGTTTTGAGAATACTGCATCAGCTGACTTAGACCTGGTACCCAAGATACATCAAACATCTTGGCAGATCTGTACTTCGGTATTTTCCTTTAAACTGTTACGAAGAATTATATACCTTACGAAAAACAATTCTAACATGAAATCTAGAGGTTGAGACTGTCTGACAACATAGAGTTCAAGAGCCTGATAGAACATCTCACATTTGTCTGGTGGGTTCAATTTCCATCTAATTGTTACTTTCAGGATCACTAGCAGCCCAACACTATGACTTTTAGTACCATACGCTCCCATCAGTTTTAGCTCTGAATCTCAAATTCTCTAAATAGATTTATTTTTATGGAAAGTTTTGTCTTGATGAGAGAGGGGTCAGGCTTAGCCACTGCTTTGCCCTCCTTGAATTTCTTTGGCACTCCCTCAAATAATCTGTTTAGCTAAGTTTGACAGGAACATAGGAATTGGTTTCCTGTGAACTCCATGTTTGTCTGACATAGGGGTGGCCTCATAGTGGCCCTTTCCAAATTCCAGACACTTGGAGTATCCCTCTTCCCAGGGGCCGATCGCCTGCCCACATTTCTCCTGGGGCAAGCTACAGTACAGCAGATAAGCCTGCCTCAGTTTCTCCTTTGCTCCTGAGTCCGCAGTAATTCCATGCAAGCTTTTTGAGTATAACGAGCTCTGTGGGGTAATTTATTACAAAATTCCCACAACCATAATTCAGAATTCCCCAGCACAGTCCAAAGAGTACATTAAGTCTTTCAAGTCCCAATAGTCCATTGACACATCCAGTAGGTGTCTGGTGTCTCTCATTATATTCCAGCTCTCCAGTACAGCTCCAGCATCTCTCGCTCTGTGTAAACTCTCAGGCATGGTTCTGGCATCACTTACTGTCTCACCTCTCAAGTACGGCTTTGGCATCTCTCACCATCCCTAACCCTAGCCCCTCTAGGTGGGGTGCTTCTCATCCTTGTTTAATTCTCAGGTTTGGTTCTAACTTTCTCCTGGAGACATCAGCTAGTTCACCTCTCCATCAGCAGTGTATTATCGCCTGTGCCAACAAGGCCTAGGCCTAGGGCGGCAAATTTGCTCATGCCCCCTCCCCAACTCTGCCTCTTCCCCAAATCCCCGGCCCACCTCCTCCCCCAGGCGCACCGTGCTTCCTTCCTTCCACCTACCTCTCAGGCTTGCTGCGCAAAAGTGCTTGGAGGGAGGGAGAACCGAGTAGCGGCACTTGGAGGAGGCGGAGCATAGGTGAGCTGGGGCCCGCGGGCACAGGGAGTAACCCAGGGAGGGCTGGGAATCGCTCCCCACCCCAGCTCACCTCCGCTCCACCGCTGCCATCCCCTGAGCACCACAACTTCCCTTCTCCCCCCTCCTTCCCAGGCTTGCCATGCGAAAACACTGGGAGGGAGGGAGAAGCAAGTAGTGGTGCTCTTGGGGGATAGCGGAGGAGACCTGGGCCGGTGGGCACGGGGAGTAACTCTTCGGGGGGAGAAGGGAACCACTCCCTGCCCCAGCTCACCATCACTCCACCTCCGCCATCCCCCGAGTGTGACACAACTCCCCTTCTCCCCGCTCCGTCCCAGGCATGCCACGGTGGAGCGGAGGTGAGCTGGTGTGTGTGGGGGGAATAGGGGAGTTGTGGCACACTCGGGCCTAGGGGCAGCAAATCTGTTAATCTGCCACTGCTCTCCATCATTCCCCAATCTTCAGCCCTCTCTGGCTGTTCCTTCTGGTCATGGCTCTGTGGTCTGGGGAAGTTTGCTGGTGATTCCCTGATTGCCTTCTGCTTCCACCATCCTGATCTGGCTCTACGGCTCAGCCAGAGAATCTTGCTACTCTTTCCAGAGGAAGGTGACATAAGCATTTTTTTGTTCCTCATTATCTTTCTGTAGTAGTAAATGGAATTCTGTGGGTGAGAAAATGGGTTGTAAGAGGAGGTGAAGAGCTTGTACATTTCAACAACTGTGGGACTGGCAGAGTAAAGGTGTGAGTGTTAACAGGGTGTATTGGATTGTTGAGAGAGGGCAGAGTTATGGTTACATTGGCAAACAATGCTGAATTCCTGGTTTTCAGAAGTTGTTCAATTCAGTATTCTGCAAGGGCATGACGGATCACAGCGCACAGTAGTTTTGCTTCAGCAATTTGTCGCCATTGAACTTCCCAGTTTTCTGGGCAGGGAAAGTTATGTTGTTGGTAGGAGTTAGTCATTTCGGTAGTTGTAAGAATGTCCTCCAATTTGCATACCAAGCCAGCCAGGCCCCCCTCCATCAGCTGTGCCTCAGATTAAAAAAAAATCGGAACTAGCTTGGCTTTGGCTATGCATCCCACAATGCACATCAAGAAAAATTCCTGAATGCACACTGCTCAGCAGTGAAACAAAAGGAGCACAGGGTACTTTGGGAATACCATGCTGTTGCTGTTGATTTACTGCAATTACTATTGTCCGGGTAAAATTTCTATGTGTAGACAATATTTCAACTTAGTAAATGTAATTAAATTTACAAAGCAGACTAGAGTAATCTTAGCAGTGCTTTGAGATCTACAGATGAAAAATGCCATATAAGAGCTAGGTATTATTATGAGTACAAGAAGTTTGGAAGAACAAAAGGAAAGTAAATAACCATTCTTTTTCCAATATATATCCTCAGGTCAAATTATAAATGATCAATTAATGATATATATACACATTTGTTTTGTTTTCCATCCTGTTTGGCTACTTTTTGAAAAAGAGGATCTTGGTAGTTAAGCCAGGAGTGTATTTTGTTCTGTAACCTGTGACCAGAGACATATAACAAAGCATATGTCTACATTGCAATCAACAGGTGTGACTGAAGCCCAGGTAGCTGAAGACCTAGCTAGCTTTGATCTAACTAGCTCAAGTGATTACAGCAATGAAGCTGCAGCAGCACAGGCCCTCAAGTGTACTCATGCTCAAGTAGCTAGCCTATGTTGAAGTCTGTACTACCTGACTCCACTGTTATTACTCAAGCCAGCTAGATCAAAGGTAGCTTAAATACATCCATGCTGCAAGCACACCTCTGTGGCGTAGACAAACCCAGGGGACTCAAGTCTCAAAGGCTGGGGACCCTTACAGAGTCAATTTAAGTGGCTAGCCACATGGCTTTCTGCCTGCTCTGCACTATCATTTCCCCCATTTTTCTCCCCCCTTCTTTCACTACATGTAGGTGTCACACTCCTGTTTCAAGCAGGAGGTGCTTCCAGTGCAGTGCTTTCCACTCTCTGTTGCCACTGGAAAAACTTTGTTCTTGTCCCTGCATCTAACATGTGGATAGTGCTATGTGCCACACATATCAAAACTTTATGCTAGTGTTTCTCATGACACTGAGGTTTATACAGAGACAAAGATGAATACCTAGTAAAAAGTATAAATAACAGTTAGAGAGAAAAGTCAGTGATCTTAAAGACAAACATACCTCTTAACTCATCATCAGTCTTTGGTGAATCAAGTGAAACAACTGCATCTGACGTAAATGTAAGATCTTCCTGAAATGTTTCAACATGTTGTCCATTCAAAAAGATGTTGATCTGAAAAAAATACCCATTTTTAAACTACTGAATTACACAAAGAGAAATTTAGTGCAATGCATGTGAATTTTATTAAACTTTCTGCTTTATAATTCTCTATTCCTAAACCCCATCTTCAAATATGGTGGAAAGAGTGATGGACTGTATGGCTTATTTTAACATCGGAACATAGAAGTTGCCTTACCAGGTCAAACAAGGGCTCCATCTAGTTGGGTATCCAATCTCTGACACTGGCTAGTACCATATGCTTCAAAGGAAAGAAATGCCATAATAGACAATTACAATACTATAAAGGACATATTCTTCTAGTCCCATGAAGTTAATGGTTGGCTTATGCTTTGAAGTCTGAAAGTTTATAGCCTTTAAAATTGTAGATAATATGTTTTGTAACTGTGAATGTTCTTATTATCCATAGTCATATGTGGGAGAACTGCATGGTAACTTGCCTGCCTAGCGTGAAGGTTGTGGATCTCTCGAGACTTCTAGATAGACTTATGTGTAGTGCTGGGGAGGAGCCGGTGGTCGTGATACATGTAGGTACCAATGACATATAGAAGGATAGGCAAAAGGTCCTGGAGGCCAAATTTAGGCTGCTACGTAAGAGACTGATGTCCAGGACCTCCATGGTAGCATTCTCTGAGATGCTCCCAGTTCCACGCACAGGGCCAGTTAGACAGGCAGAACTCCAGAGTCTCAATGTGTGGATGAGACGATGGGATAGGGAGGAGGGTTTAGATTTATTAGGAACTGGGGAAACTTTTGGGGAAGGGGGAGTCTATACAGGAAGGATGGCCTTCACCTAAACCAAAATGGAACCGGATTGCTGTCACTTAGTTTAAAAACTGCTCTATGACCTTTTTAATGTAAGGGCTGGGGGAAAGCTGACAGGTGTGGAAGAGCACATGGTTCGGACATCCTTTAGGGGAGGATCTATTAATAGAGAATATCTATGTCTTAGTGAGGATGAGAGGATGGAAAATGATAAAAATACAGGCAGGTTCTGATCAGAAACAGTCAAATACAGGAAGGATGGCCTTCACCTAAACCAAAATGGAACCGGATTGCTGTCACTTAGTTTAAAAACTGCTCTATGACCTTTTTAATGTAAGGGCTGGGGGAAAGCTGACAGGTGTGGAAGAGCACATGGTTCGGACATCCTTTAGGGGAGGATCTATTAATAGAGAATATCTATGTCTTAGTGAGGATGAGAGGATGGAAAATGATAAAAATACAGGCAGGTTCTGATCAGAAACAGTCAAATGAAAAAAAAAAGTCTCATTCAATTACAGCTAAAAAGTGACAAGTTTTTAAAGTGCTTATATACCAATGCTAGAAGTCTAAATAATAAAATGGGTGAACCAGAGTGCCTCATATTAAATGAAGATATTGATATAATAGGCATCACAAACTTGGTGGAATGAGGATAATCAATAGGATACAGTAATACCAGGGTACAAATATAACGGAAGGACAGTACAGGTCATGCTGGTGGGAGAGTGGCACTAAATGTGAAAGAAAGCATAGAACCAAATGAAGTAAAAATCATAAATGAATCAAACTGTACCATAGAATCTTTCTGAATAGAAATTCCATGCTCTAATAAGAATATAGCAGTAGGGATATATTACTGACCACCTGACCAGGATGGTGATAGTGACTGTGAAATGCTCAGGGAGATTAGAGAGGCTATTGAAATAAAAAACTCAATAATAATAATGCGGGATTTCAACCATCCCCATATTGACTGGGTACATGTCACCTCAGGACAGAATGCAGAGATAAAGTTTCTTGACATCTTAAATGACTACTTCTTGGAGCAGCTGGTCCTGGAACCCACTAGAGAAGAGGCACTTCTTGATTTAGTCCTAAGTGGAGCACAGGATCTGGTCCAAGAACTGACTATAGCTGGACCACTTGGTAATAGTAGCCATAATATAATTAAATGTAATATCCCTGTGGCCAGAAAAACACCACAGTGGCCCAACACTGTAGCATTTAATTTCAGAAATGGGAACTACACAAAAATGAGGAGGTTAGTTAAACAGAAATAAAAGAGAAATCTCTGCAAGCTATGTGGGAACTTTTAAAAGAGGCTCAACCCTAAATGTATACCTCAAATTAAAAAAACATAGTAAGAGAACCAAAAAAGAGCCACTGTGACTAAACAACAAAGTAAAAGAAGCAGTGAGAGGCAAAAAGGCATCCTTTAAAAAGTGGAATTTAAATCCTAGTGAGGAAAATAGAAAGGAGCATAAACACTGGCAAATGAAGTGTAAAAATACAATTAGGAAGGCCAAAAAAGAATTTGAGGAATGGTCAGCCAAAGACTCAACAAGTAATAGCAAATTTGTTTCTAAGTACATCAGAAGCAGCAAGCCTAAACAACCAGTGGGGCCACTGGACGATCGAGGTGCTGAGGGAGCACTCAAGGACGATAAGGCCATTGCAGAGAAACAAAATGAATTTTTTGCATCGGTCTTCATGGCTGAGGATATGAGGAAGATTCCCAAACTTGAGCCGTTCTTTTTAGGTGACAAATCTGAGGAACTGTCGCAGATTGAGGTAGGTTTTGGAATAAATTGATAAATTAAACAGCAATAAGTCACCAGGACCAAATGGTATTCACTCAAGAGATCTGAAGGAACTCAAATGTGAAATTGCAGAACTACTAACTGTAGTCTGTAACCTATCATTTAAATCAGATTCTGTACCAGATGACTGGAGGATAGCTATCGTGACGTCAATTTTTAAAAAGGTCTCCAGAGGTGATCCCGGCAATTACAGGCCTGTAAACCTGACTTCAGTACCGAGCAAACTGGTTGAAACTATAATAAAGAACAATATTGTCAGACATACAAATGAACATAATTTGTTGAGGAAGCGTCAACATAGTTTTAGTAAAGGGAAATCATGCCTCACTAATCTACTAGAATTTCTTGAAGGGGTCAACAAGCATGTGGACCTAGGGGATCCAGTGGGTATAGTGTACTTACATTTTCAGAAAGCCTCCCTCACAAAAGGCTCTTATGCAAAGTAAGCTGCCACGGGATAAAAGGGAAGGTGCTCTCACGGACTGATAACTAGTTAAAAGATAGGAAACAAAGAGTAGGAATAAATGGTCAGTTTTCAGAATGGAGAGAAGTAAATAGTGGTGTCCCCAGGGGTCTATTCTGGGACTAGTCTTATTCAACATATTCATAAATGATCTGGAAAAAGGGGTAAACAGTGAGGTGGCAAAATTTGAAGATGATACAAAATTACTAAAGATAGTTAAGACCCAGGCAGACTGCGAAGAGCTATAAAAGATCACTCAAAACTCGGTGACTTAGCAACAAAATGGCAGATTAAATTTAGTGTTGATAACAGCAAAGTAATGCATGTTGGAAAACACAATCCCAGCTATACATATAAAATGATGGGGTGTAAATTAGCTGTTACCACTCAAGAAAGAGATCTTGGAGTCATTGTGGATAGTTCTCTGGCAACATCCACTCAATGTGCAGCAGCAATCAAAAAGCGAATAGAATGCTGGGAATAATTAAGAAAGGGATAAACAACAGAACAGAAAATATCATGTTGCCTCTATATAAATCCATGGTATGCCCACATCTTGAATACTGTGTGCCGATGTGGTCACCCCATCTCAAAAAAGATATACTGGAATTGGAAAAGGTTCAGAAAAGGGCAACAAAAATGATTCCATATGAGAAGAGAGTAATAAGAATGGAACTTTCCAGTTTGGAAAAGAGTCGGCTAAGGGGAGATATGATTGAGGTCTATAAAATCATGACTGGCGTAGAGACAGCAGATAAGGAAGTGTTGTTTACTACTTCTCATAACACAACAACTAGGAGTCATCAAATGAAATGAATAGGCAGCAGGTTAAAACAAATAAAAGGAAGTATCTCTTCACACTACACACAACCTATGGAATTCCTTGATAGAGGATATTGTGAAGGCCAAGACCATAACAGGGTTCAAAGAAGAACTAGATAAATTCATGGAGAATAGGTCCATCAATGGCTGTAAGCCAGGATGGGCAGGAATGGTGTCCCTAATCTTTGCCAGAAGCTGGGAATGAGCAGACAGGGGATGGATCACGTGATGATTACCTGTTCTTTCATTCCCTCTGGGGCACCTGGCACTGGCCACTGTCTGAAGACAGTATACTGGGCTAGATGGACCTTTGGTCTGACCCAGTAGGGCCATTCTTATGACAAACCTCTTTTTGAATCTTAAGCTCTAGCACTCAATGATATTTTATGGTAGTCGGTTTCACAGATTAATTTTTGTGCAATATAAAAGGAAATGCCTTTTATTAGTTTTCAATGTGTTGCCTTTCAGTTCTACTGGAAGTCTTTCATCATTCATGGCCAAGTTCACTATTATGATAACAGCAGTAAATCTCTGTGTATGTATGTATGTGTTTATCAGTGGAAACCAAATTAATACCTAAACTACTTACAAGAAGTTTAATAAATGCAAGTGAGAAGCAAGTAGGTCTTTTAGCATACAGTTCAAAACTTCCAAAAGCAGCATCTGCACAGGCCTGTGCATTCAATTTTAATGTTTAGGAAAGGTGTGCACAGAGGATCAAATACCTATCTTTGCAGATCTCATAAAATACAAATGATTTCTCTACCCATTGACACAATTCTGGTCTAATGTGCATTTGTTGTTTTGTAAACTTCAGCATGTATAGTTTTAGACATCAAGAAATTGTAGATTTCAAAGTTTTAACTGCAGGCTGACAGAAGATGAATTGGAAATAAATTTCTGAAGGCTTTAGTCCTTTTAGGATAAATTAGGACAGCACTTATATTTTTTTCCATTAGGATGAATGATCTTAGGATAAAAGGAAGGATAAACTACACTTCCTAAGCATGATGGAAAATTGTGTCTATGTTAGGGATGAAGACTGATCCGGATGAAGCGCTATTTTGCATTAAAAATGAAGTACTGAGGTTCCACAGATAGTCTCTTTAGTTTGGAAATGTACCAGGCTGAGATGATTGCCACTACAAATGCCACTTTAAACAGAAAGACAGTACAAGAAATCTAAATGTAGAGATCCAAATGATGTTTTGGTGAGAGCATCTAGAACTAAATTCAATCACCAAGGAGCAACTCAATATCTTTCTTGTGGGTTAAAAAAAGTATTGTAGTTCTTAGGAACCTTTTGACAGGATGAGCCTTGGCTTGTTTACTGCTAGAATGATGAAAAGAGTTGAAGCATGTTGCATAGTATGTTTACCTTCAGTCCCAGGGAAAGTCCATTTTAAGGGAAATATTTTATTTGGGCAATATTGGGTGCTTTTTAGCTCTGTACCCACCATGTACTGAACTTCCTCCATATTCTGCAATATAATACCGTAATCGATTTCTTCCTGGAAAGGACAAGTACCTGTTCTGTAACTGGCATTCTTTGACATGTGCTGCTCATGTCTATTCCACAGTAGGTGTGCGTGCTCGCCACGTACACTGGTGCCGGAAGTTTTTCCCTTAGCAGTACCCATAGGGGGAGTGCTGCTGTGGCCCCTGGAGTGGCACCTCCATAGCGTGCTATAAGGGGAGCTATACGCTCCCCCCACCCTCAGTTCCTTCTTGTCGGACCAACTCCGACAGAGGGGAAGGAGGGCAGGATGTGGAATAGACATGAGCAACACATCTCGAAGAATGCAAGTTACGGAACAGGTATCTGTCCTTTCTTCTTCGAGTGCTTGCTCATGTGTATTCCACAGTAGGTGATTGCAAGCTATGTCTGATGGAGGTGGGTAGGAGTTTATAGATTCCCTGACTGAAGCACAGCTCTACCGAAACAAGCGTCATCCCTGGCATGGGAGACAATCGCGTAGTGCGACATGAACGTGGGTACTGAGGACCAGGTAGTGGCTCTACAGATGTCCTGGATAGGGACAAAGGCCACAAAGACAGCTGACGAGGCCTGAGCCCTTGTCGAGTGCACCCTCATGATAGGTGGTGAGGGAACCCCTGCTAGGTCGTAGCATGTGTGGATGCACAATGTAATCCACCAGGAAAGCCTCTGGGTGGAAACTGGTTGACCTTTCATGCGCTCACCTGAAGCAACAAAGAGTTGCAAGGACCTATGGAATGGCTTAGTCTGATCTAGATACAAAGGCAGTGTCCTGCGCACATTGAGCGTATGGAGGCAGCGTTCCTCGTTAGAGACATGAAGTTTGGGGCAGAGGACAGGTAGAAAGATGTCCTGGCTCATGTGAAAGGCGGAGACCACCTTAGGGAGGAATGCAGGGTGTGGGCAGAGGTGTACCTTGTCCTTGTGAAAGACCGTGTGTGTGTGGGGGGGTCGCAGGTCAGGGCTCTGAGCTCTGATATCCGCCGGGCTGACGTGATAGCCACGAGGAAGGCTACCTTCCATGAAAGGTAAGACCACGAGCATGTGGCCAGGGGTTCGAACGGGGGCCCTGTGAGGCAGGATAACACCAAGTTTAGATCCCACTGAGGAACAGGGTTCTAACATACAGAAAGGACTGGTCTAGCCCCTTGAGGAAACGCCCGATCATGGCATGGGAGAAACCTGGACCGTCGGATGGAACGCTGAAATAGCAGCCAGGTGCACCCTGATGGAGGAAGGCACCAGGCCCTGAGTTCTAAGGTGAAGGAGGTACTCAAGGATAAGTTGGAGTGGGGCAGCCATTGGGGAAGTACCCTCCTCGTCCGCCCACCTGGAGAACCTGGACACTTCACTAGGCAGGCTCGGCACATGGATGGCTTCCTACTCTCTAGAAGGACACTCTCTAGAAAGGGTCCTTAAATTTTTTTTAATTTTAAATTTGGCATATTTAAAGCGTCGTTTACAACTCTTTTTGAGTGACTATAATTAACATAAAACTTTTTCTGGGTTATTGATAAATCTCATATTAAATATTATAGTGTAAAGAGAATATGGTACACAAGCATGTTGACATCTACCTCTTTCGGTCGCATTTCAGTTAGTGACGTTGTACCTCTTCCGCTAGAGGCTGCATGAACTGCAGTGGTATGCACATACCATTCTCTTTACACCATGTTGAATATAACATATTCACTTTACCATATGTGCGGTAAGCACAACTAAACTAGCTTTGCTCAAAACAATATAAATATTTGTTACAAACAAAATTTGACAAAAATCGGTATTTCTAAATACTGTTACTAAACCTAATTACCATGGAATTGTGGCTAAAAGAAGGAACTTTGGATCGAAAAGCGAGTTCTTCTGGTACTCCCAAATGTGGCCGAAATAAACAAGCAAAATATTGAGACACTTCAAAGTGAGGCTGAACAATCGCAGCCTTTTGTTGCTGAAAAATCTGTTAGTACTAGTGAGTTATCCAAGGTGAAAGAATTTCCACTGAAGTATATCAAAAAACAAGAAGAAGCAGGTGTTAAAAGACCGAAACAAAAGTATGATGAAAATTATTTGTCTCGGTTTTACGTGTGTTGGAAATAAAGATGTTCCTGATGTGCAGTGTGTCGCGTGCCGCAAAATACTAGCAAACAGTTCATTGGCTACTGCTAAACTTTGTAGGCATTTGGAAACCAAGCATGCTGAATATAAAAACAAAGATATAATTTTTTTCAAGAGGAAGCATGACTCACTTGGAAATTGTACACTTCCGATGATTAAAATTGCTAAAACAGACAACGAAAGTGCAACAGAGGCATCTTATCGAGTAAGTTACCGTATAGCGCTTGCTGGAGAAGCTCACACTATTGGAGAAAAGCTTATCAAGCTTTGTGTGAAAGATACTGTAACGTGCATGTTGAGCGAGCAGTCTAGTAAAAAAATTGACGCTGTACAGTTGTCAAATAATACCATTGCACGCCGTATTAAAGATCTTGCCAATGACATAGAAAAAGAGCTAGTTTGCCGACTGAAAATTTGCCATGAGTATTCATTGCAGCTAAATGAGTCCACTGACGTTTCAGGACTTGCTGTGCTACTAGTACTAGTATTAGTAAATCTGATATAGATTTAATAATATTATTGAAGAGGACCTGCTCTTATGTGAATCTCTGCAAAGCAACACAACTGGAGAAGAAATATTCAACTGCATCAACAATTTTATCAGGAAGCATGAAATTAGTTGGGGAAAATGTATTGATGTATGTACTGACTGCTCAGGCGATGATCGGGAGCTGCAATGCGAATCATAAGTGTGGCACCAGAAAACACTAAGAGCCATTGTGTTCTACAGAGACAAGCACTTGCAGTTAAAAAAAAATACCAGCATATCTGCAAATTGTGCTCGATGAAGCAGTACAAGTTGTGAATTTTGTCAAATCTTGACCACTTCAATCCAGGTTATTTAAAATTTTGTGTGAGGAAATGGGTAGTCAGCACAAAGTGCTTCTTTTACATATGGAAGTAAGGTGGCTATCCAGAGGAAAAGTGCTTGTGAGACTTTTTGAGCTTCATAGTGAACTACTGGTATTCTTCACTTCAGATAATTCAGGACAAAAATTTAATGATTGTCTGACAAATTCCTCATGGCTAATGAGACTTGTGTATCTTGCAGATATTTTTGCAAAATTAAATGAAATTAATCTGTCACTGCAAGGAAAGGATGTGACCATTTTTACTACAATGGATAAAATTTTGTTATTAAAAAAGAAACTGGAATTCTGGGCATTTTCTGTAGAACAGAAAAACTTCGACTGCTTCCCTACAGTACATGAATTTCTGACTGAAATAAATTCTACAGTGCATGAAGAAGTTTCCAGCACCATTTTACAGCACTTACGTGACTTGCAGGCCTCTTTATTCGAATATTTTCCTACAACTACTGATGATAATGCTTGGGTTCGAAATCCGTTTGTAATTACAGCCAAACCAGTCAGCTTTACTGCACACGATTATGAAAGCCTAATTAACTTAATTTCTGACTCTGATTTGAAACAAAAGTTTAAGGATCTTCCACTGAATAATTTTTTGAGCAGCCTAATAAAAGAGTACTTTAATGTGGCTAAACGTGCAGTTCGAGTGCTCCTTCCTTTTGCTACAACTTATTTGTGTGAGATGGGATTTTCGTATTATACTGCAACAAAAACCATAGGAACAGACTTGATGCTGCGCCTGACATTACGATTCAACTTTCCAGTATTGTTCCTAATATTAAGCGAATTTGTGATAGAAAAATGCAGAAACACCAATCCTATTAAATCCAAATTTGTATTTCTGTTTCTAAAAATAGATTTTCCTAGTAAAAATCCAATTTGTTTGGTTTTGTGTATATATAAAAAAAGTTTTTAAGCAGAACACTTTTTAATTTTGACTCTTGCACTTGATTTTTGTACTACTTTATAAGCACTTTCCAGTTAGAAACCATTAGTTCAAGTTATTTTAAATTTGTATTTTTGCTTTGTTTTATAAAATAAAATATATTTGAGCATAAATAATGCAATTTTTTTATTTGAAAACCAAATGACTACAAAATAATATTATAAATGTTCCATAATAGGCTAAAAAGTGTTCTGTGGCCAAAAAAGTTCGGGAAACGCTGGTCTAGTTGGAGACTAACCACGTTCAGGCTGAAAAAAGTTTGCTAGGGCACACCAGTTAACGTTATCCATTTCTCTTGTTGAAATATGTCACAAAAGAAATCCTCATGTTGGTCTGAAGAGCATGAAAGTATTGCCTGATAAATAGTAGTCAGTTTGGAGCAGCATACACAACTTGTGAACTTTTAACAAGATCTCTAAAGCTTATGTGAAGAGACTATAAGTAATAAAATATTCTGGAAAAATTATTCTTGCCTTAGATATTTTTGCTGGGATTTTGGTGAGTTCTTTTTAAAGCTAGGTTGACAAATGCTTTCAGGTTTTTTTTAAATTAATGTATTCAAATAAGGCCACCTTTTAACAAAAGTTAAGTAACTTTTTCAGCTATAAAGCCATAAATGCTGTCTGCTCAGTTGGAACAACTGTATATGAGCAGAGAAATAAACAAAACAACAATCCATATTTTTCACCAAAAAAGGAAACAAAAACTAATTTACTGAGCACAAAACAAGAGAATTTATTGTAGCAACATTAAAACATTCAAAAATCTCCTTAAGTAATACTTTTCTTTTTAGGGCAAATGCTGAAGTATGTTTATTTGAATGGGAATCAGACTCTCCCTAAGTGAACTCCTACATTATAAGCAGTCAATCCATCCCATACCTGCGCTACAGTCTACATGTAGACCATTACTGTTGATGCATGGCTCCAGATTCTTAATCAAAGAATTTACAGTATTTATGTAATGACACCCTCTAATGATGGTAGGTCACATACAATTTAATTGTTGATTAAACCTATCAATGTATCAAATAGAGAACGTACACGAGATGAGGCTGAATGAGTAAGGTTTTTGAGGTGTTCTGTTTGAGGGAAGAGGAAGTAGAAAGCTGTTGCTTTTCTTTCTCTGCTAGGCTATGTCTATACCTGCAGTTTTTGTGCTGTAACCGGTGAAAGTAAAGCGCTGGTTTGTTTACTCACTTAATTCCTCAGGCGTCAGAGACTGTTTACATTAGCAGCACTTCCATCACTGATGAGAGCAGCGCTCTAGGGCAGCTATCCCACAGTGCAGCTCTCTCCAGTCTGATGATGGGTCGGGGGGGGGGGTGACCAAGGGGCATCCTGGGTCCCTGCACAGACTCCTCTCCCCAAACACTGATCAGCTCCAGTAGCTCACCATTGCTCCAAGCAGGGGATTGTTTGCTCCCTGAAGCAGGCATTGTTACCTGGCCAGATAAGTGAGCACTTGCCAAGAAAACAGGAAGGTGAGTTTCAAAGTTCCCGGGGCGTTACAGGGGGAAGGGTGGATGTCTGTTTACCTGGAAACAGAGCAGCAGAGCTGCTGGCTAGAGTGGTCACCTAGGCACCGTGGGATAGCCTCTGGAAATCAAAAGCTGTGTAAACAGGAAGAATGTGTTTTTGCTTGCACAACACCGCAAAAGCATCACTGGTAGGAGCTGTAGACCTCTCAGGGAGGTGGTTTTCTTTTTGCGGTGAAACATCTAAGTTTCACTGCAAAAAGTCATTGGCAAGTGTAGACGCTCCCATAGTTTTTGCGCAAAAAAGGGACTTTTTCCACTTTATATGCTATGTGTAGACTTAGATTAGGTTACTATTTAATCTCAATAGGCATTTTACCAAGCCTGGAAAATAATTAACTATTTTAGGTTTAATCTGATCAATTTAAACAGTAATAGGCTAAGGTCTATTGTACATCAGATTTGGCAATGACAAGATATTTGATAAAATACCTTAGGCTGTATAGATAGTCATTTAAAATTTAATCTCTAGCAGAGGCATGTATTGTACTGAACTACTGTTTATCAGATCACATCATAATTCATATAGTAAACAAATGTGACAAACAGCTTGCTCCTTTTTGTTACTGCAGTTCAAAAATTGCTTACAGTATTTTAATTACTATTAATTTTACATTGCAGCAATACCCCCCAAAACCCCAATCAGAATTTGGGCCCTATTGTGCAAAGCACTGTATAAACTCACAGATGCAGTCCTTGTCTCAAGTTGCTTACATTCTTTCAGATTATTTGCACATAACAGTCTTCTCAGTTACACCTGGATCAGGACAGCGAACCTGACACTTTGTTGTCATCTTTGCAGTGTTAGATTTGCCTTGTAACCATTTAGAAAAAGGCATTTTTCTTCTATTAAAGAAAAATATTTTTACCATGGTAAGATTTTTTTTTAAGCTTTCAGCAAATCCTGTAAAAATATTAATTCAATTGTTCTGCTAAAGGTGTAATGTCTTTCACAATTTCTAGTTTGCTTTTACTTCCTTCATTTCCTGCCTCTGCCCATCTCCTCTAGCTTTCCCATTTTCACACCATTCACAAGACCATCACTATGGATCTTAAACTCTAGCCAAAGGTCAATACATGTTGGTCTACCTCATGATATTGGATAGGCCAAGAAGCTTTTGTATCAGCTGCAATTTCACTTAGGATGCCTTATTATGAAATTTAAGTAACAGCCAAAATGTAAGGAGCAAGTCAAATAAATGATCAGGAGGAGGAAGGGTGTATATGCAGTTTGGTCTTCAGTCTCCACAGGGTAAAGGAACTAGTTCCAATCTGAAGAGCAATGACACCCACACTTTCTCAGAAGAATAAGTACATTATAGTCACAAAAAGACTAATCTCCTGTTCCAGCTGCTCTCACAAAGACCTGAATCTACTGCATGGAAGTGCAAGCATAACAAAAAAGATGTGGAGCTACATCACATCAAGTATGTCAACACATGAGCTAAAGGGGTAATTTCCAGCTTGTTTAGACATACTTGTGCTAACTCTGAGTTAGAGGACTAAAAACAGAAGTATAGCCATGGTGACATTACAGGTGGGATTGACTAGCCATCCACCCCAAGTATGTAATTGGTCAACTAGCCTCTTTCACTGCTTGCACTACAATGGGTACACTTCTACTTTTAGTATTCTAGCTTGACTGAAGTTAGTGCAAGTATATTTACCTATGATGAGAAATTAGTGCAAGTATGTCTACCTCCACCTCTAGTGTAGACATACCTATCCCCGCTGTAATTCTTCAGATCATGCTGTCCAGTCACCTGAACATGAACTCCACAGGCAGGCTGAAGAAAACTCTTATTGTGAACTAAACTTGACCTATAAGACATAGTTTGATCTTTATTCATAGACATTTCTATGGAACTCCTCCACTCAGATACTACAGTAGTGTTTCTCACATTCATTATTTTAGTCTTACAATGCCCCTATGAGGTAGGGAATTACAATTCCCATTTTTACAGATGAGGAACTGAAACACAAAGGACCTGATTCTTCTCTCACTTACACAAGTTTTACACCAGTGTAGCTCTATTGATTTCAGCAGTCACTCCTGACTTGCACCAGTATTATAAAGGTAGAATCAGACCTAAGGAGATTAAAAGATTTACCCAAGGTCACAGAGGATTAGAATCCAGATCTCTTGATTCCCAGTTCACTGCCTTCACAAGACCACTAATATAAGTTAATATATTGTAGTATTTATAAACTATAATGTTTGCAGTGTTGTTGTAGCCATGTTGGTCCCAGGATATGAGACACACAAGGTAAATGAGGTAATATCTTTAATTGTCTCTCTCATAAACTCTCTTTACATTAAAGTGTATATGCAAAGACAGGAGTCCTAGAAACCTATTGGGAGTAATCTAGTGTTTCAGTAATCACTAGAGAGGAAGTATTTTAAAAGTAATCTGTGATAGATGGCTATAACACTTTTTGTGGCACAACAATCTGCAAGAAAAATATAATTTTCATAAAACTCACTAATAGATTTTGCAGCTTTAAGGCCTGATTCTGTTCCCAGTGCAATCAATATTATCCTTCCATCAACTTCAACAAGAACAGGATTACACCCTTAAGGCTCTTACCTTGACATTTCTTTTGGGATAAAGGAAGAAAAATGGTTTCAGAACTGGAGACCTGGACATACAAAGCAACAGATATAATGAATATAAATAGAAACAAATGCAATGTCAGATTATTCATCTTTAAGATCATTCAGCATTTGAAAATCCACAGTATAGGCATTAAAAGTCATGATCAGAAATGCTTTCCTGAGCTATTTTGGTGTATCTGAAAAGTGTAGTAACTCCCTAGAAATATAATGACTGAAATGCCTTATTTCTTATTAAGAAAGTGAAATAAAAAAGGGAAGGAAAAGGGGCAAGGCAGCTTTAAATGGTATCATTAATATGCTTATAAAACCAAGGATGACCAATCAAAATTCATTTACCTTCTGAATATCTGTCCAATATGGTATTGTATTTTGCAGGTGGTTAGATAAAACTGACACAAATATATGCTCAGAGTATGTTTATGATAGTTAAAGATAGTACCCAATCAGAGTACCCTGACCATTCTGAGGTGTTTCTACTGTGACTGTTCACAGTTAGAAGTAACTGTTCTCATGAGTGAGAGCAGAAGTGTGAGTTTGAACATTTAAAACAAAGATTTAAGTCATCAACAGAGTTTTAAATATGAAAAAAATACTGATCCAAAACCAGTTTACAGGGATGCTCTCAATTACTCTAAAGCTAATCTACTTCATAGCTTTCAACTTATGATTGCAAAAGGGGACGGTTTTGTAAGCATAAATGATCTAAGTGCAGTTCTTAGCTGGTTAAAGAGCCAATTCCAGCTGAAACAAAGTTAGCACAGTTTTCCTTATGGCTCACCTAGTAGAGATGTTGCCACCAAGACCCTGGATAGAGTCTCACCTGAGGTAAACATGGTGTGACCAACAACCACATAGAGAAGTCTGCTAATTTAACAAGAATTTTGCAGTATGACTGTCATCTTGTGACCAGTAGTAGACATAACACAAGACACAACTGGACTTTTTTTTTAAAAAGGATACTATATGCACACAGTAAAACAAGGGAAGATCAGAAGTGAACTTACACTCTTGGACGTCCTCCAACAACTGCAGTAAGACCAGGTGCTAAAAATGGAAACAAAATAAAACAGGTTAATTTCTTAACAGATTTTTTCCCCAAACAACTGTAATTCAGATATTATTACACCCTGAACCCTTCCTATGATTTCCTCTTACAGAATGCCAGGGAGATTGTGTGTAATAACTCCCTAGAAATATAATGACTGAAATGTGTGTTACACCAGACATACAAAACAAAAATGTTTTTATGAAATTGATGAAAGAAATTACAATTTTCACAAAACATCTGAAATGGTTTACAAACATTCATGAAAGTCCCTAATCATAAATATGAATTTATTTTTAAAACAAAAACATATATAAATTTGATAGAAAAGGAACAAATTATTTGTTAAAAAGACAGACAATTTTGAACCAAACTGTAGTTTGTTTAATGCAAATAATTGTTATCCTTTTTATGAAAATGATTATAGAATTGTGAATAACTTTTACTATTTATTTTTTGAATGACTGATATCGTGCATACATAGCACTGGTAAATTATAGTCATATGCCACAGGGAAATGCTTTACTGGTTAGTTTTTACCTAGAAATCAATCAGTAAAGCATTAGTATGTAGAGTCCTTAAGGTATGTCTGCACTGCAGCTGGGAGCAAGCTTCCCAGCCCAGACTCATGCTAAATGCTAAATATAGCAGGGTAGATATTAGGTGCAGGGGGTAGGGTGGGTCCGAGCTTGGGTGTCTAGCCTGATCCTCCATCTATATCCCAATGTCCACACAATTACTTTTAGTGTGCTAGTGCAAGCCCTACTAGCACAAATCTGCCTACCTGGGCTCAGAGGCTTGCTCCCAGCTGCAGCGTAGACGTACCTTTAAAGAACTATGAAAAGCAACATGTACTTTGGTAGATTAATTTCAAAGGCATGCAGCAGTATATTTCAACATAGTCTTTACATAACAGCATCCTCTGAAGAACAGTAGAGAAATTTGAGCATCTTTCAAATCTCTAGCTGCTTCCAAAAGAAAGCTGGTACACCATTTTTAGACAGCTAAGCTTTCAGTTTGGAACTTCACTTACTTCTAGCACATTAGCTGAAGTTGATTTCTATGTGGTTATGATTTAGGAGGCCTGTGACAATGCCATCCCTAATGGCATCCCTCAATTACATTTACTAGTAAGAATTCATGGATTCCAAGATTACTATGCTAGAAAGGAGCACAGCAATCATCTAACCTGATATCCTATATAATACTGGCCACAGGACATCCATGAATTCATGTTTGAATTACAGTGTTTCAGGAAAACATCCAAACTTAAATTTAAAAATTGCTAGTGATGGAGAATCCACCACAAGTCTTGGTAACCATTCCTGTTAAAAATTGTGCCTTATTTCTAGTCAATGTGTCTAGCTTCAACTTCCAGCCGTTGGATTTTGTTATATTTTTGTCTGCTACATTGAACAACCCATTATCAGTTTTGCTCCCCGTGTAGGTACTTACAGACTGATCAAATTGCTCCTTATCCTTCTCTTGGTTAAACTAAACAGATTGAGCTCCTGGAGTTTATCACTATAAGGCAAGTTTTCCTATCTGCTAGTTATTCTTGTGGCTTTTCTCTGAACTCTCTCCATTTATCAATAGCCATCTAGAACTGTGCATACGAGAACTAAACACAGTATTCCAGCAGCAGTCGCACCAGTGCCACATACACAGGTAACAATGCTTCCTCACTTCTACTCAGGATTCCCCAGTTTATACATGCAAGGATCACACTAACCCTTTCGGCCACAGCATAGCACTGGGACCTCATGTTCAGCTGATTATCCACAAGGACCCTCAAGTCTTTTTCACAGTCATTGCTTCCCAAGGTAGACTCCCCTATCCTATAAGGATGGCCTAAATTATTTTTTCCTAGATGTATAACTTTACATTTGGCCACTGTAAAATGCATATTGTTTGCTTCTACCCAGCTTGCCGAACAATCCAGATTGCTTTATATCAGTTACCAGTACTCTTCATATTTACAAGTCACTCCGAACTGAGTCATCTGCAACCTTTATCAGTGATGATTTTGGTTTTTTTCCAGGTCATTGATAAAAATGTTAAATAGCTGGGGACCAAGAACCAATTCCTGTAGGACCCCAACAGAAACACACCTGATGATTCCGTTACAAATACAGTTTGATTTAGCAGCCTCCTGAGCTGCCTCTTTAGCGCGTAGTGACAAAAATATATCCTATATTTAGACCCATTAACTGACCCATCATGAAGTGCTGATCCCAGACAGGATCAGCTTTCTCAAATATGGAAAAAGCTCATCCTCAAGTAAATCTCCTGGAATATTGCTGGACAAAAATCTCTGTACTGACAAAAGGATATTGTCCCGAATACACACGTTCCAGAGGAGAGACCACCATGCTTCCTCTGTCCACTAGTTACATCAATGTGTAACCTGTTCCTTTCAAGAGTACCTTAACTTTTTCTTCACCTTGCTCTATACTACTCTGCCACCTTGGTCCCGTTTTTATCTCTGCATGTGTCGTCTTGACATAAAAAACAGCACTATTGTTCTGAACATGTGAGACGTTAGGGTCTTTAAAGTGCTGATGCGCTGCCAACAGACCTTCTTTATTAAATTCCTTTACAACGTCAATAGGTCTTGACTAGATCACTGTGTGCAACTAGTCCCACAAGGTAAACCCCATCTAGTTTTTCAGCAACTTGCAGTTGTAAACCAGCATCAAGCAAAATCTGGAAACGCTTAGAATGGGTAAATGTAGCAGAAGTATCCATGGGCTCTTTAGTACCATTCCCATTAACATGTTCAGTAGCCATGTTTCCAGATACACCTCTACCTCGATATAACACTGTCCTTAAGAGCCAAAAAATCTTACCGCGTTATAGGTGAAACCGTGTTATATCGAACTTGCTTTGATCCACCGGAGTGAACAGCCCTGCCCCACTGAAGTGCTGCTTTACCGCATTATATCCGAATTCATGTTATATTGGGTCGTGTTATATCAGGGTAGAGGTGTATATGTTGGTGTGGGGGAAATGCCAAGTAAAACAGGCTCAAGGTGCAGCTGGCAGCTCTGAGTGCTGAGAAGCTGCCCTCTGTGCTTCCTTGGTGTGTCCAGATAATGTGCTTGAGCTGGAGTAAAATGGCTGCCATTCAAGTGCTCATGCTGCTGGCGCCAATCCCAGCCCCTCCCTCTCAGCACAGAGGGAGAATCCACGTATTTCCTGTGGAGATAGTAAAGATATTTTCTACAATTTTACAATCGCTTCATGAAATCATGAACCCTTATTTGCAATAAACACAGCTCAGTTCAGAATTGAATTCACCTGTTTCACAAAAGTCTGTTCAAAGGATGGCAATTTGATGGTTCTCAGTGATAAAGTCTTTGTTGTAACTACATTGTATGTAATACACAGTCTGATCAGCACTTGATTAATCCAGTAAAACTGATTTTTTAAGAAGCGCCTCACCCCTGACTTACAGATAATTCAAGGAAGAGGCAAGGAATCAATCTCTTTACCTATTCATAATACTAAAGAGTCATCGTGTGATGCGTAGTGCATTTTAACTTGCAAAACCTGTTGCAGAAATTTGACTAAAAGCAGCTCAGCAGTAGCCACTCATTTGTTTTACACAAGTTTCAAATTTGGTGTACTTGAATAAAACTAATTGAATATTTTAATTTTGACTCAAATGCATTATCTTTCGTGTATTTCTTCGAATATTCTATTTCCTATTTATTTATATTAGATAGCTAAGGAGCATGTTGTAGCAGATGGATATATGTCTATATTAAATTGTAATCTGCAAATGACAATGCAACTGCCATTTTGAAGAATGTGACCTACATTTTGAGTATATAACTAGCTGCCTAGTGCTACAAAAAACCAACCAAAGGGACAGCTTAAAATTCCTGACACCTCTCTGAAGGGCTAACACAGGAGTCATCAACTGTAATTGTTTCCCAGTCAAGAGGTTCACTCCTGGTTTTGCCAGAGAAGAGCTGGGCTGGATGAAAGGGGTTTTTGCAGTTCAGACTGGATGGAAGCTTGGACCTCCTGGCTAACCAGCTGCAGTTGATCAGTTGGTCACATGGCAAAGGGGACAGAATCCTTATTTAAAGGCAGGATTTGCTCTAGACTCTCTCTTTCACTGTCTGACCATCATCTGCCAACAGAAGAACTGCAGGAGGCAGGAAGCCCTATTTGCCTGACGCACTGACTGGTCTAAGACTCACAAGAAGTGAACATAAACATAGGAGACAGAGCATTTAGGCTTTTGTAGCTTTTCTTAAAGATTTGTATGCTTTAAAGGTAAAATGTACTGTGCTGAAGAAACTTGTGTATGAAACTTGTGTTCCCTACTTTACCTGCCATGCAGTCCTCAACTAGGGGGAGGGATAGTTCAGTGGTTTGAGCATTGGCCTGCTAAACCCAGGGTTGTGGGTTCAATCCTTGAGGGGGTCACAAATCAGTACTTGGTCCTGTTAGTGAAGGCAGGAGGCTGGACTCAATGACCTTTTGAGGTCCCTTCCAGTTCTGTGAGATAGGTATATCTCCAAATTAACTATAAACTACAGAGCCCATGGTGAGGTGGACCTTTGGGGGCAGCATGCATAAATAACTGGAAAGGCTAGGGGGAGGGGCTCAGCACTGGTTTCAGTTTTATTAAAAATATGTATTATATCTTCACTAAAAATGAATTTAAAAATATATATGGGGGGAGTTATCAGTGCTAACGAGGCCAATTCAACTCTGTTGATATTCACCCCTTCTTGTCAACTGTTGGGAATGGGCCACATCCACCCTAACTGAATTGGCCTTGTTAGCACTGACCCTCCACTTGGGTAAGGCAACTCCCATCTTTTCATATGCTGTATATTTATACCTGCCTACTGCATTTTTCACTCCATGCCTCAGATGAAGTGGGTTCTAGCCACGAAAGCTTATGCCCAAATAAATTTGTTAATCTCTAAGGTGCCACAAGGACTCATTGTTTTTGCTGATACAGATTAACACAGCTATCTCTCTGAAATGAATTTAAAGTATATTGCACAAAGAAGTAGAATTATCAGACACGTGAAGCAGTTTCTTACTTATATTATATTTAAGCTTGTATGGAAGATCCAATTTAGATACAGTTCTGTACATATATTTGTCCTATGCTCTGCCAAAAGCAGTGACTGGCTATTGTAATCACGCTTACAATATAGAAGAAGGACAGTTATGTTACTGCACAACACTTGGTTAAGGCTTTTTCAAGATGGCAAGAATATCACTTGTGTTTGAGAGCTATCTGCATTTAATAATCTCTACACAATGCACAGTTTAAATTAACTAACTTCATCAACCTATCTGTGGATTGTCATATGGACAACTTCCTGGAAGGATAATTTTTAATTAAGGATACCAAATTTTGCTCCGAAATCAATGTTAACTTCCTGAAAAGTCTACAAAGAAAACTTTTCACTAGCATGTTCTCACACAATTTCATTTGGCTTCCTTTAACCAAGCAGTTCTCTAACCATTATCAAGAGAATAACTGACCAAAGAGCAACAAAGTATGCTCACACCTTGGAGCTAAGAGCTCCTGCTATTCCAAAGCTGTTTGCTACACTGGTTTTACAAGGTTCAACCTACACCCTACATCCTTCTCAATCACCAGGCCTGTCTCAGTAGACATTGTAGAATACAACTGCAGAGCAAATCTACAAATCCAGATTTTAAAGATTTATTTATTTTAATCCTGGGTTCTCCATAGCCATTATTTATACTAACATTAATGAGTATTTAGCTGGAAGAATTTAATTATAATTTACTTTACATACAAACCAATATTTAAATAAACGATTAGATTATAACTATTAGGGTGAGAAGCCTAAGCAGATAATGGTTTATGACTAATGATTCATTATTTGAATTGCAGCAGCACCCACTGCAATCAGGATTAAGATCTCATTGAGTGAGCACTTAAACACATGGGAACAGTCTGTCCTCTTCCAAAGACCTTATCTTAAAAAAAAAAAAATCTAGAAAAGAAAAAGAAAAAGGATACAGAAAGAGCCAGTCAGAGCTTCCCAGTTGCTCAGTTGTTCCAGGCTCCCTGGCAGGCTGACCCAGAGCCAGGGTTCCCAGCACAACTGAGCACAGAACAGTTAATTCCATTTCTTGGAGAATTTAAAAAAAATTGCTTTTTGTTCTAATTCAGTACAAAACCAAATTTCAAATGGAATGACTGTTCTTTACCCAACTCTAGATACAACAGAGAAGCCGAGAGATAGTTAGCAAATGTAATGTACTCCCTCCCATATTGTAGAAGCAGTAGCAAGGGAGTGTGCCAGCAGGGGGAAAGATAGGAAGGAAAAGGTTTTGAGGGGAAAGGAGGGAAGTGCAAGTAGGCAAGGGGCAGAGGAGGAAGGAAATTTGGAGAGCAACAGAAATGAGAAGGGCTCATAGCAAAGAACTAGTCAGAACAGTATGTCCAAAGTTCAAACTGACAAAAGCTGAGTCCGTTGCCAACACCACTTGTAATCCAAGGGGTTCTGAAGATATTAAAGGTATGGCCCCATCTGGGCCTTATGCTCTACTTTGGGGGACAGTGTCCTTCAATCTCAGGACTGTGTCTGTCCTGGTAGTCCAGTTTTTCTTTCCAGAGACCATGTGGCTGGGGGTATGTGAAGCCATTAGGGCTTTATATCCTGGAGATGGGGGTCACCTACTCAGGCCCAGGTCTAGGGAATAAGGTGATAGGGAAAGCCCTTTCCTCTGTGTGGGGAAGGAGAGGAGAAAAGATCAGAGACAAAAGTAGAGTGCTCTTCCTCTCCATAACCCACTTCACTAATTCCAATTTCTTACTTGCCAAATGATAGAGAAACTCAATGTCCTTCTTGACTTCTTCCCACCATGCAATAATGTCCATACCTGACCTTATCTTTACATTAGCTGATATACTTTCCCGTGTCCACATTCCTGCCCATCTCAATTACTGCAATTCTCTATTTGTTAGCTTCCCTAAATTTCTTTGAACCAAACTCCAGCATACCTAGAAAATAATTAACAACGTTGTCTTGAAAACCCACTGAGATCAGTTCACTTTGGCCATAAGTTTCAGACAAGTTAGGCTCCTAAATCTATATTTATTAATCTATAAATTGCATGTTTTCAGAAATGTCACGCACCCACAAATCCCACTGAAGTTAGTAGGAGCTGCAGGTGTACAGCAGCTTTGAATATCAGACTACTTATATTTAAGTCCTCAGTATTGATTTAGGCGCCTAACTTTAGGCATCCAGATTTGAAATTGTTGACCTTCGGTCCATTTTGACCTTCATGGAATTTCATACTCTCTAAACAATATAGTTCTTTATTTGCTTATGTTTATTCAATTCCTTACACAATCTCACCTTATCCACTGGCTTCATCACTCCCTCTAGCCTACTTTCAATTTCCTCATCCATCTTTCCACTTATTGATGGAAACTGAAGCCAATATTGTCCCTTTTCCAGATAACAACCCCTCAACGAACTCTGTCTCAACATCTTAATCTATTCCAGCCGTACCTAAAAAGCAACATCTCATCTGTCTGATTTTGGCTTATTGCCTTTAGTTTCTACCCTCTTTAATTTACTTTGTCAGTATATAAGCCTTGGTTATTAATGACTACACAAATATCAATTTATATTTTGTGCAAATCTGTATTTTGCAACAGAATAAGGTATTTTGCAATACTTAAATGGCGGGTGTTAGATTATTTTGTAAAATGCTTTAAGGCTAAAAATAGTTATATACAGAAACAATGCTTTGAACAGTTAATATTTCATAGCAGACTGAAACTTCAAAGAGTCTCACAATGTAGCTATGACTCTTGCCATGTTGATTTACCTTTTTTTGATCTGACATTCCTCCTCCTTCATACTTCCCTTGGATGCGAAGAGGCTGAACCAAATGTAACCAATGAACTTGCAGCATATTTTGGGGACTGACATTCCTTTGTAACAAACTGGTTTTGATGCATATATTTTTAAAATATCAAGCTACAGGAATCTGAAATCCTGTGTTCTGCAGTGAACAGCACTTATGTTATAATAATACTGTACAGCACATAAGTATAATCTTTGTTTACTGAGATCAATTATATGTTCTTAATTATTCTATTCATTTCCTCTACATTCAGCAGATAAAACATCCTGTGGGATATTATCCTCTAACCAACATGGGGACTGGAGTAAACTTACAACTAGGACATTTCTTGAAGTGTCTTCCAACACACTTATGAGATCAGTCATAATATTTACATATACTCAAGCACTTTGAAATCTCAAGCTGTATTAACCAGCTGTCATTTTGGTGTCAAACTCCGGTCACTTTAATGTGAAATAAGGGTCAGCACTTGATTTTTTGCTATTAGTAAAATATTTCTTAGCTACTGAACTCTTATTAAATCATAAAACCTTAAGAAGAGCCTGTATAAGTGTGAAAAATTGTTGCTCTCACCAATAGAAGTTGGTACAATAAAAGATATTCCCTCACCCACCTTGTCTTGCTAATATCCTGGGACCAACACAGCTACCACAACACTGCATACAACAATGTGCCTTACTGACACTCTAAAGAACTCTATAGTGCCATTTTGTTAGTGCTAGTACATGAACAAGAAAACAATTCAGACTAAAAAACAAAACAAATAAAACCCAAATCAACTACAACAATTATTTAACTGTTAATGGTCTGACTTAAAATCACTATGCTGACATTTTCAATTAATGCTAAAAACCTGTCTTTTTCCTTTTAACCAGATTTTCAGAGGTCTCAAATAAAAGCTATTGTTCTTAGTTCCATAATTACTGGGTGAATTTCTGTGGCCTGTGTTTTGCAGATCAGGCCAGAGGGCCATTAGCCATTCAGGCTTTAAAATTTATGAATCTATGATCCTAGCCTCTAATAGTGTCATCACTGAATTTCCATGTGCATCAAAACTCTGATATGTACTTGCAAACTACATCTTTTTGCTACTGCTGGACGGCGATCAAATTACACATTTTTGCACGTGCAAAATATCTGTTAGATTGAAAAATCTGTGGCTGTATTTAAATTTTTGGCTTTGATAGTTTCATCTTAAAACACTATGCCCCTAGGCCACCCAGGAATTCAACTAACACTGGAAGAATCACTAAGAAGCTACTTAAGATCTCAATTCAGAAAAGAATCCCTGTTCAGGAAGAGAGCTTAAGCATGTGCTTAAGTTTAGCTTAACTTTAAGTACATGCTTAATTCCCATTGCAGTCTTAGCAGGGGCTTACTACTGGGACTAAACACTATATAGTTTTGAAATTCAAAAACATCTTTTTTTGTAAAAAGAAACTAATACTAGAAATATTTAGATGAAATGTAAAATATTTAGTGAAAACATTTTCTTTGTTTTTTAACATCCCCCTGCCTTTTTTGTAACCCAAATATTACAATACTGTATTTAAATACATGAAGACAAGTAAGTGAAGTTGATAGAAATTATTTTAAAAAATGAAATTTACTGGTCTCTTTTAATTTAAAAAGCAGAGGAAAAAAAGGAATAACCGAAGAACACATGGTAAAAAGGCAGGGTTTAAAAAAAATTCTTTCAGGTTTAATAATCTCGGGTGTTAATTGTCATATGTAGATAAGGGCATTGGTTTTGCCTTTATAAACCACATTTTATTTGACCGCAACCTTTTAATCTCAATAAGATCAGCCTCATTCAAATCAAATTTGAGCCAGTGTATAAACTGGCAAACTAAACTAATGCTCAACTAAAGAGTGCAATAAAGAAGTTTCCTTTTCAACAGAGAAAAAGGAGTAACAAACCAGTGTCTAACTTCTTCAATATATCACTTATCCACAGATTATAATTTCAAACTTTTCAGTAAACTCAGAAAGAATCTCAAATTTAATTTTGACAATGACAATTTGTATTTAGGTAGCATTACTGATAAAGGATGTTTGCATCTGCAAACACTCTCTTTAAAGAAACATTAGGCTTTAAAAATAAAGATTAGGAAGAATATGTTAGGAATTAGCTCTGTGGATTTTAACTCACTTGCTTTTCATTATGGAGGTATACATTTTTAAAAGGTGCTGCTCTCCCAACATTATCTTTGACAGATCTAACACCTTTTATTGATTATAAAGCATAGGAACACATACACAAGCAAATTCCAACACACAGGCAACATTCCTATAGCTTCTTCTCAGACACTGGTTTTTGCTATGGAATTCCAGTCTCCGTTCCAAATCAGCATAACTACTTATGGCACACTTGTCTTATTTTAAAGTCTCTCTATACTGATTTTCAAACAAACAACGTAAACCACCAGAGAAGAAAAAGTTTATTTCAATAATCACTTACAGATTGGAAAGTACAGTGGTTCTCTGTATTATGACTATCCATATTTTTATTGTCCCCCTAAGTCAATGTGTAGCTATGTACTACATCCAAAAATACTGCAAGAATGTGAAGGTAGCAAAATCAAGCACTCAAAAATTAGGAAACAGCAGAACTAAACAGAGTGAAATTTTCACAGGCAGCAAAAAGCTGACACTAGGGAGATCCCACTGCCAAATTCTAAGTCCGTGCTCCAGAACATGAAGGCTTTGGAGCATCTCAACAAACCTGTTGTAAGAATTTTTAAAAATAGATAATGCAACGAATTTTCCCCTAATCTTGACCTCAGAAACTTCCCCCAAAAACTCAGCCATAGGCAAATACCCAGCTTTGAAAATTTTGACCTGAGTGGTTTACACGTTTGACAAATTTATAAAAAAATTGAAGAGTCCTAAATTAAAAGTGTTGGGCAACATTAACTAGGCTGCACTGCCTAGAATTTATACTACTCTCATCACCGTGTTATCTCGAATAAGAAGCACAATCAGACTAGTGTTAGGAAAGAGGAATGGGAATCTATAATTCTGATTTCTATTCCTCATTCTAGCACTGATTCTCTATTAGCTGAGAAAACCATCTATACGCCGAAATAACACTTTCCTGTCTCATCAGATATTGCAATGCTTAGTTTGTTTGCAACTAAGCATTTGTGATGAAAGGTTCTATAAGTATTAATCAGGCACACAAGTGCGTGTGCACACACACAATATAATGTAATGTCAACCTGCTAAGCAGTTGGAAATAATAAGAAAAAAAAACACTTTTCCAATTACTATTCCTTTTGAACATCTGGTACAGAGTAAATCAGTACACTCTCTCTCTGTCTCCTATAAAAGCTTAGTCTCCAAATGTGAAAAAGAAACAGGAAGAAACGCTTCAATTCAGACCAAATCACCTTTGAGTTTAATAATATAACCTTTTATTCTTTTTGGCCCCAAAGCATTCTTATTTGTTACCTTTTACAGTAATCTTTCTGTAGACCTGTCATCTAGAAAATATATCATTTGTTTGTCAGTATTACTGTAACCACTATTCCTCCTCTTGTCATATAAGACTAAGTTTCCTTCACTTGGTTTATATCACAGGATTCTAGTCTGGGTTTAATATATGGGGTGAAATCCTTTCCTCCATTGGAGTCAATGACAAAACTCACATTGACTTCAATGGGACCAGGATTTCACTAATGGACTTTAAATCTTTATTTGTTTCTTATCACATGCTGCATTTAAAAATTGTTGCCCTGGTTCCGCAGACTGGATAGCACAATAACCCATTGCTTGTCTCTGCTACTTAAAGGAATAAAGACCTGTCCCTCTTCAGATACCGGTTCTCTTTTGATATCAAAGTTCAGTAGAGTGCAGGTAAGAGATTTTTCCTGTGAAGGCTGAAATATCACCTCTTTGCTTTATTTTCAAGCACTCCTAAGATTCCAACATTACCTCTATGAATATGACACTCAAAATTCTTCCTGAGTCTCTTTTTTTCCACCCAGCTATTCTAAAACAGCCCCTTGAATATGGTTGATGCTTTAGAGCAGGGGTCAGCAACCTTTCAGCAGTGGTGTGCTGAGTCTTCATTCATTCACTCTAATTTAAGGTTTCGCGTACCAGTAATACATTTTAACGTTTTTAGAAGGTCTCTTTCTATAAGTCTATAATATATAACTAAACTATTCTTATATGTAAAGTAAATAAGGTTTTTAAAATGTTTAAGCAGCTTCATTTAAAATTAAATAAAATGCAGAGCCCCCCGGACCAGTGCCCAGGACCCAGGCAGTGTGAGTGCCACTGAAAATCAGCTCGCATGCCGCCTTCAGCACCCGTGCCATAGGTTGCCTACCCCTGCTTTAGAGTTTTTGTATTTTGAGACTAATCATTTTTCCAATCTACTAAATTGGGCTGAAACACCCTCTATTTTTCCCTGCAAAGCTGTGCAGGCATCATAAATTATAACATTTTAAAAATCATTAAATAAAACATTTATTTACTAGAATTCTATTTGATTGAAATGGTTATCAGCAACAAACAACTGGAGTTAGGCAGGTGAATGATTGGAAATCTAAGGTCTAGGCCCTAAGATAACTGCTCTCCTTTAGGTATCTAAAAACTTAAAATCAGAGTGTTTTCAAGAACATAGTATCTACACAGGAGAGTGGAATATAAATGTACATCCTCATCAAGGAAATAGTTAATTTGAAAGTGGCATCAAGCCAAAACTGTGGATCGAAACACAGCCAGATTTTGAAAATGTTTCAAATCTGCATATAGATTCAAATTTTGCAAATGGCCCTATCTTCATAACCAAACTCTTGGATTCTGGAGTCTGAGCCTCTTTGTAAGTGAATTACAATGCCTAGGACCAGAAGCCTCTCAAGTAAACAACAACAGCTATACTAATTGCCGCTTAGGTCTACCCAATGCCCAGCACACCTGCCTTTTAAAGGCACAAATCATATACAATTATGTAACCAATTGCAAATCAAAAGACAGAAATTAAAATCCTCTACCAACTTGAACATCCCTATATAAATTTAATAGAGTGTCATCACCTTAAAAAATATTTTGCATTGAAAAGATTTTTTCAGCCATTTATTCCAGTGTTGCAAACATTTAAAAAAGACCCCAAATCATACTGGATTGCCTAAACTAGCATAGTATGGAGTATATTATTTGTATTACTATAATGCCTATGAGCCCTAGTCATGAATATTAACACATGCCCTAAAGCAAGTCTTTTTCTAACATAGTGATGTCTTGTTTTTCACTGCAGTTAAACAATTAATTGCTTTACAGTCTTACCAGATGGTCATAATGCACCATTAACAAAAACAACAACAGAAATATAGAGCACATCTTAAATAAATCAAATCTGGAAGTGATAATTCTGAAGATGTGCCTTGCCCAAGCAATAGTCTTTACACAAATATACACAAAGAAATATGAAAAAGCTTTCATCTACTTCCAAATAGATGTCACTACTGTACACATACTGATGACCACTAAGCAAACCCAAACCACAGTAGAAACTCTAAATAGTAAAACTTTCCATTAGATTAAAAATAAATCAATCAGAAAATAGATGCAAAGCTAATAATTAATTATTATCTTTACAGCATCCAAAGGTTTTAGGCTATTCACAGTAGAAACAGAAAGACGTGGTCCCTGCCCCAGAGAGCTTGCACACTAAGTTTAGATGTGCCAAGTGGGAATAACATACTAGGAAGGCGATAAGGTCAGGATATAAAAATAGGGCTGTCAAGCTATTAAAAAAAATTAATCACACTTAATCACAGTTTTAATCACATTGTTAATAAGAGAATACTATTTAAATATTTTTGGATGTTTCCTATATTTTCAAATATATTGATTTCAATTACAACAGAATGCAAAGTGTACAATGCTCACTTTACATTATTTTTATTACAAATATTGCACTGTAAAAAGAAACAAATAGTATTTCAATTCATCTCATACAAGCACTATAGTGCAATGTCTATCATGACAGTCTAACTTACAAATGTAGAATTATTATTATTTTTACATAATTCCCTTCATCTGAGTGAGCCTTTGTTAATTTTGTTTTCAGTTAATTGCAGGCATTAACTGTGATTAATAGAGAGCCCTAAATAAAATACATTCCTACTTTATCCAAATGAACTCAATACCATTCACACATCAAGTGGAGATCTTACCACATTCTCCTTTTTTCTTTTGGTTATTAGATGTGTGCCCCAAGGACTTAAAGTGGAGAATTTTAGCAATATCTGAATCTTCCTTTTGAGCTGCCAAAATGTCTTCTTGTGGAATAGCTTTATAGTGGCTTAAACGCCCATGGAGACATTTTCCATTGCCAAAGTGTTGGTAGCAGTTGTTGTCCTTCATCAAAAGATGCTGATGACAAGCATCATGTCTTGTGAGTACAGTTGTGGCTGAAAAGGCCAATGCGTAAGTCCTTTCCCACACTGACTGTGTATGTAGCTTGATACAAAGAAAGGATCAGTCTGTGCCTGCTGAATCCGCTACTGTTTACAATTCAGCCTCAGTGCCTCAAGATCCATACGGTGATTAATTTCGAACTGAGTAACCCCATCATTGACTGCTGCTCATCAGTGTGATCTATCTGTTGCTAACGACTCCCAGCAGCGGGCATCAATGTAGCACTGCTTCAAGTTATGCTTCAATGTGTCCTTGAAGCATTTCTTCTGGCCATCTTCTATGCAGTTATCTATTTTCAGCTCACTGTACGGCAATTGATTTGACATTCTGGTGTCATCCATCCTCAACACATGACCAGCTCAATGTCATTGTGACGGCTTCAGTCCCTGTGAAATGACTGTTTCAGAGCCTCATTACTGGTAACTTTATCCCACCATTTGATGATGAGTATGGCATGCAGATGTCAGAAACTGACTTTATCTAGAAGCTTGATGTGATGCCTGTAGCAGGTCCAAGTCTTGCACCCATCCAAGAAATTAGACAATAGAACTGTTTTATAAACCTTTCAGCTTTATTTGAAGCTTAATACTGTATTGCTACCAATCTGCCAAATGATGAACTGGTTCTGTTGATGCAACCTGTCAGCTTCTTGTCTATAGTAGTATCATTCGACAATGTGCTACTAAGATAGCTCAACACTGTTGCAGACTTCTGCTGTGTTGCTGATGGTGACATTTGGTTTTCTGTAGGGTTTCCATGGAGCAGGTTGATAAATGACTTCTATCTTTCTCAGACCGATTGTCAGCCTGTACCTTTATCCAGACTATAAATCTTTCCATAATCAATTGCATCTCTTCTTGAATATGTGCCTCTAGAGCACAGTCAGTGGCACATGGCAGCTCATGAACAAAAGATCTCAAAGATCTTCATAAAAGATCACAGCCTGTTCAGGTTGAATAATTTTCCAGAGGATCAGAAATGTATCCTGAAACTGGCATTCAGGTCTTTTGTAGCATCATCAAACACTGCTTCATAGAAGAGACTGAATATGGTTGGAACCATTATGCAGCCCTGCTTAATACCATTAGTGATAGGGAATGGGTCAGACAGAACACCATCTACACAGACTTGTCTTGAGCATTCTGTCATAAAATAGCCTCAAAAGGTTGGTACATTTTTCAGGACAACCAAACTTATGTAATGGTTACAAAATTCCAGGTCTGCTGAAGACAGTGTAAAGGTCCTTTTGCTATTCTCTGCATTTTTCCTGCATCTCACAACATCCCAATATCATGTCTGCCATTCCTCTTGCTGGCCTGAAATTATATTGTGATTCTGATAGCACATGGTTAGCGATGTTGCATAACAGACAATCAAAGAAATACTCTGGCCAGAATCTTTCCAGCAATCCAGAATAACGAGATACCATGGTAATTGCCACAGTTGGACTTTTTACCTTTCCTCCTGTATATGGTGAAAATGGTGGTATATTTGAAGTCTTATGGTACATCTTCAGTAATCCAATATTGAAAAAAAGTCCATGCAATCACCTCAGGAAGGTTTCACCTCCATACTTTGCCTCTTTGGTGCATTCTGTCATTTTTCCATATCAAGGGACATTCTGAATAAAGTATCTGCCTCCATATTAGGTTTCCTTGAATGATATTTAACTTTGAAGTTAAAGCTAGTTCTGCAGCACAGTGGTCAGAAAGGTCAGCCTTTCAGAATGAAAACATATATTAAGGGGTTGTTATGACTATAAACCCTGAAGGATTGTGCATAGTAGAGGTAGTCATGAAATTTGTCAGCTACAGCCCATTTCCAAAATAGAAACTCTACCCTTTTTGAATGAACGTAAAATTCTTCTCACCTGCAGTTACTGTTCTTGACCCATAACAAATGATTCTCAGTTTAACTTCTTGACATTGTTATAAGAAGACATCTAGTTCTTTATTGGAAGCATCAACATGTAGGATAAAAGGCAAGACAAAACTGGGATAGGACACTATTAGTGGCTGTATCAGACAGTCAATCAGCTGGTTTAAAACTCTTTGATGTTGCTCAGTCCATGTACCAACTGGCTGTTTGAAGAATATCCATCCCATGTCTCCATCAGCTCTAGAGAAGGCATGGTACTCCTCTTTCAGCATCTGCCAGGCCATTTCTCTTTGCATCTCTGATAAATGGCTCAGGTTCATTGCTGTTTCAAACAGACCTCGATCATCCACTCTGCTTAGAGGCACTTCTCTTTGTTGATCCTTGTCCTTCCATTTCTCTCTTTTGGCACTAATGCCCCCTGTAAGGGTTTTATTTGCTGAGTATCAATTGGAATTTCAGATTTAATCTGATGTAAACTTCCCAGGACAGTTCATCTCTTCAAAATAATGTCATATTTTAAGTGGTAATTCACAAGGATATTTAACTAGCAAGATGGTCCTTTGGTATTTTGACTAGTGTCTCTCACACGTCCAAATCCTCAGACCACTGAGCAGCAGCATCTGGCTCAAACACTTCTGTTAAATTTTCAGTACCCAGGCCTGCAGGAGCCCAACATGTTATATTAGTGGCTTTTCCTTCAGGTATAATGACATCCTTTCTCCCCATTTCAACCATGCACAATATGTCTGAATTGTTGTTTCTGATGTTCACAAGAGCTTCCACTTTTGACATACCAACATGAGGAAATACACATTTCACATTGTTAATAAGGCTAGATGCCTCATAAGGTGAATTGCAGCAATCATGTTTGACTATCTGCTTAATAACACCATAGCCAGCAATTACGTTCTCTAATTTGTGTGGACTGACCGGCACAGGAATAGTCTAGATGTCATAATTTTTGCTTAATTAAAACTGGACTTCAATCCACTCTTTGTACGGGATTTGATTCTATTGGCTGCTTCAAAATCAAGCCCATCTTCCATTTCCAATAACATCAAGCTTTCTAAGGTGTGTTCATGGGAGATTATCATCTTACTCACTGACTCAAGACTAAGCATGCCTGTGCCTCAGTATCTCATAAGGCTTGAGTTTTACTTTATTGAGGAAATGCCACACCTCAGATCTCTTTACAAATAAATTACCTACTCTCTTTTGCTGCCTAGGTATTAGATGCCAAATGTAGGCTACTCCTAGTAAATTAGTCTTAATAGAACCTTAAGATCCAACTCAGTTTTGATAGGCTCAGATCAGTTTTCCCTCTAAGAAGTTTCTGAGGCTGAGACCTGGACAAACTGGTCTGATTACAGCTTCCATTATCTCTAACTCAGTGTCCCTCTTCTGAATCCCACTTTCAATTTGACTGCTCAGACAAAACTCGGGCTTAACCTATTCCTTTTGCAGGGAGCTGTCAAAGTCTTTTTCAAAACCCAGTTTTGTTCTGGTGTGTGGGTGACAATTTTTTCAATTATTTAAAAAAAAAATTAATTTCCTCCATGCTTTCCTGAAACTGTATCATTTTAATTTTTCAGCATACTGTTTCTGAATTGTCTCAATTTTAATTGATTCAGTTTGCTTCTCTTTTTCTATAGCACTGAGGACTACAATCTGATTTATTTTTAACTCCAGCATCACACACAATCCCTGATTATCCATCTGTTCCCTGGCAGCTTTTCCTGGAAGAGTCTATAGCAACTTCTAGGCAGGTTCATATCTTGAACGGGTCAGGTTATTGCAATTCAACCTCTCCTGCCTGGTTCCGTAAATGTTAGGAAGTATGTAACCCATTGGTGAATGTGCTACAAGTCTTCCTCTGTGCCAGAGGATCTGAGTTGTTATAACACCCAACTATAAAGCATTGGCGATCTAGCTCAAGCTGTAGCAGCTTATAATTTTAGCTCTGAAGGTCCCTGGCTTAATCACCACTGTGTAGGCCAAAAGCCTATATTTTCCCTTTCTTTTTTGGGGGACGGGTGGAGTGGTGGAGAAGAGGAGCAATTGGTCACCAGAGCAGACTTCTCTACCTTTTTTTGACTGCATAGGACACTAGCAAGATTTACTTTGCTCCCCAGAGCAGTAGAGAGAAGTTTGTGGTCTGTGGGATGGAAAGAGGACACTTGTGTAATCTTGTTAGAGATAGAGCCTTAAGTAGTCTCTAAAGCAGTTTCTGCTGCCTTAAGACAGTTTAGCAGTGGATACCCCTAGTCCTATAGGCACCATAAAGCATTCAAGATCAACCAAGCAACTAATTCTAACCCATTCTTTACATACACGGGGCTCAATGGGTCATTTTAATAAACATTTATATTACATTTTATTTTACATACACAAGCAACATGCAATAACTTGAAAATCCACCCCAAAATGTGCACACTTTATAATGGTAAATGAAACACATTACTGTGTTCATTTCAGGAAAGAAGTGTTCACAGATGTCATATGCATAAAGCATACTTAAACTAACATTTGGGAATGCCCTTCTCAAGCAATGAACTGCTGTGGTATTAGGGGTATGAACTGCATAGTCTGTAAACAGCCTCTGCTATACTAAAAAAACTCACAGCAAGCAGAGGTTTAAGTTAGGAGGTCAAAAATTATACACTTCCTGCCTGGCAAGAGGAAAGAAGAAAATTTGTTTATAGCCCTAAAATATTCTGAATTTGCATTGTTCTTAAATATGGTTTAGCAGCTGTTCTGCAGGTAAGACAACATATTTCCTGTATACGTACATGCTCCAGGATGCTGGAAAGGGTCAAATGTTTCTTTTATAAAGGAAAAACAACAACAATCGGATGGTCCAACTCACACCGCTTAAGCTTCCATCCAATATCTTTGCCTATTTCTTTTCCAGAAGCTCTGGTAATGAAAGCTGTTAGGAGGTCCACCAATCACCCTGGATCACTCTGACAATCATAGCTCACTGTTAATCTCAAGGATTTTGATAATATACACATTCTATCCTTACTTCAGTATCCTGAGTAACTCAGCATTCTGGCCTTTTTTATTCTTTGGAGAATTATTTGAAAGAAGAAACTGCAACATTATAAAACTCCAAGATTGCGGCCTGCAAACAGGGTTTTCTTAGACAAAAGTTGTTTTAGATGATAAGAGACTCAGATTAAGAATTTGAAAAGACAAATATAAGTGCATGAACTTCAGGTCTTATAAACATTAAATTATTTTAAAATGCAATCAGCCTTTCTTCATTCAATGAATAAAAGACAGAGAAAGGTATTAAGGAGACAATGTACATAGTCTATCAGCTGTGTTACATTGCTGGAGGTGATATTTATTAGTTTTTTATTCCATTAAACAATGGAAACATTTAAACATTTGAAATAATGGAACTAAAGGGTGAATTCATGTCAGTTATGTCTGAATTCCTTGTTTACAAAATTGTATGTTTTAAGACTTTATTAATAAAGTAAATACAATATTTTTTCCCAAACAATAAAAGGTTACTTTATTTCTCTATATTTTTTTTTCTGGAAGCAAACTATATCTGCAAACTATTAATTATCCCTAATACTTGCAAAACCTTTTATATCATATACAGGAATATTTCCTTATGAGTCCTGCACTGTGTTCTAACTGGCAGAAAAATATATTATTTGCAGACAGTGACCACACACTGACCCTGCCTCTGTAAACACAACTTTAATATCAACAAACACTGCATTACCCATATCTCAACACCACTGCAAAGGCAACAAGAAATTGTACAGTATATTCACATGGACAAATATCTAATTTTGAATGCACGAAAAACTAGGGTTGTATTAATCATTCAGTTGCAAAGTAAAAAAACACCAAAAACCTTGATCAATATTCCAAAGTTGTCATGAAAATAGAAATGCTTTAGGTTCAGCTCATGTAATTAAAGTTTAAAAATCCATGTATTCTGTAAATTTGATCTATTGCAAGTTACCTGGAAGTAACTGGATGTTTTGGATAAGCTCTACTTCTTACAGGTAAATCAACCAAACAAAAAAATCCTAAATTAATTAGTGAAACAGGCTCTGCATACTTTAACTATATGACCTGCCTGATTAAAACAAAAATAAGACTAGTTAGCAGCCTAAATAGACAGAATCAATATTAAAGGAAAAAACCCACGTACACCTGCTGTTACTACATAATGGAATCTGAAATACCAAACTTTTAAATTCAAGTGAGAAAGGAAGGGTAGATTTTCAGTAAATAAAGCCCTATGTAAAAGAGTGCATCACTTTAAAGCTAGGAGTCTCTCCAGCATTTATAAAAAAAGTAATGATTATAGGGATCACTTGAGCTGCTTTTCAAAAGCAGAACTTTGGGGTTGGCTGGTGTCAGTGGCAACTCATGTATAGAGAGTGTTGGTATGCAAAGCACACAGCTACGGGTGCATGTGCATGTGTGTATATATATAAAACAATAAAACAGCATAGGTTTTCTATATTCACAATTCTTATTTAGTAGCAGCCTCAAGGAATTCTGTACCACCCCTGTGGCCCATATGCAGACTGCACAGTCAAGGTCTGATAGAAGACAAGCTGCGGGGAGTGAGTGGGGTTTGGGGTGTTGGATTCACTGCAAGGGGCCAGCGGCTGGGACCCCAGACCGGCAGTGGGCTGAGTGGCTCATCCTGCAGCCGGTCTGAGGTCCCGGCCGCCGGCCCCGCTCAGCCCGCTGCCAGCCCGGGTTCCACCCATCCAGGCCAGCAGTGGGCTGAGGATGGGCGGCAGCTGGGACCCCGGCTGGCAAGGGGCTAGTGAACGGGACCCCAGACTGGCAGCGGGCTGAGCAGCTTATCCCACTGCTGGTCTGGGGTTCCGTAATCCAGGCCAGGAGCAGGCTGAGTGGGGCTGGCAGCTGGGACCCAGCTGGCAGCAGCATGCCACTAAAAATCAGCACGCGTGTAGCCTTTGGCATGCGTGCCGCAGGCTGCCGACCTCTGCTCTAGGAGTTACTCATCTCCTGATACAAATGTTATTTCACTAGCAAAATGGCAGTATTTAATCCAATTCTGCTAGAAAAATAGCTTTCCTCTAGCGAAAGTGGTATTTGTGAGTTTTCTAAGGATGTGGTGTAATAGAATAAAGATATAGCATATAGCCGTACAAGTATGTGGAAAGGCAATAAAAAGTGGAGGGGGAAGAAAAAGTATGAATACTCAGATGAGGAGGGCTCCCCAGCCAGCAACCTAGAATCCAGGGTGGATAAAAATCAAATGATTTAAAAAAATAAATAATTTTTTTTAAAAGTTGGATTTATTTAAATCGGATTTTTGAGGAAAAATCTATCTAAAGATAGTTTTAATTAAGATACATTATAGCTCAAAGATAATTCATCACAGAATAGGGATCATACATTCTAATTCTATAGCATGAGAATATATTCATGTAATGTTTATGAAAAGTTTTGTAAATGAGTTCAAATAGTTCATGGATTAGGGAACCAATCCTATGGAGTTCCATGGGCTTCTATATAGATTAACCTAAATAATCTATACAGAAGCCCCTGGAACCTCATAGGATTGGGTCCCTAATGAAACCCTATCCAATGAAACTCAGTGCTAAGTCTAGAAGATACCATCAGAGATGCTTAGTTTTGCAGTTCTCAATCTGTGGATTTGTGTTTCCAGAGGTAACATGCTTGTTAACAGAAAAAAATGTTTTAAACAAATAAATAAATAGAGGTGAAAAATAACAGACCTCAACCCTATTGCCCCTCTGCAAATTTGTGTGCACAGAGTCAGTCCCTTACCTCTCTCTAAAAGTGCAAAGTTTCAGAAAGTTCATCGAATTGAAGATTGGTGGGGGCAGAATAGATCTGGACAAGGAGAAGAAATCTGGAAATAAATGTGAGAAGGGAGGGGCAGGCAGCAGAAACAAAAGTGAAACTGTTTGAGCAGCATATTCCAGAAGGCTTGAGGTCTTTCTGAGTGTAGCCTTCATTGATTTGAGATCTACCATATCATTCTCTCACTAGAAGGGAAAATGGCAGCAGGCTGTAAAAGAGACCCAGTTGAGGAATATTTTAATGAAGTTCCTCTACCTGTGGGCAGGGCTGGCACTTCCATTTAGGCAACCGAGGCAGTCGCCTAGGGCACCAGGATTTGGGAGGGTGGCAGGTGGCTCCGGTGGACCTCCCGCAGGCGTTCCTGTGGACGGTCCGCTGTTCCCGCAGCTCCGGTGGAGCATCGGCAGGCACGCCTGCGGCAGGTCCACTGGAGCCACGGGACCAGCGGACCGTCCGCAGGAACGCCTGCGGGAGGTCCATCAGAGCCGCGGGTCCTGCAAGCCGGCCCTGTGCCTAGGGCGCCAAAAACCCTCGCGCCGCTCCTGCCTGTGGGTAAGACAGGCATGCGTGCAAAATGCAAACAGTGCAACAAAGAAATGCAAGGCCTGATTCCTGAATGAAACAGTATCATGAGAAATGTTCCTTCTCAGAAGGAAGCTGTGTTGAAGATGATGAAAGGAACATGCCTGAACATGCAGGATCTTCAGGTTGATAAACTTTTTTATTTCATACTTCTTTCTTAAGGACTGCATGTCTTCCTACTGGACTATTCTTGAATTGTCGTGTTTGAGCAAAAAATATAGTTGTTACTCTATGGTAGATGCACTTGTGATGAAAAATAGATCACTGAAATAAGCAGACCTTCCTTTTACAATTTCATCTTTAAAGTAGGTTTCAGAGTAGCAGCCATGGTAATCTGTATCTGCAAAAAGAACACGAGTACTTGTGGCACCTTAGAGACAAACAAATTTATTAGAGCATAAGCTTTCGTGGGCTACAGCATCCGAAGAAGTGGGCTGTAGCCCATGAAAGCTTATGCTCTAATAAATTTGTTAGTCTCTAAGGTGCCACAAGTACTCCTGTTCTTTTTACCTTTAAAGTAGTACTAAGTGTCAGGGAATGCAATGATTAATACTAAATGACCAGTATGGTGGTAATATTAAATAACTGCATTGACTTATTTTGTTTATGAGACTCCATCCCCAACATACAGGATTCTGAAGACTATCCACCTTCAAGAGCACCATCATTTCCTATAGTTTCAATTATTCATTTTCTGATATCACTGTAAAACGAATCTGAAAAGTTTTCAAAATAAATCACTTTAAAAATGTATAGTGTGTACCTTCTAAAAATGAAACCTACATCGATCTCGGAGTTTTGAAGAATATGTATTAAGGTTATAACAACCAACAAGAATGCACTTTTATGGAGAAATCCATGATTAAATCCAGTCTCCTTAAATCAAATTGATTTAAATCAAATCCACCACACTAGAATCTTTAGCCAGATTCTTTGACTACTAACCTAATCCTGAATAAATAATGTACGATGTAGTATGTTAACATTTTATAGCAACTTTGCCGTAATAAAAAGTCTTTTTTTTTAAAGGTAGCAGCAGCAGCAATGCTGAGAAACACTGGAGGAGTAAAAGGCGAGTCTTCAAACAAAATCAACAACTGAAAAGTTTGTTAATATCTTAGGCCCCATTTCAGCAAACTATATGTTCAAGTTTGTGCTCCTACAGCACATAGCTCTAGGGGAAACCCTGTAACTGGGTCTTTGTGTTCACAGAATATCAGGGTTGGAAGGGACCTCAGGAGGTCATCTAGTCAACCTCCTGCTCAAAGCAGGACCAATCCCCAAATCTATCACAATATTAATTATTCTATCACAATATTAATAAACAAAAAAGTAAGTGGCAGATACTAAGAGAAAGTAGTGAATATTTACCCATTCCAGTTCCAGCTGGTGCAATCTCTCTGGAGAAGATTTCCACAGCCTTTTTTTGCTTATGGTGTACAGCAAGCCAGATAACAGCTTCCCGTGGACCCTATTTCCAAATATTAGGAGTAATGGGTTCAAGAATGATAAGCAAAGGTTAACTTACATACAGAGTTCTAGTAAATTTAAACATGTAGAATCATACAAAACTGAACTATCACTACTGCAATTGAGACACTGCAAAAAGCCAATCACTATACAATATAACTAAGCACTATAACTATGTGCATCCAATGAAAATCAAGTCTGGGGTTGCATTCTAATATATCTTAGAGAACTTTTGAATTTAATTTGATCTCAACCAATATTTAAGTAAAAGAAACACTTGCTTCACTTTCAAATTGGGGTGGGTAAACCCATTTTTGTCTCATTTTGAACCTATTGAAAACATTGTGGGGTCAAAGCTAACGGGTCAGGCTCAAACCCTAAATGAGGAGAGCCTGCTGTTCCCCGAGGGATTCACTCATGGAGAAGAGGGAAATGAAAACACTGTGCCCTCTTTCCTCATTAGTTTCATAAGAGGAAGGCACTTTTAAATATCCATCAGGCTTGGGGAAAGACAATGGGTGCAGAGTGGAACATGGTTCGGACAGACATCCCTTAGAGGAGGAGCTACTAATGGAGATTCTCTATGTTCTACTAAGGAGAAGAGTATGGAAGATAAAATACAGGTAGGCTCTGATGAGAACCAGTCATATGACAAAAAGTCTCATTCAATTACAGCTAAAAAGTGACAAGTTTTTAAAGTACTTATATACCAGTGCTAGAAGTCTAAATAATAGGATGGGTGAACTACAATGCCTTGTATTAAATGAGGATAGTGATATAATAGGCATCACAGAAATTTGGTGGAATGAGGATAATCAATGGGACACAGTAATACCAAGGTACAAGATATATCGGAAGGACAGACCAGGTCGTGTTAGTGGGGGAGTGGCATTAATTGTGAAAGAAAGTGTAGAATCAAATGAAGTAAAAATCTTAAATGAACCAAAGTGCCCCACAGAATCTCTATAGATAGTAATTCCATGCTTCAATAATAAGAATATAGCAGTAAGGATATATTACCGACCACCTGACCAGGATGGTGATAGTGACTGTGAAATGCTCAGGGAAATTAGAGAGGCTATTGAAATAAAAACTTCAATAATAATAATGGGGGATTTCTACTATCCCCGTATTGACTGGGTACATGTGACCTCAGGACAGAATGCAGAGATAAAGTTCCTTGACACCTTACATTACTGTTTTTTGAAGCAGATAGTCCTGGAACGCACCAGAGGAAAGGCAATCCTTCATTTAGTCCTACGCGGAGCATAGAATCAAGTTCAAGAGGTGAAGACAGCCGGACCAGTTGGTAATAGTGACCATAATATAATTAAATTTAACATCCCTGTGGTGGGGAAAACACCACAGTAGCCCAACACTGTAGCATTTAATTTCAGAAAGAGGAACTACAGAAAAATGAGGTTAGTTAAACAGAAATTAAAAGGTACAGCACCAAAAGTAAAATGCCTGCAAGCTGAATGGAATTTTTTTAAAAAAGACAGTATAATAGAGGCTCAACTTAAATGTATACCCCAAATAAAAAAACATAGTAAGAGAACCAAAAAAGAGCCACCATGGCTAAACAATGAAGTAAAAGAAGCAGAGAGAGGCAAAAAGGCATCCTTTCAAAAGTGGAAGTTAAATCCTAGTGAGGAGAATAGAAAGGAGCATAAACACTGGCAAATGAAGTGTAAAAATACAATTAGGAAGAAGGCCAAAAAAGAATTTGAGGAACGGTTAGCCAAAGACTCAAAAAAAAATAGCAAATTTGTTTTTAAGTACATCAGAAGCAGGAAGCCTGCCAAACAACCAGTGGGGCCACTGGACGATAGAAGTGCTAAAGGAGCACTCAAGGATGATAAGGTCATTGCAGCAAAACTAAATGAATTAATTGCATCCGTCTTCACGGCTGAGGATATGAGGGAAATTGCCAAAACTGAGCCATTCTTTTTAGGTGACAGATCTGAGGAACTGTCCCAGATTGAGGGATCATCAGATACCTCAATCTGGGACAAACTGATAAATTAAACAGCAGTAAGTCACTAGGACCAAATGGTAGTCACAAAAAAGATTTGAAGGAACTCAAATGTGAAATTGCAGAATTACTAACTGTAGTCTGAAACCTATCATTTAAATCAGATTCTGTATCAAATGACTGGAGGATAAATAATGTGACACCAATTTTTTAAAAGGGCTCTAGAGGTGACCCCAGCAATTACAGGCCAGTAAGCCTAACTTCAGTATCGGACAAATTAGCTGAAACTATAGTAAAGAACAAAATTGTCAGACATACAGATGAACATAATTTGTTTGGGAATAGTCAACATGGTTTTTGTAAAGGGAAATCATGTCTCACCAATCTACTAGAATTCTTGGGGAGGGGGGTTCAACAAGCATGTGGACAATGGGGATCCAGTGGTTATAGTGTATTTCAATTTTCAGAAAGCCTTTGACAAGGTCCCTCACCAAAGGCTCTTAAGAAAAGTAAGCTGTCATGGGATAAGAGGGAAGGTTCTCTCATGGATTGGTAACTGGTTAAAAGATAGGAAACAGAGGGTAGGAATAAATGATCAGTTTTCAGAATGGAGAGAGGTAAATAGTGGTGTCCCCCAGAGGTCTGTACTGGAACTAGTCCTATTTAACATATTCATAAATGATCTGGAAAAAGGGCTAAACAGTGAAGTGGCAAAATTGGCAGATGATACAAAACTACACAAGATAGTTAAGCCCCAGGCAGACTACCAGAAAAGCAACAAAAGGACCTCTCAAAACTGGGTGAATGGGCAACAAAATGGTAGACGAAATTCAGTGTTGATAACGCGAAGTAATGCACATTGGAAAACATAATCCCAACTATACATATAAAACGATGGGGTGTAAATTAGCTGTTACCACTCAAAAAAGAGATCTTGGAGTCATTGTAGATAGTTCTGTGAAAACATCCACTCAATGTGCAGCAGCAGTCAAAAAAGCAAACAGAGTGTTGGGAGTCATTAAGAAAAGAACAGATAATAAGACAAAAAATATCACATTGTCTCTATATAAATCCATGGTATGCCCAAATCTTGAGTACTGAGTGCAGATGTGGTCACCCCATCTCAAAAAAGAGATATATTGGAATTGGGAAAGGTTCAGAAAAGGGCAACAAAAATGATTAGGGGAATGGAACGACTGCCGTATGAGGAGAGATTAATAAGACTGGGACTTTTCAGCTTGAAAAAAAGATAACTAAGGGGGGATATGATAGAGGTCTATAAAATCATGACTGGTGTGGAGAAAGTAAATAAGGAAGTGTTATTTACTCCTTCTCATGACACAAGAACTAGGGGCCACCAAATGAAATTAATAGGCAGCAGTTTTAAAAGAAACAAAAGGAAGTATTTTTTCACACAACGCACAGTCAACGTGTGGAACTCCTTGCCAGAGGATGTTGTGAAGGCCAAGACTATAACAGGGTTCAAAACAGAACTAGATAAATTCATGGAAGATAGGTCCATCAATGGCTATTAGCCAGGATGGGCAGGGATGGTGTCCCTAGCCTCTGTTTGCCAGAAGCTGGGAATAGGGGACAGGGGATGGATCACCTGATGATTACCTCTTCTGTTTATTTCCTCTGGGGCACCTGGCATTGGCCACCGTTAGAAAACAGGATACTGGGCTAGATGGATCTTTGGTTTGGCCCAGTATGGTTATTCTTATGTTGCTAGCAGAAACTGCTGTGGGGATGCATTAAGTCAACGCACTACCTCCACCCTCCCATACCTTCTTCTAGCTCTCTAGCCGTACTCCACTTCCCCAGGCCAACCATACCCACTTCTCACTTTGATTTTCATTCTGCAAAGTCTGCCTTGGAATGGACTTTCTGCCACTGGAGGATCCTCTATTGGGGTCTACACTCTGGTGAAAGCTTTAGGATGAAACCTTGTCTCCCATGAAGTCAATGGCAAACCTCCCATTGACTTCAACGGTGCCAGGATTTCACCTTTAAAAAAAAAAAACACAAAAAAAACCTCTCTATTGTATGTTTTTCTCTTTATACTTAAATTTTTGCTTGTCTTGTGCAGATGTAATCCCTAATCGTATCTGCCTAAATACGGCATTTCTAAATACTCTCCTTTTTTGCAGCTGGGATAAGATTCCTCCTGCAGTTTCCTCTAATCATTTTCTGCTTTTAATCTCATTTCAGTGACAGCCTCTGTCAGCTTTAAGTTTCTTTTTTTACCACAAGCAACCAACCATACCTGTGTTTTCTCAAGTGAGAATTTACATTCTTCAGTAAGGTAAATGCTTGCATCAGCTTTGATTCTACCCTTTTGATCAAAGTTCCAATAATAAGCCCTATATCAGTTATTTGGAATACAAATCTAATATACCATCCTCAGTTCCCTAGGAACAATAATAAATGTTTCTATTTTTTATATGAAATGGGATTGCATAGAGTTATAACCCTACAGATCAGATTTTTCTCACATGGAATTATAAAGTGTTGTGAAATATTTCCTCTTCCTGACAGTCAGCTATATTATACAATTTACAGTTCATCCTAAGTTCTTCTTGCAACCCCTCTAGGTCTATCCAAGGTCATGTTAGACTTAATACAAACTTTAATTTCTTCACTGCAGACTTTGTGTCTCAAACCTAGTTTTGCTAAGAGATTTACTCTGTTTGTTAGTGAACATGGAGAAAAAATCTAAAAGTTTATTTGATAAGTTCACATGAAATCCTGATCCCATTTAACACAATGGCCAAACTCTCATTTATTCAAACAGGAGCAGGATTTGGCCTCTCAATATGAGGAGCCTTTTTTTCCTCATTTCCATTTTCTTCAGCCCTTTTGCTATAAAGAAATTTTCACAGGGAAAGGAGATGTTCTATGAAAACACGCCAACATTCAATATTAAATATATTATTAGTTTCTACAAAACCCATACTGCTTTAGACTTTGCTTCTGGAATGTTGTGCATAAAGAATATTAGACTCATGATATATTCTAGCAAAAAATGGGCAGAGAAAAGAAGTAAAGCAACCAAAAAGGTAGAATCCAACAAAGTGGAGCCAAACCAGTCAGAGATTATCCTCATTCTCTGTTTGTTCAATGCCCTTTTCGCTTTCTACTTCATTAAGCTGTCTCTTCCATATTTTATTTCAGTTTCCCATTAGAATCACCCCTGCAGGACCCTAGAGAGAAGGCATCATCTCTGCTCACTAGGGTTTACCCTTCTTTTAACTTCCTCCTCCCCAACAGGTACTGGGTCGTACACTTCTTCTGCCAGTCTACTATTACCTTCTGACCTCCTCACAGGGAACTGCTGTGGGTAATTGGGGAGACCATGTTCCCGTTTCCTCTGCCCATCCATAGTCCAGCAGCCTACCACTGTATCAGCTCCTTCACTGAGCTTTTCCCCCTTGATAGCTACAGGCTGCACTAGTAACTCACAGGAGGAGCTGGCTCAGTTGCAAGTAGCAAGCCAGTGGCTGGGAGGGAGGATACAATGATCCTAATGCTGTCAGTGGAAACCGAGATGGCTCCTTCACAGCCACAAAGAGGTCAGAGATTCTTCCTCTCCCCAAAATAGGGAGTCCCCCACTACAATCCTCGTAAACATCAAAGATCAGGCCTGGATAGCTCTGTGTGTGAAAGCTGAATAACCCATGTTATTTAGTAAAAAAACCATCATCAGTCCTATTGTTTATAATACAAAAGCTCCCTGTGAAGCAGGAAGGACTAGATACCTACTGGCATTAGCAGCAACTACACACCACTCCACAGAAACACTAACCCAGGAACCAAACACTGTAACAACCTTGTTGCCAACTCTGTCCCCATATCTACTCTGGTGACACCATCAGAGGACCCAACCACATCAGCCACACCATCAGGGACCCATTCACCTGCACATCTACTAATGTGGTATATGCCATCATATGCCAGCAATGCCCTACTGCCATGTACATTGGCCAAACTGACAGTCTCTACGTAAAAGAATAAATTGACACAAATCGGACATCAGGAATAGTAACATACAAAAGCCAATAGGAGAACCCTTCAATCTTCCTGGACATTCTATAACAGATTTAAGAGTAGCCATACTTGAACAAAAAAACTTCAGAAACAGACTTCAAAGAGAAACTGTAGAACTAAAATTCATTTGCAAATTTAACACCATTAATTTGGGCTTGAATAGGGACTGGGAGTGGCTGGCTCATTGCAGAAGCAACTTTTCCTCTCCTGGAATTGACACCTCCTCCTCAATTATTGGGAGTGAATTACATCCACCCTGACTGTACTGGCCCTGTCAACACTGGTTCTCCACTTGTGAGGTAACTCCCTTCTCTTCACGTGTCAGTATAACAATGCCTGCATCTGTAATTTTCACTCCATGCATCTGAAGAAGTGGGTTTTTTACCCACGAAAGCTTATGCTGAAATAAATCTGTTAGTCTTTAAGGTGCCACCAGACTCCTTGTTGTTTTTGTGGATACAGACTAACACAGTCACGCCCTGATACTAACAAATATGATACTCTTGCGTTTGTATTAATATACCACTAGGGAACTTCCCAAGTGCTTAAAATCACATAGCTGATACACAGCCCAGTACCTCTCAAGATACAGTACTTGAAATATGCACCACTGTGGCTCATTTCAGGTAACATCTGATTGCTACAGTATGTTAGTTTTCCCTACTGCTAGATGCCCACTGCAGGGTTTACACACACAGATAATATTTTTAGAACTAACAAACAATTTACCTTGTGTTTTTTATTTTTTAGATCACTGCAGCATCCTTTATCTGAAAGCTAGGAAGTAAGCATAAGGCCAAATGGAAATATAAAAGGAATATTGAAGGCCTGATATAGTCCGGAAACAGATGTAAATCCATAAATGTTTTATTTTGTATAGACATGTTTCCTACTAATTACCAGATGACTTAATTGCACTAATTTAGTCTCTAAGTCTTGAAGCTGTGGATGTGAAAAATACATTCCTTGTTAAATTTGAGCTGGAAGCTTCCTCCTGTTCTGTGTCCTAACAGTTCTTAAGAAGATGCCTGAAGATTGCTGCTTTGTTTGATTTTTTTCAGTTGTATAAATGTGGTCAGAGTACTGGCTGTTTGTACACTTTATAAAATATATCCTTAAAGTTTGTCCTCGTGGCACACTATCACATGTGATGGGAGCTATGAAAAATTGACTTTGTAATTTCAGTTCTGTTTTGATAACTCTTAGTAGGACTTGTCTACCTGGGAAGTTAAGCCAAATTAACCATTGGTGCCAAATTAACTATTGGTGCATTAAAACCCCTTGTATGGGTGCTTTCGTTCAGAAGTAAAGTGGTCTAAGAGCTTGTCTACATAGTGCCACAATGTGGACTGCAGGGGTGTGAATTGTAGAGTGCTCTGAAGTGTTGCACTGTAACTGCCCCATGTGGACCCTGTTGGTGCAAACTAAAAGATACTCAGTTCATATTAACGTCGTTATGGGACTACATCAGAGCTTTAGCTAGTACACTAAGCTAAAGTGAATTAAGGCCACTTTACTTCTAAATGAAAGTGTCCACACCGGGGTTTAATGTGATTTAACTAACACACTTTGAATTTACAACTGTAGTTCATTTGGCTTCACTTTCCTGACTGTACCAGTGTAGACATGCTCTTAGAATAGGAGAGGGTTAAAATGTCCCAACTTTATAAACCGGTAGTTAATTAGTTCAGGCTTGAATAAAAGGCGAAAAAAGAAAGTCAAATTATTATAATTTTATTATGAAAGTTTATGGTTGGGTGATTTTAGGTGTGGAGCCTGAATCCAATGTTGGGAACTGCAGATGTATAGGATATCTGCATAGTCATTAATACATCCAGATTTACATGGTCATGTTTAAAAATCTAGTGGACACTTATTTAGCAAAAAGTGCTAGCTAGACAAAGTTAAATATTTCAGTCATATCCTATAGTAAGGATATGTATATAAACAGTATGTGGAGCATTAATAAACAATTAACAGATGTTTCAGTAAATGATTAATCAATTGTTATTGAGTTCAACGGTTGCTTATAACCATCTATAACATAATATTCATATCTATAACATGCTTATAATATCTATTTAATCATTTATTACTTCTTAATAAAACTATTTATATATGTACTCTTAATGTAAAGTGTGGTTGATATGTCTAAATTATAGACTAGTTGATGCTACAATGCTTGGCCTAAAAGAAACAGTTACAGAACAAATATTGTAGGAAGTATGCAAAACTTTAACTACAGATATTGGGCCTTACTAAAATCTGCATTATGCCTTGGCTTGAAAACTACAGAGGCTAACCTGAAAACTGAAGAAAGGCACCATAACCATACTGTGCTCATGCAGCCAAACCCCTCTCTCCTCACTCCACCCACCTCAGCAGACATTTATGGAAAGTAGGCTCAATAGTTATCCAGGGGTGTGTGCTGTGACTGTGTTAATTATACTATACATAACTGTCTCACTATTATCATGTCTATCATACACACATCTTGTCTCTCATCTTAAATTTAGATTGTAAGATCTGCAATGAGTCTTTGGACACTACTGCAATACAAACAAACAAAAACACCACAACCACCACCACCACCACCTTCCCAATAGGGAGGTATATTACTCTCTGTCCAACTTCACACCTGGGAAGACAGAGCACTGTCTATAGGTAACAGCTCAGAAACTGAATTGTCAACAAAGGAGTACAAATGAGTTCTTGGCCCTTTCAGCTTTAATACTCCTGGTAATAGACTCATAGACTCATAGGTCAGAAGGGACCAATATGATCATCCAGTCTGACCTCCTGCACAAGGCAGGCCACAGAACCCTACCCATCCACTTTTATAACAACCCCTAACCCAGGACTGAGTTATTGAAATCCTCAGAATTGGTTTGAAGACTTCAAGCTGCAGAGAATCCACCAGCAAGCGACCCAGGCCCCATGCTGCAGGGGAAGGCGAAAAACCTCCAGGGCCCCTGCCAATCCGCCCTGGAGGAAAATTCCTTCCCGACCCCAAATATGGCGATCAGCTAAACCCTGAGCATGTGGGCAAGACTCACCAGCCAGCACCCAAGAAGGAATTCTCTGCAGTAACTCAGTTCCCATCCCATCCAACATCTCCCCGCAGACCATTGAGCAGACTTATCTGGTGATAATCCAAGATCAATTGCCCAAATTAAACTATCCTATCATAACATCCCCTCCATATACTTATCAAGCTTAGTCTTAAAGCCAGATAAGTCTTTTGCCCCCACTACTTCCCTCGGAAGGCTGTTCCAGAACTTCACTCCCCTAATGGTTAGAAACCTTCGTCTAATTTCAAGTCTAAACTTCCTAATATCCAGTTTGTACCCATTCGTTCTCGTGCCTACATTAGTACTAAACTTAAATAATTCCTCTCCCTCCCTAACGTTAACCCCCCTGATATATTTATATAGAGCAAGCATATCCCCCCGTAGCCTTCTTTTGGCCAGGCTAAACAAGCCAAGCTCTTTGAGTCTCCTTTCATAAGGCAGGTTTTCCATTCCTCGGATAATCCGAGTAGCCCGTCTCTGGACCTGTTCCAGTTTGAATTCATCCTTCTTGAACATGGGACACCAGAACTGCACACAATATTCCAGATGGGGTCTCACCAGCGCCTTATATAACGGTACTAACACCTCTTTATCCTTGCTGGAAATACCTCGCCTGATGCATCCTAAAATCACATTTGCTTTTTTAACAGCCGTATCACATTGGCAGCTCATAGTCATCCTGCTATCAACCAATACCCCAAGGTCCTTCTCCTCCTCTGTCGCTTCCAACTGATGCGTCCCCAACGTATATCTAAAATTCTTATTATTAATCCCTAAGTGCATGATCTTGCACTTTTCACTATTGTATTTCATCCTATTACTATTACTCCAGTTTACAAGGTGGTCCAGATCTTCCTGAATAGTATCCCTGTCCTTCTCCGTGTTAGCAATACCCCCCAGCTTTGTGTCATCCGCAAACCTTATTAGCACATTCCCGCTCTTTGTGCCAAGGTCAGTAATAAAATGGTTAAATAAGATCGGTCCCAAAACCGATCCTTGAGGGACTCCACTAGTGACCTCCTTCCAGCCTGACATAAGGTAGGGGCAGAAAAGACATCCCCTGAAATTTCTACCATCCTTAATGAAATTTTGCCCTTCCGCCCCCCTTTACAGAAGAGCAATCTCCTTACTGGTGCTATCCACTTCCACTCAGGAGCTTTTACAGGAGCTACAGTAACCTAAGTGGCCTTAGTGGGAGGCCAAAGCGGGTGAATATCCGCAAATGTCTGCTTTTATATTTTCATTCCCATCCCAAGCAGCTCTGCATATGCCACCCACAAAATCTATGGCCTAATAGGCTCCATCCAAACTCCCTGGCTAGAAACTACCAGCAGTGTTCAAGCCATGCCACTCATGTCAATGCCACTGCATGTTTAATACTTCCCTTGACATCATTCTCCGCCACCTAACTAAGGCCGATATGTGCAGGGCTAGTTGCCTATTTCCAATTACTCTGTGTGTGTGTGTGTGTGCGCGCGTGTGTGTGTGTGTTTTAAATTTCAGCCAAAATGATTGAGTTATTTCCAAAAACAAAGCTAGGGAAAAAGATGATGTTTCATCCACGCTTAAAAATTCTGATGACCTTTTCTTTGAGACGTTCTAGTGCCCCCGTGCTTTGGAGCAGGGATTTGAAATTTGGTTGGGGAATGGCCTGTGTCAGTGATGTGTTTTTGACGTCCCCATGAAAATCTGCCCAAGTTTGGCCACGTTATAAGGCTTTGAAAAAGAGGAGCCAGAAGTGGGAGGCCTGGGATTGGCTGCACAAGGAAACTGGGGACAATGATCTGATGGTGAGGAAAAACAGTGGAGAAGACTGAGGCTGAGATGAGAAACATGAAGAAGGGAGACTGGAATTAATTAATTAGGTGAGGAGAATGGGACTGAGCCAAGGAGCCAAGGGTGAAGAAGAGCCAAGACTGAGCCAAGGACAGGTTGGAATAGAAAGTGAAGAAGGAGTTACCCCTGTGGGAAATAGGCAGAAGAGTCTATGCCCTCTAGAGCATTCTTCCCTCCAGAGCCTGAAATGGAACTCAACATTGCACAGTTTCACCATTCCTCTGCTGTCAGCAAATATCTGTGAAACATATTGGTAAAGTTTCTCATTCCATTGTAGTGCTGGTTTCCTTAAAGGATGATAATCTACTATGGCTATCAGTTATTTTGTTAGCTTAAGTGCCAGAGGTCTATGGGGTAGATATAAGGGTTCCAACCCTGTTGATGAACCAGGTAGGTGTCAATATGGTGCCACATGATTTTTTTTTCTTTTTTTGCAATTTGCTTTAAAAGAACATTAAGGTTGCATGCTAAAGTCAAGCATTCAAAAATATGGAAATGCCAAAATTAAAGCTGCCTGTGCAAACTCAGTTCAGTCCCCCTGGATATATACATTATGACAGCATCTCTAGTTACACAATCACATATTTTTTCCATAGGCTCTCTCCCTCATTCAGTGCATAGTACTGACCTGCTCTGAGGATGAATAAGTAGTGAAGGAAACTCTCTGTAGGACAACTACATAAATCGTTCCAGAACTTGGAAGATGTGTAATGACTGAGGTAGGGGATTGCAGGATGAGAAAGGATGGTCTGTGCTTGAAGCAGCTGAATGTTGTTCTGGAGAACTAGATTCTATCCTAGTCTCTACCAAAAACTTTCTATGTGATGCTAAGCAAATCACTTAAGCTAACCTTTTGACAGATAGTTGCTAATCATGGGTTCCTCATTTTTTTGGCTACTTGAGTTGAGACCAGGGGGTTTGATGATCTTATATTCTCCATGTGTCAGTTCTGTATCTGTAAAATGGGGATTATAATAGCCGCTCATCTCATAGCGGTGTTGCAAAAATAAATGAATGTTTATGAAGCACTCAGATATTATAGTGATGAGTGCCATAGAAAAGCTCATGAAGAAATTAAAATACTGTCTTTAGAGCAGGGTTTGAATGTTTTGCTGTAACTAAAGTGGGGGCTACAGATGGAGCAAGGAGGAGAAAAGAAAAATACTGAATAGCTGCTAATTAAGTGAGCACTCTCCATTCTGTGTACTAACTAACTGAGAACATGGGTCCTGAGGGGGGAAAAAAAGAGTATTATATCATGTAATTAAAGACAGCACCATAATGCACAGGCAACTTTAATTCTGACATTTCCTAATTTCTGAGAGACTGACCTTAGTAATATTATTTAATACGTTTGTGTGTGTTTAAAACAGAGAATCAGAGCAGATGATCCTGGAAAGGGAAGACATAGGTCCACCACATAAGTATTACACTCTGATTTAGCAGAGGGAGTTTTGCTGCACTGCAGAATGAAGTTAATTATAAACATTAAAATAAACATTTACACTGATAAGTTACCTAGTTCTATTGTAGAAATTGACTCTTCATAAACAGTTTAACTTTCTACATAACACATGTTCTTGTCTCCTATAAACATATATATTCAGCAATTTTGAAATACTGACACATTCCTCACATCAGATTCATAGACTGAGCTTTGCCAAACATGTATTTTGGAATTTTGCAAGACTTTGCAACTGACAAAGAAGAATTAGATGCTACTGTTTTGGAACAAGCCACACAACCCAAATATTTAAGTGTATGACTTAACTCAAGATTTATTGCTGTCTTTTACAGACCTTCATATGTATGGATTTAGTTGCAGCAGATGCATGGTAGTTGCACCCACTATGGCTACCATTCAAATCCATACATATGTATTTAACAAGTAATAAAACACAGCACATTATCATGCAATTAAAGACTATCATAATGCATATACACAAGGGGGCCTAATTAAGGCAACCTTAATTCTGGTATCTCCTAAATTCTGAATGCTTAACTGTGTAACATTAACATTCTTTTAAAGTATTTTAATATAATTTATATATGTGTAATATGTGATCACATCAAAAGAACTCCTACTATTATAAAGTTTGCTCTTGGGCAGATATTTATTTACACACACACACATAAGTTAAAAAGTGTTTCTTTAGATTTCATAACAATGCATTTGTTGCACAGCAAGGTCTCAATCCTACAAATATTTATTCATTACTTAACTTTTGAGTATTCACATTGATGTTCACGGGTCTACACACGAACCTAAAGTTAGGCATATGCAAAAGTATTTGCAAGATGTTGTTAGCTCAGTTCCCCCAGTAAGTAATCTCTTTAAAAAGTTACATAAAGATAACATGGGGGAATTAAAATGGGTCAGAAAAGGCTTCATATTCTTCTGTTTGTACTTACATCATCTATTTTCTTTTTAGCATGGGGTCCATATGTATCTTCAGAACCTAAAATCTGTATGTTAACTGCAGAGTAATCTTCATACCCAAGCTGACTGAAAATAAGGCGAGTCCTGCAACAGATTATTTGTTATTAGCAAACTGCTTCAAAAATATTATACACAGTAACAGTGCAGGCCATTAGTTTTAGTTCTAAGTGCTAGTTAAATTTGGATTTGAATACTTCTTATCTGGGCAAATTTACTGCTATATCATAGTGACAATATCAAGTTAGTCATACTCAAAATACATCCTGACCTCTTGATTCTAAATTTCTATTTTATTTAAGTTATCTTAAAGACGGCTTGCAAAGGAAAAAATAAATGAGCTTGTACTTTTTACTTGCTTCATTCTGAGGAATGAAGAAAGCAGAAAATGTTATTAAAATTAATACATTCTGCTTGCTTTTACATTAGAAATTCAGGTCCTAGATTTGCTCTTCCTGGAAGACACTTTGAATAATTAAGAAATATATGAATGATATCACAAGTAGATTTCACTTCCTTGGTACTTAACTGAGTTCAGGAGGAATTTTTATTCAGACTTAAAAATTCCTTGTTGTGTGTTACTCCCTATGTGAATTAAATGCATAAAAACAGTTGGAAGAAAAGTTATTTGTTGAATTTTTACCACCCCAAGCTCTTCAGTTAAGAGCTGAGAAGCTCTCAATACATTTTTCTGGGTCCTTCCCAGTGGAGATTTCCACTAAACACCAGAAAGACAAGACTTGACATTCCTAATGTGTCTATTAACAACGAGCAGGAGGGAGGAAAGGGGGAAAAACAGGAAAAACATCTTTCCTGCTTTCTTCATACTGCATAAAAAAAAGTATATACACAATTTTTTCCATTGCGGGTTATATTCACAGATATTGTAGGTTAATCTATATTTGCTAGATTTAGGATTTAATTTGAGATGGTATTTACATTACTTTTATTAATTAAAAGTAAACTGCCATAAAATTTAAATTGGAACTTTACCAGATGTCAAAACAACTGGAAGTGAGAAAAAAATAATAGAAGTTACACCATTCCAGATTCCATACAACATGGTCTAGAGTAAAGAATCAGGAACTCTTGAGTCCTACTATGAGCTCAGCAATTGACTCACTGTGGGTATGCCTACACTGCAATGAAAGACCTGAGGCACTGAGTCTCAAAGCTTGGGTGAACCGACTCGGGCTTACAGGGCTTCGGCTGCAGGGCTAAAAATTGCAGTGTAGATGTTTGGGCTCAAGCTGGAGCCTGGGCTTTGAGACACTTCTCCTACCCTAAACCATAGTGGTAGAAATTTTTCACTCTTCTAGAAAGCCTGCAGCCAACCAGCACAGCCCCCAAAGTAGGCTGCTCTGATTAGAGATGAGGAGAAGCCAAGATGGCTAGTGGATGCATTGATTCAGGAGAGAGACTCCAGAACAACTTGCACATATGGCTATATGCCTCTAATGGATCCTCCAGAATTTGAACAGGTCTGGGTGGTATCCTTGGAACATGGGGCAAAACTCTCTCTTCCTTCCACAAAGAGCTGGGAAAACCCCAGTGGCACTTACAGTTTGAATGTGTCTGTGTCTAAACTCCTCCAAATTCTTTCCTCAGCCTCAAATCAGAGACACTATATAACCTCTCAATGCAAAAACCTCAAACTGTTGCCAGAGGTTGTTTTCTCTCTCACAAGTAGCAAAACACTCTGTAGAGTCATCTAGTGACATGGGAAAATACACACTAGAAACAAGCTTTCTGAGCTTTCACAGTGATTGCTGTAAGAGAATCCATAATTCTTAGTTTCTGCAAAGCCATTCAACTAGTAGAGGTGACGTATTTTACCCCATTCACAGAACTAGATCTCTTCAATTTTGCAGTTACAAAACCAGGGAAGCAAACAAACTAAAACCTGTCATAGTAATTCCACTCCATTGAAACTACAACAAAATATCAATATATAAAAAAAGATGACAAAAGTTCAAAATTAGTACAGACAGAAAGTTCAACTTTGTGAAGGCAGTTAATAGGAGGGCAGTATATATTAAAAAACCAAAACAACAATGTAAAATGCCTTTCTGCTTCCCTTTACCAGTGTCAGTGCTTCCTTAACACATACCAAGTATATGAGGCAACACCATATATCTGGCACCCTTACATAGTTGCACCAGATTAAGAGATTTTATAGGTTCAAAAAGGGAATTACGTTCAAACTGACAGAATCTTTCACACCAGTGGAAGATTTTAAATACATCTATTGTATATGCTCATTGAATTGTCAATATTACACATGAGAACAGCAGTAAATTGACCAATGTATTTAAGATTAATTTTAAAGTGATTCACAAGTATGATATTCCCGAGTTACTCATTATGGTAAAAATTTGCAAAGCTGGGTGCCTAAAATCAGGCACCTAAATTCATATTTACAAATCAAAATACAAGTGGGCAAGATTTTTTGATGCACTGAGCAACCCTGCACCCAATAAAGCACAGTAACTCCTCACATAAAGTCGTCCTGGTTAACGTTGTTACGTTGCTGATCAATTAGATAACATGCTAGTTTAAAATTGCACAATGGTCTCTTATAATGTTGTTTGGCAGCTGCCTGCTTTGTCCACTGCTTGCAGAAAGAGCGGCAGGGGCGGCTCCAGGCCCCAGCACGCCAAGCACGTGCTTGGGGCGGCAAGCCGCGGGGGGCAGTCTACTGCCCCCACAAGGGCAGCAGGCAGGCTCCCTTCGGCGGCTTGCCTGCGGAGGGTCCGCTGATCCCGCGGCTTCGGAGGACCTCTCGCAGGCACGCTCACGGGAGGTCCGCCAAAGCCACGGGACCAGCGGACCCTCCGCAGGCAAATTGCCGGAGGCAGCCTGCCTGCCGTGTTTGGGGTGGCAAAATCCCTAGAGCTGCCCCTGATTGGAGCTAGCTGGTGGGGGCTTGGAACCAGGGTGGACTGGCAGCCCCCAATCAACTCCTCGCTCCCCTAAGTTCCCTGTGCAACAGCTGCATAGCAGGCTATGAACTGCCAGGTAGTTCAGCTGTCCCTCCACCCACTGCCATGTGCTGCTCCTGCCCTCTGCCTTGGAGCTGCCCCCAGGAGCCTCCTGCTTGCTGTGCGGGGTGGGGGGGAGGGGGGGATAATGTAAGGGTGTCCCCCTCCCTCCTGCTCCTGCGCCCTGCTTAACCTATCTCCATAGAGCGGGGCAGGGACAGGACAGGGTCAGGACAGAGGGAGCTTGTTGGCAGCAGTTGTTTTCTCAACTTGCTGATGTACTTAAAAAAGCAATGTACTTAGAGTGGGGTCAGCATCTCTCTCTCTCTCTCTGCATCTCTCACACACAGGGTGTGTGTCTCTGACTGCCATGCTGTCTCCCCTCCCTCCATTTGTGCTGCCTTGTAGAGTGTGAAGCTACATTAACAACGTGTTAACCCTTGAGGGCTCAGCCAAGTACTAGTTCATCATTTAGCAGTAAGGCATTCCCTGGGAAATATCCCATCCTCTGACTCCTCCACCTCAACTAAGCTTCACAAATCATCATTGCTGTGTACAGTATGAAATTGTTTGTTTAAAATGTAGTGTGTGTATGTATAATATAGTCTTTTGTCTGGTGAAAAAAAATTACCCTAACCTAACCCCCCCCATTTACATTAACTCTTATAGGGAAATTGGATTTGCTTACCATCGTTTCGCCTAAAATTGCATTTTTCAGAAACATAACTACAACGTTAAGCAAGGAGTTACTGTAAACAGATACATATAAAGTTTAGATGCTTAAGTTTGAAATATTTTCCGTAGACAGCTTTCAGTACATAGCTATGTCCTGTGGGTCCTTTGACCCAACTCTTATTGTGGGATTTGCAGTCATTCTACTGCAGCACTAATAGCATTGCTGTTCTACAAAGTGCCTATCCAAAGCATCATGATGGCTTTGTCTCTTGGCTGGGTTTCCTGTAGAGGCCAGCTCAGTCCTGACTTGGCAGGCACTTTAACTCAAACATGGATGGATGGATTAAAGTGGAGATAAGAGAATGAATTTCATTCAAAGTAAGGAAATTCCCTCCATCTGGATATTACCTGGGATGTACTTACCTGGGATAACCTACTGGCAACACAATGATAATTTTGAAGAGCACTTTATGTGCCTTTGCAATGCACTAGAATGTACACACACACAAAATTCCAAGGAGGGACACTCAAAACCACTCATAAAGCTGCTGCAAATTATTCATTTTGAACAGTGGAGAGAAAGGAAGGGAAGAATGAAGGAGACAGAGATATCATTTGTCACTAGCTGAAGCTAGTGGTGTAAGCAGTCTGCAGGATTCTAACGGCAGTCTACACTAGAAGACTGCTGTAGCCTGTCTGCTGAAGATGCTCTATGCCAATGGGAGAGTGTTCTCCCATTGGCAAAATTACTCCAACTCCCCAACAGGCAGAAGCTATGCCAGTGGGAGAGCATCTCCTGCTCACATAGCACCTGTGTGGACTGCGCTTAGGTCACTATAACTTGCGTCACTCAAGGGGATGTCTTTTTCACACCCCTGAGCAACCTAAGTTACATCAACTTAAGCAGTAATGTAGAACTGCCCTAAGTGGAGTTGCGCATTAAAAGCATGTTAGCCCAGTACTCTGGGATCTGCACTGGATTCCAATACATTTCTGGATAGAATTCAAGATGTTGGTTTTAATTTATAAATCCCAAAGAGTTTGAGACCTCTGGCTTGTGCACACAGGGAAGTTAGTGAGCAATAAACTAGGGTGTGAATTTGAAGTGTACTAGCTACTCCGAATTAAATTCCCCTGTGGACACTCTTACTGAGCACTAAGAATTTCCTCCAGAGGTTTAACTTAGCATATTTTGTGCATCGTGCATTAAGCTAAAGTCCACAATGGAACTCTTAGTGCATAGCAAAAATATCCATAGTGGGAGTTAAGTGGGAGTTAGTGTGGAGTAACGAGTGCTCACTAGGTACAGTGGGCTTTATCCCTGTATAGCCAAGCCCCTATTTACCTGAGAGACTGCATCTCTCCCAGTCTATTTCTGGCAGAACCAAAATCAGCAGAAGCTCCCTCAATATACACAGAAGGGGGCTGTTGGCAGAGTATTCTCTGATAGGGGTCATTTATTGTAGAACTCTCTTCTCAACCCTTGGTCCTTCAGAACTCAGATGCATTAAACTTCTGGCCATCTATTTAATCCCCTTTTGTTCAGATGGAAGTGGATATATTTTATAAGCAGTCCTTTATGTTACAATTTTTAAATATACAGGAGGATACGTGCTCAGAGCCCTGGATGGACACTTATAGTTTTTAAAGTTTGAAGAAATCAATAAAATAAGTAAAATGTACTCAGGTTCCAAAATGACTAATAAGGTCCTCAGGGTGCCCTAGGACAGAAACTGGCCCATGGTCAAAAGTTAGCAAGCTATTCAGTTCACTGGGTCACCAAGGTCTAGGACCAAAACTGGCTAAACAATCTATTCGCTGATAAATCATGTCACTAGTATTTTGTAGCTATATAATAATTTTATGGAGAAGTAAATTATAGAACCTTTTTCTACCATTTATATCTTGAAATGTCCTTCCACATAAAATAATACTATCTTCAAGGATATCTCCCAGTTGATATGGCTGCCATCTTAGTAGTACAGTTTACCATTATATTTTGATTTTAAATTTAAAAGGCAAAATAAATTATATCTGTAATACTCACCTTTTCAGAATGCTTTCCGCAGTTTGTCTTCCCTTTTCCACTGCCTTTGGCCCTATCACTGGGCAGACAGCTGTAGCTCTAAAACCATCCAGGTAAGTGGCATTTACCTAGTAATTAAGGGTCATAAAATGAATTGAGGAATTTCTCATAGTTTACTGTAAAAGATTTTTTTTCACTAGATATTTTTTCCTGCATTTTCCTCCACCCTTCAAATACTTCTAGTTGATTAGCATGTCCCTCCACTCATCAAAGCTATACATATTTAGATCTTTCCTCAGAGGTCACATAATAAAGCCTAAGTTTTTGTTCTGGGTTTTCGTGGGGAGTGGGGGGGGAAGAGTATGTAAGCAAGACGTCTGTCCATCCATTATAATGGTATCTGAGATTCTGAATAAACAAAACGTTCTTCAAAACTAATACATAAATATATAAACAAGTCTTACTAATGTCATATTGAGTTTTCAGAACATTAAGTAAGGCCTCTCATTTTAAATGATATTTATCATTTTAATTATAGTATATATTCTAAAAATGTCTCTAAACAACTACATTTTAAATGATCTATTGACTTATTTACAATTATTTTAGTACTATTTTAATATCCTGTAATACATGAAAAAGAGAGTGCATATTTTAATCAAATTTTCTTTATCTAAAATATTTTGTATCTAAATTATTTGCTGGTTCATTCAAATGTGGAATTAAATGATTCTGACACTATCCTTATATGAAATGGAATAATTTGTTTATCCAGTGTCATTTTTAGAATATATTTATTCTTTTAAAAACAATATATTTTTAAATCAAAATAGGCAATGATTAGTCCACAATGAAGAATACTAGCTACTGAAATCTGATTCTGGAAAACAAAGCAATCTGAGTTCTACCAGTGAACAATTATTTATTTTTAAAGGTATTATTAAAGTTCCTGAACAACTGAAACATTTTCCCCCCAAAACCTAAGGAAAAAGTTTGCTCCCAGGCACAGACCACACAGAACAAGTTTTTTTTTATTTTAACATTATGTAATTAGAAATCTTGATCTAATACCCAAAAGACTGAAAAAATATACAAGGCAGACAGAAGGTGGAAACTATGTTTATCAAAACCGAAGACATCATTAATTAGGTGAATGTTATGGTGAATCCAGTTATAGAGTATGTAGTTAACACTGTGATAATTAAGGACAAAATATATTCCTTTATAAAGCAGACAAAAAGATGATTATTAGAAAAATAATGCATGAGTGGAAAACTTAAGGATTGTTTGTGCACCGGAGAAAAATGAAATAGAAGCTATTCATTTATCTGAAAAAGAGTTAGTAAATATATTCCAACCCAATGACTTTAGAGATTACTTTGGCTTCTGCACTGAGGTCACCTATGTCCAAAATCATACCTCCATCTTCTTTGAAAACAATACTGCTTATTTTTTAAATCTTAAATAAACTTCATAAAGTGGTCACTTAAACACTACCTTTAGATATTTTTATTATATTAAAAAAAATTTAAAAACAAACTTTCAAACTGGCAGAAATATTTTAAATGTAATCACTGGACTTTTAAAAAGATATATCTGAGCTACAGTTTATCACACAAACAATAGTGTCAGCATATTTATAAATCTTCCCTAAAAAAGAATTTAAAAGTTTTAAATGGATCCAGTCAAATCAACTCTGCTTTGCTATCTCACTATTAAGAGCAGTTTTAATTTATGGATCCAATCTTGTTCCCACGGAAAGTCAGTTGAAGTTTCGCTATTGGGTTAAATGGGATTAGCTTTGCCCTATTTGTACTTTGATGCAGTTGCCTAAATTGCAGGGAGTAAAGACTATAACAACACATAATAAAAAAAAGCTTTGCACTTATGTAGCATCTTCCAATAGGGGGATATCAAAAGATTTTACAAACATTAATTCATTAAACTTTCACAGCACCCTTATCAAACTGTAAAGAATTATCTTGATATAAGCGATCATGCAGTGTTTTGTCTTTGAGAATCATGTGCTTAATATGTTTCACATTGAAGAAAGACAAAAAATGACAACTATAATTAAAATATGATTTTGTGACAGAAAGCAGAATTTTATAATAAAGAACCATCTCAATCTTAATTACTATGGTGTACTCTGGGCTTCCCCCAAAACTTATAACATAACCTCAATTTTGTATATAGCAATTTCACTTATGTGTGTTAATATACTAGGTGTGGAAAAATAAGGGTTTCATCTGGTAGCAGTATTGCCTTTTTCTCCAAAATACCAACATTTCATAAATCAAGAACATTTCATTCTATATAATTATCAAAGGAATAAGAAAAGAACCTTATAAAATGTTGAAGGAGATGATCCTTTTGCTCCATGAATTTTCACTGCCCCACCTTCAATACCTACAATGGTTAAAAAACATCTATTTTAATTACTTCAATATAATTTCTGAGAAAGTACTATCAATTCACCTTATGTGACAATACAAAACAAAAATGTTACTGATACTCCTATCATCAAGATCCATGCAAAAGAGGAAGTCTTCTATTGAACAGCCACATCTGCATTAGCAACTCAAGCATCAAATCTATGGAGTATAATTCCAAGGACTATCTTCAATTTGCCTTTTAACATAACTGTTGAAATATTTACACACAGAATATTTGAATATGTAACACATGACACGGCCTTAGGACTCAACTGTTGTCTTCTGCTCAAATGCAAGTGATGACACACATCTACAATTCTCAGCAAATTCAAGGACTGAAGCTTTTTTTAAAAAAAAAATCATAAGCTTTTGACACTCAGCAGCATATTAAGGTGAAATTCTTGGAACTTTTGGATTGTGATTCGATCCCTTCCCCTGACTGAGGAGGCCTTCAGAGAAAGGATGTTGGAAAGAGAGCAGCAGGTGGCAATGTACCACACCACTGACTGCAGTTGGCTAGAGTGGGTTGGGCTGCCTCACTTGGGAAGATTAAGGAATTAACGTTAGGAGAAAGACCAGAGTCTGTCTGGAGAAACATGGTAAGAAAATGTGTCCTGGCTGGAGCTTGATGGCAAAAGTTGTATAGATGTAGGCCCTATGTAGCCTTAATCTTTTTGTTGATAACAGTAACAAGATAATCTAGAGAACATTTCAGGGCAAAAAAACGTACTTGACAATGCACATCATAACACAAGCGAGGAATCAGTCAAAGCACTGCCTGTCTAGTCTTAGGGCTTGATCCTGTACCCACTGAAGTCAACAGCATTGTTCCCATTGACTTCATTAAGTACGATCAGAGTCTTACTCAAATATAGTTTGTATAAACCCACCTACATCTAAATAAGATGCAATTTATCTCTAACAAATCTATGCCTGTGAGTATTTAGCTAAATATGAAAGCCATCATACAAATACTCTGAACTTTGTAAAGACCAAAAATAAAAGAGAATTTCAGATATTTTCTGAAGAATGAAAATTTACAATAATCTTAAATGTCACTGTCAAAACTACAACAGCAAGGTTCATTTAGTGTTAATTTAAATTGCCCCTCTGTTATTTTAGAATATCTCTACAATCAGATGGAAGATTTGTAGGATTTTTACATGAGGTGAAAAAGAAATGCATGATATCCATCAACAAAAAGAAAAACAGAAAGAAAATCTTATAGTTCAAGCGTGTATTGTAACTAATCCTGCAGTACAACAAAATCAGCAATGTGAACATCAAAAATAGATAGCCTGCCCTGTTCTTTCTGGTGTACGTGTCAAAACACTTAAAACTAAAAGTATTTAAGAAATCTGCCTATCTTCCATCTGTTATATTTCTAAGAGGAGGACTAACTGAAAGTTCATGTGAAAGTTCATTTTAAGTTCAAACGTGTCATATCAGGTCATTTACAAGCTAAAAGTTCATTGGAAGGTTAAGGTTCTATTTTTTAAAAAGACTAGTGGCTAAAAGCAACAAGCTGGCCTTATCAGACTATTTGTCATTTGATTATGTTGCATGAGCAGAAGGTTCACTGTACAATTTTAAGATAGAAATGTTTTGTTTAAAAATAAGGCGTATATGAATCTTAGGATTTTATCCTAATGAGTTTTTAGTTTGAGTTTTAATTGTTTTGGGTTTTATAAGGGAACTAGATTCCCATATTGGATAAGATCCATAAAAAGCAAATTCCTTTTCACATTGGTTTGTCTATAAAACATGGGGACTAAGAACTAAGAGATGTCAAGTTACTCTAAATGAGCAGTTTAGCAAGGTGGCTTGTCCAAACTTCTGATCTTGAAGTCTAGTACTCAGATTTGGGCCTGATATTAAAGTATTTTGGAGGGTAGAGCAGTGGGATTTCTGTAACAGCTGTTCTCTAGCTGAGAAATTTTACCCTTTTAAAGATGACACAGTCAAGAGGCTAAAAAACCAATGTTTATCATGTGTTGTCTTAAGCAGAGTGGTGGCTACCCATTTCCACTAGAGAGAGAGAGAGAGAGAGAGAGAGACTGTGTGTGTGTGGCGGCGGGGGTGGGGGGACTGCATCAGTAACTAGTAACAAAAGGAGGGTGAGATGGATTAAAATGTAGTGAAGTCTAATGGATAGGGGGAGCACTTCCTGAAAGTCACAGCAAAAATATTTTAAGTGCTACAGAAATACATGATTTATTAAACTGGGTAATTATTACATATGTATTTTAATAAAGAAAAAAAAGGTTACTCAAAAATCTGCTGAATTGGTCACAGCTAATCTAAATTTCCAAAAAATGGCACAAAGCAAAGCAATCTGGATATCCTTATGAGACAGCCAATTTTAATATCAGGCTTCAAAAGAACAGACTTAAAAAGTAAAGTTACATGGAAAAAATGAAGTATCAGAGGGGTAGCCGTGTTAGTCTGGATCTGTAAAAGCAGCAAAGAATCCTGTGGCACCTTATAGACTAACAGACGTTTTGGAACATGAGCTTTCGTGGGTGAATACCTACTTTGTCAGATGCATGTAGTGGAAATTTCCAGGGGCAGGTATATATATGCAAGCAAGCTAGAGATAATGAGGTTAGTTCAATCAGGGAGGATGAGGCCCTGTTCTAGCAGCTGGGGTGTGAAAACCAAGGGAGGAGAAACTGGTTTTGTAGTTGGCAAGCCATTCACAGTCTTTGTTTAATCCTGAGCTGATGATGTCAAATTTGCAGATGAACTGAAGCTCAGCAGTTTCTCTTTGAAGTCTGGTCCTGAAGTTTTTTTGCTGCAGGATGGCCACCTTAAGGTCTGCTATAGTGTGGTCAGGGAGGTTGAAGTGTTGCCAATATACAAAAACCTGTAGGAGAACACTTCAACCTCCCTGACCACACTATAGCAGACCTTAAGGTGGCCATCCTGCAGCAAAAAAACTTCAGGACCAGACTTCAAAGAGAAACTGCTGAGCTTCAGTTCATCTGCAAATTTGACACCATCAGCTCAGGATTAAACAAAGACTGTGAATGGCTTGCCAACTACAAAACCAGTTTCTCCTCCCTTGGTTTTCACACCCCAGCTGCTAGAACAGGGCCTCATCCTCCCTGATTGAACTAACCTCATTATCTCTAGCTTGCTTGCATATATATACCTGCCCCTGGAAATTTCCACTACATGCATCTGACAAAGTGGGTATTCACCCACGAAAGCTCATGTTCCAAAACGTCTGTTAGTCTATAAGGTGCCACAGGATTCTTTGCTGCTTTTATGGAAAAAATGGAAACTACAATAACCACTTTAGTCTGCCAACATAACTTACTGAATAGATTTCTTCAATATAAGGGTCCTCTGCCTGCAACAGCCACTAACCTTGAATTTCAGTAATGGAAACTTGAGAAAAGTCACATGTGACATCTGGTAAGAGATAACACTCAGGATTGCCAATTTCATACACCAACTGTTCAGCCACCGTGCCAAAAGAGATTAGGCCTCCTGTGTCAGGTGGTTTGGATAGAGTAAAGCATCCATCAGAAGAACATTCTACTATGGGAAACCCCATGTTATGCCTAAAGAATGAAAAACATTAAAAATGTTAAGAGTTCAGAATAAAAGAAAAATATTAATTACTTCATAAATAACTAACACATACCAACATTTTTATAGAAGCAACTAAATTAAATATTAGCCAATAAGATACAGCACAGAGCCTTCGTAGACACAAACTCAAGAAAATACTCAATAAACTGTCAAGACAATCAACTAACTGTGTTACCTGCGATAAGACACGTAAGACCACACACTTACATAAATTAAGTTGCCCAGTAATAAAATGTAGAAGTAATCATAGAAAGAACCCCCAAAGACCCCAACAATGACTAAAAGAGGGGTGAAGGAGTAGCCATAGACTACGACACTAAACTAGACTACGCCATAGACTACGGCAGTGGTTGAAGAGGTGGGAAGAGAATAAGAGGAGTAAAGACTCATGAAAACCCAAGGAAGAGGTAGAACACAGAAGGAAGGTTGTGACCAACAGTTCTGAAAGTAGACAGGCAGATACAGGAAATCAGAATGGAAAACCGGCCCTACAACTTGGCCATGAGGTCACTGGCGATTTATTAGGGTGGGTAAAGTGGAATGGAGGGAGGAGAAAACAGAGCACTTAGGAGTGTACTAGAGGAGCAGTCAAAACAACAGAAGCAGACTAGGTTCAAGGATCTTGGAGGCAAAGGGACGTAGGGAGATAGGATTAATTACATCTTTTGAAGATATCTTTGTGGCCTTTGTAATAAATAATAAATGGAAAATCAGAAAATGGAAAGTATTTAAAGAAACACATAAATCATAATTCAGTGCAGTAAAATAGTAAAACCCAGATGGGTAAGAGAAAACAGTGAGGCAAAATAAGGAGAAGAGCAGTACGACAAAGAGAGAAACAGAAGGTTTTCATAAAAAACAACGTAATTGCACAGGGAAAATACTGGGAAAATGATAAAGCAGTAATAAATACAGTTCCAACACTGCTAAAATGTGGTTGACTTTTCATGGGCATCTGGACAAACTCTTGAATACAGTAGAATCTCAGAGTTATGAACACCTGGGGAATGGATGTTGTTTGTAACTCTGATATATTTGAAACTCTGAACAAAACATTATGGTTATTCACAGTACTGTACTTTATTTGCCCCTTTTTTGGGGCGGGGGGGGGGGTCTCTGCTGCTGCCTGACTGAATACTTCCAGTTCCAAATGAGGTGTGTAGTTGACCAGTCAGTTTGTAACTCTGGTGTTCTTAACTCTGAGGTTCTACTGCAGTTGCTTTCCCAGTTTTAAAGGCTTATCTTTCTGTTTCAAAGAACTTCTCTGAGTAGAAGCAATGATCAAAAAAGACACTTGAAACAAAACCAAAATGTTATAGCTTCTAAAGAGGCCACTTGGCTCAACTCCTCTGATAAGAAGGTGGAGATCTGTCGAAGAAAAATTTTCCAGAGAGAAGAGAAGAACAAATGGTGACATAAGAGGCGCTAAGGAGCTATATAGTCCCCCAAAGCTTCTCTCTCGGGGCTTGCTTTTGATAGAGGCTCAGCATCACAATTCTCATTGAAATCAGTGATCATCAAGCTCTAAATGCATACTTAAAATTGTTTGCCTTTGGAACAGTCCTCCTAACTAATTATGTTCTTGTTCTAATATAGGCAGTGTGCGCCACACAACAAAATTGGTTACAGAAAAGTTAGATGCACGAAGTCTGGAGAACAGATATACATGAAGTTTTAAGGGAAGTAAGCAAAGAAACCAGTGAACTCTTAATTGACATTTGTAAAAGTTCACAGGAGTTTGGAGAGATTCCTTAGCATGGGGAATCTGCAAACATAAATCCATTATTTAAATAAAGGATTAAGAGACAAGTTCTGTGACTATAGATCAGCAAAGATTGTTCATAGTGCCGGAGGAAACTTAGAAAAGCCTACCATGAATTCAAACAGAAAAGGTAATATTTCATTAATCTGGTCTTTGAAGCTATTTTAGCCATAAAAGATAAGGGAAATTCAATGAACATGGTGCACTGAGATATTGAGAAGTTATTTGATATGGTCTTAGATCAGAAAATAATGGAAATGGAAATTAAATAACCTTTAACACTTAGTTAGCACTTTATAATGTACTGTAAAAAACACAAATATTAACCTCACAACATTGCTGTGAGGCTGTGCACTACCACATGTAATTATCTCAAACTGCAAGTAGGGGAAACAGACACAAAGGATGGCAAAGTGACTTGTCTAAGGCTACACAGCAAGTGAGTAGCAAAATCAGAACTAGAACACAGGAGCTCTTGGCTCCTGCTCCATGCTTACTTCACTGGACCATGCTGCCTCTATGTGCTGAACAGAACAAATAGCTTAAAGCAGTAATGCAAACATCTTGCCTCTGGCTTGGATCCAGCCTTCTTGAGGCACCCAGGCAAATCCTAATTCTGCAGAATGGAAGTTTTCATTTCCTCTGAGATCTCCTACTAACCTAGCCAGACACAGCCACAAGATTAGCAGGAGCAGGGCAAGGAGGAACTGGAACATCCCAGCTTCAACCACCCTACCACCACAGCACCAATTAACTATGGGCCCTACTATACACATGGAAATAGTGATCTTCCCATACTTCAGCCTAATCTGGCCAATTTCAGATGAACATTAAAGGCAACTCTTCAACCCCAGGACTGTATTGCTGATGAAATTCAACTTTCCGCTCTAAACCACTGAGACATTGAAGCTTGTCAAAAAGAAAAAAGTTTTCAAAAAATTAACATTGAACAAATAGCATCTTTCCCCTACAAACTTCATTCTCAAAAACAGCTGAACTATTTTTGCTCAAACTTGCAAAAAACAAAAACAATAAAAAACCCACCCTGAGGCAGAGACAAAGCACTGAAAGTTTCACTCACAAGATTAAATATCTGACAAAGTCACACAACTAAAAACAGCATTACAATGAAAAATGTCAGGCAATCTAATAGCAGTTATTACCATTCAAGCTCTTCAAAACATATGACAAAGGGAAAAAGTTTTGTGAGGGCTGTAAATGGCCCTTCCACTTGTTCACTCAAAGTCATGTTTTTGAAGGCTTTTAGCCTGGACCCTGTTTAACATGAGAAGGTTGTCAGACAAGGTTAGACATGTATCCCTTTTGCTTCAATGGAGGAATGATATAACTTTTGTGAATATCTATGTAGAAGTTACACATCCAAAAGTGGAGCACTGTGTATTGAAAATGCTTGTTGGGACAGAAGCTAAAGTATCCCTTGGTGACTCTCCTTGAATATATCTTCAGTAATCTCCGGGAGGTTTGTTTTTCATATTCTGAAGTTTTGGAAAGATAAGGACATGATACATTTCAGTATTTCCACAAAGAATATTGATCTTCTTGTGGAGAGACCAAGATCCAAAATGGACTACCTGCCATTGTCTTCCTTTGTACCACAAAGTCTTGTCTCCTTCAAAAAAAGTGTCTCTCCACAGAACTGGTTCAAGGATTCCAATGTGTAGAACATGGACTGTTGTACCCTTCACCATCTAAGAAGGTTGCATTGATAGTGTCAGTTGATTTTAATTTACTTTGCACCAATTTTCTGAGATGATTCACTCCCAGATGTGGGTCCACCTGTAAACACCTCACTTTTCACGTGTGGTCACTAATTGTGTGTTCTTCTTTTTATAGGTCCTGACTTGAGACCTGATTTGCAGAACTGCTAAGCACTTGTATAGCTGCAACTGAATGTGCTTTGAACATACTAAGGCCTTGGCTACACTCACACTTTACAGCCCTGCAACTGGGGTGTGAAAAAACACCCCCCTGAGCGCTGCAAGATACAGCGCTGTAAAGCGTCAGTGTAATCAGGGCAGCAGCGCTGGGAGCGCGGCTCCCAGCGCTGCACGCTACACCCATAAGGGATGTGGTTTACATGCAGCGCTGGGAGAGCTCTCTCCCAGCGCTGCCGCTCTGACTACACTCACACTTCAAAGCACTGCCGCGGCAGCGCTTTGAAATTCCAAATGTAGCCATACCCTAAGTGTTATATAACGAAAAGTACTCTGAAAAATCAAATTGGACACCCAAAATTAGTGGAAACTTTTGAATTTAATCTCTCTATGCCTCAATTCACCAAAGATATAATGGAGATAATGCCCACTCATTTCCCAGGGGAGCTGTGAAAATGAATTCATTGATGTTTGTGAAGCACTCAGATACTATAATGATGAGCACCAGAGGAAAGCTTATAAAGGAAATTAATAATTCTCTTCAGAGCCATGTTTGAATAGTGTCATTAAATAAGGCGTTCACATATTGAAAAGAAAACTAAATATTGAATAGCTGCTCATTAAGTGAGCATCATCCAATCTGTACACTGAATGAAATAGGCCCTGTGGGAAAACAATATGTGATCATGTAATAAAAGACTGTATCATATATGCATAGGCACAAAGGGGTTGAATTAAGGTTACACAGAAAACCTTAATTCCGGCATTTCCTAACTTTTGATTGCTTGACTTTGCAACCCTTAATAATGTCCTTTTAATGTTTTAAGAGTGGTTTCAATGTAATTTCCTCAGTTTTTAAAAAAGGAAACAGAAATTCCATTATGTGGCATCATGTTAAGAGCCACATAGTTCATCCACAGTACCAAACTCAGCCACTTGAACTAAAGCAATAACTGATCAAAGCAGTAAGTTGTAGGGCTTCTGTTTTTCAGTGTTTATTAATTTCATATTCAGGGTTTATTTTTATCAATTTTTGAGCTTCATGTAGATATCCAAAAATCTGGGGCTGGGTTTTTCAGAGTTCTCTCTTTGTATATGCTGTAATGAGTAATGTACATTATTCATTACAGTAGTGTATATAAGCATGAGTACTCTCTTTGTAATGCTCCCTATAGAATTTTAATGTATTACTGTTTCACACAGCACTACATTAAAGCGGACTAGGGAACTTTTAGTGTGCACCAGCAGGGTCTACATGAACCAATAAATATGTAACAGGTCAGTGGGCTTTAGAAATCACATGCCCATAGTTGGCATTACGGCTCTGTGTGGACAAGCCCTTCCATATAAGTAACCATTTCCAATGTTTTTCCAATATTAACTGAATAAATGCTAATTTCTTTTTTATTCAAGGCTATTTTATTGGTTAAAACCAAAAATAAAAAGCCCTAGAAGTTGCTGTCCTCTAGTCAGCACTACGGAGGAATGAGACATTTTGTCAGTGGATTTCACAGATGATACTTGCTGGCAGCAGGGGAATGCTGAGATTCAGGAATCTTGGGTTCCATTTCAGGTTCTAGATGGGAGTTTGCTTGGATGGGAACAGACTTCTTCGTATTCCCCACAAGTGTGTTCCCCTCTACCCTTTCCCCTCTAACCTGTCCCTGTCTCAATCCTGTCTCTACCTCATCACTGGCTCCTTGTCCCAGTCCCATTTTCCCCACCTAGTCAACCACAGTCTCCACTCAGGCTTCTGATCCCAGTCCCAGTGTCCATGCCCAATAAATCCTAACCTCAACCCTTCCAGACTCCTTATCCCAGTCTCTCCCACACCCACTGTTCTGGCCTGGTCAGTCCCTCCAGTCCCAGTTCCCTCCACCATTTGCTGATCTGTCTCTCTCTCCCCCACCCATATTCTGCATGCCCATCTCCTCCCAGTCTCCCTCCCCAGGCTTCTCATCCAACCTCACTGCCCTCACCTCCTTCCACTTCTCATCCCCGTGTCTTTGCCCAGTCCCAGTTCTTCCCCTGCATCCAAGCTTATCAAATCTGTCTCAATTCCTTCCACCTCACAGATTTCCAGTTCCAGGCTCCTTGCCCCGCCAATCCCCATCTCTGCCCCCTGATCCAAAATCCAAGTCTCTGCCACCCAGGTACCTGATCCCAGTCTACTATTAAGCACTAATTCCATGCTACCAACAGTCAGCAGTAGTGTCATAGAAATACCATGATTTTAGATAGCCATATATAGGTACATAAATATTCACAGATACATATACTCATACATAATGTGTGTGTATACATACACACACCGAGGTAAGTTAACTATACCTATATACATATACATGTGTATACATGTACATGTCATGGAGTTTTATATATTTGAAGCATCTTTTCCTTTTTTATTAAAACCACGCACCTCTGTTATTTAGAATTAAAAACTCCCAGAAACAAAGATCTACTAGCATATTTACAGGAAACAGCATTTTCTTTGGCTCACTTTAGACAACAAAGCTCTTTTGGAATCCAGTTACATAGGATTTTTAAGCAGTTTCATGGTACTGCAGGATACAAGGGGATATGCCAGTAAGTACGATTAGTTTTATAATGTTGTAAGCTGAACAGAACATTTTGTTACCACAAACACTAACTCTCACTTGATTTTCAAGCTAAACTGTACAATCATTAGGATTATTATGTGTAGGAGAACACTATCCATTAATGAACAAAGGTCTGAAAAAAGAGTATCTGACCCTGCGAGGTGCTAACTCCTGAGGTACTGAATGCTCTCTCCTGAACGGGAGTTGGAGGCATTATGTAATTCACAGAAGGGGTTTAGCACCTTGCAGGATCAAACCCGGACTAAGAAACACAGAAAAAGCATAGCAGCCTGGGTGATCCAACTGAAGGACTGACATAGCAGTTATGAAGTATACAATTGCCATTATCAAAGAACACAGTGAGAAGACAACAGACAGTAAAGAACCAAGAATAATACCAGATCATTCTAAAAAGTAGACAATAAAAATATATTTTACAGAAAACAATGCCAAGGACAACAAACATGCAAATATATGTCCCACAGCTGCATTTATCAAAATTAATGACAAGACTCCATTTGGAGCATGACAGGCCCTATGTAGTCAGGAAAGATAATAGAAATACGGAGGTTGTGTATCTTAAAGAGGAAATACGACAAAATACTCAGGAAAAAGCACAGAGTAAAAAAATGGGCCTAATGGCTACACACAAAGACTTTTATATCAGTATTACAGTTCCCTACCAGTCTGGAATAGTATGCCAGTCTGTGAATATTCCACCTGTACACTGAGCACCACATTCAGTGAGATGGCCTGCAAGACTGGAAAACAAAGAACACTCCAATGAGTAACTATATTGAAAAACAAGCTGACACTCAGGGCCGGCGCTTGCATTTAGGCGGCCTAGGCAATCGCCTAGGGCACCAGGATTATTGGTGGGCGGCGTTTTGCCAGAGGGGGCGGCAAGCGGCTCCGGTGGAGCTGCCGCAGTCGTGGCTGCGGATGGTCAGCTGCTCCCGCGGCTCTGTTGGAGCTGCCGCAGTCGTGGCTGCAGACGGTCAGCTGCTCGCGCGGCTCCGGTGGAGCTGCCGCAGGCACGACTGTGGCAGCTCCACCGGAGCCGCGGGACCAGAGCGCGGGGCGGCGAAATTGCCGTGCGCCTAGGGCGCTAAAACCCCTAGCGCCGGTCCTGCTGACACTTATTCACAAATATAACAGTACAGTATAACCATGGTTAAATAAGACTGAAGGGAACATGCTGGACACCTCCTTCATAGCTATTTGATGCAGTTTTATATATCAAGGCCAAGATTTTAAAAAATGACTAGTGATTTGGAGTGCCCAGCTTCGGGCTCTGAGGCTTCCTGCTGCACAGCTGGGAGCCTGGCTGACCTGGAAACCCCCAGCTAAAACCAGAGCCCCCAGGATATATAGGGACCCTGCTCCATGACAGGGAATCCACTGGTGACTTTCCAGGAGTTGGGCAGCTGGCTGGCCTATTTTGTTTGGAATAGTCAAACCAAAAATGTTTCAATTTTTCCAAAACAAAAACTCTTCAGAATGTCTCTTCTGTGGGAAATTCTAACATTTCAAGTTTTCATACCAAATTAGGTTAAAAACTTTTTCAAAGTGTCAGAATTTTCTGCAGAACAGACATTCTGAGTTTTGAACAGATCTGTTGATGAGTCCACTGGGATTAGCTGAATATCACTCTTTCATACATTTCAAAGCCAAAAGAGGGACCAGTCTGATTGTCTAGTCCAAGGGTCTCAAACTCAAACTCAATCTACCTTACGGTCAGTGCCAGTCCTCAAATCCTCCCAGCAGGCCAATAATGTCACTCATGCCACCCAGAACTCATCCCCCCAAACTCCACCCCCGACCTGCCTAAGGCTCTGGGAGGGAGTTGGGTGGGGGAGACGCAGGGGTGAGGGGGAGCGCCCAGGGGCAGCAGGTGGGGCCAAGGAAGAGACCCAGCCCCAAAATTTCTGGAGCCCGGCAGGCCACATTAGGGAGGTTCTCGGGCTGCAGATGACCCGCAGGTCGGGACTCTGAGACCCCTGGTTTAGCCTGACCTCTTGTCTACCACAGGCCATAGAACTTTACCCAGTAATACCTGCATCCAGCCCCGTTACCTTATCGTCTATAAGATAAGGTTTCACTCCTTTTCTTAAAATGGACACAAGCCATCTATATAGTTTCTAAAGCATATTTTTAATTTTTCTTATTCTTTTATTAAAATTTAGGTTCCAAAGTTTCACAGAATGTTTACTTTTTTAAAGAGCTTATTTAATAAACTGTAGCATCCAAACAAGTGTATTCAACAAAATGGCCACCCATGTATTGTGTGTGTTGAAGCTCTTTAATAGCTTACTTAATTTTATTTTAAAAATCAAGACAATTTTATAACATTTTTAATAGTTATATCATTTACCTTCCAGCTGCTAGTAAGTCAAACTCATCCCTGTTCCAGCCAAACTAAAAAAAAAAATACATATACATTATGTACACACACACACAGGCTTCAAGAGATAATAAAATTAAGTGGATGCTCTGAGTAATAAAGCATTGGCAGCAACCCAATCTTCCTTGAAAATCTGAAGGGATTTTTATTAGTTTTAATTGTAAAGTGCATTAATAAATTAAAATTAACACAATATAAGTAATGAAATATTCAGCATTACTCATTTTTTTGTTTTAACAGAGAAGACAAGCCGTATATGAAAAACCACATACAGGCCACTCTGTGGTTAGTAATGGCAACTTTTCGTGAGAGAAACTAAATAATTTTTATCTCACATATTTAAGTAAGTTATGCATAGAACTACTACTAATGACCTGAACTAAAAAAGCAAAACTTTAGCTAGACATTCTAAGCATGCAGTCAAAGAAGTATAAGATTTTTAAATGATTTATTAATCTTATATTCATACACACACCTAGTAATATTTTAATATGCATCAAAAAGGAAAAAAAAAAGATGTCAACATTCCAAGGTATGTGGTCATAAAGGTATTATGTATATACAAGTGCTCAAAAAACACCATATATCCTGCCTTGTGTTATTTCTGTAGCTAAATTAATCTGAGAAACATCACATTAAAATTCAACTTAAAAAAAATTTGTTTAACCCTAGAAAACAGACCAGCACAAGAAGAAAAAACTGCTCACCAGCATTTTAGAAACAAAACAAAAAAGCACTTGCGCCACCTTGTGGCAAAGGCCATTTTCCATCTCACAATCTTATGCATTATAATTTGAAAGCAGAAAAGATTAAGGATGAAATCCTGTCCTCATTGAAATCAACACCAAAACTCACACTGACTTTAATGGGGCCATGATTTCACCCAGTGTCTCTATTTTTTTGTACTTCAGATAAAACATTATTTGAACAATAAATCCCACATGGAACAAGAGAGCTTGCCGTGACCAGATGCCTCTTGAATGCCCCCTATGGCCGGAGATCATTCTCTGGCACCCTGCCTGTGTTTCCCCCTCTTCCAGTCCCCTCAATAATTCACTCAGTCCGAAGTTCAGCAAGTCACTCCTCTTCTGGGAGAACAATTTATTTAGTCCTCTCAACACACACTGGTCCTTCAGACCCCAATCTCAATTCATTGTCTCTCCCCTCTTAGGCCTCGTCTACACTGGGAGGTGGGGGGGGGGGGAAATCGATCTAAGAGACGCAACTTCAGGTACAAGAATAGCACAGCTGAAATCGACGTATCTTAGATCGACTTAGAATCACTTACTTGGCATCCTCGCAGCGTGGGAACGACGGCCGCCGCTCCTCCGTCGACTTCGCTTCTGCCATGGTGGAGTTCCAAAGTCAACGGCAGAGCAATCGGGGATCAATTTATCCGTGTCTACACCAGACGCGATAAAATCGATCCCCGATAGATCGATCACTACCTGCCAATCTGGCGGGCAGTGTAGACGTGACCTTAGGTACGGTGTCTCCAGCCCTTCTTTCCAGATCTGGGTCCCAATTCTCTCTTCCCCCACCCAGTAGGAATTTGGCCCTCCAAGGCCCAACGCTGACTCAATCTCTCCCCCTGCACTACTTAGGTAGGGAGTTGAGTTCCAAACCTTCCTTCACAAAGCTGGGTCCTAATTCACATTCACTACCAGGCTTTACCTGGCTGGAGTTCAGCTTCCTGGCTCAGGCTACTACATTCTGCTGGTATTAGGGTCCTTCCTATAGGAGAAGCCTTTCTCACTTCCTAAAGTCACTTTACAATTACCTGAGCTTCTAATTTCATTGCAACCATCTGCCGCCCTTTATAGGGAATTACCTGATCCAACTCAGGTGTGCCTTTTTAGTAATCAGCGTTGACTAGCCCCATGCTTTCCAGGCCTTAAGGGGGGGCCTAAGGGGATCATTTTAACATATGTATTAAATGAAACTGAAAAGATGTCATGTGCCTTATGGCAAATTAATATGAATGTCAAACAACAAAGAAAAGGCCAAAAGCTACATGACCTCATTATTTTTATTAAAATGTAAATACTAAATTAAAAAGAAAAGTACCTGACAATGATTACTAACTGTTCATTCATATGTATTCACAATACTATGAAAAGAGGATTAAGCCCTCGTTATGAAAAACTGATTTATACTTACAGAATGAATGAGTGGTCCTAATACAATGCCACTGTCAACACATCTACCAGTCACAACAATATCAGCTCCAAGGTCAAGAGCCCTGCTTATTGGTCTTGCTCTAACATAACAAAAACAACATTTTTTGAGTATTTAATTCACACTTTTAAAATAACTATTTTTAAAATTTCTTTTAAAAATTAAATTTATGCCAGTGGTATCATATTACATCATACACACATCCTTTATGATATTCACTTAAAAACACCCATTCTAAATATCTGAATACGTTCATTATGTTCATTATATAAAGGATCATTCATTAGAAACACAGGGCAAACTAATAAAGCTAGCCACCTAAATTATGCAGACAAAGTTGTCTTCACACACACTAAGAGGTATGTGTTATCTGGAGGTTTCATTTTTTTTATTAACAACAATAATATTTAGCACTCTGATCTTTAGATTTCAAAGTATTTTACAGAGAAGGGCAAGTATTATTTCACAGAGGGGAAAACTGCAAATGGCAACAAAAGGGAAAAATGATTAAGATTACGGAACAGCTTCCGTATGAGGAGAGATTAAGAAAGCTGGGACTGTTCAGTTTAAAAAAGAGATGACTAAAGGGGGATATGGTAGAGATCCATAAAATCATGAATGGTGTGGAGAAAGTGAACAGGGAAATGTTGTTTACCCCTTCATATAACACAAAAAATAGTGATCACTGAATTAAATTAAAAGACAGTAGGTTTAAAACAAACACAAAGTACTTCTCCACACAATGTACAGCTCACCTGAAGAACTCATTACCAGGGGATGTTGTGAACGCCAAAAGTATAACTGGGTTAAAAAAAAATTAGATAAGTTCATGGAGGAAAGGTCCATCAATGCCTATTAGCCAAGATGATCAGACAATCCCATGCACTAGGTCACCCTAAACCTCCGACTGCCAGAATCTGGGACTGGATGATGGGATAGATCACTCAATAAATTGCCCTGTGATGCTCATTCCCTCTGAAGCATCTGGCACTCGCCACTGTCAGAAGACAGGATACTGGGCTAGATGTTATGTTATGTTCTACTGCCTCGTGTATAGCTCATTGTGACTTTTGCTTTTTTTATATATTGAGGGTCAATAAGTAAACAAGCCAAGAGAAATTTCAAAAGAAAATATTGACTGACAAACTAAGAGCAGCAAAGAGTCCTGTGGCACCTTATAGACTAACAGATGTATTGGAGCATGAGCTTTCGTGGGTGACTATCCACTTCATCGGATATATACCCACTTTGTCGGATGCATTCGACGAAGTGGGTATTCACCCACGAAAGCTCATGCTCCAATACGTCTGTTAGTCTCTAAGGTGCCACAGGACTCATTGCTGCTTTTACAGATCCAGATTAATACAGCTACCCCTCTGAAACTGAGAGCTCTCTTTCAACATTTTTGTTCCATCTAGAAAAAATATGTATGCTGCATTAAATACTTACCTATCTTTCCTTGAATACTTGAAAATTTTCCTAGACAGTAAGATGTGCAGTCATGTAGTCTGCATACAAATCTGTGGAAACCATTTATTTAAAGGGACCAAAAGAAAACTCCATTTTCACACAGCAGGAATGTGGATTTTTGCAGTAAGAAAATGTTTGAGAAGTTGAACAAATTAGCTATTTTTGTTTAGGCGTTTTAAAAAAAAAACCAAAAAAACCCACGTAATGACTTTTGGTGGCCTATGTGAAAGAAATGGGAGGACTCCCTGTGCACTTCACTGTGGGCAAGTGGCTATTTTTAAAATTACCATAACACTGGGCAGCCCTTTGGGAAGTCACAGCAAAGAGGATGAGTGAGATGGATACTATTCCTGTCCACAGAAGCTGTCCCTACGGAACAGGGTGAAAGCAAAATAGTGGAGCTATGTGGGGAATACTGAACTGCTTATGTTGTACCTGGTATGTTAGGAGATCACTATACGTACTAAGGACTAGAACTCTGGCAGCTTTCATCAGCAGTAAATTTACAACAAAAATCTTACAATATGTTTGTATTCTTATCTGATTGTGCTACATAGAATCATATATTTTCAGGCCAGAAGTGACCATTATGATCATCTAGACCAAGGGTGGGCAATAATTTTTGCAAGCGGGGGGGCACATTTTGATAAGTTGCCATGGGCCGCACATTGCTACTATATTAATGGAGGGGATGTGGGGTCTGGGAGGGAGTTTGAGTGCATGAAGGAGTGTTGGGGTGCAGGAGAGGGTGAAGGGTGTGGGCTCTGGGAGGGAGTTTGGTGCAAGAGGGGGCTCCGGGCTGGGGCAGGGGTTTGGGGTACAGGAGGGGGTGCAAGGTGCAGGCTCTAGCTGGGAGGCACTTATCAGAGGTGGCTCCTGGCTGGTGGTGCAACAGGGCTCAGGCAGGTAGCCTGCCTGCCATAGCCCCACACTGCTCCCAGAAGTGGCTGCAGCTGGCTGCTGCTGGCACGTCTTTGCGTGCCCCTTGTAGGGGAGGGGCAGCGGGTCTCCGTGTGCTGCCCATGCCCGCAAGCACCACGCCCACAGATCCCATTGGTCAGTTTTCAGCCAATGAGAGCTGTGAGGATGGTGCTGGGAGCAGGGGCAGCACGCAGGGCTGCCTTTCCCTCCCGCCCTGCCAGGGGCATGCAGAGACGTGCCAGCAGCAGCCGGCCACTTCTGGGACCACGCCCCGCTGCACCACGGGACTTTTAGTGGCCCGGACTCGAAGATCGCGAGGGGGCAGAGGAGGCCGGACAGAAATGTTAGTCAAGTCAGGCTGGACAGAAACGTTAGATGGGCCGGATCCGGCCTGCAGGCTGTATTTTGCCCACCCCGATCTAGTTTGACCTCCTGCATAAAATAGGCCACACAATTTCTTCCGATGATCCCTGCATCAAGCCCATAACTTATGGTTGAGCTAAAACATATCTTATGTTCTCTGCAAACAAAAGACTTTAGACTGCCAAAAATCAAAGAGAGAAGAGTTACAAGAGTAGTATTTTGAAAAAGAAAAGAGAACTGAAGACATTTAGTCTTTTAGAATCATATGCCAACACATTCATTGTCTTCAAGTAAACCAGGCATGTGTGTATACTTATAACTGGACAGCTTTTAAAAAATTCTGAACAGTCAAATAGTGATATAGAATAGGAATGATGAGCCAACTCACTCCTTTCCACAAAAAAGCCTGCAGAAGTGGGACAAATGGAAGAAAACTCTTGAAAGTTCCTCTTCTGACGTTTTATCTGAACCTTTCCCCCAGGAGGAAAGAACAGTTATGCTCCCCATGGAACAGACAGGAAGTTTGGTTCCCAGTATCCGCAGATCCATAAAGGTTCTGGAGGGCAGGACCACCTACGCAGAGACTTCTGGACAGCCCAGCTCCATCAGGAGTTTCACAGCAGGGAGAGGTACCACAGAAAAGCTAATGCAGCCTAAGATTACATTACCTTTTTCACAGATTCCAATGCTTTTGTTTAGGGATGATGGCTTCAGAGCAACTGCCCCCTGTCCCACCATCCTGTTCCATGCAAGGAGAGCAGCCTCTGCACGTGGATCTCAAGGGATTGTTGGAATTGTTTAAAATTAAACTGAACTAAATTTTTTTGCCATGAAATAAAAGATGAGGACGAATGGTGAGTGATGCCAAAGAGCTACAACAGGAAAATCTCAGTGCTAAATATTTATGAGACAGAAAGTAAATAAATCTGACTTTGCAGGCTGCCCAACACCATTAATTCACTACATTATTATTATTTTACTTGCAAACCAAAACAAACTATCTTGATGCAATCAACAGAATGTTTATGACATCAACATTTTTAAAACAACATACAAAACATGCAACTTCTTAAACTATCTCACCCAAGATATGCGTTCATGCTGTGAATATTCTCTGGAAATGGCTTCCCATTCTCCATATCTGTGATACCATCTCCTTTTAGGCTGTCTTTCTGTTAAAACATCCAGGTCTATAAATATTTTACAGTACTAAATATCAGACAACAGTAAATATCCATCTTTTAGTAGCTCTAGGCAAAATGGTAATGTTAAAATACCTAACAAAAAGTAAATCACTTTAACAAACACTGTCCAATAAGAGGCTGAGTTAATCTTTTTTCATCAGAGCATTCGTGAAGTCGGAGGAAACAAAGTCTTCAACTTCTAAGACAGTAAACCTACACAATTTATCAACTCATTGTAAGTTACAATTTCTTCAGATGCCCTTAACACATTTAAAATTGAACATAATCAAACCCTTTCCACAGAAATATCTGCTGTAATGGCAGTAGTTGCAAGGTCAGAAAATGAAGCTAGTGTTAAGGCTCAGGCCTCACCTCACTGGTTTCAGTAGCACAATATCAGTTCAGTCTCACAGTGGATAGCTGACAGTTCATTAATTGTGGAAGAACTTCTCTGGAATCACATGAAATATTTGGATCTGGATTACCTATCTAAACAACCTTTCTGAGGACCGAACTTCTAATTCTAGACAGCTGTCAACATTACAGATGCCAGCAGGCCTTCTATATTGACCCAGTTAATAAACTGGATTTTAGTGGCTTGATCTTTGACCTTTTCTCTTCAGTCCATCCCTATTTCTTACTACCAAAGCTAATAAAGATAGAGACTACTCTAATTGATTAGCAACTTAGCATTTCTTTTTATTAAGTGTAAGATTGGAACTTTACACACACTAAAGTTTTATCACACTGCATCGATCAATTTAAAATGTTTGGTATCAACAATACATATTATTATTGTTAGAGCCCTAAAAATCTGCAGATATCTGCTTTATATCTGAGGACCATGTTCGTGAATTGTGGATCGGATGCGGATATAAATTTTGAATCTGCACAGGGCTCTAATTATCATCTACATAACTATGTGTCACTCATTTGATTACTGGACTAACAAATTAGAGAATCTAAATGCTGACTGCAGATCAGGAATGTCTAAACTGTGGTCCTGGGATGATCAAAACAACAACATACCAAAGGTGAATTCCTGGCTTCATTAGAATCAATGACAAAATCCCCACTGACTTCAGTAGGGTGAGGATTTCACCCCAGAAGTCAAAGGGTTGCACCTAATTTGTAAACAATGGAGCAGATTCCAGCTTTCTTCGCATTTAATGGCACGCTAGGAACTGTAGTGTCTGATGGCATGCCTCTGTATTAATAATTTGAGAGGGCGCAGGCCAATCTGTGACACCTGAAGTACATTTGAACAACACTGTGGCCATCTCTGTCTTAAGTTATAGCAGTTTTCCCATCAAGTGTAACATACAATATACTGAAATATCTATCAGTTTTCTGCTAGACTTCCTGAGTTAAAGGGAAAATAATCACATCTACAAAAAATACTATATGAAACACAGCATTTTTCATTCTAATTCTCTTTGTTTTTGCATAGGTGGTGTGCATATAGAGGAAAAATGCAGCCTCTTAGCACAATGTTACCTAGATTTCAAACATCTTAAGGCACCCAAACGGCAAACATACCAACTATGAACTACCTTAGACTTAATTACAATAAGTTACCTACTAAAGAAACCAGCTTGTACTTTATAAGCTACAGTAGAACCTCCGAGTTATGAACACCTTGGGAATGGTGGCTGTTCGTAACTCTGAAATGTTTATAACTCTGAACAAAATGTTATGGTTGTTCTTTCCGAACTTTACAACTGAACATTGACTTAATACAGTTTTGAAACTTTACTATGCAGAAGAAAAATGCTGCGTTCCCTTTACTTTTTAGTAGTTTACATTTTACACAGTACTGTCCTGTATTTGCTTTTATTTTATTTTTTTCTCTCTCTCGGCTGCGGCCTGATTGTGTATTTCCAGTTCCAAATTAGGTGTGTGGTTAACTGGTCAGTTCGTAACTATGGTGTTCGTAACTCTGAGGTTCTACTGTATTGGAAGCAATCAACAGACATGAAGCTTTGAGTCTGTGCAAACTATGAAATGTTCAATTTAAGAGATCAAAGATTCACTATTATTTAGTCTATACGGCAACTAGAAATAAAAAATAGCTTAGGGCTAAATCCTGCCTTCTCTGCACTCAGAGAGCGTTATGTACAGTGGCTGAGCTTCTGTCCAAAGTGGACAAGGACTTGCAGACCTGATTCATGAGGGGTTACATCTTCTGCAGACTGCCAAGTCTAGGTACTACAGTGTTTGAGGCACGTCACGGTATCTGCCATTAAAGGTATCCTCCAGGCAAAAGTAATTGAGCAACTCTATAGTCTCTCCACAGCCAAAAGCAAACTGACTACTCAGACTCGACACAAGGGGAGTTGGAGCAGATTTGGGGTGAAATTCTGGGCCCCCTGAAGTCAATGGCAGAACTCCCACTGATTTTCATAGTGTTGGTGTCACTAGGCATAAATCTAGGTAACTCGGGAGGGTGGTAAAACACAAGTGTCAATGAAGCCCTCCTGCTGTAGGCCTCAATGAACCAATGTTCCTCCATGTTAAACACTTTGTGTAACCTAATATGTTAAGAGCTGTAAAATGTAGTGTTGGCAGTTAGTTTTCGGTTGTAACAGCCAGTTCTCTGCTGTAATTCATTAAAGCTAGGCTAAAGCACGCTCAAGGCCGTTTTAAGATACTGTATACATGTCTCAGCAGCGGAGAGGGGGGAGGAAGGGGGAAGACAAAAGATTGAATGAGAAAAGATACTGCAGCTGGATGGGAAAGGAGGCGGGAGTGAGAAATCAGCTAGTCAGCAAGAAAGTTTTGTAGTAAACAACTGGGATATAAAAGGAAGAAACTGCTTGTTTTAGGGGTGCAGGATTTGAGATTGTTATTTCTCCCTTGCACCTTATTTGAGCTCAAATAAACTTGGCTGTTTGCTTCTCCACCCTGGTGTGTTTATTGGCGCGGCACACCAGGCAACGGACCCCACCGCTGTTGCTTGGCCTCAGGCAGTTATCTGCCGGCAACAATAGGGCCAGGTTTTACCCTTGGACTTTATTATTAACTTTTATTTTAAATGGATCTGAAGCACACAAATCATTCCCTTTAAAATGAGTTATTTTTCTAACACACAATTTATATAGCATCATTCATGAATAGCTGGGGAAAACTGGACATTTTTCTCAATGTTAAACATACTAGAAATTCTAATGTCCTGTCTGATTACTAAACATTTTCATCTTGCCCCCACAAATAAATATCTGCTTTTGTAACATGATCCACTAGAAACACTAGCATGATTAGAATTTTGTTGAACCACAGACAAAAAGACAAGGTAGAATAACAGAGGGCCTGCTATTAGTACATTAGAATCCAAAACTAGTCTTACAATGTCAGCTCAAAGAGGAGAATTCATTAGCTCCTAGGTACACTCAAGTTACTATTCATCTATACTAAACATGTCAGTTTTGTGAATAAACCACTAAGAACTGAAACACCAGAGCCTCTTTAGACTCTTGCAGTCCCTCAGATCAGATAACTCAAGCCTTCTGAGTTTAACAAATAAAAAACATGATCCCTAGTAGTGATTATGGAATCACCTGCGTCTGCAATCAATCTAGCTTGTTTAAATTAAATCTGATTTGAGTAATATACATTTAACTTTGTGCACGCCATATATAAAACAGACCAAGGATAGAGGTTATTTTCTCAAATAATGATGCAATGTATAATAATTAAACAAAAGTGAAGCACTCAATGACACATATTTTAAATGTCATCTCTGTGCTGTATTAAAGAATTAATCAAACTTCCCACACTTCTACTGAGCCATAAAACATCAATAAAATACCTCGCCCATCAGATCATCTCCAGCAACAACAGCTATTTTCAAATCAACGTCAGCTTTCTTTGCCACTTCTTGAAGACCAGCAGCACACACAAGTGGATTCATTCCACCAGCATTACTAATGACACGAACACCTTAACAGAACAAAAAGTTCAGTGTTAAACCACTAGTTATACTACAAAAAAGGCTTAACACCCTGAGCCCCAGAAAGCACTGTTGCATGTTGTCAAGCACATGATCAATCAGAACAATAAACCAAATGTTGTGCTTTCTTATCAAGTCTACAGATAAACAGAGTTGTGATTGGTGCAACTCTGAAACCTAATAATAATTTAAACGTCTACACTGTTCACTACTTCACTGAAGACTCTTGGGCAGAAACACACAGCTATTCTAACATTGCAGGCATAATCTGAATTGTGAGAGGATTTTAGGGAGATTAGTACTACCTTTTACCCACAAATTTGACTTCTAAGGAGTTGTGAAGAAAATTGCTTTGGCTGAATACTATTAGTATAAACCTTTTATTAGTATAAATCAGTAAGTCTCTTCCACAAACAGAAGTTGGTCCAGTAAAAGATATTACATATCTTAATATAAACAGATAGAGATGGTCAGGAATTTTTAATGACATGTTCTTTCATTGGAAAATGCTGATCTATCAGAACTGAAACTGTTCACAGGAAAGGGTTTGTTTTGATAGATTTTTGGTTTTAGACAAAATTTTGAAACAAAAGTTTAAAAGTGTCTAAACATCCTGTTTTGACACTTTCTAAATGAAAAGGTTGTTTTTCAGTTTGAAATGACTTTTCATTTTGAAATGTAATTTATAGTAAAAAATAAAAAGGTTGAAATCAAAACAAAATGTTTCAGAATTATAAAAGTGAAACATTTCATTTGACCCAATCAATTTTTTTCCCCGGATTTTCTGTTCACTAAAGTTTTCAAGATACTTGCCCCAATTCAGGATAGGGAATGTTTTGGATTTTTTTTTTCCAAATTCTGAAAATTCTCTGGAATGGGAAAACCATTTCCCACCTCACTCATTAAACAGTTAACATGAAACTGGATAAAAGTACATCTCAAAGGAGACAAGAAAAATACAGGTTCCCTTTTAAAATAAACACATAGCTCAATTTATACAGAAGTAATATATAGTGTATTAGGTATGGGGAAAATGAGAATTCCCTTTGTTGAATGTTTTCATTCAAACCATAGAAAAAAACAGTCAGACTTCCTATATTCAGCTTTGAAGTAACAAAGTACACAATGAAGATATGAACACTGTGAGGTTCTGAGCATCCCAACTAATACTGAAGACAATAGTAGTTAAGAGTGATGAGCACTTCAAAGATCAAGCTATAAATTATTAAAGTTATCCAACCCATATTATTCTATAACATACCTTTCCTGTGAATGTCCTTAATATAGGGACCCATTGCAGTAAACACAAAATCAGGAGTGTAACCCAAATCCTGAAATAATAAAAAGTTATATAATGTACTTGCCAAATCTTTGTCATGGGTAAATCAACTCCTTCTCTTTATCAGCTTTCAGATTGCAGAAAAGATTGAAAAACAGCCTATACTCATTTTCTTAATTCTATAATTTAAAATGATGGATTTCCTTTTCTAAAGGAAACCTGGAAAACATTTCTTTAAAATAAAAAAATCCTTAACTTAGCAATATATATGTTAAAATAAACACAACACAAATGGACATCAGTATATTTTCACAGGTGTCTAATTATATATTTCAAATACCACTATTTTTAATTAGCCTACAGGGAACAAATGATCCAATCAATTCCATTTATAAAGTAAAATACAAAATATTGACAACATATAACAAAACACTTCACAACTATTCCATTCCAGGAGAAGTTTTATTGAAGCCATATGAATTGAGACAATGCATTCAAATTTCAAGCCATATGCGCCTAACTCTCTGCTGGTGTAAACTGACAGAACTCCTTTAAAGGCAATGAAGTTCTGCCAGTTTCATTAGCAGATATTTGGCCCATTGTTTTTAACATTGAATTGAATTCATCCACAAGCTAATGGGACTACTCATGTGACTAAAATTATTCATATGCCTAAATCTTTGCAGGATTAAGGCCTAAGGACTCAATCCAGCTCTCACTGAAGATAATGGGAAAACTCCTTTTGAATTCAGTAGGCCTGACCTTATGAGGGACTGACCAACTGCTGAAATAATAAAGGCTAATGATGTTTAGTACCACTCAAGATTCCACCCTAAAATTGATATATGAATGGTGAAGGATAATTTCCTCCTCTACTGAAATGCAGCGATCTCTGGAGCAGCCAAGATCAAATATTTTAATCTCAAATTAATATGTTTATTAAACCTATGAAGCTATGTTTATATTAAAGTGCATCTTATATTCAGACATGACTATAATTTACAGAATAAGAATGAATAATGGAAACTACAATGACTACTCCTGAGGGCATTCTGCACCAAAAAAATAAAAATTATGTGCACAGTATTTTAAAATTCTGCAAAATTCTGCAAATTTTATTTGACAAATAAATGTGGAGGCTCCAGCATGGCATTGGGGAGCACATGCCACTGGCTGCACAGACGTGGGAGATCACTGTGCAGCCCCCCCCCCAGGACACAGACTCAGCGATGAGGCTGCACCCAACCCGGGCCTGTCCCAGAAACACCCCAGGGCCATGCCCCTCCATGCCAGGTGAACCATTTGTGGGCAGGCAGGCTCAGCAATGCAGGATCCAAGTGTGGAGGGGCTTAGTGTGGGGGGATCCAGGCATGGGTTCAGAGGGGTCTGTGTGGGGCAATCCGGATATGGATGGCTCAGGGGGGGATCTGGGTGCGGGGGGGATCTGGATGCACAGGGGCTTGTTGAGGGGTTCAGTTGCAATGGTAATGGGACTCTGCAGGGGGATCCAGGTGAAGGTGATTGGGGCTAAGTGAGGCGAGTTGGGAGGGAGGGCTCAGTGGGGAGTCCAGATGCTGGGGGAATGAGGCTCAGTGGGGTGGGGATCCAGGTGCAGCTGGGTAAGGCTTGGTGGGGTGGGGATCCAGGTGGCTTGGTGGTCTGATATACGTTCAGGGAGAGTGGAGCTCATCAGGAGGGTTCTGAGTGCAGGTGGGGGTGAGGCTCAGCAGGAGGGACTGGGTATGAGGGGGCCTGGATGCACAGGGGAAGGGTGGATGGAGGAGCAGCTTCCTAAATAGGGATCTCTCCCCCTGCAGGTGAGGAGCAAGGGGTACAGGAAGGGGGTGGGAATTTGCAGAGCTTCCTACAGCTGGAGTAGAAATCTGGTGGTGGTCTGACCCAGTCTCAGAAGTCGTGCAGGGGAGGAGGAAATCCCATCCTCTGCAGGCTAGCCATGACTAGCAGCTAAACCTGGCACAAGGTAGGAGCCACCAGCCAGATCTTCCCCAATCCTGCCTCCTGTCCCACAATGATCTACCTCTCTGCTGGCTGCCCTGGGCATCTGAAAGATACTGCTGGGGAGGGTCACATGACCACTCTTGTGGCTTCCCTTTGCTTTCCCATCAGAAAGTCATTTTCCTGCAGGGAAGCAAAGAAATCTGCAGGGGATATAAATTCTGTGCATGCATAGTGGTGCAGAATTCCTCCAAAAGTAAATAACACTCTGATCTTCCAATATGTTTGTATTGCATTTAACAGTGTCTTTCTAATAGAGCTATATTTCTGCTATTTCTTAGTAGTAAGATTTTATGTTAGTCAGTCAAATCAGATCTGCCATCTGTCATTGCAAATTAAAATAATCAAGACTAAATGTTTGCACTGTAAGACTATTAATATTCTCCTATGTAAATACTAAGCTTACTCTTGCAGATTCTTATTCATGCAAGTAGGCCCAGGACCGTTGGCTGGACTGGGCCTGATTTATTTTAAAATCTTAATGTTCATATGATAATGCTTTCCAGCCAACCGTTCTGCATCACTCAGCAACTGCAAAGATTTGAAGCACTTTTAAAACATTGATCATTTTGTGATATCTGAATATTTCAAATAGCTCAAACTGTAAAACTTAGTTAATGAAATCAAATCATCAGTTATACAATTCTTTGATTCCTTTCTCATGTGAAATTGCTTGAATTATTATTTCAAACTTAAAATCATTCTTTCCTTACCGGTGATTTGGCTTTTACAGCTGTCAACAGAGACATTGTAATTTCAGAAAGATAATCAAAAACCAGAAAATCCAGTTTTCCTCCATAGAGAAGCTGAGGAACTAATCAAAAAGATATTAAGTAACTCTTAGTTGAAAGTCGTATTTTGTAGTAAAAGCCACTTCATTTTCAAAAAACAAAATCAGAAAAACATACATTACTGCAAAGCATGAGACAATATATTAACGATAGAAATATCACTGTTAAGATTTTGGGCCCAATCCTGCAAACATGCATGCGAGGTATTTTACTCACTTAACCAATTCCGTTAAAGTCAACGTGTGAGCAAATCACTCACATGAGTAAGTGTCTGTAATACTGCACACTAAATATTTTGTTGTTTGGGGGCTGATGCTTAGTGTTGTGCTGGGATCACTGTTTTATTTATGTACTGGAGAGGAAGGGGGAACTGTTTTAAAAAACCAAACACAAAACACCGTACCTATCTCTAGAACTACACCTACAACATAGGGCGGGGTGGGGGGAATGACGCCCCCTACTGGCTTGGCCAACACCACTAGAGATGCTCATGCCAGTCAAGGGGGGAGGACAATTTTCCGAGCGTAGGTAGCCCTTGCTGGGGGTGCCTGGCGCTGACGGAGGGCGGCTCTACAAACCCCCTCTCCTGGGGCTGGGTCAGCCCCCATCCCCGCGGCACTGCCTCAGCTTCGCGCTCGAGCGGAGGGGGGCGAGACTCCGGCTCCGGCTCTCGTTTCGCGCGCCGCCCGCCCCGTCCGCTTCCGGTGACGAGCGGGTTGTTTTGCTGGGCTTAGCACCCCACCCCAGCGGGAGGCCGTGCAGTGTGTACCCGTGCGGCGCGCGCTGGGGGGGGGGCTGCTGCATCTCCCCGCCCCCGGTACCTGAAGCCGCCGTGTCTCCCCAGAAGCCCGCAGCGCAGCCCACGCGCACGGCCGTGCCCGCCTGGGGCTCGCAGGAGCCGCCGCCCAGGTTGCTCCAGCGGCGGCGGCTGCTTGTTGCCCGAAGAAGCTGGGGGACAGCGGCGCCCCTCAGTCCCAGCAGGGCGGCGGCGCACCTCATGGTGGCTCCGGGCGCGCCAGGCCGGGGCGGGAGGCGGAGGCGAAGGGCTGGGCTGCCGCTGACTCAGCCCCGGGCCCGATCCTGCTCCTGCCGCCTCCCTGCGGCTGGATCGGGCCCGGTCGGTGCTTCCCAGTCCCCACCACCAAGGCCCAGGGGAGCCAGTCCTGCCTTGGCTCCGGGGCAGAGACCCTGGGCTGGCAGCACTAAGGGCCCCGCGAGAGCTAGTGACAAATTAGCCCTGCCTGCCTCCTTCCCTTGAAAAGTGTCACCAACCCGGCATCTTCCCCCATGTGCGAAAAACAAACACCCAACCCTGGCTCCTGCTGCAGGCCACTTCGGTAGCCTGTGGGCAAAGAGACAAACCAGGAGGATAGGCTAGTTATTGAGCCACCAAAATGTGCTAGGCCTTGTACAGCAATAGAAAGGTAGAGTTACAGCCCCAAGAAGTTTGCAATTTAAAAAAGCAGCAGCCAGACAATGATTGAGAAAAGGATTGCAAGGTGCAAGCAGAACACCAGGGCAGAGACTGGCTCCGAGTTGTTACTTTCAGTGGAAGGAGTGATGTCTATATTTTAATGTATATGATCCCAAGTCCTCCTCTAAAAAGCCTGCACATGAACACATTTGATGCCACAAGGTGATCACTGGAACTTTTCTTGGTGACATAGCTAAACATTTCTCACACCTTGAAGAATGAAACTGAACTAGCCAGAGTCCCCTTTTCTTCAGTTAACTTTACTTTCTAATTTTTATGCATGCACAGTGGTGTAGCTAAGTTTTTAATATTACAAAGGAATGTTTACTTTTAAAATTTGATTTTTATCCGATATCACTGTAATATCTGAGCACATAAGAAACAAAAATCAATTTGTCCGGGCAACACTCTGTAAAGCAGAGATGATGTAGATCGTTATCCCCGTTTGACAGATGGGGGACTGAGGCAGAGGGAGTAAATCATTTGCCCAAGGTGACAAAAGAAGCCTGTGGCAAAGACAATAATTGCAGTTGGAGCTCCCAAGTCCTAGTCTAGCATATTAACCACAAGACCATCCTTAAAACTTACATTTTGATCCTAAACTATTTCAAAGTGTTTCTTTAAACCAGGAGCTAATGTAACTCACATTCTGTCCTAATTGATTCAGAATCTTGGCTGCACTCAGGGTGTACTGATTTAAATCACTAGGTGGAAAGCCTCTATTTAAATCATCAATTTTTATTAGCACTTCCATTTGTAGGTCAGTTATTTTCTAAGAAAGGTACATTCTCATTGGTTGATATAATTATAAAAACATGTTGGTTTACAACGCAATAGAGCCTTTACCCTACCTTTTGGCTTCCTAGGAGATACACTATAACTATATAGCTTAATATTTTCATATTCTTATTTAATTATATATGTTTAGTCTGTTAGAAAATGGTGAATAATCTATTGCTTATTTACTAGATAATAAACTTTTTGCTCAATATTTGTATAAAGCTGCATTAGGATGGCAACTGGAATTTAATTAAACACACAGAACAGCTTATAACATTTAATTTTTATTTAACAAAGCAACCTTAAATGTTTCTGATACATAAACTTATCTTATCAAAACATATTTCATATTTTCAATGAAATGATTTATTAAATGGGGAGTAACTTCTTTAATTTAAATCAGATTTTTAATTTTGTTTAAATTGTTTTAATTTTTTTAAAAGAAAAACTTATAGTGTAAATAACATTAAAAAAAATCAATTTAAATAAAAAAACCTCTGGCTTCACTTCATAAAACATTTCAGGCCAAATTCACACCTCATGTAATTGGGTACAAGCCTAATGCAGTTAGTGGATTTGCTCCTGCTTACATCAGGTCTGAAACTGACCATTTATTGATTCCCCCCCTTCCCCACACACACTTTTGTATGTAAGCTAATGGAGAAGCTAGCAACAACAACAACAACAACAAAATCTCCAGTGCCATGTATTGACTGCCAGTGTCCTGGATCCTTGTCAGTCAGGTTTCAGGCTATGGCAATATCCATCAACAGCACTTGTAAATAGTACTCATTCTGCTAGACCTGTCTGAGTCACTTGATACCACGGTGATTAAGCCTCAGGTGGAGTATTGTGTCCAGTTCTGGTGCCTCATTTCAGGAAAGATGTGGACAAGTTGGAGAAAGTGGAGAAAAGCAACAAAAGTCATAATTAGCTGAGGATAATCATAATCATGCGTAGAATAATCATAATCAGCTGAGGATCTAAGAGTGTTCCTCCACTGCAACCTTATTCATGTATGTGGTTGAGAAATATCCAAAGAAATCTCAGTCACTAGTATAAAACTATATATATTCATGTACTATGGAAGTACCAAGATGAAATCCTAGCTCCAATGAAATCAATGGCAAAACTCCCCTTGACCTCAGTGAGCCCAGGATTTCACATCAAGAAAGATTATTATTGTTTCCTACACAAACTGATGGTGTTAATAGAAAAAATAATTTTACTAGGATTGCCAGTAGATGGCTGTGTTGCACCGCCTATTACATCCATGATCGTGGCCTAACACTGCAAAATAATTATCTGGTCACAAAAAGAAGTGGCTTCATCATGCCAATAAATGTCAGTTGTTCCAGTCAACACCAATTGTAATTTGTGATATAGCTGGTATATTGTCAGGCAAATGTATGTATTGCTTGGCAGAGTTAAGCATAAACATGAATTAACTTAATTTGATGTTCTGTATAGGGGATTTACTTGGATCGCAGAGAGACAGGGGATGCCTCACTTATTCTTGTAACTTCCTTCAAATAATATCATACCATAGATTTTAACAGCGATTGTCCACAGATCTTTTCTGATTGGGTGGGCCACGTATAAGTCTGCATGTGCTGAAGATAAACCAAGCACTTAATCCCTTACAGTAGTCTATGCATTCATCTACTTCAATGGTTCTCAAACTGGGGTTTGCGAAATGTTACAGAAGGGTCTTGGGAAAAATTCCCTAGTGGCGGACAGAGCTGTCCCTAAGGACACTGGGCAGCACAGGGCCAGCAGCACGGAGCCCCTGGACTTCCAAGAACTAAGCAGATCAAAGCAAGCATCTCTCTCACACTGAGGAGATTTAAACTTCAAGACTCCTTATAAGAAATGGAAAGGGAGGTGGATATTTTTGCTGTTTTTAATATTAAATAGGCAGCTAGTCTTGTTTTTAAAATTATTATGAAGAACAAGTTTAAGCTTTGTTGTAATGTGCGTTGTTTGCCTGGACTCCTCAAGACCTGAATGCTTGTGTAGGAGGAACTCTTTGAGTTGGCTTCTTAAATACCTTCATGCTGTTTCGCATCTGATATTCCTTGATGAAACATAGGAGACTTGTCTTATAACAGGCTTATTCAAAGTAACACAAGCTACGAAAATGAGATCTTGGAAGAGTTTTGCTGTTTTCATAATGTAATAAAAATACTGTAATGATAATAATTAATAAATAGTGTGTAATAAGATTGTCATAAAAACAAATTTGGTATTTCCAAGATGACTGCTTTTATAATTTAGACTCAGGTAAAGGAGAAAATCCCTGGAAACATTCATTTTTAGGAGGGGGTTGCGTGAGGCTTGACATTTTAGTGAAAGGGGTTCACAGGTTATTAAAGTTTGGAAACCACTGATCTACTTCATTTAACTTAAGTGGAGCGCTACATTTTTTTTTGGATTTACAGTAGTTAAATTTGAGTTAAAAATGGTGTATACATTTACAAAGGACAGGCTCTTTTTTACAGGCAGAAAAAGTGGTGACATAGGATACCTGGATGATAGGGGCAACAAAAGAGTCAGAGCATGTGGGATATTAAGTGCAGTTGTTTGCCAGTTTGCTTAGAGCTGCGGAACTAGAGCCAGTCCTTACTATTAGTATTATTATTATTTATTTATTGATGAGATATTTGTATTCCAATAACACCTAAAGCCTTAGCTAAGATCTGGGTCCCACTGTGCTAGATCCATCTATCTTTGAGTTTTATACTGCTGCCCATTACTGTAGTATCTGAGTATAAACTCATAATAACAGATGCTTTCCTGGAGAGCTTACAATCGAAATAGACCAATGAAGACAGCGGGAGGGGAAACAGAGGTATAGAGAGGTGCAGTGACTTGCTTAAGGCCACACACGACGTCTGTGGCAGGGTTAGAAATAAAATACTGGTGTCCTGATTCCCAATTCAGTGCCTATTCACTAGATAGTAGCCCTGCATAAAGAGTTCATTTTGATGAATCATACCCTGCAGAAAGTACCTACTGTGTCTCTGAAAGACTTGGTTGGGTAGCAGTTGGGACTGAACTACAAGAACCACTTAACTGTCAACTGCAACAGTATTAACATACTTCTTTATGCCTTGGTGAAAGTATAAATGAGCTACTTACAGGCCATTTTCATGCTGGGTTTGGGAAATGTTGCAGTGTTGTAAGTTTCAATTTTGTAGTTTGTGTTTTTAATGTGAATCACCTAATACAGATTTGAAAAAGTAAAATTGCACATACAGGACATTAGATGGCACTATCTGGTTATTACTGAAGTCCATTCGAGACTGTATAGTTAAGTTTATGTAGTAATGGTCTGATTGTTAGGGTTGCTGATAAGATATAGATAGAAATATTTTTATTTCCAAGCCATAGTCACATGAGGGTCAGCACTACAAAGGGTGATAACCTGTTCTCTGGCAGGGGCCAATCACCACTGTCTCCGGTGGCTACTGTGACAGTTTATAAAACACTTACTGTTCTGAGCCTGATTTTGAACCTCCTCCCCTTTCCCCTAAATTTTGAGAGGGAAAAAAATGCCTTTTGGCCTGAAATTTTGCTAGCCTAATGCTTATGTCAGAGAATACTTTGAGGGAAAAGTCATTGTTTCAAGGTAGGGAACATAAAAGAAAGTGTGTGTGTGTGTGTGTGTGTGTGTGTGTGTGTGTGTGTGTGTGTGTGTGTGTGTGTGTGTGTGTGTGTGTGTGTGTGTGTGTGTGTGTGTGTGAAAATTATTCTAAATTCTCTCTATAACTCAAAAACAGGTTGACCCAAAAACTTCAAAATTGTTTTGTAGATGTGTTCCCCCTAACACTTATCCCACACAAATTATTGTTTTCTTTTTAGAGTTTTAGACCCAGTTCTGTAATGAGCTTCATACAGAGAGACCCCAACATTATCCCAAAGCCACACTGAAGTCAGTGATAAACAATAAAAGCTCATTACTAGCAACAGTTAGAACCTCAGAGTTACAAACACCAGAGTTATCAACTGACCGGACAACCACACACTTCATTTGGAACTAGAAGTACACAATCGGGCAGCTGCATAGACCGGAAAAAAAGCAAATACAGTACAGTACTGTCTTAAAGGTGAACTACTAAAAAAAAGGAAAGTTTAAAAAGATTTGACAAGGGTAAAGAAACTGTTTCTGAGCTTGTTTCATTAAATTAAGATGGTTAAAAGCAGCATTTTTCTTTTGCATAGTAAAGTTTCAAAGCTGTATTAAATCAATTGTCAGTTGTAAACGTTCAAAAGAACAACCATAACATTTTTATTCAGCTATGAACATTTCAGAGTTACAAACAACCTCCATTCTCTATATGTTCGTAACTCTGAGGTTCTACTGTATTTCATTTCCCACAGATCCTGCCTGCAGGTACTGTAAGCTATGTCATACAATTTGCTGAAACATTTCCACAGTCTGCAAGGGCAGCTCGCAAGGAATATTATAGAGTTTATAAATTCCAGAGAAACTGCTGCAGGATTTAGAAGCTATTGGGTAGCCACTACAGAGATTAGAATCTCTTTTGTCCTTATTTGCTAGAAAAGAACCCTCAAGAGGTAAGTCATGAGAATTTTATAAGCTAAATTGTCTCTTCCTCAAAAAAAATTTCAGCTTTAATTTTCAAATTTCTTATTCATAAATGTTGTAATTGTTCCCTTAAGCCTCATGATACAAGTCTCTGCTGTTCCTGGAAACTGTCAAAAAAGATTAATGCTTAGTAGCTTTCTGATAGCTTGTTTATGCTCAATAACTCTTGTTTCTAACTAGAAAAAAATAAAGAGCAGGAAAGGAGCATGTTACTATCAGTTTAAATTATACTTGGGTTATATCAGGACAACAGCTAATTACAGAGATGATAATGCTGCAATGGAGGATAGTAAAGCTAAGGACAAAATTCTTAGCCAGATCCTCAGCTACAACTGAGGAGTACACAATGCAAGTCAGAGAGTGAGCAAAGGTAGCACAAAGCTTACATTTGCATTCCCATTATCCTGAAGCAGCTTTGTTTATGACTGGTCCCCAGGCATAAGCTAGAGGAGCCTGTATTGATATTGAAAGGCATAGATAGGATAGTGAGTTTTCCTTATTTCTGAAGAAAGTATTAGAAAATATCTTTTCAACGTGTTTTGCTGGGTTTTTTTGTTTATCATGCAATTAAAAATCACACTTGCTAAAATGTTGGAACACAATGTTCCACAAGCCAAACTCTCTTATTCAGTAACAAATTTTGCTACGTTGCCATTTGTTTTATTATCTGTCTGTTCCTTTCTGAAAGCACTATATCAATAACTACCAACATTTAGTTCAGTTTATTGTACACCAAGACTTCAACTAATTACAAAATATTCAGCAAATATTTGAATTGATTCTTATCTTATCATTACAAATTAGTGCATATTTTTGTTTAACAAATAGAGTTCACTACTCTTCTACTCAAGGTAAAGTACACATTGTAATCTCTCTTTTGAAGGTACTCTAAAAATTAACCTTTTCTAAATGAACCGACGTCTAAACTGTTCTTTTTAAATCAGTAAAAAGCTGAAATTTGCAATGCAGCATTTCATAGAAAAATATTGTGTCACAAACTCCCAAAAGCATCATAATTCAATGCTAATGATCAGGTTGTTCCCAGCAAATCCTGTTGCGTTTAGGAATTTTAGCATATATAGATTTAATGTTGTCACATGCTCTGTGGCCCAGACAAACCCCAGCTACAACAGAGCAAAGTAATAACATACAGTCTTTTTTAAGCACAAACTGTATTACTCTTGTTGCCTTGTATCACATTTCTATTGTTATTAAAGCTATCTCCTCTCTTAATTGCTTGGGATTTGAATGGTACTTAAAAAAAATCTCTAGTGTTTTTTATCATGTAAATGTGTAGATGGTTAAAAATGAATATGAGGAGACTTTTCAAAAGATTGGTAATTCCTTCAAATCATCATGTTATTAAAACCCTGTTCCTAAGTTCTTTTGTGCCTTTAGATAAAATTTTCAAAAGCACTTAAGTAATTTAGGAGCTTAAGCCCCATTGATTTTCAGGCTCCTAAATCATTAGTTGCTTCTGAAAATTGTACTTTTAATACTTTTAATGTCAAAAGGAGTATTGGTCATTGAAGGAGTACAGGACTGGGCATGTAGAAATCTTTATAATCTTCTTCCAAAAAATTGTAGGTACTCTCTAAGGGCCTGTTATGTAACTCTGTATAATGTTCAAAACACTCTGCAGAGAAACTGTAGTTCTGTAGAATGCAGGAAAAAGCAAGTGAGTCCAGAAATAGATTGTGGGCCAAATTCTGACCTGACTTACACCAGGGCAACTTCATTGACTTTAGTTGACTTCAGGGGGCATTGCACAGGTGAAACTGAGTTAGGAGCAAACCGCTCCTACCTTTCTGGCTGCAGAGGATTCCATCCTTGATAACATAATTGATGTGGTTGCACTGCCAAAGGGGGGCAATGTTTTTGGGGGTCAACACTCAGGGGCACACCCATGCACATCATGGAGCTCAGTCCCATGGTGGTTTTCTGTGTGTCAATATGCAGTGGTTGAATATGAGAGCAGAGACTAGAAGGGGCTCAGGGTCATAGGAGCTGCTGCATGGATCCTTCCATCCTCTTCCCTCAGGGAGAAGATGTAGAAGCTATCTCAGACAGGCAACAGCTTAGTGTTACTGCTGCAGCACTCTAAATGAAAAGATTATCATTTTTTTAGATATAAATAGACATTGAAATAAATATATGGATTGGAGACAGATTCTGCCTTGTTTAAACTGTACATGTATTTATCAGAGAACGGATACGGGAACACTGCCCACAAGCGGATCCGCATACACAGAATTGTCTAAGCTGGCAGTGCGTTGCTGAGTAAGCTGTGCTGTCCTAGGGCAGAGATACACCTACACTTTCTATTTGTTTGCTCTTCTCAAACAAAAATTAAAACAACCCGTGCCTGTACTGTCCTTAGTTCATGATGGACAAGGTCTATAGGGCACTATCTTTTATTGAACCAACATCTGTCCGTGAGAGAGACAAGCTTTCAAGCTTACAGGGAGCTTTTCCTCATGTCTGGGAAACATACTCAGTGTCACAACTAAATACAAACTGGGACAGATTGTTTACCATAAGTAGTTAACACATATTTTAAGGCAGTGGTTCTCAACCAGGGGCCCAAGGTCCGCTGGAGGACCGCCAAGCAGGGCCAGAATTAGACTTGGTGAGGCCCAGGCCAGAAAGCCAAAGCCCTGCTGCATGGGATTGAAGCCTGGGCCCTGAGCTCCCCCACCCAAGGCTGAAGCTGAAGCCTGAGCAATGTAGCTTTTCAGGGGCTCCTGTGGCATGATGCCCCAGGCAGGGGTGGCTCCAGGCCCCAGCACGCTAAGTGAGTACTTGGGGCGGCATGCCGCGGCGGGTGCTCTGCCGGTCTCCGAGAGGGCGGCAGGCGGCTCCAGTGGACCTCCCGCAGGCGTGTTTGCGGAGGGTCCGCTGGTCCCGCTGCTCTTGTGGACCTCCCGCAGGCACGCCTGCAGAGGGTCCGCTGGTCCCGTGACTCCGGTGGTCCACCAAAGCCGCGGGACCAGCGGACCGCGGGACCAGCGGACTCTCTGCAGGCACACCTGTGGGAGGTCCACTGGAGCCACCTGCCGCCCTCCTGGCAACTGGCAGAGTGCCTCCCGCGGCGTGCCGCCCTGCTTGGGGTGGTGAAATGTCTAGAGCTGCCCCTGGCCCCAGGCAATTGCCCTGCTTGCTACCCCCTAATGCCAGCCCTGACTTTTACATGCAGAAAACCAGTTATTTTGACACAGGTGGGCTGTGGAGTTTTTATAGCATGTTCGGGGGGGCTCAGAAAGAAAAAGGTTAAGACCCCCTATTGTAAGGGACCATTCAAGTGAAGTGTGGTCTGTTAACACCTCTGCAGTTATGGGACAAAAATAGGTGATTTAGTGAGTTATAGATTGTTGTAATAAACCAATAAATCCAGTGTCTTTATTAAGACCATGATTGTAAGAGTCTAGCAAAGTTATGAGTTTTAAGCTCCCAGCATTGTATTGTGAAGGTGTTATTCAGGTTTCTTTAAGAATGAGCACTGAGGTCAAATATGGCATGATTTTGTGAAAAGTGTTCCCACATGTTATATGGTGTTTTTGTCTTTTATAACTTTTCTGCGAGAGCACATTCAATTAAGTAGTGATTGTCTGGCTTCGCCCACATAGTTGTTATTGAGACACTTACAGTACTGGAGGAGGTATACCACATGTGATAAGCATGCGTAGAACCCATGGATCTTGAAGAGTGTGATATATTTATGATTAGCTCATGATGGAATTCCTGTTAATGGCACTGAGATTTGCTTCCACAGATGGTGTTACAACCCTTATGCTCTGATCCTTGATTTGTGTGTGTGTGTGTGTGTGTGTGTGTATTACACAGTCTTAAAATATTTGAAAATATCTTTAACTGGTAATTTTTATAACAGGTATATGCAGCTAACTATATTCTAAACTCTTTAAAAATTGACCAAACAGAAGCTGTCCAATGGCATTAAGCTAAGAAATTTCACACTTTTAAAATTTTTATTTCAGACATAAATTTCGAAACTGAGTTTGAATGGAAGGGCACACATGCCATGCAGTCAATGTCTATTTTTAACATAAAGGGAGGGAACAGTTTCTTATTAGTGAGAAAGAGTAATATTTGATATCACCCATGAAGCCATGCTAACAATTATTTGCCAATTCACAAATATTTCACATATTTTATTTCAGGAAGCATATGGCAGCAGGCAGGGACTGGACTATTGAATTGGCAAGGAAATGTTCCTTTTTACTGCTTTCCCCTGATTTACATATTGAAACAGAAAGTGTACATTGGTGAAGTGACTCTGGAAACTTTTTTTTAGTTCAAATAAATAGGTCTGTAGTACACTGTCTCAGCTTTGCTATTATGCAGTATTTAAAATGACAGTCAATTAATTTTTAAAATCATCTTTATTTCTTGTCCCTATTTCCAATCCATACAGGTATCCAGTTTTCTCATGTAGTATCTTTGACTTGGGAATTATGCACCCTTACTAGTACAGATGATTTGTGCTTCAAGCAGGAATCATATATGTTGGTGAGTGGTTGTAGGGTCAGAGGCAAGGTTTGCCAATCAAAGGGCCAGATTCTGGTATCCATTACAGCAATGTAACTCTGAAATAACTTCATTGATTTAATCTGAGTGCACTTAGTCTGGATTTACATGAGTATCAGTGAGATCAGAATCTACCCCCAAATGTTGTTATAAAATAATACTGCTTCTGCACATTGTGTGCCCACTTAAATGCATTTGCTTTCATGTTTGGTAGGATGCTACAACAATAGGCAATGTGATCAGTGCAGCAATGATTAGATACCACAGCAATAAATGCTATGTAAAAAATCTAAGAGAGATAGATAAGTAGAAGCTAGTTTAATTTTTCACAAAAGAAATTAAAATAATGTCCTAGATATAAGCAACTATTTCACAATCACAGACACATTTCATGATTTTATTTTGTTTTTCTGAACGTAAGGATTTGTCATCAGTAACAGGAAAGTGTTGGATAGCTTTCCAGTGATCCTTTGACAAAACACTCACACAAAAAAAGCCTCACGAATGAATTAAAGCTGTGTTTGCATAACAAATGTACCCAAATTCCATCACCTTATCTGATTAATAAGTATTCTACTCAGCTTTTGAACTAGATTAGCAATCCCCTTTTAACTAAATACTGATTCACCTTTGCTATCTGCTCAAAAAATAAACTCCATGGAAAGACAAACTGAATTTAAGAAATCTTCCTTCTGTCTGCATTACATTAATCATTCATCATTTCTTGGCAAATCAGTAAATAAACCACAGGAAAGGTAAAATTGCTCAAAAAATCAATATAGGCAAGTTAAATTGGACACATAGTAAAGCACAAATAGATCTCCAAAAAACATGAATAATCCATTCTCTAAGAGAACATTCAATTTATAAATCAATTAACTCTGCTGGGGCATAAGTAACACAAAGAAAGTGTCACTTTAGGGAGGTAATAAAACACCATACATCCTTTATGCTAGCAACACATCTCATTTTCAGGTTTGGAGCCAGCAGAAAGCCAGGAATAAATAATTTCCAGGTTTATGCCAAGTGAAAGCTCAGAAGGAGAGTGTAGGAAGCCGAGATACAATAGATTAGATCCAGATCCTCAACCATATTTAGGCACTAAACTCCCATTCGGCCAGATCATGACCACATAACCAATTGCAAAAAATCCTGTGGCACCTTATAGACTAACAGACGTTTTGGAGCATGAGCTTTCATGGGTGAATACCCACTTCATCAGATGCATGTAGTGGAAATTTCCAGGGGCAGGTATATATATGCAAGCAAGCTAGAGATAACGAGGTTTGTTCAATCAGGGAGGATGAGGCCCTGTTCTAGAAGTTGAGGTGTGAAAACCTAGGGAGGAGAAACTGGTTTTGTAGTTGGCAAGCCGCTCACAGTCTTTGTTTAATCCTGAGCTGATGGTGTCAAATTTGCAAATGAACTGAAGCTCAGCAGTTTCTCTTTGAAGTTTGGTCCTGAAGTTTTTTTGCTGCAGGTTGGCCACCTTAAGATCTGCTATAGTTTGGCCAAGGAGGTTGAAGTGTTCTCCTACAGGTTTTTGTATATTGCCAGTCCTAATATCTGATTTGTGTCCATTTATCCTTTTCTGTAGAGACTGTCCAGTGTGGCCAATGTACATAGCAGGGTATGTAGATAGCAGTGGATTTTTTACCTTTAGTCCATTTGGTATGATGTCCATCCGTTTGCATTTGGAAAGGAAGATGATATCTGTCTGTATTTGTGCAAGTAAATAAACCACAGGATTCTTTGCTGCTTTTACAGATCCAGACTAACACGGCTACCCCTCTGATACTTGACATCCTGCAAGGCACTGCATTTAGCCATATGGAGTGGAAATCCATCAACCTCAAGAAGAAACTTGCACAAATACAGACAGATATCATCTTCCTTTCCAAATGCAAACAGATCCTCCCTGATTGAACTAACCTCGTTATCTCTTGCTTGCATATATATACCTGCCCCTGGAAATTTCCACTACATGCATCTGATGAAGTGGGTATTCACCCATGAAAGCTCATGCTCCAAAACGTCTGTTAGTCTATAAGGTGCCACAGGATTCTTTGCTGCTTTTACAGATCCAGACTAACACGGCTACCCCTCTGATACTTGACACGTAAACAGTTGCGAAGCACAGGAAGAATGTATGTTTCATGAGGTGTAAAACCTGCAGCTCCTGTTGAGAGGTAAACTAGGTGCTAGTTGGGAATAAAAAATGGCAACATTTAAAAATGAAACAGATACCTGACAGTCATTATACAGATGGGCCAGTTATTCTCTCCATACACTTTAACTCTATAGACTTAATAATATCTCTGTTGTGTAATACAAGCAACACACCATAAATTTGATTCCCAAATATTCTGTGCTAGTTCTTGTAATATCATGTGCAGACCCCAACTTGCCAATTATCTATGACAGTCAAACTCTTACCAGTGGATGGTTCCTTAGTAAGGATAGCAGAGGATAATTACTTCATTAAGAATTATTGCATTACCCTCAAAACCATTTTCAAGCTATATATTATGGAAATAATACCTTTACCCCAAGGGGTGCTAGTAGTTATCATCACCAATCTAGACTCAACATTTTTTCTAAACCCTGAAAGTTCTGCACAGAATAAATAACACCTCCCTTACTCTTGTCACTGTCTAGCACAATTTGTCTATAGATCTCAAAGCATGTCTCAAAGAAGGTAAGTATCATTATCCCCATTTTACTGAGGTGCAGACAGGTGAAGTGAGTTGCCCAAGGTCACATAGTAGGCCAGTAGCAGAGCTAGATATAGAACCCAGGACTCCTAAGTGCCAGCTGAATGGGCCACATTGCCTCTCATCAACTAGTCAATTACTAATTGCACCTAGAGGCACCAGAATGCTAAGCACTGTACAAAAACATAGTGAGAGACAGTCCTTCTAACATAAGATTTACAATCCTAATAGAAGAGATAAGCAAAGAATGTGAGATAGCTATATTATTATCCCTATTTTACAGACGGAAAACTGAGGCACAGAGCGGTAAAATGACTTGCCGCTGGTTATACAGGAAGGGGTAGATCAACAAAGGACTTAGGAATCTCTCTGCCATGTTAGGTGCCTAGGTCTAACATTTAAACAATATCAAGAGTTCAAAATCCCTGCTCAGATGCTACCACAACCTGAAAGTGCCTAAACTCTGTAGGTGCCTGAAGTTCCACCAGTAAAGACCCCATGGGCATCTAATTTTCTGCTGGGCATGTACAAAACCACCAACACCCCCAAGCCACTCCATGCGTTAGCTCACACCTAAGCCCCGGCAAGAGTCTTAAATTAGACGTTCCCCTGCCTATCTCATCTGTGGGGCCCAAACAGACCTCTCACAAAAGACAGCTGAGGGCAACCTGACTGCGAATTTTTGAGTCTGCCTGGTGTGAGTGTGTGTCCCAGACTACCCAAGAGCTAGGGCACTCACCTGGGATGTGGGAGACCAAGGTCATGTCCTTACTCCTATGAATATTGAAAACAGGTCTCCTAGGTGAGTGCCTGAACCAGTCAGCTATTGGCCATTAAGAGGTTCATTCTTTCTGTGGTTTTTCATGAGAAAGGGCTGACCTGGCTTCAGTGCCTAACTCCAGGAGAGGGCACAAACCTGTGAATCCCAAGCACAGATGGGCAATTCCCTTTGGCTCGGAGTTGAGCACTAACTACCTTCCGCTGGCATTGCCCACTGGTTAGCTTAGGTGGCACCCTGCTAAATTGCAGTCTTTTGAGGATTCCTTCTGTAAGCACCAGTCTTTCCCCATGCACTGTATAGGGATTCTGGATACCTAGTCTGGGGCTCTGAATTCCACTAGGGGGGCAGGGCACCTAAAAAGGAGGCCCTGCAGTGCTGAGGATTGGAACACCTAAGTGCTTTGTGGACCTAGCCTGAAATCTGTAGCAAAGCTGGGAATGGAGCCTAGAGTCCTTGTTCAATAGCTGAACCACAAGACTGTCCTTTCTCTAGCCCTATTGGGCAAGGCACAGTACAAACGTAACATACAAGACAGTCCTTGCCACTAAGAGTGTGCAATCTTGCTTACAGGAGCAATGTGCTTTTCAAAGCATGGGTTCTGAACCAGTGGTGACTTGAAAGGAGAACACTTTGGTCTACAGCTGACACACACAATTCCCCAGAACGGAATCTGTGGCTGCTTGAAAAATAGCAGCCTGTCCTTATTGAATAACCTGTGCCTCTTACATTTTGTCCCGGAAAGTAACTGGGGCTTCTCCTTGAACTAAACAGCTGAGGCTCATCTCAGGCACCATTCCAACATTGTCCAGAATCATATGTTAGTTTTATTACTCCCGTGTTACTGAAGCGATTGCTCCATGCCTCCCATTAGATTTCTCCAGATCCTAACACTGCCCTGGCTGCAAAGGACATAGTGTGGGCGAGTGGGAAACTGCTACTAAAAATGGGAGGAGCAGGAGCTTCAGTGCAAATTCTGGGAATCCAGGACAAAGGCACTGAGAAGTTATTCCTCCACCACTGTCCCACCCCTACACATTGCATCACAGTGCCCGCCCCCAGGTTCAGCCAGCTCCCTTAAACTGCTGCGGTGAAGTGCAGGGGAGTCAGGGCAGATTCCAGCAGCCCGTACAGCTGAATCTCTCAGACACTAGGTGGAAGCATCCTTTTGTGTAGACATCATGGTGCCAAAGTTACACAGCTGGGCTACTGCACATCTCCTGTCCTTACTCTTTTCAGCTTGCATGGCAGTAAGTGAAACTGTACAAATGGACTAGTAAAAAATTGCAATGCCCCCAAAATACCATAAAGAGAACAATAATTAAAAAATAATGTTGTTTTCCCCCTTTCAGTATATTGCTACCAGAGAAAACTGCTGCATCTTAGATGAACGATTTGTAAGTAGATGTGTAATTCCTTTCTTCTAAATTAAGGAGCCAAATAAAATATTGTTCCACTTATAATTAACATTCATTATTAATTTGTTTTAACATGCATTGTTATTTTCAGTATCTACTGTTATTAAATGTAATATTATGCTTTACGGTTCACTCTTAATAACAGCATTCATTGTTCTAATATGTACTGTAAATTCCATTAATAGTACCATGTATTATTCTAAAGTATACTATTATCAATAACATACATTATTATTTTTAATATTTAATAACAATATGCATTACCAGGACTGTCTCTACAGCACAGTAGCAAATGCCAAGTCCTACCTGTCCACAGTTACCTACATAAATCCTAATTGAATGTTGGGCTGCCCTTAATATTTTCCTGCCCTGAGTGACCATCTCTTTTGCTTCGCTGTAGAACCTGGACTGGTCCTTTATTATTATTATTATTATTATTATTTTATTTATTATTGTATTATGTTTAATTATTCTTTTCCCTTTAGGGTAGCTATTGCCCAACTACATGCGGCATTGCAGACTTCTTGAATAAATACCACCCTGATGTGGATAAGGAGCTGCAAGTCCTTGAAAATCTCTTGCAGCAGATCACTAACTCTTCCATTATAACAGAACAGTTGATCCGCCAAATCCGAATCCTCAGTCCCCCAGAGAAACAGACTCTGCCAAGTGAGAACATAAAGACTATTACAAAACTGAGAAAAATACACATTAATTTAGTCTTCTTACTTTTACATGTAATTTCATTAATATATTGTACCTGTTCTACAGATGTGATTGACGGTTTTACTCAAAAAAACAGGAAAATAATTGATGAAATTATCAGATATGAAAACAGTATTACGGAACATGAAAATACTATACAGTAGGTATTTTTCACTTTTGATATTGTCTTACTATGCAGATCTGTTCCTTTATTTTATTTTACCAGCTACAACTGAAGTTTTTTCACAGCACTTCATTTCTGCATATAAAGACCATTTTGGTGTCTTTTCACTCATAACTGCATAATTAGGATCTGATCCTGCATTTCTTGAATACTCACATCTCCAACTGGAATACAGGATCAGGCTGTGAGAACATGGCAAAGTTTGGCCATTCTTTTTTTTTTTTTCTTCAATCAGTATTTTTGTTTAAGTAATTGTTCAAAATTTTTCCATTCGTTATTCTTAGACTCCAGAAATTTTAGTAACATGAAACTGTAACGTGGATCTTACCAAAGATTTGTTTAGCCAGTTGAAACTTTTTTATTGGTTTTGCTGAACATACATCACGAACCAAATTCTGCTCTCTGTTTCATTGGAGTGTATCCAGAATAACTATTAAACTCAAAGGTGTTCATCTGAAGTCTATACTGTTCTATATATTTGAAAACATATTTAACTTATCTAAATTTTAATAATGAATTATTATTTATAAATTGTAATTGTACTATTTAACTTTAAATGCCAAAGTCACTCTGTGATAACAGTATGCCAGGAATCACTCATAATTGGTTAAAATACAGTAATTCTGAGTTTTTGACATTTAGAATTAATATAACTATATTTTATCTTAAATACCTTTGCATCACCTGGTCTGAGAGCATTTTTTATTTAACCACCCACTGATGAAAGATTTTAATTTTCATAGTAGATTTAGGTTTTTATTTTTTTTAAATTAATATGCTCTATATAATATTAGAATGAATTGCTCTCAAATGTATTCACTCTTTTTAAAACAGAAATATGCAATAGTTAATTTTCATAATATGTAGGGCCATGGATGCAGACTCTTGTTATTTTTTCATGTTATTTCAAGTTCCCATAATTTTGTGAATGCCCAGTTTTATGAAAGTTTCAAGAGTCCTCCACACCTTCATAGAAATCAGGTTTCTATTGTACTTTCTTGTACTTTACTATATACCGGGGTAGGCAACCATGGCATGTGTGCCGAAGGCAGCACGTGAGCTGATTTTCAGTGGCACTCACACTGCCTGGGTCCTGGCCACCAGTCCGAAGGGCTCTGCATTTTAATTTAATTTTAAATGAAGCTTCTTAAACATTTTTAAAACCTTATTTGCTTTACATACAATAATAGTTTAGTTATATATTATAGACTTATAGAAAGAGACCTTCTAAAAACATTGAAATGTATTACTGGCACGCAAGACCTTAAATTAGAGTGAATAAATGAAGACTTGGCACTCCACTTCTGAAAGGTTGCCGACCCGTGCTATATACTTTACCTCCAGAACCCAGACCTGCAATTCTCACAAAAGAAACAATCCCGTAGAGCTTTGTCCATGCACTGACTGCAGGAATGGGCTTTACTGGGTAAAGAGATACTGGTCCAAGTAAAGCATGCCCCAGTTAAGCATCAAAGAGTTCTGTGGCATCTTATAGAGTAACAAATGTATTGGAGCATGAGCTTTCGTGGGTGAATACCCACTTCGTCGGATGCAAGTGAAGCATGTGCTTCAGTGCTTTCCTGAATCAGGCAATGGGCCTGCTCAAAACTGAGCATGCATGTAAGCACTTTGATTAGAGCCAGAGTGCTCAGTATGTTGGAGGATTGACAAGGCAAAAGACATTCAAACAACAGGGAGGTGGTGAAGGGATAAGACCTGGAATGGTCACGTAAATTCAGTTTCAGATCTGGATACATGTAATAAACATTGCATCAAAGCCAAAATTCTAGAAAACATGTATATATATGGAAGCCATAATAGGTATTTACAAAGGGCTGGAATGTGGCTGGCCCTTATGCAACAGCATAGTGAAAATGAGAGTGCAGAGGGAGACTACCCACCTTGTACAGCCTTCTTATGGGCTACTCAGAACAGTAGTATTTGCTCTCAGAAGAGTGCAAAAACTGCTACCAAGTTGCTCCCACTCAAAAGCAACTTGTAATAAAACGGGCAGATAGAGAAGAGGAATAGGCAGAAACTTGGCTCCACTTTCTTGTGCACCAGCCAGACTCTGATTGTAGCAAAATATTGTCCTCCCAGTGCAAATGGTTAGCTCTATAAGGCAGAATGCCCAAATGCTTGTATGGGGATGGGGCAGCTCTGTACTGCCCCACAGTGTAGGACTGTGGCTAAATACCACACTGTAGCCCAAAATGATTTACACTGTCGCATTAAATAAAGCAACATGTTTTAGATTAGTACATTAGATATGTAAGGCATATTTCAGTGAAATATATATTGTTCTCATTAAGAAAAACTGGCATAACGTGTAATTTTTATGTTTTTATCTCTAGACAACTGACAGATATGTTGACGTCAAACACTATCAAGATTTCACAACTAAAACAGAAGGCTAATCAGCTTGCGTCACAATGTCAGGAGCCATGCAGAGACACAGTCCAAATACTGGAAACAACTGGAAGAGGTACATGAAATGCTTATTGTGTGGCTTAAATTAATTCTTAAGTGTTATCTGTCGACAATATAGTGGTGAGGGCCATCTGAGTACTTAAATGGATGATCCTGCAAAACTTGCTTACAGGAGTTATTCTTAATCACATGATCCATTGATTGCTCTAAGAATTACCCATGGGAATAAGAGACTCAGCATCATGACCAATATAAAGAATGCTTTTCCATATTTACATTTTGTTACTGCTATTTTTATGTTTATTGTTGGCTAGTGCTTCATTCAACAGAAATACTAGACAGGGGTTCTGCATATAGGATGTTGTGGAACAAATCTTATTTTCGCATTTGGGCATAGTTAGCCAAGATTTGACTATCCCAGTAAACCCTATCTTTATTGTAGTCCATAGACCAGGCAAGTGCTTTTCTGGAGTTATAAGAACAGAAAGGATACTATAGTATAATAGTCCTGCTCAACCACACAGAAATAATTAATCTAATACATTAGACCTAAAAATGCCCTTTTTATGACTGCAGAAACAAATAAAATTATTGTATTTTACATTCAAGTTATGCTACCTAGCTATTTACTAATAGCAAAATCCTGCTCATCCTTATACAAGTCCTGTTAACTTCAATAGGACTTCCTGTGTGATGAAGACCTAGCCTACAGATAACTTTGCCATAGTAATTATTATATGTACTGTGTATGTTGCACTGTACTAGAAAATGATCAGATACTTTTAAAACCAGTTTTAAAACAAGATGAGACTGTAGCCAAAATACAAACAATAGTGTTTATTTATTGCAGATTGTCAAGACATTGCAAATAAAGGTGCCAGACACAGTGGTCTTTACTTCATCAAACCTGTAAAAGCTAAGCAGCAGTTCCTAGTCTATTGTGAGATTGACACATTTGGCAATGGATGGACAGTGTTCCAGAGAGTATGTAATTTATAAATTCAGGTCATGAATAATTCTGATTATATAACGGTATTTCATTTACATGGGCACATGTTGATTTGGTTGACTTTCTTTCTTTCTTTATCTGCCACCAGAGACTTGATGGGAGCGTGGACTTCAATAAAAACTGGGTTCAGTACAAAGAAGGATTTGGACACCTGTCACCAGATGACCAGTCAGAGTACTGGCTGGGAAATGAAAAGATTCATTTAATAACCACTCAGTCAACTATTCCATATGCCTTAAGGATAGAACTGGAAGACTGGGAGAATAAAAAAAGGTATTTCACTAATGAGCCTTCTAAAAAAGTCAACTTACAATACACACCTGTCGTGCGTACTGATTTTTTTCGTACAGCCACAGATATCTGTCTCTACTACCAGATATCAGACACCTGTCTCCACTACCAGATCAGTTTATACAACTTTCAGAAGAATGGATAATGCAGAGTCATTAATCTATTTGTATCAAACTACCTTCGCTATCAGTTTATAAAACTATAAATATATTTGCAGTTGAATTTTTTCTCACTACCTGCAACTTTGTGATAAAAAAGGGAGCAGCATATGCTCATGAAAGCTTCATGCTGGCATCTTTCTTGGAATATATAATTTACCCTGTAGAATATTTCTGTTTCTTCCTTTCACAGTTTCTTCACAACTCATGTGGAGCATTTAAGACGTTTTACTTTTTCCCCGGGTTAGCCTGATATGACACCCTTGGCATCCCATTTGATAACTCATCATTCTAACTGCTGGAAATTAGATGAGGTTCCATTCAGAACCTGTTCTTGTCATATTTTGCTATTCCATAGAAAGAGACAGGTGTTGAGTGGTGCAACCATTTTCTCCTTCCAGGAGCAATTTGCTCTCACCATCCCCATTTCATTCCAGCATGGACAATGGGAGACTGATTATCTAGCTAACTCAGAACTCCTGAAAGCCATTGCAAAGCACTACTCTAAGGCCACTGAGATGACCCAGTTTACCTGTCTTTGACTACCTAAAGTTGGGGCGGGGGGTATAGAAGGGTTCATTATGATTCATTAAAGTGACGTATTATAATCCGGCAGGGAAATATCTAATTAGATATGAGAAATGTCTTCTAATTAGACATAGAGTAACACAGGAACTGACTCTAAAATGCTGTCATTTATAGTCTAATTGTGTATGTTTTGGGAATCCAGTGTACACAAATTCACCATTATTTTTTTAATAGTACTGCAGACTATGCTGTGTTCAAAGTGGGACCGGAAGCAGACAAGTACCGACTGACCTATGCCTATTTTGTTGCTGGTGGTGAAGCTGGGGATGCCTTTGATGGTTTTGATTTTGGAGATGATCCCAGTGACAAATTTTTTACATCTCATAATGGCATGCAGTTCAGTACCTATGACAATGACAATGATAAATATGATGGCAATTGTGCTGAACAGGATGGAGCAGGATGGTGGATGAATAGATGTCATGCTGGTAACCTCAATGGCAAATATTATCAAGGTAATACATGCTTTGGGTACCTACTTCATATAAAAAATAACTTCATGGCTTTACAACAAATTCTAGTGATGGAGAAAAAAATTGTGTAGATTTTAGCTGTTTATTTATTTTTGGCCATGCCATTCCTTAAACTTCAGAGCTGATCAACACAAATTGATACTCTCTCGGCCCTTATATGTTGCTCCAGATAGCTTCTGCTGAGCCTGGGGGGAAGCATTGCATGCAAGAGCTAAAGCACAGGTGCTGTCTTCCACTGCTGCTAGAGGCAAAGACAAGAAGTTTCTCCCTTTTGCTTTGTGGTTACAAAAGTATTGTCTCCAGCAACAGAGTCCCAATCATAATCCCATTGCAGGAGGACAGGCAAAAAAAACCCAAGGCAAGGCGGAAAGATAAGGAAAAAAGGGTGAGAGAGAGGGAATTCAGGAGAGAAACGGACTTGACAGTACAGAAGTTTGTTCAAAGGGAGAAGAGAAGAGGGAATCTGCAATAGTGTGTTTGGGATATATACATGATGATACGATGTAGTAGAAAGAGTTTATCAGTATAAGTTTGGGATGGCTACATTACTCATAAATCATGTAGCCATGAAAGAGTTATGGATATCGCGTCCATCAAGTACCAATAAAACCTTTATTCCACACCATACCGTCATGGATTCATGGTTGATCTTGGGATTTCAGACCTTAAATCTGTCATTCATGCGGGACTGAATATTGGCTGTCTATACCTAAAACCAGTGTAATTTGAGGGGAAATCTACATTTGGAGAGGAGAATGAAACATTCTTCTGGTGGGCTGATATATTTTTACAGTGACAGCAGTTTGAAGCTGCTCAGAGATTTGGAATGTTAGAATAAATCCTGGGAGAGATAGATTAGTAGGTAGAGGCAGTCAGTGGTGCATGATAAGTATAGTTTTACACAGGGATTTCGTTACTACAGACATGCATATGCATATACATTATTTTACAAACAATTATATATTCTGCTACAATTTATATTTTAGGTGGCACTTACTCAGCAAGAGAGGTTGGTCCATCTAGATACGACAATGGGATTATCTGGGCAACCTGGCGTTCTCGGTGGTATTCCATGAAGAAAACTACAATGAAAATCATCCCATTCACCAGACTTTCAATAGGAGATGGACAGCAGCTCAACTTAGGTGGCTCCAAAAAGGTTGGATCAGATGGCCGAGGCGATATTTAGAAAGATAATAGACAGCAGTTATCAGTTCTAACAATAATATATTTATAGCTCCACTCGGCATTCCAGTATAGCCTATAAAAGTTATCACTATGCAACATTTTCTCAGAACACCATTTTTACTTTTATGTTAATATATTTGTACAATTTTTATTTTAGCTGACTGACAAATAAAGGGATATGGTCTTGTCATCAGAAATGACTCTTTGCCGTTATATATTTTGAGCATTGTCCCTTTTGAAATTCAACTAGTCTAAATATGCATGACTACCATAAACATAGTTCATCCTTTGGTGAAGAATACTATAATACTTTCTTTCTTCTTCTGTTGTAGGTTGGAGACATTTAAAGAGACAGTTTAACAAAGATTTATCTAGACAGGAAAACAAAATATTTTACCTCTGGGACACTGACTTCATCTAGACGTCTTCAGTTCAGCTCTGGCTCACTATTAAAACAAAATCATTAAATGCCCAAGCCTTTCTGCGTGAGCAAGTTACTGTGTCTGCTCTCTGTGGGGTTATTTTTCTGTATGCACTTTCAATAAAATTTGATTACAAAGAAACATAAAGTTTGTCATTAATGATCCAGTGGCATGTAAACAAATCAAAACAATTACAGAAGTTGTCGTAAAAATCTGTTCCAGTTCACCCAAGTTTATACACTGGTACTTTCCTATTATTCATTTAGAGGCAAGCCACATGCAAACCATTAACTGTTTTTCTCACATTGTTAAGGATTCCTCATAATGCTGCCTTAACACATTTTTAACTCCTCAGGTACCTGTCAGAGGCAGGTAGAGCCCACCCAGGATTTGGTTACACATGGTGTTTGTGATCCCCTGGGTCCTTGTTATTACTGTCCATTCCTTATCTGGTGACAGATTGCTGTAAAACATAACATCTCCCTTCTCCCTGAGTCAAGCCCAGTTTTTCCTCATTGTTTTTAATGAGATTTTTTTGTCATGGTAAACTGTAGTTTGAGGAGTATCTTTCTTGCATTCCCTCATATTCTAGGGGGTATCCGTGTGACCTAGTGGATAGCATAGTGAACTGGGACTTGCATTGGGTTCTATTTCTGGCTCTGTCAAAGATCTGCTGAGTGACCTTGGGCAAATCACTTCATCGCTCTGTGCCTCAGTTTCTTATCTGTGAAATGGGGATAATGATACTGATGTCCTTTGTAAAGCACTTGGAGAGCTATGGATAAAAAGTGCTATATAAGAGCTAATTAGTATTATATTTTGGACATGGGAGTAGAGTTTGTCTCATTCTGCCCTTGGTCACATTGTTAGCATGTCATGTTAGCAATAAGAAGAAAGTCAAGGAAAGTGTGGGCCCCTTACTGAATGAGGGAGGCAACCTAGTGACAAAGGATGTGGAAAAAGCTAATGTACTCAATGCTTTTTTTGCTTCTGTCTTCAAGAACAAGGTCAGTTCCCAGACTGCTGTACTGGACAGCACAGCACAGCACAGCACAGGGAGGAGGTGACCGGCCTTCTGTGGAGAAAGAAGTAGTTCAGGGCTATTTAGAAAAGCTAGACGAGCACAAGTCCATGGGGCCAGATGTGCTGCATCCGAGGGTGCTAAAGCAGTTGGCGGATGTGATTGCAGAGCCACTGGCCATTATCTTTGAAAACTCATGGCAATTGGGGGAGGTCCTGGATGACTGGAACAAGGCTAATGTAGTGCTCATCTTTAAAAAAGGGAAGAAGGAGGATCCGGGGAACTACAGGCCAGTCAGCCTCACCTCAGTCCCTGGAAAAATCATGGTGCAGGTCCTCAAGGAATCAATTCTGAAGCACTTAGATGACAGGAAAGTGATCAGGAACAGTCAGCATGGATTCACCAAGAGCAAGTCATACCTGACTAACCTAATTGCCTTCTACGACAAGATAATTGACTCTGTAGATGACGGGAAAGCAGTGGACGTGTAATTCCTTTAGCAAAGCTTTTGATACAGTCTCCCACAGTATTCTTGCCAGCAAGTTAAAGAAGTATGGGCTGGATGAATGGACTATAAGGTGGATAGAAAGCTGGCTAAATCGTAGGGCTCAATGGGTAGTGATCAATGGCTCTACGTCTAGTTGGCAGTATCAAGCGGAGAGCCCCAAGGATCAGTTCTGGGCCAGTTTTGTTCAATATCTTCATTAATGATCTGGAGGATGGCGTGGATAGCACACTCAGAAAGTTTGCAGATGACACTAAACTGGGAGGAGTGGTAGATATGCTCGAAGGTAGGGATGGGATACAGAGGGACCTAGACAAATTAGAGGATTGGGCCAAAAGAAATCTGATGAGGTTCAACAAGGACAAGTGCAGAGTCCTGCACTTAGGACGGAAGAATACCATGCACTACTACAGACTAAAGACTGAATGGCTAGGCAACAGTTTTGCAGAAAAGAACTTAGGGGTTACAGTGGACGAGAAGCTGGATATGAGTCAACAGTGTGCCCTGGTTGCCAAGAAGGCTAACTACATTTTGGGCTGTATAAGTAGGGGCATTGTCAGCAGATCAAGGGACATGATCATTGCCCTCTATTCTACATTGGTGAGGCCTCATCTGGAGTACTGTGTCCGGTTTTAGACCCCATGCCAGGATGTGGAAAAATTGGAAAGAGTCCAGCTGAGGGCAACAAAAATGATTAGGGGGCTGGAGCACATGACTTATGAGGAGAGGCTGAGGGAACTAGGATTGTTTAGTCTGCAGAAGAGAAGAATGAGGGGGGATTTGATAGCCGTTTTCAACTAGCTGAAAGGGGATTCCAAAGAGAATGGATCTAGATTGTTCTCAGAGGTAGCAGATGATAGAACAAGGAGTAATGGTCTCAAGTTGCAGTGGGGGAGATTGAGGTTGGCTATTAGGAAAAACTTTTTCACTAGGAGGGTGGTGAAGCACTGGAATGGGTTACCTAGGGAGGTGATAGAATCTTCTTCCTTACAGGTTTTTAAGATCAGGCTTGACAAAGCCCTGGCTGGGATGATTTAGTTGGGGATTGGTCCTGCTTTGAGCAGGGTGTTGGACTAGATGACCTCCTGAGATCCCTTCCAACCCTGATATTCTATGACTCCACAGATAGTCTTCTCTGAGTTTATATGGGTGTCTCCTGACTTATATCTGTAGTTTCTGGTTACAAATCTGTATTTGGTGAGAGACTGTCTTAGTTATGTACATTTCACTGTGATGAGGTAGGATGATAGTGGATTGGTCTGTAGCCGTCCAGCTTGACGCTGGTTTTGAAGTTTCTTTCCCTGTGACTTATAAAATGGTGTTTTAAGTGCTGGTCTAGCATTTTGAACATCTTTCAGTTTTGGTTGTGAGGCTGTCCAGAAATTATGTAACACATTTGTGGTGATTTTCAAGACTCACTCATCCCTTGTAATGCTTTGTAAATCTGCAACAAATACAAAAAACGAAGGACTCAACAATCCCCTAAACATTCCATAATTTATGGACAGTCCCTGTTTACTTCACTTGTCTGGAGGCTAGAGTGGTTGAATCCCGGGATCCCTGCCTCGCTGTATATTTCCTATGCCAGAGTGTCTTTGGAAGCCCAGCCTGCAGCTTTCTTCCTGAATTCCTGCACATGGGCATTCTCCTCTAATAGTATCCAGGCTTTTAGAGCCCCACCCCTTAATGATGCTTCAGCCCCTTTACTCAGCATAGATGGGATTATAGGCTACTGTATGTTCCTCATTTTATGGATATACAACTTGAGACCCTGGAGTTGAGCATGACAGATAAAACTGAATTCAATGGGAGCTTTGAATATGTAAAGTGCTATAAAATGCTGAGTGCTCAGAAAAATCAGGATCCAGACATCTCAGAATAAGTGGACACTTTGGCCTTAACCTCTCTGGGTCAGATCCACAAAGGTACTTAGGCATTGTTCTGCTCAGCAGCATAATACTTAACCCCCAGGCACTCTGTCACCTACTGGAATTCTCACCCTGAGCTAGGCATTCTTCGCTCCACATACAGTGCATGGGAGCAGTAGGTACAGTACCTGAGGAAGGGATCTTCAGAAGCCAGCAAACTGAGAAGCCAGGAGTGAAATGCAGAGGAAAGGGGCAGGGCTTAGACCTCAAAGGTATTTAGGTGCCAGCTCCCATTGATTTGGGCTTTCGGCACCTGAATGATGAGACAGATGGAGGCATCTCCTTCTGCTTGGGATTCTCATCTTGTGAATGGTCTCCTGGAGTTAGTTGCCTAGGACATATCAGCCATTTATGTAACCCATGCCTGACTAGCTGAAATACAGACAATAGAGCTAGCCTTAACCCAGTACAGCCAATAGACCAGTAGACTAGCCCATGTGGGCTGTGAAGACCTGAATTTAAGTCCCTATTTTGCCTTGATTTGGAACAAGCATTTAAATCTGTATCCTAGGTGAGTACCCTAGCTGTAGAAGGACTATCATTTTCTCTCTGGCCCAAAGAACATGTAGTTATATATGTGAAGTAGAACAGCTTCACAACAATAGAGACTGACAGGGACCAACTGCAGAATAACAAATAGTCTGCTGGTTAGGGCACTCACTTGGGAAAGGAAACTGGATTCTTCCACATCCCAGTGACTGCCCTAACCACTAGAATGTGTGAGACCCCCACGCACACTCAGAAGATTCCTAGCCTGTTTGCTGCTAACTGTCTTCTGTGACTTCTCTATCAAGTCTTGGGCGTGCTCTGAACATGCTTATAGGATCTGATCATGCTAGAGAGAATTGCCGTAGTGTGCCTAGTTTAAGAACCTTGCTTTGGGGCTGCCAGGGCTATGGATGCTCATTAGCTGTGGGGTGGTATCAGTGCTTAGGAGGCTTTGGGAATGCCTACAAGTGCCCACTTCGACAACTGAACCCCATAGGCATCTGCAGAATTGGGCAACAATTGAGTGGTGGCTTTGAGAATGTTAATGGCACGGTAAAAGCTGGACTTAGGCCTGCAAATGCAGTTAGGCATCTAAATATCTTTGTGGCTTTAGGCACCTGTGCCTTAGTTCCCCATCTCTGAAATAGGAATAATACCATATCAACTGATGGCAGTCATATCTATTTATGATATAGTTATATTTAAATAACTAAATTTAAGCTTATGAAGCACTCAGATACTATAGAGATGAGCACCACAGGGAAGCCTAGGAGGATTTGAATAGTGTGTGGTAAATAAGATCCAGAGCCATGCACTGAATGATGAGGATAAAACAAAATATTGAATAGCTGCTCATTAACTGAGCACTGTCTATCCTGTGCGCTGAATGAGGCTGGCATCCTGTGAGGAAAAATTGTATGTGATCAGGTATTTAAAGACTACATCTTAACGCAGACTCACAAAGGAGCCTAATGAAGATTGCACAGGCAATCTGAATGGTGGTTTTTCTTAACTAGTAAGTGCTTTGTTTTGTAGTCTTAGAGATCTTTGCACAGTTTTTTTTATGTGGCATTTTATATATATGCCTCTGTCTTGTAGTCTCTTTGAGCCTAATCCAGACCTCATCGAAGACACTGGGAAACTTTCCATTGACCTCAACGGGTTTTGGATTAGACCCATGTTCATCAGTTCTTGAAATTAAATTGTCCAAATCCTTTTAGTGTTTTCTTTCCTGCCTTTAACCATTTTGCTTTTCTCTATGCCTTTTCTAGTGTTGTTTATAACATTTTTGAGAAAGAAGGAACAAAATTGAAGAGAATTCAAAGTAAGAGTGCGCCATCAATCATAGTATTGCTGAAGTTAGAAGCTAAGGTCCAGATTTTTAATGGTATTTAGGCATTGCTGTGCTCAACATTGCAATGCCTAATTGATTTCACAGCCTAAATCTCATTTTCAAAAGGGGTTTAAGAGCCAAAATCCCATTTATAGACCTTGGGATTTACATCCCTAAGTGCCTAAATTACTTCTGAAAATACGATTTAGGCTCCTTAATCAGTTAGATGTTGCAACACAGAACACCACAATGCCTAAATACCTATACAAATCTGGACCTAAAGAGTCTGTTTATTTGTGAGAATGATTTAATCTGATGCCTTGTCTATACATTGAAGAGCCTTACATATTCTTTTCTGATGTAATCTTCAATCATTATAGACTGACCTGAAATTTACGAGAATACAGTTTAGGGATCATTTTACGCATCCACTGCTGAAGCTAGAAGAGACTATTGAATCATATTACTATTATCTACAGACTAGACTTCAATAGATAATTTTACCAGATTTTACCAGGAGACAGAAATGAAACATCTACTTTCAAAGCAGAAAAAGACAAGGTCCCTACCCCAATGAACTCAAAAATAATAAATCAAACAGAAAGCAGAAAGACAACAGTGGAAGGGGGAAGACATTGGAGGGTTCACCTCCCCTACCCGGGCACCCTCTTGTGGCCAATCATTGCAAAATAGGCAAGTCCTGCCTCAGTTTCCCCTTCATCTCTCCTCCTCCTAGGGATGATTGAGTTGCACAATTTTTTCACCATGGATCAGCTTGATGGCCACCTTACTCACACAGACAAGGAGTGTTGTCCTTCTTGGAGTCCAAAACAAGCCCGGCTTCCAGGCATAATTTATTAGAAAAATGTAAACTTTCAACAAGTTCTCAAAGTAAGACAATTCTCCAAACTCCCAAAGTAAAGCAGGTTAAAATGCAGCAGCCTTTCAGTCCCACACTCCAGGGTCACCATCTCCAGGATGCCCACCAAATAGTCAACAATCTCTCTTGCACAATTCTTATGCCACTGTTTCAGAGACTCCACAACTCCCGCAATTCTCCATTCTTCTTGCTGCTCTTCTCCCACAGCCCTCAACTCACATCTTCTGGATCCTGTAGTGTTCCACTCCCCATTCTCCTTTGCTTGTGAGTCCTATCTCTGCTTATTCAAACTTCCCTCCAGAATAAACACTCTTGTTCCTGGGCTCAGCCTGCCTCTCTGAGTTCTTCTCTTTTACTTAGGGGCCTTTTACTCTTCAGGATTTCTCCACTCTGGTCAGTTCTTCCTGATAGCTTTCATCTGCAGCACTCTCCCAAAAGCTCTCAGCAATTCTCTCTGTCTCATGCAGCTCTCTCCTGGCAACTCTCACTGGATTCCTGCTGTTCCTCTTTTTCAACTGTTTCCTGGGTCTTTGGTGGGATTCTCAAACTAGGTGTTCCCCCAACTATCTCACCTGGGGGCCTGCTTCAGTGGATGTGCTCAGACCACACCTGCTGGATCATATCTCTACTGGATCAGGCCCCAGCCAAGAGTGAGCAGGTCAGTAATTTTTGTGGCTGGTGTGTGTCCCAGAAAACCCAATAGCCCTGTGGTTAGGGTACCTAAGTCCCATTGGGGTAGGTGGCTTGAACCCTGTCCCTTCCCTCTGCATTTCACTCCTGTCTATCTTTGGAAACTCCCTGCTCAGCTTGCTTCTGACAATCTGTTTGTTAGATGCCCAGCACTCCCCATGTGTAGTATGGGCATCCCGGATGCCTAATTCAGGGCTGAGAATTCTGAGGCAACAGGGTGCCTAGGAGTTAAGCATTACAACACCAAAGTCCCTTTGTGTGAATCTAGCCCTTTGTTGACAGTCATAGGAGCAGCATGAAATGATGCATGAAGTTAAGAACGGAAGAAGGAGACAAACGATTCAGTTCAATTTCCTTTATTTCACTAGGAGTTGAATTGACTCCTCAGGGAACAATGAACAGGAGGAGAAGCAGAAGCATAAGAAGTGAGAGGGTGAGAAGGGAACTGCTGGATCAATTAGAAGCAGTTATTATGAATTAAATTTGTTGCACGCAGTTAGTAGTAAGTTTTAAAATGGTGTTATAGGATGGCACACAGATACAATGGTGCAGCATCAGCGTGGTGGGGATGTTTGTGAATGCCTAGTGTGGTGCAGTTTTAAAAACACAAGAGAAAGTTTTATTCACTGCATAGTCTCACATCTGCATATGCTAGATTTTGTTATGTTTTGGTGACAGTTTTTGTTCCAAAAAAGAAACGCTGTCAAGTATTTGACAGCGAGTATAATATTTACTTCTTTCCCCATATCCTTAAAAATTCTAAGTTTTGTTTGAAATAGCTATCATCATCATCATCATCTTTGTTTTATATTCCAGTGGCACCCAGAACAACAGATAGAAATATATGATTCATATATAGAAGAGTTCACAGAATAAGGTCCCATTCCAGCAAAGACACATGCATATGCTCTGCTCTTATGTTATTATGGCAGCTGATAATGTTCTGCCTCTTAACTGAAAGAAACAGGTCATTGCCAAAGATGAGTGGATGAGATACATGTAATATACATATGTGAAGGAGAAACTCTCCTACTATTTAAGGACAAATGCAAATTTGTTATCCAGTCTGGACCCAGTTCTTCTTTAATCCAGTAGGAAAGGTTCAGCTAATGAAGTTTATAAACACTACAAGCACAGTATTTCACCAGCAGAGTTTATAAACTCTGCTAGTGTGTTGGACTTATAGTTAAAATATGCTCATGTCTCTGCTCAATATACAACTTCATATGAACTGATGAACGATCGTTATTAATTTTGTAGCAACCTCCACATGTACTGGATCTTAATAACTTTGCCAGGATAAGATTCCAAAGACCTAAGAAACAAAATATAAAAAAGGTGAACCAGTAAAAGCATACATTCTAAATTAATATATTTTCTTATGTGTGACAACCAAAGCACATTTAATAATGCAACAGAGCTTTCATAGACCAACACCTACTGAATAAACAGATATGTTGAAAGAACTTTTTGTGCCACTAGGGTATTCGTTAAATGGGTTTCCTTGATATTATTACACATATTGATATGATTGCAATAGTCACCATATCGTGCACTACAGGGATTTAAATGGGATGTACTAATTCTAAAAATATTTCTCCTATGCTAAAACTCCCACTTCATTCTAAGAATAACTACATTGCTATTAAATCAGTGATACTAAATAAGACTGAACCAATCCCTATTTCCCTAGCAGAAAAAATGACTTGAGAGATATAACCTTCCAACACCTAGCCCTATCTCATAATATAGGACTGTTCTTATATTTTCTGTTTTTCATACTTCCCTTTAGAAATGTCTGGATCTTAAAGTGTATGGTTTAAATAAAAGTGGGTATCATTAGGAGACAGCTTTATCCTCTGTATTTGTTCCCAGCCATTCAGAGGTACCAAGCTGCTGTACAATTGCTGTTTATAAATCAACATTTATTTCAAAGAAATCAAGTGAAAAACATGGGACACAAGACACTTGCTCAGGGAAGATTTGGTCGGTCATATACCGTATCTTGTATATAGCAGTGCAAGTTGAAAACAATGGAAAAAATTTCATACCCAAATTCTACTTTTTCTTTTCTTTTCTTTTCTTTTCTTTTCTTTTCTTAATTTCAATTATATTTTAGTAGCCAGATAAAATAAAGCACGGGGATATATATATTTCATACTAAGCAAATACAGTTTAATTATATAAATGTGTAAACTACACAGTTTTACAACTACGGTCAGCTCTTCAGTCCTGATTTGACGTCAGAGGGAATTTTGTCTGAGTAAAGAGCACAGGATGAGATTGACCCAGAATTATGAAAATGGCAGAGCTGAGCATGGGACATCCATAAAAACATCTCTCAGTAATTCGTTTATGTCTATGACCATACATATCTTGAATTAACATTTATTAGACTATGATCTTGCTTCCTTTACTGCAGTAAGTAGCCCCATTGACTTGAAGTCCACAGAAGGTAATCATTCAATTTAAGGACAAATTTATGATTTTATGATTGCTTAATTATGCTAATTAAATACCAGATTTGCAGCATGAATATCTTCCAGTGGTTAAGTATTGTTGGCTATTTTACATACACGTTATTCCAAAATTTAGTTACCAGAAACAAAGCTGTAGACAATTTCTTTCCTGGAATGTGGGTTCCACCCCCACCCCCATTTCCCCAGGCTGGCATTGCACAAACTTATCTAGAGCAAACAAACTCAGGAGCTTGTGCAAGAGGCCTCAGGTAACCAACTGGGGGCGTGCTGCATGCAACTCTTCAAACAGAAGAGGACATAATGATTAATCTAAGCAGTTCAGGAAGGTTTAAAATGAAGCAAAAACCAAGTGGAAGGTATCCTTTCTGTCAAACTCCTCCTCAGCCTGCCACCGAAGATGATACTGCTGAGGATCTTGTGCACATGGCTGTACCTCAGCGTAGTCTGGGTATGATTTTACTTTATTTGACTCTTTTGATATCTTGGCTTTCTCTTTTGAAAAAAGGGCATTTTATTGAATGAATATTCCCGTAACAAACTAAAACAAATACTCTTTGGTTAGCTTGAAAAAGACACAGACACACACGCACTCAAGCCTACCCTAACCACTTCATTACTGGCCCTTCCCTCTTGTCTCTACATTTTACTGCCAATCTGGTTCCTCAAGAAGCACTGGAGATTAGTTTTGCTGAAAGTATCTGGCAACACAAAGAAGATAAATGGCCAATAATCAGCAGATTCAGAGATGAGGCTGTAAGTCCTTAACCTATTCCACTGCACCTAGGTACAGAGGTCTCCAAGCGCTGCTTGGGATTTTAGATGTTATTAGCCAAATTCTACTTTCAGTTGCACCCCTGGATCCAGTTGCCTTCAATGGGATTCTCTGGGTGTACATGAGAAAGAATTTCGTCTCATCTTTGCTGTAGTACGTAGGCACGGAATAAGAAAGTTGGCATTGATTTCAGTGGCAGCATTATCAGGCTGAAGGAGAGGTAAGGAGTAATATCTTTTTCAGCAAGAAGAGCGGTAGCCTTAACTCCCAGCTATGCTAATTTAAACATGTTGTTGGCTGGTTTAAGATTCAGCCTGTAATACTCTGGTAAATTCTTATATACACATTTCCTTATTATTTTTTTTGAAAGAAATTAAGAAGTCAGAGTGTGTGGGGGTGATCTGATCGAACAGAAAGGGTTAATTTGGAGCTATTACAATCTATCATGTACTTATGTGTAAAGTCAATTTTTAAAAGCCCATGGAACATATTTAGGAACTTTAAGGTTGTGGGGGTTTTTTTGCTCATTAGATTAAAGATAAGTATGGGCCAGATCCTCAGCTGGTGTAAATCAGCAGTAGTCTGTTGATTTCAACGACTTTACTGGAAGCTAAGATCTTTCTCATCTCTGAGTTAATTTTTATTCTACTTTGATAATTTGTAATGTGGTCAAAGGTACCCAGTGGCACCTGATACCTCCCAAAGACATCTGTACCATCGGTTAGAGAAACAGAAATATTGCTGTGACCACTTTCCTGAACAAAGATTAGTATGCATGGTCAAAAATCCTTATGATATTTTGATTTAGAACTGAACAAGGACTTTTTCCTCTTTCAGGATTAAACAAAATCTTGGTATGTTTATTTCCTCCCTCAGACGCCATATTATTATTATTTTCCTGTGCTTTTAAAGCTATACCTTCCAATAAAGAGTAATAAACTTGTAGTTAACATCTGATTTTGACCCCTTGTAATTTAAAACTACCAGAAATAATAAAGAGAAATCACCACATAGCATTTCTATGCCCAGCTGTAGCCTAAAGTGTAGACTGAAAACGGAGATTTATTTTAGAAACACTCAGGGGCTTAACTAAAAGACTATCAATTCAGTTTAAGGCAGTTGTTTTTATGTAAACATATAATATTAAATACATGCTTAATCATTCTGTTATTAAAAATATCTTAATCATTCTATACCATAGTTATCTGCTTTAACTATATTAGAAGGAGAATCTTATTTGGACAAAACAAAACAATTTCATGCAGGTAATTTATGGACTAGATTACTTACACTGACTGATTATATTTTTCCACATGCCTATTTCTGCCATAGGCTAACTGTTTCATAGTATGTTCAGTGACTACAGTTGTATTACTTCATTGTACTGCCATCTGTGAAACTAATCTCATTTTTGCTTTTTTCCCTTGTCTATGGCAGGCAACAAATGAAGATAGCACATTTTTGAAGGAGGGGGGAGGTGTGCGTGGCCCCAGGGTGATGGAACATGGAATCCAGTCCGACTGCAAACAGGAGAAGAGCTGGCCTTTCTGTGCAGATGATGACTGGGTAAGAAAAGAGGAGAGAAGCAGAAAGCTCAGCTAATCACTGTTACTCAAATGGACCTTAGGTGCATTATACTTCCTTGGCGCCATGAACGTTTACTAAATATATCTTAGATCCGACATGGTATATCTGTAATGCATCAGTTATCATAGCTGTTTTACCTGATTTTCAGGTAAAACTGCTTCATGGGTCAGCAAAGTACTTGTAAAGGCATCAGAGTTGTGTTCATAATTACAGTCCCACAACCACGCCACTAGAATCCACTATATCACCAATAGTGCATTCATTATTGGAATTTCAGAGCACCAGAATCCAGGCTCAGCGAGTGCTGCAGGGCTACCCTTTGACATATGGCAAGTGAATAGTGGCACAGAGCCTCCCACTTCTAAGCATTTTGTGTGGAGAAAGGGAAAAGGAGACAAAGGAACAGAGCAAGGAGGGTGAGAAGATCACAGGGAAATTAAAAATGAGCCAGTGAAAGAGAGGGAGAAAGGAAAGAAAAAAAGAAATTGAGGTACGTTTAGAGAAAGACAGAATCAGAAAAGTGCCTTAAAGAGAAAGAACAGATAAGAGTGGGATATTTTGAAGAGTGTTGATACCCAAGGACTAAATGGGTAGTGGAGGGAGGAATATTTACTGGCAGGAAAGGAAGAATAAAAACAAGTTATTTCATAGAAAATCTGATGGCAAAATGTTCAGTAAAATATACACACTGTTTGATTGACTAGATGTGTGTTTGTATAAGCACTCAGTTATAAAGGTTCAGGTTCTACACCATCTGATGTCAATGAGAGTTTTGCTATTAACACCAATAAGAGCATGAGCATTATGTATAGTGATTGTTGCTTTGAAAATAGTAATCTGTGCTCCTCTGAGTCCTCTCAATCTTAATCCTCCTCTGGCCACTTGCCATTTGTATTTTGGCTGTTTCCAAATCTCTTTGGTTTTGTAGGAACATTTTGCTTTTCTTAGACAAACTTCTATTATAGAGGGGCAGATTCTGCAGCTTTTCCTCAGACTGAATAATGAATTTATCCTCACAGCACCTCGGCGGGGGTTTGTCATTATCCCCATATTACAGATAGGGAACTGAGACTGAAGGCCTAATTACCCACTCCAACACAGCAATTTTACACTTGTTTAACTCCAGTGATTTTGATGGCATTATACCATTGTAAAACCAATGTAACAGGGTAAAGAATCAGCCCCACATTAATTTTTCCAAGCTCTCAGAGGATATCTGTAGCAAAGCTAGGGACTGAAAGCAGGTCTTTTGAGTCTCAGTCCAGAGTCTTAACCACAAGACAGTCCCCCTTCTACTGAAAATAATTGGACTAATAGTGGAATATGTAAGATAAATGAGGGAATGAGGCAGAATCTGGCCTTGAGCTCATTAGTGGGTTTCCAGGCTTGTACAAAATGTGGTAGTCATAATATTAAAGAAATGTGTATCACTAAGCTATTTATCTTTCATTTTTCTCATTTTAGGGTCACAAATGTCCTTCAGGCTGCCGGATGCAAGGGTTGATTGATGAAACTGATAAAGATTTTCATCACAGAATACAAAGAATTAGGGACCTATTGTTAGATAATGAAAACAAGTACAAAAAATCTAACGTGTTAACTGTGGAAACAATTAACTTCCTGAAAGGAAATCTGGCCAGTGCCCAGGGTAAGTATCAACATGTGCTGTTCTAAAATATATACCAACATTATGTTAACTTTAGCTAAAAGCAGCCAGTTGAAAGCAGGTTTGCTTTGTCCTTCTTGTGAGATCGCCATGGCTTAAAGATATTGGGCCTGACTCTTCCCCGGATTTCACCAGTTTTATGTTAGTGTAACTACATAGAAATGGAATACACCTCTACCTCGAATTAACGCTCTCCTCAAGAGCCAAAAAATCTTACTGCGTTATAGGTGAAACTGCGTTATATCGAACTTGCTTTGATCTGCCAGAGTGCGCAGCCCCGCCTCCCCTGGAGTGCCGCTGTACCACGTTATATCAGAATTCGTGTTATATCGGGTTGCATTATATGGGGTAGAGGTGTAATACATCGTAAGGACCTGTACTTTATGCCTTTCCTGCAGTTAATGAGATTTTTGGGTGCGCAAGAAATATAGGATCAGGCCCTAAATCTATATCTGAAAGAAATATTTCAAAAGCAGGCCTGAGGGGAGAGATAGCAGCTGTTGGCTATGGCAGGTGCAGAATTAGAACAACAATAATCTTCCATAGTATCGATCTTCAAACACAGCAATTTACATGGGGCTGAATCCTATAATCCCTTTGAAAGAGAAATTCTCGTTGATCTTTTTAAAAAATCACTTATTCTTTTACTATAGTTTTGAGGCTATTGCTGCATCCCTGTAGAAGAGAATGCTTAATTATTTTTGAAAACATGGATATTTCCTTTTCAGAATTATACTTTTGCAAGAAAAATATTTGTGCAAAAGCAAGAATATATTTGCATTTTGTATCTAATTTCACATATCTAAAATCTTCATGATTATAGTCCATGTTTGTTTCAACCACATAAATTCTATTCGTTTATTGCAATATTTTCTTTTTAAAAAATGGTAATTCTGTCCTACAAAAGGAATCAAAATGTGCTTGTTTTCTTTCCAGCACAGCTGAGCTAATGTTTCCAAAACACACTAAGTTCATTTCCTGCACTATTTTGCACAATGAACTAATATTTAATTAAAATAAATATGCTACAATACTGCTTATTATCAAAAAGGCAGATCCAACATAATAATAAGACTCTTAAAATAAAAGATTGTGCTAATTTCTACTTATCCAATATTATGGTATACATATATACTTAAAATCCTAAATGGATCTTTTTCCATGTTAATTTGGATCCTTGTAAATGTATTTCTGATTTTTTTTTATTTATTTGTTTTGTATCTGCTGTTCTTGGGGGAGAAATCTCCCATTCAGCTGACAAGGACATTTTTCTGTTCCAGAGAGTGACACTAGATTTGGACAAGTTTCAGAAGATCTGAGAAGGAGACTTGTGATATTAAAGCAGAAAGTTCTTATCCAAGCAAACAGGATTAAAGCGCTGCAAAACAATATCCGAGATCAGGTTGTAGAGATGAAGCGCTTGGAGGTAGGTGTCTGTGATGTAACTTCTGTTATTTCCAAAGCATGGCTACAAAAAACAGGGGCAGTCACAAGGTTATTGTAGGTGGGGTTGTGGTACTGCTACCATTACTTCTGTGCTGCTGCTGGCAGTGGTTCTGCCTTCAGAGCTGGGCAGCTAGAGAGTGGCAGCTGCTGGCCAGGATCCCAGCTCCGAAGGCAGAGCTGCTGCCAGCAGCAGCACAGAAGTAAGGATGGCACGGTATGGTATTGTCACTTTTACTTCTGTGCTGCTGCCTGCAGTGCAGGGCCCTCAGTTAGTAACCGCCACTCTCCAGCCACCCATCTCTGATGGCAGCAGCACAAAAGTAAGGGTGACATGGTTTGGTATTGCCACCCTTACTTCTGCACTGCTACTGGTGCAGCGTTGCCTTCAGAGCTGAGCGCCTGGCCAATAGCCACTGCTCTCCAGCTGCCCAGCTCTGAAGGCAGTGCAGAAATAAGGGTGGCAATACTGCAACTACCTCTGCAAAACCCTTTTGGGTCAGAACCCTCAATCTGAGAAATGCTGGTTTCTCCATTAAATCTGTATATTATAGGTTAAAAGCACACAGAAAATCAGATTTCATGGTCTGTGATGTGTTTCTCATGGCTGTAAATTGGGTAGGGCCCTAAGTATAGGCATATGTTTTTTTGACAGGTACTATAGGTTCCCCTTCTCTACTAAGGGCCCAGTTCTGCCACTCTGCCTTGCTCTGAGTAGCACTGTACCTTACTCCAGGAGACTCCTACAGAAAACAGTGGGACCACACTACACAGCGTGAATAAGAATGGCAAAAATTGGGCCCTTACAGGGATGATTCTTGGGTTCCAGTATTGCCAATTATACATGCTGTAACCATCAGTGGATCTTTGGTGCTTCAGATTTAAAGACTGAGATTTGAAGCAGCCCAAGTTCAATTGTAGGCTGGAGCACAGACAGTTGAATGAGAGGCAGTGGGCTCTAGTGTAACTACCAGAGTTCTCACTCTGGTAAAAAGAGATAGTTATTTGAAAGAATCAGGGATCACCATTAAAATAAATGTATTTCTCTCTGTCTCTTGTCAAGGTGGACATTGATATTAAGATACGTTCCTGCAAAGGATCCTGCGCTAAAAGTTTCAGTTACCAGGTGGACACAGAGAGCTATGAAAACATCCAGAAGCAGCTCACACAGGCCAGTTCAATCAATCTGCAGTCTGAACTTGAAACTAGTTCCTTGAAGGTGCTGAAAATAAGGCCACTGAAGGACTCTACTGTTCCTGGGCATTATAAAACTCTACATCTGCCAGAAACCCAAGAGCTAAACATTCTTGATGATATTAAAGAGGTTGTGATGACCCTAGAACAGGCAGAAGCAGAGGCAAAAGGCTCCTCAGTAGAGACCTCACATGTTTCAGTAGGATCAGATGTAGGTGGAGGACTACGAGATGGCAAAATAGTGACTTCTGGTTATGGAAAGGAATCTGTTGGTTTGGGAGAAAGACCTAGCTCCTCTGTGATCCACCGTACATGTACCAAAACTATCACCAAAAAAATTATCACTGGTCCTGGAGGCCCTAGAGAAGAGATCGTTGAAACAATGACTTCACCTGATGGTTCTGACTGCTCCCATTTTCAAGGTTTAGGGAAGGAAGAAGTAGCAGGGCAAGGGGGCACCTTTCATGTCAGAGTGACCTCTCAGGGTGAGAGAGGAGACTTGTCAGAATTTGATGGCTTAATCCCAGACTTTGGAAAAATTTTTACCCCAGGGTTTGGATCTACTGGTAGCAAATTCCATACTACCTACACAAGCACTAGTGGTGCTGACCGTGGAACTGGAACTGGAACTGGAAGTTTTAGCAGTGGTGGAACTGCTAGTCACACTGTGAGGTTTGAAGGGTCGGAGAGTTTCACAGATCTAGGAGAGGGGGAAGAGGATGTCTTTGACACATCTAGATTCCCTTCCAGCAAAGTTCAGAGTGGCAGTTCGGCTCATTCCAAGACAACAATGACCAGCAGCAGTAGCAGCTCTACTAGTTTCAACAAGGGTGGCTCCACTTTTGAAACCAAATCACTAAAGAGCCGAGCAGTGACTGAGGAGTTAGGTGGGTTGCAACACGATGAGAGTGGAGAGGATACCCCAGACTTTCGGGCACGCAGCTTGAGAACAGGAGGAGAGAAGCTTGGAACAAGCTACACTGGGACAGGTATCCGTCAACATGACTGAAAATAGATCCTGAGTTAGCAGAGCCAGATTCAGTCCACAATCAAACTGACACACTGGTTACACTGCAATTCATTTAATTTGGTTATACAATGCAAGCAATGTGTCTGTTTGTTGCCATTTAGGATAGGTAGAGACAAAATTTTATATCAATAATTGGATGCTAAATGAATTGCACAGAGAATGTTATCTGCAATTTAAATTGCATGTAAACTCTATTTTTTAATGTTGCATGGCACATTTCCCAATGGTGACCAAAATATGGTTAGCAAGTTCCCCTCAACATTATTACTGTTTGGATTCCCGTGAGCCTAAGTAAAGTTTTACTGATAACTTCTGTCAACCAGATCAACTTTTTTTTTTAGACTGTGATGATGTCCGCCAGAAACACACTTCTGGTGCCAAAAGTGGCATTTTCAGAATCAAGCCAGCAGGATCCGATAAAGTTTTTTCAGTTTATTGCGACCAAGACACCACTTTGGGAGGATGGCTTTTGATCCAACAGAGATTGGATGGATCAGTGAATTTTAACCAGACCTGGCAAGACTACAAGAAAGGTTTCGGCAGCGTGGATGACAAAGGGAAAGGAGAGTTCTGGCTGGGCAATGAAAACATCCACTTACTGACCCAGAAGGACACTGTCCTTCGAGTCGAATTAGAGGACTGGGCTGGCAATGATGCTTACGCGGAATATAATATACATGTAGGTTCTGAGTCAGAAGGCTATGTCCTCAGCGTCTCTGCTTATGAGGGGACAGCTGGGGATGCACTCATCATAGGTTCAGTGGAGGAAGGTAGTGAATACACAGCTCATGATAACATGAAGTTCAGCACCTTTGACAGGGACAGCGACCAATGGGAGGAGAACTGTGCTGAAGTGTATGGAGGAGGCTGGTGGTACAACAACTGTCAAGCTGCAAATCTCAATGGCATTTACTACCGAGGAGGCCAGTATGACCCAAGGAACAATGTTCCTTATGAGATTGAAAATGGAGTGGTCTGGATACCATTTAGAGCCTCAGACTATTCTCTCAAAGTTGTTAGAATGAAAATCAGGCCCATAGAAACCCAGTAGGCAAACCTCAGTAAGACAGGTTATTTTATTTTTGTTTACTATACCTCAAAATACATGGTGTGTCTTTACCTAATCAAACTGAAGGCAACCGAGACACATTTGTGCTTTAAAAAAAATAAACATTGTTTAATTGTAAAAGCATTTCTTCTGTCTTCTTATTCACAACCAATACAGCTTGCAAAAAATGTCAAGTTTTATAAATCTTTATAAAGAATAATAAAGCTATGATATTATAGCAAGCATAGATATTACAGGTTTCAGGAAACATATATTTCTGATGGGAAAAGTGTTTCTCCTCTGAATTTTGTTAAGTATTTTCACAAATTAAGCAAACACAAACACTTAAGGTGATAAAGTCAAATAATGATTATAGCTTGTTGGTCTCTTCTACTCAGTTACCGATATTCTAGTAGAAGTTAATTAATAAAAAAAAATAAAAAATACACTAATATACAGTGATTTTTTTTAGGACATAGATGGAGGGGGCAAGTTGTTAGACAGACAGACAGATAGATAGATAGATAGATAGATAGAATCATAATTTCTGGGGTCAATAGATCATATTTTAAATCAAGAATTACATTCAATACACAGAAAAAAACAAATAACATCAAAAGGTGGAATTTGAACAGTGCTTTGCAACAAGCCAGCTGGTTCCCATAATAGTCCCTTTCCATTCCACATTCTTTTTAAGACATATCATTGTCTGGCTATGCCAAAAGAATGACAGGAGATGTTAGATATGGGTTTAATCAGGCTGCAACTTTATTATTAAACAGATGTCTGGGACTAACCCGGTGGATAAAACATGAGCAGTACAAGTGCAAAATGTATGTCCCTCCAGCAGATTCCCTGCTGGAACCTTAGTAAATCCAGCCAATTCCAGGGGGGTGGGGGAATGGCTTTCACCAGCTTCACCACCCCCAGCCTTTTCATCCATGTTCTTCCAGCAAATCCCTTGCCAGGACTTTACCGACCACACCCCCTCATAGGAGGGGTTAAGGTGGACTATACTGATGGGGGGAGCTTGGCTCCCTGCTGTTCCAATCATAGGAGTCCCCAACTGCTCCTAGTTTGCTCAATTACCAAGCACCTCTCCTTAATTCCTTTTCCAAGCCATTTTTTTGTTCTTTTGTGCCTTAATTTATGGAGTACCTGAACTGAACATCCATTATATACTTAAATAAAGAGTTGCGTTCTAAGTGAAAAGGGAGTGGCCAGGCCCAGCTGACCTTTTTAAACCCATCATTCCTACATGGTAAGTCATTTACCACGCTGGCAGCTCTTTCAGCAGCTTTACATCTCCCCTCCTCACCCAAGCCAAAAAGCATTGCCTTCTTCTCCCGGCCAAGAAGCCAAACTCCTCCCTGCTTAAGTACAGGGCGGCGATTTGCTGAACTTAACCATTTACCTCAACTGCATTGAAGAATTTTTTAAAAGTCACACAAACTCTTACTGCAATATTCTAAAATATTCCTTGAAAAGGGACACTTAGGAATGGGAGCCCTCCTTTAACAAGTTAGAAAATGAGTGGGTACCTATGCTCCGAATTATACAATATATCACTTACAATACAAAGTTTATATTTTTGTAGTAGGCTTCCTTTCAGAATGAATTGTTAGACTAACGCTGGGCCTTTTCAATGGTAAACCCACAAAATCTAGAGTATCGTCTCCTTTTCAACACATGAACATCCTTTACTCACAAGGAGGACATCACATAAGTCACATAGGAAATTTATAAAACCTTTACAACCCTTTTAAAATGCAATTATTGCTCTTGAAAGTCACTGTACAAATAGCATTGTTGGATCCAGTATTTGCCTGTCATAAACTCCCAAAGTAAAAAAAATTCAGTTAGAGAGGAAAGTTGCTTTTCTGGTGAAGTCATTGGACTGGGATTCCAGGAATGTGGGTTCAATCCCATTTTGCTTCAGATTTCCTGTCTGACCTAGGGGAAATCTAAATGACTTGCCCCAGGTCAAACATGAAATCTGAAGCATTCTGTCCCTCAGTTTCTCATCTGCAAAGTGTGAATAGTATTGTATTATTTCCTCTCTTTATGAGTTTTGGCCAGTGGATTTGTGTAGTCAACAATTGAACAGTCTCATTCTGCGCCCCTCCCAAAGGTCCCTGCACACTGTGGTGAAGTGAATCTCCACACAGTGTACAGTGTGATGTGCTAGGAGTGTCCCATCTTGCACAGCAGAACAACATTGTTTCTGATGGATTCAGATTCTCTCATAGCCACAAAGGGGGATGGAAGGCAGGCTTTACCTTTAATAAATGAAAACACTTATGCATTTGGAGGAATGACTTCTAGATGGCTGTGGACATCTTAGTTCTCAGTCCTGCAAATACTTACACAAGTGGCACCTCCCCCCATCTCTGCCTGGTGGCTAGCTCACAGTAACTACTACCTTTTTAAAATAAGATACATCACTGTAACTCACCAAGGCAAGGTTCCCAAAACAACCTTATTCAGGGTGTGGAAAGCATTTGATTGAAAGCCTCTACGTTCTGTTAGGGCCTGATTCTGCCACATTTACTCACATTCAGTAGTACATTGCTGTGAGAGGAATCCCATTGACTTTAATAGGCTTAGTAACAGAATACTAGTACTTAGTGTGAATGGTTCATAATAGCATACTAGGTTTAATAGTTCATTTTTTCTTTGTATATTTCTTTCTTGTAGTGTGTAGCTACGGTTCATATACAAATGTGCTGTTTTTAATACAACAACATACTGATAAGAATTTTTTTAATCAAAAGCTTATCTGTATGGAAGAACAATTACATTGTGTGAGTACCAAGGATGCATTGTGTTTATCCTGCAGATGTTTACCTTTAAGGTAAAAGCTAGCCAACAAATATTTACTGTGCATGAGTTTTCCTTGTGTGACTGATGACAGAGTGTGAGTGGACTCTTCCTGTTTCTAATCACATGGATTAGCATGTATTGTAACAACATCTTTAGTTACTGACAAAGGGATAATCATGGATACACTCTTGTAGTCCTCACTCATTTCTTGTCAGACTAAGCTTCTTGTCTTAACATCAGTGGAGGTTTTGCTGAAATACTGAGGTCCTCTCCATGACCAGGTGTGGACAAGAATCTGTGGCCATAGAAAGGGGGCTTCTGCCTCCCTATGGAGGCTGTAACAGGGCAGTCTGCCCCTCTATGGGCCAGGGACCTTAGGCCAGGCAGCTTTGTCCAATTGTAAGACCAAGCTGGGAAGTGGTCAGGTGATACTTATAAAGGGCTGAGAGATCTCAGTAGGAGGAGGGCTGCAAGAGGGAGCTTTGCTTCTGGGACTGGTCCTGAAGTGGAGAAAGGGGTGCTGAGTGAAATGTCACAAGATTCCTGTAACCTGTGTTGGTCAAAGAAATAATTTTGTTTGTGCTACTTTCTACATTTTTCTGAATAAGAATACATTCTTTTGCAGTAGTAGAAAACGTTTAATGAACATTAATATATCTTCTGCCACCTATTTGAACACATTTGCTTATTCACTGGTAACATATAAATAAGTATAATTAAAAAGACACTTTTGTTTTAAGACTTTAGTTACTTTAAAAATTTTCACTAAAGCTAAATTATTCTCTCCCGCCTCATATCTGATTTTGAATTGTTTTATAAGAAAAAGGAATGGATATTTCTGATATTGATCTATTTCTGGACTAACAAGATAGCTGTCAGTTACTTCCATCCTGAGATCAAGTACAAATGGAACAAAAGACACTTTCAAGTTTTTTTTAATGGGTCAGACAAAGGTTTATATTCAGCATGACTTCTCCAATTCAAGTCACAATATAGTCAGACATATAAACATTGATATTTTTGGTTCTCTTATGTAGAGGCAAAATCAAATATCATGCACTGAAAGAAGTTAACTTTGATATGCACATGAAAACATTTGATGTTGTTCATTTGAATGACGATTATTGTGGAAAGAATGGTCTAATCTTCATACTCATCTTCTTCAATGAATACCATGACCCTTTCCAGTTCATCCATACAACTCCATCATCTGTGCCGTGTTTTGCCATATCCCAGCTGTACTGTCCTCCCCAATAGTATCTGCCATTGGGATTGGCTGAATGGCATCGATTGTACCACCAACCACCACCATCTTCTTTAGAACACTGTTTTCTTGGATCTGCATGAACCCTGGGAGATGGTGGGGAGGGAAGGGTAACACAGTTAACAGTATCAGATGCACTGTAGCTAAACAATACAATACATTTTTACAAAATACAAAATTTAAAAAAATACAAAATTACTAACAATAGTTAAGACCCAGGCAGGCTGCGAAGAGCTACAAAAGATCTCTCAAAACTGAGTGACGGGGCAACAAAATGGCAGATGAAATGTAATGTTGATAAATGCAAAGTAATGTGCATCAGAAAGCATAAGCCCAACTATACACATAAAATGATAAGGTCTAAATTAGCTGTTACCACTCAAGAAAGAGATCTTGGCGTCACTGTGGACAGTTCTCTGAAAACATCCACTCAATATGCAGTGGCAGTCAAAAAAGCGAACAGAATGCTGGGAATAATTAAGAAAGGGATAGATAATAAGACAGAAAATATCATATTGCCTCTATATAAATCCATGGTATGCCCACATCTTGACTACTGTGTGCAGATGTGGTCACCTCATCTCAAAAAAGATATATTGGAATTGGAAAAAATTCAGAAAACGGCAACAAAAATGATTAGGGGTATGGAACAGCTTCCATATGAGGAGAGATTAATAAGACTTGGACTTTGCAGCTTACAAATGAGACAGCTAAGGAGAGATATGACTGAGGTCTATAAAACCATGACTGATGTAGAGAAAGTAGATAAGGAAGTGTTGTTTACTACTTCTCATAACACAAGAACTAGGAGCCACCAAATGAAATTAATAGGCAGCAGGTTTAAAACAAATAAAAGGAAGTATTTCTTCACACAACGCACAGTGGAACTCCTTGCCAGAGGATATTGTGAAGGCCAAGGCCATAACACAGTTCAAAAAAGAACTAGATAAGTTCATGGAGGATAGGTCCATCAAAGGCTATTAGCCAGGATGAGCAGGAATGCTGTCCCCAGCCTCTGTTTGCCAGAAGCTGGGAATGAGCGACAGAGGATGGATTACTTGATGATGACCTGTTCTGTTCATTTCCTCTGGAGTACCTGACACTGGCCACTGTCGGAAGACAGGATACTGAGCTAGTTGGACCTTTGGTCTGACCCAGTAGGGCACTTCTTATATCTTACATTCTTATTTGTGTGTGCATGTGTGCGTGTATGAATCTGTGTTATCTGAACCTCAAGATGTAGTAAAAGTTAGCACTGAACTTTCCACAGATGATTGATCTTCTAGAGTGTGTTCAATACACTTCATCTGGGTATGTGTTATGAATAATAGCATATAGTCTGAGCCCAAACAGCCAGAGAATCAATAATGAAAAGTTTAGGCTCAGAAGAAACATCCATCTACAATTAATCTTGAATGAGAGACCACCCCATTCGGCAATCTCCTGTTTTAAGAAACTATCCCAAAGAATTTGCAAATAAATTGTATACAATAATGCTGCATCTTTTTTGCAAGATCGTTTTAGCTCATCAGCTAATACCTGACAGTTCTGTAAATGGTCACAGGATAGACCTAATTACATTCCTAACTAAAACTTATATGGGACGTGGTTTCAATAAGAGGCTGGACAGAAACAAGGTGTCAGAGAGAGTTCATGCGCTAGACTTTCATTTCTGGATATCTGGGTCCAAATGCAACTTTGGAAGGAGGTGAAAATTATTCTGGCAACCTTATTCTAGTCTCTACTGTATGTTTGTTTACCCCATAAGGCCACCACAGAATTAGAAAAATCTGCTTCAGAAAAGTCAAAGATTTAAATAACTGGGATGCTGGAGGTGCATTGGCAGAAATGCACAGGAAAATTTGCACTATACCTGATTCTTTATTCTGATAAGCATCAAAAATGACACACATTTTAAAAATAACAAAGTGAAAATGTGCTTATGATAGATCACTCCAATGCACAATTTTTTTGCGTGTCTATAGTAGAAAAAGATAGTGGTAGAGAAGAGAACTACCACATCAAATATTCTATACTAGCTACCACTGGCAGTCACTGCATAAGTCCACGCACGGTAATAAGGATTCACCTACTGTATTTAATTAAAAACTAAGAAAACTTGCACACAACGTTCCTATAGTATGTCATATTATGCATATGTGTTTCTAATGCAAATATCATTGTAACTTACTGGTACCGAACAATATGTAGCATATGGATTTGCCAACACAAGCAATTCCTCTATTAGTAAATATTATAATAGACTAAATGACTATGTAAAAGGGTTAGAGGCGTTTTAGAGGTATAGTGCCAAAGAGATTCTAAATTATGCACTTTATCACTAACAATTGAAATTCTTTCTATTCTTGATTAGGCAGTATTTATCCTTTAGAACAGGATATTTTGCTAATTTCAGCAGCAGATCTTTGTTTTTGGCTCATGCTGACTAAGGCCCAATGATCCTGCTCCTATTGACTTCAGTGTCAAAATTCTCATTGGCTTCAGTGACAGCAAGATTGGGGCCATAATCTCATGAGTTAATGTGAATGATAATACAGTGTCCAAAGGTGCCAGTCCGTGGGCACTGATGTGATTTTTAGAACAACTTCAACTCCCTACTCCAGTGTGCCTGCAGGTGCTCTGTATTTGATTCTGGTACAGCTCTAGTCTAAATCATAATTTCATTTGGTCAGATTCTGCTCTTGGATACTTCAGTGGCGCAGTGCATGCATTTGGCTGATGACTAGCAGATAGTAAACATATTCTAAAAGATTGTGACATTTTGCAGAATTAGCGCATATTAGCCTGTTCTGAAAGACTGTAGAACAATCCATACCCGGATGCACACAAAGCAGTAAGATTTCCAATTTGATAGCTTTATCCTGATATTAAAAAAATTGCTAATGCAAGTACATACCATCCATCATTGTCTCTATCAAAAGTGCTGAAGAACATGCCATTGTGAACTGTCATTGTTCTGTTCTCGCCGTACAGTTGTGAAGCTCCATCCATAAGAGCATTGCCAGCTGTGCCTTTATAGTTACTAACTGATATCTGATACTTGTTTGCCTCATTTTGTATGGTGAATCCTCCATAATGAGCTGAAACCTTATCACCATTCCAGTCCTCCATTTCAATTAAAACTTCAGTGGGTCCCATTTTGGTAAGCTGGCTGATTTTGTCATTCCCAAGCCAATATTCACCTGACAACCAATAAAAGGAAACTCAGTGAAACCACTTTCAGAATATGTTTTAAGGCAACTTTACTATTTCTCATAAATCTGCTACAGTTAATGAACATCTTTTGAATCAAGTGTGGACAGTTTTAAGAAACCCGAGAAAAAAGTTTTAATAAAAGAAGCGCTTTAAGGTTTATATTCAGAATTTTACCTGGAGTATCACAGTATTTTTTCCCTCCACTTTTTGCAATATTTCCAAATCCTTTTTTGTATGCATCCCATGTTCTCCCAAAGCCAACACTGCCATCTTGGCGGTTCTGAATTAAAGTCCATCCTGCAGGGGCAAAAATATTTGAATTAAATTGCAATTAACAAGAGAACAAATAGTAGTGTGTAATCCTGCTCCTGTTTGCGTCAAGGGGTGTGTAAGAGGAGCTGGAGGGTCTGGGACTAGCCACCCCCTGATTACTGAAAGAGGCACAACTCAAGAGACATCAGGTGATTACCCTGGATAGAGCAGCTGGAAGCTGCAGTGAAGGGGGTGGATGGATGGGTGCTCACTCAGGGAGAGCAAAGACTCCCAGGAGTGTGCAGGTTCCAGCAGAGTCCTGGTATCTGGAACTAAAACTTCAGCTAGGAAATAGCCGGCTAAGGCAGGAGAGATCCTGAGCAAACAGGGGGACAAAAAGAAAGGGACTGCAAAGCTCTCCAGGAAAGGAGGCCTGGGAGAGACCCGAGCAAGCAGGAGGCAAAAAGGCCTCCCTAGGCAGAAAGACCTGGGAGTAGGAAGAGAAATGTTTGTCTGTTGGACTTTAATTTGGGACTGTATGTTTTATTTTAGTTTATGTTCTGTGAGTGAATCCAGACCCAAAGAATGGGTATTCTGACCACAGAAAAAATGTATGGAGTCTGTGTAAGGAGTTTTAAAAGGGGGGAAACAGAGGCAGGGCACTGCAGAGTGACCTCTGACAACAAGGGGGCTCTCAGGAGAAAGTCAACCCTACTACAGGGAGCTTTGCCATTGACTTCAACTGGAGCAGGACTGAACCCTTAGGGTGTGTCTATACAGGAAAGAAAAACCTATGGCTGGCCCATGACAGCAGACTCATGATCGTAAGGCTCGGGATCATGGGGCTGTTTCATTGCTGTGTAGACTTCTGGGCTTGGGCTGGAGCTCGGGCTCTAGGACCCTGCAGAGTGGGAGGATCCCATATCGTAAGGGTCTACTTCTACCACCTACTAACATTAAGTGGGACCATATCTTGTGAGTCAGGCTGGAAAAGGGAGGCCTAAAGGAACGTGTTTGGTCCCTTATTACATATGTGATCACAGTACTAATGAAGAAAAAGTGCAATCTTTGGAGTGTTGTCATAGCTGTTTATGACAAGTGTGCACTTTCTGAAATAATCTATAAATAGTTAAACTGTTGTGCTAGCCTGAATGTCTATCTCCATGTCAGAAGCAAAGAATGCTTGTAACATTTTCATACCTGGCTAGATATTTACTTAGTTGTGAGTTAGGGGTGACGAGTAGATGTGCTGCCCCAGGAGGAGCGCTGGGAAGCAGAGCAAGTCTCAGAGGCACAATTCTTCCCATTTTCCCCTCGTGCTTGGGGCATAGAGGGAAGAAGTAGCAGCACAGAATCATAGGAATGAAGAACTAGAATGGATCTCAGTAGGTCAGCTAGTCCAGTCCCCTGCACTGAGGTAGGACTAAGTATTTTCTAGACTGGCAATACTCAAACCTCAGTAGTTCAGGAGCCAAATTAGCGATCAACATTACCCAAAAGAGCTACTGTATGTTAATTCATTGTTTCATTCACTATAATATTATATGTTCATATTTAAACAATATGACGGGGAAATATTTAGTTTATATCTGTATTATTCTCACAGCAAAATGACAGACCACATATTATTATTTTATCAACCACAATTGGTTAATAACATAGTAAAAGCATCCTGATTGGTTAATAACTTAGATTGGTTAATAATTAAATCACAAAGTGTTTTCATATCATGTGCAAAGAGCCACAGGAAACACATTAAAGAGCCACTTGCGGCTCACGAACCTCAGTCTGAGCATCACTGGTCTCGACCATCCCCAACAGGTATTTGTCTAAACTATTCTTAAAAACCTTCAGTACCAGAGATTGCACTGTAATTTGTTTCAGTGCTCAACTACCCTTACAATTAGGAACAAATTACCCAGTGAGGTTGTGGAATCTCCATCACTGGAGGTTTTAATACATTGCAGGCCTTGAAAGTGTGCAAGTTACTCCCCTCCATGCACCCAGCCAACTCCTCTGGCCAATGAATGGGGTAGGGTGGGAAAGGAGCCAAAGATCCCTGATCTGCCCATTCCCTTCCACTTGCTCCAAATTGGGAGCATCTGGGGCTCAGTCCTTGCACTCTGCACAGAGCCTGGACCCAATCTCCAGGAAGTCCTAACACAGCCAACCTGGAGAAGGTAGAGGTGGGGGCAGTCATATGCTCTTCTTGCTCCCTAGCACAATTGTGATATGGCACTTCAATCTAGCCACAGTAAAATATTCAATGAGTCAAAATTTCATCTACCAAGCCCAATCAGTGACAATCCAACAATTCTTTCTCAACTTTATTAGAGAAAGATCCTACTATGGATGGGTCACCTTCCACTCCAGCACTCAGAGCCCTCAGCACGTAGTTCTCAAAACTTTCTGTAGATGACATTCTGGCAGGGCTGCCCTGAGGATTCAGGGGGCCTGGGGCAAAGTGGGCGAGCTGCAGCAGCACTGAAGGCCCCCCCTGCCACCGAAATGCTGCCAAAGACCTGGACCGCTGCCAGGTCAGGGCTCGTGGGGCCCCTGAGGGGCCCAGGGCCTGGGGCAAATTAACCTACTTGCCGCCCCCTGCCCCCAACCCCCCAGGCGGCCCTGCATTCTGCAATGGTTCACAAGCCATAGCATGAGAACAGTTGCTTTAGATTAACTAATAATTAGTGCCAAAAGTTATAATCTCAGATGAGCACAAATACAAAGAAATACAGGACCAGTGCAAATTCATTTTTGTGAAAATTTATAGTTATCCCTGTCACAGCACCATAGTTTATCTCACACTTACCTCCTTTTGTTGTGGTCATATCACAATACACCTTGTATGGTCTGAAGAAAGCATCAGGCTGAATGAGGTACATTTCAGATGACTCACCTCCTTTTCTGATAATGTCTTCACATTCTGCAATCATAAATCAACAGTTTATGTTTCTGAGGGATCATGAAAATCTAGTAGAACAATCCTCTTCATAAAGACAATAATTAACAGAATAGATTTCTATTTACTAATTATACAGGAATATCTTACAAACATCTAATTCTGCTTGATTTCACTTTGATTTAAATTATAAATTAAAATGACATAAGAAGGAATCACAAAAGAAAGAATAATATACCTGTATTGTCCCACAATCCCTTATAAAATGAGATTTTCAAAAACTCCTTGATGACAGGTCCCACTGATGCACAATGCCTTTCTGAAAGTCAGTGGGACTCATGCCCCTAAATCACTTAGGTGCTTTTGAAAATCCCACTCACAAAAGATAAATAAGATAGGTAATACATATGATTTTCCATACGGGATCAGGCCAGTGGTCCATCAGCTATGGTATCCTGATTGGTGACTGGTGTCATATGCTTTGGAGGAATGTGAACGTGTGCCCATAATGCATCTGTCCAGTTGTACATTGATATAAATGACAGAAGGGAGAGATTTCTATATGTGTAAATGAGTTACCTTTGCCTGACACCACTGGGATATTACAGGAAACAATGCATGAAGAGCGGCAATTGTCCATTTGGGTTGCTATAGCATTTTCCAGTTTTTGTATCTTTTTGTGTAAGGTATCCACAACTGAACGGAGCACTCGGAGGCTAGACGGGATGTTGTTGTCCATGTTCTCTCTGATGTATGTATAGTGCTGCTCTATTTCTGTGTGGTACTGAGAAACTATATTTTCATTATCTAGAAAAGAGAATGTATAACAATTGTCACAATTTTCAACATTTTCCAACTAGCATATTCTAATCCAAATTATAAATCATGAACCAGCCAGTATTATTATATACTTCTGCTGTAGAAATGAAAAGAGTGCTCTGTGTGTCCTTTCCCTCTCTTCCCTGATTTCACAGTGTACAAAGAGCTTTAGCCCCTGTAACAGGGATATACTTTGTATTATGGCTCAGTATAAATGGACAAATTTCTTCTGCCAAAGACCTGTAGTAAACACCCGCATAGAAGCTTATTATGGTTGTCCAGGAGCTGGGGACATTTGGGTACGTCTACACTGGAATAAAAGACCTGCAGCATGGCTGTGGCTGGTCTTGATCAGCTGACTTGGGTTCACAGGGCTCAGGCTATGGGACTAAAAATAGCTGTGTAGACGTTCAAGCTCAGGCTGGAGCCCAGCAATTTTACAGTGCCGCAGCCCGAGCTCTGTGATCCCGAGTCAGCTGACCTGGGCCAACTGCAGGTGTTTAATTGTTGGGTAGACGCAGGCCTAAGGGTCCCATGCAAGTTTTACCTTTGACTTCATCAAAAGCAGGATCAGGTCCTTGGCCCCTCAGCTAGGATTTTTTAGATTTAGTTTTATGGATTTGTGACACCTTAGCTACTTAGACTGATGCTCCTATCTGAAACCTTTTTTAACAAGCCCTATATATTTAGTACTTGTAGCAATGCAAATTTGTCTGTAATACTGATTTACTGCAATGATGCATAACAATAATGTACCTTTTACTTGTTTTTGTCTTCTTGCCAGTTTATCTTCTAGTGTATTCATGTACTCATAGAATGTTGAAGAGGTTTCGGACTGTTTCTCTACTTTGTTCTTTAGGTCCCGAATGTCGGATTTCACACTTTTTTCCTGTTTTACCAATGCAGTTTGCAACTCACACCCAGTTGGACACAACACTCCCTAAAAAAGCAGGGGGAAAGAGTCAACTACAAATGCTGTAGATTAGGGCCAAGGTTTATAAAACTAGGTGCCTAAAGTTAGGTTCCCAATCTCATATTTTGGCACCTAAACAAGTAACCAGATCTTAAAACCTGCTGAGCATCTAGCAAATCTAGGCCATTTATTTAGTTGTCTCAATATGGTCTCAAAATACTTCAGACATTCAATTTCTTGGAAAAAAACTGCCATCTTAAATAGAGAAAACAGGCTCAAGTTCCAGTAGGGGATCCCCTCTGATAGCTCATTAAAGTTCTGGGAGGGGGAGACTCCCTAATATCCCTGATCCACCACATGCTTTCGGCTAATTTTTCTGGATTACCAACTGTTCATGGTTTAACCATCTGCAGCTACAAAAATTATGATTCATCAAGCACTACAGCCATATCAGGTACCCAAAAATATTGAGATATATGTCCCCCACATAATCACAGAATTAAGTATTAACTTTACTCTGGTACGTAAGGTCTGAGTATCTTTCATGTGAAACAACCATACACAATTTTTTTTTAAATTATCTCCTCTGGAAGCTTGCACTATTATTATAGCATCAGTCACTATTCCTCTTAAGGATGAAAATGTACCAAAACAGATGAAAAAAATACAAAAGCACCAAATTGTGAAGCAGTATGAGACAGAAAGTACCCAACCTACTAAAGGCCTCCAAAATAATCCTGCATTTCTGATTAACTGAACTTTAACAAACTTGTTTGAGTCATCTCTAGTTAGAAGTAATAAGTTCTCAGATACTAAGATGCCTAGCAGCATGGTCACAATTTATGCTTTTTACTGGAGACTAAAACTGAGGTAATGTAATGCACAACTGGTTCAGTATAGGGAAGTTAGCATTCTACTAGACATACTACTTGTCTTTGCATACATTTCCCACCTAAAGGAGCTTGGGTTGAAGACTGATAGTAGAATGTAATGAATGCTTGAAGAATATAAAAAGAGGGGGGATTGCTTTGAATATTGGACAGCTGGATAGAGCCATGCAGTACAGGATAGATGAAAAAATGTTTGATAGTGAAGATGCCCTGGGTAATATATTATGTTAAAGCAGATCTGTGCTATATCTTTCTTTCAATTAATAATGCCTAAAGATACAGCTACATATTTCCATCTTCATTCCTTTCATCTCTAGGGTAATGAATCAGTGGGGTTGGGAGTGAGAAGTGAACCCTTGGCTCCGCTTACTCCACTGCACCTCTCCAATGAATGGCTCCTCAAGTGGAGGGCAGCATCTCAATTGCAGTCCCTATGCCTTCTCAACCACAGGTCTTGCAATTCTAGCCAGCCCTTTTGCAGGCCATGAAGAGTGAGAAGAGAGGCTCCTTATTCCTTCCTTCCCAATGCACAGCCATGTAAGTGATGGGGGCACAATGTAGCTCATAATTATTTACATTCATCATTCAGGGATCAGTTCTGCCTCCCTGCTCATCATAAGTAGGATCTGACTCAACAAATAATCCCATGAAATCAGCAAGACTACTTGCTCAACCAGGTACTACTCAACATAAGCAAGGGAGAGCCAGAGGTGAAAGTAAGCTGGTACGGGCCGGTACGGAAGGCCGGTAAGAAAAGGAGACTGACTGAGGGAGGGAGAGAGAAGCCTGCTTCCTGCATAAGACTAGTTTAAACTCAGCGGTTCCCTGATGGTTCAGCCCCCAGGGCTAGGTTTCTGGCATCCTTGTTAATTTCACTCACAGTAGCTGGGGAGAGGAGGTCGAGGGGAGGGTGTGTTTGACCATGGCAGGGGCAGTCCTTTTCTGCCCCCGGGATGAGGGGATCTCTCCAATACTAATATACACAACAAATACAAGCATTTGGCTGCACAGCTTAAATCCAGAGCTAATAAAAGCAGGTGGAAAGGGAAAACTCACTGTCACATTGGTTTCTCATCTCCTCCCTCCCCCTCCTCCAGCCAGGCTGCAGACAAGGCTCTGCTTTTCCCCCCTCCCTCACCCCCAGCATGGGTTCTCCTCTAGGCTCTAGCTTGCAGTAGGGACACTGGCTGAGATATTTGCTGCTGCTGCCTGCAAAAGAACAGTTTAAACTCAGCTGTTCCCTGTGCAGTTCAGTGTCTAGAGTTAGGAGCCATTTCTGGCATCCTTGTTAATTTCACTCTCAGTTGTTGTTGGGTGTGTGTGACCATGGCAGGAGCAGTTCTCTTCTGCCCCTGGGACGAGGGGATTTCCTATACACAATCAAAATCAGGAACCATTTCCAAGTTCAAATCTATCCCATTCACTCCCCAGCAGAGGATCATGGTTGTGATGTACAAACTGCTTGCAGATCCTCTTTGAAATGTTACTGTAAAAAAAAAACAACACAAAAAACATGGAGAACCTGGTGGAAAGATGTGTCATGATGATTAGGGTTTATTTTGGGCAAAGCAATTTTGCTAAAGCAACTAAAGATTCACAGGGAAAGCAAATAGCCCCCATAGACAAAACCACAAAGGGATTGGAGGGGAAAACTGAATATTCAGGGAAATTATTGAGCCTCCTTTGAAAGAAATGGTAGTTTTCATTCCAATCCACCCTCTTTATATATTGATTCAAACACCTGAAATGTCCTTAGGACATCAGGTGCAATCTCAGATCTCTTTTTGTTTTGTCCTGCCTGCAGAGTGCAGAGGCTGAAATTGACAAAACTTTCTCTAAATATCTTGTATATTTCATGAAGGCTATTCCAGTTGTCCTTCATTCACCCCTGACTCCCTCCCCTCCCTCGCCAGGCTCCCTCTCTGGCTGGCTGGCTGTGGTTTTTGCCTTGGTTACACTCTTTGGCAGACCCAGCCCAGCAGCACCTGCTGGCTCTCTGCAGGCAGCAGCCCACAGGGGCCGGTTGCTGGGGTCGGTGGCAGGCTGCAGCTGCATTGTTTGTGACACATTCATACACATACACATACATACAGTCGGAGGTGAAAGTAAGCCGGTCCAGTCCGGCATACTGGCAAGAGCCAGTACACCGTGCTGGACCGCATCGACTTCCACGGCAGGGATTGAAAGGGCTCTGGGCTGCCCACGGCTGAGCTGGGGCGGGGATTTAAAGGGCTCAAAGCTCCCCACGGCTGCGGGCAGCCCAGAGCCCTTTGAATCCCAGCCATGGCTCTGGTGGCCAGACTGGGGCCAGGATTTAACGGGCTCCGGGCTTCCCTCAGCAGCAGGAGCTCGAGGCCCTTTAAATCCCTGCCCCAGCCCTGCAAATCTTGGGGTTCCCCCTGGCGGCCAGAGCCTGGGCCCTTTAATTTGCCCCTGAGCCCTGGGGGGCTCCCCACCACCTCTGCAGCTGGGAGACCCTGGTTGATTTAAAGGCCCTGGGTCTCCCAGCCACAGCTGGTTCCTCAGGGCCTTTAAATCTTGAGAGGCCACACCTCTTCCAGATGATGCCACGCCCCCCTCAGGACTTCGGCAGTACCGGTAAGTCCTGTAAGTTGCTTTCACCCCTGGGTAGAGCAGAGTTGGTCTGTCAGTGAACTACAATGGTCACTTTTCGGTGTTTGGTTGATTAAGAAAACTGTTCCTCACAACTGTTAAAGAAAGAGAAAAATATTAAAGGGCACAACAGTTTAAAAAGATGAGTTCTGAAAAAATAGTGATGACTAATGTTTCTGGAGGGGTATCATCAAAGCACTAGAATGGGAAGTGCATCGAATTCACTGTAACCACCTGAATGCTACTGAACTTTCCAAGCACAAGATACCTGCTGAGCTGCAGGTAGTACCATTATGAGGTTTAGCACATTTCTGAAAGCAGGGATACAATTACTATCTGTCTCCACTGCAATTACAAGGCAAATACACCTACTAGCTCATCTGATGCATGCCTGCAGCCTCCTGCATCAGGATAAATGACACTTTCTTTCTTCTGGCCCCGAGTGGGTGGTTTTGTTGGACGAGCCCGATATCCACCTTTACTAATGGGAGGAGGAGCTGGTCTGAGAGTTGGCGTTGGCTCCCGTCTTTTATCTACTGGTCTGTGACCTCGAGCATCCACTTTTTCACCATTAGCCTACACAAAGCCAGAGGGAGAAAAAACTCTTTATAATTAGGATCATTATTTTAAAAACATGTACATCAACTGCATAAAATATAAAAATAGCATACATCAATTTATTAGCATATTTTAGGTATCATTTTGCCTTCTATCTCTCACATTTTAGTCTCAAGAAATACACTAATTCCTTGCGGGAAAAAGACCTGAGTATCATTTTGGGTAGCTGAATGAAAACATCTGTTCAATGTACTTTGGCATTAAAAAAGTGAACAAATTGTTAGGACAGTTAAAAGATGAAATTGAAACCAATACTGAAAATATTGTAATTGCCCTATAATACTAGCCTCCCATCTCAAAACAGAAATAGCAAAAATAGAAAAGGTTCATAAAAAATAAATAGCAAGAAACTTAAACCTGATAAAAAGAAATAGATTATTTTGCACAACTCATGGCCACTGGACATGGAGCTTCAAGTTATTAGTAGGATTCAAAAAAGAATTAAGCATCCGGATAACAATCCTCTGAATAAGGGAAATAGGATAGACCAAAATATTCAGATCTGATCCTTCACACCCTAACTGTGAGTAGCCCAGTGAGGGCAATGAGACTACTCTCACAAATAAGACCCACATGTGTAATGGCTGCGAGATCAAACTCTTAGAAACATCAGAAATAAGCGGAGTACATTAGAAAATGGCTGGGAAGTTATATGGTAAAATAGTATATCAGAAACATATTCAATTTATAGACCCAGCCAATTATGCCACATATGAAATAATTTCTTATTTTTGAACCTGGTATTCATTTGTTTAGGGATTTGTACAAGATTTTTTAAAATCCAATTTTAAATCAAATATTGACTTATCTTAAATTTCTTTCCTTAAGCAAAATTAATATACCAGCTATACACATTTTTATGCCTTAATTTTAGACTGGCCTTGGTGGATTTTTTGTTTGTTTGTTGTTTTTTAGTTCTGTTTCAGAATGTTACCTCTCTCTTTCTAACTCCAGTTCAGTATGAACTGGGAACCAGTTCCTTCCTTTTGTTGCTCATTTAGAGCCTGATTCAAAGCCCACTGAATCAAAGGAAAAACTCTCATTGACTTCAATAGTCTCAAGGCATTATTTAACACACATTTTGCTATTCTTTTACTTACGCAGAGTTTGTTTCTCATGCTCTTAAATAAATGTTAAAATTGCTAAATAAACGTCCTTACTTGAATATGTCTGAACATGTACTTAAATCCAATCTTACCCTGGGAGTGTTGTCACTTTCCTACAAAGAGAGAGAGAAGGAAAAGAAGGAAAATACGTCAGAAAACAGAGAAAAAAACCCTACAGTTTACTGTTACATATATGAGAAAAAAAATAATTACAATTTTCCTTGAACACCTTAAAAGCTGATGATGAATATGTTTGTGAGATAATTAAACATTTTATTTTTGTAATTTAACTACATTAAAAAGCTTATAAAGTCATACATACAACTAAGATCAAGCATTACTATTGTTATTATTAATTATTATCATCATTACTACAACCTCATCATCATAATCTAGAGAAGCCAGGGATCTAACTGTGGAAACACAGAGCAGACTCAGCAATAGCAGTTTCATGATGCTGGCTTGCTTAAACATCTTGGTAACCTTCCCCTGCTGAAGGTACTGACAGTGAAAGGCACTTTGTGTTCATATATATACCAGACAGTCTGAAGTCTCCTGGCTTGCTAATGATAGGTCTAACCAGAAAGAAGAGTTATCATTCCACTGTTAATATTTAATCTCTTTGTTCACTTCGTGCCTGAACAAATTCCCCAGTTGAGCAATATCTACATGGAGGCCGGCCCTTATCTACACGTTACACATCCCCCACGTATCTGGTGGCATAGTTTAAATATATAAATCCTGAAAATCACCTCGTCCTCAAATTATTTTTCCTAAAAATCATTAGCCTTTTGAAACACCTGAAAAAGTGCACATCCAACCAACTGAGTTGAGGGAAATAATGTTAAATGTCACAAAAAAGCAAGTTACTTACTTTCTCCTCTTGGAAGTCTTTGACTTTTTTAAATATTTCATTAAATATGTACCAAAATCATATAATACACAAAGCTAAGCTACATCGTTCAGTGCATACTTCAACACACATTTCTATGAGTATCAAACCTCGGGAAGGCTATTGAGGCAAGTACATGATGCTTACAAGATAACGATCTTTCTTACTGCAGCACTTAGGGGTCCTGATCAGGGGTTAGAGTCCCAATGGGCTAGGAACCACACACACAAATAATAAAGGTAGCTCTGCCTTGAAGAGCTTACAAAATATAGCCCTTATCCAGCAAAGCACTATAGCATTTCAGTTTCAATGGGACTACTCATGAACTTAAATATTCAGCACATTCTTAAGTACTTCATTAGTTTGGGGCCTATTGATATATAATTAATATAATTTAATTGATAAAAGTTGATTCCTATCTAATAACTTCAATTTTTTTTAAAAGTCTGATTTCCAGAAATGCTCAGCACCCACAACTGGAGCCAGATTTCAGAAGAGCTCAGCTTCCTTTTACTCACCTAAGTAATGTGGCCAGTTTTTGAAAACTGCTCAGTACCCAACTGTTGTCAGTGGGATTCACTGAATGCTGAGCCCTTTGGAAAAGCCATTAAGATGCCTAAAAGGAAGCTGAGTACCTTTCATAATCTAGCCCAGAGTTTACAACCTATGCAGATTTTAAAAACACAAAACAAAATTGGAAAACAAACCAAAAAATGAGAGAACAAACTTGCAAACCCTTTTTTAAAAAAGTAGTCATTGGCATCATACGCGCTACTCATTTGAGTTGACTAGTGCTCACAAAATTGTTGGCAGAATCAGACCCAGGATATGCAACATAACTCCTGGGATAAACAGGAAGAATGGGATGCCAAAAAAGATCCAGCTGACTCATAAGTGTCCTGATTAATATTGGTGTTATTAGAAGAGATTGAGGATGGTTTAATAGTAAGCAAAATATCTGAAAACCCATCACAGATGTTAGCACTACCCCACTGGGTATCTATTATATCAGAAATACAAACTTGGGCCTCATTTACCCTCACTAAAACAAAATCCTTAGTAGATCTTTTTTACTCCAAGATGTTGCTTGTGTATCCCAAGAAATGTTCTGAAAATATTCATTTTAACCATAAAACCTGACTTCTTTTCTGCTGTGTTTGCACCCTGTCTGTTCTCCTGTCATTAGCATTCTAGTAAACAATTTGACAAGCAGGAATTTTCAAAAGAACAGCACATTTTAAGCAAATATAAGAGAACAATCATAGAAGTATAATTATGAATTTACAATTGTGAATATCCATACTGGATTTTAAGAGCTGTACTTGCACAATCAGTAAACAGTCAAAATTAGCCAACAAAACAAGAATTTTGAATATTCCAGGTGACATGCTCACAATCTACAGATCAAAAATAATTTGTAGAAATTATAATTAATGTGGTGAAGAAATTTTAATATCAAATAAATATGAAAAAATCATAAGCTTGCTGAGGAAATTCACAAATAGGAGAGAGTCTACAATCATTTAATGAATAATTCAGTGTGAAATAGTTGCTCAGTTCTATTCAATAGGCAGATTAATAATTCAGGAACAAAACAACATTCACTATTTCATATTACTTCAGTCATACTTAGATTTAAAAAAAAACATAAAATAAAAATAATGTTAAATAATTAAATTTCACATATTTAAGTTACTCTTTCCCCTTCTTAACTTGAAATGCAAATTACATAATGAAAAGAAACATCTTATATTTGTTAATGATAATTAATAAAATAATTAAATGTGCATAAAGAAATTTTTAAAGAACATATTATATAGTTAAAGTGTCTTATTAAATGGCAACAATTACAACGTGTCAAAAGAAGCATTAAGTGCCATTAATATAAGAGAATGTTTTTAACTTACTGGATATATAATTTATTATATTTTTAGAGAAAACTACGGAAATCCTTATCTTGAAGCTGAACTGTATAATCACAGTGGGCATCCACATTTTGAGGTAATAAAGATTCAGTTGATGTTAAGGGTGAGATTGTCAAAGGCACAAATGGAAGATAAGTGTCTAATTCTCCTCGCCTTTGACAATCTCACCCAAAGAATACTGTTCAAAAGAAGTTCCCTGAGGCCCTGGATGTGTGCATAATTCCTGCAAAGGCAAATGGAAGTTTCATACTCATACTGAAGCAGAAAAAATCCTCACTTCAATGCGTATACTATATAATATAAAAACCAGTGGTATGTCGTCACCTTCTACTTGACTGAAGGTCAGAACTCCCCAAATGTGTAGTTATAAGCCCTGCTAGTGGGTGCCCTATAATAAGGTTCTCCAATTACTACAGCTAGTTCTTCTTGAGTTCAAATAGTAGAGGCCTTTTTTAGGAGCAAAAGATCATAGGTTTTGTCCCCCTTTATTGCGTGTGTGGAGTTGAGCTGACAACTGTGATTTCTGTATATAAATACAACCATAGATTCATAACTTCATTTATTTACTATTGATTCTCATTTTTCCCCCCCAAAAAGGCACATATGGAATTTGTGAGCATGCATTTTATTAAACTAGATCCTCATAAATACTGTCCCACATTTGTCCAATAAGTATTAGAAAACACTTCCCAGTTATTCAAGACTCTCATATAGCCAATGTTTTATCATACCTCTGGCTATTTCCCTATGTAATTTTCCTGTAAATTATAAATGAAATGCAGAGTATTTTCCTGTAATAATAAGGTAGCTGTCCAGCAAATAGGCATTTATAAAACAAACAGAACAAAAACTAAGAAACATTATAAAAAGGACATTTTCATTCTATGTTGACAGATATTTGTATTCAATCCAAAATAGTTTTGGGGATCAACATAAGTTCCGCTGTAAAGACACACTTTCATTAGGTGGGAATTTTAGTGAAAAACAAGGAGGGGAACCGATAAAGCTGCATGTCTTAGACTCTTTTTTCTGCATATGTACCATTATCAAAATTCCTGTAGACACAGGAAATATGGGAGCAGTTTAACCTGACTGTGGGCTTAATTATTAAACATCCTGGACTAACAGCAGGCCTGGCCTAAAGCAAGTGCTGCCCCACTGAATTTCGTCCCTTGTCCATTGACACCCATATCACTGTTACATTTTGTACCACTCACATTTCCTATTAATGTGTGTTGAAAGAATGTGCAGAAGCCAAAAATTAGCAATAGGACTGCAATATTCTATTGTGATGATTTTACTTGATTGGATACTCCTAAAAGGCATCATCTAAAATCTATCCTAGGTACTTATATGGCCACCATTACCATAGTATTTGAGCACTTTATGATCTTTAATGTATTTATTCTTACAACACTGCTCTGAGAAAGGGAAGTACTATTATCTCCATTTTACAGATGGGGAACTGTGGCATAGAGAGGCTAAGGCTCACATTCTCAAAGGTATTTAGGCTCATATTTCCAATTTAAATTAATGGGAGTTAGGGGCATAAATACTTTTGAGGATCTGGGCCTAAGAAACTTGCTCACGGTCACATACAAACCTGCGGTGAAGCAGGGAATGGAAACTGGGTTTCATAAGTCCAAGCCTAAGGTCCTAACCCCTAGGCAATCCTTCCTCATAATTAAAGTTGCTAATAAATTTACAAGTTTTTAATTGTCTTCCACTTTCGTTCTTCTTTTGAAACTGATAATACATTCTTAAATACTTGGTACTTATAATATGCTTTTTATAAAGATTAAATAAAATTTAATTCATTCCCACAGATCAAGAGACATGCAGTTTTGAGGACAGGCTCCAGTCCCTGCTGACCCTCTCCTGGATAGGGCATTGGTGTGAGCGCCACAGAAAATTTCCCCATGTGGCTTCATTGCTCTTCCTGGTTGAATTCAGTCTTTGACCTATCCCACCCTAGTATGTTCAATTGGCCTGTCTGGCTTTCCTTGTACAGTTGTCAAAATATAGCATATCCTGATGTACTTGTTTTGTTTTTCTAGAGATTTCCAGGAAAGCACAACAAATTAACAATTTTTGACAATGTACATGATATTTTGTAGTTTCAAATTGCATACGCTGCCGTACAATGGGGACCACACTATAGTTACTAGAAATACTGAAAACACACTTTTTCAGAGCCCCCAACAAGGAAAAGTTTGTTAATACTTTATTTTTCATGTCTCCCCCTCCTCATTATTCATGACTTCAAAGGATAGAAACTTCTCCTGAATTACAGGTGTAATGGTATTGTTGCAAGTTTGCTATGCCAAGTATTTGTGATGACAAAATAGTAAATTCCATGGTGTATCAGGATCTCTACTTCCACTATGTCATATATGACACAAAAAGGATATTTACCATTAGAGTTTAAAAAATGAATGGATATTTCCTTCAGTAGCTGCAGTAGTTGTTCTGTTGGCTTGCCTGATCAATGGTACAATGCCCTTTAAACCAGCCCACGAAGTCAGACAAGTCAAGGGCATTGAATTAGTGACTCTCATATCAAAGATAAATGTGTTCTTGGCATAAGACTAGATGTGGGAGGCAACAGGACTTTCTTAGGCCACAGATAAGCCATAGTATTTACAGAATTAAATTTGAAAAAAAGACAGCTGTTGCTTAGCAACTGATTTAGAAATGTCTTTTTTAAACAAATAGTGTTGTAAGAATATATTGACTATGAAAACCATAGTGTAGGCAGTTGCTAATCTCTCATCCCCCCAAATTGTTGTTCTTACCGGTAGCAAATATTTCTTCCAAAAGTTTCTTGTAAATGAGACTCAAACTAAATATAATGTTGTTACCTTACCTTGGGAGCAAGCACATTCTTAAAGATAAATTTGAGAGACATGCTAAACTGTTTATATCAGTCTTGCAAACAGCACTGCAAAATGTGTGCAAATGATTATAACTTGTTCTAAATAATGATTAACAAATATTTCTCCTTTGGTTAGAACGTCCAAAATTCCAGTTGTAAGTGGTTTGCAGAAAATACAACAGATTCCTGCATATTATAGTCAAGACACTATCCTTCAGATCTCTTGGGTGAATACCATTTGGTCCTAGTGACTTATTGCTGTTTAATTTATTAGTTTGTTCCAAAACCTCCTCTGATGATACCTCAATCTGGGACAATTTCTCAGATCTGTCACCTAAAAAGAATGGCTCAGGTTTAGGAATCTGCCTCACATCCTCAGCTGTGAAGACTGATGCAAAGAATTTATTTCGTTTCTCTGCAATGGCCTTATCGTCCTTGAGGGCTCCTTTAGCACCTCGATCGTCCAGTGGCTCCACTGATTGTTTAGCAGGCTTGCTGCTTCTGATGTACTTAAAAAAAATTGCTATTACTTTTTGAGACTTTGGCTAACTGTTTCTCAAATTCTTTTTTGGCCTTCCTAATTGTATTTTTACACTTCATTTGCTAGTGTTTATGCTCCTTTCTATTTTCCTCACTAGGATTTAACGTCCACTTTTTAAAGGTTGCCTTTGCCTCTCACTGCTTCTTTTACTTTGCTGTTTAACCACAGTGACTCTTTTTTGGTTCTCTTACTATGTTTTTTAATTTGGGGTATACATTTAATTTGAGCCTCTATTATGGTGTCTTTAAAAAGTTTCCATGCAGCTTGCAGAGATTTCAATTTTAGCATTGTACCCTTTAATTTCTGTTTAACTAACCTCCTCATTTTTGTGTAGTTCCTCTTTCTGAAATTAAATGCTACAGTGTTGGGCCACTGTGGTGTTTTTCTTGCCACAGGGATATTAAATTTAATTATATTATGGTCATTATTACCAAGCGGCCCAGCTATATTCACCTCTTTGACCAGATCCTGTGCTCCACTTAGGACTAAATCAAGAATTGCCTCTCCTCTGGTGCGTTCCAGAACTAGCTGCTGCAGTCATTCAAGGTGTCAAGAAACTTTATCCCTGCATACCATCCTCAGGTGGCATGTACCAGTTTATATGGGGGTAACCAAAATCCCCCATTATTATTATTGAGGTTTTTTATTTTAATAGCCTCTCTAATCTCCCTGAGCATTTCACCGTGACTATCACCATCCTCGTCAGGTAATATATCCTTACCGATATATTCTTATTATTAGAGCATGGAATTTCTATCCAGAGAGATTCTATGGTACAATTTGATTAATTTACAGTTTTTACTTCATTTGATTCTGTGCTTTCTTTCACATATAATGCCACTCCCCCACCAGCATGACCTGTTCTGTCCTTCCAATGTATTTTGTACTCTGGTATTGATTATCCTCATTCCACCAAGTTTCTGTGATGCCTATTATATCAATATCCTCATTTAAATAGGAGGCACTCTAGTTCACCCATTTTATTATTTAGACTTCTAGCATTGGTATATAAGTGTTTTAAAAACTTTTCTCCTTTTAGCTTTCTGCAATTACACAATGTAATTGAATGGGACTCTCTTTTATTTGACTGTTTCTGACCAGACCCGGCCTGTATTTTATCATTTTCCATCCTCTCGTCCTCACTAGGACATAGAGATTCTCTATTCCCTCCCCTAAGGGATGTCTGAACCATGTGCTCCTTCACATTTGTCAGCTTTCCCCCAGCCCTTAGTTTAAAAATTGCTCTACAACCTTTTTAATGTTAAGTGTTTGCAATCTGGTTCCATTTTGAATTAGGAGGAGCCCATCCTTCCTGTATAGGCTCTTCCTTTCCCAAAAGTTTCCCCAGTTCCTAACAAATCTAACCCCCTCCTGCCTGCACTATCATCTCATCCACACAGTGAGACTCTGTCTAACTGGCCCTGCCCTGTACGTGGCACTGGGAACATCTCAGAGAATGCTACCATGGAGGTCCTGGACTTCATCTCTTACCTAGCAGCCTAAATTTGGCCTTCAGGACCTCTCTCCTATCCTTCCCTATGTCATTGGTATCTACATGTACCATGACCACCGGCTCCTTCCCAACATTACACATAAGTCTCGAGAGATCCGCAACCTTCGCACCAGGCAGGCAAGTCACCATGTAGTTCTTCTGGTCATCGCAAAGCCAATTATCTATGTTTCTAATGATCGAATTGTCCATTACTAATACCTGTCTCTTTCTAATAGCTGGAGTTCCCTCCCCCAGAGAGGTATCCTCAGTGCCAGAGGATACCACAACATCATCTGGAAGGAGGGTCACAACTATGGGATTGTTTCCCTCTGCTCGTTAGATGCTCTCCTTCTCTGGGACTTTCATCCTCCTCAAAAGCACAGAGGCTGTCAGACCGGGGGTGGGACTATTCTACTATTTGCTGGAAAGTCTCATCTATGTACCTCTCGGTCTCCCTCAGCTCCTCCAGTTCAGCCACTCTGGTCTCCAAAGCCTGTACATGGTCAATAGATACATATTTTCCCTGGAGTGCCACCATAAGGAGGAAACTTCTTATAGCAGGAATTTCAATTCCTGAGGATTTCGGCAAATCAACTGAGATTGTAAAATCCTCAGGGTAGGGGGCATGTCTTTTTATTTACTTGTAAACTGTCAAGCATGACTACAGTGCTTTATGAATGAATAATAATAGTAACACATGGCCATTAACAGGACAATCTTCCTCCCCACACATGGCCACAGCTGACATCTTTTTTGTGGTTTATACAGAATCTTTGGAGAAAAACAAATACTCTATGAGTTCAAGTAAAGACTTCCTTTAAAAAAAATATTTAGTGTTATTAGAACAACAAGGAGTCTGGTGGCACCTGAAAGACTAACAGATTTATTTTGGGCATAAGCTTTTGTGGGTAAAAAATTCTCACTTCTTCAGATGCGTGGAGATGACAAGTGAGGTTTTTTACCCACAAAAGCTTATGATCAAATAAATCTGTTAGTCTTTAAAGTGCCACTCCTTGTTGTTTTTGGATACAGGCTACTTCTTGATACTTACTGTTATTAGGTGTAATTAATATAGTATCACATAACAATGCAGTTTTCCTTTACAAATTTCTTATTGTGATCCGGGGATTAAAAACACTTCTCCCTGTCCGCATTACTTTGGCTTGTTTCATACATAAAGTTTAACATATTACAACTCCTATTAATTAGAAAAACTCTCCTAAAATATTTCTCTGCATTCTACAATAAAGTTAGAAAGTTGGATGAAGTTTTATAAAATCAAACCTAAATTCAGAAACCAATACTCCAGAGACATTTCTCATTTTGGAATTGTTAACATGCCTTTCAGCATTCTGATCTTTATTACAGCTGATCAATGAAATACAGTGTAACTTTTAGAAAGCCAACTGTTGCACTCTTCTGTTCAGTATCTGTAATTGCAGTTGCTATGTTCTGATGGTTAATTGCTCCACTCAACAATTGTTTACACAAAACATCTGTGCCGCCACATGGTTATATGTATTTATCAAGTAATCCCCATCAAGTAATCCCCGAAGACTGAGTGGAAATGACACAATGCAGCCTGGCTAAAACATGTTGCAGCGGCTATTAAATTAAAGTTGCCTAAGTGTGTATCCAGGGCTACCCAGAGGATTCAGGGGGCCTGGTGCAAAGCAATTTTGGGGGCCCTTTACATAAAAAAAAGTTGCAATACTGTAGACTACTAAAAGCAGCAAAGAATCCTGTGGCACTTTATAGACTAACAGACGTTTTGGAGCACGAGCTTTCGTGGGTGAATACCCACTTCGTCAGATGCATGTAGTGGAAATTTCCAGGGGCAGGTATATATATGCAAGCAAGCTAGAGATAATGAGGTTAGTTCAATCAGGGAGGATGAGGCCCTGTTCTAGCAGTTGAGGTGTGAAAACCAAGGGAGGAGAAACTGGTTCTGTAGTTGACAAGCCATTCACAGTCTCTGTTTCATCCTGAGCTGATGGTGTCAAATTTGCAGATGAACTGAAGCTCAGCAGTTTCTCTTTGAAGTCTGGTTCTGAAGTTTTTTTGCTGCAGGATGGCCACCTTAAGGTCTGCTATAGTGAGTTCAGGGAAGTTAAAGTGTTCTCCTACAGGTTTTTGTATATTGCCATTCCTAATATCTGATTTGTGTCCATTTATCCTTTTCCCTGTGTGTATCTCTACGGAAAAGATCCTCTCTGATTGAACTAACCTCATTGTCTCTAGCTTGCTTTCATATATCTATCTATCTATCTATCTTCCCCTGGAAATTTCCATGACATGCATCTGATGAAGTGGGTATTCACCCAGGAAAGCTCATGCTCCAAAACATGTTAGTCTATAAGGTGCCAGGGGATTCTTTACTGCTTTTACAGATCCAGACTAACACGGCTACCCCTCTGATACTTGTAGAATACTATATTCTTGTGGGGGGCCACTGCAGGGCCTGGGGCAAATTGCCCCACTTGCCTCCTCCCCAGAGGCTGTGTGTGTATCTTCTAAACAGATTTTTTGAAGTTATTACACCTTTTTTTACCATCTGGCTGAAATGTTCAGGCTAGTCTCTAAGTGTGTGCGCGTTAACTTTTCATACCATGGGGTAAAAGAAAGTGTGTGTGGTCTTACTCCATGGCAAGTGGAGCTGGAGTAGTGAGGGTCAAGCTCTAAACCTTTATGAAATTAAAGCTGCTTCTCAACCTGTTTTGGAGTAGTCTGTAAAAATCGTCAACACGTTTGCAAAGCATCTCTCAAGATCTCCTAATACAGGCGCAGGGAGCGCATTTCAACTGTCTAGAGCTTCGCCGGAGCTGGCGTCGTTCCGCTCAAACGAGCTCCGTCCAACCCGGCAGGCCGGACCAGTTCGCTCGCCCGAGGGAGCGGGTCCAATAGCTCGGGGGCGTGGAACGGCAGACGGCTCTCCTGGGAGCGCTACCGTCCTAGCTACAGGCTTCGCCGCCAGCGGCTGGCCCCGGAGTCCGCTGTGGGCTCGCCCCCCAGCATGTGCGGGGAGCGCTGTGTCGCCGCAAGGGGCGCTGATCAGGCTCACATGGCCCTCAACTACGCCCCTAGCTGCGTGTGTAGTTTGCTGTGGGCTAGAAACGCTTCATCCATTCGCGACGCCCCTGGCCGTGTGCACCGCTGCACGTGTAGCGGCGTCGGAAACGGATCCTGACACCCTGCTCTGGGCACCATGCGCGCGAGAGGGCTGGAAGGAATCGAACCCGCAGCTCCGCAAGCAGCGCGATCCGCCCCCGCCCCGCCGGGCAAGAGCCGCGCCCCCCGCTGTCCCGCGCCCCGCCCCCTCAGCGCTGCCATTTCGCCATCGACGGCGCATGCGTCTTTCTCTACACGTCAGTTCCGGGTCAGCGGGACAGGCGCCGGAAGTGTCTTCATAGCGGAACGGGCAGCGGGTGCGCGGCCAGTCTCTTGCTGGGCGCAGCGGGCACCATGGTGGAGGTGAGAGAGCGGCCTTGCCCCGCCCCTGTGAGTGGGGCTCTTGGGCCCCCGAGCCCCTAGCGGCCCCCGCCCCGGGTGCCCTCCCCTTGCCGCTGCCGAAGCGAGGAGCGCCCGGCCCGGAGATTCCGGCCTCTCACTGCCCCTGACGCTGCGATTAGCCCCCTCCCCCCTTTCCGGTATGCCCCGTGCTGGGGTTTGTGCCCTGGGGGGGATGAGCTGAGCTGCAGGCCCAGGCGTGGGTGCGGGGCTGGGTCCCCGCACCCCCCGTGGGACCGAACCCTCCCGCCGCCAGCCTCGCGCAGCAGCGGCCGCCCCGGGTGAACCGGCTCTAGGGGGAAGCTGCCGGTCGGCCTTGTGGTGCGCACGGTAACGCGCGACGGGGTAAGTGGGTTGAGTCCCGGTCGGGGGAGGGGGTTGTCCCTCGTTCCAGGGCAGCGTCTGCACGAAGGGAAGGTGCCCGGGAGGCCGCTGATCGCTGGCGAGTTACAGCAGAAAACGTTCCCCTCCTCGAGGAAGGTGTCGCCGCCCCTGCCCCTTGGCTCAGTGCGAGCACCCCTGGGCCGCCCTGTCAGCCCTAAACCCGACAACGACTCTGCCGGTCTCTCTGGTCCTTGGCCTCTGTTAACATTATCCGTGGGTTTGACAAGTAGTTAGTATTATGCTGCGGCGTTTATATGGAGGTCTTGCAGGTGAAACTGGACAGAAAGTTGCTCACTTCACTTAGGTCATATCATCAGATAATAAGTATTAGCTGCCATAGCTCTCAAAGTACTTTACAAAAGCAAGTATCATTATCATCAAACATAGGAATTGCAGTACTGGACCAGCAGATTATCTGGTTAATCATGTAGTGTAGAGTTATATTTAGGCTTGGCAGAATTAGATTTTTCTTTTATCATTTTGACAGATAATCTCCATTTTCATTTGTATTTCATTCCTACTTTTATCCATTTGCATTTTCACAGTTCCAGGAAATTGTGGTTGGAACTTTGGACAATAATTTAATGACAGTAGATGCTGATTCAAAAAGTTAAAGCGTGATAATAGTTAAAACACCAATTGTCAATATGACATGTCAAAATATAGGAAGTAACATCATTAAGTCACGCTATAATAAATTCCCAAGAAGCATTTTTCTTTCTTTGCCTATCTATAATTTTTTTTTGGTCAGTATATTGTGCTTCTAAACTAAATGGTCCTAGACTTTGCAATTTCTGCATGCTTTTAATCAATTCTGGCCATCCATCTCTGGCTCCTACCTCTCTATTTTTTGAGGTTAGGGGATGAGAACTGAGCCCATTATTCAAGGTGAACAGTACTGTCAGTCCCCGTTTTACAGGTGGGGTACATGAGAAAGATTGTAATTTGTCCCAAGCTAAACATTCGGTCAGCGAGTGAACCAGGAATAGAACTGTGGTTTCCTGACTCTCAGTCCATGTTCCTCTCATTGGACTATAGTTACTCTAACGTCTGTTGCAATTTTTGTTTCTGTTTTTAGTATGGATTCAATTCCCACTAGTAAAAGAAGCTAATACACCTCTACCCAGATATAATGCTGTCTGATATAGCGCGAATTCAGATATAATATGGTAAAGCAGTGTTCCGGGAGATGGGGCTGCTTTACTGCGTTATATCCGAATTCGTGTTACTGCAGATGGTTCCTCTGCGCCCGCCTGTTACTTGCTGTGGCCCTCCATGGGGCCCCTCTGCCCCAGTTCACCTCTGCTCTGCCTTCTCTTTCCCCCCCCCTCCCCCTGGCCCAGGCTTGCTGGGCCAAACAACTGATTGGTGCAGCAAGCCTGGGAGGGAGGGAGGGAGAGAGAAGCGGAGCGGCTGCAGCATGCTCAGGGAGGAGGCAGAGGTAAGGTTCCTCTTCCTACTCCGATATAACGCGGTCTCATCTATAACGCGGTGAGCTTTTTTGGCTCCTGAGGACTATGTTATATTAGGGTAGAGGTGTATATACTTTAGTTGCCAGTTATTTAGAAATATGTGTTTTAAAGTGCTATGTAAAGTGTTTATGAAAGAGAGTGAGTGTAGATGGCACTAAGCAAGTCACTCAGACATTCCTAATGTTTTTGAAACTTGATGCCTGTCTAAGACTCGTGGCCCTCTTCCTGGGTCTTCTGGCAAGAGAAAATGCCAATACAGTTGTGGTAGAAAAACTAACATTTGATATTAGAATTACCATTAAAGTTTCATTAATCGGCCTGTGAGTTCTTGTTCACAGCTCAATGGTGTTCTAGACCTTTTCTTTTAAAAACAAAACAATTTGATTAATTAAATGAAGACAAGTGCTACTCATTTTGAGCCCAGAATAGCACTACTGTACAGTTTTCTGATCAGACACTTACCCAAAGGTGACATAATGTATATGGCAAGTTATAAATCTTTTTTTCTTTTCTTGTTTATTTAGGCAGTAAAATCAAATTTATAGGGAGTCCTGCTCTCTGACTCACTTGCTTTATTGGCGACTTATAAAGTTGGAGCTGGCAAGCATGAGTGAAAAGCTTTTTGTTTGTGTCTTCATTAAATTCACATATATGCCTATAGTTGGAAACAGAATGTTGATCAAAGTTTTGGCCTGCTATTTTTGATCATCACAGTATCCCATGAAAGGGAGATGTAGTTAAGTATTGATTTAAGTTTGGAGATGAGGGAGATGAAACTCTCTCATATATCAAATTATAGTTTTGAGCACTCAAGCGCAACTGTGTACTTTAGCAAACTAAAGTCCATTTCTTACATACAGAAGGCAGGAATCGCTACTTTAATTTCCATTGCCATTTTCAGGTTTTTCATTCAATTATTGCCATGTGTATAATTAAATGTATCTTCTCTGCAGGAAGTGCAGAAACACTCTGTGCACACGTTAGTGTTCAGATCCTTGAAGAGAACCCATGATATGTTTGTGGCTGATAATGCAAAGCCTATACCATTAGATGATGTAAGGTAAGAACAGCTATCATAATAATAGTATGTCTAAAAATGTTAATGTGCTGCAGGCACTCCTTTGCGACTGTTTCTAGCACTGGCTGAAACTCAGGATTTCCAGTTCGCTTCAAGTTTTGTTTCATTTTAAAAAATTTGAATGTGGTCCAATTCAAATTTCATTATAAACTGAAAATTCCTCGAAAAAATTAGTTTTGGAAACACTTACACATGGTGTTTCTAAAACAAAATATGATTCTGGGGACAGGCAGCTGCTGTCTGAAATTGACATGGTAGTGCTGAAACTGACAAAAATATTATTTTCAGTCAGCAGCTGCTGGGGCTCCCAGGGTTTGCAGCTCTTGGGCTGCACACCATGAAGAGTGCCGTGGGACCAGTGACCTCAGGGCTTCCAGACTCTTAGCCAGCTAGCCTGAGAGTCTGGAAGCCCTGGGATTCCTGGTCTCAGGGCAGTCTTCATGGTGGGGCTCCCCAGATCCACAGTGTGTGGAAGCCCATACCAGGACCTCCAGGCTCTGTAGCAGGGAGCCTGGAAATTCTGGCTCAAGCTGAAGCTCCCAGGGCTTACAGGTTTCCTGCTGTGGAACCAGGAGCCAATGTTCTGAGAGCCATCCTGGCTAGGTCTGGAGCTTGTAGGGCTGTGCAGCTCTCAGCTCTGTGACAAGGACTTTGACAGCCTTGCCACGGTGGGGCTGCTGTGGAGTTGTTGACCCTGGAAGCCTGGGATTGCCGGTCTGGGGCAACCTGCATGCCACAACTGCCATGGAGCTTCAGACCGTGGAAGCTCAGGGTCCCCAGCAGCTGCCAGGTGAGCTGGTAGGGAACCAGGCAGGTTTCTGTAAGAATCCTGCCTGTGATTCTGCAAAAGGTAGTCCAGTCTGATTCACTTTTGTAAGACATTTCAGGTTTGACAAAAGAGTTTCATTGGAAAATTTCTGACTAGCTTTAATTGTCATACAAATGTGATAGTGTATGTTCAGACTCTTGGGCAAAACTATCTGGTAATAGTGAAAGGAAAATATTAGCATAGCTAATATTTAAAAATATTTTAAAAATAAACATTTTTAAATGAATAATATATTAGAAGATCAAGATTTAATATATATTGTTGTTTTCATAAACAGCCACAAATTAAAGATGTCAATCAAGCTTCGCACAGATTATGGTTCTGTGCTGCACATGCCTATTCTGAAGGAAAACTTTAGAGAAAAGGATTCTCCAAATACAGGGGATCTCTATGCACATAAACAGTATCCTGCAAATCAAGGTTTGTGTACCATTATTTGTTAACTGAAATTAAATTTCAAGATCGCTATGATATAGCCTAAGGGAAATATTTGTAAGGAAAACATCTGTTTTTAATTGTCTTATATTCTGCTGGCATATGCCCATACAATGTAAACTGTTCGGAACAGGGAAGGTGTTTATCAGAATATAATGTGTGGTATAATGTTATACAAATAATAAGGTTCAGAAGCATAATGGTTATTTCATGTAGGTGGCAAAGAGAACAAGACTTTGTGTTCTTCTAGTTTGCCACCAATGGTGGTGGTAAAGAATGTATGAAGTGTTGACTAAGAGTGATATAGAACTTTTTCAACTGCCCTCAGACATGTAGGTATCAAAAATAAAGTGAAAATACCTATATTTAAGTATGAATTATTCATAGAAGGAGGAATCCCTTTCTATTAAAACTCTTCTAGTGACACATGACATGTACCTTGAGATTTTTTTTAACTTCTGGTTGATTCCTTCTACTGTGATATGTTCATAGAATATCAAGGTTGGAAGGGACCTCAGGAGGTCCTCTAGTCCAACCCCCTGCTCAAAGCAGAACCAATCCCTAACTAAAATCATCCCAGCCAGGGCTTTGTCAAGCCTGACCTTAAAAACCTCTAAGGAAGGAGATTCTACCACCTCTCCAGGTAAACCCATTCCAGGGCTTCACCACCCTCCTGGTGAAAAAGGTTTTTCCTAATAGCCAATCTCAACCTCCCCCACTGCAGCTTGACCCATTACTCCTTGTTCTGTCATCTGCTACCTCTGAGAACAGTCTAGATCCATCCTCTTTGGAATCCCCTTTCAGCTAGTTGAAAGCAGCTATCAAATCTCCCCTCATTCTTCTTTTCTGCTGACTAAACAATCCCAGTTCCCTCAGCCTCTCCTCATGAGTCATGTGCTCCAGCCCCCTAATCAATTTTGTTGTCCTCTTCTGGACTCTTTCCAATTTTTCCACATCCTTCTTGTAGTGTGGGGCCCAAAACTGAACACACTACTCCAGATGAGGCCTCACCAATGTCGAATAGAGGGGAACGATCACATCCCTCGATCTGCTGACAATACCCCTACTTATACAGCCCAAAATGCCATTAGCCTTTTTAGCAACGAGGGCACACCGTCTACTCATATCCAGCTTCTCGTCCACTGTAACTTCTAGGTCCTTTTCTGCAGAACTGCTTCCTAGCCATTTGGTCCCTAGTCTATAGCAGTGCGTGTGTTTCTTCTATCCCAAGTACAGGACTCTGCACTTGTCTTTGTTGAACCTCATCAGATTTCTTTTGGCCCAATCCTCTCATTTGTTTGGGTCCCTCTGTATCCTATCCCTACCCTCCAATGTATCTACCACTCCTCCCAGTTTACTGTCATCTGCAAACTTTCTGAGGGTGCAGTCTACGCCATTCTCCAGATCATTAATGAAGATATTGAACAAAACTGGCCCCAGCACTGACCCTTGGGGCACTCTGCTTGATACCAGCTGCCAACTAAACATGGAGCCATTAATCACTACCCATTGAGCTTGATGATCTCACCAGCTTTCTATCCACCTTATAGTCCATTCATCCAGCCCACACTTTAACTTGCTGGCAAGAATACTGTGAGAGACAGTATCAAAATCTTTGCTAAAGTCAAGGAATAACACATCCACTGCTTTTCCCTCATCCACAGAGCCAGTTGTCTCATCATAGAAGGCAGTTAGGTTAGTCAGGCATGACTTTCCCTTGGTGAATCCATGCTGACTGTTCCTGATCACTTTCCTCTCCTCTAAGTGCATCAGAATTGATTCCTTGAGGACCTGCTCCATGATTTTTCCAGGGACTGAGGTGAGGCTGACTGGCCTGTAGTTCCCCAGATCTTCCTCTTTCCCCTTTTTAAAGATTGGCACTACATTAGCCTTTTTCCAGTCATCTGGGACCTCCCCCTGGTCACCACAAGTTTTCAAAGATAATGGCCAATGGCTCTGCAATCACATCCGCCAACTGCTTTAGCACCCTCGGCTGCAGCACATCTGGCCCCGTGGACTTGTGCTCGTCTAGCTTTTCTAAATAGCCCTGAACTACTTCTTTCTCAACAGAGGGCTGGTAACCTCCTCCCTATGCTGTGCTGTCCAGTGCAGTAGTCTGGGAGTTGATCTTGTTCATGAAGACAGTGGCAAAAAAAAGCATTGAGTATATTAGCTTTTTCCACATCCTCTGTCACTAGGTTGCCGTCTTCATTTAGTAAGGGGCCCACACTTTCCTTGACCACCTTCTTGGTGCTAACATACAAGAAGAGTTTTTTCAGGTTACTCTTAACATCTCTTGCTAGCTGCAACTCCAAGTGTGATTTGGCCTTCCTGATTTCACTCCTGCATGCCCAAGCAATATTTTTATACTCCTCCCTGGTCATTTGTCCAATCTTGAACTTCTTGTAAGTTTTTTTTTTGCTGTTAAGATCAGCAAGGATTTCACTGTTAAGCCAAGTTGGTCGCCTGCCATATTTACTATGATTTCTACACATTGGAATGGTTTGCTCCTGCAACCTCAATAAGGATTCTTTAAAATACAGCCAGCTCTTCTGGACTCCTTTTCCCCCTCATATATATACCTGCCCCTGGATATTTCCACCACATGCATCTGAAGAAGTGGGTATTCACCCACGAAAGCTCATGCTCCAAAACGTCTGTTAGTCTATAAGGTGCCACAGGATTCTTTGCTGCTTTTACAGATCCAGACTAACACGGCTACCCCTCTGAGACTTTCCCCCTCATGTTATTCTCCCAGGGGATCCTGCCCATCAGTTCCCTGAGGGATTCAAAGTCTGCTTTTCTGAAGTCTAGGGTCCATATTCTGCCGTTCTCCTTTCTTCCTTGTGTCAGGATCCTGAACTTGACCATCTCATGGTCACTGCCTCCCAGGTTCCCATCCACTTGTGCTTTCCCTACTAATTCTTCCCCGTTTGTGAGTATCAGGTCAAGAAGAGCTCTGCTCCTAATTGACTCCTCCAGCACTTGTACCTGGAAGTGCAAGTGCTCTTTTCTCAAGAGTGTCTCACATCTTCATACTGTAATTGAGATGTTTACCTTCTGAGAGAGTTACAGGTAGTGAGAGAGGCTGGCATGGTGAGGACTGTTTTAAGAGGAGAAGCTGAAAGGACTTGTATTTGCCTGGCTTTTTTTCCTTCTCCAATTTCATGTAAATTTCATTGTCTTAGCTTAATAACTTGATAAGCGCGTCTCTAAATTCTCATACATTCCATGTGGAACATTCATTTGTTGGGTAACAAAATCCTTTTTCTTGCTGGCTGAGCTTCTCTAATGCATCCTTATCTGTATAAAAATATACTCTTTTTAATTTCTTACGAGGAACTAGAGTGTTTCTAAAGCAAAGTCATTGTTGGTAGTAAGCAGTAGCATCAGCATTTCAAAGAATGGTGCTTTTCTGATCTGTACCAGATATTTTACTAACACAGTGGAGAGTAAAAGAAACAAAGGGAAATAGAGAGCACTCAGATACTGCAGTGTTATAACTTAGATGAGACTGCCATTTTTGCTGGTTGCTGATATGCTATGATTTTTGTAATTGATTGCTTTATTTTCGTGTTTACAACAGAAAGCAATAATTAAGAAAAATATTCTGTTATTTAGGACAAGAACTTGAATATTTGATAACAGGTACACATCCGTATCCACCTGGTCCTGGTGAGTAAAACTTTATATAAAAGTATCTATTTTCACACACACATCATATAAAAACTATTTTAAAAAATCAGGAAATTCAGAGTTTATGCTGATGATCTAGACAGTCATTGGATAGGTTTAGCTTCGACTGTGAATTATATTGATAAACAAATTTTAATAAGGATGTTCTCATTTGGGTGTTAATGGAAACTCTTCTGACTGGCTATATTAGAAGAAAGTTGTGGAAAAATAGGCAGTAGCTCTAAAATATATTCTACTTTGGGTATCTACAGGAGGCCTCAACTACACTGACTTGAATAGTGGGAGTTTTGTTTGAAACAGGTCTGTGGTATCATACTCCATATATTTTTACAGTTTAAATGGAATGTTTCAGAAAGTGAGCCATTTTTACTATTAATAGAATTGGAAAAGTGTAGTTTCATTATCAAAGTATATGGTGTAGGAGAAATTGAAATTGTTATTTTGGTACAGAAAAAAATGAATTTAATCTGAATGCTAGTGTCTAATACTTAAAACGTTGGTTAAGAGAGGTGGAACAAATTCTCTAGCCTTGTGCAAAAGCAAAGTAAAAGCATTTTGAACAGGTATGCCGTAAGGGAAGGGAACAGAATCTCACTCCCAATCCCTAATATTGCAATTTATGGAGGCTGATGCTTTCATAGCTCCTACATACCGCTACAGTATCAGCAAGTGGGTTTAGAAAGTCATGGGTTTTCTGGTTGTCTCTTCTGCAACTTGTCCAGAAACAGTCTCCACCCATGCTGGGTTCTCTGTTTCACAGTGTCTAGAGGAAGGCGTGTGCACACTGTCTCTGTGTAGGTATTTCTTGTCTCTTGTAATAGAACCATTTCCACTGCCAGTCAAACCCCATAGGTGCCGCTGTACAGTGTTGTCACCATGCAAAGGATTTGGACCAAAATGAACAGTAACCTTATTTTATTTAGCTTCGTGATATTCTTATCTGTCAGCCATGTCAGTGAATGACAGATTTCTTTGTTACCAAAATATTCAGTTATATATAACAGTTCAGATGCAAACTTGCTAATGGATATCTGACCAGATTAATTTGTGCTTTTTGTATACTTTCTTTTACAAGGTGTGGCTCTGACAGCAGACACTAAGATCCAGAGAATGCCCAGTGAATCAGCTGCTCAATCCTTAGCTGTGGCACTTCCTCCTTCTCAGTCTAGGTACTGCTAAATTATTTTCTGAGACTTTTTTTTTTTTTTGATAACCTATAACCAAGGTAAAAAACATAACTTGGATTTAATGATGAAAGAATCTTCAGACAAAAACACTCACATGATCTACTTTTCTTTTTAAATAAATAAATAAATAAAAATACTAACATTAGCTTGGAAATTACAAATTAAGATTGCATTTTGCAATTAAACACCAAATCACTAGAAAATATGCTCATGCAAAAATTAATGTCACCCAAGCAATCTTAATTTTGCTCCAGTAGTGTCGCACATAGCAATCAGATTATAGCTTTCTTAGCCTTCCACCAAACAGCTTTCTTAAGATGCAGAACTTTAATTTTTTGTGGTGGTTAGATTAATTTGTTTGGATGGAAGAGTAAAGTTATCACAGAATCCCGAATGAGCAGTGTGAGGAAGAATGTGGATTACTGTAACTGCATTTCTATATATTTAGTTTTTTCCTAAGCAGAACCTTTACTTGAAATGGCCAAGCTTTTTAATGCTTGTGGGTTTTTGAGAAAAGTACAGTGTTCTCAAGATGATGATGATTGATTGATATTAATATTATAGTGGTTGGGAAAACACTAAATTAGGAGGCAGTCTTTTGGTCTTAACTCTGACCTAATTTTTTTTGCTTGCAGTAATTGATCACATATCTGTCAAAATGCCCTCTTTTTCTGCAACCTATGAGTTTTAATCCAGCACTATAAGCAGTGTTGTTCTTTTAATATACATGATTCTATGTCTGATTTGTAATTTCTCTTTCTTTTGGCTTCAGTTCCCATGCAGATTCACAATCATTTATATATTATCTGTTCTGTACATCTCTAATCATAGTATTTGTTGAGTGTGAATAATAATCTTATTTACAGTTTTATTGTTTGTCTTCACACATTATTGAACTTCCACACAATAGCTAATAACAATGTAGAATACCCTACCTCAAGCGAAATAGTTCTGTTTTTCATTGCTGGTATCTATTAACTTTTCATTGGACTTAATTGTTCATAAGAACAACTTCTTTCTTGATATGCTGTACAGAAATCCTTGCTAACTTTCGATCTACCTTCCAGCAGTCAAAGCATGTGATAGTCAGACCTGGGCTTCACAGTTAGTATATCTTTAAAGGGATACTTTCCACTTAAAATCACACCTTTGTGGAGTTTTTTTTTAACCTATTGTTGGTAAAAGTTAAGTGCTGAAGGCTGGAATGTTGTTGCTATGATAACACTATCCGGGGGTGGGGCTGCTTGACTGTTACAAGTGCTTAGTGCAGTGGTCCCCAAACTGGGATGTGCCCCCAGGGAGTTGCAGTGGAACATTCCTGGGGAGAGCACACTGGGGCCGGCTCCAGCCCTACCAGGAGACGGGGTGGGAGCACCACGCTTCCAGTCTCACTCCACCCCCTGCTCTGCCTGCAGTCTGCCCTCCTTCCCTCTTCACTCCCAGATCAGCTCCACCTCTGTCCCTGGTTCCCCTATCACCAGTTCTGCCTCCAGCTCTGCCTTCCTCCCAAGTTCAGCTGCTGAGGAAGCCTTGGCTGTCCAGTAATGGAGGGGAGCGTGGACAGATTCTGTTAATGGTAAAGGAGGGGCATGACTGGAAAAGTTTGCGCACCACTGGCTTAATGCTTCTATTTGTGGAGTTCTGGTGGTGTTAGCACCAGCAGAGAATGCAGCCTGCTAATTCAGCAGACCTTGATGTTACTCATAAGATAGACCACAAGCTCAGTTCAGTAGTGAAGGTGCTCAGCGAGTTTGTCTATGAAGCATGGTCCTAGACCCCATCGGAGCTACAGGTACACTAATGCATGTATGCCTGTGAAAATGGACCGGCTCAGATAGTAGCTGGAGTCTCTGCTGTCCCCTAAGCTGGACAGAGGTGCCCTTCCTATGACTTCTCCTTTTGTTCATTGATACAAACAAGTTATATATTACACTCCCAACATGGTTAGTTACCACCCTTATCCTTGTATCTGCTAGTTCGAATTAAACATCCTTTTCCATTATCCTGTCCTCCCATCCTTATCTTACGAGCGATCAGTGTGTTCCTGTACCATCTCTTAAGAATGTGTTTATGTAGCTACTTGAGAACTCGGGGTGTTCTTGTACCATCCTCTTCAGTCAGGAATGTGCTTACTTGGTTAGCCAATATCTAATGTGTTATTTTGCCAAGCTTACTCGAGTTCACAGCATTTGGTTCACACTGCCTAGAGCTCTAGCAAGGCCTACAAAAGTAATATCTGAGATTAATACAACAGAAAGGGTGGGTGGAAGGGTGTGTGACTTAACAGGGAAATTCCAATCTGTTTACTTTGTTTGACAGCACTATGTATATCAATATGTATATCACTGGTTTCGGCTGTTAGTTTGTAGCTTTTTCCCCACACAGTACCAGAGGAAAGAACATGTTTTTTTTAAAAAAAGGTTGTTTGGGGTTCTATGCTGGCCTTAGGAGTCTTCCTGACAATTTTTTTGCTTTTCCATCACATTTTCCTTTAAAAAACCTTTTTTTTAATGTTATAGATTCCAAGTGATCATTTACCTTAATTTCATTACTGACACTAAATAAGAAAATTGGCTGGCTGGTGGCTGCACTATGAACTATAGCACCAGATAGCTAGAGCTGGGGAAATTATTTTGGATCTCTTGTTCTCTGACATGGAATGAAATCTCTGAAACTGGAACTTAGGAGATAATGGCTAATGTTTATTACAGTACTGCCTCCTGATGTCAGATCTGTCAGCGTTGGTATGGGGCGGGAAACAGTGCTGGTCTTGTGCAAAAGAATGTTTGGGGCCTCTGTATACGACTTCTATTCCTGCCTGTGTGCTCGCAAAACCCCTTATGCTATGGTTGTTCCTCATCTCATCGCTAGTTGTAAGAATCCACACTGTAATTCTCTCAGCTGGCTTCAAACCAGATGTTAGATGTGTGGCGAGCCCAAGCTGAGCAGAGATCTGCAAAGAAAAGAAGATTCTTCAATAAAAATATTTTGAATGCTTTACAGATTTTAATTTAACTTTTGAGTAAGGCATATTAGAATAGAATAGAATCATAGAACTGGAAGGGACCTCGAGAGAGGTCATCTAGTCCAGTCTCCTGCACTCAGGGCAGGACTAAGTATTATCTAGACCACTCTTTCAGGTGTTTGTCCAACCTGCTCTTAAAAATCCCCAATGATGGAGATTCCACAACCTCCCTAGGCAATTTATTCCAGTGCTTAACCACCCTGACTGTTAGGAAGTTTTTCCTAATATCCAAACTAAACCGCCCTTGCTGCAATTTCAGCCCATTGCTTCTTACCCTATCCTCGGAGGTTAAGAACAACATTTTTCTCCCTCCTCCTTGTAACAACTTTTTGTGTACTTGAAAACTGTTATCATGTCCTCTCTGTCTTCTCTTCTCCACACTAAACAAACCCAATTTTTTCAATCTTCCTGTACTATTTTAAAGTGCTTCTTATTCATTGTTCAGAACTTTTTTTCTCTATCCAGGTTAGAGGCAAATCGTACTGCTGCTGGTGTGGGTGATATTTACAGACATGCTGGGATTCCGGAGCGTGCACAGCCTCCTGGTTTGTCCATGGTGAGATTCTTATAATACATAACACTTCTAATAGTGATGATGTAATCTTTTACCTAGCTGGGTTCAGATTTTGCTGTTAGCTCCATGCATCATCCTATGCAGTCATCTTGATGGAAAGAGGCTGACCAAAATGTGAGGCCCTGAGAGGAGAGAGCATCCTCAAGGCTTTGAAAGGGGTACAAGAAACTCCAGAGTTGAGTTTAGAGTGTTTGTCATAGAATGTAATCGTAACCTTCTGTTCAATTTATAGGCTCTGATGGAAGCAGGCGGGAACAAAAATTCTGCATTGATTGCAAAGAAAGCTCCAACAATGCCCAAGCCTCAGTGGCATCCACCATGGAAACTGTACAGAGTAAGTTGGAAACATGCAACAAAATAAAAAGGAGTATTAAATTTTCTATAGATATACCCAAGTCCATATTTTAAAATTTTACTTATCTTACTCCAAAAAGGAATTAGACAGTCAATGTAAAAATCAAGCCTCTGTCTGAAATGTGGGTGTATCTCCTCTCTATTCTAGGTATCACCTGAAAAAGAAATTAGAATAAACTGTTTGAGGGTTTTTTCCATTTTGTTTACTATGTACATTTGGCAGCATATTGTTTATAATTACTGATTTCCCCCTCTTGTTTTTGGGGGTCTTAAACAGTGAATGAAAAGAAAAGAGAGAGAGAAACCTAGAATGACTCCTGGACAGATAAAATACCTGTATGACCAGATTCCCAGGGGAGCCAGCCAAGGTCTCTCAATTAAGGTGAACTGCAGAGAATGGGGCAGACAACCCCGTAACTGTTGGCTATTTTAATACTTAGATTTACCAAGTCAGTACTAAACAGGATCTGTTACACCTCATGGTCACTCAGAAGTCCAAACCACAGTTCCCTTAAAGTAACCGAGCTTCAGGCCTCCACCTAGTTACCCAAGTCAAATATGATTAAGATTAATGAAAATCTTATTCATCATATAAAATAAAAGGTTCTACCAATCCCAAAAGATTGGACACATTACCTTCCAGATTAATGAATATTCCAGATCTTACCCAAATACATGCTTATAGCCAATTCTTATTAACTAAACTAAAATTTATTAGGAAAGAGTGAGTATAAGTTAAAAGATCAGTATACACACAGACATGAGTCCAGTTCTTGAGGTTCAGATACATAGCAGAGATGGGTTTCAGAGTGGTATCTGTGTTAGTCTGTATCAGCAAAAACAACAAGGAGTCCTTGTGGCACCTTAGAGACTAACTAATTTATTTGGGCATAAGCTTTCATGGGCTAGAACCCACGAAAGCTTATGCCCAGATAAATTTGTTAGTCTCTAAGGTGCCACAAGGACTCCTCGCTATAGCAGAGGTGATGAGCTTTGTAGTTGCAAAGAGTAGTTTTAAAATTTAGTGCATAGGTTATAGTCCAATGTCCAATATCGTATTCAGGGTGTTTCCAGCTGAACTGGGACCTCAATCTTGCAATTCAAACTTCCCCTGATGAAGTTTAAGCAGATCTGAGATAAAAGGGATTGGGACCCAAGGATCTTTTATACAATTTGAAGCCCTCTTTGACATGGCAGAGTCTCTCAGGGAACAATATGTAATTAGGGCGACTTTGAAGTAGGTTCATCAGCCGTACTTAGTTATACAAATTAACATAAGGCAATTGCCTGTTCGTCCGCCATTCACAGGTGATTTGCTGTACATTTGAAAGAGAGATGAATGCAGTGATATCCTGTGTTTACAATTCATTTAAATGCTAGGATGTTCTTTTGATATCTTAATTACCAGAATACAGCATAGACAGGGACTGTTGATTACATTGACCGTTACCCATATATATGTAAATACACAAAAACAGAAACATTATTTCCACGTGTACCTCAAGTGTTGAATTTGAGTAATTTATCCTGCAGGATGTTTAACCCTTTCTGGTCATATGTCACAACCTGAAACTACTTTAACTTATTTTTTAAAATGGACTAGATTGCACATAGGCAATCCTGCAATTGCTGCTCTAACAGTGTTAACAGATCATAATGAAATAAAAGCATTAATATAATTTTAAATACAAACGCTACTGGAGAATTTTTCAATAAATCTGACCAGTTTTACCTAACATGAATACTGTCTGAACACTATTGCATTATCACTTCATTTAGAACTGCTTAACTTGTATGTGCTCGAGCTCAATCTAAATGTTGCATTAATATTAATTATTGTCTTAATTTTATTCTCTCAGATGATACCTTGGTGATAATTGAGAAATACTAATTGGTATCTGAATACCTTGTGAAATGAGTATATGGGAAAATAAGCATGAAGGGAATAATTCTAAAGGTATATGGTAGAAAAAACAAACTGAAAACAATGAAACCCTCCCTTTAGATATACACATTACTTGAAGGAAAAGTTTACATAATATTAGGTTTCAGAGTAGCAGCCATGTTAGTCTGTGTCTGCAAAAAGAACAGGAGTCCTTGTGGCATCTTAGAGACTAACAAATTTATTTGAGCATAAGCTTTCATGGGCTTCAGCCCACTTCATCGTATGCATGTAGTGGAAAATACAGTAGGTAGATTATATATACACAAAGATCATGAAACAATGGGTGTTACCATACACACTGTAAGGAGAGTGATCAGTTAAGGTGAACTATTACCAGCAGGAGAGAAAAAGAACTGTTTGTAGTGGTAAGGAAAATGGCCCATTTCCAGCAACTGTTAAGGAGACGTAAGGATTGTGGGGGAGGGCAGAGAATAAGCATGGGGAAATAGTTTTATTTTGTGTATTGGCCCATCTACTCCCATTTTTTATTCTAGCCCAGTTTGATGGTGTCCAATTTGCAAATTAATTCCAATTCAGCAGTCTCTCCTTGGAGTGGGAGTGGATGGGCCATTACACAAAGTAAAAATATTTCCCCATGCTTATTCTCTTCCCTCCAGCACCACCACCATCTCCACCAGCTTTCCACTGGTGGTCTCCAGCTGCTTTAAGGCCACTTTGAACCATGGGGTCTTAGTGGACCAGAGGCCAGTGGTCAAGTCCTATCTATTATATAATATATGCTCTATAGCTATATAAGAGTAATATCTGCAAGAAGCAATTACGTAATTCAATGAGAAATGTTTTCTTTAGAAGACATGGCCTAAAGCTGTGGTTATTGAAATGCAAATAAAGAGAGCCTTTCAATTATTTTTTCCTTCATGTTCATATAGCCTGTAGTTTTACTGATTTTTTTTTAAACTGATTTTTAATGCTACTGTAACGTCCTTGATTACCCTGGAAACTGAAGTTCCTGCTATTTATAGAACAGGTAGCACCTGGGCAAGGGTAGTGTCATTTCGTCTCACCCGACAACTGAGAGAGACAACCTTAGGGAGGGCGTATCACAGTCTACTTGCTGTGCTCTCCTGCTAGCTATCCTAGGGATTAGCTCTGCCAATGGGTGCGCTCTCTTCCGGTGGTACTGCTTCTGCTATCGTCTCCACTTGCAGACCAATGTCACCCCAGGAACCACAGCATCTTCATGATTTGGCCCTCCGGTCATGGGTGGTATTGGTGGTTGGGATGGGTATCGCTGTCCATAGTCCACCACTTCCCCAGTGGCAAATGGGGTGGACCCAGGCCTTCTCACTACTCCAGGTCCCAACCCAGGGACCTTGTAGATTAAGCAGCAGCCTCCTGTTGCACTATCTTCTCGCTGTCCTGCTACAATTCCCTGGGTCACTTCCCCATGGCCTTGATACTTTCTTCAAACTTGCCTTGGGGCCTTCAGCTGTCCAGTCGCAGCAGTCAGCCGGGAGCTCTTTCTTGCTCCCCAGTCCCTGCCACCAGTACTCCAGCTCTCTCAGCCTGCTAGGGGGACAGTCCTCGCTTCTGACTGTCCCTGCAGCTCCTTTTATGTAAGCTTGCTGGGCCCTGATTGGCTGCTCCTTGCAGCCTCTCTTCCATTGTCTGTCTGTTTCCCTTGCAGCCTCCCTAGGCTGCTTGGAAGACTCACCTCCACTTCTCCTCTCTAGGGTAGGGTATGGTTAATCCCTTCCACACCTGCGTGGGGTGGACACCCCATCACACACCCTTCCTCTCAAGCCTGCAGCCCTCGGGGTGGGGTATGGATACCTCTGGCCCTGTAGCTACCTAACTTGTGCCTGCAGATCATCCTTCACTTTTTCTATTTCCCTCAACTGGAAGCACACATTTTTCTGGTCCTTCATAACATATTTGAGCCATTGGCTTTGGAACACTAAGTCTCCTTCTGCTGTTTGCACGGCCTTCTCAGCAGCTGCCGGTTTCTCCTGAAGCTCCTTTATTTGCCCTGCAGGGTCCTTCAACGCCCCCTTCATTCAGGGTCGGTGTCCCCACAGTATCCTGCTGTGCCACTACGTACTCCAGCTCTTTCTGCCTACTGTCACTTCTCCTTGAGCTCCTAGCTGCCCACTGACTGACTCTGTCTCTACAGATCCTTTTATGTGAGCCCATTGGACCTCGATTGGCTACTCCTTGCAGCCACTGGCCATTGGCTGTTTCCCTTGTAGCCTCTATAGGCCCCTTAAAGGACTCATTTCCACTCTAGGGCAGAGCACAGTTAATCTCTTCCCCACCTGTGTGCGGTGGATACACTCCATCACAAACAGGATGGTAATTCATTCTCAGTTTATCAAATCATTAATTGGTGCATCAGCCCAACAAGGTTGGTGATAGATTGTAATTTTTTAAAGTGGGCACACCTATCTGGGGAGAACTGGATTGAAATTGCCAGATTTACTTCCCAGCTATAATGGTCAGTCAGCTGATGGTAACCTCTTTCTGTAAATGTTGTTGAATGAGTACAGGCAGTTCATGTACAACTGTATGGGGATATAGAAGAGAGGCAGCCAAGACATGGTCCTTTCCTGAGGAATCTAAATGGTGATCTACAATCATTTCTGACCTGATACAGATTTGTATCAGTGACTTATGGTTGAAGGTTTCTTTCCCACTACAAATCCCTTGTGCTATCCAGTTTCTCATATTTTGACACTTAAGTGTCCATTCTTCTTCTTCTGAAAATATTGCTGCTTTTTCAGTCAATATTTAACTTTATTTTCCAAATTGAATTTTAAATCTCCAATTTTATTGTGAAGCATTCTATTTCTTGGGCTAATACTGATGGAAATTCAGAAGTAGAGTTAACAATTATGTCAACAAATGTACATTTATTTTGATTCAGAAGGCTTTTATTACTATTTCTAAAGGTTATCAGTGGACACCTGGGTTGGGTGAGATGTATTGCAGTTGAACCAGGAAATCAGTGGTTTGTTACTGGCTCCGCTGACAGAACTATAAAGGTAAGGAATAGAGGGAAGGATTGGCAAATTATGATCCCAGTTTAACTTTACTTTTTCACTTGCTTCTTAAATGTTTCCAGCTGTTGGAATGATTTCTTGTCTGTCGTGCACAGAACAGTCAGCTATAAAATACATTTTCTTTCACTATCCGACCACTCATCTTCTGGAGGATTACTTTCTTTGAAATCTGATTTAAAAAGTTAGGATTAGCATTAATATTGACACCTATAGACCATTGATATTCAGAGCTCAGTGATTCAGGAGCCAAATTAGCGATCAGCATTACCCAACAGAGCCACTGCATGTGAATTTGTTCCATTATATATATATTGTGTGTGTATATAAATAATTTATATACATTTTCAGCAAAATACTGACTAAATATTATTTTATCAACAGCAATTGGTTAATAACAGTAAAAGTATCCTAATTGGTTGCTGAAGTGTTCATGTCACGTTCCCTGTCAGTACCTGGCTGGGCCAGGGAAGCCAGTGATCCAACCAGTGGACCAAATTTGATGATGGATGTTGGTCATGTGCCAGCTGAGCATGTTGCACATATACTAAGAAGAATAATTAAATTACACGGTATTTGAATATTGTATACGGCAAAGAGCCATAGGAGATGCATTAAAGAGCCTCTTGTGGCTCATGAGCCTCAGTCTTGAGTATCATCGCTCTAGATCCTATGATGCTAATGAAATAAAAGTCTGTATGCTAACTTAGTTGTTAAACCTTAATTATGCATGATAGATTTGTGTAGGGTATATTGATATCTGGTTAACTTACAAATATTTATATATATATCAATACAGATCTGGGACCTTGCTAGTGGCAAATTAAAATTGTCTTTGACGGGGCACATTAGTACTGTACGAGGAGTGATAGTAAGCGGAAGAAGTCCATACCTCTTCTCTTGTGGAGAAGATAAACAGGTGAAGTGCTGGGATCTCGAATATAATAAGGTAAGTTTAGACTTCTTTGGTCAAGGCACAATGAATGAAAGATTGCCCTTTTAAATATCCAGTTAACTAAAGTCTATTTATCCATCTAGGTTATTAGGCATTACCACGGTCACCTAAGTGCAGTCTATGGTTTGGACTTGCACCCGACAATAGATGTGCTGGTAACGTGTAGCAGAGATTCAACTGCACGAGTAAGTAGAACAGTGAGATTTAACTTTGTTACATGTCCACTTCTATAATTAAAAAACCTGTAAGCATACAAAAATTAAAACATAAATAGGCAACTTGTATTATCTACATTAACTCTTTTACCAAAAGGTATGGCATTTTTGTGCCTTCATTTATTGCATTAAGTGCCTGCCTGAGTGAAAAGTTGAAGGTCAACATATTTGGGCTCTGACAGTCCAGTGAATGAGCAAAAATTCCAGTATTGAGAGCTCTCTACCAAGAGCACTCTGTCTCCAGTTTCCAGACATTTAAATCTAGGAACTATTAACCCTTGAGCTCCTCTGCTAATTTCAAATCCTGCAATGGCTCATGGAGAGAGGGATTGTTTTGATAATCAGGATCCAAATCATGTTGGTCTTTATAGATTAAAATTGAAGCTTTGAGTTGTGCTCAACAGTGTATAGAGGGCTAGTGGATTCTTATATATTACTTACACCTTAGGCCACTAATGAAGATTTAGACAGTTAAGAACCGTTAGTCATTAAAGTTTCTTGGGCTGAGAGAGTAGTACAGCTTTATGGTGACTGGCTTTAAATAAAGTTGTCCTGATTCCTTAGAATACATTAAATGGCAGCTTTTCTGTGTTTTTTCTCCAGCTTGCACAGTTCTCTGATTAATTTAAGTCAAAAGTATGGTAGTTTCATTTGTCAGGATTGTGACATGTAATCCATGCAGTCAGTGATAGGACCTAAAAAAGGATTAATATACGTCATCTTGACTAATTGAATTTACTGTGCTGTCATAGATTTGGGATGTGAGGACAAAAGCCAGCGTGCATACATTAGCGGGACACACAAATGCAGTAGCAACAGTGAAGTGTCAAGCAGCAGAACCACAGATTATTACAGGTATGGTATATGTTGTTTCCCAAACTGAATTACTCAAAACCAGCTAACTGTGCATGTAACTAGTCTGTATAAGCACACGTTCCTATCACTGTTGCCTTCATTGATTAATGTTTGTGCCGTGTTGTGGTCTGTTTGGAGCTAATGTAATACAAAAGAACTGCAACATTAATGCAGAAATAAGGTTATGTGTTTAACTACAAGTGAGGTAATGCAGAAGTAAGGTTCTGATAGTAACACTGCACATATACAGTATTTCCAATTACTAGTTGGCCAACTAGTAATGTGCCTAATTATATGTAGTGTGTATTATTCAATTAAAACTTTATTTTCTGGATTTCTGGACTCTCCTTGTGCTTAAATATTCTTAACTTTTTTTTCATTTAATATGTAAAATGATGTTTGAGTGGTTCTTCATGTCCATGTCCATGAAATCACTCAAGGGGGAGAGTCAATGTAAGTGTATAAATAATAAGAGGAACTACAAACAAAATTAAAGGGAAGAATTTCAGATTATAATTTTTACACTTAACTGTACAGTGTCAACCCCAGTATATCAAAAGCCATATATGGTAAAAATCCAACTTAGTTGCATGACGACAACTTGCATTCCTTTTAGTTTCAGACTAGATAAAATAATCTTCATTCCTACTCTTAAACATTTATAATGTTGATGTAGACTGTTAAAAGCCAATATGTTTTACTTCAGAGGTGGTTGTATATCAGTAGTTACTAAAGATCACTGTTTCTAATTAGTATTGAGTCCTGTGGCACCTTATAGACTAACAGACGTATTGGAGCATGAGCTTTCATGGGTGAATACCCACTTCGTCGGAGGCATGTAGTGGAAGTTTCCAGGGGCATGAAGTTGATGGATTTCCACTCCATACGGCTAAATGCAGTGCCTTGCATGGTGTCAAGTATCAGAGGGGTAGCCATGTTAGTCTGGATCTGTAAAAGCAGCAAAGAGTCCTGTGGCACCTTATAGACTAACAGATGTATTGGAGCATGCCCTGGAAATTCCCACTTCGTTGGATGCATGTAGTGGATAAGCAGCAAAGAATCCTGTGGCACCTTATAGACTAACAGATGTATTGGAGCATGAGCTTTCGTGGGTGAATACCCACTTCTTGAGATGCATGAAGAAGTGGGTATTCACCCACGAAAGCTCATGCTCCAAAACGTCTGTTAGTCTATAAGGTGTCACAGGACTCTTAGTCTGAATCTGTAAAAGCAGCAAACACGGCTACTCCTCTGATTCTAGTTAGTATGCTTTTCAAGCACTTTTAGGATGAAAGGTCTTTTGTTTTAATTTATTAGCAACTTCTGTATATCAGATTTGGTTTTCCAAACAAAAGTTGGTAGTGTTTATAGTATATACCATTTTTGTCTTTTTTTTTTTTTATATATCACAGGAAGCCATGATACCACAATACGACTGTGGGACTTAGTGGCAGGAAAAACTCGTGTCACTTTGACAAATCACAAGAAATCAGTAAGAGCAGTTGTATTGCATCCAAGACAGTAAGTTTTCCTTGTTCCTTTAGCCCTTCACAGTTTGTAACGTGACAGGAGAAGCAAGCTAACATTAGATATCTTGTAGAACATTAGTTTTATGTGTGCCACCCAGTCTAGCAAATAGTTCAAAAATATGTACTCAACAGGAAACAATTGCAATTAAGGTATCTGAGAAGCAGTTGTTAACAACACCGATTCAACTCCACTGAGGTTAGCATTGTTGTGGAGTGCTAGTGTAGATTCTTAAGCACCAGCGTTAGATGACACTGTACTTACAACCAGTGGCACCAGGACTCCCAATATTAATGGAGCTGAATCTTTCTTACAAGAAAATGAGAAGGTTTTACAAATTTTATTTGGTACACAACCCCTGAGTTGAGAGTAGTAAATACCATGGTGATGGGCTGTTTAGTATCCTGTCTCTGCATTTGCCAATATCAGATGCTTCTAAGGCAGGTGCAAAAAAAGCCCTGTAATAGGTAGTGATGGAATAATCTGCCCATTAGAAAATTTCTTCCTAATCTCCCTCAGTTAGAAGTGGCTTACGAATTGAAGCATAATTCCAATAAAGATTCCTAGGATACCTACCCTATTAATGATCTAGAAAAGGATGACACATGATTATGATATGGCTGCATCTGATTCCTTTTAATTTCAGTCTCCTGATTACAAAACTTCACAATCTGCGTGAAGTGAATTGGTTCCAGTTCAGCTCTGGTACTGAACATTTTACAGAGCCACCTCTCTGTTACCATTCTTAGCAGTCTGAGCAGAGAAACTAAAGATGTCTCGAACACAGAGACTGAACCACCCTCTCGCACGTAGAGAGCTTATGTTTGTGTCTTGTGGGATAGAAAACTTTCATCACAGGCCTTGTCAGTTGTGTACCTTTCACAAACTCTAAATTTACTGAATCTGTCCTATCCTTTATCTGGATTAATTGACCAGTAACCCCTGTTCTGAACTGCTTTGAGGATATCTGATTAAAAATATTCTAAGATGCTTTTAAACTTGCTGCCCAGGTCAAATATGTGAAGGCTCATTTGAAATGAGTGAATTAAGTTATTTAAGGGTGAGTCAGCTATTCATACAAATTAGCTTTTGGAAGTTAACTGTTTCTCTATAGAGGTGCCTTACACATTGTTGCATAGATTTAGAATGACCATTTTGGCAGTTTTTCTTGGTCTTTAATATTCTCAACAAGGAAATCTGAAAAAGTGTTCTTATCCAGTAATGTATGATATCTTTTGAAAATGCTGTGTCTGTTGCATGAGTATTGCCAAAATAAAAATGCAAGCCACTTTAAATTTGAGACACTGTAAAAGCTAATGTTCATGTGTTCTTATTGAGAATTACTATTTCTTTGAAACTTTTATTATCTTCATTACACCATTAATGCATACTTGAAAACAAAACAAACAATACCTTCCATAAGGTTGTGTGGTTATGTAATCAAATTAATAAAATGAAAAACAATTGTAATGAAACATAGCAGAATTACATAACTAACATTTGCATTATAAGAAAGTAAAGTATATAAATAAAGTAATGTATATAAATATAAAAGATTGTTTTTATAAACTGGCTATTTTGGAAAAATGGTAATTTAGTGATAAAGTAATTTTGAAAATAACATTCAGCATCTGCCATATAGCTTTAGGAGTGATGTGCCACGATGAAATGAATTTTTAATAAAATGATATGATGTAATAATTTTTTAACTTTCCTTTACTGTGCTAATCTTATTCCAGTTATACATTTGCATCTGGTTCTCCAGATAACATTAAACAGTGGAAATTCCCAGATGGAAACTTCATTCAAAACCTTTCTGGTCATAATGCTATTATCAATACATTGGCTGTGAATTCTGATGGAGTGTTGGTATCAGGAGGTAAATTTAAACATCTTGATTTTTTAATGTGTATGCATTTAAGCCTAAATCCTTAGCCAAAGACGCAGCTTAAGTAGATGGGCTAATTAGCACCTGGAGAGCAAGAGGAGGAGTCCATGTCCTCTCTCTCTCTCTCCACTTGCTGCTGTGGAGTGGCTGCAGAGTCACTCTGTGGACCCTACTGTACTCTTGAGCCTGAAGCAGCCATTGCCTTTTTAATATGTTGTCTTTAGGTGTGGGTTGGATTAGGCAAATATATATAGCAGTAGATCTCCCTAGCCTACTTCTGCCTCACTCCTACCCACCTGATGCATGGTGGTGCACATGGAGCAGGGGTCTGCAAACACAAGGTACATGCATCCCTGCGAAGCCCACCAGATCCTAACCTCTCACTTCATGTGCAGCAGAAGAGCATTGGTTCTGTTTTCTGAAAGCGCTTTGCATATCTTTAAATATCATGGTGATAATGAAAGCTGGATAGATAGTATTTGCCCCTTAATGAATACACTACAATCTACTTGGCTCAGCCTCATGTATCAAAGTTTGTCTTACTCAATATATAGATGTATGCATATATTTTAAACTGAAGAAAGTAAACACATTGCTGTGTTAAAATTCCGCTATTTGTTTCTTCATACATTGAATCCATCTACCTTTGGAAATTTTACAAATAGTGTATATTATTTAATTAAATGCTGAATACTTCCTACCTAAATCTGTTACTAGTTAATTTATTAGAACATTGATTAGCTCAAGTACTTAGTGTAAATAATTTTAATGAAAATACATACTATCAAAGCTATACATTTGTGTGTGTATGTGTGTATATATATTTTTGTCAATAAATAGACATAACTGAATAAATAATCAGGGTAGCTCCTAGAGGTCCCAACTGAAATCAGGGCCCCATTCTGCAAGGTACAGTACAAACATAGTGAGAGGGTAGTGTATGACTTTATACAGCTAACAGTCTAAATAGATGAGACAGGCAAAGGGTGGGCTAAGGGAAGTACTATCTTCTGTTTGCAGACAGAGAACTGAATGTCGTCTTGCCCAGGATCACATAAGGAGCAGGAAGCAAAGTAGGAAATAAATTCAGATCTGCAGAGTCCCAGTCCAGTGCCTTAACTACAAGACCAACTTTCTTTTCACTTCACTTTTTACTCCTGCTAGCACTGAAGAACCAGCACAGCTATGGGAGAGTGAACTGAGATTCTATTCTAGTTTATGCACTACTCACAGAATTATTAACTAAGTTACAATTGCAGGGGAAAATTCTGCCTTTGGTTTCACTTGGGTAAACCTGTTGTACACTTGCCACAACTTCATCCTTAAAAGAAGGAAAGCTGCATTTTCTGGCTCAGGCATGATTTTGTGAACTAAATTCTACTCTTGATTGCAAGTGTACAACTTCAAAGAAACTGATGCTGAAATAAGATACATTAATGTTTATAAAGTCTTACTTTAGAAAAGACCCTTCCTGAAATGTCTGGATTCCATATCTGGCTGGCATTGGTGGTCAATTTAAGCTCTGGTTTGACTAGGTGACACATCATAACTGAAACATTGCTTTGATAATGGGTCTTTCCAAATATGGGTCTCTGATCGATGGAACTACACTTAAACTGATGCTGCTGGCAGTGATATTGGCTCTAGTTTAATCTGAAAGACCTTCTGTAAACTTTAAACTTCTGCAAGGTCATAAATCCAGTAGTGTTTCTAATTAATTCATAATTGAATATAGAAATACCATCCTATTTGTAATGCAGTATGCTACCAAGTGGGGAATTGGAGTTCAAGATTCCAGCACCGTCTATCTGTTCCCAGACAGACTAGGGAAAACTTAGATGAACTCTAGAGTGAGTTGCATCCCTTCCTCTTCATTGGGAAGGGAACAAGGAAGCCAAAAGGAAATGGGGGACCCAGTGAGGTGCAATAAACTACTCTAATTGAGTGTTTTAGCTAACCAGTTCAAACCAGTGGATTTCATCATGCATTAGTCAGAAGTTCAGAGTGCTATTCTGACAGGGTGACAGAAATGGATTGATTGAAATACTGATTTTTCACTTTTTCAGCTGATAATGGCACTATGCATCTTTGGGACTGGAGAACTGGGTATAATTTCCAGAGAATACATGCAGCTGTACAGCCTGGTTCTTTGGACAGTGAATCAGGAATATTTGCTTGTGCATTTGACCAGTCGGAAAGCAGATTGCTCACTGCTGAAGCTGATAAAACCATAAAAGTGTACAGAGAAGATGATACTGCGGTATGCTGAAGTGTCTTAATTGCATTTTCCTGAAGTCCACAGTTTCAAGACAAAATTAATATAAAGCATTAAATTAACCGTCAGGTTTTCTGCAGAACTGTTTAATTCAGGTTAAGGTTGCAACATTTATATTCAAGAGGAAAATAGTAGTGTCTAATAATATGTGGACAGTGGCTAGCTTCTGCACTAGTGATTACCTGTTAAGTGTAGTATAGCAAGCCTGTCTAAAGGAGGTCCATCTATTCAAATACAGAAGTCCCCTTGTGATGCAATCTGGGGATATCTCATTACAAAAAGAATGTGCATTGCAAATTGAGGCCGATATAGTGGTGTGCCTCATTGTAATCTTCAAGACAGAGATGCAGTTTAAAATGGGTATATTAATCTTTATGTGATTCCTATAGAATAGTTTTAAGGCAAGCAGACAAGAATCTAGTGTATACAGCTTATTTTCAAAATGCTACACTGGGTTAAAAACTGAGTATATCAAGGAATGGGATCAGTTACTGTATAGTCACTATATAATAAGTGTGAGTAATACATGAATTCTAAAAATAATTTTTGGACTTTCTGGTCCGCTGGGCACTACTATAATACAAATAATAATAGATATGAATAGGGTTATATAATGTTACTTTACACTTACATAGTGCCCTCCATCTGAGGATTTTAAGAGTGCTTCACAAATAATGAATTAGCACCTCCATATCTCTTGTAGGTAGCTGTTTTCCCCACTTGGGGGGAAAAGAGGCACAGGGTTTAAAGAACTTGCCCATGGTCACATAACATATCAGTAGCAGAATTGAGTAGAGCCCAGCTCTGCTGGCTCCCAGTCCTGTGCCCTGATCCCCAGAACATTGTTGTAAACCTGTCATTGACCTCTCATGATCTTATTCTCCTATCCAAAAAATTCACAAAAACACGATTCATCCAGGACTTCTAATGGTGGGAGAGGGAGGAGGAACAAAGTTAACGAGTAGATGAAGCCACTGAGCATTCTTAAGTAAAATTCTAACAAAAGCAAATACATAAACTGTTCAGTATTATAAATATATGAATGTAGTGTTCCTATGAAATTTATAGTATTTAATGTGTAACTGATCTTTAAACCATGAACTACTTATAGTTTAGTTTACAGTTAAAAATAATTTTACTACAAGTTCAGTCTTTATTTTTTACTTTCTCTTCCCCTCAGACTGAAGAAACTCATCCTGTCAGCTGGAAACCAGAAATTATCAAGAGAAAGCGATTTTAATGAGGCAACATCTGCATAGTTATGCTTTCATTTTGTTTTGGCTTTCCTGAGAGCATTATGTTCTGTATAGAACTGCAGAGCAGGAACTCAGCTAAAGTCATTGCTGTTTCACCTTGTTTTGCAATAAATTTTGTTTCTATTCGGGGTTTTTTTTGTTTTTGTTTGCGGGTTTTTTGGAATAATAGTAATCCCAGGAAACCAGCTGCAGCTGTTAACTATTTGACTTTGTTGAGCATGTAGTTCATGAATAGGATAGACGTGCAGGTGGTAATTTTATTATATATTCATTGTGTGAAAGCTCTGAAGATATTTTGTTGAGCCAGTGTTTCTGGAAGACTCTTGTCATTAGTTCTTGGAGACAAAACAAGTTCTTGGAGTCAAACATTCTACAGGATTTTTTTTAGAGAATGAAATTTTTAGATTTTTAGAGCAGTATTGTTTGCCCCTTATTACTGTTAAATTACTCTATCACTGAATAATAAAACCATCAATGAGGAGGCAAGACTGTATGACAATTATGAGCTTTGCTTCATGAATGTGAGCCACTGAGCATTGCCAGAAATTATACTATTTGGTGAAACTGAGTTTAAAGTCAATTTTTTTTTCCCATTAGAAAAACTTTTACTTTGTACCTAAAATTTGGGTAGTAAAGTGTGAAAGTAAAATCTGTTTGGACCATTACAGTGAATATTTTAATAGTTATATTTGAAAGTGTCATTGTCAAGATGTTCAGGACCAAATGACTTGTCTTGTTTAATTATATTTTGTCTTTGTCAGTTATCAAAATCATACATGAATCATCTTATAAAACTTTTTTAAACTGTTCTTTTGGTGCTAAAACTCTTCTGAATTAGATTTGGAGACTGTAAATCATATCTTAATGTTACAGCTTACCACTGCATTATTGAGAGATTTGTAATATTTGAAAAATAACTTAGTATTCATGAAAGGTGATGAATTAGTAACCCTAGAAAGGCAAGTCTTTCATCTGTTTATAGAACATGCAAGTGATGGACAGCAGAAGTGCAAGTGAATTTGTATTATTTTGTCAGTGAGCTCAGTCCTGTTTTGAAATACATTCTCCCCTATACGAAATTATTTGTAATTGACCCTGACCTTGGCCTCAATCCTTGGTTTTCCAGATGATACTGTTAACAAAGACAGTTGTGATGGTGGTTTTCATATTGTGAATATGTACCTGTCCATTAAGAACTTTGCTGTGGCCACTAGTTGGATATTAACAACTTCTAGTTGCTGCCAACCTGGCTTTGATATTCAAAGCCGTGAACTATTGGTGAGAGAACTGCCAGTTCCCGGAGCCCTCTGTTTCAGAGAATTTTTAGTTTTGGGTCTTTTGTAATGCAAGTATGTATGTTAATACTATAAGAATAGTTAAACATTATTTAATGCCGTCTAAAAGATTTTAGAAGGAACACAGTCTAGTATACATCCTTTGCTGAATACTATATTTAAAAATAATAGATTGGATAGTGTCCTTTTAAAACAATGCATGCAGCTTAAAACAATTGCAGTTTGGTTTAAGACTATTACCTAAAGTGTTATGTCCACAATGTTTTAAACGTATAATTGCAATGATTTTGTTCAGTTGCTATACATCAAGTTTTACTGCCTTTCAGGTCAAGATATTTCAAGGTATGAAAGAAAAAAAAGTTGGGAAAGAGAAGTAGCATTTTCACAATTCTTCAAAAGAAGACATGTTTAAAAGCAAAAAATCTGAAATACTGTCAATATTAAATTTTGGGTTAAAGCTGCTTTGAAAATATATGAACACCTAACTTTTAAAGGGATGCTTCTAAATAATCTTTTGAAATTTGTCTAACTTTTTTAAAAAATGCAACTTTTGATAGAACATCCTGAATCTTAAAAACAAAACAAGTTCCACCCTCTTTTTCCCGTCTTCACTTTTCTGCACACACCGTGCCTGCAGCCTCTTTTCTGTGCTATTTGTTTTGTTGCTGATACTGGTAAACACTCCTTGCAGAGCTTGGGGAAGGGTGTGTATGTGAACTCCCCTCAGAGCCGTGCCTGAGCAGTCGTTTCATGCTAGTATGTAGTGAGGAAATACATTATACCATCAACAAATCATAAATTTGATTATACAGATAATTTGGGTCCTTGTAAAATATATGTGAGTGTTATTAATATGTAAAAAGATTACATACAGGTAAGTTTTATAAACATTTTCATTATTTAAATATACTTCAAGTGGAATCCTGACTTAAAAAGTTAAGTAATCAGCAAAGATTCAGATGCATGTTGCTGTTGGTCAAAATTACTAACAGTCAGGGTAGTAGGTGCCAAACTATTTAAGTCAATATTATTTCATGAGTACTGAAGTTGTGGCACTCTCAAGAACAGCTGTCAGCCATTGTAACCTCAGTTATACGGAAAATGTGTTGTATTCTTGTGCATTGTATTTCTGTAAATGTATTATGACCACAAACTCTTTTGCATCCCTGAAATTCACAAGTTTGGCATCATGTGTTGCAAAATATTCAGGTTGGGAACAAAGCCCTCTTTAGGGAAAAGGAGTAGAGAGAAGTAATTTTTCCCAAGAAAATCTTAGGTTACTGTTGAAACACCTTAGTCTCCTTTATCAGGATACATACATTTGAAGTGAAAAGGTGAAAAATTAGAGACTTGGGCTCATGACTCCTGCCTGTCCTTCTGGGTTAGCTCCTTCTTCCTTCCCTTAACAGCTTCTGCCATTGCACTGCTGTACTACTTTGTGAAGATGGATGAATAATCCACTGCAGAACCTGTGCTTCTCATATGCAGTTTGGCAGGACACCGGTGTCACGGTGAGGCAGCACCAAAGATTTAAGGTCATAATCTCTTTGCAGCAGTGCATGTACATAGTTCTCAATAACGCACATGGATTTGGTTTGCAAATTAAAAGGTATGTAGTCACTACTGTTCAGCTTTATAGTTTTCCTTTCTGCTTCTGCAGTACACTGTCCTAGTACTAACTCAGCTCTCCTTGCTTTCTTATCATTTTGACATGTTAAATTTCTTACCAGCAATTTCAATTTTTCTTTTAGTTTTTTCAGTAATGTAAATTATCATTACACCTGATTTGCATTCTAATTAATTCTAATTAATTAGCTATAATACACCAAGTGCAGATTAATTCATTTTTAAATGTTCCTCTATTGAAAGGTTAGTTTAATAAGTAGCTATAGACAATTGTAATGTTCTTCCCTATAGAGGTACAGTGAGCATCTTCGTCTTTTTCTTGTACATCTAAATAAATCATAAGATAATAGGGCAATACAAAAGGATAAGGCTCATAGCTTAACTTCCATGTTGCTGGAAAGTATCACGCTACAATTTGTTATAGTACTTTTGGACTGGAATCTAATCTGATACATGGATAATTATTGCCAAGTATCCTGCAAAATCCATTATTGCCCTGTGTGTGTGTAGTAAAACCATACCCATTTCTACTCTCAAAAGTTTGTTTTGCTTTTCACTATACGTAATTACAGAACAGTGAGAGAAACTGTTTCTGATTGTATCATAATTGCAAAATTGTGTAATTGGTAAGGGTGATTTTTATTATCTTATGCTGTACAGTAAAGCATACAGTGTAAATTAAAGAGCACTAGGAAGTTGTCATTAGATGGCAGTATGAAGGCTGGGGAAAAAGATTATGTATTTTGCCTGATACAGCATACATAAATGAGTTTTCAATAATCTTTCTTTCTTTTTTTTTTTTTGGTCCAGTTCCTCTAGAAATAAAATTGCTATGCCTAACTTTTAAGAGACAGCAATTTTATAACCAATAAAATTTTTAATGAAAAATAATGGTTAGTCATTTTTTTCATATTCAGTTTGTTCTTCTGTTCTGACAACACAACAAAACAAATGTCAGTGAGTGAAGGTAAGTCAAGATAAAACAATGGGTAGCATCACTTAGTATGTTCTGGTTCTTCTTGGTTCATTGTTCGTGTCCATTACAAGCAGGTGTGTGCATGCCAGCTGGAAGATTTTCCCTTAGCAGTGTCCATAGGGTCAGCCTGGGCACGCTCTGGAGTGGCGCCTCCATGGCACCCAATATAGGGACCTGCCAACCCTCCACCCCATCAGTTTGTTCTTACTGCTGGTGATGGCTGGCTCGAACTTTGCTGTGCTCTTGCAGTAAGCCTTGCAGTGTCTCAGTTCATGTATATAGTTCTGATTCTCATAGTTTTCTAGTTAATGTTAGTTGTAAGTTAGTTAGCCATTGGGGAGTTCCCCTCCCTCAACTCAACCCCTCTCCTGGGGCATGCCTGGGTCCCTAGGGTTTAAACTCTGTGCGGTCTGCGGGAAGTTTATGCCAAAGAGTGACCTGCGCTCTTCCTGCTTGAGGTGCCTTGGAGAGAGCCACCAGAGAGATCGGTGCCCTATCTGCAAGGGATTCCATCGCAGGATTCTCAAAGACAGTGAGCAGAGACCTAGAGTTCTCCTGATGCAGGTGGCCCTGTGGCCACACGCGGATCCCGAACCTGCCGACCCGATGCCTAGCACCTTGTCTTTGGTGCACAGTGCTCTGGCACTGCTAGCAAGAGAGGAGGCCCAGCCAAAGGACTCCAGGCCCCGGCACTGGAGAGACTCGGGGCATAGGAAGCTGGCCTCCATGCGGCACTGCTTGCCATCCCTGGTGCCCATAAAAAAGAAGAGACCAGTGAGGAGCCGATTGCCCAATCGGGATCTTAAAAGGCCAGCGACGTCCACAAGCGTGGGACAAGCTGCGCCACTGGCACCGCCCACCCAAGGTTGTAATGACTCCTGCCCCAGTTGGGGTCCAGTCGAGTCAGGACCGGTCCAGGTCCCCGACCATTGCAAGGAAATGTGCCTCCCATCGATGCCAGAGGTGTTCGAGGCAGCTTCGGACCTGATGATCCTGCTGGTGCCGGCCTCCCCGTGCACGAGGGAAGAGCTGCCAGTAACTGCCTGACCCCCGGCCCAATCAAGGGGCAAGCTGACCATGATGGCACCACAGTCCCTGCCTCTTGCCATTTCGGCACCGCTGGCGCAGAGGGAAGTGCCTCCCTGTCCCCCCCTTACAGCACCGCTCACTGGTGATGGTACTGCCCCCACCCCTCTTGGTCTTCATACTTGGAGACCTCAGAGTCGGAACAGGAATCCTATCGCTCCAGTAGATCAAGGAGCCGGAGGTCAGCTTCACAGAGAAGTCAGCAACCTTACCTGGCGCCATGGCAGCAGCAGCATTGGCAGCTGCCTTCCTAGTGGCTGTTCTGGACTCCCTGGGCTTATAAGTCCCAGGGGCAGGTGCACTGTCCACGCTCCAGGTCCGCGTCGGTCTCTGTGACGCCAGGCTCAGACTGCGCCCACTTCAGTCCTAATTTGGCAACTATGTACAGACCAACCAGGGATTTGCTGGACTCCATGGTGATGCTGCCCTGTGTGGTGCTAGACTCCCTCCGGTGTTGGCTCGACCCGCGGGAGGTTTGTGCAGGGGTACGCTTTGCCAGCCCTCGCTATCCTTAGTAACTGACGCTTCGGACCTGGGTAGGAGGCGCACCTAGGGGATCTCAGGACCCAATGCCTTTGGTCCTCAGAGGACCTCACCTTGCACATCCACATCAGGGAGCTGCGGGCGGTGTGTCTTGCCTGCCAGACTTTCAGGTCCTGCTTGGCAGGCAGGTGTGTCGCGGTTCTCACGGACAATACCTCGGCGATGCTCTATATCAACAAACGGGGAAGCCTATGCCAGGAAGCCCTGGTGCTATGGCACTTTTGTGTAGAACGTGCAATTCACCTGATGGTGTCTTACCTTCTGGGGGTGCAGAACAGCCTAACAGATGCCCTCAGTTGATCGTTTCATGGTCATGAGTAGTCTCTCTGCCAGGATGTGGTACATTCAATTTTCCATCTCTGGGGCTTTCCCCAGATAGGCCTGTTCGCCACGTGGGACAATAGGAAGTGTCCACAGTTCTGCTCCCTCATGGGGAGCAGCCCGGGGTCACTCGCGGATGCCTTCCTCCTCTAGTGGATGGGTGGCCTGCTTTACGTTTTACGATCCTGATGGTCCGCCGAGTACTCCTAAAGATTTGCAGGGATCATGCTCAAGTCATACTGAAAGCACTGGTGTGGCCGTGCTAGCATTGGTTCATGTCACTGCAGGCACTCATTGCGCTACCCCTGCTCCTGGACCTGATCACACAGGATTGAGGCCGCCTCCGGCACCTGAACCTGGAGTCACTCCACCTCACAGCCTGGATGCTCCATGGCTGAATCCTGTAGAAATGGGATTCTCCCATCAAATTAGGCAAGTCCTCCTTGGTAGCAGGAAACCCTCTGCCAGGGTCACATACTGGTGAAGTGGAAATGTTTTTCCATCTGAGCGGGGCAGCAAGGACAGGCTCCGTTGCTTGCCCCAGTCCTGCTCATACTAGATTACTTATGTAGTAAAATGAGGCTCTGAAACATAAACTCTTGTCAGAGGCCTAGTCTGAGGCCTGAAGCCTGAACCAAAATACTTCCAGGCATTGCTAAGCAAAAGCTGAGCTGTGAGCCGGAGACAGGCCTCACAGAAGTGGCGAGAAGAGGAACTTGTGTCAAGATGACATCAGGACACTCCACAGACATAACAAGGAACAGGCAGGTGCATCTTAAAGACAGGACAGCATGATGGATAGATCTGTTTGTCTGGAACAGTATGATTAAAGGGGAGACAGCACCCTTATGAGCCAAGGGGCTGTACCTCAATATGTCAGTAGGGATGAGTAATCTGTCCTGTAACTGTATAAAAGTAAGTCCCAGAGTGCGTATCTTTGTCTAGCCCAGGAGGCAGTAGAATGTCCCGCCACTGACTTAGCTGTGTCTATTGCCGGGGGAGCACATTCGAAGTATGTCCTGCAGAGTCTATAGGAAACTATTACTGTGCTTTGTTTGACAATAAACCTGGCTCGGGTTCCTTCATACTTTACTAGAGTCTGTCTTCTTTGGGGGTTTTCTCGGGGTTTGCTGTGTCAGCTATCTGCGCAGAGCAGGGGCAGCGCGCAGAGGGAACACGCACGCAGCCGACTGTTATCATCATCGAACAAGAGCAGAGTTACTGACAACAACTTACTTTAGCTGAAACAGCAGGGACTTTCACTCTCCTCAGTTCAGGTCCACCTGGCCGCCATCTCCGTGTTTCACCCAGGGGCTGATGGTTTCTCGCTCTTCACAAACCCACTGGTCAGTCACTTCCTCAAGGGCCTGGAGAGACTCTTTCTGCATACACGACAGCCTGTCCCAGCCTGGGACCTTAGTCTGGTCCTCTCTGCCCTCACGCCTGTCCCCCCTCAAGCCCTTGGCCACGTGCTCACTGCTGTATCTCTCCTATAAGGTTGTGTTCCTCATGGCTATCACCTCAGCTAGGAGGGTCTTGGAGTTCAGAGCCCTAAAGTCCGAGCCTCCCTATTCTGTCTTTCATAAGGACATGGTCCAACTCAGGCCACACCCGGCATTCCTTCCTAAGGTGGTCTCCCAATTCCACATGGGCCAGGATGTTTTTCTCCCTGTGTTCTATCCTAAGCCACACTCTTCCAGCAGGGAGTGTAGGCTGCACTCCCTAGATGTTTGCAGGGCCCTGGTGTTCCATATTCAAAGAACCAAGCCGTTCAGGAAATCAGTCGAACTATTTGTGGCTGTGGCTGATAGGATGAGGGGGCTCCCTGTCTCATCACAGCGTATTTCCTCATGGATCACATCCTGGATCCAGGAGTGCTACAACTGAGTGAGTGAAGGTGCCCGCCCCGCCGATTACAGCCCACTCCATCAGGGCGCAGGCCTCTTTGGTGGTGGTCCTGGCTCATGTCCCGATCCAGGAGATATGCAGGGTGGCCACATGGTCCTCAATTCATACATTCACGTCACACTGTGCCATCACACATCAGGCCAGAGATGACGCAGCCTTTGGTCGTGTGGTGCTTCAATCTGTAGTGGACTCTGACCCCATCGCCTGAACTCCGGCTTGGGAATCACCTGCTTGGAATGGACATGAAAATCACTCGAAGAAAAAATGGTTACTCATCTTCTTGTAACTGTTGTTCTTCGAGATGTGTTGTTCATGTCCATTCCAATATCCACCCTCTTACCCCTCTGTTGGAGTGCCAGAAAGAAGGAACTGAGGAGGTGCGGGGTCAGCAGGCCCCTGTATTGGGCACCATGGAGGCCCCACTCCAGGGGGCTCCCAGGCTGACCCTATGAACACTGGTGAGGGAAAATCTTCCGGCTGGCATGCCCACACACCTGCTTGGAATGGACACGAGCAACACATCTCGAAGAACAACAGTTAAGAGAAAGTGAGTAACTATTTATTTTTTTCTTTTAGTGCAGCATGAATATTTTTTGCTGATCAGGTGTAACAGAGGGTCGAGGTGGCTGGATTCCTCTGTCAGGTGATTCAACCCTGCATGAAGGTGCAGTAGAACTAATGCGGAGTCATTAACAGGTGGATTCCATTAGCCTCAACAGGGACATACACGGGATAGAAGTCTCTCTGAAAGAGATAAACGTAGGTCCTGGGAGATAAAAGTCTCCAACCAGAACCTAGGAACAGCCCAGCTTGTGGAGAAAGCTTAGGTGACAGTTTGGTTTTGGTTGGGGTTTGAGTTACCAATAAAAGGAAGGGGATACGTTGGTGGTGGTGATATTGTTCTGTAGTCAGGATTTCATCCTGTCTACACAAAAGCCAATGAGAGTTTTGTCATTGACTTCAGGCTAGGAATGCCACCTACTTCTGGGAAGAAATGGCCTGGAACAATTTTCTTTATATTCTTGCCACTTACAATTTATATAGAGATATTTTTAATAAACAAAGTCTGAAAGTTTATTTGTACACATAAATTCCAGTGTATTGTGTTATTGCCTTCAACTGAAACCCAGAAACTCTAAATTTTAATGTGTGTATTAGTGAATGAACTACTAATAGGCAGCAGGTTTAAAACAAATAAAAGGAAGTTCTTCACACAGCGCACAGTCAACTTGTGGAACTCCTTACCTGAGGAGGTTGTGAAGGCTAGAACTATAACAGTGTTTAAAAGAAAACTGGATAAATTCATGGAGGTTAAGTCTATTAATGGACTTTAGCGAGGATGGGTAAGGAATGGTGTCCCTAGCCTCTGTTTGTCAGAAGGTGGAGATGGATGGCAGGGGAGAGATCACTTGATCATTACCTGTTAGGTTCACTCCCTCTGGGGCATCTGGCATTTGCCACTGTCGGTAGACAGGATACTGGGTTAGATGGACTTTTGGTCTGACCCAGTACGGCCATTCTTATGTACTAAATTTTTAACCTTCCTGAAATTCAAAGCCTACAAAAAATTCAGGTATTCTCCAAATATTAACACGTTCTTTCTCATTGCTGCAGTATCGTGTATGCTGTTCAAACATGTTTTGGAGAAGCAATTTTTATTAAGCTTTCATTTTCAATTTGATACAAACTAGCGATTCAAATTTTTTTGGAGCAGAGGTTACAAAACAAACAGGCCTTTCATCTCCAGGATAAAAAAATATCGTATAACATGAGATCTCTGTATATTTTAAATAACTGTAGGCATCTAACTACTGGTCTTTTACTTTGCTTTATTAAGTAGAAGAGAGTTTTGCCATGTTGCTGAAGCATCCAATTAGCACTGTATGCAATTCACATGAAAACCATTTTATTTGTACAAATTAATATGTGAAAAGTTACCATTTTGAATTGATGAACAAAAATGGATACAGTGTTTGTTTTTAGAGAAACAGAAAAATAGTTCAAGTTCAAAGATTGCTTTTTGCCTTTTATTATCATATAGTAGATTCTTTACATGTTAACTGAGGTTTATAATTGTATTTTAGGTGAGTATCTTGGAGGAAGCAACAAAAGTAACTGGATGGTCTATCATGTAAATGCTGTTTTGAACACTAAAAACAAGATATCCCTGCAAAGAATGACAACTGAAAGCATGCTGCAATTTTAATTGCCCTTGTCATTTAAATGGAATTTGTAGTTTGTGGATCAATGTATTTTCTTTGAATGTTAACAAACTTCTCATTGAAGTGAATGGGAATGATGATGAGAGGGGAGATATTGACCCAGTTTATCTATAGCTACAGAACTTGACAGGAGGGGAACTAAATGGATCACTATTACTGATGCAGAACTTTGCACCTCTAGGGCACTGCATTAATTTGAAGCTACTTTTTGGATAGTGATCAAGAATAATTGTCGTGGCTTTCTGGTGGTGTAGTGGACTTAAACTGTTGTATACGTGGCACTGGCTTATGTAATGAGAACTACTAGAATTGGCTGGCTCTTTACTTAGCAGTCTCAATAGAGAGGTCAGAGTATGGAATGTGAGCTACCATCTCACATCTAGAAATGGTCTCCCCAGGATAGTGTTGAGGCACAGTGGTTTGGACCATCTGGAGAAGTTTTCACTGTCACTCCCTGTGCTATATCTGATCTGGGATTAAGCTCATGAACACTTTTTTCAGTTATGTTCATGATGATGGAACAATACATTTCCCTATGCTTTCTTTAAACCAACAAACAAACAAAAAACCACACCTCTGAGAAATGTGTATATATACCTCTACCGTGATATAATGCTATCCTCGGGAGCCAAAAAATCTTACCGCGTTATATCGAACTGTCTTTGATCCGCCGGAGTGCACAGCCCCACCCCCCCGGAGCACTGCTTTACTGCCTTATATTTGAATTCATGTTATATCAGGGTGAGGAATAATTTCCATTCAATGAGTTTCAGGCACTGCAAAATTAAAAACATTAGAACAAGCATTCATGAAATAATTTTTATGTTGGAAAAGAATGCAAGCCTTTTCCTGCAAAAATACCATATTGACATAATCAAGAAGACTTTTTCCCTCTCATAACAGGCAAGTATCCTAGCAACCACTGAATAGCAAAGTCTGTGAAATTCTCAAAGGTACTATCTAATAGGGGCATGAAAAATATTCTTAGACCTCAGCTTCAGCCTCCCTTTGGTTTCCAAACATAGGACCCAATTCTTCAAGCCTTCTATGCAAGAAATTCCCTTTGAAGTCAGTGACTTAAATGAGAGTTTCATAGAGCAGCTGCAGTGTCAACCCTTTGGTATGACTTTCTCCCAATATTTCCCTATGCAGAAGCTATTTAATATCTGCTTTTTTTATCTCTGTCTGTAATATTTAAATGTAAGTCAACCTGGAATTCAATAGCATTTGAATGTCTAACTGTATTCATTATTACACGTATATTGCATTTTATTTTGCAATGAATTCTGGACACGTTTATTGCCTTCTTTAACTTCCTTGGATGCTATGAATGTTGCTGACAAGCTTTCACCTTTACCTCTTCTGTAGCAGTGGAATCTTTATTTGGCTTTGATTTGTCAAGGACAAATCATTTCTTGCCACAGTGGGTTTTTGAAATGTAATGGCCTGCAAAGCTGAATTATTTCTCTCAGATGTGTAGATAAGCCATGCATGGCTTAACTAGGTCTGTCTGTGATCCTGGCAATTCAGGCAATGGTTCACTTACTATTAGATAGTGTAGGCAAAAATCATGTGGACAAAGAGCCAGTGAGTTAAAATGGAAAAGGTCTTAAATTTGTGCGAAGTAGGAAAAACCCTCCTATAAAACTTTTTTAAAAAGAGGATTATTTAGTGTGTTTACATCCATTAAAATAAAAAAATCCAAATATGAAATACTTTGCTTTTGTTTGTGGTTTCTTCTGTGAGCATTTTATTGCAGTCTCTTCTCGTCATCTTTGGGGAAGGATAAAACTCCTGAGAAGGGATGTTAGCAGTTCCACAGCCCATTAGTTTCCTTCACTGTTTCTGTTGTAGTGACCAGTTTTGTTGGAAGAAAGGTTTGGCGCCTTTGGGTTTGTTCTTTGTTGCAAGGCTAATAGAAGTCCACTCAGATTGTGGCTGATGAACCAGTTGATGACTGATGGTGATTTTAGAAGGGTTTGAGCTTGACTGTCAGTGTTCAATTTAGTGCTATTATAAACCAAAGCTTAAAAATATAAAGCAGCTGATACTGGGCTAGAGAAGACCTGGATTTCATGGGCATGAGAGATAGGAAAGAGTGCAGTTGTCAGTGAAAAGAGAAGGTAGGTAGAAAAGAGGGATAGAAGGTAAAGAGTGATATTTAGTTTTGAGGAGTGCGAGTTTAAGATCGTGCTTTGACGTTATGTGGAGTTGTCTGGGATTGAGAGATGCCAGACTGAGCTGAGAGAGAAGTTAGTGATAGAGAGGAATCACCAGCATAGAAATAGTAGTTGAAGGCATGGGAGGAGATGAAGTTGTCAAGAGGGATATATTGAATATAAACACACTGTAGTTCAGTTACATAAGGAGATCACAGCAAAGACAGGACTCTGGTGATGTATGATACTGCTGTGGGATTCCTACAAAGATGGAAATGAAGTACAGATATGTCTAGACAAGGCTCAAGAATGAGGTCTTGAATATAGCCAAGCTGTACACTACTGGTAATGTAGTTAAATAGCCACGTCTGATGAACAGCATGTGTCTGACAAAAGTGGGTATTCACCCATGAAAGTTTATGCTCCACTACATCTGTTAGTCTGTAAGGTGCCACAGGACTCTTTAAAAGCAGCAAAGAGTCCTGTGGCACCTTTATAGAGTAATAGACGTATTGGAGCGTGAGCTTTCATGGGTGAATACCCACTTCATCGGATGCATGTAGTGGAAATTTGCAGGGGCAGGTGTATATATATGCAAACAAGCAGCAGGCTAGAGATAATGGGTTAGTTCAATCAGGGAGGATGAGGCCGCCTTCTAGCAGTTGAGGTGTGAAAACCAAGGGAGGAGAAACTGCTTTTGTAGTTGGCAAGCCGTTCACAGTCTTTCTTTAATCCTGAGCTGATGGTGTCAAATTTGCAGATGAACTGAAGCTCAGCAGTTTCTCTTTGAAGTCTGGTCCTAAAGTTTTTTGGCTGCAGGATGGCTACCTTTAAATCTGCTATTGTGTGTCCAGGGAGATTGAAGTGTTCTCCTACAGGTTTTTGTATATTGCCATTCCTAATATCTGATTTGTGTCCATTTATCCTTTTCCGTAGAGACTGTCCAGTTTGGCCGATGTACATAGCAGAGGGGCATTGCTGGCATATGATGGCATATATTACATTGGTGGATGTGCAGGTGAATGAACCGGTGATGGTGTGGCTGATCTGGTTAGGTCCTGTGATGGTGTCACTGGTGTAGATATGTGGGCAGAGTTGGCATCAAGGTTTGTTGCACGGATTGATTCCTGAGTTAGAGTTACTATGGTGCGGTGTGCAGTTACTGGTGAGAATATGCTTCAGGTTGGCAGGTTGTTTGTGGGTGAGGACTGGCCTGCCACCTAAGGCCTGTGAAAGTGAGAGATCATTGTCCAGGATGGGTTGTAGATCCCTAATGATGCGTTGGAGGGGTTTTAGCTGGGGACTGTATGTGATGGCCAGTGGAGTTCTGTTGGTTTAATGTTAAACCAACAGAAGGTTGGTTTAGTGTTAGTTCAAACCGGTATTTTCTAGCTTTTTTAGTTACTTTATCTTTTTATTTTTCTGCAGTTTCTTACACATGCATGGATCTGCTTACGCTGTTAAACTCAATCAGAACAAACTCTTTGACATTCATGGCAAGCTTCTGTCAGCCCTAAATATGCCTTTGCTCCTCTGTAGCATGCCTGGGGAGGAGAAGGGTGTCACTATGAAGACTCCCCTCCTAAGGTTTCATTTTCATGCCTAAGTATCTTCATTGATGTTTTCTCAATATCTGGCACTTTGGAGATGTGCATTTGTTTTCCATTAGTGCCTGTATTCATTTGAAGAGTTTTACTTCAAATTAAAATTTTAAATGAATCATCAAAACCTCCAGAATGGCCTGTCAAATTATTGAAAGATAAATTGCTTAATTAAAAGTTCAAACTCCTCTTTGGTATTTCCTCTCTTCTCTCCCACCTACCTTCCTTTCCCTCCTCATTTTCCTTCTGCTTCCTTCCTTGTAGCTTAGCTAAGGTGGTCTCCTCCCTCCCCCCCGCCTCCGTAAGAGTGACGGATTTTCATGTACTTTATGCTTTATTCAGAACTGAGAGGAGAAAGCTGAGGTTCTTCCAATGTAAACACATATATATGATAGATGGAGGAAAGTCCTGTTGATTTGTAGAGAGGGGATGGAAACTGAGGTGTGAGGTTAAGAGGGATGGTAGAAAGGAAGGGCAAATTAGTTTTAAAGGATTTTATCATTTTTAAAAACAGTCCTCAGCTGTCTGACAGAGATCCCTTTTTTTAAATTATTTTTATGTATTTTTCATGTATGCTTTGGGGCTTTGCTGTTTCAGCAGGAGGAAGTGAAAAATCAGTGTACAGGAGTAAAAGTGCTGAGAAATAACTATAGCATGATTATAGCTTTGTTTTTAATGTGCTGTCCAGTGGTGTGGGTACACATGCACTCTTTATAAAAATACAGACTTGGCCCTTCCAAATCCCCAGCAAAAGGCTTTACATAATCCATCCAGCTATTCATCCTTGCTCTTCCCAAAGGGCTGGCCCAGTACAGAAGTCTTGCAGCTGTGAAGGTGAATGGGGATCAGTTTTAGGAATTTGCCAAGGTGCCAGTTAGATTTTAAAGCTGAAGTCTAACAGACTAGATTAGCCAATTTACTATGTGCCATAGCCAACATTGGAATGGAATTTAGTTAGGATAACTAAAGTTTGTTTACTAGTGTTAGCTTACTAGGGTTAGTTTACTAGTTTTAATGCTAGGTTCTTTTCAGGTCAGTTTTGACCCTGGACAGGATTTCTCAAATCAGGATGTTTGGTGCTCTTAACTAATAACTAATTCACCCAAAAGCACATATGTATGTATTCAACATTTATAGATCAAATTTGGCTACAACAAATGTTCTAGCCATATAGTGAACACACAAATGTCGTCTTGCAAGCACTTTGTTGTAGACTAGGGTTGAGGCTCAACAGTTATATAACAATATAAATTACCAATGTTTCTTATTCTAGTGATTTACAATTATCAATCATTAGTAAGGAAGTTATATTACCTCTGTACTTGGCACTGTCACAACTGCTGCTGGATTACTGTGTCCAGTTCTGGTATCCTCAGTTCAGGAAGGATAGAAAAATTGGAGAGGATTCAGAGAAATTATTAAATGACTGAAAAACACGCCGTAGTGATGGACTGAAAGAGCTCAACCTGTTCAGCCTAACAAAGACAAGATTAATGGGTGAGGATTACAGTTTATCAGTACAGTACACCCACACTGTAACGAACCCCTGGGGATCCAAGCCATTTGTTCAGTATAGCCAGGGGGTTGTTATGGTGGGGGAGTGGAGATTTGCTTCTCTGGCTCTGAGGCCACGGCCAAGATTGAGTGCTCCTCCGGCCCCGGGGCTGTGGCAAGGACAGGGAGCTCCTCTGGCTATGGGGCTGGGGCAGGGAGAAACAGCTCCTCTGGGGCCACTGCTCGGGCACACTTTGCCCTGGTTGTGGCCCCAGGAGCTGAGGACTGATTAACCCCCTGCTGTGGCCCCAGGGCTGGAGGCACAGTTCCCCCCTTACAGCCCCGGGGCTGGAGTAGCTCTCAGCCTCCCACCACAGCGGGCAGGGCTGGAGGTGGGATTCAGGGACCACGTTCGCTATAGCCCAAGGTTCACTATTGCAAAGGGTATTATTGCAAGGGCCTTCTGAACCTACAGGAGGAAAAGAAAATTAATACTGGGATTGTCGATCTGGCAGACAAAGGTATAACACAATCCAGTGGCTGGAAATTGAAGCTAGACTAGTTCAGACTGGAAATAAGGCACAAATTTAAACAGTGAGCAAAATTAACTATTGGAACAACTTACTAAGCTTTTCGGTGGATTCTCTATCTCTGACTTTTAAATAAAGATTGGATGTTTTTCTAAAAGAGATGCTCTAGCTCAAACAGAAATTAATTCAGGGAAGTTCTGTGGCACGTGTTAGGCAGTCAGTCAGACTAGATGATCGCACTGTTCTGTTCTGGTCTTTGTGATTACCCCCCACTTAGATTCACAATTACAAACATTAGTTAATTTATTCTCACAACACCCTGTGTGGCAGGGAAAAATAATATCCATTTTATAGTTAACTGAGGCACAGAGATTGAGTGAGTTGCACAAGTTCACACAGGAAGTCTGTGGTAGGACTTAGCTATATATCTCCTGAGTTCCAGACCAGCACCTTGGTTACAAGACCATTCTTCTTCTCCCAGGAGGTACTAACTTTTCTGCTGACTCCCTATAGGGATTTGGTTACCTGTTATCTGAAATAATTCCATGTCCTCAGGTGTTTTACACTGAGAAATCTCTGAAGCCTCAAATAGCCAAACTTATGCTCTGCCCTACTCCATCTCTCTGATACTTGAATACTGATATTACATGGTGTGAAACAAATTCTGCTATATTTTCCTTTTGCTTAACCTTTCTACTTTAATGTTTATTCCTCCTTCCACATTTTACTGTATTTGAAATTGGGAACAGCAACACATTATATGAGTGAGAAGTCCCAAACTGTGGTCTTATACACTGTTCTATTAACAGCAGTGCTAACAGCCAAAATGATCTCTTGATTTGCCAAATTATGCAATACAGATAACTGGTCTTTTGCATTAGTTTTGGAAGAATCTGTTCCAAGGAACATTATCTAATGGGGCTGAAAGGACAGAAAATGTTTTAGGGTAAAGAAATGCTCTGAAGTGCCTGATGACCATTTAGTAGCATCAGTGCTATGGCATGATAGGTGCTGTGTTGCCTAATGTCCAAGGAAACAAAACATTTTGGAATATGATGGTTGAAATCCTGGCCCTATTGAAGTCAATTGGAGTTTTGCCATTAACTTTGTTGGGGCAGGATTTCATCCTATATCTCTCTATATCTGTATCTAAGATTTGATTTATATATTTATCCAATATATATATTTTACTATTAACCTTGCTGGGGCAGGATTTCATCCCATATATATATATATATATATATATATATATATATATATATATATATATATATATAATATATATATATAATGTCTGCCTTAGGTGGTTCCAATTCACAGTCCAGGGAGCTGGTTGGATTTCCAGACAGACTCTGATTGGAGTCCTATATCAGGCGCATCAGTGGCCAGCATGTTATACCAGCATTCCGTGAGCTGCCCTGGCTGCCTTTTGGCTTGATATTTTTAAGATGTAGGTTTGGGCCTGTAAAGACCTACTTATGTGAGAGACCTGTACCCCTGTGCCAGACTACAGTCAGTGCTGGTACTTAGGCTGAAGCCTCCTTAGTATAAGGGGCGGGGAATGGGGTGCTATTGGGAAGGCATGTTCAGTGGAAGTCCTTTGGTGTTGGAAGTTACTCCTGCCCTTGATCTAAAATAATCTGAATGGATTGACTTTTAGGGCATGCTATGAAGCCAATCTATTTCCCATGGCTTTTGGGAAAGGGGGAGAACTGCTAGGGCAATAAGTGGTTTGGAGTCTGTGTGTGAGAGAGAGAGAGAGAGAGAATAGAGAGGTTATTGTCTCTAGTAGTTTTCTATTGCTAGGCTATTGTTGGTTGGCTAATTGTGAAGTTATCTTTTATGATAACTATATTTAAAAATGGCTATGGACTTGTACAGCTCTGGTGAGGTGCTGTTTTACTTAGTACATAAAAATAACTATTTTAAAAATGAATAAAGAGATTATTTTATTCATTGCACAAGATTATGTTGCTCGCTGTTGTTTTAGTAACCTAATGATGTGTAATTCTGAGTCATCTGGAGAGCACACAGCATGTCTTAGGTTTTTAGTCTATATCTCCACTGTAACTTTGTCAGGCAATTAATCTAGAAAATAGCATGAAATTGATGCACTAAATAAGTATTTCAGATAAGCACTTTAGTGCTCAGGAGCTGAAACCTGAAGGGATAGTACAGATTTTTTGCTCTCCCTTAAAGATAATCTTGACCACAAAGCACCATTAGTTGTGTTTACATGTATGTATTGTTCCTGGATAGCCCACACACAAATTCTCTTATATATTGCATTCTCAAAATAAATTCTCAGTGTCTTTGCTAATGTTTTGAATTAAGTCCAGTTGAAGACTGAAGGGAGGAATGTGGTCTAATATAGCAATCTGATATCACATCTGATCATCATAAGTTTTTATTCTATTTCTGTTATTGACAGGTACTGATCCAAAGCCCCCTGAAGTCAGAGGGAGTCCTTTCATAGACTTCAACAGGCTGTGGATCAGGCCTTTACTGTATGACCTTAGGTAAGTCACTTACCTTCTTTGTGCTTTGGTTTCTCCATCTAGAAAATGGGTTTACTCTATTTACTTATCTGACAAGTTTTATTGTGAGGCTTAATTCATTGTCAGTGCTTTGGGATCTTCAAATGAAAAATATTTCAGGTATATGGCTTGTTTCTTTGAGTGTCCCATGCATTAGCAGCAATCTATTTCATGCTCTGAAATCCTTACCGTGTCAATGAGTGAAAGTAGACACACAGAGAGAAGTGAAAGACGATGGACCTGAATTATGCACCTCATAGAGAATCTGTTAATTGAACGGTCTCATTCTGTTATAATAAACATTGTGACAGTAATTTCAATAGTCCTTCTAAAAAATGTGCACATTAATTTGAAACCACTGTCATTTTTTCACTTCTTTGCAGTATAAACCCCATCCTGATTTCTGACGAAGAGTGAGATAATATCACACGACTGAGCTGCAGAGAAAATAGCAAACTGTTCCAAGTACAAGAGCCAAAGTGAGTGTTGAGAAAGGGATCACTATGTTATGAGCTCATGTTGGCTACAACATTTGGTATGGGTGTAAACTGAGCTTTGAGCCTGAGAGAGAAAACAGATTGAATCTCAGAAGAGCACTTTAATGTGTTTTGTTTTTTCATTAGCATCAGAATCCAATTTATAAGCTGCTCTCAAACTGAAAATTATAAACTAGTCACCAGTGGATCCAGCTCTCTGATATCTCCTGCTTCTATCACCCCCTCTTGAAGCAGCTATTAGCATGAGAAGGTGTTAAAAGTCAGAAGTGTGGAAAAAATCATTGGGCTTTATTATGGGCATTATATCATCTTGTAGCCAAGTCTAAAAAAACACATATGGATGAATTTTGTACTTGCCCTTTTCTTTTTAAGATGCTATTGTGACAAGGTACGTTACCTAAAAGTTGTAGAGTTTAGAAACAAAACCATCAGAAATCAAGGGTGTGATGACGATAGTGATGCAGGAAGTGAAATGATCAGGTAAAACTAATAAAAGAGAAAAGACTATTTTTCCACTCCCTTCTATGCTGGCACAAGGTGGCAGTGTTTCAGAACACTACTTATGGTTGTTAACTACTCACTAGTTTTATGTTTTTATTCATACAGGAAGGTCAGCCATAAAACTGTGATGGAAGTGCAAAGCATAAATGTGTTGAGATATAAAATGGAACTGACAGCACATTTATTGTATATTGCTCTTTCAAAAAAAACCCCAAACCTTTAGTATCATCTTAAAATGGCATGAACTCTAACAGTTGGGCTGTCTATCATAACCCATAACAATGGAGGAGAAAAGAGGTAAAAATAATCCACAACATTTTTACTGAAACCAAATCAGGCAAAAAAAAAAAAAATTCAGAGCTTTGGTAAAACCTAATCAACTAGCCAAAAAGGATTTCTGGGATACTTACATGCCAATGGCAGAAGCCACAAAGATGGCAGTGATTAAGATGCTTGACAACAAGAAAAATGTTATTAAAGACAATAAAGGCCCCATCTGTGCTACAGAAATCAGTGTTTTGAAACAGTGTATAAAATGGTACTGGGAAAACCATGTTACAATATGGATTATCCTTGCCTATGTAGAGAGGAAAAATGTGTCCCAACCTTAATTCACTAAAGCTTTTAAGCATATGTTTAAGATCCACTGAATTCAAATTGAAGTTAAGCATTTGCTTTAACGCTTTAATATGGGGATGGACTGCAGAATCAAGGTCTATGCTAGTGAACTAGTGATATTTTGTAACAGTTCTATGCCATTGTGAACACAAGGCAGGGTAGCCACAGGCATTTATAATAGTATGCTATTAGGTCTGCTTTGAGCAGGGTCTAATCCATCATTTTTAGACTCCTGTAAAAAATCACAGCTGGTTTGCAGTGCCTCCTTCTGGCCCTCAGATGGGTCTGCAGCACCCAGCCTCAGTCTCTCTTCACCCAAAAGCTCCCCAATATGTCCTTAGAGGTTTGTGTCCCACAACAACACCCCTTCCTGGGGGCTAGTTTATTAACATACAGTATGCTCAAACACAATTACCTTCACCCCCACTCACCCCTCCTTTCTGAAGTCTGTCTATTTTGCAGCTTCAAATAAAAAAAAAATTTCAGAGTCTTCCACTGGGCACCATCCCTCCTTTGTGATGTCTATTTCCCTTTCACACTCCCTCTTCTCTGAGACCTGGTTTCAGTTTCCCCAGCTAAACACAGCATTTCTTTTCAGTGACTCCTTCCTCTGTTTCCCTTTGGAGTCACCTGGGTTACGCAAGCCCCTCTTTAAGCCCATACTCCCAGATTGAGAAAACTACAGGTGGTTTTCCCCCAACCACTTCCTTCAAGAATCCTACCAAGAATTCAGTCCCAGCTCAAACCGGTCTGCAAAAACACTCCTCTGCTGTTATCTTTCACAGGGAGTTCTCAATTCCCTGCCTTATGAAACCCAGGCACCTTACCTTTCAGTCAGTTGGGCAGCAGGCTATCAGTTATAGGTGCCTTCCTTTTCACTGTGACAATTTCCTATTAAGAATATTGCATCTCTATTCTTTGTAAAGCCCAGCATGCATATTACTGCTTATTTTTTGCAATAAAAGAATAACTCTTGGTGGGGAAAATGTAGTGAGTTTTTTTTCCAAACACAAAATGTCTGTATTTCCTGATGTATTGGGGTCAAATCCAGAGCCATTGAAGTCCAGGAAGTCTTAGAAGTCTTTTTACATCAACTTTTGTGAGCTTCAGAACAGGCTCTCAAGGACCACACAGACCCAAAGAAAGAAATGTGTGCTCTTACGGGCAGATTTTAAGGACATGCTAACTTTGCTTTGGTAAAGATTAGGCAATCTTTTCTATTTTGTATATTTTTTGATAAAAAGTACCATAAGGCTTTGGATATTTAAATCCAAAAGAAAAGTAGCGAATTGGGTCCTGAAGATGCATAGATTTAAAGCCAGGAGAAGGGACATTCCATAGGACTTCTCTGAATTAATTCCTGGTTTAATTCCAATAGCTGTGTTTCAATTAGAGCATGTCTTTTAGAAAAAACATCTAGTCTTGATTTTAGAAATTTCCAATGATGAAGAATCCACCACAATCCTTGACAATTTGTTCCAATGGTTAATTACATTCTTGGTTAAAAAATTGTGCCTTGTTCCCAGTCAGAATTTGTCTAGCTTCAACTTCCAGTCATTGGAAGCCACTGGCTCTTGTTATACAATTGTCTGATAGATTATCAAATGTATGTTTGCCATGAAGGTCCTTACAGACTTATTAGATCACCCCTTTACCTTTTCTTTCATAAGCTAAATATTAGATTGAGCTCCTTTCACCATAAACTATGTTTTCCTCTAATTATTTTTATGGCTCTTCTCTGAACCCTTTCCAATTTTCAACATACTTCTTGAATTGTGAATATCAGAACCAGACACAGCAGTGGTTGTACCAAAGGCACATACAAGTTAATATAACCTACCTACCTACTTGATATTTCCTTGTTTATCTATTCAAGGATTGCATTAGCCCTTTTGGCCACAGCATCACACTGGAACCTCATGTTCAGCTGATTATTTACCATGATCCCTGTTACGCTTTGTGGGTTGGCTCACATTTGTGAGTGCCTATCTCAGGGCAGATTGTCAGAAAACAGGGCAGACACTCCAAACTGGTACATTCTATAATTAGATTTCACCAAGCCAGTAACAAATGTGAACCATACCAGTCTTACCATGGAGTTACAGGGAGTCCCCTCAGCTTCTCCAGCCTATCTTGCCACACAGACAAACTGGACTTTGTGATAATGATCACTTAAACCAAAAATCACACCACATCAGTTTTCTCCCAGTCTCAAGGAACCAGTCACTTACCTCAGATCAACTGGTTATCTCAATCTTACACCAAAGAAAATGCTGGCAGCCAATCCAACAGTAAACTAGCTAAAGGTAAGGGGAAGGGCCTAGCTAAAGGTTTATTAGCTAAGGAAAAAAGAATGAGTTATTGAGTGGTTAAAGCAGGAAAAACACATGTACAGGTGAATCAAAGCCTCTCCAGACTGCAGCATGGGCCTCTCCCTTTCCCCTCCCAGGGACTCTCGGCATGTGAGTGGAGGAGAAGGATGGGACTGATCCCTGCATGGTGGGGCAGCAATGAGCCCTGGGGGGTGAGAAGGGGGAGTAAGGAGCTGAGTGAGGCAGGGAGGAGCCCAGGGAGGAGAGGTTGGGGCAGTAAGGAATCTGTGGGGATGAGAGGGGACAGTTAGGAGCTAGGGGGTGGGGGGATAGTGAGGAGCCCCACAGCAGAGTGTAAGGCTGGAGCTGGGCAGCGGAGTGAGGGCGGGGCCTTGGGGGGAGAAGCCTTACAGGGATGGGGGCTCATGGTCCAGGTGCTGGGGCGTCCCCACCTCAATTTCTAGGGAGCTTCCAGTGCTCTGTAGCCTCGCCCAAGGGAAGACTTATATGCTGCCTATGCCTTGGAGCCCGAATTATGGACCAGAATTCCATTGTGCAAGGCACTGTACAAACACAGAACAAATAGACAGTCCCCCGCGCCCCCCCCACTTACCATCTAAGTATAAGACAAGTAACAACAGATAGATATAGATAGGTGAGTACAAGGAAACAATGAGACAGCATAGGGCAGCATAAGCAATGGTCTCAGCACAAAAGCAGCCTAACCGTTGTCACATTTTTTGTAGGCCTCAGAACAAAGGAGAATTTTAAGGAGGGTTTTGAAAGAGAATGAGTTAGTTTCACAGATGTTTACAAGAAACTTCTTCAAAGGTGTGGGGAAGCATAGCACAGAGAATGAAAGTCCTTATTTAAAAATTTAACAAGTGGAAGAGGAGGGCTGACATGGAGATGGGAGTTAATTTTTGATGCTGAATAAGGGGATAGGTCGTGATGGGCCTTGAAAGTGAAGACAAGTAGCTTATGTTTGATACTACTGGAAGAGAAGAGGGAGCCAGCGAATGGATACAAAGAGAGGGGTGACATGGTCAAAGCTCTGAGATTCCTGGCTCTAGCCTGGGCTCCACATTTGCTGCCATAGATAAGGAAACCTGCTAGCCCCTGGAGCCAAGAGTTTAGCAGCCTCAAGAGCCCTGGTTCTAGGGGCTAGCAGGCTCCCATTAACAGAGGAGCTAAGTGAAATTGACCTTCTTGTTAGTTTTGTGGCTGCTATTCACTGAACAGCAACCATACAATTGATAAAAATGTCAATTTTACATTTCCTGTCAGGAACATCATATTTCAGTGTTTTTGAAACACATTATTTGGGGATCTTTGGTTCCCCAAAACATTTTGGGTAAATTTGCTCAGATACTTCAGTGACTGACAGGCACTATTAAAAAAACCTACACAAAACAAATAGTAGTTGGAAGAAACTGAAAGAGGATCTGTTAGAGATTGAAGTATATCTGAAAAGATGAAATATGCAAATACCATAATGATATTTACCCATATGGACTAAATTAAAACCAGATAGGTTTAGATTAGCTCATGCTTTCTGGGTTCATATATGGCTCAAATTCAGATAAATTTAATCCATTAATTAATTAGGATTTTCATAATACAAAATGGTGACTATCCAAAAGCTCTTAAATATCCATTGCACCAGTTATATATAAAACAAACTAAACAGCAACTTGCCCTGACTGCCAACATAACTACCCCCCCCAACATATAACACCTACATCCCCTCTCCTCACATTTATGGGGGATTGAACTCCATCAAACCTCATCCTCCACAGCCACCCACACAAATAGATGCACCTTGTAGTGTGCCCTGAAAGTCAACAGAACAGGGATGTTTCAGGTTGGATTGTTGGGTACCCAGTTTGTTTTTGCTTATTTTTTGTCTTCAGAAGGGTATTTGAGTAAAATGGGTAGACCTTTTGGAATCATAATAGTGATGGTGTCAATTAATGCATGGCAGTCCAAGCTTGCACTGTCAAGTTCCTTGTGAAATTTTCATCTGGAAAAAAGCAGCGCACAGGCTCAGCAACTCCAAGTGACTTGGTTGCTTTTGATTCTTTTTGCAAAAATAGCCAAAGGCCTTAATTCACATGTGGATTACTGCATATTTTATTTGTAAGAGCAAAGTCTTTCTTGATTTATAGCTACTTTAAATAATTACTTAGCTAAAAATAGCAAGGGAAGTTGCTGGCATAGTGGCTCAGCACATTAATGATATGTTTTCATGTGTCAACCCTCTGTTCTCAGTGCCACAAGCTTTAGTCCCCAGTAGGGACTTAAACTGATGAAGTGATAGCAGCAAGTTTCCAGATCTCAAGTGTACTGTGTGAGCTGTTCTTTGGTGATGAGGGCAGCTGCCCCAAGAAGCTGGATTTTCATAGATTTTTGAAGCCAGGTGGGAACATTTTGATCATCTAGTCTGACTTCGTATATAACACAAGCCTTAGAATTACACCCAGTAATTCCTGCATCAGGTCCCATAATTGGTGGTTAAAGCTGAACATATCTGTTAGAAAGACATCTAATCTTGATTTTAATGATTCCAGGTGCCAGAGAATTTATCACAGCCCTTGATAATCTGTTCAAGCCCTGTGGTTCATTATTCTGTTTGCATCTTTTTCCAGTTTGAACTCAGCAGACTTCATTTTGTTGTCCTGGCACCAATGGCACTGCACACAACATTGATCAAAAAACAGTATTGGATACTTTAAATGGTGGCTGTAGGAGGAGCCTGGGGTTGGTCCAAGCGCATTGCTTCCAGAAATTATTTTCCCAGCAAAGCATCTCCTCAGCTTTAGGATTATGGTGTGGATTTATTTGGATGAGAGGGAAGAATAATTAGCAAAATCCATGCATTATAGCTCAGTGGTTTGAGCCTTGGCCTGCTTAAACCCAGGGTTGTGAGTTCAATCCTTGACAGGGCCACTTAGGGATCTGGGGCAAAGTCAGTACTTGGACCTGCTAGTGAAGGCAACGGGCTGGACTCAATGACCTTTCAGAGTCCCTTCCAGCTCTATGAGATAGGTATATCTCCATATGTTTTTTTTTATTGATACCTTCTGGTTAATACTTGAGTATTCGAACAGAGCTGGCTGCAAATTTTCTGATTAAATTTAGTTATGTCGGAAAACACTGATTTGCTGGAGTGAAAAGTTTAGCTGAATCTAGCAGATTTCCAGTAGAAACCTGTCAGTGTTCCAAGGTTGACAGCTTTGCAGTAGAGAGCCTGGGAGTCCCTAGCTTATCTCTAGGGGCTTATAGATTTTCAGCTGTGCTGAAGGGAGACTGCTAGACCCTGAAGCCCTCACTGGAGCTGGGTTTCTGGGGGCTGCTTGGCTCCCAGCTCCAATCAGGGTGCTCAGGGCTTCCAGGCCTGCCCAGGAATAGGTCCACTCCAGCAGCTAGCTGGTCTGGGACTCTGTAAGCACTAGGGTCTCCAGTCCAGAGCAGTCCACGTGGCAAGGCTTCCTGGAGCTGAGGATCTTAGGGCTTCTGGTATCCCAGTGCTGTTGCAGGGAACTTTGAAGTTGAGAGCTCTGGCTTAAGTGGGGAGCCTAGCAGTCCCCAGAGCCTGAGGCTCTCACATGATCCTTACTGGCCAGCAATTGAAGGTCAATTTCACAATTTTGTTTCAAGAACACTATATTTTGGTGTTTCCATAATGAAATTTTCAGTATCTCCAGTATGATGAAATTTCAGTAATTTTGCTTTCCTTCTGAACTGGAATGAAAGCAAATTGGGAAGCACTAAAATTTCTCCCAAAACAAAACTCCCATGTTTTAGCCAGCTCTATATTCAAATAGAGAAGGACCAATTTGTTATCATGTTTACTCCCACTAAAATCTTGCTTTTTGTAGCTTCACGACAACTACACCTGAAACTGAGTTTTTAAGCATACCAATGTACTTCACGGTCTACCCATCCTATAAACATGTACTGACCTCTCTGGTCCTGGAGTTGAGTTGAGTTGAGTTGAGAGAAGGCATAAGGATGAAGAACAGCTTATCACCTTTTGGACCAAATTCTGTCATTGGTAATATATAGAATTCCTTTGCAAGGCAATAGGAGTTGCATGTATTTCCAATGGCAGAATTTTGCCCTAGTTTATTTCTTGTCCTGTACCACCTTCCCCCTACCCTCTCTCTTGCATGTGCAAATAAAATACAAGTAAGCTCTGCATGGGCACCGTTGTTTGCACTAGTGAATCTGATTGGACCCATTCTGACATATCTCGTAAGGGATGAATAAAAAAACTTGAACAATCCCTTATTTAGGCATACCAACAGCCTTTCCAGTCACAAATGAACAGTTTGAATGGAGATGAGAACGAGTGAGGTTGTGCTACTAGGACTAATTCAGGAGAGCTAGTTTCTTAAGACTTTCTGGTGTCCAAGTCCAACTTCATCAGAGCCCTTGTACTTTGATTCCATCACTGGTAGCTAGGTGGCACAAGAGAACTTTGTGTAAAGCAGAAATCATGAAGTCTAAACTTCTTTTGTGGTTATTGTCTGATGACAAAATAAACACAATATATAAAAACAGTGAACTCTTCTCAGAAAAATCTTAAAGGGGTTGTTTTAAACCATTATTAATTTAATCAGTATAATGGGTCAGGAGAGAGAATAGGAAAATCTTCTCAAATGTCTGTCAGAAGCTAGAGTTAAAGTTGAAAAGGGCATGCCATTATCTAGTTTAAATTATTATGTACTATTCAACATGAGTAAAAGTTTTACTCCATGAATGGTCCCACTAAGTATTGACTTAAATGGGACCATATGTAGGGTAAGGAAATATCCAGTGTAAGTAGGGTTATCGGAATCTGTCCCTAAATATATCTGAGCACCACTGAATCCCTTTAACATTTATTTTCATATTTGATTTTACCTTAGTTTTCCAGATGCATATTTTTCAAAAAGAAATCAGATGATGTTTATGCATCAGGAATAAACATCCTGATCTTCTTGGGAGAGGAAGGAACATATTGTGCAAAATTATGATCCTAGATTCAAAATACTTGTATTCTAATGATGGCTGGGCCAGAGAGCATGCATGACCCCCTGTTTCTCCCTTTAGTTAATCAAGAAGTTCTGAGGAGACTCTAACAGTTGTAAGGAAGACAGCTAGGAGAAACAGTTAAGTGAGTGAGGTGGCAATGGTAGTTTGGATAATAGCGGAAGAAGGTGACATAACCTTAGTCCCAGATTTGGACCTTAGCGTCCAAAATATGGGGGTTAGCATGAAAACCTCCAAGCTTAGTTACCAGCTTGGACCTGGTACCTGCTGCCACCACCCAAAAAATTAGAGTGTTTTGGGGCACTCTGGTCCCTCTGAAAAAACCTTCCCTGGGGACCCCAAGACCCAAATCCCTTGAGTCTCACAACAAAGGGAAATAATCCTTTTTCCCTTCCCCCCTCCAGGTGCTCCTGGAGAGATACACAGACACAAGCTCTGTGAAACTACACAGAGAGACTCCCCCTCTCTGTTCCCAATCCTGGAAACAAAAAGTACTTTCCTATTCCCCCAGAGGGAATGCAAAATCAGGCTAGCAAATCCAACACACAGATCTCCCCATTTCTTCCTCCCACCAATTCCCTGGTGAGTACAGACTCAATTTCCCTGAAGTAAAGAAAAAACTCCAACAGGTCTTAAAAGAAAGCTTTATATAAAAAGAAAGAAAAATACATACAAATGTTCTCTCTGTATTAAGATGATACAACACAGGGTCTATTGCTTAAAAGAATATTGAATAAACAGCCTTATTCCAAAAGAATACAAATCAAAGCACTCCAGCACTTATATTCATGCAAATACCAAAGAAAAGAAACCATATAACTTACTATCTGATCTCTTTGTCCTTACACTTAGAAACAGAAGACTAGAAGGTAGAAACTGCTTCTCCAAAGCTCAGAGAAAGCAGGCAGGCAGACAAAAGACTTAGACACTCAATTCCCTCCACCCAAAGTTGAAAAAATTCGGTTTCCTGATTGGTCCTCTGGTCAGGTGCTTCAGGTGAAAGAGACATTAACCCTTAGCTATCTGTTTATGACAGAAGGTGTGAGGCAAAAAGAGCATGGAACAAGGTCCACAGAAAAGAGAATAGTAGAGACACGAAGGAGGGAAAGAGAGCCTCCTAACCACAGCTGATTCTAGGTGCATGTGAGCAGCACAGTCTCCCAAAGGGTGGCATCTTGCTGCACCACTTGGTTTTTTATTTTGCTCTCCACTGATTGGCCAGTTTTTCCCTTGCCCCAAGGCTGATGGAGACAGGGAGGAAACAAAAACGGTTTCCCCTCGTCCAGCAAAATGGCCAGTTCCACTCCTATTTCTAGCAGAGCAGAAGGGCCTACAGAGGAGGAACAAAGGAGAGAAGGGAGGGGAAAATACAACTAATGGAGAAAATAAATGTAAGTATTCATTTGGGCAACTCTGTTCTGACAGTGAGATTTGGATTCCAATAGCCTTACTCTATATGAGTAAGGGTATCAGTAGCTGACCCTGAATGATCGCATCCATGCCTACAAGGAAACTCCCTCTCTTCAGAGAACAAAGTGACTTCTACTCATATTTTACCTGCAGCCACATGGCACTCAAAGCTGTAAAATCCTGCCTTTGAAAATAAAATCAAAGAAATTACTTCCAATCTGATTCTTACAATGAAATCCCCATGGATTAGGGAGGACCAAACATCATCTTCAGAAATAAATGAGTTGTATAAATAAAAATAAAAGCAATTTGTGAACAACAGAGATGAATGATGGCTACCAGCAGAACCACTACAGTTATGTTTTATTGTATCCCTAACTCACTTCTGTAAGTAAGCTACTAATAACATAGTAACTGTGACAACTTTCGTTGGTTGCCACAATATCTTTGTGGGTCCTACAAGAGACCTATAAGTAACCAAACAGCTGAGGATCTACATATCTGAGGCATCCTCCATTCATCTCATCTTCCAGGCTGAATCTCCATAATGAGGACGGCCTCAAAGGAAAAGCAGGTTAGGCAGGGAATAACACTTTGTTGTGTGTGTATTAGCGACCCACCCACACCTCAGTGATGAAAATACTAAAGTCAAAACTTTCAAAACCTATTAAGAATGCCTTGTATCTACTGTAACAGAGTGGTCTCCAAACTACTCCTGTCATACTAATCTAGGAAGTGAAGCTGATATAATACTCCTTTGCTGCCACTATGGTATGTCTTCACTGCAAGAAACACGTGTTCTTATCTATATTAACTAATTTAGCTAAATCAGATTAAAATAGCAGTGACAGCAACTCAGCTTCTAACTTGAGTTAGCAGCTCGAGTTTAAGCCTTTAGGGAGACTTGGGTTGAACTTGAGTTGCTAACCCAATTGAAATGCCACTTTGCTATGTCTTCATTGCTATTTTAATGCAGGGGCTAACCTGAGCTAAGAACACACACTTTTTTTGCAGTGAAAACATTCTTGTATTTATAGTCTGTGCTACTCCTACTCTTCATGTAGTTCTTCTCTCTACAGTGAGTAATCAGAAGAGGTGGTTAAATATATTATGTAAATATGCTCAAGATTTTAAAACCTTTTATTTGCAGTGTGAGGGAGAAAAAGATGTGGAAAAAAGACATGGAAAAAAGCAGAGAAGGAGTAAGAATAACTGAGAGGGGATGAAAGCATCAGAGAAGAAGAGGTGGAGGAAGGCAAGGAAGAGGGAAGGGAGACTGGCAAAGGCAAGGAAGAACTACTCTGGGTGTAACAAACACACAGCATGTAGATGGAACATTTCTACTGTAATTAGGATGCAATAATTATGGAAACTTAATACAGCAACAGAAGAATTTACCATTAGTCAGCCGGATTTTGTTCCTTACATAGGCAAGTTTACTGGATACAAATAGTGAGGAAACACCCAGCTCCTTGCAAACTCCATGGATACTCATGTTTGCATCAATACTGACAGAGCTACAGAAGTTGGGGAGAAATTAGATAGAGTTTAATGGATCCAGATATAATCCAGCCAAACATAGCCATTCAATGCATTTCCTCACCAAATTGCAGTGTATTCAGGTACTTCCACACTGATTTATATCTGAATACAGACTATCCCTATTTAGGCAGTGACTTGTGCTTGAAAAAAGCAGGTTTTGTTTAGTTCCTCAATAACTGCCTTGCTTGAACGTGATTCATATGTTTCCTTAGTAACTGCATGTGCTGAATAGGACATGGCTTTTCCCCCCTGCAAATGTGCTCTGATTCAATAGGATCCAGGCATTTTCATACTGAACATCTGTGACTTGGGAAGGATCCATGTGTTTTCTCAATGAATATTAGTGGAACGGGCAAGTCTCTGAATGTTTTCTTCTTGCTTCCATGCCTGGAATTATCACTATAATATATATTTTTTTATAATATTATCAATGTGTTTTGCTTCATCCAGCAAGATGAATAGGTCTAGCTTTTACTCTTCCCCACCTTCTCTCTACAAAAGACAGCAAGCCATGTTACAAAAATATGGAATAAAGGTAGGAGTAAATTCTCAAATATTCTAGTCTTCCCCCATTAGTTAATTTGTCCCTTTTATATAAATATAAAAGTTATTTATAATACAGAGAGAGAGAGAGAGATGTCAGAAATTAAATACCTACCACATCTGGATATGTGGAACTGTAACAACACTGGGGGAAAAACACTTCTCCCCTGAAGCTGCTATTTTAAATTATGTACAGCAGCACTAGCCATTCCAAAGAGTATTGCCATCCCAGGAGTGGTGCTTAGGAATGGGGTAAAATAATGGTAGTTCTTACCATGCTTGTAAAAGAGGCAAGTAGCAAACAAGCCTTTCTCCTAAGGGCCTAGCAAACACAAAAACTGTATTCTTTCATACCATATGATCTATCTATAATATGTGCTCCTGCCACCTCCTTTTACTCACCGTCCTTGTCTATCCATGCCAAATTTGCCTTTTCTGAATGCCAGAAATGATGAGATTCCGCATAAAGAAGGACTAGCAAGAAGAGCAAGACACCTGAAAATATTGAAGTCTTGTCCTTACTTTTCACAGAATGATTGATGCCACAGTACTTAGCATGTATAGGGTGCTGTATATTCTTAGTTTCACCATAGAAACATTAACAAATTAATCCTTATGAGATGCCGAGTTAGGTGAATGGGGAAACAGACAAAAGGTGAAATTCTGGCCCCACTGAAAGCAAAGGAAATGTTGCCAGTGACTTGAATAGAGCCAAGATTCTACCCAGAGAGAGTTTAGACAACTTGCTCAAATTTATTAGATATAGGATTAGAATTCAGGAATTCCTGGCTACTAAACCTATGCTTAGTCTAGACTTTACTGCTACAAAATCCCAAATCCCATGGTGTTTCAGAATAAACCACTTCTCCAATGTAATATTCCTGAAAAAAGACGCAGAACTTTCTGGGGACTAATGTGACTCATTTTAACCAGGAAAATGAGAAACTATTTTAGCAATAATCAATTCTGACAATTATTTTGTGACACTAGAAACCAGAATAGCTACTGCCAAGAGCAGCAGGGTTTTAGAAGTTGTGGCAAAAGATAATGTGACAGAAAAAAAAAAGCTATACTGGATATTAAGTTTCACTTAACTTGGAAGTTATTTCTGGTAAATGCTTCTCTGCAGTGCTTTTCACTATTTACTGAGCTAATAATGGTGGGATAAAGAGCTAGCATTCACGTTATGGAAAATTTGGACCAGAATAATAAAGAGAACAAAAACTCGCTGAATGTAATAAACAGTTTATTCTTGCAGATTTTTGCATAATTTAAATGCTGTCTCCTGATTAAGCATATTTTTTCTGCATCTAAAAGTAGTAGTGTGCTTTATTCACTGCTTTCATGTAAAAGCTCTTCCTCCAGCACCTCCCAAAAATCAATCTTTATAAGAGCCATCTCCTGGTTTGAGTTTGTTTTAGATCATTGAAGCATGACAAAATGTTACAAAATTTAACAATACACAACACCAAGTCTGATCAACTGCAGGATTCACAAAAATGTAGTGATTTATTTGTATGAGTAGAAAGCCAAGGAAATGTATCATCCTTCTAACGTGCCTATCCTCTGAGCTCGTAAGGTGTCACCATAACTGCCTACCTAGGGAATATATTTTCTCCTCATGTGGTTTGCACTTTTTTTGATATATTATTACACCACATTTACCTCAGACCTTTGTGTAGCTTCCCCTTCTAGGAATTTCATAAATAAATTAGTACAATATTGTTTACATGAATCACTGAAAAGGAGGCTAAGATCCTAACTGTGGCGACTATATCTGCAATTTTATCCATCTCATGGCTTTGTATAATTATGTAATAAAATTTGTGAAGTGCTTTGGGTTCCACTTGGGTGAAAGGCTCTATAAAAATGCTAGATCATTAGCAATCCACAGTCTGGAGTGTTATAATCTCCAAGCAAACTTCACTGCATTGAAATTATTAAGGCAGGAGACAGGAACATCTCCCAGATTGTCAATTTTCTGCATTTTAAGAACCTCCAGTCTACCTTTGTTTTGACTTTGTTGAAAATGAGAGCCCAAAGTCAACTCCTTCTGCCTCTGTCCTGGTGGTTCTGCAAGAAGCTTGTTTTCCATCTGTCATAAACAGATAGCTAAGGGTTAATGTCTCTTTCACCTGAAGCACCTGACCAGAGGACCAATCAGGAAACCGGATTTTTTCAACTTTGGGTGGAGGGAATTGAGTGTCTGAGTCTTTGTTTTCTGGCTGCCTGCTTTCTCTGAGCTTTGGAGAAGTAGCTCTACTTTCTAGTCTTCTGTTTCTAAGTGTAAGGACAAAGAGATCAGCTAGTAAGTTATATGGTTTCTTTTCTTTGGTATTTGCATGAATATAAGTGCTGGAGTGCTTTGATTTGTATTCTTTTGGAATAAGGCTGTTTATTCAATATTCTTTTAAGCAATTGACCCTGTGTTGTATCATCTTAATACAGAGAGAACATTTGTACTTATTTTTCTTTCTTTTTATATAAAGCTTTCTTTTAAGACCTGTTGGAGTTTTTCTTTACTTCAGGGAAATTGAGTCTGTACTCACCAGGGAATTGGTGGGAGGAAGAAATCCAGGGGAGATTTGTGTGTTGGATTGCTAGCCTGACTTTGCATTCCCTCTGGGGGAATAGGAAAGTACTTTTTGTTTCCAGGATTGGGAACAGAGAGGGAGATTCACTCTGTTTGGGTTCACAGAGCTTGTGTCTGTGTATCTCTCCAGGAGCACCTGGAGGGGGGAAGGGAAAAAGGATTATTTCCCTTTGTTGTGAGACTCAAGGGATTTGGGTCTTGGGGTCCCCAGGGAAGGTTTTTCAGGGGGACCAGAGTGCCCCAAAACACTCTAATTTTTTGGGTGGTGGCAGCAAGTACCAGGTCCAAGCTGGTAACTAAGCTTGGAGGTTTTCATGCTAACCCCCATATCTTGGACGCTAAGGTCCAAATCTGGGACTAAGGTTATCACATGAGTGGCAGCTGGTGGGATATAGACAGAATCCAGAAGCCAGTAGAAATATTATATTATTTTTCTTTTCTCTGCTAAGGGCTTTTTAGCAGAGAGAAACAGTTGGTTTTAAAAGGGAACCAGAGAGAATTTTTTTTTCTGCTCTCTCTCGCAGTTTGTGGCTTGCATGTTAAGGGTCTTTTGTCATGCAATAGCCCTCCCATTAGGAGGCAAGTACCAGCACTTATATGCATGCAAATAAAGTGGTTTTTCTGGTTTCCCTTCATTGAACATTAGCTAGAGAGAGAAAAGGAAAAAAGCACTGTTGCTAGGCAGACTTCAGGAGGCAACAGAGAACCTGCAGTTCAGAAGATAAACACCGGAGGGCACCCCAACACAAGAAAACAGGAATCATGACTTCTAAGGCAAAAATTGAGGCCGAAGGGCAAATCAAAGAAGCTGAACACAGGCGACAACTGGAAATAAAACAAAAAGAAATGGAGATGAAAGAAAGAGAAGAACAAATCAAACAGGCAGCACACAAAAGAAAACTAGAAGAAGAAGAGTTCGCCCACCGAAGGAAACAAGAAGAAGAAGAGTTGGCCCACCGCCGAGAAATGGAAAAGCACCAAAAAGAAATGGAAAAACAACAAAAAGAGAATGAAGAGAAGGAAAAACAGAGAAAACATGAACTGGAGTTGGCAAAAGCTGGGCTGCATGTGCCAGCCAACCCTAACAACCCGGCGCCAATTATTGCTCCACAGCACAGGAAATTTCCCACCTACAAGGCAGGTGATGACACCGAGGCCTTCTTGGAAAATTTTGAAAGAGCCTGTCTTGGGTACAGCATTCCCGAAGACCAGTACATGGTAGAATTGAGGTCACAGCTCAGTGGACCTTTAGCCGAGGTGGCAGCTGAAATGCCTAAGCACCAAATGAATGACTATAAACTTTTTCTAACCAAGGCCAGATACAGGATGGGGATAACCCCAGATCATGCCCGTCGGCGCTTCAGAACCCAAAAGTGGAAACCAGAGGTGTCATTTCCCAAACACGCCTACTACATTGCAAAAAACTATGAGGCCTGGCTAACAGGAAACAACATTCAAACCTTGGAAGAACTGAACCTCCTCATACAAATGGAGCAGTTCTTGGATGGTGTTCCTGAAGACATCACGCGGTACATACAAGATGGAAACCCCAAGAATATCGCTGAGGCGGGGGAGATTGGAGCCAAATGGATGGAACTGGCAGAAAGCAAGAAAGCTACTGTCAAGGGGAACGATTACCCCAGGGGGCACACAGACCATAAACCCTACAACCGAGGACAGCCAAAGACCCCACATACCACCCAAGTAAAGCCACAGATACCCTACCCTTCAACCTCACCAGTCTCCAGTAACTCACCTCGGCCCAGTGACCCATCAGATGGAAGATGCTTTAAGTGTAATGAACTGGGACATATCAAGGCCAAGTGTCCCAAGAACACCATGCGAGTGCAATTCATTACACCACCATCACACCAAAGATCCCCAGGCCCGGATGCCTCTCAAATACCCTTGGAGCGAAGGGAAAATTTGAGAGTGGGCGGAAAGAAGGTTACTGCGTGGAGAGACACGGGGGCACAAGTGTCAGCTATCCACCAATCCTTCGTTGACCCCAAATTCATCAACCCAAAGGCCAAAGTTACAATTTACCCCTTCATGTCACAAGCTGTAGACTTGCCTACAGCTCAACTGCCTGTCCAGTACAAAGGCTGGTCAGGAATGTGGACTTTTGCAGTCTATGACAATTATCCTATCCCCATGCTACTGGGGGAAGACTTGGCCAACCAGGTGAGGCGGGCCAAGAGAGTGGGAATGGTTACACGTAGCCAAACCAGGCAAGCTTCCAGACCCATTCCTGTTCCTGAGCCGTCCACAGAGGCCCCGTCTGTGTTACCAGAGACCCAGACAGAGGTAGTGGACCCGGATTCCATGCCAACCACTGAAACAGCCACAGCACCTCCAGTCCCAGGCCCGGAACTGGAACAGCAACCAGCACCAGCCATTGCAACCCCATCTTCAAACTCAACGCCAGAGGGCGCCAGCGAGCCAGAACTGGCAGAAGCAAAAGACAGCCATACCCAAAAGGCTCAGCCAGAGCCTGAAATACCCTCAGGTGCACCAGCGGAGAGCGGTTCACCAGCAACGGAAACAACCCCATCACCTACATCACTTCCAGAGGGACCAAGCCCAAGTCCACACTCTGAGGAAGAACTGGTGACCCCAGCCTCAAGGGAACAGTTCCAGACTGAGCAGGAAGCAGATGACAGCCTTCAGAAAGCTTGGGCGGCGGCACGGAGCACCCCACCGCCTCTCAGCTCTTCTAATCGATCCCGGTTTGTTATAGACCAAGGACTTTTATACAAGGAAATTCTTTCTGGTGGACACCGGGAAGAATGGCAGCCGCAAAAACAGTTGGTGGTTCCAACTAAGTACCGGGGGAAGCTCTTAAGCTTAGCCCATGATCATCCCAGTGGGCATGCTGGGGTGAACAGAACCAAGGACCGGTTGGGGAAGTCCTTCCACTGGGAGGGGATGGGCAAGGACGTTGCCAAGTATGTCCGGTCTTGTGAGGTATGCCAAAGAGTGGGAAAGCCTCAAGACCAGGTCAAGGCCCCTCTCCAGCCACTCCCCATAATTGAGGTCCCATTTCAGCGAGTAGCTGTGGATATTCTGGGCCCTTTCCCAAAAAAGACGCCCAGAGGAAAGCAGTACGTACTGACTTTAGTGGACTTTGCTACCCGATGGCCAGAAGCAGTCGCTCTAGGCAACACCAGGGCTAACACTGTGTGCCTGGCCCTAACAGACATCTTTGCCAGGGTAGGTTGGCCCTCTGACATCCTTACAGATTCAGGGTCTAATTTCCTGGCAGGGACCATGGAAAAACTGTGGGAAACTCATGGGGTGAATCACTTGGTTGCCACCCCGTACCACCATCAAACCAATGGCCTGGTGGAAAGGTTCAATGGAACTTTGGGGGCCATGATACGAAAATTCATCAACGAATTCTCCAATAATTGGGACCTAGTGTTGCAGCAGTTGCTGTTTGCCTACAGGGCTGTACCACATCCCAGTTTAGGGTTTTCACCATTTGAACTTGTGTATGGTCACGAGGTTAAGGGGCCATTACAGTTGGTGAAGCAGCAATGGGAGGGGTTTACGCCTTCTCCAGGAACTAACATTCTGGACTTTGTAAGCAACCTACAAAGCACCCTCCGACACTCTTTAGCCCTTGCTAGAGAGAACCTAAAGGATGCTCAAGAAGAGCAAAAGGCCTGGTATGACAGACATGCCAGAGATCGGTCCTTCAAGGTAGGAGACCAGGTTATGGTCTTGAAGGCGCAACAGGCCCATAAGATGGAAGCATCATGGGAAGGGCCATTCACGGTCCAAGAGCGCCTGGGAGCTGTAAACTACCTCATAGCATTTCCCAATTCCTCACTAAAGCCTAAAGTGTACCATGTTAATTCTCTCAAGCCTTTCTATTCCAGAGACTTACAGGTTTGTCAGTTTACAGTCCAGGGAGAGGATGCTGAGTGGCCTGACGGTGTCTACTACGACGGGAAAAAAGACGGTGGCGTGGAAGAGGTGAACCTCTCAACCACCCTGGAACATCTGCAGCGGCAACAAATCAAGGAGCTGTGCACTAGCTTCGCCCCATTGTTCTCAGCCACCCCAGGACGGACTGAACGGGCATACCACTCCATTGATACAGGTAATGCTCACCCAATCAGAACCCCACCTTACCGAGTGTCTCCTCATGCCCAAGCTGCTATAGAACGGGAGATCCAGAACATGCTACAGATGGGTGTAATCCGCCCATCTACCAGTGCATGGGCATCTCCAGTGGTTCTGGTACCCAAACCAGATGGGGAAATACGCTTTTGCGTGGACTACCGTAAGCTAAATGCTGTAACTCGTCCGGACAACTATCCAATGCCACGTACCGATGAGCTATTGGAAAAGTTGGGACGTGCCCATTTCATCTCTACAATAGACTTAACCAAGGGGTACTGGCAAGTACCACTAGATGAACCTGCCAAGGAGAGGTCAGCATTCGTCACCCATGCGGGGGTGTATGAATTCAATGTCCTTCCTTTCGGCCTTCGAAATGCACCCGCCACCTTCCAGAGGCTGGTAGATGGTCTACTAGCTGGACTGGGAGAATTTGCAGTTGCCTACCTCGATGATGTGGCCATTTTTTCGGACTCCTGGCCCGAACACCTACTACACCTGGAAAAGGTCTTTGAGCGCATCAGGCAGGCAGGACTAACTGTTAAGGCCAAAAAGTGTCAAATAGGCCAAAACAGAGTGACTTACCTGGGGCACCAGGTGGGTCGAGGAACCATAAACCCCCTACAGGCCAAGGTGGATGCTATCCAAAAGTGGCCTGTCCCAAAGTCAAAGAAGCAGGTCCAATCCTTCTTAGGCTTGGCCGGATACTACAGGCGATTTGTACCACACTACAGCCAAATCGCTGCCCCATTGACCGACCTGACCAAAAAGACCCAGCCAAATGCCGTTAAGTGGACTGATGAGTGTCAAAAGGCCTTTACCCAGCTTAAGGCGATGCTCATGTCTGACCCTGTGCTCAGGGCCCCGGACTTTGACAAGCCATTCCTAGTAACCACAGATGCATCTGAGCGTGGTATAGGAGCAGTGCTCATGCAGGAAGCAACAGATCACAACTTCCATCCTGTCGTGTTTCTCAGTAAGAAACTGTCTGAGAGGGAAAGTCACTGGTCAGTCAGTGAAAAGGAATGCTATGCCATTGTGTACGCCCTGGAAAAGCTACGCCCATATGTTTGGGGATGGCGGTTCCAACTACAAACTGACCATGCTGCACTAAAGTGGCTTCATACTGCCAAGGGGAACAACAAGAAACTTCTTCGTTGGAGTTTAGCTCTCCAAGATTTTGATTTTGAAATTCAACACATCACAGGAGCTTCTAACAAAGTAGCTGATGCACTCTCCCGTGAGAGTTTCCCAGAATTCAGTAGTTAAAAAGTGTTCTTAAAATGTAGAAGTCTGTTAGTTATATACTTAGGAGTATAGGTAAAGGTGTATGTGTTGTATTAATCTGTTTATTTTCAAGTTCTAGAAGGAAATCGCCGCCAGTGAGCTTCCCCACTGTCTGCAATTTGGGGGGCGTGTCATAAACAGATAGCTAAGGGTTAATGTCTCTTTCACCTGAAGCACCTGACCAGAGGACCAATCAGGAAACCGGATTTTTTCAACTTTGGGTGGAGGGAATTGAGTGTCTGAGTCTTTGTTTTCTGGCTGCCTGCTTTCTCTGAGCTTTGGAGAAGTAGCTCTACTTTCTAGTCTTCTGTTTCTAAGTGTAAGGACAAAGAGATCAGCTAGTAAGTTATATGGTTTCTTTTCTTTGGTATTTGCATGAATATAAGTGCTGGAGTGCTTTGATTTGTATTCTTTTGGAATAAGGCTGTTTATTCAATATTCTTTTAAGCAATTGACCCTGTGTTGTATCATCTTAATACAGAGAGAACATTTGTACTTATTTTTCTTTCTTTTTATATAAAGCTTTCTTTTAAGACCTGTTGGAGTTTTTCTTTACTTCAGGGAAATTGAGTCTGTACTCACCAGGGAATTGGTGGGAGGAAGAAATCCAGGGGAGATTTGTGTGTTGGATTGCTAGCCTGACTTTGCATTCCCTCTGGGGGAATAGGAAAGTACTTTTTGTTTCCAGGATTGGGAACAGAGAGGGAGATTCACTCTGTTTGGGTTCACAGAGCTTGTGTCTGTGTATCTCTCCAGGAGCACCTGGAGGGGGGAAGGGAAAAAGGATTATTTCCCTTCGTTGTGAGACTCAAGGGATTTGGGTCTTGGGGTCCCCAGGGAAGGTTTTTCAGGGGGACCAGAGTGCCCCAAAACACTCTAATTTTTTGGGTGGTGGCAGCAAGTACCAGGTCCAAGCTGGTAACTAAGCTTGGAGGTTTTCATGCTAACCCCCATATCTTGGACGCTAAGGTCCAAATCTGGGACTAAGGTTATCACACCATCACATAATTTAATAGTTGCACAGACAGAATTAATGTGGTTTCACATCCCTGTGTGTACTTATTCATTTTATCCTTTATATTAACCCCACAAGCTAAATGCAGCAAAGAATCCTGTGGCACGTTATAGACTAACAGACGTTTTGGAGCATGAGCTTTCGTGGGTGAATACCCACTTCTTCAGATGCATCTGAAGAAGTGGGTATTCACCCACGAAAGCTCATGCTCCAAAACGTCTGTTGGTCTATAAGGTGCCACAGGATTCTTTGCTGCTTTTACAGATCCTGACTAACACGGCTACCCCTCTGATACTTGACACCCCACAAGCTAAGCAGCTCTTCTTTTGGCACAAGTTATCCTACTCAATTGTATTACCAGTGATTATTCCTCTGTCTGATCTATAAGGTTATTCAAGATAAACGTGGATAAAACCCTCTCTCTCTCTCTAGGATCCTAAATCACTACTTTGCATAGATCACTTGATCGGGGGCCTGCATGTCTCCTCTAACGCTAGATTCAGGTTAGCAGGATCTGGCTAGTGTACTGTCCTTCCCAGCGTCTTGCTTCCCAGCCAGAAAGGAGAAAGGGACAAATCCCTGCTGCAGTGCTTGCTCCAGCTATCCGTAGGAGCGGAATCTACCCTTGTCTGAGAGCCGAGTCACATGGGAAGACTAGGAGGGCGTGTGTTTGCAGCTCTGCTACTCCCGAGACGTTGTGGGTAGCAGGCTGAGCAGGCGTCTTCAGCTGCAGCAGCAGCCAGGAAGCTGTCCCCTCCCGCCTCCCTCACACACTTGTTATTCCCCCCACCAACTCTGGCGTGTGTGTGCTTTAGAGGATTTCCTATTGCTCTAGCAACAGGAATAATGCACCTGACTGCGGCGGGGGGAAGGGGCGGGTCAGGCCAGCGGAGCGAGGCGCGGATGCCAAAGAAATAAAGGAGGTTGAGAGCGAAGAGGAGGCATCCGGCAGCGCTCGTGGAGGAGCGCACAGGCTGCGGCAGCGTGTGCGGTGAGGGGCCCCCGGCTGAGCCGCAGAACTGCAAACAAACCCCTCACGATGCTGACTTAGAAACGATCCCCGTGTCATTGCACTGGGCTGCGAGGAGGTGTCTGGGGAGCACCCGGCGCTTGGATTCCCCCGGCTGCGGGGAGACCAGCGGCTCTCGGCTGAGAAGAAGGGGGGAAGCAGTGGAGAATGGGGCAGCGGCCGCTGCCCCCGAGGCCGAGCAGCAGGTGCCAGAGGCAGCAGGAACAGCCTCTCCCCCAAGGGAGCAGGAGACGCGGGGGCCTCGGGGCGTCCGGGGCCGGGCTGCCGGCGCTGCTCGTGCCCCTGTGGCTGTGCGCGGCGGGGAGCTGCTCAGCCCAGCTGTACAACCTCAGCCTGGCGGTGAATGAGGGGCTCCCGGCGGACACGCTGGTCGGGGACATCCGGGCCGGGCTGCCCCCGGGGGACGGGCAGCTGGGCGGCTTCTTCTTGTCGGAGGGGAGCGGCGAGTCGGCGGTGCTGGCGGATTTCCACGTGCAGCCCGACACCGGCATCATCCGCACGGCGCGGCGGCTGGACCGGGAGCGGCGGGCGCGCTACAGCTTCGTGGCGGCCACGCTGCGCGGGGAGATGGTGCAGGTGGAGATCGCGGTCACCGACGTGAACGACCATCCGCCCCGCTTCCCGCGGGACTCGCTGCGGCTCAACGTCTCCGAGCTCAGCCCGCCCGGCACCGCCTTCCGCCTCCCGGGCGCCCGGGACCCCGACGCCGGCAGCTTCGGCACCCAGGGCTACACGCTGCTGGCCGAGGGGCAGGAGGCGGCGCCGCCGCTCTTCCGGCTGCGCTACGGCTCCCCCCCGGAGCCGCTGGACCTGGTGCTGCTGCGGCGGCTGGACCGGGAGCGGGCGGACTCGCACCGGCTGCTGATCGAGGCCTGGGACGGGGGCAGCCCGCGGCTGAGCGGCCGCCTGCGGGTGGAGATCCGGGTGCTGGACGAGAACGACAACGCGCCCGCCTTCAGCCAGCGCGAGTACCGGGCCCGCGTGCGGGAGGACGCGGCGCCGGGCACCGCCGTCTGCCGCCTGCTGGCCACCGACCCGGACCTGGGCGCCAACGGCGAGGTGCGCTACCTCATCAGCCGCCGCCAGAGCGACCCCGCCGCCTACTTCGCCGTGGAGGAGCGGACCGGGCTGCTGCGCGTCAACCGCCCGCTGGACCGCGAGGCCCGCGCGCTGCACCGCGTCATCGTGCAGGCGCGGGACGGCGGCGCCGAGCCCGAGGTGGGCAGCGCGCTGGTCTCCGTCGCGGTGCTGGACGTGAACGACAACAGCCCGGCCATCCACGTGCTCTACCTGACCGAGGGCGGCGGCGCCCGCCTCTCCGAGGCCGCGCGGCCGGGGGACTACGTGGCGCGCGTCTCCGTCTCGGACCCCGACGAGGCCGGGGACGAGCTCGGCCTGAGCCTGCAGGGCGGGGACGGGACCTTCGCCCTGCGGCCCGGCGGCGCCGCCGGCCTCTATTTCCTCTGCGTGGAGGGGCCGCTGGACCGCGAGAGCCGCGACCTGTACGAGCTGCGCCTGGCGGCCACCGACGGCGGCTCCCCGCCGCTCTCCGCCCACGAGACGCTGCTGCTCCGCATCGCCGACATCAACGACCAGCCGCCCGCCTTCCCGCAGCCCCGCTACCGCGCCGCCGTCTCCGAGGCCGCCTCGCCCGGCACCGCCGTGCTGCGGCTCAGCGCCTCGGACGCCGACGAGCCGGGCTCCCCCAACGCCCAGGTGCGCTACGCCCTGGAGGCGGCTCCGGGCCTCGAGCTCTTCCACATCGACCCGCTGAGCGGCGTGATCAGCACCCGGCGCGCCCTGGACCGCGAGCGGGAGGCGGCGCTGGAGCTCCGGGTGGTGGCGCGGGACCTGGGGGAGCCGCCGCTCTCCGCCTCCTGCCTGGTGAGCGTCCGGGTGGAGGACGCCAACGACAACGAGCCCGTCTTCGAGCAGCAGGTCTACAGCGCCAGCCTGGCCGAGCACGCGGGGCCCGGGCACTGCCTGCTGCAGGTAACCGGGCTGGGCACCGCGGGCGGGGGGAGAGACCTGCCGGGCAGCCCTGCTGCGGCGGGAGCAAGTGGGGAGTCTCGGGGCTCCTTAAGCCTCTTCTCCCGAGACACCTGGGTTTGTTCTCCGGCTGTGCTTGGGCCCTCGCAGCACCCTCCCTATGTGGGCACAGAGAGCAGCCCTGCTGGGGTGGCATCGCGGCAGCAAGCCGCCTTGGCAGGGTCTGCGTCGGGCTCACATTATGGCCGATGTATTAAACCTCACCTGTTGTGACCTCGAGGCAAGGTTGCCAGAGAGTATCTGAACTCCTATACTGTCAGCTTCACCGTTGTCACTCCCAAATCACAACATCCCCATCCACTGGCTTCTGGTTTGGAAACATTGCACTCCCATTGATTGTAAGGCATCACAATTCTCTTCCTGCTTTTGTCATTAGTGAGTTGTAAGAAGGAAGCCAAAGAAATAATTTCCTTTTTGCAAACACGGTCACATTTTTAAAACTGGTAGATCATGTTGATTTGGGGGAAACTAAGGAAATTCACACACCCCTTCCAAAATCCTCCCTTCCTGGGCCTCTCTGGAAAACTCCTACAGATTATTATGCAAGAAACATAGAAAAGGGGCATCTGCAGCATGGTACACTCCTTTTGCCAAGTACCATTGAAGATGTGCTGTAGAGTTATGGAGTGTCTGTTGTCCTAGACCATGCATGGATTCCATAGCAGAGTTAACCCTGGCAATCAATATTAACTTCACTATGTATCTGCTTTTTCTTTTCATACAAAGGGGTTTCTGGAGGAATAGACTAGCCACAGAGATCCAAGGCAGCACAATTCTGTTGAAGTTGGTCTTCTGTGGAGCCAAAGAAAGGCATAAGGATCTCTTGAGACTGTACAGCAGGCTGTGGGTTTTGCCATGTGAGCAGAACCTTGTAACCATTCCATATGAGTGATGCAAACTTTGGTCCTCGGAAGAACAATAGTTTTTTGTGCTCCTTGTGGTTTCTCTGGGGGAAAAGTCTTTCTGGTCCCAAACTGTTCTTCTAAACATTCCACAGATCCAGGGGATACATATTGTTCTTTCTTTTCCATAGTATCCTCCAGGCTTTGAATTACTATTTGCTACATATGGTATAATGGAACAGAACCACTTTTTGACAGAGTCATGGCTTCAAGATGTTTGTGTAGTTCTGGTTCTGTTGGTACAAGATGAACAAACTGAAAGTGGGGGAATGAGTTATTTTTGCACAAATCTTAGTGTTTATTTTGTACAGAATGCAAACACTTCCGTGTGGTTGCTTTACAAATTAAAATTATAATTGTATTATTAGTTGCCCTACTCAGGATTGCCTGCTTAGGTGGTCTTGGTGTAACACAGAGTTGGCTAGTTTTTCAACATGAGTGGAGGAAAATATGTTCCAACTTTAAGGCCTGAACCTGCAAACACTTATTCGGGTGAATAACTCCTTACATGGTTTCAGTAGGGCTGCTCACATGAGTAAAATAACTCATCTCTGTAAGTGACTGTAGGATCTAGTCCATAGGATGCAACTAAAAAACAAACCACCAAACCCTCAAAAAATACAGAATAAACTGCTGATAGTGATTTGAACCCTAACTGGAGCCATAGCAGGTCAAAACAAAACAAAACAGGAAGGGAAGCTCACAGTAAGTATACTTTTCCTTAGCTTCATGTGTTCCAACCAGGGTTTATTCACACCATATTTCTGCTAGTGGAATCTTTTTGTTCCAGAATGTTGTGGGGTTTTTCCTAGTGTTTGGTCTCTTTACCATGGAGATATGCTTCCAATTAAATCCTAGTTGTAGCATATGGATCACACGAATGATAGATTTTCTCATGTGTGCTTTCTGTCAGCAAAGTGATAAGTATTTTGTAGTTTTATAGCTTTAATTGTGTTCATTTTAATATGAACTACAACCTTTGCAAAAAGTTACAGAAATGTATTATTTGTCTTCAGTAGTGTCCACAATGTGTTTAAGCACTGCAATTAATTGATGCATTTTGTTTTTTATAGATGGCGAGTGCTCTTGAATAGCCAGGGCAATTGGTTGGCATTCAACACATAACTGACTTGAAACTAGACTTATTCTCCGGTGCTCTTCATTTCAGCTCCTCCATAGTTATGCTGCTTGGCTTCTGCTCTGCTGTGATGCCACCAAATACATCATTTTACAACATTTTGAGCCCCTATTCAATGATAAGGGCTAACCCCAATAGGGCTGAACTAAACGGTGTATTTATTGTATTGGGTTTTTTGAAGTGTTTTTTAAAAGATTTAATTTGTATTTCTTGAAGGAGCCAGACAGCATGACTCTGAGGGAACTGAAATGAAGGAAAAAGGAATATGAGCATAAAAGTTTATCTGCCGATGAACAAGGTCAGTTCAGTGACCCTTTGCCATGATGATTAATGCTAATTTTTTTTAAAAGATGTTTTACTTGCTCGTCAAACTACTACTCTACAAGTGTGGTTGAGTAGAATTTTGCAAGGCTGTTATTTTCAAAATATCCATGTCACCGTTGGTTTTTGGGAGTTTTGGCTTATAAAAATTGTGTTTTTAAAATGCAGTTCGTGTTTTAAACGGTTAGTTCATATTAGCATTCAGGTGTGCTTCAACCAGCTCTTTATTGAAGATAATGACCTTTAAAACCAAAAACTTCTTCCACTCAAACTCCTTCCTGGTTACAGGTCACATGATAAATTTCCTGCTGGCTTCATGCTTTGAGAAGCAAATAGAAAAGCTGGCAAAACCATTTGAGGAGTTTATCTGCTGCTAGTCAGATACTTCAGCCTTATTAGGGTTGCTAAGTGGTAGCAAAGTGAGGAGGATTGCAACCAGCAGTCCATGGTGCTGAAGGAAAGTTGTTTTTTAAATTGATGTGGCCTCAGTCTACAGTAGGAACTGATTGTTCCTGACACGTAGGATTGATTTAGTCATGTATATATTACTATCCTCAAGGAGGAATGGAGACCAAAAGAAATGTAGTATACATACACACAAAAGATAAGGTTGGAGCCCAACAGCAAGGTGCTGGTGGAATGCCCCGCTAAAGTTCAGACACTTCCAGCTGCTAGGAATGGGGAGGGTGTAGGGATTTGTACATGAGTGTTGACCCTGGATTCTAGCTGAGGGCTACATTTTTCTCATCGCTTTGCGTATGTCTAATAAATTGTGAAGCTTCGAGTCAGTGGCTTGGACAATTGGATGAGTGAAAAAGCTTTTCTTTCTCTCTCTTTCGCACCCCTCCAGAGCCTCCTGGCTGTCTTGAGGAGGATAGGGCTGTTTTGTGGTAACTGCTCTCCCAGAGGTTTCCAGCTGCAATTAATGGTGGGGAGGCGAAAAGTCTCTGTTTTTCCACTCCTCCTCTAGCCATTTTCTTGGGACCTATAAGCCCAGTATCTGACTTTGTTACTGCTCATAACTTTACCAAGAACCTGCATGAAACTGACATCATTATTGATTGTGTCACTGCTGCTTCCATGGTTCTGAATAGAATCTTGTTAAGTGAAGCTATCTGCATAATAAGGAATGATGCTCTGCATTGGTTTACCTTTGGTTCACAACTGTGGGAGCTAAAAGCCTTTTTAAAATGAAAATTTAAATTCTGCAGAAATGATAGTTTAAACCCCTTTGTTCATCAGGGAAATCTTCCGACTCTGCAATGATGAGTAGATTTTTCAACCCAGATGGGTGAAGTATAGAAGCCTCTTACTTTCTCCCAACTAAACTGATGACTAGTAACAAAGAGCTATGTTCTAGATCTTGCCAGTAGTTGCTCTACTCTACTACCCTGCTATAAATCTAGTAAAGTTGGTAAATACTGGACATGGTTTTCATCTGTATCCAAATGACAAGATGTGGTCAAGAATATTTGCCTGACAAGAAATTTTACTCCTGTTTTGATTGCTATTTGGATTTCCTTCATTTCTATTTTTTTCTTGTTGGAAATGTCTCGTAGACTAGTTCTGTGGATGATACTGGATTACTCTGCACCTAAATCTGCATTTGATTAGTTTCACTGGTTTTACAAATATACATAGCTTGAATGAACTGTCCCTCTCATGTGGAAACAATGTATGCTTTCAGTGCTCCAGTGCCCACCACCATGGGAAAATGCCATTGCCTATATTTAAGTGCAATCTCAGCAGCAATGAGAAAAATTTAAAACTTTATTCATAATGATTCATTTTATTCACGCAGATTTTCTTGCAAATCTAGCTAATTTAGTAGAAACAGTTCCTTCATCTCTTGGTTTGATATTGCTTCTGACCAATGTGGTGTTCAGCAAGCACTCAGATAGGTTAGAGAGATGCAAGTCAGCTATTAACTGCAATGCAACAGTTACTGCATAAACACATAGATCAATCTGACCTGTCCTTACAATATCCCTGCTGCTCAGTGAGAGACAAAGTATTTTCTGGAAAATAAACTGAATTTATATGCAGCAGCTGAGATAAGAAGTTATTAATTCAAAGAAGCTGACAACATAATGACTGCATCACTGAGAAAAACAACTAGATTTGAATAATTTAGAATCACCACCTGAAATCTAGACAAACAGGAAAAATCCTTAAAAGGGTGTAAGGGGAAGAGTATGCATTGAAATGCGTAGAGTAAATTTGTTAGTTATAAATTTTGTAGGTTTTTAAAAATTGTCATGCTACTACACGCAGGTCATTATGGGTTATAAGCACACTTCTCTTAAACTCACTGTTTACTGGTGAGATGAGGACAAAGCAGAAACAAAATATAGCAACAGACAAGATGAGCTCAGAGAAGAAGGGGGAACACTGTAAATGAAACTAGGAAACATAAGCAAAAAGTGTTACATTTAAAAACAAACAAGCAAGTGGAATACCAGCCATCCCAAAATAGTGCTCCACTCAGCCTTGCCATCAAGGCTGACCTTAGAGCCTGGGTGAAGAGACCTGCCTTTTCCCCCCAAATACTCTTCCCCTTGTGTGTCTCCAGCAGAGATTTTTTTATAGATCTTTTCTTTTCACAGGAGTCCAGGACAAAGAACTGGGAAGTTGGAATAAACTCTTTTTGTGTACTGGGGACTAGATAATGCCCCTGCACCTTCTCCTACTCCGTCTGACAAATATGCGGCCCACAACACAAGTGATACCTCACTCCTCACCCAGCATGTGAAAATGAATTAGCATTCTAGTGTGCTACTGCCAACCTAATGGCATACAGTGAAGGAATAGAGCCAGATACCAGGAAATGATCCCGGGATTGGTATCTTCCATGGCTTCTGTCTAAGCTGCAAGGGGTTTATCCACAGAACTGGTCAGGAATAGGTTCCAATAGTTCATGGATTAGGGACCCAATTTTATGGGGTTCCAGGAGCTTCAATATAGATTTAGATTAATTTTTCTATCTACCCAATGGGACTCAGTGCTCAGTCTAGAAGATACCATCAGAGATGCTTAGTTTTGCAGTTCTCAAACTGTGGAATTTGTCTCCAGAGATAACATGCTTGTTGACAGCAAAAATGTTTTAAAATAAATAATATATAGAGGTGAGAAATAACAGACCTCAACCCTATTGTCCCTATGCAAATCTGTGTATACAGACTCAATCCCTTACCTCTCTCTAAAAGTGCAAAGTTTCAAGAAGTTCAGTGAATAGAAGATTGTTGGGGATGGAATACATCTGGACAAAGAGAAGACGTCTGGAGATAAATGTGAGAAAGGAGGGACAGGCAGTAGACACAAAAGTGAAACTGTTGGAGCAGCATATTTCTGAAGTCTTAAGATCTATGTGAGTGTAGCCTTCGTTGATTTGAGATCTACCATACCATTCTCTCACTAAAAGGGAAAACCTATAATGGCAGCAGGCTGTAAAAGAGACCCAGTTTGGGAATAAGAACCATTCAGGAAATATGCTTGCTGATGATGCTTTAAAGAAAGTCAAACCAGTGAACAAGTGAAAGTCACTGAAGCACTTGGATTCAGAGACTGTTGAAGTGACAATCTCACTTTTAACAGCAGTAGCTTTTTCTGCCGGTGTAGAAAGAATATTTTCTTCCTTTGGACTAATTCATTCCAAACTGAGAAATCGTTTGGGACCTGAAAAAACAGGAAAGCTTGTTTTTCTTTTCCAGATTATGAAAAAAAGGGGAAAATGAAGGTGAAGAAGACTGAGTTAGCTGCAGAAGCCAATATTTTAAGTGTCTCATGTTGACCTGGCTGACATCGTCAATTTAATTTTTATTTAAAAAAAAATTCATTTAACTACTTTAACAAAAACAAACCTGATTTTAAAGAACTTGAATGTTTAACTAAATTCAAAAATTCATATGCTTTTTTTTGTTAAAATATGTTTTGTTAAAATTGAAGAAAAAAATTCTAGAAGACATAATGTTTTAGTTAAATAAAACAATTCAAATGTCTGTCTGGTAATATACTCCTCTTAATACAGCATGGAAGGCAAATCCTCCAAATATTAATGATTAACTTATAGAATTGGAGATAGTTCACCTCCCAATGACTTCATAAGTATCTGCTCCAATTACCTTTGGTAAATGAAATAACCAATCATTCATTTTCTGATATAGCTGTAAAACTAATCTGAAAAGTTTTCAGAATAAATCACTTAAAAATGTGTAGTGTGTACCTTCTAAATGAAACCTACATCTGTCTCTGAGTTGTGAAGAATATGTATTAAGGTTATAACAGCCAACAAGAATGCACTTTTATGTAGAAATCCATGATAAAATCAAGTCCTCCTAACTAGTGATATCAATTATGATTTAAATCGATTTGATTTAAATCAAATCCACTCTGCCTGGAACTGGGTTGGGTTTAACAAATTTCCCAACTTGTTAAAAATGCTGAGGGGCGTGGGGGAAGTTTCAGAGTCAGTTTTCCAGTTCAAAATGACTTTTTGTTTCAACATTTACATTAATTAGACTGGAAAAGATTTTTTAAAAGCTGAAATCCAAACAAAACACTTCAAGATTATTAAAACAAAACATTCTGATTGACTGACTGAAAACAAACAGTTCAGTATTTTTATAACTTTTGAAATTTAGACTTTTCATTTTGATTCAAGATGGGGCAAAAAATTGAAACTCTGAGCTATTTGTGGGCCAGGAAAACTGTTTCCTGTCCAGCTTGAAGGGTAAGTGTGATAAGGGTAAAATGGGTCAGAGGTGATAATAGCACAGCATCCATAGTTCTGTTGCCTATTGCACAGGCCTTTTTTTTTTTTTTTTTTTTTAAATCACCATATATAATGGTGGAGGTAGCATGGGAGGGTGCACTTCCTGCACAGCATGAATCTCCACTCTGGCAATTCCTGTTTGTCAGTGCACAGGGGGAGGCTGGTGATGGGATGGAGCCAGAGGATCTGCCTCTGTATAGGTCCTCACAATTCCCCCCCCCCTTTCATGTGCCAAAGAGGATCTCATAGAAGAGCCTGCAGACCTCTGAGTCTAGTGGTGAGGATTCCTCCCTGCCTGTGCCCATGTTTCACTCCAGTGCCAACTTGGTTACTTGGGCTGTGGGTTGGATTTGCCCTGTAATTTGTGCTGACTAGCTTTAGACTGAATAATACACGCTACAGAATCATACCATAAGCATTCAATGTTAACATAAATGAATAAGTTGCAAAGTACTCTACTACAGTTCTATGGGCCTCAGTCTCATGGGTGATGACGAACTAGCTCTCTTCTGAGCTGCTGATCATAGTGTAGTGCATTGAGGAATCAGTGGAAGTCTTGGCTTTAAATTTCCTTGCTAATGTAGGTTTAAATCAGTCAACAGTCAACTTTTTTTTGAAACTTTTTTGAATGATTATGAATGCTTTTCAGTATCTACTGTAGTGCTGCTTATAGAATTTTAGTGTGGTATGTGTCAGGAATACAGTATTAACTGACATGCCACTATAGGCAAGGATCTGTCAGTGTTTTTAGTCTTTGCTGACTGTGTGTGTGGGGAATATAACATTTGTCCCTTTCATACGCAACTGACTGAAACTTGACCTGTAAATTTTCATTTAATTTAATTCTGTTTAAGTGCTCTTCTGCATATCTGACACTAGGATCCATTTTCTGGTGCATTAAGAATATAATATATTTTGTATCCTAAAATGTACCTGGTAACTGTTCCTTTGAATCATTTTTGATGCAAAACATTTTCCTGACGGGATTTTGCAAAGAGAAATGTTTCAACCCGTAGCAAGACCACTAAATCAAATTCTGACATAAATTTGTCATGTAAACTCTTCAAGGCAGAGACAGTGTTATATTTTAGGTTCTATGAATGTTTACAATGCTATATAAATGCTTTAGTTGTAATAGTAAAATGTATTATTTAAACACGTTTTAGGATTAATATCAGTAAGTGCTCTGAATAAAAGTCAGTGTAAACATTATTATATTGATGCAGTAACGGTAGTGGCTTTGAATGGCAGTGTAGTTAAAGAGTCAGGTGTGAAATACCTAGTTTTCTGGGCGCTAATAGGATGAATTGACTTATCCTCCTCCTGAAGTAGACCAGTTGGTCACTATGCATTTTACTGTGCGCCACAATGTCCAGAGTAGCTCATGACTCAAGGTGCTTTTCTCAGGGCAGACAGTCAGAAAACACGGCAGACACACCAAAGTAACGGTGTGTTCTATAATTAGATTTCACCAAGTCAGTGACAAATGTGAACTCTTGGATCACTATACCGATCTTACCATAGAGTCATAGACAGTTGCCTTAGACACTCCAGTTTATCTTGCCACATAGACAGCCTGGTTACTTACACCAAAACCCACATCACATTTAGGTTGCTTCCAGTTGCAAGAGGCCAGTCAGTTACCCCAGATCAATTGATACTGTAGGTCTTATACCAAAGACAATACTGGTAGCCAATTCTGTGGTTAACTAACTGTTTATTTCCTGAGAAAAGGAAGTGAGAGTTATTGATAGGTTAAAGCTGGTAAAATATGTGCACAGTGAGTCACAGTTTGTAATTGCAAATAGTGGCAGTGATGTGATAAACTGCCAGTGTTCCAAAAGTCTTTTTAGGGTACCCAGATTGTCTCTGGGGATCTCTGCTTTGCATCTGGTACACTTTCCTATAAGAGTCCAAATAGTCCGAGATTCAGGGTCTTTCCTTGAATCCATACTTATCGCATTTTCTCATAGAAAACAAGCTGACAGGGTTGCTACCCATATTGGCTTTTCCTTTGATGGAGATTGAGGAATATATTCAGAGTCTTTAATCTCTGTTCATCAGACACAATGACCACTTGCTTTGAAATTAGCACTTTTCTGTTATTTAGTTACAAGAGTATATGCAATATAAGTGTTTGCTATGTTATATTGGGATACAGATAGGTGAGAATTATGTAAGTAACATCCCACTCATTTTAATGAAGTTTAAACACCAAATACACTCCTATATTGAACAATCACTTTGATCTATAATAAAATACAAGCGAATTGGCCTGGGGCTCTGGCATGAGCTTGCCCCTAGTCTGCTAGCGTCACATTGTGTGAACATCTTTTTAGTGAGATTTTAAAAAGTAAAGTCTTGTCTGCTCTAAATGGACATTAAAATCCTGGGAGACCTTTTTTGTTTTTTTAAAGGTAGGTGTTTCCTCATTACCTTTGCCCAAATATTCCCTTCCATCAATGTGGTGCAGTATAAGGTAAACTGATTGCCTGGATGCTGGGTACTGTATAGCAGTAGAAAGTTGTTTTTATTATGCAGTGTATAGGTTTCAATATATATTGTAGATGTATGTTTAGTGTATGATTTAGAGTAAGAGAGAAACTGTACAGTAGAAAGGTGCATTATATAATGTTTTGTATTGTATATTGTATTCTAAACTATGCCCTGTACAATAGCACAAGCACTCTTGCTGATTTTACAAGATATATTGAGATGTTCTCGGTATCTGAGTGGGAGAGAGAATTATTTGTATACACTGTATAGTCTGTCTGCTTGGTAAGTAGTATGTGTTTCATTGTCTAGTGAATCATCTTCACACATTCAAATTAAATATTTATAAGATTTTAGCAATTAAAATATTAAATATTCAATATATATTAGTGTATATTTCAGAAGTGTTTTTCCTATATGCAGTGATATTTTCAAATATCTAACACAGCATATGCATTTTTTAGTACAGGAGATTCTGCTTGCTAAATCTTTCTTTCCTTACTCATTCAAAATGTCAGTTGACTTAAATGGGAGTTTTGTGTGAATAAGGTGAGAAGGTGTTGGTGCTGTGTGTGTGTTTTCATAATATAGTAGTGTATAGTGTAGGTGATTAAAGCCCAGATCCTGGACTGTAGCTTAGTGCACAGTGCCACAAAGGAATGGTATGTACCACCTTTGCACTTTCCATAATGCTGAGGTGGCTCTGTGCCTGCCTGTTTCCTAGGTGTAAATTAGAAGCTGCAGACTGCTCTAATTTATACCAGATGCCATTGACTTCAGCGGAACAATTGGCAGCCAGAGCTTGCTGGGGTATGGATAACCCAGTCATACCTCCTTTTCCCTTGGCTATGTTTCCTATGTTGGTGTAACTTGTAAGGTGGGTGTGGCCTAGAAACCACAACCTCAACCCTGTACAGGCTGAACCTCTCTAGTCCGGCACCCTCAGGACCTGACTGGTGCCGAACCAGAGAATTTGCCAAAGCATGGGAGGTAGATGCAGAGTGCCAGCTGGTCTCCATAGGCATGGGAAGTAGAGGTGCGAGGGTGCTGCAGCAACTCCAGGCTTTGGGCCCAGCATGGCCCCCCGCCCAGGGGTCCCACTGCCATGCGACGTCCTGGATGTGAGCCCCCATCCAGGGTCCCAGCCATTGGCCCCAGGTCCTCCTCCTCCCTTCCGGAGCTTGAATACTGCAAATCAGCTGTTGTGGTGCTCCAGAAGCACTGGGAGGGAGGAGGAGTAGTTAGCAAGCGTGGGGCTGAGGGAGGGGGGAGTTTGACACCAATGGATGCCCCGCACCCACTAATTTTTCCCTGTGGGTGCTCCAGCCCGGGAGCACCCATGGAGTTGTGCCTATTCATAGATTCATAGACTCTAGGACTGGAAGGGACCTCGAGAGGTCTTCGAGTCCAGTCCCCTGCCCTCATGGCAGGACCAAATACTGTCTAGACCAGCCCTGATAGACATTTATCTAACCTACTCTTAAATATCTCCAGAGATGGAGATTCCATGACCTCCCTAGGCAATTTATTCCAGTGTTTAACCACCCTAACAGGAACTTTTTCCTAATGTCCAACCTAAATCTCCCTTGCTGCAGTTTAAGCCCATTGCTTCTTACTCTATCATTAGAGACTAAGGTGAACAAGTTTTCTCCCTCCTCCTGATAACACTCTTTTAGATATCTGAAAACTGCTATCATGTCCCCTCTCAGTCTTCTCTTTTCCAAACTAAAAAAACCCAATTCTTTCAGCCTTCCTTCATAGGTCATGTTCTCAAGACCTTTAATCATTCTTGTTGCTCTTCTCTGGACCCTCTCCAATTTCTCCACATCTTTCTTGAAATGTGGTGCCCAGAACTAGACACAATACTCCAGTTGAGGCCTAACCAGCGCAGAGTAGAGTGGAAAAATGACTTCTCGTGTCTTGCTCACAACACACCTGTTAATGCATCCCAGAATCATGTTTGCTTTTCTTGCAACAGCATCACACTGTTGACTCATATTTAGCTTGTGGTCCACTGTAACCCCTAGATCCCTTTCTGACATACTCCTTCCTAGACAGTCTCTTCCCATTCTGTATGTGTGAAACTGATTTGTTCCTTCCTAAGTGGAGCATTTTGCGTTTGTCTTTATTAAACTTCATCCGGTTTACTTCAGACTATTTCTCCAATTTGTCCAGATCATTTTGAGTTATGACTCTATCCTCCAAAGCAGTTGCAATCCCTCCCAGTTTGGTATCATCTGCAAACTTAATAAGCGTACTTTCTATGCCAACATCTAAGTCGTTGATGAAGATATTGAACAGAGCCGGTCCCAAAACAGACCCCTGTGGAACCCCACTTGTTATACCTTTCCAGCAGGATTGGGAACCATTAATAACTACTCTCTGAGTACGGTTATCCAGCCAGTTATGCACCCACCTTGTAGTAGCCCTATCTAAATTGTATTTGCCTAGTTTATCTATAAGGATATCATGCGAGACCATATCAGTGCTTTACTAAAGTCTAGGTATACCACATCCACTACTTCTCCCTTATCCACAAGACTCGTTACCCTATCAAAGGAAGCTATCAGATTGGTTTGACACGATTTATTCTTTACAAATCCATGCTGGCTATTCCCTCTCACCTTACCACCTTCCAAGTGTTTGCAGATTTCCTTAATTACTTGCTTCATTATCTTCCCTGGCACGGAAGTTAAACTAACTGGTCCGTAGTTTCCTGGGTTGTTTTTATTTCCCTTTTTTATAGATGGGCACTATATTTTCCCTTTTCCAGTCTTCTGGAATCTCTCCCGTCTCCCATGATTTTCCAGAGTTAATAGCTAGAGGCTCAGATACCTCGTCTGTTAGCTCCTCGAGTATTCTAGGATGCATTTCATCAGGCCCTGGTGACTTGCAGACATCTAACTTTTCTAAGTGATTTTTTACTTGTTCTTTTTTTATTTTATCTTCTAAACCTACCCCCTTCCCATAAGCATTCACTATGCTAGGCATTCCTTCAGACTTCTCAGTGAAGACCAAAACAAAGAAGTCATTAAGCATCTGTAGGGGACCCGGGAAGATATTGTTACCGTCTAGCTAGGGCCTGCGCTTTCTCAAGGAGAGGTTATTAGCGGACAGAAGTTGCTAGCAGCTGCTGCTTCTAACCGGTTAGAACTGCCTTGTGTGGGAAGCCCCAGTGTTTTGGGGAACTGCAGAAAGTCCCTGGCCCGAGGCCAGGGGAGGCGACCATTGCTGTTGGAAAGTCCCCCATTGCATATGTAGAGGCTGCTTTGCATGATATTAGCTATAATTGCTATGGGCTGGAGCTTGCGCGTTGGACTTCACACCTGACCAAGCTGTTCGGACGTTGGACTCCCCAAGCCAGTGGCAGCAATGCATGGAGTCCCCGTTGCGGGTGTGTCACTTAACCTTCATTAAAGCCAATTAACTCACCTGTGTGTGTGGGCCTCGTCCTTGCAGAGCATCCAGGCACGTAACAGCATCTCTGCCATTTCCAAGTTTCCTGTTACTGTTTCTCACTCCTCACTGAGCAGTGGGCCTACCTACTCCTTGGTCTTCCTCTTGCATGTAATGTGTTGATAAAAAGTCGTCTTGTTTTCTTTTATTCCCATAGCTAGTTTGAGCTCATTTTGTGCCTTTGCCTTTCTAATCTTGCCCCTGCATTCGTGTATTGTTTGCCTATATTCAGCCTTTGTAATCTGTCCTAGTTTTCCATTTTTTATATGACTCCTTTTTATTTTTTAGATCATGCAAGATCTCGTGGTTAAGCCAAGATGGTCTTTTGCCACATTTTCTATCTTTTCTACCCATTGGAATAGCTTGCCTTTGGGCCCTTAATAGTGTCCCTTTGAAAAACTGCCAACTCTCCTCAGTTGTTTTTCCCCTCAGTCTTGATTCCCATGGGACCTTACCCATCAGCTCTCTGAGCTTACCAAAATCCGCCTTCCTGAAATCCATTGTCTCTATTTTGCTGTACTCTCTTCTACCTTTCCGTAGAATTGCAAACTCTATGATTTCATGATCACTTTCACCCAAGCCTTCTACTTCCAAATTCTCAACGAGTTCCTTCCTATGCCAGACCTCCGATGTTGCCGGACCAGGGAGTGCCAATTAGAGAGATTCAATCTGTACCATCAAAGGATTCTCATACATTGGTGTAATGCTCCCCATCAGGCTATCCAGGGATAGAGTGTGCTGGTGACTGCAACAAAGTCCAGGATCTCTACTAACTTGTTGAAGTTCAGCATAAAATAGTTAATGTATCTACTTTAGTATATTGTGTTGTACAATATAGTGCACTGTGTGGCTGTTTGGCATATAGGCCCAGATTTTTAAAGGTATGTAGGTATTGATGCTTTTAGTGTTCCAATGATTAACTAATTTGGAGCCTAAGTCTCATTTTCAAAAGGGATTTAGGCACTCATGAGCCAAAATCCCATTGACAGAAATACTTAAATACCTTTAATTGGGCCACAGTGCCTGAATTGGTTCCCACTGAAGGATCAGATTGTAGTTTATGGTGTAGCTGTATATTGCAAAAAATACGGTGCATATGAAAGGAATAACAAATTATATTTAACATTAGCTTGAAGAGAACACAAATTGTGACAAATTACTGTCAATCACACACAGTAGTTCTGTGCTAGAGATTATTTTATTCTAAGGATTGAATAAAGAAAATATACTTATTGTTTTTAGAACAAAACGTTAGTCTCTATTATAGTCCAGAAGCTAAAGATCATGTGCTTTATCTGTCAGGTTATCTGAACCCATAAGATTTTGCTGCTAGAACAGTTTGCACTTTTAAGGTCCATAAGAGAATTATTGTAACTCACATTTCTTCAAAACTGAGGCATATGGAATAACAAAATCTCTGAGATGTGATTGTACTTTTTTGGCTGCGGAATGCACATCTCAGCAAGAAAGGATTTTATATAAAGCTGCAATAGCATATTACAGAAAATATCCATTTTTAAGGTACTGAATAGGGAAAGGCCTCTGGATTGTCAGGAAATATATTCAAAATACAATATAAGTATGTTAAAAACCAAGGAGCATCTGCAGGGCTTTGGATTTGTTCATGTTTTATGTATTAAATATAAATAGAAGACAAAGTAATAGAGATGCTTGTTCTTACATAAAATGTACATATTTCAAACAGCCACTAATGGAAAGGGTAGATTTTTAAAAGACTTGTATTTTAATATTCTGTATGGTTTTTTTTTCCCTTACAAAAAAGGGTATTTAGTGCTTCTGGAAGGTGTCAGATTGCTGGGTTTGGTGACTGAAATCCTCCCTTTTAGCCATTGCACAGAACAGTACAGGCTGCAGCAGTACATATTTCTTTCATCTGTCTCTCTCAGCACTGAGCTGGGGAGATGAGAGGTTAGTTCTTTAATGTATTCAGTTCTGTCCAACTAATGCAAATTGTAATTGCTAAGAATTGAACTGCGAACTTATTTCGTGTAGGTCTCAAACAGCAGTCAAAAGCTGACAGATCATTATCAACCTGGGCCAGTGTTGAGACAAACCTATCCAGCCAGCCCCCAGAAAAATAAAAGGCCTTTGCATCCTATTACCAATCACTAGAACTATCCAGTCCGACTTCACTTTCTACGTTTTTTCAAAAGTTGTCTAGAGTTAAGTAGACTTTGCTGATGGTATACTTAATGTGTTTGTAATCTTTTAAAACTCTACCTTGATTGTAAATAGGGTAGGGGAAACCACAAACCAGACAACTCCACTTGCTTGAAAACTAGACAGTACAGAAGTTATTGGTCAATATATAATTATAACTACACATGATTTATTTGTTCATCTAGTTTGTACTGTTGGTATTTATTTGAACGCTGTATTTAGTTTAATTCTTAGTTTATAGCAATTTATATAATTCATATTCTGGATTTCTAAATTCATGCTGGGTATTCTTCAGCTCTCCAGAAATCAAAGTCAATGGAGTCCCTATAAAGAATAATAGCTCTATGGCAATAAAATCACCTTTATGACTGCACATACCTTCTTGTAATCCATAAAATATGTGGCTTTAGCAGACAGTGATATTTTATGGCTGCTCTATGCTCAGAGCTTAACAGACAGACAGGCAATTTCTCTCAAAATCCATGCAGGATCTTACTACCTGCTGTGCTGTAACTGGTTCTATAATTACAAGAAAAAATACTTTATGGTAATACCTTTTCTTCAATACCTCTTTTAATTTTGGAGTGAATTTACTTTCTGTATATTCTTTTAACGAGAGTAATATTTAAGTGACTTCTTTTGAAGATTTATTAAGGATAGAAAAGGAATTCAATTAATGAAGACTTTATGTTGTGCTTCAGTGCAATTAATTTGTGTTCTTTATTGTAATAATTTCAGAGCCAGTCTCAAACATTTGACTTGCATGAAAGCAGTTTTGGTGATTATATAAAGCTCTGATTCAATACTAAAAATGCAGTAAAACAACCAGAAGTCCGGTGGCACCTTAAAGACTAACAGATTTATTTGGGCACAAGCTTTTGTGGATAAAAAACGCACTTCTTCAGATGTATGGAGTGAAAATTACAGATGCAGGCATAAATATACTGACATATGAAGAGAAGGGAGTTACCTTACAGCATAAACACTAACCCAGGAACCTGTCCTTGCAACAAAGCCCGATGCTAGCTCTGTCCACATATCTATTCAAGTGACACAGTCATAGGACCTAATCACATCAGCCATGTCATCAGGGTCTCGTTCACCTGCACATCTACCAACGTGATATATGCCATCATGTGCTAGCAGTGCCCCTCTGCAGTGTACATTGGCCAAACCAGGCAGTCTCTAGGCAAAAGAATAAATGGACACAAATCTGATATCAGGAATCATAACATTCAGAAACCAGTGGGAGAACACTTCAACCTCTCTAACCACTCAGTGACAGACTTGAAGGTGGCAATTTTGCAACAAAAAAAACTTGAAAAACAGACTCCAAAGAGAGACTGCTGAACTTGAATTAATGTGCAAATTAGATCCAATTAACTCAGGCCAGGAGCGGCACGAGGATTTTGGCGCCCTAGGCGCAGGCCCAGCTTGCTGGTTCCACGGCTCCGGTGGACCTCCTGCAGGCGTTCCTGCGGACGGTCTGCTGGTTCCGCGGCTCTGGTGGTCCTGCCACAGGCGTGCCTGCGGATGCTCCACCGGAGCCGTGAGACCAGTGGACCGTCCGCAGGCACGCCTGGGGGAGGTCCACTGGAGCAGTCTGCCGCCCTCCCAAATCCTGGTGCCCTAGGCGACTGCCTAGGTTGCCTAAATGGAAGCGCCTGCCTTGACTCAGGCTTAAACAGAGACTGGGAATGGTTGGGTCATTACACTAATTGAATCTATTTCCCTATGTTTAGTTCTCCTCACACCTTCTATGGGTCATCTTAATTATCACTTCAAAAGTTTTTTTTCTCCTGCCGCTGATAGCTCATTTCAATTGATTAGACTCTTCCTGTTGGTATGCATACTTCCACCTTTTCATGTTCTCTGTATGTATAAATATTTCCTGTCTGTGTGTTCCATTCTGTGCATCCGAAGAAGTGAGTTGTAGCTCACGAAAGCTCACACTGAAATAAATTTGTTAGTCTCTAAGATGCCACAAGTACTCTTGTTCTTCTTACCAGTGGAGAAGCTGTGTTAACAAGGCCAGTTCAGTCAGGGTGGATGTGGTCCACTCCCAATAATTGATGAGGAAGTGTCAATACCAAGAGAGGGAAAATTGCTTTTATAGTGACCCAGCCACTCCTAGTCCCCGTTCAAGCCAAAACTGATGGTGTTAAGTTTGCAAATGAATTGTAGGTCAGCTGACTTAGAACAGTGCTTCCTCAGCTCTCCTCCCCTAGCACCCCTCCTCTGCTTGTGCTACATTGATGACATCTTCATCATATAGACCCATGGGAAGGAGGCCTTTGGAGAATTCGACCTGGATTTGAACAATTTCCACCCCACCATCAACCTCAGCCTGGACCAATCCACACAAGAGATCCACTTCCTGGACACTACAGTGCAAATAAGTGATGGTCACATAAACACCACCTTAAACCGGAAACCTACGGACTGCTATACTTACATGACTCTAGCTTCCATCCAAGACACATCACATGATACATTGTCTACAGAGAAGCCCTAAGATACAACTGCATTTGCTCCAATCCCTCAGCCAGAGACAAAAGCCTATGTAACCCTCCAGCCCATCAGAGTTGGCACTAACAAGGGCTGAGTTCAGTATCTAGGGGTTCCATTTCAATAACACAGTGCAAAACTAGCTTGAGCCCCCACCCAGTGACTTGGAACAATTACATACCACCCTCCCGGGCGCATCTAAGAGGCAATACTTTCCCTCTCACAAGCACGGAGTCTGAGTGTAGCAAAATTCTTTTAATAAAGGAGGGAGACAATGTAGAATTGTGTTGGAAAAACACCACAAACAGGATTCATAACACAAATCATGAGCAAAAGACCCACCTCCAAGTAAGTTTGACACTTAAATTCTGCCCCTCGGGGTCTTAAATCCAGTAACCCAACAGTCATGCCCCCACAGTTTATGAACTTGGTCAGTGCAGCCCCCAGAGTTCAGACGTTCCTCTGCAGAGTTTACCACCAAGCCTGGATGGAAGCGGGGGAAGGAAAGGAGGGACATCATGCTCAGGTTGAGGGCTGATTGGCACACCTCGCCATGGGGTTCTTCCACAGTCTTCACCGCCAGCTGTGTCTCTCTGCCAGCTGCCCTGCTATCCTCTCCTCTCCTTTCTGCTAGCTGCTCTGCCAGCCACCCTGCTATCTGTTCCACTTGCCATGCCTCTCTGCTATCAGCTCCTCTTCACTAGCTGCTCGCCAATTTGTTTTCAACCCCCTACTTAACACAGATCTCAGCTCTTTAGTGACTTTAGCTGGTAGTAGAGGACCCTCAATGCCAGTGCACCACTAGCCCAAAGTAGGTCTAATGCTTAGACCCACGTATCAGTGATTTTAGCTCTGTAGCACGTAACAAGACCTCTAGTGGAGTAAATATTAGCTCTGTTACTGCACACTGGAGAGAGTAGGGGTAAAAGTGGTGTTAGGGGCCCACACTACTGGGCACAAATACCTGTTCCCAGCCTTTCTCAATTCACAGGGGTTTAGAACCCATGTACTTTGCCTAGTGAGTGCTACTTAGGTGAGGGTGAGTCCCTCAGTCATAAAATGCCAAGTACATTTCTACTGTCCTTGATTCATATAACCAGGATACCAACCCTTTATTACTCCTGCCCCAATAACAAAGAAACTGAGGATCCCACAGCAGCCAAAGTGACCATTTGGGCAAGCAGTCCATCATGCTAGGCAGGGTGGGTGTGCCCATGCAAACAAGATCAGCTCCTGAAGTCCTTTTCCACAGCTCACTGCCAGTTGTCAGGAGAGCTCATTCTGATTCTGCTTACATCTATAACGGGTCGGCAACCTGTGGCATATGTGCCAAAGATGGCATGTGAGCTGTTTTTTACTGGTATGCTGGCCGGGGTCCTGGCTGCCGCCCCCGCTCAGCTGCTGCCGGCCGGGGTGAACAGCAGCGGGCTGAGCAGGGCTGGCAGCTGGGATCTTGACTGGCAGGAGCCAGCGGACGGAACCCCAGACTGGGTTCTGTTCACGGGTGTAGTGTATTAAATTTCTCCCTGTAAGAATGCACTATTTGTGGAGCACCAGGACTGGCAGCCGTAAGTAGTACACTGTAAGTAGCACATTCCTCCAGGGAGAAATTTAATTCACTACACGCGGGTAGGGAAGGCTGTGCCTCTCCAAACTGCCCTCCCCCTATCCTCTCCTTCCTACTTCCTGCCCCTTGACTGCCCCCCTCATAACCCCTGACCCATCCAATGCCCGCTGCTCCTTGTCTCCTGACTGCCCCCTCCCAGGACCCCCTGCCCCTTGACTGCTCCCCTCAGAACCTCCCACCCATCCAACCTCCCTGTTCCTTGTCTCCTGAATGCCCCCTCCCAGGACCCCCCCACCTCATCCGCCCCACTGGGACCTAACCCCCCCTGTTCCCTGACTGCCCCGATCCTATCCACACCTCCAACCCCTGACAGGCCCCCCAGGATTACCATGCCTAGCCAGCCACCCCTGTTCCCCATCCACTTACCATGCCGCTCAGAGCATCAGGACTGGCAGCCATAAGTAGTACACCATAAGTAGCACATTCCTAGGGGGAGCAATTTAATACACTACACCTGGCCCCGCTCAGCCTTCTGCTGATCTGGAGTTCTCAAAATATGTTCTTGCACCCTTTGTCAAAAATTACACTACAGTTAGCTTAAAAACTTGAAAACTTAAAAACTTTGTATATGACAGTAATGGTTAAAAATGTGTAATGTTAATAAATACATAGGTTTGATTAAACAAAGTAGTTGCATTTATGTGCCTGTGCTTAATTTGTGTTTTTGATGATTTACCTTCTAAATAAATCTCTCATGTCTTGCACCCCAAGGGGGTGCGTGCACCCCAGGTTAAGAACCACTGCACTAAACTGATAAGATCTGCATTTTAATTTAATTTTAAATGAAGCTTCTTAAACATTTTAAAAACCTTGTTTACATACAACAATAATTTAATTATGTAATATAGACTTCTAGAGAGACCTAAAAATGTTAAAATGTATTACTGGCACGCAAAACCTTAAATTAGAGTGAATAAATGAAGACTCGGCACACCACTTCTGAAAGGTTGCCGACCCCGATCTATAAGATCTCTATCAAGCATTTTTTGAACTAGTGAGGAAACAGATTGACAGAGCGAGACGTGTACCCAGAAGTCACCTACTACAGGACAGACCCAACAAGGAAATAACAGAACACCACTGGCCCTCATGTCCAGCCCCCAGCTAAAACCTCTCCAGCACATCATCAGCGATCTACAACCTGTACTGGAAAATGATCCCCCACACCCACAGGCCTTGGGAGGCAGGCCAGTCCTCGCCTACAGATGGCCCCCGAACCTGAAGCAAATACTCACCAGCAACTACACACCACAGAAACACTAAACCAGGAACCAATCCCTGTAACAAACCCCTTTGCCTTCTCTGTCCCCATATCTACTCTAGCGACACCATCATAGGACCCAACCACACCATCACAGGGCTTATTCACCTGCACATCTACTAATGCAATATATGCCATCATGTGCCAGCAATGCCCCTCTGCCATGTACGTTGGCCAAACTGGACAGTCTCTACGTAAAAGGATAAATGGACACAAATCAGACATCAGGAATGGTAACATACAAAAGCCAGTGGGAGAACATTTCAGTTTCCCTGGACACTTAATAACAGATTTAAAAGTAGCCATTATTCAACAACAAAATGTCAAAAACAGACTTCAAAGAGGAACTGATGAGCTACAATTCATTTGCAAACTTAACACCATCAATCTGGGCTTGAATAGGGACTGGAAGTGGCTAAAAATTGGCTTTCTAAAAAAAAATATTGAAAATTGAAAAATTTCAGTTTTGGTTATCTGTCAAAACCAAAATTTGCATGGGAAAATAAATTACATTTCTTGCAGAAAACAGTTGGTATTTTTTGGCTGGCTCTAATGGAAATCTTTTTGTTAACTTCAGTGAGCTTTGGATCGGGGCGTAGAAGAAGAAAAGTCCAAAGATTTGTTCAGGCAGGTCAGTTTGGCAGTGCATACCCACTCTAATCTGTAGTCTTGATGAGAGTAGTAACTTCACTGAAAAAGTATTAATGGAGCAAGTAAATGTGTTCTTAGCACTTGACAAGATGATGTGTGAAGTTTCAGTCTTCTGGTGTGATTCTTTTCCATTAAGGATACTAGGATACAATTAAAATATTGGTCAGTGAAAACATAGAACACCAATGGCAAACACTCAAATGAAAATCTGGAAGTGTCTTTAATTTCTTTATTTTTCTGAAGGTTTATGTTGCATACTTTCCTTAGCATCCAGTCAGTGTCCATTTTCAATCACTGATTTCCCATATTAATGGTTGGTAAACACAGTCAAATGGAAATAAATCAATTCAGAAATATTTTGCTATTGTTCACCTTTATGCTAAGAGTTGTTTTCACAATGAGTAAATTATTATTAAGTTGTATATGTGTGGATATGGCCTGTATATCCATTTATCAAATATTAATGGCAGTTTATCATCCATAAATAGAGCTATAAACTGGAAAGTTGGCAGACAGTGAAATCTCAGTTTTTGCTGGAAGGTGTAAGAGCACGGGAAGATAAGGGCTGAAAATTTTTAAATTAAAAGTCACAAACTAGCTTACCGTGTAGAGGACTGAGATGTCACAGAATGAGTCTTTATTTTCTAAACTGCTGTAGGAACAATTCATTCTTGAATAACAAACCACGCTGGAAAGATATCAGTGGTTTACAGCGTCTACATTTGTCATTTACAATTTATTAGCTTGATTTAGAACCTATTCACAAGTTTCGTAGAGCTCAATTCAGTATGCTTGTGGAAAGGTCGGAGAAATCTGCTGTGCAGTGCTTCAACTGCACATCATATTTGGAATAACTTCTACTCTGCATTCATTATAAAAGAGACATAATAGGAGCAGCTGCAAAATCAATAGGAGGAGGGGTCTGGACTGTTTCCAAGAATAGCCAGCTTCTGCTATAGGTATCAGCAAGAAACAGGCACAGATAGCAGCTCACAAAACATGCTTTATGCAAAACATAGTGGAGTGCAGTAGCTGTGAGTGAGATAAGAGTATTCCATGTTGGTAGCTGAAAAAAGTATTTCATGTATATACAGTGGCATATGGCACTTGAACATAAATAAGTGCTGAGACTTGCCAGTGGCCAGGAGATGTGTTCTGATCTTGTTTAATCTATGTGCTGTTAGATATGCTGCTCCCATACTGCTCTGGGAGTTTGGGAGCAATAGAGATGGCAGCTACTGGAGAGAGAGAGAAGGGGCTAACCACATAAGATTGTAGAGCAGAGGGTATAGGCACTTTGAGGTGCACACTGCCTCTTTAACATCTGTTATGGTGACTGGTGTACGTCTCTGGAAATGATATTGATGGTTTTGCCATTGCTTACTGAGGGATACAATAGTTTTCTATGCAGTCCCTGTTATGCTGGGTTGGTGCTTGGAGTGACTCTCCAGGACCTGTGCCTCTGTCACCATGGTATGAAATGCAAAGGAGGAGACTTCATACATTCAACAATATTTTCTGCCCTTGTGGAAAAGTCCCATAGAACTTAATAGAAAATGCTTATCTTCCTATAGGTTTTTTTTTTAAATCCATTACGTAGAAGGTAATAGGAAATTATATCCTTGCTATCCAGTTCAATAACCTATAGAGAAGATAATTTTCTAGAAAATGTTCTTAGTTTTTAGAGTAACTTCTATAAAACCCTATTGATTTCTTCCTTTTTAATTTCTGTGGGACTCTTCCATAAAGGTGCCTCTGCAGCCAGGAGTTCTTCTGTTGTAGTGGGCCCTAGGTGGTTACACACTTCTGTGGAGAATGTGAAATTGCAAAGATTCTACTTTTTTACAGGAAAACATGCCCAGAAGCATTTAGCATTGCCCCATGATATGTGCAGGCACTTTGCATGTTTCTGTTTTGAATTGTGCTGATAAAAATACATAGTATGTACAGTAAAAGAAAAATCCAAACTAAATTTTATCCTGCCTAACACACACACAGCCAAATTCAACTCTTCTCTGCATTTAGTATGATCACAGGCACATATTAACTGCATAAAAGCAGCATTTATTAGACCCTTATTCTGGCCAGCCATGTATGGATGTAGAATCTCTGTTCAACTGCCATTGGCGATTACTTGGCCAGGATTATGGGGAGGTGAATGCTTCGGGTGTGGGAATTATGTGCTAAAATATATGAAATGCACCTCTGCAAAACCAGCACAAGGCCTGATAACACTTAAATCTCAGTTAAATCAGATATAAGTAGTGCAAAGGCCTTATATGTCTGAATTCCACACTACAACCCAAAGCCTTGCCCCGCTCTGTGGCTTCAGCTGCTGAGAATCTTATAGAATTAATGGCGCAGGATTTTATGGGAAGATACAAAAGTTGCAACTCTTTCTTCCCCCTCCAAATGTGCCATATGCTGGGGTAAGCCAGGATTGAGTCAAGCACTTAAGTTTTAAAATGCCTTTTTGTTCGGAAATAGTTGTTTTTTGATAGTTCTCTAGTTAAAAATACGGCAATAGACATGCATCTCTAGAGTTTCTCTTTTCCATTCTTCCTGTCAGCTTCCCCACACAAGAACATGTTTATGTCCATACCAGAATGTACTAGCTCTTAAAGATTTCTGTTGTGTATGCACCAAGCCAATAGGTAAAAATCAGGACAGTCTCAGGCCTATGTACTTGGAATCAATTTCTGCATTTTGAAGTTTGGGTTATTTTAAATATGAAACTTTTAATAATACATTAATAATAAAAGTGCTCCTTCCACAGAACAAGCAAACCTACCAAATTCAACCCTGAAATATGTCTCCTGCGTTGACCTTGTGAGACTCATATGGTGTTTTTCTCTCCCTCCTATGCAGAGAATTAGATTGTCATGCTTGTGTCTGCTCCACTTCCACTGACTGTACCTACATCTGGTACTTGGAAAGGGGTGACAGGAAGGGCAGTTTATAAACTAATGTCTGACTAAACAAACTTGAAACAAATAACTTGTATGTGCTGTATTTTTTTACTAATATAAACAAACACATATGGTTTAGGGTAACGTGCAAAGTACTGGGTGTACGTTTCCAAACAGTTTCTGTGAGTGGTACTGTTATACTTTAGCTTTTTTGTCATTTGCTTTTAAGTTCTAATAAAACTTTGAAGAGTAACTCTACAACTTTCATATCACATGGCACATGACTGAAATTCAGTTTTTCTTAGTGCACACTATAGTTTGATGAAGTACTTTAGAGCAATAGTAACATAAATCTTGGTAGTTGGAAATACAGGACCGAGCTTCATACATTGTTTGAAAATTTACCTCATAGAGTCTTGCAGAATTTTTTTCTTTGACAGATTTTTCTAAATTGGACATCCATGTGTCTAAGCTTGAGTTTGGTACTACATTAATTTAGTATCTAATGCTCTCCATGTTAGGTTTATATGCTATCTTGACAGGAAGATGGGTTTGATATAAGGGCTTCTGAAACTTCTAACTTCAGTCCCATAAAGAATTTTCAGCCAAAATTAAGTTGCTAACAAGTGGAGGAAAATAAGCTGTCTGGGGCATGGACTGTCTTCTTTGTAGCTCTCTACAGTATCTTGCATAGTGGGGTCCTGATCTGTGATTGGTTTTCCTAGGTGCTATAAAACTAATAGAAAATATTTTTATCTCAAGAACACTTTTATGGCTGGACTTGGGACTAAGATTTAAAACTAAAGGACTTGCTTGGATGGGAACAAGAAAAGTGGTGGCCCTTATATGCCAAGTTGTCACTTGCTCAGTTTTATCAGGGTATCCAGTTTTGACAGGATGGCTCTAGTCTTGACTATTTAGTGGACTGAATTAGTTCTTGTTCTTGACCACCAAGAAACTGAATTTGATTTTATATTCTTGTTTTCTCATACACAAAGTCTCTTAAAACACTTCAAGTTTGTACAGGGTAGATTATATTCTTAGTTACACTGGTGTAACTGGAATATCTTTGTTGAGACCTTCACACTACTCTTCTTTTCAGTTTGACAAGCAGAACTGCTGTTATGTTTCCATCAATAGTTTGCTATAGCCATGGATTTAAAAACCTTGTGTATTGAAAGGGAACATGGGCCAGAGCATCTGGTTATCCTCTGCGCCTTTCAGAAACTGCTAAAGAGACAATAGTGATCAGAGAGAAGTGGAAGAGACTTCAGTTCAACATTTGTGTTTACAAAAATATTTGTAATTTAAAAATATGTAAATTAAATGTGGGTGAAGCTATGCAGGATTCAGTCCACATGGGACTCAATCTGCTGAATAGATACATGAGTAGTCATAGGCCAAACTTTTATTGTCTCAACCATATCTCTAAGCTGGAGCTGGAGGGATCACTTATAGGGGCAAGATGCATGCGTGCCCATTCAGTCCTTTGCTGTTGAGAAAGCTAAGAGTGCAGTGGCTGCTAACTGTTAGAGTGACTTCTGTGATAGAGAATTGGCAGGATGTTGGCAGAAAGAAAAGGGGTTAGGTTGGTGATGAGCAGGTCTGACCACTTTCTATAGGTGTAAGCTAATTTTAAAGTTTTACAGATATCCTATTTAGGATAATAAGTAGGTGCTGCTACATGTTACTGAAGGAAAATTAGTAAATGCAAAAAATAAATTTAATTTAAATATTTTTCTGTGTATGGAACTGACCTGATATATATACCTAAATATGTACGCATGTAGCCCGGAGTTGCCTCTAACTCACTGATTCTCAATCAATGACCTGCAGATTGTCAGTGGTCCGTTACAGTCTTTCTCTCTTGTAAAGTGAGCCAGAGAATGAAAGATGGAAAACCTTCTTTAATAAAGGTTACAGCTGGGATGGTACTTAACTGGGTCCCATGAATTCCTGACTGGTGCTATTTCTTTGCTTATTTATGAGCTAAATTTTCCCCTTGCATAAGTATGTGAAGCTTGGCCTTATCTTTCTCTCATTTTTCTTGAGTTTACTATCTCTTATTAGCTGGGATATAACATGAAATTTCCCCTGATTTTAATGTTGTCACAAGAAACTCTTCATCCAATTTTTTAATTATTATATTCCGTTCTTTTGGGGGGTGGAAGTATGAGAAGTCTTCTGGTGATGCTGGCTTTGGAGTTGTTCCGCTGAGCCATCATGGACAGAGTTGGAGATGAATGGTGTTAAGTTTTTCCTATACACAAAGACCAAACATGCATTTCTCAGTCTGGATAATTTATTTCAGATTAAGGAAGACAGCAATAAAGAACAAAGTCTCCTTATGAGGAGGAAGGGGCACAGGGACGGGGAGAGAGACAGAGAATATTGTGACTTTGTAACATGCTGCATTTGAACAGTAACCTGAAATTGCAACTGTCCCTATAGCAGCCAGGAACTCTAGATTTAAGAGGTGCACAAAAAGGAATGACAACATCTCATTTTAGGGCTTGTCTAAATGAGCTTTTAGTGAGCGACAAGCTTGGGTGTGAATATACAGTGCTGTCAGTGTGCTCTAGGGAACTTTCAGACAGTTAGAATGCAGCACACTGGAATGCTGGAGATTTACACCCTGGCTTGCTGTTCACTAACTGCTTTCTTAGATGTGCACTCACTTATGTAGCTACGTATGCCGAAGTAGCTTCCCATTGACATCAGTGTCACAATCGTTCCTGATGTGTAACCTGGTCTATTTCTTCCCAATTTCTTTTGTTCTGTGTGATATGTTCAGGGCAATAACTCATGCTATTTCATATCATGAGATTGGTTAAAAACAATAAGACGGGGAAAAAAGTAGGTTAATAAATGTTTTCCTACATTTGTTATACAAATACTGACTCAGTGAGTACAGTAGAAATAAAATATTGCCCAAAGAAGGAAGTATTTCAGAGACACTCGTATGATGCCTGAGTTTTGAGGTGCAATGTGCACAAATGGAGGGAGGGGGAGTAAAACTCCCTCTGTGAATTATCTATCTGTGCTTTAGAAACAGTCACTATATGCTTTTTATATACTTTCAGATTTGTTTTTTTTAATGTCTTGGTTTCTTTAAGGTCTTAGGTACATCAGTAAATGAAATATCTAGTTCGACTGGAAGATACAAGGGCTACTTGCTGGCTCCTGTTCCTTGTGTCGATTTAGCGGGTCTACTGAATGGCCCTCTAAATCGATGATAAAGCGCTCTCTGGGTGACTCCAGTACTCCAGCTGTCCGAGACGAGTTAGGTAAGCAGACCAGAGAGCGTCTCCTGTCAACGCAGCGCGGTTAAGACACTGGGATAAATTGACCTAAGCTTTGTTGACTCCAGCTACGTTATTCATATAGCTGGAGTAGCGTAATTTAGGCTTATTTACGCCGGCAGTGAAGATAAGCCCATAGACTATTGTCTTCAATGTGCGGTACTGTGTACATAAGAAGAAAGAAAGCCTTGAAAAAAATCTACCCAATTCAGGCAAGACATTTTTTTAAGGGATGAATAAAACGTCCACTAGATTTTTCATTCTCATCAGTCATCATAGTTAAGGAGTAAGAGTAGATTTTGTGTCTGGATGGTAGATTTCCATGAAATTTTTTTAAGGCTGCAGTAGAACAGTTGATTTTTTCATCATCTGACGAATTTTTAAATGACTTGCCTCAGCTTTGCAGAGTTGAAGAGTCACGTTGCCATTGAATAGAGTTCTGTTCACCTTCACTGAGAAAGCTGGGGGGCTGTAAAATTTCCATGCAGATGTGCAGGCTGGAGCCCAGGGTCTGAGACTAGCACATTCACACAGCAATTTTATAACCCTGTGAATGGGACTTGTGCTCCAAGTCTCGAAGGCAGTTCTGAAAATACCACACTCAGATCTACTTTGTGTGTGAAAGAGAGAATGGGAGGGCAGGGTCATAACTACAGGGAACAAAAGGGCAAATAAAAATATGATGCAAATGTGACCTACTTTTCCAAAGTGTGGAAATATTTTCTTATTAATGTCAAATCTAAAAATAGCATTCTGGTTCCTTAATTAGTAGTATTAGAATAATTGTATCCCTAAAAATTGAATCTGAAAACCAGATCATACTAAAGTAACTACTTTGGTGGCTGTTCATTAATCTTGGTTTTACATTGAAAGAATTTTAAAAACGGTTTAGAGGAAAATTTTCCTGCTAGCTTTAAAAAAACAAAATCTTTATGCAAAAATTTAGTCAGTGTTTTGTTTGTTCCCTTTTCTTACCATTAAAGCAAAACTCCATTTCCTTCTATAGCAATATTTTTTGTTTCTTCAAGTTGTCTTTGATGTCTTTAGCAATGCTTTTGGCAGCATGGTAGTCTCATAATGATTTTATGCTGTTACTAGCTTGCTTTGTGCATTCTTTTCATTTAAAAAAATAAACAAAAATTTTGCATTTGCTTTTGTAATTAAAAAATAAAGGTTTGAATCTGTATGGTATTAATTAACAATTTTTTAAAACTCCATTTGAGGGAAAAATCAAGACATTTCAAATTCAGCAGTTGAAAAGACTAAGCACTTTTTAATTTTAAAAAAATGTGTCTTTGAAGTTTTTGTCATTTCCTTTTTGTGGTCGACTAATTTCTTTCTGACCCAGAGACTTTGCTGACTAGTTAGGACGTGACAGGTATTGCATATCTGGGATTGCTGTTACGAAGTGTAAGTAACACAACCAAATTCTTTCATTAGAATGCCTTACTGGAATCCTAACACCAAAAAAAGAGAAAAGTCATTGCATGTACTGAGAGATTATTTATGTAGGTCTGACCTTATTGACAACTAGTCAAAACTTGCCATTTGTTGTTTTGAGATCTTGAATACATGCAATAATATTATTTTTAACTCCTTATAATGCATGCCACGTTTTATGCCTATGGCCATACATTAATAATGAGTATGTTTCTCAAAAGTGGAAAGAAGTTACAAATAACTGCTGTGGTTGACAGGTGCAAATTATACCCAGTATCCCATGAGGATCTCTGACATAATTTGACACAATCTCTCATCATCCACCACATTTTTGGGAAGCAAGGAAGCCGAGTGGATTTGATTTAAATCACTAGTCAGGAAGACTTGATTTAATCATGGATTTCTACATAAAAGTGCCTTCATTTTGGTTGTTATAACCTTAATACATATTCTTCACAACTCAGATAGATGTAGGTTTCATTTTTAGAAGGTACACACTATACATTTTTAAGGGATTTATTTTGAAAACTTTTCAGATTAGTTTTACAGCTATATCAGAAAATGAATGGTTATTTCATTTACCAAAGGTAATTGAAGCAGATAGTTCACCTCCCAATGACTTCATAAATATTTCCAATTCAACAGGATAATCATTAATATTTGGAGGATTTGCTTGCCATGCTGTATGAAGAGGAGAACATCACCAGACAGACATTTAAATTGTTTTATTTAACTAAAACAACAACGTTATGTATTCTGGATTTTTTTCTTCAACAGCAAACATAATATTTTAGCAAAACAAGCATATGAATTTTTGAATTTAGTTAAACATTCAAGTTTTATAAAATCAGGTTTATTTTGTTAAAATTGTTTTTAACTAAAATAGTTAAATGAAATATTTTTTTAAAAAACAAAAATTAAATCAACTATGTCAGCCAGGTCAACATGAGAAATTTAAAATATTGGTTTCTGCAGCTAACTCACTTGTGTTCACCTTCATTTTCCTGCTTGTTCATAATCTGGAAAAGAAAAACAAGCTTTCCTGTTCTTCAGGTCCCAAACGATTTCTCAGTTTGGAATGAATTAGTCCAAAGGAAGAAAATATTCTTTCTACACCGGCAGAAGAAGCTATTGCTGTTAAAAGTGAGATTAATCACTTCAGTAGTCTTTGAATCCCAGTGCTTAAGTGACTTCCACCAGTTCACTGGTGTGACTTTCTTTAAAACATCAAACATATATTTCTTGAATGGTTCACCCTTAGCTGTGAAGTTTATTGTAGTTGGCATTGTGGAGGGATGATTACTGCATATCCATGTCATAGCCTACTCTTCTTCAGCATTTAAGGTTTGACCCTTGTACCGATATTGAGAATATTATCAAGAAAATGAGCTGGAGATAGTGCTTGTCCCATTTGTTTTTTTAATGCTTGTAATTTAATTCTTTTCATTGCATATTTCTCTTTTTAAGATCTCACTCAGTTCCTTCCACATTTCAACAGCATCAGCAATAAAACAGCTATTTCTCTGCTTTTTGTTCAAGGCTGCAGAAATAGACTTCAAGGTACTCCGCATGTGTTCAACATTTCTCTTAAGCCCAGTGTTGAGAACTTCGGCTGTGACAGTGTCATCTATTTTTTTCACGATTTTGTTCACAAACTGTCATCAGATTAGGCTAGTTCTTGTTATAGTGCTCCAAACAGTTCACTACTGAGTTCTATCGCACGTCTTGTGGGAGAGTTAGCTTAGTTCCTCCCACTTTTTTCAGAGCAGCTGCTGCAAAGTGTTTGTTAGGGAAGTATTTTGCAGTTTCAACAACATTAGCCTTTATTTCTGGAACACAGAAGTCTTTGGCTAGGAGGTGCATCAAATGAGCACTGCAACCATATATGTTAGCTTGGTACTCTCTTCTGAATTTCTTTTCATCTTGGATACATTTGCAGCATTGTCTGTGACCATGCTGCGTACTAGACATTTGAACTTTTTTTCACAGTTTGTTACAAGAAGTAGCAGTAAAAGCTGTAAGTATTCTACTGTCTGTGCATTTCCTGATGTATCAATTGTTTCCGTAAGGAAGACATTTCCTTCTTCTGTTGTCACACAAGCACATACAACAGGATCATTGTGGACATTGCTTCACCCAGCAAGACTCAGGTTAACAATTTCACCCTCTAGACCTTTTGCACACTGCTCAATTTCTCTTTCATACACTTTATCCAGAAATTTGCCTGCAACATCTGTTCTTTTGGGTGAACTGTATCCTGGTCTTAATGACTGCACCGTGTTATTGAAGTGTGGGTTCTCAGTCATATGGAAAGGAGAGTTTGTTGCATAAACAAACAGGGCAATTTTTTCATCAGTTACCTCCTTTTTGTAATCACAAAGTTATCTATAGTTGTTTCTGGATGATGGAGTTTTTTTTCGTTTTGCTACAGGTGGCTATATTGTGACTATGTGACATACATGATGTGACTGAAACACTATCATTGGCAGATAACTCTGAAACTATTGAAAATGATGGTGATCTTGAAGGTGGATAGCATTCAGAATCCTGTATGTTGAAGATGGGTTCTCCTAAATAAAATAAGTCAATGCAGTTATTTAATTATTATTACCATACTGCTTATTTGGTATTATTCATCGCATTCACTGACACTCAGTACTACTTTAAAGGTGAAATTGTAAAAGGAAGATCTGCTGTTTCAGCTATTTATTTTTTTTATCACAACTGCATCTAAAATGATAGTAACATAGAGTAACAACTATATTTTTTGCTAAAACATAAGAATTTAAAAATAGATTAGAAGGAAGACAGGCTGTCCTTAAGAAAGAAGTATGAAATGAAAAAGTTTACCAACCTGAACATAGGTGCCAACTTCCCCTCTTCCCGGAGAGTGCTCGACTGCCCTCACCCCACCACCATTCCACCCCTTCCCCAAAGTCCTCGCCCCTGTCCTGCCTCTTCTCTGCCTTCTCCTCTGAGCACACCATGTCCTCGCTCCTCCCCATCCCTCCCGGAAGCTCCTAAGCACTTCCAAACAGCTGTTAGGCATGGTGGGGAGTGCTTGGAGGGAGGGGGAGGAGTGGGGATGCAGTGTGCTTGAGCAGGGGAGAAGGAGGTGAGGAGAGGGAGCATCTGCTAATTTTTTCTCGTGGGTGCTCCCGCCCCGGAGCACCCATGGAGTTGGTGCCTATGAACTTGAAGATCCTGCATGTTCAGACATGTTCCTTTCGTTGTGTTCAGTGCAAGTTCCTCCTGAGAAGGAACACTTCTCATGATGTTGTTTCATTTGGGCAACTAGGCCTCACATTTCTTTGTTGTACTGTTTGCATTTTGCACATATGCCTGTGTTACCCACAGGTATAGGGATTTCATTAAAATATGCCCAAACTGGGTCACTTTTACAGCCTGCTGCCATTATAGGTTTTCCCTTCTAGTGAGAGGATGGTATGGCAGATCTCAAATCAATGAAGGCTACACTCAGAAAGACCTCAAGCCTTCTGGAATATGCTGCTCAGACAGTTTCACTTTTGTGTCTACTGCCTGTCCCTCCCTTCTTGCATTTATCTCCAGACTTCTTCTCCTTGTCCAGATGTATTCTGTCCCCAACAATCTTCTATTCATTGAACTTCTTGAAACTTTGCACTTTTAGAGCAAGGTAAGAGATTGGCTCTGTGTACACACATTTGCAGAGGTACAATAGGGTTGAGGTCTGTTATTTCTCACCTCTATTTATTTATTTAAAACATTTTTTCTGTTAACAAGCATGTTATCTCTGGAGACACTGCAAAACTAGACTTCTAGACTGAGCACTGAGTCCCATTGGGTAGATAGAAAGATTAACTTAAATAATCTATACAGAAGCCCCTGGAACCTCATAAAACTGGGTCCCTAATCCATGAACTATTGGAACTCATTTACAAAACTTCTCTTAAACATTACATGAATATGTTGTCTCATCCTATAGAATTAGAATTTATAATCCCTATTCCATGATGAGATATCTTTGAGCTATAATGTATCTTAATTAAAACTATCGTTAGGTTTTTTCCTCAAAAAGCATTTTACCAAAAAAATCATATTTTTTTTAAATAATTGATTTTTTTTTTATTCACTCTGCAAGGAAGAATGGCTGTCTTCCTACAAAAAGAGGCATTTTGATCAAACTCTAGACTGTTAAGAGTATGTCTGCACTGCACTGTAAGCTCAGGGTTAGTAGAACTTGAGTTAGCAGATACTGTGTTTGTTATTTTAGGTCTTGAGCGCCTACACTCATTTGTAACCCCAGGTTAGGAATCATTGAACCCTGGGTCCCAGCATGCAGCGCTTCATTATGGGGGCCTTAGTTTGATTACCCATATCCCAGACTTCCTAGCATGCTCCCAAAATGTGGCTGCTTTAGCCGTTTGTTTGTGATGCAGCATGGGAAAACTTGGACTGTGCACCATATTTGACTGTCCAGAGGAGAAAGAAAGTCAGACCGTGGGATTGTGAGGTGCTTTTGGGGGACTCTCACAGCATGAGTCCAATGGGGCTGTTTCTACGCTGCAGAGCAATAGGGCTCGAACCCTGAGTCCCGGCTTGACTCAGGTTATGTCTACACTGCAGTTTATGTCTAGGGTTTGAACTCAGGCTCAAGCCTAACGGCCCCCCCCTTCAGTCTACACACAAATGCCACTAACCCATGGTGTGGACCCAGGGTTCCAGGATCCCATGGGGGTAGAATGTTCAAGCTTGAGTCAAGCTAGGACCTAGAGTTCAAGCCCTATTGCTTTTCCATGTAGATGGATCCCCACTGGATTTATGCTCTAGGAGCACATCAAAAATATCCCACTATCCCATGGGCTAACTTTCTTTGTTCTCTGGACAGTCAAGTTTGGTGGACAGTCAAGTTTTCCCACAGCACCATGAACAAAGGGCTAGCGCAGTCACATTTTGGGAGAGTGCTCGAAAGTCTGGGATATGAGTGGTTTGACAAGGGCTTGCAGAATGTAATGTAGACATTGGAGTGCTAAGTTGGTGCCCAGGGTTCAACAGTTCCTAACCTGGACTTACAAATGAGTGTACGTGCTCAAACCCTAGTTTAACAAACAAACTACTGACCCTGGGCGTACATTGCAATGTGGACATACCCTCAGGCTCAGACCCTCCACCCCATGAGGTCCTGGGACCCTGAGTCTGAGCTATGGGTTAGTGTGATTTTATGTGTTGATGGAAGTAGGCTTACACTTGAGGCTAATTGTAGCCCTAAGGGTAACATGAAGTGCCTTCAAGAGGTGTGTGGCACTATGGCCACAAATTGATATAGAGGCTTTGCAGTCTATAATTTACTGAAGTGCACACAGCTGTTAAACATTTAAAAATGTTGCTGGAGGAGGGAAAATAAAACTTGGTGCTGGGAAAAAACAAAAGGAAACAGAAAACCTACTAGTGACTTCTAGTACAGAGGTTCCACCACTATTAAAATCTTATCTTCTTAGTTTAGAGACCTATCACTAATCTCTTTCTTTTAGTTCACAGGCATGCATGTGACACCATCCCTATGTTTTATATAACATCCTGGTTAATGGGTCTGAACGTTACCTTTTGCTGTACTAGATGGAATCAGAAATTCTTAATAGTGTGTCATGAACCCAAATACTACTCTCTCCCTAAGGGACTTCTTTTGTGTCTCATATGGAAGGTGTTCTAGAGAATTTAATAAGAGAATGGAGACATACATATGTTTTAATAATCATTAAATCAACCTCTAGAACTCCACATGGGGATATAATTCTCTGTTAAATTCCATACCTTAGTTTAAAAATGCTAAGAAAAACACTCACTTTAAATCTGCTAGGATTTTAGAATAATTTCTTTAGACTCCTATTGGTTTCATCATCATTAGATTCTATATGACTTTTGTGTAAGAGAGAGGTGATAGGTAACTGTGATTTTTGGAAAAGAAATATCTGAATTCTACCTGTGAAAAATCAAATGCTACTGTGCACAGTATGATGATTATGAATTCTTAGGTATCTATGTATCTGTTACAGTTCAGTCTGCTCTGTTTTTGTGTGCTGGATAGGGAGTGACATCTGCATAGGAGTAGAGAATTCCTGTAAAAGTCTTGTAAATCAGAAATAATTCAAACATACAAAAATAGAGAAGGCAGGCAGAGTAGACAACCACAAAGGAGACACCAGCATCAGCCTAGGCAAGAGTATCATCTAGTTCTCTAATGACGTCTCTGACCAGGCCTGAAAATATAGACAAAAACTAGTAGAGGCAAAGTCAATAAGTATCAATCAACTTTATATGGTATGAATGCCAAATTGGAAAAACAAGAACAAGAATTGTTAATATAGAGTAGAAAATAGATGCCTCATAAAAGTAGCTTGAGAGGGTAGCAAACACAGCTTATTCCAGGTTGGTTTTTCTTTTACACTTAACCCATTGTTATCAGTGTTAGAGAGAGAAATGCGTTATGATAATAATTGCAACTCCTTAATAACAAATCAAAATAGGAATTATGTCGATATGTGGGACTATAGGAGCCAGTGGAAGGTGATGGCCACTATCCTTTGAAAAGTAGATTCCTGCTATTTAGTAATTTGACATGAATTCACAACCACCGTATGTTGTGATTCCCTGTAAAATACTGAAAGGAAAAAATAAAGGAAAAACCTCAATGTTCAAGCTGAATGATTGTTTCAGAATAGGAGGATTAAAATAGAATCCTACAAGCTGCCAAAAAACAGCAGACGATAAACTTCCAGAACAAAAAGATTCAGTTTTTTCCTTGTAATGTAACACAGGCAAAATGCAGAGAACCGCTAGCTGGAAAACATATGTTGTAAAGTAAAGGATTTGATTATGTAATGAGTTGAGGCCACATGCAGTCAGCATCAGAAACATAGGCCTCTAAAACTTTAGCTAAAGGAAAATTCTCTCTCTGCTGTGAGATAGTAGAGGACTGCTTAGTTGTTGCCGTCACCCATTAGGGAGAATCATGATTACATTGACTAGGGCTACATATTTGCTGAATTAAGCAAGCTTATCCGGAGGGTACGGGGTCCACAAGACTCTGGGTGCCATTTTGTAACAAACATTGGCACAGACACTATGGTTGGTAAAAGGGATTGAACGCAGGAACTTCAGTGTCAAAAACATGCTTCTACTACTTGAGCTCAGGTTAAACTTCTTAAGCTGTGAGTAGTAGGCTGTTTTAGCTTGTGAGGAGTGGGGATAGCCACAAGAGTAGGATATGATCTCTCAGCACTAGGCTAGTTTATTACACTTTTGTCTGCTGTTGTGTGGCAGGACAAAGTTAAGAACAAATCATGTCCTGATGCCAGATCCTAAGCTATAAATCAGCATAGCTGCACTGAGGTCAAAATACACTTGGGACACTCTTCTTCACTTAGATATGTATGTGCTTTTCATCAAAACATAGAGTGTAGAAATGTGAGTTAAGTCAGACTTGAGAACTGCTGCTGCCATCGAAGATAACACAAATGGGATTTAACCAAAAATGGGAAGTGTGGTTTTATGCACTAATTATTTGGATACTGTTGTCTGAAACAGGAACTTCAGAAACAGATTTTCATGGATATAATTTATTCCACGTTTGCTGGAATAATGCACGTGGGCCTTTTGAAATGGGTAATCATTTTGGAGCTGTGTGCCTATTGTGCATGGGATTTTACTAGTCTTTTAGCTAACTCAGATTTAAATATTGTACAACAATCTAGTCCTCAGGGAAATCATGTAAATATGTATCATTTATTGGAGGAGTTCATGTCTTCAAACAAATTAATATTTCTGTTATCTATATATGGGACATTGGTAATATGGATAATCTTTGTTTAATAAGCAATCCAAAAACAATTCCGTAAACTACAAATATAAATTGAATATAGGCATTTCCTAAGTTATGAGTCCTTGACTTTGCAAGGTCAATTTTTTCAGTGTAGGCTTATTAATGTAATTTCCTAATTTAAAAAAAAAAAACAGAACTGACAAAACAGAAGTTCAGTCATGTGGAATCATATTGACTCTAACTTGGGTCATCAGTAGGGTTCAAAACTTTAGCTCCACAGTGCAAACTCCTGCTACTTGAATTAATGACATAACTGGTAGCAGCAGTGGGCTTTTATCATACTTTTGCCCCTCACCCCTACTCCTATCCACCCCCCACAGTCTGGTGCCTAGTCCTCCCCACCACCCATTCCTCTCTCTTCTACACATCAGCAAAGGAGGGTGGGCATTGAGAGCAGGAGATTCTCAAGACAATCTGCCACCTTAGGCAAAACTTCAGTGTTGTGCCCCCACCCCATTTCCTGAGAAGTTAGCAGCACCGATATGCACGCCATCTGCCCCCTGCAGCCCTCCCCAGGCTGCCTTGACCCCTTCTCCTCTGTGGCCAGGGACCCCAGCCCACATCCCCATCCTTTCTTGTATCCCTCTCCCCCTCCCTCAATATGTCTCCCCACCTTTCTGGATCAGCTCCTTGCTGTTCAGCTTGTAGCACAGGGCAGCCACATTGCTAGCCAAGAGTGGCAGCAGCTGGGGCAGAGAGCAAGGGCTGCTTTGACATCAGGGCCTGGCAAGGCTGACTGTGGAGCGGAAGCTGTAAATTAGGGGCTGACATGGAGCCAGGTGGATCACTCTGTTTGAGGCTGAATCCCCGACAGCACTTGTAGTGCTTCCAGGAGCAGCCCCAAGCTGCTCAGTGCCTGGGCTTTGATCATGACCTTACCCAGGCTGGGGGTGAGGAGCAGCCAGGAAGGGGTAGGGACACTTCCCTAGCAGACTGGCAGCGGGCTGCTTCCTGCTCCTTGGAGCCGCAACTGGTGACTGTCCCTTCCCTTGAGCATCCCTGCCAGCCTAATACCCCACCACTGCCATCATCTATGGAAGGAATCGGGGGGGGGAGGGTGTCCCAAAATCTGCTGCTCTAGGGGGTGCCTAGCTTGCCCTATGCCCAGGGCAGCCTCTGCCAGAAAAATAGTCTCTAGGCTCTCATTTCCTGTGTCTGGTTTCACAATGCCTTTACTGCTAAGAACAACAATTTCAAGGGAAGTCCTGATTAGTCCTTGCAGACCTGGCTTCCAACAAGCTCCAGTGTCCCCAATACAGACATTCTCCAAAAATTCTATTGCTGTCAAATTTTATTAAATCTTTACTGAGTGTATGCAAGTTGAGATTTTTGGAGGTTTTATAAATTAATGAGATTTGGGTGGATTTTCACAGGAATGGGAAAAGGCACATCCCAACACCCTGATGGCCTCTGTGCCAAATTTCAAGCTTTTTCTCCAAAGCATGGAGGCATGGGAGCTTATCAAGAAAACATTTGTTTGTAAGATTTTTTTTTAACCTGGACATACAACATTTATTCTTAAACTTGTTCTCAGAAATGACTGAGCCATTTTAGAAACCATAAAAAATAACATAAAATGCAACCTGAGACAGACAAATAGACTCACAGGCTCAGCGTGATCATCTAGTCTTACTTTCTGTACGTGGCAGGTCACAGAACCTCATCCACTCCTGAAATAGACACCTAACCTCTGGCTGAGTTACTAAAGTCCTCAAATCATGTTTTAAAGACTTCAGGTTACAGAGAATTCACCATTGATGCTAATTTAAACCTGCAAGAGACTCAAGCTGCAGAGAAAAGTGAATCCTCCTTCCCCCCTGCCCCCCCCCCGCAGGTTTCTGCCAATCTGACACAGGGAAAATTCCTTCTTGACTCCAAATACGGTGATCAGTTAGACCCTGAGCATGTGGGCCAGACCCTCTAGGCAGGTACCTGGGAAAGAATTCTCTGTAATAACTCGGAGCCCTCCCCATCGAGTGTGCTACCAGTCAGCTATACCAACTCCACCTAAAATACATGAATACACATACATACACACACTTTTATATTTAACGTTCAGAACAACATGTCTGAGAAAACATATCAGAGTGACATTTGTTCACGCACAATGTGAGGTACAGCAGTTTATGGCATTGGTGCTACGTCTCACTGGTATGCTGGATGGTTTTGGTATACAGAAGGTAGAGTAGATGATCTGGTGACTATAAAACTCTGTGTCAGTGTCATGCTCCAGCTATTCAGCCCTGGCTTTTCACCTCAGTGAGAGGCATACACAATAGACTGCAAACTTCTACTACAGATATAATAAAAAATATTGATGGAGAAATTGCATTGTTGTGTCTGGTGTTTTCCTTATAATATTTCAGCATAGTGTGTCTGAGCCAAAGATTGTTGAAGTCAATGGAAAGACCTCTGTTCGTTTCAGTAGGTTTTGAATCAGGACCAGGATGAGAAATAACCCTTATAGAAAAATCCTATAGAATGTACTTGGAAACTATAATCTTGCTGTACCATCCTATGTAATTGTAATACAGAAGAATGTCCCTGCTATAAAATTCTATAAAAAATATAGAGGACATCATTTTCTGTTAAAACTGCTAGGCTTTTTGAATAATTTCTATAGAACTCTTAAATTTAAAGCCTACCGGTTTCATTCCAATTAAATTCTCTTGGACTTTTTTCATAAAGGATGGTGTACAGTTTATATATGTTTGATGGTTATTTGGATAGATTGGTTGGACCCTACTATTTCAGCCAATACACTTTTTAAGAAATCCCTATATAATTTTAGTCAGTGTAATTATACTACTCTAGCAGATCAAGAAAAAAGAAATGATACACTGCATCCACTAAGATGGTGCACTTCTTGGACAAGTTGAGTTCCTGGATGAAGAACAGCTGGTTGAGGCTGAACCTGAGCAAGACAGAAGTTATGCTGGTGGGCTGAGAGAAGCACTTTGAAGAGTTTGCAGCCGTGATATGGTCTCAAGGCATACACCTGCAATTGGTCAGTTCAGTTTGTAATTTAGGAGTATTCTGGATTCCTTTCTGACACTATAGCAGCATCCATAAGTAGTATTTTCTACCATCTTTGATTGGCTAGGAGACTCCATCCCATCCTGGTGGATGATAACCTATCCTCAGTTATTCATGCCTTTGTCACTTCTCAGCTTGACTATCAACAGTGTGACACATCTGCACATGAAGCATTCAGCTCTTAGGAAACTCCAGCTAGTACAGAATGCTACACATCATCTCAGCAATATGGACCACCTCAAACACATCAAACCTGTTCTCTTCTCTCTGCACTGGCTTCTCATAGAATATCAAGTAAGGTTCAAGGTCTCAGTCCTTGTCTCAGGGTGCTCAATATACTGGGCACAGGGTATCTATAAGAACACTTAAAACTCTGAGATGGAGACATTGATCTACAACTCCACCCCTCTGGCAAAATGAAACTTTCTGCAATAATGGTAAAACATATCTGTATGGGAGATAGAACTTCTTGAGGTCTGGTTCTAGACTGTGGAATGAACTCCCACAGGAACTATCTCAAACTTCAGAACCGTCCACTGTAATTGCAAGGTGCATTTTTTTTAAACCTTGCCTTCTCTATCAAATACATAGCAACATTTAAAAAACCCCAAGTGACAACAATGAAAAGCTAGCTCCCCCATCAAAACAAAACATTCGATAGCAAACACTTCTTCTGGGGAGAGATTGACAGAATAAACAACATGTGACGTGACAGATGTTAGTCACCTTGTTTACTGTGCTACTGGAAGGCACTCAAATGCTGTGATGATGAGCACGATATAAGAACATAAATAGAAGAGAAGAGTAAGCCCACTTTGGACTGGGTAGCCAGAATTAGGCACATATTGTGTAGAGAGTGACACACATAAGTAAAGATCAGAACATAGGCCCAAGTGCAGATTAAATTCTGACCACATTTTTGAGAAGCACACCCAGCTCTGATTTCTCTTCCCATACCCAGATTTGAACACATGGATCTGACAGACCAGAAAGCTAAGTGTAAATGGCTTATGTGAAAATTTTGCTGCCCTGCCGAAGACAGACTCTTTCAAACTTTGGGTCACATTTTGTTCTCTGTTTTATAAGTGAGACCACATTGAAGTAAGTGGGATTGCAAGAGTGCAACTCATAGTAGAGTACAATCTTATGCAATCTTTACCCAATCCTGAGAAGTCAGAATTGAATGGTAAAGACTTAAAAATGAAAAGATTTTCATTAAAAACAACCAATGTATGTTGGGAAAATAACTATAATATTACCTATAATCCAAGAACATATCCCTTCTACTTCACCTCCAAACATTGTAATGAGAAGAAGCAGGTGTTCTCCTTGATCTAATTTTAATTTTAAATATAATTTTAATTTTTCTTGGTGGGGAAAGGCAGTACTGTCAGATTCAATCCTCATTTTACCAATTTGTTATGCTACAATTAGCACAGGCCTGGTTAAAATGCTGATTTTGTTTTATTACCATAAACTATTTGGAAACATCTTTTGAGCCCTGGTTCTGATCTTATTTACATGAGTTTTACACTGGTATTGCTCCACTGATTTCAGTGAAGTCATTTCTGATAAACATCAGTGGGAGATCAGGATTAGGCCCTTTGTCCTATAGAAAATTGTGTGCCTGGTTAGTAGTGTTGAAGGTACAGTAGGTCCTAAGGATAGGCAGAGGTTAGTAGAGGTCCGTGGTTCTGAATCTACTTATCATTGCAGGCCACATATGTAGCTCTCTGTGTTATGTGGGCTGCATCCACACAATATATGTACTACCTGTAGGGTCCTGAGGATGTCACATGGGCCACAGCTGTGTGCTGATTGGGCCACAAACGGCCTGCGGGTTGAAACTACTGGTCTAGGCTAATCAGATACCAACTCTTCGTGTGCGCGCGCGAGGCTTGTAGGGCATAAAGAGCCTTTCTCCTTCTGTATTGTAACCCTAACCAGGTTATTTCCCTTCATAGTGTACAGGAGTTTCCTGGCTAAAGTTCCATGGTGCACATCACATCCCAAAGGAGGCACAGTGTGTGGATCAGAAAATGTGTGTAGTTTTGAAGCTAACTAATGTGTGGGATACCACTGGCACCACAGGCAAGAAGGCAATAATTGATATGCAAACTCCTCCCTTAAAAGGAAAGATGCCTCTTGTCTTGGATATGCAGCCAGAAATGTGCCTCTTTCTCAGGGCCGGCGCTTCCATTGAGGCGAACTAGGCAATCGCCTAGGGCACCAGGATTTTCGGGGAGGCGGCATTTTCCGGGGGGGGGAGGGGGCAGCAGGCGGCTCCGGTGGACCTGCTGCAGTCGTGCCTGCGGAGGGTCCGTTGGTCCGCGGCTCCGGTGGACCTCCCGGAGGCACGGCTGTGGCAGCTCCACCGGAGCCGCGGACCAACGGACCCTCCGCAGAAATGGCTGCGGCAGCTCCACCGGAGGCGCAGGGTGGCGAAATGGCCATGCACCTACGGCGCGAAAAACTCTAGCGCCGGTCCTGCTCTTCCTCCTCTCCCCCCATGCTAGCTAAGATACGGCATTAACCTCTGTGCATATATGTGAAAGACACTTTGTGGAATACTGGGACATACCGCAATAAGCTTATGATACTAAAGCCAAAATGTAAAATTTGCAGTTCAGAAGGAGGACCACAAAAGAGAATAAAAAAGTTTGGTTGTGCTTCAAAAAGAACAGAATATTGTAATGTTAGGAGTTTCTTTTGATTTTCCCTGCCCTGTTACTTCTACTGGCTTCATTCCCTCCTCAGCATCTTTAGTACTGGAAGCAGCCTGACTTGCTTCTCTTGCATTGAATTAGTTCAATGTTAAGTGCACAGCAGTGACTATCAGCTGTTGACCTAAGGAAGAGACATGCACTGAAGTTGTGGAAATAGAGTAAATATGTGAAAATCTTCAGGAACACTTTCCCCTCCCTGTACATTATGGTAAATCTTTCCAGGCACTCACTTTGGAATGATAACTAGTCACTTCAGGATCTAATTGCTGTGTCCAGATGTTAACAATCTTAAAGGATACAACCTCAGTCCTACTTACTGTACTGGGATGTAACACTTAGTAAGTTAACACTATAACACAGTTCATTTCTGCAGAAGAGAATATGACTGTATTCATTCCTGTTCCCTAGAAGTTTCACCTGTTCTGAATTAATATACCTCATTCCTTCATTTTCCACTAGGGGTATTATATCACTGATCTCCATTTCATATATCTTTTCTTTTTTTCTCTATTTTAGTATATATAATATAATAGAAAAATTGAGACTTATGAAACAGTGATGTCCAGAAGCTTAAAACTATATATTGAAATTAAGAGTTAGATGACATGAATGACAACTGGAGGCATATTGAGTGCCTAATTAATCACAAAGCTATGTGCCCTATTATGTCTCTGTGGGAGGAATACTGTGTAATGTACGTTTTTGTGATTTCAGATTATATTTTCTATTAACTGGGATCATATTTCCATGAATTCTATTCAGCTAGAACCCATATACTATCCAGTATTAGAAATGGATAGCGAAAGAAGATGACAGTAGAAGATTTTTTATCATAAATTATTAGGCAACTTTAAACCATCAGACTCCTGAGTAAGGCTCAGTGCAGCAGGAAACAGTACAGCCTTTAGAACAAATACTACGCTTGATCTTACAAAATAGGAAGCCATCTTGCCCCCTAGAAATTCTTACCAGCTATCGTATTAGGTAGGAAGTCCATCTTATCTCTAAACATCAGATGGGGGAATGGGCCTCTAAGAACCTAAAAGCCACAGATTCAGCCAGACACACACAAAGGATAGTGGGAGAAGAAGATATTTCAGTAGGCCATCTCCCTTCCAGAAGATGACTTAAGGTAAGGATAGGCAAATGAGCAAGGGACAGTGTTTCAGGATTTCGGCCTAGATCAAAAGTCTAATTGGTTTGCCTAAATTCACCAAAATTCAACCAATCTTTGTCAACAATAGTTTCACAATTTACTATTTACCCACATTTTTATCTCTGTATATATATTATGATATAAACTGGTCAGAAAATGTGTATTGTAAATACAATTTTGATTAAAAGAAATTTCACTAAAATGTTTAATTTTTTTCTGTTTTCAGTCAACTCAGATATTTAGTAAAGTAGCTATTTATTATCACTTACAAACCCTCTGATGTACATGGCAAGTATTTATAACATCAGAAGTGGTAAACTATTGAGACTTTAATATTTTATATACAATATTTATATGCTTGTAGTTTAATGATAAACTGACTTTCCCTCAGGGATTTAATAATGTCTTTTTTAAATGTTGGGAGTAGGGCTTGTCAATTAATCGCAGTTAACTCACATATTTAACTCAAAAATATTAATTGCAATTTAAAAAATTAATTGTGCTGAATCCCACTGTTAAGCAATAGAATACAAATTGAAATTTATTAAATATTTTTGGATGTTTTTCTACATTTTCAAATACATTGATTTCTATTACAACACAGAATACAAAGTGTACAGTGCTCACTTTATATTATTTTTATTACAAATATTTGCATTTAAAAATGATAAAAGAAATAGTATTTTTCAATTAACCTCATACAAGTACTGTAGCGCAATCTCTTTATCATGAAAGTGTAACTTACAAATTCAGATTTTTTTGTTTGTTACATAACTGTTCTCAAAAACAAAACAGTGTAAAACTTTAGCACCTACAAATCCACTTAGTCCTACTTCTTGTTCAGCCAATTGCTAAGACAAACAAGTTTGTTTACATTTACAGGAGATGCTGCTGCCTGCTTCTTATTTACAATGTCACCTGGAAGTGAGAACAGACATTTGCATGGCACTTTTGTAGCCAGCATTGCAAGGTATTTACATGCCAGATATGCTAAATAGTCATATGACCCTTCATTCTTCGGCCACCATTCCAGAGGATATGCTTCCATGCTGATGATGCTCATTTAAAAAAAATGAGTTAATTAAATTTGTGACTGAACTCCTTAGAGGAGAACTGTAGGTCTTTGGCTCTGTTTTACTCTCATTCTGCCATATATTTTGTGTGATAGCAGTCTTGGATGATGACTCGGCACATTTTCATTTTCAGAACACTGTCACAGCAGATTTGACAAAATGCAAAGAAGATACCAATGTGAGATTTCTAAAAATAACTACAGCACTTGACCCAAGGTTTAAGAATCAGAAGTGCCTTCAAAATCTGAGAGGGCTGAGGTGTGGACTTTCAGAAGTCTTAAAAGAACAACACTCAGATGTAGAAACTGTAGAACCCAAACCACCAAAAAAGAAAATCAGCCTTCTCCTGTGGCATCCGACTCATGATGTTGAAAATGAACATGCATTGATCCGCTCTGCTTTGGATCATTATCATGCAGAATCCGTCATGAGCATGGACACGTCCTATGGAATGGTGGTTGAAGATGAAGGGACATATGAAGAGGGCCGTCCTTAGGATTTATGGGGCCCTGTGCAGTATTATTAAACTGGTGCTCCTATGTCCGATGGCAGCACAGGCTCGCATGTGTATTTTAGACAAGGGTGGTCTTTTAAAGGATTTATTTTAAAAGCTATATGTCTGAAGATACAAGCATTTAAGGCTAAAGATGAATACTCAGATTGTGCATCTAAAAAATCTATGCAAGGATTTTTTTAGAGATGTGATTTTTATAATCTTCAGCGACACTCTAAATATTTTAAAGCAAATTTTACACTAAGGTCCTGTAGAATAACATGTTCTGAGTAAATATTACAGTAATGCATAACTGTTTTTATCAGTAAATTCAGAAACTGGCAGTATATACCTGGGGCTTGGCAAATGCCTGTTAAATGGCTTCATTATCACTTGAATGGCTCTTTAACACAGTTTCAGTGTTGTGCTAATAGGTCTGGCAGGCTGGAAGGCTTTTTCACTTTTAAGTATTAGATCCCCTTCAGAAGAAAATTCACCTGGCTGCAGCAGACAGCTGTAATGGGAGCCTTCAGGAAGGGTCAGAAAAGAGATAGGAAGAGGTGGGAGGGTGGACACTAAGGGCTTGGCTACACTGGCACTTTACAGCGCTGCAACTTTCGTGCTCAGGGGTGTGAAAAAACACCCCCCTGAGCGCTGCAAGATACAGCGCTGTAAAGCCTCAGTGTAATCAGTGCCGCAGCGCTGGGAGCCCGGCTCCCAGCGCTGCAAGCTACACCTGTAAGGGATGTGATTTACGTGCAGCGCTGAGAGAGAGCTCTCTCCCAGCGCTGGCGCTCCGACCACACTCAGGGTATGTCTACATTTGGAATTTCAAAGCGCTGCCGAAGTGTAAGTGTAGTCAGAGCGGCAGCGCTGGGAGAGAGCTCTCCTAGCGCTGCTTGTAAACTACATCCCTTACGGGTGTAGCGTGCAGCGCTGGGAGCCGCGCTCCCAGCGCTGCTTCCCTGATTACACTGACGCTTTACAGCGCTGTATCTTGCAGCGCTCAGGGGGGGGGTTTTTCACACCCCAGTTGCAGCGCTGTAAAGTGTGAGTGTAGCCAAGGCCTGACACTTCAAAGCGCTGCCGCGGCAGCGCTTTGAAATTTCAAGTGTAGCCATACCCTAAGGGATTTTCTACACTGGCACTTTATAGCGCTGCAACTTTCTGGCTTAGGGATGTGAAAAAACATACTCCTGAGCGCTGCAAGTTTCAGTGCTGTAAAGTGCCAGAGTAGATAGTGCACCAGCGCTGGGAGCCATTTTTTAATGTCGTTATTTTTTGTACATAATTCTACATTTGTAAGTTCAACTTTCATGAAAAAGAGATTGCAGTACAGTACTTGTATGAGGTGAATTGAAAAATACTATTTCTTTTTGTTTTTTACAGTGCAAATATTTGTAATAAAAAATAAATATAAACTGAGCACTTTGTGTTCTTTTTCAAATGATTGCTCCACAATAGGTATGCATTCTCACCACGTGCACCTGTGTTGGATGTTTTTCCCCTAACAGCACCCGTAGGGGTCCGCCCCGGAGTGGTGCCTCCATGGCGCAGTATAAGGGGTGCTGCGCACTCCCCCAACCCTGAGTTCCATCTTGCCACCACTGAAGGTGCTTAGGAACTTCTCTGCTCCAGCTTTGCTGCAGCTCTTCCCCAGAACTCTTGTTTGTTCCGTGTATGGTACCTGAAGTTAGTAGTTTAGTTTAGTTAGTGCGCCCGGGCTGGGGCATGCCCTGCACCCCCAGTTTTAAGTCATGCGACAATTGTAGGTGGCTGATGCCAGTGGGTGATCCGCACACGGACTGTTTACGCTGTTTGGGTGAAACTCATCTCAGTGATTGCTGCAAGATTTGCAAGTCGTTCCAGCCTCAGACAAAAAGAGAGAGAGACATTAGGCTCCGGGCCATCCTTATGGAGTTGGCATTGACCCTGACTCCAGTGCGACTTTCCAAGTCGGCACTGAGTACCGCGGTGTCGATGCACAGTGGCTCCCCGGTGCCATCTACCAGTCGGCACTGCTTCCTGTCCGTGGGGCATGCCAAAAAGGCTAAGAAGAGGCCTTCTCTGCCATAGCGCCGGAGCAAGACGGAGAGAGGCTAAACACCTGTTGGGCAGTCCTTGGTCCCCATCGGCCTCTAGGCCTCTGACTCAGGTCAAGCGGAGTAGCCCAGTTCATTCGGAGCAGGCTTCCCTGGATGTCCGGATGCGCTCCACGCTGGAGACTGTGCAAGCGGGCCAGGACATTATGTCCATGCCGGTACCAGGAGCACTGCCAATGATGGCCCCACGGTCCAGAGGCAAGCCGTCACTGGAATCTCCACAGTTGCCTCCGTCTCAATACCAGTCACAGTCAAGGGAATGGTCCCAATGCCATTTGCCGCTAAGTGACCATCCCATGAGTAGTTCACGCAGGTCGCCATCGACTGCCACCAGGTTTTCTGGCTGGGTTCTGACGGACAGAGACTCCAGGCACTGCTCCGCCTTGAGGAGTGGACACTGACAGGACCGAGACAGACGCCCTTGAAGGTCCTCGTCTCAGAGGGGCTATTATAGCCAGTCATGACATGAACATCGACTCCGTTCCCGTTCATTGTCTCGCTCCAGGAACCCGCCACAGCACCACTCCCGCAGCCCTAGGTGTTGATCGCCGGCGCATCACTGCCATGGGTCCATCTGCCAGAGCAATCATGGAGCAGCTGCTATGGGTGGTACTGTTCCTCCATGTCGAGATCATGGTCCCGTGGTCGGCACCGCTCCCTGTGCTGCCGCTCCTCCCCATCCAGAGACAATGGAGTAATAGGATGAAATTTAATAGTGAAAAGTGCAAGGCCATGCATTTAGGGATTTATAAAAAATTTAGGAATTTTTTATAAACTGGGGACGCATCACTTGGAAGTAGCAGGGCACTCCCTACGAGTACTGCTAGGGGAAAAACTTCTGACACCGGTGCATGTGATGAGCACACACACCTACTGTGGAATAGACATGAGCAACACATCTCGAAGAACACCAGTTATGGAAAAGGTAACTGTCTTTTCTGTGTTGTAATTGAAATCAATATATTTGAAAATGTAGAAAACATTCAAAAATATTTAAATAAATGGTATTCCATTATTGTTTAATAATGCGATTAATCGTGATTAATTTTTTTAATTGCTTGACAGCCCTAGTTGCGAGTATTAAAATTAATACTTTGTCACAAAGTAACACATCTATCAGGGAGCTATCAGTTAATGTTTGTGAGGCACTTTGAAAATGGAAAGTACCACATACTTATTTAAATACTATCATTTTATTATTATGTAAAGAATTAAACTGATGGTCTCACATTCAAACACACATTTATATACATGCATACTCCCACTAACACTCTTATGTAGGCATACTCATATGCAAGCCAGCATCATTACGCAATGTGCATAAAGCCATAATTGGAGCAGATGCGGGAAGTCACTGTTAGTGCTGAGATTACAATTCAGGAGTTCTGGGCTCCCAATTCTGTGCTCAGATTACAAGAGTTAATTTCCCTTTTTCTTTTTTTCACTCTCTGGAATATTTTATTTTACAAAGGTGCACACTATTTCCATTTGTTCAACATGTGATTAGCTGACTACCAATTTACAAATCAAGAAATTTCAATTCCTTGAATTCGTGTTGATGATTCCTTCTTGCACAGCATGATTCAGAAAAAAGCATTCTGTCCCTTTCAAAAATGACTCATACAATAGCAAATATGTCACTCTTTTTTTGTTTCATATGAAACTCTTCATATTGTAAGCTATAGGTACAGTGCACCAATAGATATATGAACTGTGAAGACTGGAACAAGCAGTGGTTTAACAGAATAACATTTCCAAATGTATTGAAAAGTGTCATTTACACGGAGTTTCTTTTATTGTCCCTGTTAAAATTTTGGATTTTAATATTCATTAACTCAATATTTCTAGGTTAGACTATTTAATAGTTTAAAGTAAAAACCAAACTGATGACTTACTTTCTTTGCTTCTAAAGAATTTGCTCAAATGAAAAGTGTGGTTTTTTAATAATGCAGCTGGGTTCGCTAGGTGCTTGAAAAAGCTTTTATGTTTTTTTTGTCAGCAGCTTTTGCAGTTTCATGCTTACCAGTCAGGAACACTTAAAATATGTCATCATGACAATGCAGAACATTAATCCTGATGTGATGGTTTTTCGGTATGTTGCAGGGTTTTTCCTTTTCTAATTAAGTCACCCAAAGCTTTTTGGGTTTTTTGTAACACTGCCCCAAAAGCACTCAAGCACAATCTTTCTCTTGTTCTCAGACAAGAGAGAGGGGCAGGTTAAATTTACTGTTTTAACCTGTTCCTTGAAGAAACATTGGCACATATTGGCAAGCTTTATTCCATGTAACTTTCATTCTTTTCCTGTAGTTCCTTGCCTGTCGTTGCCGATAGCTAAAATACTTGTGAAAACGTTAAAATACTCATATGAAAATTTTTATTCTTTCTCATCAGCTATCCACCGTGTGCACCCAAAATGTCCATTGACTTTATTGGAAGTTTTGGATGGGTGAAATATGTGGGAACTGGCCATTTGTCATAATTTCCTGCCCATGGGATCTTATCACTGCAACCCTTATTCTTTCATTCTCTCTCTCTCATTGTTTGTTAAACCCGCTTGTCATGTCTCGCCTTCAGATTAGCAACTAAAAGATTGCCTGAAGATCTGGGATGAACTCCACTCCTCAGCCACAGTAGAACTTTCTGGCAAAAGGGCAATGCTCATCTGGGCAAGAGACTGCAATTTTGGTGTGGTGTGGAGTTTCACTACCGCAGTAACTAAGGGCCATCATTAACCTTACCACCTGTTCCAAGCACAAAGTGCGCTTCTTCAGTCTTGCCTTCTCTAACATAAACACATAGCAGATTGTACCCGTGTGTGTGTGTGTGTGTGTGTGTGTGTGTGTCTCTCTCTCTCTAATAAAAAATTCTACAAAAACAATGCCATGCTAAACACACAATTCTTCCTCTGTGGAGAAAATGAGAAAGAATGAACCACCTGTGACAGATATTTGTCACTTTGCTTAATTCACTAGTGGAAGGAACTCCAATACTGTGGTAATAAAGGCAGTATAAGGACCTATATAGAGAGGCTTGGAGGGATCAGATTTTTATTGGTAAATATTGGTAAATGTCTCTTTCACCAAACACACATAATCCAATGAAAAAATATTTCCCTCAATAGTGATCAGAATTTACTGATGGATAGGAAAGAAAAATGCTTCTCGAGAACTTATTAGGACATTGATTTAAGGATATTTGCCGTGTATATTTTGACATGTGATGTTGATCATTTGTGTTTTAGGGGTTAAAGAGCTTTAACTTTTTGAATCTCTGTCTACCGTCATTAAATAAGTTTGACCCTCCCTCTTAATTTCCCACAACCGTGAATATTGAAAAAATGCTAAAAACTCAGAATTGTGCACAACTGTGAAAATGAAAATGGGTAAAAATAGAAAAAAATGCTTAAGAATAAACATTGATATTTTACATATCAAAATTATAAGAAATATAAATAGAATCCCACCAGGCTTAGATGTAGGTTAGACGAGAGCCATATTCTAGTACCCTTACTCTCAATGTCTTGAACCTTTTTTCTCCAAGTAGTGTTAAACTGAGGGCAGATCTACACTACAGAATTATTTCGGTATAACTACATCGTTCAGGGGTGTGAATAATTCACACCCACGAGTGACATAGTTATATCACCTTGAGCACCGGTAGAGACAGCGCTATGTCGTGGGAAAGCTTCTCCCACCGACATAGCTACCATCTGTCACAGAGGTAGGTTAACTATGCCAGCAGGAGAGCTCTCTCCTTTCGTCATAGAACATCTTCATTAAAGCACTACAGCGGTACTGATTCAGCAATTTAAGTGTAGACCTGCCCTCACTGGGATTACTTGGGTGCTGTGACAAATGTGGGAACATTGGTAATATTTTTATGATTCCTGTACATGCCTCAGTTTTCCTCTGGGCTTTGCACTGCTATGCAGCACGTGTAAAAAGAAGGGGTGGGGTATTTGCCTAACATAGCTGCCTGGCTGGAGATTAGAGTCATTAACAAACCAAATAAAGTCTATGAATGTGAATGGAAAACTCCAGTGGCTTGGACAGTCACACTTAGCAGCCACCAGTCAAGAGAAGGAGATTTCCCCCAACCTCTCTGCAGGGAAATAGAGCAAAGGCACTGAGCTGGAGGATAAAGGGGAAAGGTTAAGAGCTGAGCTCATAGAGATACAGGACTTAGACCTGGAACTGAGAGACTAAGGGACAAAGACAGATAGAGAAAGCAAAGATGGTTCCTACAGCAGCATGGCTCAAGGACACCCAGGTGTTAGCATATCTGAACTCTCTCAACCTTTGCTTCCCCAGTGCTACCTTAAGACTTCCAGATTTTGTGTGCCAGGTGACTAGTAAATTTACATTATTTTGAAAAGGCTGGCAGGTGTTGCTGCAAATACTGACTGATCATTGTATGCTGAGAGGTAAAAAACCAAGCCTTCCATGGAAGTCTAGTTTGATGGGGGACCTCAGACAGAGGGAGGGATTGCTGGTGCCCCGAGGCTCGGTTTTGGAGTTATGAAGGACACAGAGCTGTCCCTGTGGAACTGCGGATTTTTGGCGTACTGCACACTAAAGAAATACCTCCCTAGGGACTGGTTACAGGCTGTGGCATAGACCAGACCCTGTGAATCCGTGGTGGGCACTGTTATAAACAGATAAGTAAGAGTTAATAGAACAGAAATACTTCATATTTCTTTTGCCTGTAAAGGGTTAACAAGATTAGTGAGCCTGGCTGTCACCTGACCAGAGGACCAATTAGGGGACAGGATACTTTCAAATCTTGAGGGAGGGAAGTTTTTGTGTGTGCCGTTAGATTTCGGTGGTGGTTCTCTCTGGGTTCTGAGAGTGACCAGATGTGCAACCAGGTTTCTCTCCAATCTCCCTGATACAGGTTCTTATAGATTCAACATAGTAAGTACTAGGTGATAAGGCGAGTTAAGCTTATGTTTGTTTTCTTTATTTGCAAATGTGTATTAGGCTGAAAGAAGTTCAAATCTGTATTTTGCTAAAATAATTTTAATTTGTACTTATATACTTACGCTGGGAGGATATTCCCAGTGTCTATAGCTGAAAGACCCTGTAACATATTCCATTTTAAATTTACAAAGATAATTTTTACTGTTTTTTCTTTCTTTAATTAAAAGCTTTTTTTGTTTAAGAACCTGATTTTTTTTTATTCTGGTGAGACCCCAGGGGACTGGGTCTGGATTCACCAGGGAATTGGTGGGGAGAAATGAGGGAAGGGGGAGAGAAAGGTTAATTTCTCTCTGTGTTAGGATTACTTTCTCTCTCAGGGAGAGTCTGGGAGGGGGAGAGAGAAGGAGGGGGGGAAGGTGAATTTTCCTCTCTGTTTTAAAATTCAAGGAGTTTGAATCACAGTAATCTTCCAGGGTAACCCAGGGAGGGGAAGCCTGGGAGAGGCAACGCTGAGGGAAAGGGTTTACTTTCCTTGTGTTAAGATCCAGAGGGACTGGGTCTTGGGGGTCCCCGGGCAAGGTTCTGGGGGGACCAGAGTGTACCAGGCACTGGAATTCCTGGTTGGTGGCAGCGCTACAAGTACTGAGCTGGTAATTGAGCTTAGAGAAATTCATGCTGGTACCCCATCTTTTGGACGCTAAGTTCAGAATGGGGGAATTATACCATGACAGGTACTAATCAACGTAAGGATGGTAGGCTCAGGTTTTGGATTGTAAGGCCTTCAAAGCGGGACTATATCAACTGATGGCCAAACTTACTGACTCTCTGAGCTGCATACAACAATCTTCAGGAGTTCAAGTTCAGAAGTTCAAGAGCTGGGGTGTACCTGCTGGGGCTAAGGGCTTCAGCCCACTGCAGCGTGGTGGGGCTAAGGGCTTCAGAGGCAATGTGTGTGTGGGGATCATGCGAAGTCATGTGCCTCCCAGATTTTAGCCAGGATTTGCTGGCCTCACTTGGCACATGGTGCCACCAGGCCCCCCCCCCCCACAGTAACTGCTGGAGCTAGCAAGCCACCCCTGGACTATATTTTACTATTATTTGCATATTACAAAGCACAGAGGTGTCCCAGTCTGAACAGGGGTTTTTAGGTGCTATTGTAATACAGATAATAAATAATTATTGTAAACTTATTAACAAATTCATGGAGAAGTAGGTTGATTATAAAGGTGGTATCTTCCATTAATACACAAATGAACTTGCATTACAGATATGGTTAAATTGCACCTCTTGGATCTAGATCTGAGCTTCTACAAATTGAAGGAAATTAAAATATGTGGTTAGGGTTGAGCTCATTTCTACCTTATACACAATGATGAAAAAGGACATATATTAGAAAGAATCTAATAGATGTAATGTTTTGTTTAAATAAAATAAGCTTTTATGAAGCTGCTAGAATATAGCCGTGCTTCTTTAATTCTGGACTTTCCCTTTCAATTTTTCTTCATTCTTCATTTCCACTATTCCCTACTTTCTTTTTTGGAAAGAGAGAATCTCTTTTCATTCCTCTATCACCCTCTCCTCTTTACTTGACCTGAGTTGGGAAGCTTTGAAGAGTTCCTAATTAAATACTGCTGTGTAATAAGTAACCAGTCATTTATTAAACTGCCTGTTGAGGAAATGTTTGCAGTGTTGCTGTAGCAGTGTGGGTCCCAGGATATTAGAAAGACAAGTGGGTAAGGTAATATGTTTTATTAGACCAAGTTCTGTTGGTGAAAGAGACAAACTTTTGAACTACACAGTGCTCTTCTTCAGGTCTTTGTTCACGAAATAACAAGAATAGTCTGATTGTAGCATTCCATCAATGTATCCTGCAAAGTAGTACTGAAGACAGTGCGTGTCTGAAAAATGTGGTGGCATTACAGGTGACAACTGAATGCATTTAAAAATAAGAATAAAATGCAGAGCATTCTGCTTAATGTGGGGAATTTGAGAAGTATTTTTACTTCTATTCTGCATTGTAGATATTTGCGCGTTTACTTCTGTTGAAACAGTTGGTTATCTTAATTGGATAGAATCACTCAGTGTGGCACTGACTCAAATAAGAACCTGGGAGTTACACTCTACCAGTTGCTGGTCAGCCCCGTGTAGTTTACATTGCAGCAATTAGATGGGCAGAAAGGCCAATTTAGGCATTTACAACATTGAAAAGCAAACTGATTGAGACAGAAATATATACAAAATGATCAAATCAGAAGTTTTGATAGAAACTGTCTTACTGGAACAGTCCAACGGTCCATCAGGTGCAGTATTCTGTCTCTGACAGTAGCTAGTGTCAGATGCTTTTGAGGAAGGTACCCCTAATTCACTTGGTTGAGCAATAGTATATGTTGAGGATAAGTTTCTTCTAAATCTCAGCGAAGGATCATTTAATGTGCTGAGGTATAAAGATTGTGACCCTTTTTAATTGTATCCTAGTTAGTTTAATGTATCCTAGTGTAAATGCCATTTCTTAATGGTTTTGGCTTTTAATTTTTTTGTTGAGGAGTCTTCATATCTATAGCTGTGATTTTTATGAAGATACTTAACGTATTCTTGAACAAATCTTTTGAACTGTTTGCAGTATGTCCTCAGATATGTATACACACAACGTTAATCTCCCTCACTGTCGGAAACCAAATCCCAATAATGTGAGAAACAAAATGTGGAGCCTGGAAGCTGTTTCTCATGAGGACTTGAAAAATATTGTGAGGAGATATATTTTATCTCACAGGAGCTGTCAAATTTTTCAGGTGTCTATATTGCTGGAAACATTCAGACCCAGCTGTGCAGGCTGACTGGGTAGCTCACAGATGCAATTATTCAGCAGTCACCCAAATATAAATTTTCAAGTCACACAGTTTATACCTTTAGAACAAGCAAAGGCAGGATTTTATTACAAAATTAAATTTGCTCTCTTCCAGACCTCAGCAGCTGTAGTGTGTCCAACTACCTTCATTTGATGAGCTCCAAAACAAATGGGTCAGGTTCTGTAGTGAAAAAAGAAACCAACCACCCACTTTCATTGTAAAACAGGATACTGAGTCTTCACTGTGAAATCAGGGCTTGAAGGAGAATGAGAAATAAAACAGCTGCTTTTCAGTTTTCCTAAGAAGTTTCACATGCCTCTTTGGGGCTTGTATTCATTGGCCTTAAATATCAAGATAGTTGATGGCATAACGAAAAGATCTTGTTTTCTTTACTAGTCTGGATATCTTTTTCTGCACTTTACCTGCATGATGACTCATTACATGGCTGTTGGTGCTCAATTCAGCCTTTGCAGAAATTGAAACTGCAGTTAGTATAAAAGAGCTATTTTCACAAGCAATTTTGATACCAAATCTACATGACAAAAGAGACTGTGGAATTTTTTGGAAAAACAGCAGAATTCGAAACAAGACGCAATAAAGAGTATTTTTTTGTTTCTCTGATATTGTAAGCATGGCAGATGCCATTACAGTAATGATGGAATTCTGCATTCATTATCTTTTTGGACAAAAGCAGTCAGTGTTGGCAATTTCTTGGGCTAGTGTTACTGACCTATTTTTTCTCTGGATTAACAAGTGTTTATGTAACATGACAGGCAGAGCTTTGGTGCCACTTTCTTGTTCAGACCATTGTATTGTATGCCTGGTACTACCAGATGACATACACAAAGAAGCTATTAAAGAGTAAAATGAGACACTACTGTGCAACATTAATGATTAAAGAGGAGCATATTAACTCTAATTTACAGAACTAGTCAATGTGCCAGTTTTTTATGTGGTGATTTAGGAAAAGAATCTCTGTTTTCCTTAAGCAGGTTGAAAATAAGAATACATTTCTATGATAAACGTTTGTGGGGTTTGGTTTGAATTTTCCGTTTGGCTAGTAGAAATCACTCCTTTGAAAAGAAACATTTATTGCTTTCCTGTGTATTAAGTAATAATCTGAAAACACTGCACCCCCTTATATAACATAAGATACTTCAAAATAGTGTAGACAGAATTCTGCCTGCAATTACACTTGTGTTGTTCTGTTAAGTCTGTGGGATTGTGTGCGTGGACATGAGTGAAGAATTTTTTGGTCCTGTATAGGTTAAGTATGGTAATTTTTCCACATAATTCATCAGCTTCTGTCCTTCCCCTCAGGAATACCACCTTCCCCCTCCCTACCCGTTGGCGCTAAATTGCAGTGATTGTTTGTCTTTCTCTGGACCACAAATCATGGCACCCTCCAGAGCATGTCACTGCTGCTGAAACTGCCTTCTAGAGGAAGTTGACTGGATTAGTGCTTGTAGAGCATATAGCAAGGGACTAAGTTCAGTCCTGATCTCAGATGCTTCCATGAATCTATCATCTTGGTGTTTTCTTATTTTTTTAGGATTGATATTATGCACCAAAATTTCAACTGACAATTGTAAAAAGAAAGTAAGTCCTGTAATCACCTTTAGGCGCTTAACATTTTTAAAGAGAAGGGTCTTGCACGCTCTCTCTCTCTAAGACAGGGGTCTCAAACTCAAATGACCAGAAGGGCCACATGAGTACTAGTACATTAGCCTGAGGGCTGCATTACTGACACCTCCCCTTCACTGCCCTCAGCCCCTCCCCCACTCCACCCCTTCCATGAGGCCCTGCCCCACCCCTTCCCTGCCCCCATTCCAACCCCTTCCCGAAATCCCCACCCCAATTCCACCACCTCCCTGACCCCAGGGGGTGCAGGAGGGGTATTGGGTGTGGCAGGGGCTCAGGACAGGGAGTTGGGGTATGGGGAGCAGGAGAGATGAGGGGTGCAGCAGGGAGTCAGGGTAGGGGGTCGGGGTGCAGGAGGGGTGCGGCGGGGGTCTGGGCAGGGGATTGGGGTGTGGGGTGCAGGAGGTGTGAGGGGTGCAGCAGGGGGCTCAGGGCAGTGGGTTGACGTGCAGGAGGGGTGTGGAGTGCGGCAGGAGGTTCAGGGCAGGGGGTCACGTGCAGGGTGCGGCAGGCGGCTCAGTGCAGGGGAGGGTTATGGTAGAGGGTCAGAGCAGGGGATCAGGCTGCAGGAGGGATGTGGCAGGGGATCAGAGTGTGGGGTGCAGGAGGGGTGAGAGGTGTGGCAGGGGGCTCAGGGCAGTGGGTTGGGGTACAGGAGGGGTGAAAGGTGCGGCAGGGGGTCAGGGCAGGGGTGAGGGGTGCAGGAGGGGTGTGGCAGGGGGCTCAGGGCAGTGGGTATGGGTGTGGGGTTCAGGAGGGGTGCGGCAGGGGGTCTGGGCAGGGGATTGGGATGTGGGGTGCAGCAGGGGGCTCAGGGCAGTGGGTTGGGGTGCAGGAGGGGTGCGGGGTGCGACAGGGGGTTCAGGGCAGGGGGTCAGGTGCAGGGTGCGGCTGGCGGCTCAGTGCAGGAGCTTGAGGTGCAAGAAGGGTGCGGGGTGCAGCAGGGGGCTCAGGGTGCAGGGTACGGCAGGGGGTCAGGGTGCGGCAGGGGGCTCAGGGGTGCAGTTTGCATCAAGGGGCTCAGGGCAGGGTTTTCGACTGCAGGCTGGGTTCCGGGGGAGGGCTCTGGCCTGGCGCGCACCGGGGGCAGGGCAGGCTCCCTGCCTGCCTGCCTCCCTGCCTACATGGAAGGTAATTGTCCCACTCTACCCTTCACTATTGAGGTCTCAGCTGGAGTATGGTGTCCAGTTCTGGGTACTACACTTTAGGAAAGATGTGGGCTAATTGAAGAGTGTCTAAAGGAGAGCAACAAAAATGATAAAAGGTTTAGAAAACCTGACCTGTGAAGAAAGTTTAGAAAAACTGGGCATGTTTAGTCTTGAGAAAAGATGATTGAGGGGAACCTGATAATAGTCTTCAAAGTTGTTAAGGACTGAAGAGGACGGTGATCAGTTGTTTTCCATTTCCACTGAATATAGGACAAGTAGTAATGGGCTTAATCTGTAGCAAAGGAGATTTAGGTTGGATGTTGGGAAAACCTTTCTAACTGTAAGGGTAATTAAATTCTGGAATTGACTTTCAAGGGAAGTTGTGGAATGCCTCTGAGGGATGGTCTAGGTTTCCTTGGTTCTGTCTCAGCCTGGGGAGCTGGACTTGAAAGTTATCAAGGCCCCTGCCAGCCCTGCATTTTTGCAATTGTATGATTCTATCCTGACCTCTTTGGGGGGTAAACTCCAGATTTCTGGGCCAGGCATTGAAAAAGCACTGTCTCTTGTTCATACAGCTTGAGGTTGACAGTTCCAGTGTTCCATGGAAGCAGTCCCTTAGGTAATTGGGCCACTCCAAAAGGAGGATTTCAAGACAAAGACTGAAATCTAGAATTTGATCTGTTCAGTGGAGAGCCAGAGAAGAGCTTGAACATTGGGGTGGTGCACCCTGAGTGAATTGTATTGCAAAGCTATTGGGCTGCTATGTTCTGAACCAACTGGAGTTAATTAAAGATTGGCAGTTTAATACCTAGGTACAGTCAGTTTCAACAATCGAGGCTGAAGGTTATATATCTTTGGATCGACGTAACTAAATCTGTCTGCAAGAGAAGGAATATTGTGTCCTTGCTAGCTTTAGGTGGAAAAGGGTATTTTTATGTGGCTATGGCTGTTTGAGTATTCAGAAGTAGTGAGGAGTCCAGGTTAACCACAAGGCTGGTGTCTGTCTTACAATTTAAGGGTAGATATTCTTAATGGAGGGTGATGTTAGAGAAAGGTGTCAATTTCTTTGAAAAACTCCACTCTTCTCACCAACATAATTTCAGTATTGACAAGATTCAACTGGTTGACCTAAATGAAGTTGCTGATCTTAACCAGACCGTTGGATAACTGGGACACTGCTGTTTGTATCTGTTGTAGATCTGGATGTCATCTAAATGTCACTGGCATTTCAGTCCATGCTGTTTCACAGCCTCCCCAATGGCTTTGTATAGGTCTTGATCATGTGAGTGGAGAGAATGGATCCCAGTGATACTCCACTGATGATGGATGTGGAAGTAGAGGAGCAGGTGTTTATCATGATTCTCTGGGTATAGTCTGAAAAGAACATTTGATGCCATCTCAATAAAATCCCACTAACTCCTGCCATGTTTTTAAAGAAGCACAATAGGACCACAAGATTCCTGATTGGAAGGAATCCAGGATATTGGCTGTTGCTTTGTGGACTTGGAGGCAACTCTTGATAAGATTCTCAATTAGTTTTCTTGGGAAATAGGTTAAATAATGGACAGCAGATGGAGGGGTTGGTTGTATCAAGTGAAGGTTTAAATATGGCATACTTGGAGACTGTGGGGAAAGAATCTCCCTCAAATGATTTGAAGAGGAAACACAACAGTTAAAAAATTTATTAAAAATTAGGTCTTTCTCTCTTCATCCATCTATGTATTCTGTGATGTTTATAGAGTTGTGAAACTCAGCTCCACTGAATATTATTACCATCTGCTCCTTCATGTCCCTTCTGAGGTGAACTGGAGGTCTGGGGCCAGTTACTGGTGTGTATATATGCACACACCACAGAATCCACTGTTTTAAAAGCCATCTTTGTTGGTATTCAAGAGAACAAAGGATCAAAGGGCATTGATACTGAATTATTCTCTCACCCCTAAAAGTGTTCTCTTTACGTTCAGTTTTGAGGCACATTAGCAGGAATTTGTGCTAAGGACAAAGAGAGGGCTTTCGTTTTTTCAGTGCTGTCCAATTGGCACCTTTTATGGGAACTAAATTTACTTTAAGAAAATATCTGCTTGAGAAGTTTCCCATAAAAATTAATAAAACCTCATTACATTTGTTTACTTTACAAGATTTAGATATGGTTGTTCACATGATATAGCCTGGTCACACAAAAAAATGACTGCCAGGTGACCTTTAAAGTGTGACAAGAACTGTGTAATGGAGAACAGCTTAACTCAATAGACATAAAATAATTAATCAAAAATTAAGTCCTGAGAAAGAGGGAAAGTAGATATACTTGTATATGACCGATCCAAAGTAAATAAGGAGCAAGATCTCAATGGTAGCTGGGACTTCTGGGTTTCTGATGCTAACTGTAAAAAAGGGCTTATATCAAGTATACACTAGCTTAAAATTAATTCAACATTTGTAACGTTACATCTATATTTTAACTTTATTTATGTGTTTAAGCATATTAATGTGAGACAGCTGCTAGAGCTTTGTATGGAGACAAAGTCCACATGATGAACATTCTTTCATGTGATCAGCAGGATTTAGTACTATTCATGATTTTTAAAATGCTATAATGAAATGCTATTTCGACATAGTACATTGGTTTAACATTAAACTAATAGTTAGATTTCATTCAAAAGACTCAGGGTTCTTTTCTCAGTTCCACCAGCTCATGATTCAAAACTGCAGTTGATTACCATCTAACATCCAGCAGAATTGAGTTACCTTTCCAAATTAATCACTCCTCCAAAAAACTATACACAATTTCAGGAGGAGGTAGATTCTAAATATGACCAGTGTGGTATATGGATGAAATCAAATAATCTCTTGGTATAGCATCAATAATATTAGACCTTGTAAGTGAAAAAAGTGTTGTGTGCATTTTTTTCTATAAAACTACAGTTTTCTTTAGTGTCCATGGGAATGGCACATACGAACAAGGACAGATTTTGGCCCTGAAGCGGCATCAGTTATCTATTAGATATTGTTACCCACCTTTGTTGTCTTGTACGCTATACTTATTGAAGTGAATGGGTTGCATGCTCGTAACTGAGGGCAGAATTTGGCTCTTTGACTTCTTAGTTGACTTTTCAGCTGAGTCCATCTTGACTTCTGCATTGAATGTAATCAGTAAAAGCACTCACAAAATGTGTAATTCTTTATGGGCCTAGTCCTACATTGATTTAAATGAGAGTTTTGCATGCCTAAAGTACATGGTATTGAACCTCTGTATACCTCTCAACTGTACTTCATTTCAAGAAACATCACTCATTTTAGTCCACAAATTACCTGTGTTCCACCCAAAATTGGTATCCCCTTCACTTTTATTGTTGGAAATTATTTACCTCAGAAGTAAAGAACCAGTGAACTGAAGTTATAGAGAGAGTTAGTTACTCTAAAGAAATTGCATAGCTATTTAAAATTCCTCACAGTCATCATTTTTTTTACGCAACATTGAGCTTTGACAGGTTGAGATGTGGATGAGGCTTTTCACCTGTGACAGTATCAGATTGTCAAAATTGGTATCCCCTTCACTTTTATTGTTGGAAATTATTTACCTCAGAAGTAAAGAACCAGTGAACTGAAGTTATAGAGAGAGTTAGTTACTCTAAAGAAATTGCATAGCTATTTAAAATTCCTCACAGTCATCATTTTTTTTACGCAACATTGAGCTTTGACAGGTTGAGATGTGGATGAGGCTTTTCACCTGTGACAGTATCAGATTGTCATTTTATATCTGTCTTTTTATTAAAAATTATCTCTGGCTAGATCCTGGACTGAATAATATATTAGACTACTCTTTCTGTGTGACCTTGGACAAATAACTTAATCTTTTTGAGCCTCAATTCTCTTTTCTGCAAAATGGTTATAATAATACCTACCTCACATATGTGTTGTGAAGATTAAGGCTTATAAAGCCTGTTGGAATTCCTCTATTCTTTTCAGTTTAGGTTCTTCAGTCATGTTCATCACTATTGTATCTGACATAGTCCAGCACATAGTGATGACTTAATTTGTCTGTCCTATATTTATGTGCCTAATTAAGGAGACAGACCAGAGATTTATTTGGTAAGAAAATAAAAAAAAATTGCTTCTGTGAATCTTTTGTGAATCAAACCCTCAGATATTAAAGCACATTTAATTGTTTTTAATGAATGAGAATGATGTGCCCGCGAATTGGAAGCAACATATAATATATTGTATAAGTAATCATATCCTCTGTGGAATGAGTTATGCATTGATACCATTAAGGCTTGAATGTATTTGGCCACAGTCTGTTCCTCTAGTGCTGGAAGCATTATTACTCTGTGCAATATTTTAGTGATTTTATTAAGTTGTGATTTGTAAAATTAGCACAAAAGCTGTGTTAATAACATGCTTCAAAAATGTAAAATATCTTTCTGCAAATAATCCAGTTTTTATTATTTACAGTAAGTGTCTGTGGTTTAAGAAGAGTTAATCAATGTTTCTGTGATGTTTGTTGGGGAAGGGTTTGTCTGTGAGTTAGGAAACAGAAGTTGAAATCTGTTTTCATACCAACCACTTTGACGGGTTTTTTTTTTCTTGTGGTTGGCTATACAGGGCTAATGTCTATTCAGAGAGGGGTCTGTATTTAAGGGGAACAGGGAAGAAAATCTAAGTCTAATGCAACTTCCTCTGAAGTACATTACTAACAACTTAGACAGACCTTGTAGAAATAATCCTTAACCCTGAGACTGTTATACAAGAAAAAATAAGGGTAATTTGGGTGTAGCGTTTCTAGTTTTTGTTAAATGCCTAAAATAAAATTGACCAAAGTGTCTTGTTGAAGATGCTGCTGTTTTTATTATTATTAGGGAAAAAAAATCTTAATTTAAGTAACTATAATGTGCTTGATATAATGTGCTGTATTTTAGGCCAGACACACCTGCATCATCTGAAAAAGGGCCCCAAAATTTAATGTTATGCTGGGGGCTGAGGAAGCTTGTTTTTGAAGCTGTTGGATGTGCTGGCCCCTTTCAGTTCAGGCTAAGGGAGAGAACAATTAAATGTCCCTTTGTTAGTGATAGCCAAAACCATGGAAAACACCAACCTGGGGTCTGATATCAAATATCATCAGCCAAAGACTAAACTAAATGTCAAGGCAGAAGAGATTGATTTTATTGCAGTGTGTGTGTGTGTGTGTGTGTGTGTGTGTGTGTGTGTGTGTGTGTGAGAGAGAGAGAGAGAGAGAGAGAGAGAGGGCCAGAAAAGCACTAGGACTATGGTCCTGAAAGAGAACCTAAAGAGAAAGCTTTATGGGCAGAATGCTGGCTGGAAAAAGGCATTGAACTGTTATCGAAGAGACTGCCTCCTGTTGTTTGATTTCTGTTGTGTTCAGGGAAGGAGGATTTTGTATATATTTTGTTAAATAAATAGGATTGCATCAAATAACTGCCTGACTCCATCAGTTTCTTTTCCTAACAGAAACAACCCCTACAAGATCCCATATACTGACTGACTGCTTGGGTCAAAAGATGTAGCAGTATTTTGTTACACTGGACCTTCAGTTTTGCCCAACTCCTCAGATTTCATGGGGGAGACCAGTGTTTCTCAAATTGGGGATCCTGACCCAAAAGGGAGTTGAAGGGGTGTTGCAAGGTTATTTTAGGAGGATTGTGGTATTGCCACCCTTACTTCTGCACTGCCTTCAGAGCTGGGTGGATGGAGAGCGGTGGCTGTTGCCCTGGCGCTCAGCTCTGAAGGCAGCACTTCGCCAGCAGCAGCACAGAAGTAAGGGTAGCAATACCATACCATGCCACCCTTACTTCTGCACTGCTGCCTTCTGAGCTGGGTGGCTGGAGAGTGGCGGCTGCTGACTGAGGGCCCAGCTCTGCAGGCAGCAGCATAGAATTAAGAGTGCCAATACCATACCATGCCACTCTTACTTCTGCGCTGCTGTTTCCCGGCCAGCAGCTGCCGCTTTCCAGATATCCAGCTCTGAAGGCAGCGCCACTGCCAGCAGCAGTGCAGAAGTAAGAGTAGCACTACCGCAAGCCCCCCCCATACAATAACCTTGTGACTCCCCCCCAACTTTTTTGGGGTCAGGACCCCTACAATTATAACACCATGAAATTTCAGATTTAAATAGCTGAAATCATGAAAGCATTATGATTTTAAAAATCTTATGACCATGAAATTGACCAAAATGGACGTGAATCTGGTAGGGCCCTAATGATAGACTTCAGTCACTGATACCAGATGAATGCACACTATTAACTTCACATTTTATCATTGCCATTATTGTTAGGGCCTGATGTTTTCTATATTATATGCAGGATAAACCTTGAGAAAGACATTGAATCTGCATTGCTTTTCCTTGAGATATAGAAAGTAATTACATTGTTAAAGCTCATTATCACTGTGTGCTAATTTCCCTGGCTGCTTCTAGCATATTATAAAACTGTGGAGTTCTTTGGGCAGAGCTTTGTTACGGTTGTGGGGCCGCGGGAGGCAGCGAGGGGGCCTGGCCGGGTCATATCTATGCTAGAAGTACTCTACCAGTATCTGAATACCAGTATGGATGCAGCTTATATTGACAAAGCAGTGCTTGTAACCGGTGTCAACTATTCCACACACACCACCTCTCCCAAGCAAGATGAACTATACTAGGAAAAAGTACAGGTTTGATGGTATAACAGCCTGTATGCTACTATTAGGAATGGCAATATACAAAAACCTGTAGGAGAGCACTTCAACCTCCCTGGCCACACTATAGCAGACCTTAAGGTGGCCATCTTGCAGCAAAAAAACTTCAGGACCAGACTTCAAAGAGAAACTGCTGAGCTTCAGTTCATCTGCAAATTTGACACCATCAGCTCAGGATTGAACAAAGACTGTGAATGGCTTGCCAACTACAGAACCAGTTTCTCCTCTCTTGGTTTTCACACCTCAACTGCTAGAACAGGGCCTCATCCTCCCTGATTGAACTGACCTCGTTATCTCTAGCTTGCTTGCTAGCATATATATACCTGCCCCTGGATATTTCCACCACATGCATCTGAAGAAGTGGGTATTCACCCACGAAAGCTCATGCTCCAAAACGTCTGTTAGTTTATAAGGTGCCACAGGATTCTTTGCTGCTTTTACAGATCCAGACTAACACGGCTACCCCTCTGATACTAAAGGAAGTTAAATGTGCTACCACAGCATGTGCCTCATGTTTCCTATTAAGGTGCAAAGCACATTTTATATTCATTTATTATAGTAAATAAAGGATCTTAAAAACCATTTATTCCTTATCAGTTTTGCTGGGGAGTTTTTCAGCATACTGGGGATTGAACTTCTACTAAGTTTAAAAGAGACATTGAATGTGTATAAAGAGAGGGAAAACAATGAGTTTTAATATAGTTATGCCTGATCACCAAACCAAATTAAGATACTGTTAAAGATCAGATGGAACTTCAGATAGAATGGTAGAGCGGCACATCTGAAAAGAATGCTGTGAAATAAGAGTTTTCTCTTCATGCTGGCTTAGAGAATGGATTTTTCTTTTGTTTGGAAAATGTCCAGGCTTTGAACAGGTGGTGGCAGTGGAGTTAGATTCAAATTGTATTTGAGCACAGACGTATTCAGTTCAAATCATTCTCTCAGGCTTGCATTTGATATTAGTGAACACTGGGTACCTTGGGGAATTGACTGTGATGTAGATTTTGCAAATGTATGTGCTCGATGTGAAGATCAGATTATTAAAAGACTGAATCCCACACACTGCAGGATAGTGGAAATTCACACCAGTGTTGTGATGACTTCTATCTTCTAATCCTAGGTTGTCATGTTGTTTTTCTTCTTTTTCTCTCTGTGGTGCCATTTTTATGCCACTTTGATAATGGATTGTTATTTCTTTCTTGTCCTCTCCCTCAGCTTTGAGTGATTGACTCTTTCTCACTGTAGTGCTCTTCTGTCCGATTTCATATTTCCTTCAGGCAATTGAAATGTTTTCTTTCCTTTCTATCCCCTTTTAGGTTTTAGCCTGCTCTTTCGTCCCTCCTTCATTCTCCTGAATATTGAATAATCTTAAATGTGTTGTTATGGCCATACATTAAAAAAAATGCTAACTTGAACTTTGTGGATGTGTCTGTATTCCCCTTGTATCAAGCTGTGGAACTGTCTTCAAAAACTGTGTCTGTTGGGGAACGCATGAGCGTTCTCATACATTGGTGGTGCCAACCTACTATTCTGTATAAGGGAGTCCACCCCCTAATCCACCTCAGTTCCTTCACCACTAATGCAGAGAGCAAATGGGACTTGTTGTGTCTCTTTTGACTAGATCCTTCTCTAGCATTTTTCTTATAAATAATTCTTTTAATGTAGTTTAGAATAGTGTATGTAGTTTGTATCCTTTTTTTTTCCTGGGTTTGGGAGCCTCTAGGTTACTTCACTGGGGCTATGCTGGGCTGTAAGCACAGAAAGACTTCAAGAGGTGCACTTCTTACCTGGGCATTATACTGAAATCTGATGCCCTGTTCGGTTCCAGGTCAATCATACTCCATCACCCAGTGTGAGGTCTGCTGCACCTTTACTCTTAAAGCCAGATGGAAAGATAGTTGAGACTCCAGGTTCATCTGGCTATAGACTGCCTACAATCCAATGCTCTGTCCAGCAGGTCTGTTGCTATTGTTGAGGCCAGCTTCAGTGCTGAGGTTAGTCTCTTCACTGTCTCCCAACAGACCAGGATCACCCTAATCCCTTTTACTTTGCCCAAAATATTTTAGTTTTGTTGAATTTCTTCTGGAGTCCTAATTTTCCTTTTCTGTTTCTGTTATGAAATTACACAATATATATTTTGTAGTGCTTTCAGCAGAACTTGTACCTCAAATCAGATCTGCTCCTTAAGTTGATGTTCTTAGAGCCTGTGTTTAAAAACAAGCATCTTTGTGGTCAGCAGGGGCAGCTCCAGGCCCCAGCACGCCAAGTGCATGCTTGGGGCAGCAAGCCACGGGGGGTTGATAAAAAAACCTAGAGGAGCCATAATTTTCCATTACATTCTATAGGGCTTTTCTAGAAGAGAAACAGTTATGAAAATTTAGAGAAAAAAAGTTATAACTGTTTTTATTCTTTCTCTCTTTTAAGTCAAATATAGTGCAAACAGGCAGACCACAATACTTTTATTATTGTACGTAATTGTGGTTGAAATAATTGGTGACACACAACTGTCATTATAACTATACCGAGTCAAACATTCTTACCATTTTTTATAAGAAATTAGTAGGGCTGTTTATTAATGACAGTTAACTGATGCGATTAACTCAAAAAAATTAACTGTGTTTAAAAAAATTAATCATGATTAATTGCACTTTTAAACAGTAGAATACCAATTGAAATTTATTAAATATTTTTTGATGTTTTTCTACATTATCAAATATATTCATTTGTATTACAACACATAATACTAAGTATACAGTGCTCACTTTATATTACTTTTATTACAAATATTTTCACTGTAAAAATGATAAAAGAAATAGTTTTTTTCAATTCACCTCATACAAGTACTGTAGTGCAATCTCTATCGTGGAAGTGTAACTTACAAATGTAGATTTTTTTTGTTACATAACTGCACTCAAAAACAAAATAATATAAAACTTTAGAGCCTACAAGTCCACTCAGTCCTACTACTTGTTCACCCAGTTGCTAAGACAGACAAGTTTGTTTACATTTACAGGAGATATTGCTGCCTGCTTCTGTCACCTAATGTCACCTGAAAGTGAGAACAGGCATTCGAATGGCACTTTAGTAGCTGGCTTGCCAGGTATTTACATGCCAGATATGCTAAACATTCGTATCCTCCTTCATGCTTCAGACCATTCCAGAGGACATGTGTCCATGCTGATGATGTTTGTTAAAAAAATAGTATGTTAATTAAATTTGTGACTGAACTCCTTGGGGGAGAATTGTATGTCCCCTGCTCTGTTTTACCCACATATCTGCCATATATTTCATGTCATAGCAGTCTCGGATGATGACCCAGCAGATGTTGTTTGATTTACAAACACTATCACTGTAGATTTGACAGACTGCAAAGAAGGTACCAATGTGAGATTTCTAAAAATAGCTACAACATTCGACCCAAGGTTTAAGAATTTGAAGTGCCGTCCAGAATCTGAGAGGGACAAGGTGTGGAGCATGCTTTCGGAAGTTTTAAAAGAGCAAAACTCCAATATGGAAACTACAGAACCCAAACCACCAAAAAAAGAAGTCAACCTTGTGCTGGTGGCATCTGACTCAGATAATGAAACATGCATCGGTTCGTTCTGCTTTGGATTGTTATTAAGCAGATACCATCATGAGCATGGATGCATGTCCTCTGGAATAGTGGCTGAAGCATGAAGGGTTATATGAATCTTTAGCGCATCTGGCACGCAAATATCTTATGACGTCAGTTAAAACAGTGTCTTGCGAACGCCTGGCTGAAGTAGGACTGAATGGACTTGTAGGCTCAAGAGTTTTTCATTGTTTTATTTTTGAATGCAGTTATTTTTTGTACATAATTCCACATTTTTAAGTTCAACTTTCATGATAGACATTGCATTGCAGTACTTGTACTAGGTGAATTGAAAAATACTATTTCTTTTGTTTTTTACAGTGCAAATATTGGTAATAAAAATAAATATAAAGTGAACCCTATAAACTTTGTATTCTGTGTTGAAATTGAAATCAATATATTTGAAAATGTAGAAAACATCCAAAAATATTTAAATAAATGGTATTCAATTATTGTTTAACAGTGCGATTAATCACGACTAATGTTTTTTTAATTGTTTGACAGCCTTTGTTATGGGAATAAAGAACACAGGTTACTGTGTGCAAGCCTCACAAACATTGGGAAAGAAATCCATAAAGTTATTTAAGGGGGACACAAGTACAAACTTTATTGTTTCAAAACATTCTCACTGAAGTGATTTTTGAGGGATTGGTACAGTAGCTTTGGAGAAACTATTCGTTGCTCTTTGACACACACAACAACTTTTGGACATTTCTGTCAGTAAGGAGCGAGAAGGAGGGGGGAAGGTGGACTTTCCTCTCTCTTTTAAAATTCAAGGAGTTTGAATCACAGTAATCTTCCAGGGTAACCCAGGGAGGGGAAGCCTGGGAGAGGCAACGGTGAGGGAAAGGGTTTACTTTCCTTGTGTTAAGATCCAGAGGGACTGGGTCTTGGGAGTCCCTGGGCAAGGTAATGGAGGGATCAGAGTGTACCACGCATGAAATTCCTGGTTGGTGGCAGTGCTACAAGTACTAAGCTGGTAACTGAGCTTAGAGGAATTCATGCTGGTACCACATCTTTTGGACGCTAAGGTTCAGAGTGGGGGTTTATACCATGACAGCATGCGATTCCGCCTGCCATTACACTCAATGTAATTTCGACTATACGCGATTTTCGCTTTACACGCTGACAGCGGAACATAACCCCAGCGTAAGATGAGACTCGCCTATATTTAATGACAGTAGACATTGAAATTCAAAAAGAAAGCTTTATTACCATTAACACAAAGCGTCAGCATCATATCTGAAAATATACAATCAAACTCTTAAATTCTCAAATATAATTTTTCTTACTTTGCTTATCTGTACATTTTGATTATTGTCAATGGAAATGTTTTTTCATTGACTTGTGTGTGTATGTTGAAATCAATGTATATCAACATTTTCTGATAAAAATCTAATCTGTCCCAGAATATTTATGTTAGTGTGCTTGTTATGATAAAAATAGGTCCACCAAAAATGAAGTGTTAAGGTCTATGGACATATTATCCGTGAGCTTTGGCTGCCACAGACATGATTATCATGTTCAGTATTTCCAGATACTTAAAATCTCTTTTGCATTCATTTAAAATATACTTGTTTTATTTCACCGCACCTGTGCTCTTGTAGATACAGCATGTGTCATGTGACGATGCAGAATGTTTATGCAGACAAGGCCATTGGAGCATTAGGATACAGATGTGGAAGGAGCTCGAGTGACAGAATTCTGAGTCTTAGGTAGCATGGTGATGGAATGGAGATTATATTTCCATTTCTAATCACAAAAATCTGAGTCTTCAAAGCCCAAGACTGGGCTTCTTGAGTGTGCGGAGTTCCCTAATTGTCATGAGAGAGAATGGTACAAAGGATCAGATAAATCACATTCCTTGTGTGATAGAGCAAGCGTTATTGGCTGTGTGTTCCCACTAGAAAATGTCAACTTCCACATAATTTATTCTGCTGTTAAATTCAATTAAATAATTTTTTCTTAACGTCTTTTAATGTACATCAGATTTTCATTAAAATCTATTTTATTAATCTGTTTTCCCTCTTTTTCCTACCTACCTTTTCATCTTTCCTCTGTCTTTCTGCAATTTCTAGTGGCCTTCCTTTTTTCATTGCATTTTCTATTTCTTGTCGTCTTTTCTAATCTTACTCTTACTCTCACCCAGCTCATTGACTCCACCTAGACTTTCTCTTCAACAATAATTTTAGAATAATTGAAATTAGAAATGGAAAGATCTACTGGATTACTTAGTCCATCCATCTGCCACTGCAGAGTTGTTCCATATCATCTAATTTCTAGAGTTTAGGGATGCTTAGGTGGAAATGTCAAGCAGTGGGGCTTCTTTGGAGACTAGTGAACAACTGAACAAATGTAAGAACTTGCTTTTTTGTATTTGGTCAGTTTTTTTCATCTTGGGTTCATCTTACTGTTCTTAATTGTGGCTGCTTTTACCATCTTTAATAATATCTATCTCTTACTTACATTCTTCCAGTATTTGTGGACTCATCTCATGTTTATACTCTTTCACCCTCCCCACATATCCACCTGACTTTATATACATATTTAACCCTTTTTAACAAAATATTTTAATCTAGTAGGGAATTTATGAAGAAGCCATACAGTTCTAGTGCATAGAGTGGGCGTCCAAAAATATAAGCAATACCCTAAATTTAGAAATCCTAGTTTTTCTTCAAGTGATTGTTCACATTGATTCCAATTAGGTGTGTGTGCACCTCATGCACAGTTTTTGGAAACTTTTTCCCTTAGCAGCTCCCGTTGGGTCAGCCAGGGAGCCCCCGGCAGTGGCGCCCTCATGGTGCTCAATATATGACCCTGCTGACCCGACCCCCCTTCAGTTCCTTCTTACTATCCGTGACGGCATTAGAACTGCATTGGCTTGCTTGCCTGCAAGTCTTCCCTTAGCCATTCTTAGTTTTCTTTTTTGAAAATTTTTTTTATTTTCTTGTGTTAGTTATTGTTAGTAGTATAGTAGGTGAGTGGATCATTCCCCTCACCCTGTCCTGGGCTCTGGGGCATGCCTCAAGCCCAAGGATTTAAATCTTGCTGTCTATGCAAGAAGCTTATGCCAAACAGTGACCCTCACAACTTATGCTTGAGGTGTCTTGGGAAGGCACACCAGTCCGAGTGTTGCAAGATCTGCAAGGCTTTCAAGCCTAGGACTAGGTAGGAATGCGACTTCCATCTGAAACAACTACTGATGGAAGTCACATTCTGTCCCGGGGCACCTGACCACCAAGTCCCTGGCTTGAGCTTGGTGCACAGCGCCCCGGTGTTGGTCTGTGAACAGGTACCGAGGAAGGACTCTGGTGCTAGAGACCCTTGGTACCGAAGATCCCGGGCACTTCAGCATGATGTGGCACCCTGACACCGGTCAACATCCCCGGTGCTCCTTAAGTGCCATAAGAAGACCAACAGAGGGCGCTCTCCCCATAGAGCGAGACCATCAGGGGAGACCTTGCTGCCCCAAAGGAAGGACTTAACTTCCAAACAGCAAGATCCCATGTTGTTGACTCTGGTGACCCAGTCGGCACTGTTGAGTCCAGCACCCAGTGACTATCCAGCAGGGCTTGACTTATGGAGGAGTTGAAAGCTCCCTCCACCCCAGATACTTTCGAGGTGGCAAGGGACCTCATAGAAAGTACTCTGCTTTAACCCCCTGCTGTTAGAGACAAGCCCCAGCATCACCTAGAGGGGTGCCAGCTAGAGGCAAACCAGCACTGATGAGGCCATCTTCCTCCCCAGACCGGCACCGTTCGTGTATGGCCAGCGCTTCCATTTAGGCGACCTAGGCAATCACCTAGGGCGCCAGGATTATTGGGGAGCGGCATTTTGCCGAGGGGGCGGCAGGCGGCTCCGGTTGACCTGCCGCAGGCGTGCCTGCGGAGGGTCCGCTGGTCCCACGGCTCCGGTGGACCTCCCACAGGCACGCCTGCGGCAGCTCCACTGGAGCTACAGGAGCAGCGCGCCGGGTGGTGAAATGGCCGTGCGCCTAGGACGCTAAAAACACTGGCGCCAGTCCTGCTTTTGTGGCACCATTCCCGGTCTATTTCACCCCTGACACTGGTCCTGTACATGACTGTAAGACCCAGGGAGCGCGTTGCTCAGGATCTCCGGCATTGGGAAATCAGCACCAATCACAATCACCCTCTATTGCCCAGCACAATGATACGGCACCAGAACATAGGAGCCGCTTCGTAGCATTGGACCTGTGGCACCAGTGTATGTCGTGGAAAAGCTGACACCATTCGTCTACATGGTTGTTGTGGCACCGATCTCCGATTTCCTCCTCTCGGCACTGCCCACCAGCGCAGGGATACTTGACACTGCTGTGGTCATCGCCCTTGGGATCCTTGGACTCTGAGGATGGCTCCTACTTCTCATGGCGTAGTGGACACAGGTCAGAGAAGCGCGGGAGACATGCTCCTTTGTCCTGGCAACCTCAATGGCCACCAACTGCACAATAGCCCTTCTGGACCCCCTGGGCTTACCATCAGGCCCAAGGTACCCCTTCCAGGGTTTCTAGGTCTGTTACTTCGGGCCATCATCGGGCAGGGTCACTGTGGGCAGAACTACCCCTTGTACTGCAGAGGTGGCTCTATCCAGACTGCCCCTGCATACTACAGAGGGCACAGTGGAACCCGCCCCAGATCCACCCTCATCCAAGATCCCGTTGGACCATGCTGAGTCACTTGATACCAATGTGGCCCAGGACCAACCTGAGCACATGGTGCACCATGATGACCCTGTGCCTCCACTGGCCTCTTCTTCGTCTTCGCCTGATGACCTGGTGGCAGGGGCCTCAACTTCATGTTCTCTTCCCATTGACCACAGGGCCCACCAGGACCTACTCCACCACATTGCCTGTAATATGGGCCTACAGGCAGAGGAGGTCATTGAGCCAGAGGACCTGGTGATGGACATCTTTACACTAGAGGGCACTTTCAGAGTGGCATTGCCAGTAATTAAGACTATTGGCAACAACTGTAGTGCTTTGTGGCAGACTCCAGCCTCCATTCTACCGACCACCAGGGGTGTGGAAAGAAAATACTTTGTTCCCTCTAAGGGCTATGAATTTTTGTTTTCTCACCTGCATCCTTGCTTCATGGTGGTCTCTGCGGTGAATGAAAAGGAGTGTCAGGGACAACAAGTACTGGCTCCTAAGGCCAAAGAGGCCAAACGGATGGAGTTCTTTGGCAGGAAAATTTATGCTGCAGGGGGTCTTCAGCTGAGAATAGCTAACCAGCAAGCTTTTGTAGCGATGGCAGACCAGATGAAGAGACTTCCAGTCTCCTCTCAGCGCATCTCTTCCTGGATTACGGACTGTATCTATGACCTCGTCGAAGTCCCAGCCCTGCCTATAGCGGCCCACTCAACAAGGGCTCAGGCCTCTTTCACCACTTTCCTGGCCCAGATGTAGTTTCAGTGCTACTTAACTGATGGGCACTGCAGGTGCCTCTCTTATTTAGGAAAAAGACATGTTCCTGAGCTTTGTTCCATATGTTGCTCCTTCTGTAAGCAAACTAAAAAAACTAAAGAGCATCTTAAATTGTTCCTCCTGGAACACTCCTTATAAGCCTCTGCAGACACTGAAAAAAAGGATGAAGGTAGACCTCAGTCCTCCAGTCAGTCCCGCTCCATGAATGCCCCAATAAGCTGAGATTCCATCCTGAGGCCCTGTGCTATGTCAACCAAGAAGCCTCCCTATTTGTCTGCATCCATTCTAGCATCTGACTGCAGAGGTGGGTAGTAAGGGGTGACCTGCACCTCAGCTCATCACTGAATCATTTAAATAAACCTATTTAAAATTAAATTTGAAATTGACAACATAAGTTGTCAATTTATGCTGTCAACTTGTCAGGTTGACAACATAAGTTGTCAGTCCCTATGATTTTTTTTAATGCGCCTTTGAAAGAAATGGGTCAATTTGAAAAAATTGACACCTTATGCATCTATCAGAGTAAGGCAAACTATGGAAAAACAGGACCTGGTACTGTACATTGGAACAAGACCTTGCCAAGAAAATATCAAAATGTATTTACAACAGAACTGAAAGTCAATGATGCAAAGTGGAAAGTGTGTGCATTACAGCCCAGCTATCCCTTTTGATGTGCTGTCTGCTCCCCTTTGTCTCATGTGGCTGCATTGTAATTGTTTTGTTGTGAAATTTTAGCCTCTGTGATTCCCATCTGTGAAGTTTAACAGGAGCCATGTCCGTATAAAAAATGGTTTGTTTTATAATTTTAATGCAAGACTGTTGCTATGCGTCTGCTGCACAAGCAGCCAGTTGAGGAATTACCAGTCTGTAGTAGGAGTCACTGGGATGGATGGGACCTAGGTTAGGTTAGGTATGGAATGGCACGTTAAGGGAAACATTCAGGTTATGTTCGGTCATACAGTGAAAAGCACCAAAGAAAACAGCTGAGATTAATGAGCAGTGTGGAGAGGTACTGAAAATATGTATGAGAGGTGAAAATAATTCAGAGCAGAATTTCATTATTCAGCACTTCCCTATTCAGACCTATACACATTCTTTAATTTCTCCAGAAAATAGGGTAACATCAAACAATGAAAATTAAAGGGCTGTGATTTTAACACACAAAAGTAACAGAACTACTGGCATTCGTTTGGCTATTAAATAATAATATCTAGTCTGTTAATTGCCTTAATGAATAACATGCCACAAATGGTCTCATCCATCATTTCAAGAGAAATGTTATGAGAAAATAGGAACTTGCTCATCTAAAAAACTGTAGCATGTGTGATATAGTGTTTTAATATTAGAGACACGGGGTCTGAGTTTTCAGTGGCCTCAGCTTTTGCATATGCTTTTCCGTACCCAGCCTGCATTATCACCTGCACATGCAGGTGAAGGAATTGAATACTGAACAGCAACTTGGGCTAAATTATGCTGGCATAAATCCTATTAAAAGTCAGAGCACAGTGATCTACCTCTAAGAGGTTGTGAGAGTAGTATTCCGTCACTGTAATTTTCTCACCCATATGGAGTATTTTGTATTCATGTTGGAACCTAGAGGACCCACTAAATTAAACTTCCCTCAGGTCTGTCTGCACAATTGGCATCTTGGAACCAAGGAAGAGAGATTCACAACAAAACCCTGAGCCATGTGAAACTCACCTGAAACTCTCACCATGTTTGGCTGAAGAGGCCCTAGTTTGTTAACCTTTAGAACTAATCTGAGCCTGTTGTTGAATGAGCATAAGCCTAATTTCAAGGCTTATGCTCACTCACGTTCATTTTTGAGTGAATGTAAACCTAATTCTCAGGAAACATTTATGCTTTTGTGTTAAACTCATGCCTTCATTCCAGTGAGTCATTGTGCAGCTTCTTGTTGGAGCCTTCAGCGTGCCTGTGCTTTTTCTTTTCTTTGTGGAGAAAAGGATTTGAGAGCTGCTCCTACCCTTCAAAGTACTCTGCTTCTCTGCTCATTGAGACTGACACCATGAATGGTCCCTTGAAATATGTGTTATCTACTTATGCTAACCAGTCTGTTCAAACCTTGTAACTTTGAGTTAGTTTCCCAGATCTGAGGAAGAGCTCTGTGTAAGCTTGAAAGCTTGTTTCTCTCACCAACAGAAATTGATCAAATAAAAGATCTTACCTCACCCACCTTGTCTCTCTAATGTCCTGCCATATTCTGGATAAACCTTATGGAATTAAGATGAACTTTACTGAATTAAGTAACCCTAATTCAGTAAGATTTATATACCTTTGGTATCCGTTGTATTAAAAATACAAATGTGTATGTATTATAGTGGAATTACATGTAACTCCTCTAGGAGGAGGATTACAAACATGTAATTCCTCTGTTTCCAGCCCTTTGAAGTCCTTCCCCCTCCCACACCCCTTTTTTAAACTGGATTCTTCAGGGACCAACCACAAAGGAATTTTTGAATATACTAAAAAGTTAGGTCGACCCAACTACATTGCTCAGAACTGTGAAAAACCCACATCCCTCGGAGATGTATTTAAGCCAACCTAACTTTGGTGTAGAGAGTATTAGGTCAATGGAAGAATTCTTCTGTCGACCTAGCTATAACTTCTTGGAGAGGTGGATTAACTACAGTGATAGTCTATGCTGAAGCAGTACAGAGGCACAGCTACAGCTGCTATGGCTGAGTTAGAGCAAATATACCTAAAATTTGTGTGTGCTGTGGGATGGTAGAAAAGTGTGAAGCAAAATGAATATGTATATAAAAAAGGGGCTTAGAATAAAAGGGTGGGTGAAATCTCTCTATTTTTTTGTTTGAATTGAGCCTGATTTATGATCAATCATTAGAGGATATATAAACCAACTGCCAATTGTTTTGTCTGCTTTTTACAAAATGCAAGAGGTTTTGTAAACATTTTTTTTAAAGCCATTTGTGACATTAAATGAGCTGTGAAGTTGCCTGCTTGAACAGAACATTTAAAACATAGCCAAAGGGCTTAACCAGGACAACTTTTATTTTACAATGCTCCTTACTTCTAAATATAACAATGACTGCATATTACAGGCTGCACAACACACGTACTTTTGTTAGTACAGTAACTTGATTCTTTTTCTCACTTGTGATTATTAACCTTATTGAAGTGATTGAAAGACGCATAGGCCATGTTCATAAGAATTGAGCCAAATCACTCAGTGACAAATTAGAAAATATTTTTGATAATGTGATTGCAAAAATAAGCTTGTTAAACATACTTCACACAAGAAAAAGGCATTAGGGGCTAGATTTGTAAAGTTTTTGGCACCTATACCAAATATACAGATATGTGCCTAAGCACTTTTAGGTGCCTAAACAGCCTTAACAGTGTCGCCCTAAATCCCTTTATATTTCTTCACAACAGTCTGCCTTATGCAATACAGTAAGAGCACCAGATATTGTGTGTTTGAGAGACAAGTTTTACTATTCAATTAAAATGTTTTTTTCAGTTTGTTGGGATAAATCATGCTTGTCTTACTATTATGACTAGTCCTGGCTGCAACAGATGTGTGAGAAAAGTGAACAGGATTTGTTCCTGAATAAATAAGTACTAGCGACAGTGGTTTGTCACTCTGATGCAGGGATAGGCAATCTATGGCACACGTGCCAAAGGTGACACGCGAGCTGATTTTCAGTGGCACTCGCACTGCCCGGGTCCTGGCCACCGGTCCGGGGGGCTCTGCATTTTAATTTAATTTTAGAAGACGCTTCTTAAACATTTAAAAAACCTTATTTACTTTACATACAACAATAGTTTAATTTAGTTCTATATTATAGACTTATAGAAAGAGACCTTCTAAAAACGTTAAAATGTATTACTGGCACGCAAAACCTTAAATTAGAGTGAATAAATAAAGGCTCAGCACACCACTTCTGAAAGGTTGCCGACCCCTGCTCTATGTTTGTTAGAGCAGACTATGGGATTTCTCTGAGTTATGCCAGGAGCCATGCCCAGAATTTGAGAGGTACTAAAGTTGTTTTAAGGAATCTTCCCCCACTCCCAGCCCCCTGCACTGTGATGCACAGTTCAGAATCAGAGCTATAGGCTTTTCCGGTGGTGGTGTTATCATTTATTCATTGTTTGTATTGCATTAGTGCCTGTGGACCCCAATCTTGGTTAGAACTTCACTGTGCAAGATACTGTACGAATACCTACAAAAAGAAAGTCCCTGCTCCAAAGAGTTTATAATCTAAATATAACAGACAATAGGTAGATACAGTTTAACAAATTGTAGTCTTAGAAAAACAAGCAATATTGTGAGAAATATGTTGCTTATAAAATTAATTCTTTCCAAAACAACTTGCAAACAGTAAGTGTATTTAAACTAATAACCCATTATAAAGAAGTTAGTCATGTGATAGGAATAAATTAAGACCTGTCAAAATAAATATTTTATAAAATGTTTCCATATTTGCATGACTGATACATTATTGTATTAAACCCATAAGTATATTAAAGTGTACTTTTCATCATTCTTACTTTTTTACTTTGTGCACTGAGTGAAACACAAATTTACTTTCATTGTTTTGTGCACTAGCACTTGTTGACAGCATTTTGATCATGAACCCTGCAGGAGAAAGATTTTTAAATTTTATTATCAACAACAACAAAACCTCATATTTATTTAAATTATACATATGAAAACATTTCTATAGAGTATAATAATATATTTTATAAAACCAAAATTACACCTAAATATTTGGCCTTAATTACTTGATAGACACAGTAAACACAGGGCTTCTCTACACAGTGCTGCAGTGCAGCCTACAGGGGTGTGAATTGCACCAAAGAGTTGTACTCTAACTGTCCTGTCTGGACACTGCTGTCACAAACTAAAAAAAAGTACCTAATTCTTGTTAACATAGCCCTCTTTCAAACAGGAATACGTTAACATGAAATAGGCTGTTTTTAGTTTGCACCACCAGCGTCCCTGGGGATAACTAGAAGCATAACTTTTGGTGTGCCCTGCAATTCTCACGCCGGTAGTCTGCATTGCAATACAGTGTAGACAGAACCATAATTGTAAATTAAAAATATGCAATCTTTGTGTTCTGAATACTAAATCAAGACTTAATCCTTCAAACATTTACTAGAGGCATAACTCCAAAATGGCCCACTTTTCAAGGATCATCACTCATTTCAGTACCACTCTTATTCTACTGAGATTCGTTTTCTCTGTGGTTTTGTTGTTCAAAATTATTTACACCGGAAATAAAAAAAAATGAACTAAGGTTATATTTACACTAAAAAAAAGGAATCCCATAGCATTTTAAGACTCCTCATGCATAATTTTTTTGTCTTTGTGAGACATTGTCCAATTGTGCAATGCAATGATAGGTTGAGAGGTATAACTACTAAGTGTAGTATTAACTGCCATAGGTAGATTCACTGACTTTAAACTTCATATTCTATCAGTTTTCATGGGAATAGTCACCAAATAAGTGTTGTGCCAACTAGAAAATGTTTACAAGATTAGACCGTAAATTGAGATAATCAATGGCTGTTGGTCAAAATTCAGGGTGTTCCTGTAATAACCTTAGTCCCAGTTTTGGACCTTAGCGTCCAAAATATGGGGGTTAGCATGAAAACCTTCAAGCTTAGCCACCAGCCTGGACCTGGTACCTGCTGCCACCACCCAAAAAATTAGAGTGTTTTGGGGCACTCTGGTCCCTCTGAAAAACCTTCCCTGGGGACCCCAAGACCCAAATCCCTTGAGTCTCACAACAAAGGGAAATAATTCTTTTTCCCTTCCTCCCTCCAGTTGCTCCTGGAGAGATACACAGACACAAGCTCTGTGAAACTACACAGAGAGACTCCCCCTCTCTGTTCCCAATCCTGAAAACAAAAAGTACTTTCCTATTCCCCAGAGGGAATGCAAAATCAGGCTAGCGATCCAACACACAAATCTCCCCTTGATTTCTTCCTCCCACCAATTCCCTGGTGAGTACAGACTCAATTTTCCTGAAGTAAAGAAAAACTCCAACAGGTCTTAAAAGAAAGCTTTATATAAAAAGAAAGAAAAATAAGTACAAATGTTCTCTCTGTATAAAGATGATACAACACAGGGTCAATTGCTTAAAAGAATATTGAATAAACAGCCTTATTCCAAAAGAATACAAATCAAAGCACTCCAGCACTTATATTCATGCAAATACCAAAGAAAAGAAACCATATAACTTACTATCTGATCTCTTTGTCCTTACACTTGGAAACAGAAGACTAGAAAATAGAAACTACTTCTCCAAAGCTCAGAGAAAGCAGGCAGCCAGAAAACAAAGACTCAGACACTCAAATCCCTCCACCCAAAGTTGAAAAAATCCGGTTTCCTGATTGGTCCTCTGGTCAGGTGCTTCAGGTGAAAGAGACATTAACCCTTAGCTATCTGTTTATGACAGTTCCTCTTTACCATATGTGGAGGTAAAAAGAAATTAAAATTGATAAATAAAATGGATGTTGTCACTGTTGGTGCACCCTATGTCCAGAGACAGCAGTAGAGAACATTACACTGTAATTCAAGTTATCAGTGTTAAGCCTCTTTGTTTAGGTGATTAATCAAGTATGATTGTAATAAGGCCTTTTGTTTTCAACATCATTTGAAATGTTTAAAGAAATGGTTCATCAAGTGTCTTATGTACTTAATTATATTCTCTTTCCTTATGGTGTGGCCCACAAGGTGCATGGAAAGCTTCCATCAGTTTCAACATTTTTAAATTAGATATGACTCCGAATGGGTTTTCCATAAATTTCAGTATCATTTCCTATAAGAACCTACATTTTTTAAATAATCCTTCCATTAATTTTTTTAACATTCTGTGCCTCCACAGAAAACAGGAAATTAAGAGAGATACATTTTTGTATGAAGTACTGTAAGAACCAGATAGATAATTCTGGGATTTTTAGCCTTAAGTTTGATTGGAGAGGCTGTTGAAAAAACAATGATAGTAAGCAAACTTGCTGTTTAAAATACTGACGTATCTTGTCTGTGATTATTTTGTAGAGAAATTAAGATATTTGTAAGGGAAACAGGCTTTTGTATGTTATGGCATCTCTCACTGAAACCCTGAAACTAGGACATTTTTAGATCACCAGCTTCCTGCTATAGAAGAAGTGGAGATCAGCTGCTTTTGCTTAGGTCCATTTGTCCTTACATGAAAGTCTGTTAAGGCTAAATTCATGAATATTTGTGAAAGATTTAGATATTATAGTGATGAGCACCATTGGAAAACCTAAAGACGTGATGTATTGTTTTTAAAGCGTTTCCAAATTAAAATTCTGTAAGTTTGTAGGGTATCAGGGGCCTAATGGTGCCAGAGGGTTTGGTGAACATTCTGGTGAATTTTAGTACTTACATAGCACTTGACAACTGTTGCCTAATTGTCATAACACCCAGAAAGCTGTGATTACCTTTGAGATGTTTAGGTCCTCAGAATGGGAAGTGCAGGACAATGGCATCAAGCTTTGAGGGCCAAGAAAGTCAATTCTGAATTCAGTGGTGTTATACTGTGGCTGAATTTGACCCAAAATATTGTTTGCGGGAAATTTTTATACTCAACTCTTTCTCTTGATTCTTGTTTGCTTGTGATAAGCACTCACTCTTCAGTAAATCATTTGGCTAAACAGCCTGCTGGACTATTTCTACAAAGTGTTCATTTTTAATTCTGTGCTCTAAAAATAATAAAATCACTTGTAGTCACCATGGAATGAAAATCCTCACTGCTAAAAGGCTTGTGTAAGGGCTATGCATCACATAAATCCCACTTAAGCCCTATTTCCAGAGCATAAGTGGGACTTAAGTACTGTATAGCCCTAATGCTGGTCCTCTGCAAAGGGGTGAATTTCACTGTATCTTAATAAGTTCACACCTGTTTACAGAGAATGTCCCCTTTGTTGGGTTTCTGCATACAAACTATTAGCTCATGTAAAACTCTCTTTCCGCAATTTGAAGTATTTACTGTGCATTTCAAAATACACCTCTACCTCGATATAACGCGACCCGAAATAACACAAATTTGGATATAATGCGGTAAAGCAGTGCTCCAGGGGGCAGGGCTGCTCACCCCAGCGCATCAAAGCAAGTTCAATATAACGCGGTTTCACCTATAACACGGTAAGATTTTTTGGGCTCCTGAGGACAGCATTATATCAAGGTAGAGGTGTATATATTGTCGCTCTGAAAATAAAAGATAAGAGCTGTCTGTTTCTGCCTGTACAGGTTCAGAGGACTGACCATATTTTTTAACTCATGCTTACAATCGTTTACAAGTGACTCTCTCTGTGTGTGTGTGTGTGTGTCTGTCTGTCTGTCAGGGAACAATGAAGTGAAAGATTTAACTCCATACACAGGAGCTTTATTTTGGTCTACTGACAGCAACAGAATGGTGAAATTAAAAAAAAATTAAGTTTGCACTAGTGGCATTTAGAAAAACAACCATTCTAAAAGGGACATTTCTCTCAAATTACATTGGTTTTGGTTGAAAACATTGTAGACTTGAGGGTTGATTTAATTCCCTGTAATTTTGGCTAGTCCTAAATTCATACCCTGACACTCTTTGTCAGAGCAAACTAAACTACTCACTGTTAGAGGATAACTTCTCCAAAACTGACGCTGTTCACATTTAAAAAATACAGAGGCAGATCCACAGCTGGTGTGAATTCTCTTAGATCTGTTGAGTTGAATGAAGTTATAATAATTGGTACCAACTGAAGACCTGCCATCTGGACTCTCTCATATCAGCTGTTTTCTCAAATGCAGTCTTTTCTTTCTTAGAATAATATTTAGAAAAAGCAGTTTCACAGCTCCTGGAGGTATTGTCTAGTCTCCAGACTTCACAGTCCTTATTGACCTTCCAGTGCTTCAAAGCCTTCCCCAGGTGGCCCCTTCTCCCTGAATCTATCTGTCAGGTCCAGTAAGCCCCAGCCCAGTTCCTTCTCTGATTTTGCATCCTAGTTATACCTCTTTGGCTGAGAGGCAGGACACCTTATAAGTTGTAACCTGTAGGGCGCATATGGCCAGGAGCAAGCATGTGACCTGACACTTTAGCGCCCTGTTTTAAAGGGCCCAAGACTATAACAGGCACACTGTAATGGGTATGTGCCCCACGCCCACTTCCCTGTTACAGCTAGGCTTTCATTATAGTGTTTTCTCCCCTGCCTGCCCCTGCCTGCCCACCCCGTAAGATTCAAACCTATGTCCTCTATAGCTCTCTTGGACTTCCTGCTTTCAGTATTCAAACTGTGAGATCATATTGGTGATTGATTTTTCCAGAGTTTACATTCCTTTAATTCATTGGGCCTTTTCTGCTTATATTTTTATTTATTTTATTTGTAGTGTCAACAGTGTGTAAAGCATTTTATAGACAGGTAAGAAAATTATTTTCTTCTAAAGAGCTTGCAGACACAGAAGGGGAGAAAAGACTATAAAAGCAGCATGACTGAATGTAGAAGTTTAGCAGGCATCTTTTCAGTTCCATAATTTTTGCTGCGCTGTAAAAATTTTTATAGGAAATACTTGTAGTCATCTGGTTCCTGATTCCCAAGTTTATACTTCTTAATCTCATGCATTCTTTTAATTCAGCATATCCAAAATGTGTCCAGTTAAGTAATAAGAAGAACACTTTCAACCTAATTATCATCTCTTTTCTCCTGGAATCCAATATCACATTCAGCCTACCTCTCAGAACAGATGTGGGCCATACAGCAACAAACTCATTTGCCTCCCACATCTGAGGACTGTAAGTCTTTTAAGCATTATCACTTCTGTAATACTGTGAACATTCAACACTCTTGATCAATCCACTGTGAAAATTCTTTCTGCTGCCTTCATTTTCTCTTGTTTTGACTGCTGTCATTCACTCTCGTGCTGTTTCTCTGCATCCCAACTCTTAAATTACTATACTCTACAATAATGGCAGCAGCACAACACTCTTGTAAGCTGTAGTGTTTTGGATCACTACTGTAATGGGCTCATATTTCCAAAATGTGAAATGCCTTGTCTCTCCTCACCTATATCTCAAAATGTGAATGTTAGCCTGTCCTCTTTAGCTTTCTGCCTCTAGCAGTAGTACAAAATCTCTCTCTGATACTTCAAGAATTTCCATAGAATAGTTCCATTCAACCTCATCTGTATTTTCCAGCTAATTTGTTTTCTTCTTTAATGCCAATTATAGAATGGTATTGGACACAAAAATGAGACTAGTATAAAACTGCGTTGGCTGTAACATAGGACATGAGTCAGAAAGGGAAAGAGTAAGGAGAAACTGAGTGGATACTGAGGAACTTCATGGGTAAAAGTCGTATCTTCTTACCCATGCAACTGCTGTCATTGAAATCAGAGGCACTCAAGTGACTAAGGTCGAACTTGATTAGGCCTTCAGATTTGTATTGCTAGTTTTGAAGCATTTTTATTTAAATACCTCATTCATTATTCCTTTGTATCTACCATTAAAAATCTAAGGACTGCATAATGTGCAGGAAGGAAAACAAGTTACTGAAGGTAATGGGCTAACCTTCTAACAATAGCCTCTAATTTTTCACCCATAATTAATCTTCCACAGTCAATTGTGGGCATACATTATAGCATTTAGAACTTTTTAACTATCTGCAGACACAGCCAGATAGAGCTACATCTTAATGTAGTCACCAGCAGTAGATTGCAGGCACAAAAATAATGTTTTTTGCTTGTTTTTAAACATGGACCAAACTAATTAGTGTAGTGGTGATAATGGAGAAATACTGTAATAGCATACAACTTTAATTTAAAAATTAATAGAAATATTAAATTAAATAGTAGGTAAAATATCAAATGTTCCAGACTAGGTATGTAAAATATTAAATGGTTAACTGATAAGTATTAGTCTTACTGTTAATATATTGTAGCTAACATTTAAAACAGATTGGCAACAGCCCCGGACTCCACCCTCCTGCTGTGCGGGGCTAGGTGGCAGCCCCGGACACTGACCCCTCGCTGAGTGAGGCCAGGCAGTAGCCCTAGACCCTGACCCCACCCCCATCATGTTAACGATTAAATGGTTAACTGATATAATTTTTAATAGTTTAAACGGGTACTTTTAAAAATATATTTATATGCCTATTCCAGACTTGTTTAATGCACAACTATAAATCATTTTTAATGCCAAATGCTTGTTCTATTGAAGTCCGTGGGAGTTTTGCCTTTAACTTAAATGAAATGAGGCTTTGGTCTTTAGTCAAGAATTGCACTGTTTCCTGTACTACAGCTGTGGAACGCAAATTACAAGGAAATGAAATGAGCATGAATTGTTCTATAACCACATGATCACTGGCAAATCTTTATGAATGAATTTTCTAAAATCAGTATCAGACAATCCAGTATGGTGTTGTTAATTACTGTCACCAGCTGACTTTCAGAAATGGTGGCTAATGATTCTGATGCACCATAATGATACATCAGAATATTTAGTGCAATTTTTAATGCTAAAATGTCCCTTGTCTAAAACAGAGCAAATATTGAATATCCCAGGGATCTTTCAAAGGGTTAAGAGAGTAGAAAAGTGGAACCTTTATGAATTAACATATATTCCTTTTTAAGTCTTCTGACATTTTCGGATTTTGATGGAAGTGACTGGCCTAATCTGTTTTTGACAGTTTTTATCTGCATTCCACTTCCTCCAGTTCTTTCCTTTTCAGCCAGATGTCTAAGCTCCTTTGGGTATTAATGATTTTAAAGGATAAAGATTACAGTATGTGAGACTACAGATAGCAGAGGAGTAAGGACTGCTAATTATGAGCCACATGTGATAATGGGTAATCATGTGTAAATAAAAAAATGACCTAAAAGCAGATCTCTTTCCTTTGCTCTTTCTGCACATGTAAACACACATGTACATGCATGTGCATGAACACACAGGCACTCATAATAGCAGAGGGAAGAGAGGTCTCAGTAACCTTCAAAAGTTAGGTTTTCCTCCCATTTCACCTAAATTCAAGCCCAATTCACCATTCTCATACCAAATTATTCTTTGGAAAGAAAAGATAGGCTTGTGGTTAAGGCACTGATTTGGACTTGGGAGATCTACATTCAATTCCAAGATCAGTTATATATATATTCTGCATAAGCTTGGATAAGTTTATAATGGAATCGCAACCTCAGTGGGCACCTCTCGGTATTACTGTAGCACAAATACCACTCCACAGCAAAAGGATCTGATGTTTACCTTTAAAGAACTAAATAAAAAGTGAAACAGAACTGAAGAAGAAATCTTTCGTTAAAACACCTCTAATAATAGCAAACTCACACACACTCAGAATGGTTCCATTACCATACATTTCTTTTTTTTAATAAATCCTTTCCCTCCCCAAGAGTTTGCTCCAGTGTGAAGTTTTCATTTAATTTTACATATGTCATAAAATAACCCCACTAGATGCTAAGAAATTAATAACTAGCTAGAGAGATTGACAATAAAAATGAAGATGTAATGAATTGTCTCAAGAACCACAGTTTGCCAGTTTTATTGCTGTGTCACATCTTGGTTAAACACTAAAATTTCATAGTTTTTAACATAATGCTAATGTAGAAACATTTATGCTTCAGACTAAATTGTATGGGCTAAACTTATCAGCATTATATGGTTAATGTTCATTACAAAGTGTTGTCTTCCTTTTAATGTTAAAAGAAGAACTTTAATATTTGGCATATTCAGATATGTCTGAAAACTTAAAAGCACTTGAAAAGTACATGAATTTCATATTTTTCTTACCACATTGCTGATTACCAAATACATTGTGTTAAAAAACCGCATAGCGTGTAATGTTCAGTAAAATACTCTAAAATCGAGTTGGTTGTAGTGAAGATATGTTACATCAGCTGGACAAGCACACAAATCAAGCTGCTTCTGGAAACATCTTGTTCAAATTGGGCATGCTCAGAGGCTTAACCTCATTATAGTTACTCCCATACTGGAAATGTGCTACCTGTTCTATGCAGTCCATCTCACTTTTTTGCTTGACATGTAGTGGAGTTCTAATACTAGATTTTTTTGACATTACAGTAATTTCCAGAGCAATAGACAATTCAACAGTGTAGAATAAACTGTTATACCTTAACCTCAGTGTTCTGACACCACTGCAAGATTGCACAGAAAACAACATATAGCTGACAGAGAATGCTTATTACTGACACAGATATCAATAACAGCAGAGGAAATGCAAAAATATTAGCCAAGTACATTCTAATACTCCCCCCCCCGCCCGAAGTTTCTTCAGATGTGAAACATTTTTAAGTTTCTTTTTATTAATGCTTTATAAAGTTTTGTGGTATAACATGTTCCTAGTTTACTGTAGTCTTTAACTCTTCATTAAGAGTATAATCCTAGTTAGAGAGACTGGGATAGATAATATAGTGACATGCAACCAAATGCATTAATATGGGAAACAAATCACAATAGTACAGCATTTCCCCAAGGTCTAATTACATAAAGCACTATCATGGTATGCATCACCCACCACCAGACTGGTGCCTCGTCCTGGTCATTCTGGGGATTAGCTTGGGGCCAACACCTCCATCTGCACCTTGTCACTCCTTCTCTGAAGTCCGCCTGCAACCCCTTCTGCAGCATCAGGAACCATAGTGTCCTCTTCATGGCTCAGCCCTCCGGCCATGTCACAATCAGTGTTCCCCTCCTTCCAGGGGAGTGAATTGCAGTGAATTGTCCTGCCACCACCCCAGGTCCGCCCACTACGGGTCCCAGCCCAGGGACCTGGTGGATTGCAGCCTCCTGCTGCATCCCACTGCCTCTGCTATTGCTGCCTTTCCTTAGGCCACTTCCCCACAACCATAGCACCCTCCTCAGTCTTAGCAGCCCATCCAGAGCTCCTTCTCTTCTCCCTCGGTTTCTGTCTGCACTGCTCTGTCCAAGGAGTTACGTGATTGCACCCTACTCTAGACACAGACTCCCTCCTCAGGCTTCAGGAAGCTACTGACCGTACTCTGCCTCTAGGCTCTTTTTATATAGCCCCGCTGATCCGCTTCCCACAGTCCCTCTCCTATTGGCTCTTTTTTGTGCAGCTTCCCTAGGGCTCTGTTAACCCCTTACTGGCCAGTGTGGGGCGGATACCTCATCACATGTACACATTCAGATTAATGAAATTCTGAATTCCATTTGTGATAGTATAATCTGATGACTCCAAGGTAAAGTTATGCTTGGGCTGCTGTAGTAATAATGGGAGTGGGAGGGAAGAAAGAACATTTCCAAAAATGAGGTGGCAGAGGTCTTTATTTCTGCTTAGGGCATCGTCCATCGTAATGCCCTGATCATCTAGAAATAGTTTAGGTGATATGTTGTATTTTGTCCACACTGTGTTAAGTGTTAAGGAATAAAAACAATGATATTAATGTACTGGCTGGTTGATATTGTTAATACAAATATTGGACTCTATTGGAGAGAAATTAAAGATATAGATTCTGTTAAAGAAAACACATGGTAAAGTTGAGTCTCTGCCTTGAGTCAATAATATATCTGGCTGCCTGAGTCTTTCACTTGAACAGAAATTTACATAATCTTTCTAATTTAAGAAAATTGCCAATATTTTAACATGTTTGAGATGTTGGCATGTACCTGGCATTCAGCTTCTCTCCTGAGAATAAATACAGAGCTGAATTCCAAGATAAAGGAGATAAAACCTCTTTTGTGAGATGTATAGTCTCCGGGCCAAATCCTGCTTGCCGTATTCACATAAGATTAAATTAACTCCTCTCCAGAGGCTATCACAAAGCCTATGCATCACTTAGGTTTGGGGTGGCCATCTGGACACGGGTGAATTTCACCCATGGATTTTAAGACATTGAGTGATGCAGGCAGAATTTGCATCACTATGCAAAACTATCTCCAAAACCTCACAAGCTTCATCTCAGGGAAAACTATTTACTTCTTGGTTCCAGAAGAGTATAGCTCTGAAGGAAGCATTTCTGTGAGATATTAATCTACAGAATTTGTTTCAGATTTACAGCAGAGTGGTTTTAAGTGGTGAAGGCAAAGTGTTGCTGTCCTGATAAGATCTATTTACTGTAGTGCGAAATGAAATACGTGATTCTAGTTATCTTCTACTCAGTATTCCTAACCATCTGCATGACAGCATTGATGAAGGAAGTTAGCCTGTGGCTAGAATTTTTCCAGTGACTTTACTGATGGATGTCTTTTTATCATGCAGGTGCAGATAGACATGTTTAGTTCAGTTAGTAGAACTCTTGCCTTTAAACTAGGAGGTCATGGATTAAAACCTAATCCTTGTACTCCTGTCAAGCACTGTATTGCTAGGCCATCCTTCAAATGAGATGTTAAAGTAAGCTCTAAGAATCCACTGGCACATTTCAGAAGGCAGAGTAGATAATGTCCTGGCCAGCATTCCCCTTCTCAGTAATACGGTTCTATAGGTGAGCTGTTGTTGGCTTTAAGGCCTTGTCTTTATGGGTATTTTAATCATGTTAGTTCAATTGAATTAGCTTAACACTATTGAAGAACTTCTTCAAGACACAGGCTAACACTTTTAGTCATATTGGTTAGCTTTGGTTTAGCCTCTGAGGTTAAAACATGGCAAGCTAATGTGGCTTCACAGATGGTAGCTGATGTCTTGTAGTAAGCCACTTGATTGACTTGACACAAACAAAGAACGCATCCTTTTTGCTTGTCAAAATAATCCTTTATTTACCTATGCAATACCTGAACTACCACTATCTAACTCATTGTTATGAAAAGGGCATTGGGATACCTTATGTATTAGAGCCAATGTATTAAATAAATACACTTTTATAAACAGTAATAAAGACTTTGGCATCAAATACCCATAATAATTGAAATATTATTATGTAATAGTAGTTTATCTAGTTTCATTTCATTTTTATTCCTTCCCCTCAGGTCAAGGCAGCAGATGCAGATGCAGGCCAGTTTGGTCGTATCGAATATTTTCTTTATGATGGATTCCATAACTATGAAAAATCTAAAGCATTCCAGATAGATCCCCACACAGGACACATCTGTGTATGTCAAGACATTGACAGGGAAGGGGATCCAGCCACTTACGATCTCTTAGTGAAAGCTACAGATGGGGTAAGTTTCACCCTGGAATATTACTAGACTTGTAAGCATGTTTTGTATTTTGAGCACAAATATATAGTTTTTGTCCCTGCCTGCAGGTATATGGGATCTTGGGGAGCAATTACCACACAGGTGGGGTGCAAAATAAACTTTATTAAGAAAATGCAAAAACAGGGAAAATTTAATAGTGAGGGGTATGGGGTTTGTTAAGGTAGGCAATTGGGGAGGGAGTTCTTTTAGTATAGTATAGGGGGTTACAATAGTGGGGTACAATACAGTGGGGTACAATACAGTTGGTAACCAACTAACACTGAAGTATAAATGTAACAGGTAGCTAACAATTTCTAGGTAAAGGGTGTGTCACAGCAGCATATAACCAACTAACAGTTATGGGTAAAATGTGTTAAATAACCAACAACTCTAGGTAAAAATGTGTCACAGTGGTGTAAATATAAAATGTGAGGTGTGTGAGAGAGAAAAAGGGTAACCAATGGGGTTTTATGCTAGACTTCAGTAATACAATTGAGGTTTGGCAGCAGTAGGAGCGGGGTGAACACGTGGGGGAAGGGATTAAAAGAGAGAGAGAGAAAGGCAGTGGTAGAGGAATGAGGTTAGGGGATGGGGGAAGAGGAGCACGTGGTGGAGCAGAAACCAAAGATAGAGGCGCTACAGAGGGAGATTTAAACTCAGGGAGTCACAGAGAGCAGACAGGCTGCAAGTTTAAACAGCAGAGAGACTGCAATGAGTGACTGGGGAGCTCGGGGGGGGGGGGGTTGGGGCAGTGGGAAGACAAATTCAAATAGTAAAAACCTTATCTATCCCCTAACTTAATCAAACTTATATAAAATGACAAGCAGCTACAGAATACAACCAGGCAATGATTTTCTAAACTTATCTTAACCAACAATTAGGCAACACAACAAATATCACAGAAACTTACAAGCTCTACAATCTTAACAAACTATGACTTATTAAATTAAAAAAAAAAAACAAGACCTATGGTGCACCTTATGCTATGGGGAGGTTACAGAGGGCAGAGTGGTATGTATCCAGGACCCAGCTCCCAAGGAAGCCAAGGGATGGTGGCTACAGCGGTGGATACAGCTGAAAGCAGAGAGCCCCAAGGCAAAGCCCACAGGAGCAGAGCTTAGCAGTGGCAAAGAGCCCTGTAGTTTAAGAGAGGTTTTAAGACACAGACCAAGGTTTAGCTTGAGTCTGTGTGCTGGGGAAACAGAGCCAGCAGCTAAAATAATAAAATAAAAGTATAAAAAGTTTTACAGAGGGATTCTTACCAGTCCCCAAGGCAGCAGCAAAGGCAGAAGCAGCAGCAACATCAGAAGAGGCAAGGAGGGTTCGGTACAGTCTCAATAATCAGGAGATCTCTCAGGTAGCAATTCGTTCTTCGTGGGGGGGATTTCAAAAACGGGGGTACGCTCAAAAATAAAACGAGAGCGGAGAAAGGACCCCCCAGAACCCCTGGCTGATCAGACCAGGCAGCAATGCAGGAACCTTTCTGAGGTGTGTTTCAAAAATGTCTGGTTTTAAAGGCAAACTTGGGCAGTTTCCCACCAGTAATCCTGATAGGCTCCCTCTGTCACAGGGGAGGGGGCACAGGGGAAAAACTGAAGGTAAGCCCAGAGACATGCCTGGACATAGTCCTGTGCAATAGGTGACTCAAGAGCACATGAGACTATGACTCATGCCCAGGATCTTAAAACCACAATAGGCCTTGCAGCTCTGGACATTGCCTACCCTACACCAAGCCCAGGTTCAACGAGGTGATAACAGGACTAACCCTTTGAAAAGGGCAGTGGTCCCACTTAGCATGCAGCACAAGTGGCCATCCCTTTGAGAAGGGCAATGGCTCTTGTTAAACAACTTAAGGGGCCCTCCCTTTGAGAAGGGCAGTGGCCCTGGTAAACAACTTAACAGCCAGGGAAGGGCGGCCACAGGAGAACAGAAAACAAAATGGAGTCTGGGGAAACAAAATGGAATAGGGGAATAGCTGTAACGGACATGCCCCCCTGGCCGACCTGAACGGGCTGTGAGGGGGATGTCCCATGCAAAGACCAAAAAAAGAAAAAAAAGAAAAAAAAGGTTTTACAAGTCATCGTCTTCGTAGTATGGAGGTGGTGGTTTGCTGCTGTCCAAGGGGATGGAGGAATACCTCACCTGCAAAGGCAGGGCTGACACAACCTTATGAATTAGCTGCTTGACCACTGCTATCCCCAACAGAAAGGCCACAAGAACAATAGCCACAGTAATAGGACAGTTTTAACAAGAGAGAGAAGTTTTTAATATATTTATTGGAAGTTGAGAGGACAGCCTACAGTCTATGTAGACTATGCTGGATGCTCGGAGGCTTTGCTGGCTGGGATATATGGAACATATGCCTCAAGAACGTCTATTGAAGGCTGTGCTCTGTGGCCAGCTCAAGAACTGCCCATGTTGCAGAGGAAGGCCAAAACTCCAATACAGCAACAAGGTCAAGCAGGGTCTCAAGAAATTCAGCATTTCCATTGACAGCTTGAAGACACAACCCACAGCTGCTCAGTCTGGAGAAGCTGAGTCAAGGCTAGTGCAGTCATCACTGAGAACCATCAGATAGCTCAGACTGAGGCCTGCAGGTGAGCCAGGAAGTAGTGTATGTTCCAACCGCCATCTAGCGAGTGGACCTGTAGCCACTGTGGGAAGGTCTGCCGTTCACACATCAGGCTCTTGTCTCACACAGCTGTCAAGCACCATTGGCTGACTGACTTTGTCATGTTTCCTTTAATCTGTCAGGATGATGGATGGCCATGAATGTGGATGTTTCAGAAAGTTTAATTGGAAATCATGTATTGCTCCTAAGGTAATCAGAGAATAAAAGAAAGTTATTAAAGTTTATGGGTAAATCATATTTTATCTTGCTTCAGATGGGTAAAAATAGTGCTGCTCAGTAGAAATGAAAATACATATATGTGTATGCAGTATCAAGATTAGATATCTTAATAATGGATACTTGATTTGGATGAGAGCACTGGCAGTCTTAAGAGTTTCTCACATTTCCCTTTCATTTGGCTCAGAAGATTTGGGTTTTGCCAAAACTCTGATTTTCAAATAAAAATATAGTAAAAGAGGCTCAGATGGATATGTTATATGTGTATTCTGATCAGATTAATGCCCCAGTGATAAAGTTTAAATCAGAATCATGAGAGAACTGTAGGCATGCCAAAACTATAGACTCTTTCATTTTTGGATCAGTCTGTGATTTATCTTCTTTCAAGGAAGTCTGATTTTTCAGAAGTTCTGAGCATTTTGTTGACTTGACTTTTAATTGTGGGAGCTCAGTGCTTTTAGAAATCAGATCCTAGGTTCCTCAAGTTGGCACCTAATATCTCTGCCCACTTTTCAAACTTTGTGCTTTAGTGTATATCAGAGCTGGTACTGAGTCACTTTCTATCTCCACTGCTGCGTTATTGTAGCATGCACCTCCTCTTGGCCCCTTAGAATATGTCTTCATTGCAAAAAAAAAAAAAAAAAAAAAAAAAAAAGTGAGTTAAGAACAAACATATTTATTTATTTATTTATTTTTGCAGTGAAAGCATAGCCTTAGTGCTTATTTTCAGTGCTTGGGAAGGAGCATGAATGATAGATGAGCTGTGGAAGAAGGGTTTGGCAAACGGAGAGAGAAATAAATGGAAAAAGACGGGAGAAGAGCGAAGGGTCATTGGTAGTGACAAAGGGAGGGAAGGAAGGAAGGAAGAAGGAAACTGAGAAGGTTAAATAGACAATGAAGAGGAGGACAGTGAATTTTCCAGGTGGTACACAGCTTATTTTACAAATGACATGGTGCAGTAGAAGTATCAGTTTCTTTCACCCTGTTTGTTTCTTCTCCATTATTTGATTTCTGAGCCTGTCTGCCTTTTTTAATATGTGTCTTTTCAGAAACAGCAATGGGAGAAGCAGAACTGCTCAGAAGTGACTGTAGGGAGACGAGTATAAAAATTGCCTTTGTTAAATTGATACTGTGATCGGGGTGCTAGTGGGTTGCACCGTGCCAGCTGTGGTCATTCAGTTAGGGTGAATTGCAAAGAATGGGGAAGACAATCCCCATAAAGTTGATGGATATTCCAATACCTAGATTTACTAAGCCAGCATAAAACAGTTTCTTTATTACCTCACTGGTTACTTAGAAGTCCAAACAACACAGTTCTCTTAAAGTGATCCAGTGTCAGGCTTCCATCCAGGTACCCTTGTCAAATATGATGAAAATTTCTGTAAATCTGATTTCATCGTATAAAAGAAAAGGTTCTGCCAATCCCAAAAGATTGGGCACATTACCTCCCAGTTTAATTAATGTTTCAAATCTTACCCAAATACAAGCTACAGCCAATTCTTATTAATTAAACTAAAAATTATTAAAAACAAAAGAGAGACAGAGACTATGATTAAAGATCAATGTACGTTCAGGCATGCATGCATTTATTTAGGTGCAGATTCATAGCAGAGATGGTGAGCTTAGTAGTTGCAGAGTCCCTTTAGAATTCAGTATATAGGTCATAGTCCAATGTCCAAATATTATATTCAGGGTGTACCAGCATAACTAGGACCTCAGTCTTGTGACTCAAACTTCCTCCGAAGAAGCTTAAGCAAATCTGAGATGACAGAATTAGGATCCAAGGATCTTTTATACAATTTTGTGTATTTTGACAAGTTGGAATTCCTCAGGGAACAAAAGTTAATTAGGATTACCTGTGGGGAGGGATAACTCAGTGGTTTGAGCATTGACCTGCTAAACCCAGGGTTATGAGGTCAATTCTTGAAGGGGCCACTTAGGGATCTGGGGCAAAAATTGGCACTTGATTCTGCTAGTGGAGGCAGGGGGCTGGACTCAATGACCTTTCAAGGTCTCTTCTAGTTCTAGGAGATAGGTAGATCTCCAATTTTTTTGTTATTACTTTGAAGGAGGTCCATCAGTGGTATTTAGCTATACGAATTAACATAAGGCCATTTGCTTGTTCCTCCACCATTCACAGTACATTCCAAAGAGAGATGAATACAGAGATATCCCATGTTTACAATTTGTTTACATGATAGGATGTCCTTTTGACCTCTGAATTATTAGAATACAGCATAGACATTGACTGTTGATTACATTGTCAACCCTACTCATACATATGTAAATACACAAAAACACAAACATTATCTCCCTACATGTCTTTTGAGGATTATTTATTTTGCAGGATGTTTAACCCTTTCTGGCCATACATCACAGATACTCATGAGTAAAGCTGGGTGAAATTTTTCACCTAATTTTTTTTTCTCCAAAATGCAGATTTGGGTTGATTAATTTCATGAATTTGTACTTGTTTTAGCAAATTGTTTCAGTTGATACAAACATTCAGAAATGTCAAAACTAATCACTCTTATTTTTCAGGCTAGATTCACAATGGGATTTAGGTGTCCTTTACAAAGCTGAGGATGATATGATGGTGACCTACTTATAGCCTGATGGTTAGGGCTCTCATCTGGGAGACCTAAATTCTTGTCTGTACTGAAACAGGAATTTGAACCCAGGTCTTCGCTCCTCCCAGGTGAATTCCCTAAGCACCACACTATTGGCTATTTTGGGATGAGACACTCTCAACATCTCCAACTGAAGCTGTTCCACTTTTTTATCGAGAGAGAATGTGAGAATGGCTCTGTAGCGCAGTGGTTGGGGCACTCACCTGATTGGAGGGACACCACGGTCCAAGTTCTTGTGATAGTGAATAATTATTTATAGAAAGTGAAAGAGCCTCTCCTCCTCAATCCCAGTGCCATGGTGATTAGAACACTCACCTGAGAGAGGGGAAGACTTTGGTTCAACTCCTGCTCCAGAATGGGGATTGAATCTGGGTCTCTCACATCCAAAAGTGTTCCAAACATTAGGTAAAAGGGAATCTAGCTCTTCATTTCCTTTTATTAAACAAAAGGTGAAAATTACCTGAAATTGAAATTAAATGTTTTATTTGGGTCAAATGAAGCATTTAGTTTGACCCAAAAACAAAATTTTTCTAATTTTTTTTGATTTGTTCAATATTTTGAAAACTGTTTCAGTTCGAGCTGAACTGATTTAAAAAAAAAAATTCAGAGCTGCTAATGAACTGAAAAATCAGTTCTTCTTTGAGTGATTGTTCATGTCCATTCCAAGCAGGTGTATATGCGCCGTGTACACGCAAGCTGGAAGATTTTCCCCTAGCAGCACCGTAGGGTCAGCCTGTGCGCCCAAATTGACCGGTGCAGTATCTGCAAGGGGTTTCATCCCAGGACTCTTACAGACAGCGAGCAGAGACTCAGAGTGCTCCTGATGGAGGGGCCTTACGGCCACACTCAGACCCTGAGCCTGCCGACCTGGCACCCAGCACCTCATCCTCGGTGTGCAGCGCTCCAGGAGGAGGCCCAGTCTAAGAACTCTAAGTCCCAGCACTGGAGAGAATCGGGACATAGAAAATCAGCCTCCATGTGGCACCGATCGCCATTGCCAGTGCCCACGAAAAAGAAGAGACTGGTGAGGGGCCAATCACCCCACCAGGACCTTAAAAGGCCGGCGGCATCCACAAGTATAGTGGGACAAGCCACGCCACAGCCGCATCCTCCCACGGTCCCATTGACTCCGGCCCCGTGTAGGTGCAGTCGAGTCTGGACTGGTCTAGGTCCCTGGACCTCAACGAGGAGGTGCGCCTCCCATTGATGCTGGAGGTGTTCCAGGCAGCCTCAGGCTTATTAAGCATCTCAGTGCTGGCCTCCCTGCACCGGAAGGAAGGGCTGCCAGGGATGGCCCGACCCCATATCCAATCAAGGAGCAAGCCGGCCACGATGATGCCACAGTCCCAGCACCACTCCGATGATACTGGTGCAAAGAGAGCATTCCCCGGCCTCACGGCACCACTCGTCGGCGACAGTGGGTACTGCCCGTCCTCAGTTTTCATATTCGGAAACCTCGAAGTCAGAGTCAGAATCCTACCACTTCAGTAGATCAAGGAGCAGGAGGCTGGCTTCACAGGCAAGCCAATGACCTTACCCGGCACCATGGCATCAGCAGTGGCAACTGCCCTCCCAGTGGCTGTTCTGGATTCCCTGGGCTTACCATCAGACCCTAGGACAGCTGCATGGTCCACGCTCCAGGTCTGCATCAGTCTTCTCGACATCAGTGGCTCTGGCGCAAATGCCTCCACCATCAGCACCGCCATCCGACAGGAGTGTGCCGCAGCAGAATCTGGTACTGCCTAGTCCGACACCGGCACCGACGGGGGCCATGTTTTCGATGCCGCAGACATCGCCCAGCACACCTCGTCATTCAGCATCAACCCTGGTACCAGTCACTGTGCCGCATCTATATCTGCACCAGCCACACAACCAGAGTACCATGTGCTGCAGGACCCTGCAGAGCATGAGGGTAGCGAGGAAGATCTCCTCCTCTTCCTCGCTGGATGAGGCAGTTGCGGGAACTTCAGCAGCACAAGCTCTAGAGGACACCCAGGTGCTTCAGCAGCTACTTAAACGTACCGCGCGATCCAGGCGGAGGAGGTCAAGGTGGACGTCGATCTGGTAGTGGATGTCCTTGCTCCCTTGAGCCCGTCTAGGGTCACCTTACTGTTGATCAAAACGATAGCTGACATGTCCCGTACCCATTGGCAGACACCAGCTTCTTTGGCCCCTATGGCCAAAAGGACAGAGAGGTGCTACTTTGTACCCTCCAAGGGCCAGGAGCACCTATATGCTCACCCTCCCCTGGACTCTCTGGTTGTGGCTGCGGCCAAGCAAGGGGAGCGTCAGAGGTTTCAAGGGTCTACACCAAAGAACAGAGAAGCCAAGAAGTTGGACCTCTTTGGTAGAAAGGTGTACTCAACAAGAGGTCTGCAACTACGCGTAGCCAACCAACCGGCTATAGTGAGCCGGTATGGCCATAACACGTGCTCGGCCTTGTCCAAGTTTGCTGAACTCTTTCCCCAGGAATTGCTTATGGAATTCTCCACTCTGGTGGAGGAGGGAAAGCTGATTTCACATGCATCCCTCCAAGCGGCCCTGAATGCAGTGGATGCAGCCTCCTGCATGCTGGCCACTGGGCTGGTGAAGCGGCGGGGGGCCTATCTTCAGGTTTTGGGCCTTCCACATGAGGTCCAGCAGACCATCCAGGACCTCCCCTTTGAGGGGCCCATGCTGTTTTCCGAGAAAACGGACAAGAGGCTCCATAGCCTAAAGAAATCAAGGGCTACCTTATGCTCGCTGGGCCTGCACACTCCAGCCACCCAGCACAGGCAATTCAGGCCACAGGCAGCCCTGCTGCCGTACCAACCCCAGAACCGTCAGAAGCCCTTGCATAGGCAGAGCAGAAGTGGCAGGAGGAGGCAACAACAGCCCTCCGGACAGTTGTCTGGCCAGCTGCGGCCTCCGTCGGGGCCTAGACCTCAAATTTGATGGTGCGGTCGAGGACAACCTACTAGTCAGGACTTTGGATCCTACCAATCCTACCTTTTCATCAGATCTATCCCCCTTCTGTCATGTCTGGTCCCAAATCACATTGGAGAGTTGGGTGCTCCACAAGGTAGAAAGGGGATATTCTATCCATTCTTCTCCCTGCCACTCCACTAGCTCCCCTCTCCATCCCTCTTCAGGGACCCCTCTCACAAACAACTTCTAATTCAGGAAGTGCAGTCCCTCCTCATTGTAGGGGCAGTGGAAGAAGTTCCTCAGGAACTCAGGGGCAGGAGGTTCTACTCCCGGTATTTCCTAATAACGAAGGCGAAAGTGGGCCTCAGACCTATTTTGGACTTGCAGCGTCTAAACAAGTTTATAAAGAAGCGCAAGTTCCGTATGGTCTCCCTGTCCTCCATCATTCCCTCCATGGATCTAGGAGACTGGTACATTGCCCTCGACTTGAAGGACGCGTATTTCCATATCGCGATAATCCCTCAACACAGACGTTACCTCCAATTCATAGTAGGCAACACCTATCTCCAGTTCAGCCTGTCAGCAGCCCCTAGGATCTTCACAAAGTGCATGGCAGTCTTCCTGCGCAAGCACAAAATACAGGCATTTCCCTACCTGGATGATTGGCTCACCAAGGGCCGCTCCCAGGCACAAGTGGAGGCTCAGGTGGCTTTTATCAGACAGACCTTCCTCGAGCTTGGTCTCCTGCTGAACGAGGCCAAGTTTACCCTGCCTCCCGTTCAGCGGATAGAGTTGATGGGGCAGTTCTGGACTCGACGCAAGCCAGAGTGTACCTACCGGAGTCCAGGTTTCAGTCTGTGTCTGACATCATTCTCGGTCTCCAGAGTTTCCCGCCCACCACAGCAAGGAACTGCCTCAAGTTGCTGGGGCATATGGCTGTGTGCACCTATGTGGTGAGCCACACCAGGCTCAGGCTGTGCCCTCTTCAGTCCTGGTTGGCGACTGTGTACCAACCAGCCAGGAACACACTGGACTCTGTGGTGACGCTTCCCCGAACAGTGCTAGATTCCCTCCAGTGGTGCTTGACCTGTGGGAGGTCTGTGCGGGAGTACCCTTTGCCAGCCCCCATCCATCCCTATCCTTGGTAACAGATGCATCAGATCTGGAGTGGGAGGCGCATCTGGGAAAATTCAGGACCAAAGACCTTTGGTCCCCAGAGGACCTCTCCTTGTACATCAATGTCAGGGAGCTACAGGTGGTGTGTCTCACCTGTCTGACCTTCAAATCTCGCTTGGCGGACAGGTATGCTGCAGTCCTCATGGACAATACCTCGTCAGTGTTCTTTATCAACAAACGGGGTGCACGCTCCTCTCCCCTGTGCTGGGAAGCCCTCACGTTATGGGACTTTTGTACCTCCCAGGGTACAGAATGGCCTAGCGGATGCCCTCAGCCGCTCGTTCCATGGTCACGAGTGGTTCCTTCACCGTGATGTGACACGTTCAATCGTCCATCTCTGGCGCTATCCCCAGATGGATCTGTTTGCCTCATGGCTCAACAGGAAGTATCAACGGTTCTGCTCCCTCATGGGGCGCAGTCCAGGGTCTCTCATGGACACCTTCCTCCTCTCATGGGAAGGTGTCCGCTTTACGCCTTCCCTCCAATTCCGATGGTCCACAGGGTACTCCTCAAGATTCGCAGGGATCACGACTGATAGCACCAGCATTGGTTCACATCGCTACTGCAGATGTCCTCATATTGCCCCTGCTCCCGGACCTGATCACATAGGGTCGAGGCCGCCTCCGGCACCTGAACCTGTAGTTGCTCCACCTCACAGACTGGATGCTCCATGGCTAAACCTGGTAGAAATGCAGTGCTCACAGCAGGTTAGGCAAGTCCTCCTTGGTAGCAGGAAACCCTCCACCAGGGCCACATACACGGTCAAGTGGAAACGGTTTTCCATCTGGACAGAACAGCAGGGACAGGCTCCATTGCTCGCCCCGATCCCACTCATCCTTGACTACCTACTTCATCTGAAACAGCAGAGTCTTTCCCTCTCTTTGGTTCGGGTCCACTTGGCGGCCATCTCCACGTTCCACCCAGGAGCTGACAGTTGTTCAGTCTTTGCAAACCCACTGGTCGGTCGCTTCCTCAAGGGTCTGGATAGGCTTTTCTCACATACTTAACAACTTGTCGTGGTCTGGGACCTTAATTTGGTCCTTTTCACCCTCACAGGGCCCCCCTTCGAGCCCCTGGCTACGCGCTGTCCTATATGGTTGCATTCCTTGTGGCTATCACCTTGGCCAGGAGGGTATCGGAGCTCAGAGCCCTGACGTCTGAGCCTCCATACACCGTTTTTCACAAAGACAAAGTCCAACTCCAGCCACAACTGGCATTCCTTCCTAAGGTGTTCTCCCAATTCCACATGGGTCAGGACATTTTTCTCCCTGTGTTCTATCCTAAGCCACACTCCTCCAGCACAGATCATAGGCTGCATTCCCTAGATGTTCACAGGGCCCTGGCATTCTACACTGAAAGAACCAATCTGTTCAAATCCAACTCTTTGTTGCTGTGGCCAACAGGATGAAGGGGCTCCCTGTCTCATCACAGCGTATCTCCTCATGGATCACGCCCTGCATCCGCGAATGCTACAGTCAGGCTAAGGTGCCTCCCCTGCCAATCACAGCCCACTCCACAAGGGCACAGGCCTCCTCCATGGTGTTCCTGGCTCAGGTCCTGACACAGGAAATATGCAGAGCTGCTACGTAGTCTTCAATCCATACATTCACTTTGCACTATGCCATCAAGCACCAGGCGAGAGACGATGCAGCCTTCGACTGTGCAGTGCTCCAATCCGCTGTGAACTCCGACCCCACTGCCTAAACTCAGGCTTTTGAGTCACCTGCTTGGAATGGACATGAACAATCGCTCGAAGAAATAAAAAACAGTTACTCATCTCAAAGAACAACAGTTACAAAAAGGTGAGTAACCATTTTTTATTCTGCCAGCTCTACTTATGAAACCTAATACTTCTGTTCTTCTTCGAGTGATTGCTCATATGCATTCCAGTTAGGGTGTACGCATGCCGCATGCACGTTCTTCGGAAGACTTTTTTACCCTAGCAACACTCGGCAGGTCGGCTGGGTGCCTCCTGGAGTGGCACCGCTATGGCACCATATATATACCCCAGCCGACCTGGCCACCCTTCAGTTCCTTCTTACCGCTTGTGTCAGTCGTTGGAACAGTGGAGTGCAGCTTAGCTGACCTCCACCTTCCCTAGCTACTCGTAGTTCTTGTTGTTATCGTGTACATAGTTATTGTTCTTATATAGATAGATAGATAGATAGATAAACTCAGTTATAAGTTCTTACTTAATAGTATAGTTAGTTTAGTATTACTTATTGGGGTTCAGGGAGTAGCCCCTTCCCCACACCCGGCGCCGGAGCTCATGCCCGGCTCACCGGGTTTCAAACCGTGCTCGGCCTGTCACAGGCCGATGCCAACAGGAGACCCACACGACTCCTGTTTAAAGTGCCTCGGGGAATCGCACTTAACAGCTAAGTGCCCTATTTGCAAAGCTTTCAAGCCGCGCACTAAAAAGGAGCGGGACATCAGACTAAAACAGCTCCTCATGGAGGCGGCCTTGACACCACCACCTTTGGCACGGAGCACTGGTCAGTTGGTGAACAGAGGCACCCCTATGGCACCGGATCACACCGGTACGCCTAAGGACTCTCGGCACCGGCCGACACTGGCACCGAAGTCGACTCCGCGTCACTCCCTCTCCTGAGGTCGAAGAAAGCCAAGACTCCTGCTGCCTTGGCGCCAACTATGCCGCAGCCAGAGAGCAGGCCGAGTTCAGACCGCCCGGCGCTGATACCTGCCGCGGCATCGACTAAATCGGCACTATGGATTCCGGTCCCGCAAGGGCTGTCGAGTCCGTCGCCTCATAACTCCCCGGCGCTTGCCGCGGGAGAGCTCACCATGCCATCCATGCCTAAGGCGTATTCGGCGGCGAGAGACTTAATCGCCTTGAGTGACTTGGCGCTGCCTCTACCCCCGGCACTGCCGGTGCGGGTAATCCAATCTCGGGTCAAGCCGACCCTGCCTAGACCACCGTCCGTCGGCACAGCTTACCGGCACCACTCAAGATTGCGGTCCCGTAGACGCTCCAGGTCGAGACAACGCTCCCGTTCTTGACGCCGCTCACAGTCCCGGCACCGTTCCCCTACACGGCACCAGTCGGATTCGTGGCACCGGTCAGACTCCCGCTCTCCGCCTCACTATTCACGGCACCACTCCAGCTCTCGGCATCGATCCAGGCACTGTACCTCTCGGAGCCGTTCACACCGCAGAGACTCAAGATCTCGGTCGACCTCCCGGCACCATTCTGGTCGCAGGTCCCGATCTCGATCCAGGTACCGCGATGCATACCGGCACCGGTCCCTGTTAAACAAGGGAGCGAGGTCCATTGGAACCTCAGCCCAAGGTTTCTCTGCTCCTCCATGGCCGTCCAGGCAGTCGTCTGTGTCCTCCCACGCGGACAGTTACTACGACCAGAAGCGAGATATGGAGGTGCCTACTGGGGTCTTCCAGGAGGTACGGTCTCAGGACCCAGGACCTCACCAGTGGTCCTTTTGGACACCCTAGGCGTACCATCAGGCTCAGGGTGCCCTATTGCTCCAGACCCGCTCCGCTTCCTCAGAGCATCGAGCCCCAGAGGCCACCATTAGCCGTCCCCCTCCAGCTGGGACAGAGGAGCTGATATCCCATCCACCAGGTTCCCCAGTACCGCTGAGGCAGGAACCGACCCAGGAGCAGGAGGCCATCCAGGACCCCCTCATTCCCAGTCTATCGTCCTCTTCCTCCCCAGACGAGGCGGTGGCAGGGACCTCATCATCAGAGCCCCCGCCGATAGACCTCAGAGCCCATCAGGATCTGCTTAGGAGAGTGGCGCTCAACATCAGTCTTCCCGTAGAGGAAGTCCCGGAGGTTGAGGACCCAGTTGTCAGCATCCTGTCGGCAGATACCCCCACTAGGGTGGCTTTGCCTTTCCTCAAAACCATCCAGGCCACTGCTGACACCTTATGGCAGTCCCCCGCCTCCATTCCCCCTACGGCAAAGGGAGTTGAGAGAAAATACATGGTGCCCTCTAGGGGGTACGAGTATCTGTATGTTCACCCTCCTCATTAGTTGTCCAATCGGTCAACGAGAGGGAATGCCACGGCCAACAGGCACCAGCCTCCAAATCAAAGGAGGCTAGGTGAATGGACCTACTGGGCTGCAAGGTGTATTCGGCAGGTGCCCTGCAGCTCAGAGTAGCCAACCAGCAGGCCCTCCTGAGCCGTTACAGCTACAACACCTGGGCGGAGGTGGGTAGATTCACAGATCTTCTACTGCCGGACTCTTGCCATTAATTTGCAGCATTCCTTGAAGAAGGTGGCTAGAACCTCCCTCCAGGCTTCTCTCGATGCAGCCGACTTGGCAGCCAGAACTCTGGCCTCAGGTATCACCATGAGGCGTATCTCATGGCTACAGGTCTCCAGCCTGCCACCCGAGCTCCAATACACCATCCAGGACTTACTCTTTGATGGCAAGGGTCTGTTCTCTGAAAAGACTGACCCCAGGTTGCAGAGTTTAAAGGACAACAGGGTCATCATGCGCTCTTTGGGTATGCATACACCTGTGACCCAACGCAGACCCTTCCGGCCCCAACCTCACCGGCCTTACTCTGTGCCCCAGCACAGACAAGGCTTCAGCAGAAGGCGCGGGAGAGGTGGCCGTAGGCACCAGTCCAGAACCCAAGGGGGTCAGACCAGTGGCCCCACAAAAGCACCTCCAGGTCCTAAGTCTACCTTTTGAAGGTACGCACGAGGACGGCGTACCGGTTTCAGGACAGGATCTTTCTCCTCCCTTCTCCAACCGCCTCTCCTACTTCCTCCCGGCGTGGTCCCAATTGACCTCAGACATCTGGGTCCTACGGACGGTGAAACAAGGATACCGCCTCCAAATTGTTTCATCCCCGCCTTCCCACCCCCCCAACCCAGTCCCTCTTCAGGGACCCCTCTCACGAGCAAGTCCTCTTACAAGAGGTGCAGTCTCTCCTCGCCGCAGGAGCAATAGAAGAGGTACCACCAGACGAGAGGGGAAAAGGGTTTTACTCCCACTACTTTCTGATCCCCGAGTCCAAGGGAGGCCTCAGGCCCATCCTAGACCTGCGAGGCCTCAACAAGTGTGTGGTCAAGTTGAAGTTCCGTGTGGTCTCCCTGGGGACTATTATCCCGTCCTTGGATCCTGGAGACTGGTGTGCCACCCTCGATATGAAGGACGCGTACTTCCATATAGCCATCTTCCCTCCACACAGGAGGTATCTTCGCTTTGTAGCCAGTCACCGGCACTTCCAATTCACGGTCCTCCCCTTCGGCCTCTCTACGGCCCCGAGGGTGTTTACGAAGTGCATGGCCGTTGTCACCGCCCACCTTTGCTGGCGGCAGATCCATGTATTCCCGTATCTGGACGACTGGCTCGTCAGGAGAACCTCCCAGACTCAGATCAGTCAGCACGTGAACATAATCACAGACCTATTCTCTCGGTTGGGGCTGCTCCTCAATGCCGAAAAGTCCACACTGGTTCCCACACAAAGGCTGGACTTCATAGGGGCAACCCTGGACTCCACTCGAGCCAGAGCCCACCTACCTCAGCCACACTTCCAGACACTGATGGCAATCATTCGAGGTCTGCAGAACTCCCCGGTCACCTCGGCTCGCACGTGCCTCGGCCTACTAGGCTACATGGCCGCATGCACTTATGTGACCAAATATGCCAGGCTCCGCCTCCGGCCCCTTCAAACGTGGCTCAACTCGGTCTACCGTCCGGGCAGGGACCCAGCAGACACTCTGGTGACCGTTCCTCCGAGCACCTTACGCTCCCTCGACTGCTGGCTGACTCCCTCCCTGGTGTGTGCAGGGCTACCGTTTCATCCACCACAGCCCTCACTGTCCCTAACGACAGATGCATCATCTCTCGGTTGGGGGGCTTACCTTGGTCACCTTTGCACCCAGGGCCTTTGGACATCACAGGAGCTGTCGCTCCACATAAACATCCAGGAGCTGAGAGCAGTCCACCTCGCATGCCAGACGTTTCAGCAACGCCTTCTTGGCCATTGTGTCTCAGTGTTTACGGACAACACAACAGCCATGTATTATATCAACAAACAGGGAGGGAGTCTCTCTTCTCCCCTGTGTCAAGAGGCCATTCGACTCTGGGACTTCTGTATAGCCCATTTGATAGACCTGGTAGCATCCTTTTTCCCAGGGGTTCGGAACACTCTAGCAGATCAGCTGAGCAGATCCTTCCTCTGTCACGAATGGTCAATAAGACCGGACGTTATTCATTCAGTCTTCCGGAGGTGGGGCTTTCCCCTCATAGACCTGTTCGCCTCTCGCACGAACAGGAAATGCCAAGCGTTCTGCTCCTTCCAGGGTCTTTCGCTGGGATCGATCACGGATGCATTCCTCCTGCCATGGGAGCACCATCTGCTCTACACCTTTCCACTGTTCCCTCTGGTTCACAAAGTCCTAATAAAACTCCGCAGGGACAGGGCGCATCTGATCCTGATCGCGCCAGCGTGGCCCAGACAACACTGGTACACCACACTGCTCAACCTGTCCCTGGACAGCCCGATTACCCTACCTCTCCTTCCAGACCTCATAACGCAGGACCACGACAGTCTTCGCCACCCAGACCTGCAGGCCCTTCACCTCACAGCATGGCTCCTGCATGGCTAAATAGATCGGAGTTACGCTGTTCCGCTCCAGTGCAGCATGTTCTCCTAAGCAGCAGAAAGCCTTCCACTCGATCTACATACCTGGCCAAGTGGAAATGTTTCTCCTGCTGGTGTGCAATGCAGAATGTTGCTCCTTCTGAGGTCTCGATCCCTGCTGTTTTAGACTACCTCTGGTCTCTTAAGCAACAGGGCCTGGCGATACCTTCTCTGAGGGTGCACTTGGCGGCTATCTCTATATTCCATCCCGGAGAAAGTGGCCACTCCGTGTTTTCCCACCCCTTAGTTTCTAGATTTCTTAAGGGCCTGGAGCGCCTCTACCCCCCAGTACGCCGCCCTGCCCCCACCTGGGACCTCAGCTTAGTCCTAAGCAGACTTATGCATCCACCTTTTGAGCCATTGGCGACTTGCTCGCTCCTACACCTGTTGTGGAAGACAGTCTTCCTCATGGCCATTACATTGGCCAGAAGGGTCTCCGAACTCCAGGCGCTTACGGTAGACCCACCGTATACTGTCTTCCACAAGGACAAGGTACAGTTGCGACCTCATCCGGCATTCCTCCCTAAGGTAGTGTTGGCTTTCCATACCAACCAGGACATCTTCCTCCCGGTCTTCTTTCCGAAGCCCCACTCTTCTCGACAGGAGCAACGGTTACACTCCTTAGATGTCCGTAGGGCGCTCGCTTTTTATATCGAGCGGACAAAGCCCTTCCGGAAATCTCCCCAGCTGTTCATGGCAGTAGCTGAACGGATGAAAGGTCTACCCATCTCCTCCCAGAGGATCTCCTCCTGGGTAACGGAGTGCATACACACATGCTATGACCTGGCTCATGTCCCCTCGGGCCATCGCACGGCGCGTTCTACGAGAGATCAGGCTTCGTCAGCCGCCTTCCTGGCCCACGTGCCTATCCAGGAGATATGTCGCGCAGCGACCTGGTCATTGGTCCACACCTTTGCTTCGCACTATGCTCTGGTCCAACAGTCTAGAGATGATGTAGCTTTTGGCTCAGCAGTTCTGTACGCTGCCACATCTCTCTCCGACCCCTCCGCCTAGGTAACGCTTGGGAATCACCTAACTGGAATGCATATGAGCAATCACTCGAAGAAGAAAAGACGATTACTCACCTTTGTAACTGTTGTTCTTCGAGATGTGTTGCTCATATCCATTCCAAACCCACCCTCCTTCCCCACTGTTGGAGTAGCCGGCAAGAAGGAACTGAAGGGTGGCTGGGTCAGCTGGGATATATATACGGTGCCATAGCGGCACCACTCCAGGGGGTGCCCAGCCGACCCGCCGAGTGTTGCTAGGGTAAAAAAGTCTTCCAACGAACGTGCACGCGGTGCGCGCACACCCTAACTGGAATGGATGTGAGCAACACATCTCGAAGAACAACAGTTACAAAGGTGAGTAACCGTCTTTTATGAAAGCTAGTGACAGAACTCTCATTTATATCAGTGGGGGCAGGATTGGGTCCAGTATTACTGCAAGCTGAAAAACAGCAAAGAAATCCAACATACGTTACACACAATCCCCCCTTCTATTTTGCTGAATCATTGAAGTGGCATATTTAAATGTGTACAAAAGTTAAATCATACGTGTGAAGCATACCTCATTTTGAGAGACATCTCTCATTTTAGTCCCTACGTTATCTACATGTTTGGTATCCCGTCCCCCCACTTTAATTATCGAAAATTACTTTCATCAGAACTGTTGTAAATAAGGTTATAGAAAGGAATGAATCCCACAGCACCCACATGAATAATTTTTGTGTTGTTCATTTTGGGGTCTTTGTCACACATGATCCTCCATATATGGACCTTTGCAGATTGAGAGCTAGGTGTGCAGTAACGTCAATTTTCCCATACATCACATCCTGTATATCCTTCGGTATACATTTAGAGTCGGACTATACCAGTAAACCATAACTCTAAATACAGCTGTGGTATATAGCCACAACTTCCTACAAAAACTCTAGGAGGTATTGTGTTTTAAAGAGAAACTATGTCTCCTGGAGTTTTTGTGGATAGCAGATGCTGTGCCACGACTTAAGCATGCAGCGCATTTTCCCCTCCATAGCCAGCCTATTTGTGGTGGGTGATGGCCTTGCCTCCTCCCTTTTCCTTTTGTGGTTGCTTTTGCCTCCTGGGTACTAGTAAAAAAGCAGCACATTTCCTCTAGAGACCACAGGCTTGTTATTGTGGCTGGTTCCTGTGTGTGAGGGAAGCAGAAAGAGGGAGAAAAGCACATCAACCCTCCTCCCACATGAAACCTGCACAATGCTCAGCCACAGTTTGGCTCTGAATAGTTAAAGAAGTGATTAGAAATAATACATTTGTGTGATGTGGACAAGTTAATGATATTAGGAGAGCCTTAATTTTGTGCATTTCCTGTTTTTTCTGTGCTTAAAATGCAATGTTAAGGTTATAATTCTCTTTCCACCTGCAAACTTCCATTTTTTTTTAGGTGTTTTTGAGTTACTAGTGAACTAAAAACATCTTGAACTGCTGCAAGAGTACAATGATTTTCATTCTCAAATAACACAAGAACAGGTGAAGGCATTTCCTTCAGGAAACCTTCCAAAATTTTTCAGCTGTAGGTTGAAACCAGGCATGGAAAATGTCAATCTCAATGGTGATTTTTTCAGAAAGAGAATATGAGAAACAGGAATTTTAATGAAAGGTCTAGCATAGTCTTAAAGGTGACCAAGAAAGGGGAATAAAATGGTATGCCTTTTTTTCGCTTTTTAAAGATCTGAGAATAAGGTCTGATATGGACTTGTTTGGTTTTCCTTTGTTTATCTTTTACAATAAGAATGCAATTCAATAAGGAATCCCATGTTTTGTTTTCCCTGGGTTGGTTGGAGTTGTATGCAGAATGTTTATACCCATGGTGGTAAACCTAGCAATACATGTTGTTGTACAATGAGGCATTAAAATAAACTCAGCTGCATGTGTGAAACAATATCCAATTTTTTAGAAATGTGTATATGTTTTTATTGTTGTGCAGTTACACTCTGATCAAGCCTTATTGCTAATTAAGATGCATAGCCCTATCCTTTTGTGTGCTCACTTGCATTATTTACATGATGGCCAACAGTTTGGTGTTCTACTTCATCCAAACAAGCAATGGTCAATACAGTTGCTAGAGGAAACCTACTGTAGTACTAGAAAATGTAATTGTAGCATGCTGAAACAGAATCCTTCTCCCTCTGTACTAGAAATGTACCTATCACTATAGTGCTTAGGCAGCAGTTACAAAACTGAAAATCTTATGACTTCTGTGTAAAGGAGATACAGATTATTCCTTTACCATACATTAACATTAAAAAGTTTATTAACATTAAGAAACACATTCTTTTCACATCTTTATTTGTTTAGTTCCAGTTTAATTGGCTTTGTCTTCCTGTCCCGTTTTAATGCTTGTTCCTCTGAAAGATTGAAAAGACTAGCCCTTTTGCCTGTATTTTAAAAACAGTTTCAAAATCAAATCTATTCTGCAGAAATTGCATTTGCAGGGAGTCAAGGACAGAGCATTATAGGCACGGTGCTTTTAAAGAAATCACTTCTAATTACACATGCAAGCACGTGTGCTGAATATGACGGTGAAGTTACATAACTGATTATGATGAAAATTGAGTTATATGCTCAGAGATGATTACACCTATAGTCCACTCAGAATGGTCTGTTTTCTTATTTATGCAGATGAAATTGTAAACTCTTCGCTATTAAGCATAATCTTTTGAAAATAAGAAGTAAATGCAATTGACAGTTTTTACAAACATAAATCTTAAGGAAAAAAGAGAATGAGCACTGTGTGTGGTGCATGTTCTGACCTTATCGTCAGGGGACACTTGATACATAACACTGTAAAGAACAGTGCTGATACTATCTATTTATTCAGGAATTATAGCAATATGTGTTGTTTACTTAATTACATTAAATGGCTTGCAAGATATATTGTACCTTTGACAATTTTAAAATCAGTCATTTTTAATAATCTGTGGCTTATTCCTCCACGTTTGCTCAGGCCAAATTGCCATTCCTGAAATGAGAATTCCAATGGGAGTTTTATCTCAGAAAGGAGTAGAGGATTAGACCTCAACATTATCAAATTCATAAGATATTGGTAAACATTATAAAACATATGTCATTTATGTGGTAAACTAAAATGGATCTTGTCATAAACAGATAGCTAAGGGTTAATGTCTCTTTCACCTGAAGCACCTGACCAGAGGACCAATCAGGAAACCGGATTTTTTCAACTTTGGGTGGAGGGAATTGTGTGTCTGAGTCTTTGTTTTTCTGGCTGCCTGCTTTCTCTGAGCTTTGGAGAAGTAGTTCTACTTTCTAATCTTCTGTTTCTAAGTGTAAGGACAAAGAGATCAGATAGTAAGTTCTATGGTTTCTTTTCTTTGGTATTTGCATGAATATAAGTGCTGGAGTGCTTTGATTTGTATTCTTTTTGAATAAGGCTGTTTATTCAATATTCTTTTAAGCAATTGACCCTGTGTTGTATCATCTTTATACAGAGAGAACATTTGTATGTATTTTTCTTTCTTTTTATATAAAGCTTTCTTTTAAGACCTGTTGAAGTTTTTCTTTACTTCAGGGAAATTGAGTCTGTACTCACCAGGGAATTGGTGGGAGGAAGGAATCGGGAAGATCTGTGTGTTGGATTGCTAGCCTGATTTGGCATTCCCTCTGGGGGAATAGGAAAGTACTTTTTGTTTCCAGGATTGGGAACAGAGAGGGAGATTCACTCTGTTTGGATTCACAGAGCTTGTGTCTGTGTATCTCTCCAGGAGCACCTGGAGGGGGGAAGGGAAAAAGGATTATTTCCCTTTGTTGTGAGACTCAAGGGATTTGGGTCTTGGGGTCCCCAGGGAAGGTTTTTCAGGGGGACCAGAGTGCCCCAAAACACTCTAATTTTTTGGGTGGTGGCAGCAGGTACCAGGTCCAAGCAGGTAACTAAGCTTGGAGGTTTTCATGCTAACCCCCATATTTTGGACGCTAAGGTCCAAATGTGGGACTAAGGTTATTACATGGTGGCAGCGGTGGGATATAGACAGAATCCAGAAGCCAGTAGGAATATTATATTTTTCTTTTCTCTGCTAAGGGCTTTTTAGCAGAGAGAGAAGCAGTTGGTTTTAAAAGGGAACCAGAGAGAATTTTTTTTTCTGCTCTCTCTGGCAGTTTGTGGCTTGCATGTTAAGCGAGAAGCCATTAAGAAACTGTTGAGGGTCTTTTGTCATGCAATAGCCCTCCCATTAGGAGGCAAGTCCAGCACTATAGGCATGCAAATAAAGTGGTTTTTCAGGTTTACTTAACATTAAAGATTAGCTAAAGGCACTGTTGCTAGGCAGACTTCAGGAGGCAACAGAGAACCTGCAGTTCAGAAGATAAACACCGGAGGGCACCCCAACACAAGAAAACAGGAACCATGACTTCTAAGGCAAAAATTAAGGCCGAAGAGCAATTCAAAGAAGCTGAACACAGGCGACAAATGGAAATGAAAGAAAGAGAAGAACAAATCAAAGAGGCAGCACACAAAAGAAAAATAGAAGAAGAAGAGGTGGCCCACCGAAGGAAGCAAGCAGAAGAAGAGTTGGCCCACAGAAGGAAGCAAGAAGAAGAAGAGGTGGCCCATAGAAGGAAGCAAGCAGAAGAAGAGGCAGCCCACAGAAGACAGATAGAACTCCAGAGGGAAGCCCACCAACAGGCCATGGAATTAGAAAAGGCTAAGCAACAGACTCCAGCCAACCCTAACAACCCGGCGCCAAATATTGCTCCACAGCACAGGAAATTTCCCACCTACAAGGCAGGTGATGACACCGAGGCCTTCTTGGAAAATTTTGAAAGAGCCTGTCTTGGGTACAACATCCCCGAAGACCAGTACATGGTAAAATTAAGGTCACAGCTCAGTGGACCTTTAGCAGAGGTGGCAGCTGAAATGCCTAAGCTGCAAATGAATGACTATAAACTTTTTCAAACCAAGGCCAAATACCGAATGGGAATAACCCCAGATCATGCCCGTCGGCGCTTCAGAACCCAAAAGTGGAAACCCGAGGTGTCATTTCCCAAACACGCCTACTCCATTGCAAAAAACTATGAGGCCTGAATAACAGGAAACAACATTCAAACCTTGGAAGAACTAAACCTCCTCATACAAATGGAGCAGTTCTTGGATGGTGTTCCTGAAAACATCACACGGTACATACAAGATGGAAACCCCAAAGATATCGCTGAGGCGGGGGAGATTGGAGCCAAATGGATGGAACTGGCAGAAAGCAAGAAAGCTACTGTCAAGGGGAACGATTACCCCAGGGGGCACACAGACCATAAACCCTACAACCGAGGACAGCCAAAGACCCCACATACCACCCAAGTAAAGCCACAGATACCCTACCCTTCAACCTCACCAGTCTCCAGTAACTCACCTCGGCCCAGTGATCCATCAGATGGAAGATGCTTTAAGTGTAATGAACTGGGACATATCAAGGCCAACTGTCCCAAGAACACCATGCGAGTGCAATTCATTACACCACCATCACACCAAAGATCCCCAGGCCCGGATGCCTCTCAAATACCCTTGGAGCGAAGGGAAAATTTGAGAGTGGGCGGAAAGAAGGTTACTGCGTGGAGAGACACGGGGGCACAAGTGTCAGCTATCCACCAATCCTTCGTTGACCCCAAATTCATCAACCCAAAGGCCAAAGTTACAATTTACCCCTTCATGTCACAAGCTGTAGACTTGCCTACAGCTCAACTGCCTGTCCAGTACAAAGGCTGGTCAGGAATGTGGACTTTTGCAGTCTATGACAATTATCCTATCCCCATGCTACTGGGGGAAGACTTGGCCAACCAGGTGAGGCGGGCCAAGAGAGTGGGAATGGTTACACGTAGCCAAACCAGGCAAGCTTCCAGACCCATTCCTGTTCCTGAGCCGTCCACAGAGGCCCCGTCTGTGTTACCAGAGACCCAGACAGAGGTAGTGGACCCGGATTCCATGCCAACCACTGAAACAGCCACAGCACCTCCAGTCCCAGGCCCGGAACTGGAACAGCAACCAGCACCAGCCATTGCAACCCCATCTTCAAACTCAACGCCAGAGGGCGCCAGTGAGCCACAACTGGCAAAAGCAACAGACAGCCATACCCAAAAGGCTCAGCCAGAGCCTAAAATACCCTCAGGTGCACCAGCGGAGAGCGGTTCACCAGCAACGGAAACAACCCCATCACCTACATCGCTTCCAGAGGGACCAAGCCCAAGTCCACAGTCTGAGGAAGAACTGGTGACCCCAGCCTCAAGGGAACAGTTCCAGACTGAGCAGGAAGCGGATGACAGCCTTCAGAAAGCTTGGGCGGCGGCACGGAGCACCCCACCGCCTCTCAGCTCTTCTAATCGATCCCGGTTTGTTATAGACCAAGGACTTTTATACAAGGAAATTCTTTCTGGTGCACACCGGGAAGAATGGCAGCCGCAAAAACAGTTGGTGGTTCCAACTAAGTACCAGGGAAAGCTCTTAAGCTTAGCCCATGATCATCCCAGTGGGCATGCTGGGGTGAACAGAACCAAGGACCGGTTGGGGAAGTCCTTCCACTGGGAGGGGATGGGCAAGGACGTTGCCAAGTATGTCCGGTCTTGTGAGGTATGCCAAAGAGTGGGAAAGCCTCAAGACCAGGTCAAGGCCCCTCTCCAGCCACTCCCCATAATTGAGGTCCCATTTCAGCGAGTAGCTGTGGATATTCTGGGCCCTTTCCCAAAAAAGACGCCCAGAGGAAAGCAGTACGTACTGACTTTAGTGGACTTTGCTACCCGATGGCCAGAAGCAGTAGCTCTAGGCAACACCAGGGCTAACACTGTGTGCCTGGCCCTAACAGACATCTTTGCCAGGGTAGGTTGGCCCTCTGACATCCTTACAGATTCAGGGTCTAATTTCCTGGCAGGGACCATGGAAAAACTGTGGGAAACTCATGGGGTGAATCACTTGGTTGCCACCCCATACCACCATCAAACCAATGGCCTGGTGGAAAGGTTCAATGGAACTTTGGGGGCCATGATACGAAAATTCATCAACGAATTCTCCAATAATTGGGACCTAGTGTTGCAGCAGTTGCTGTTTGCCTACAGGGCTGTACCACATCCCAGTTTAGGGTTTTCACCATTTGAACTTGTGTATGGTCACGAGGTTAAGGGGCCATTACAGTTGGTGAAGCAGCAATGGGAGGGGTTTACGCCTTCTCCAGGAACTAACATTCTGGACTTTGTAAGCAACCTACAAAGCACCCTCCGACACTCTTTAGCCCTTGCTAGACAGAACCTAAAGGATGCTCAAGAAGAGCAAAAGGCCTGGTATGACAGACATGCCAGAGAACGTTCCTTCAAGGTAGGAGACCAGGTTATGGTCTTGAAGGCGCAACAGGCCCATAAGATGGAAGCATCATGGGAAGGGCCATTCACGGTCCAAGAGCGCCTGGGAGCTGTAAACTACCTCATAGCATTTCCCAATTCCTCACTAAAGCCTAAAGTGTACCATGTTAATTCTCTCAAGCCTTTCTATTCCAGAGATTTACAGGTTTGTCAGTTTACAGTCCAGGAAGATGATGCTGAGTGGCCTGACGGTGTCTACTACGACGGAAAAAAAGACGGTGGCGTGAAATAGGTGAACCTCTCAACCACCCTGGAACGTCTGCAGCGGCAACAAATCAAGGAGCTGTGCACTAGCTTCGCCCCATTGTTCTCAGCCACCCCAGGACGGACTGAACGGGCATACCACTCCATTGATACAGGTAATGCTCACCCAATCAGAACCCCACCCTACCGAGTGTCTCCTCATGCCCAAGCTGCTATAGAACGGGAGATCCAGAACATGCTACAGATGGGTATAATCTGCTCATCTACCAGTGCATGGGCATCTCCAGTGGTTCTGGTACCCAAACCAGATGGGGAAATACGCTTTTGCGTGGACTACCGTAAGCTAAATGCTGTAACTTGTCCGGACAACTATCCAATGCCACGTACCGATGAGCTATTGGAGAAGTTGGGACGTGCCCAGTTCATCTCTACAATAGACTTAACCAAGGGGTACTGGCAAGTACCGCTAGATGAACCTGCCAAGGAGAGGTCAGCATTCGTCACCCATGCGGGGGTGTATGAATTCAATGTCCTTCCTTTCGGCCTTCGAAATGCACCCGCCACCTTCCAGAGGCTGGTAGATGGTCTACTAGCTGGACTGGGAGAATTTGCAGTTGCCTACCTCGATGATGTGGCCATTTTTTCAGACTCCTGGCCCGAACACCTACTACACCTGGAAAAGGTCTTTGAGCGCATCAGGCAGGCAGGACTAACTGTTAAGGCCAAAAAGTGTCAAATAGGCCAAAACAGAGTGACTTACCTGGGGCACCAGGTGGGTCGAGGAACCATAAACCCCCTACAGGCCAAGGTGGATGCTATCCAAAAGTGGCCTGTCCCACGGTCCAAGAAGCAGGTCCAATCCTTCTTAGGCTTGGCCGGATACTACAGGCGATTTGTACCACACTACAGCCAAATCGCTGCCCCACTGACCGACCTGACCAAAAAGACCCAGCCAAATGCCGTTAAGTGGACTGATGAGTGTCAAAAGGCCTTTACCCAACTTAAGGCAACGCTCATGTCTGACCCTGTGCTCAGGGCCCCGGACTTTGACAAGCCATTCCTAGTAACCACGGATGCATCTGAGCGTGGTATAGGAGCAGTGCTCATGCAGAAAGCAACAGATCACAACTTCCATCCTGTCGTGTTTCTCAGCAAGAAACTGTCTGAGAGGGAAAGTCACTGGTCAGTCAGTGAAAAGGAATGCTATGCCATTGTGTACGCCCTGGAAAAGCTACGCCCATATGTTTGGGGACGGCGGTTCCAACTACAAACTGACCATGCTGCACTAAAGTGGCTTCATACTGCCAAGGGGAACAACAAGAAACTTCTTCGTTGGAGTTTAGCTCTCCAAGATTTTGATTTTAAAATTCAACACATCACAGGAGCTTCTAACAAAGTAGCTGATGCACTCTCCCGTGAGAGTTTCCCAGAATTCAGTAGTTAAAAAGTGTTCTTAAAATGTAGAAGTCTATTAGTTATATACTTAGGAGTATATGTAAAGGTGTATGTGTTGTATTAATCTGTTTATTTTCAAGTTCTAGAAGGAAATCGCCGCCAGTGAGCTTCCCCACTGTCTGCAATTTGGGGGGCGTGTCATAAACAGATAGCTAAGGGTTAATGTCTCTTTCACCTGAAGCACCTGACCAGAGGACCAATCAGGAAACCGGATTTTTTCAACTTTGGGTGGAGGGAATTATGTGTCTGAGTCTTTGTTTTTCTGGCTGCCTGCTTTCTCTGAGCTTTGGAGAAGTAGTTCTACTTTCTAATCTTCTGTTTCTAAGTGTAAGGACAAAGAGATCAGATAGTAAGTTCTATGGTTTCTTTTCTTTGGTATTTGCATGAATATAAGTGCTGGAGTGCTTTGATTTGTATTCTTTTTGAATAAGGCTGTTTATTCAATATTCTTTTAAGCAATTGACCCTGTGTTGTATCATCTTTATACAGAGAGAACATTTGTATGTATTTTTCTTTCTTTTTATATAAAGCTTTCTTTTAAGACCTGTTGAAGTTTTTCTTTACTTCAGGGAAATTGAGTCTGTACTCACCAGGGAATTGGTGGGAGGAAGGAATCGGGAAGATCTGTGTGTTGGATTCCTAGCCTGATTTGGCATTCCCTCTGGGGGAATAGGAAAGTACTTTTTGTTTCCAGGATTGGGAACAGAGAGGGAGATTCACTCTGTTTGGATTCACAGAGCTTGTGTCTGTGTATCTCTCCAGGAGCACCTGGAGGGGGGAAGGGAAAAAGGATTATTTCCCTTTGTTGTGAGACTCAAGGGATTTGGGTCTTGGGGTCCCCAGGGAAGGTTTTTCAGGGGGACCAGAGTGCCCCAAAACACTCTAATTTTTTGGGTGGTGGCAGCAGGTACCAGGTCCAAGCAGGTAACTAAGCTTGGAGGTTTTCATGTTAACCCCCATATTTTGGACGCTAAGGTCCAAATGTGGGACTAAGGTTATTACAGATCTAAACTGGGTGATTATATATGGCACTTAGATATGTTATTAAAAAGGAGTCATTTAGCTAATAAAATGCTATTATGTCTTCTAAACTGTTACAGACAGCTGTATATCAGTATTATATAATGAAAATATCTATGAAAGCCCTTAAAATAATATTGGCTGTGTCTTGACTGGTCAATTTTTAATCAAACACCAAAAGCAGTTGGATCAGTTCAACATTTAAAACTTTACCAATGCTCCTTGGTATTTAGGTGGATTCTGATGAAAGTGTGATGATACTACTGAAACTCTAAATAGCTTTCCTACTATGTGTTGTGTATAGAGAGAGACTTATGCTTGTTGTGTCTTTCTTGTATTTTAGTAGTTACATGTAACAGCTACCAATATTCTTCTCTTTTTTTTAGCTAAAGCAATTACCATAATACACAATGTGCCCACTTCAGCACTCCTTTCTCAGGCAAAATTCCCATTGAAGTTAAAGCTTTTGAAATTAGTGGCTAATTCTATTCCTTCCTTGCCCTACTACAGCATTACAACTTAAAAACTGCATAAAACTATATATAACCTTTCAGTCTGGAACAAAATTTTAATGGAATGCTATATCCCCACATGTTGGAAGCTATAACTGAAATCCTGTCAGATTCTTATGCAGTCTTACAATGTAAACAGCAAAAATGCAGCTGTTCTACATAACATCATATGTATTTGTTAAGCAGTAGAATCTTTTCTGTCAAGAAGGTAGTATTATTTATATTTGAAGAATGGTTTGAGAGGTTTATTGTTAGCTTCATGTTTTTACATAGATTGGATGTTGCTAGGGAAAAGAAAGTCTCCAGTTATGGTAATTTCAGCTCTGTAGCAGTATATCATGTTCATTGTTTGTTCCACAAGTAACAAAATTTCAGAATCACAACAATGTGACTTGTACCCAACTTTATTGCCATTCCATCAATCAGCACAATTGTAGTTAAAAAGTTATTGAAGCATTTGAGAGACTTGAAGTTATATGAGCAATAGTTCTAGAATGCAAAGGCAAAATGAACAACAGTGTTCTACTGTTGCTTGAAATATATTTTAACAAATGTAATTTTCTTTCAGCAATGGGCATGCTCAAATCAGTCTTCATTTCCTGGATAATCAACTGTCATGCTTGTCTCTGAACAGATAAAGAAGCATATTCATGTGGTTAGAAATAGCAGCCGTTTGTTCCCAGTCACTAGGGGTCTTTCTCAAAAATTACCACTGCCAGGGTAACCTTAAAGAAACTCTAATGCATCAAAACAAGAAGGGTTGCATGTCATCCATTATACTGGGTGATGACAATAGTAGAGCCTTTCTTCACTTGTGTCTAATGGATATGCTTCAGGGTCAGGAAAAGGAGGCACTGGCTCTTCAACAACAGTGGTTAGCACAAGGACAGAGAGAAGTGAGGTAGACCAGCCGTTACATTCCCCCATCTCATGTCCCACCCTTCTAAAAATATTTCAGAATGGACCTCTCCCTCCTCCGAAAAAAGATTTTACAGTCTAACTCCTTAAAATGAACTTCTTAGATTGGAGAGTGAAATGTCTGCATTTTTCCTTAGCAGTCAAGAACACAGATTGGGGCAAGTGGTTTAAAATTAATCCCCATAATACTTTGCTGTTCTTAAACTCCTCCCACCTTTGCCCCCTTTTCCATATTTTTCCTTTCTCTGCCCCCTCTCCCCTGAAAAAGAAAATCCAACAGCACCAAATGGGTGGGGGATAAGGATTCTATTTTCAACCTAATCTCCATCTGTGGACTAAACTCTTTTAACTTTGCTTGTGGGATCAGGATTCAGTCTACTGTAAGAATACTGCAAATAAGTAATTTTTAATTACTTTGCATTATAGTCTTAATTTTCCTCATACATTTAAACTAAGGTTCCTCATAACAGTGTCATGACATCGTCAGTGCCAGGCTATAGAGACAATATGACTATGTGAAAAAATATGGAAAAGCGAAAGCCACAGTGAGAAAATTTACAGAGCTAATGCTATTGATAAATTTATTTATTGTATCTCAGCAATTCAGTACAAGTCTATGGAGTCAATAGACCAAAGATCGAATGCAGTTTTTTTGAGCTTGCTACTGCACTATAGTGCAAATCCCAAATGCAGCCTGAGTAACTGGACTGCATTCTTGATAGTTTTGTGAAGGACAAAACATTTTTCTCAATAAATGTGGCACACAATGGTACATGCAGAAATATACATCTGAGTTACATCCATGGTTCCTGTGGCATCATGCATAAATTCAGCATTGCGAAACAAAGCTTGCCCTTTGTTCATGCCAGTATACAATTTGTGTATGTGCAGTCTCTATAATTACTTATTCAACTTACATGTACACATTTTTTGTGTATAACTCCTTGAAACTCAAACTCTGTATCCATGGAGTGTCTTCTTCCATCCGTGTTGTAATGTACTGTCAAGAGCATGTTCAGAAATCTGTATCCCATCATTCCATTGCCACACAATTGGCTTCTTGCTGCAGAATTGTGCTACAGAATCTCAGCTTTGTTACAATTATGTTTGTAGCCTTTATGGGTATAGAGAGAACCTTGAAAATGTGAACCAAAGCAAAACTGATACAGCAGTGCTTTCCTACATCTATAGGAAGTCTAAAACAATAGTGCTGAGAAGTAAATGACTGTGCATCTCAGTCAGGGCTCTGTGGCCTCCATGATTCTGCAGCTACAGAATTCATTTTTTTTCCAAGATGGCACAAAAATCCATATTTTTGCTATGGAATTTGCCATATTGCCATTTTTCTGTAGTTCTGCCTTGCTCAGACTGGCTTGCAGCTGCTGCCTTCCCCACAAGGTTGAGTTAATAACCAGTGCATGCTCCCTGTATTGTTCCATGGAGCAAGTGCAAGAGTTTGGCTTCTAGCCAGGGTATGTGAGAGGCAGAAGTGTAAGCCAAGTGGAGAATAACATAGCAGCCCAGTCTTGAGGAGCTGGATGAGTTAGTGATGACAGCTGCAAGACTTACCCTCACAATTCCTCCTCCCCTCCCTGGTGCACGGGGAGGAAAGGAGGACCAAGGTCCAGGATGTGGAGTCAGGCTTCCAGGACAGTATAGCAAAAAAAACTATGCTCAAAAGTAATTGTGTATTAGTTAAAAATATTCACTGATGTAAAATTATAAGCCATAGTTGTGTGTGTTTGTGTGGGAAATGGGAATGGATAGTATTTCATGTCAGCAGACTAAATGTTGCCATGGAACATAGGGAATGGAATATAGAGGTTTAGGGTGACTAGACATCCTGATAAAATCGGGACTGTCCCCATTTTGAGGAGTTTGTCCTGCGTCCCCACCAGAGTATCGTTGGGATGCCATTTGTCTCGATATTATGTTTCCTGGCCTTCAGTCGCAGATGGTCGTTAGCGGTATTTCAGCGGCGGGTGCTTCTGTCTTTGGTGGCAAGGCTTATTACCCACCGCTGAAATACCGCCAAAGACTGTCCGCAACTGAAGGGCTCTCTGCTGAATTGCCACCAAATTCCCAGATGGGTGAGTGTAAAAAAAAACACCAAAAAAACGCTCCCCCTGTGGCGGTCTCAATATTTTCTCCTTAACATCTGGTCACCCTATAGAGGTTGCTGCTGCAGAATTCAATTCCATTGTGCCTCTGAGTACCCAAGGGCTTGTATGTGTGTGTGTATGTATATGTATGTGGACTGAATGGATTGTCAGAACTGTGTGTTGCCCTCTACAAGCTGGTCTGTAGAGGAAATGGGGCCCTAACACTAATACAACTAGCGGAGATTCTCATTTCTTTCAAGTGCTAGAGGCATTTGTTCTTGAAGAAAAAGGGCCTGGCCTTTATCTGTGAAGCCACCGAAAGCGCAATTGGTGATGACTGTGAAATCCTATGTGCCAGGATGTACAGTACAAGGGATTTACATGAATAACTCCTGTTAGAGTTAACAAGTTTTGTAATTAAACCTAATGTTCCTTCATGGGAGAATAGATACCTTTGTGTACTGCAGTAGCTAGCACGGTGGAGCTGCATTAAAGATAGTTAACTCCTTAAACTCAATTTTCTGGCTTTTATAGATACCCTTTACGTAGTTACTTTTAACAAATGTTTTTGTTCAATTTCATTGTAAATTGTTTTATATTCTAGCAATGCCTTGAGGCATATATTTGGTTAACTGTAACTGACTTTGATTTTTACTTTGTTCTGGTTTATTCAACAGGGTGGGCTAAGTTCCCAAGCTTTTGTTCGTATTGAGATAGAAGACATTAACGATAATCAACCTATTTTCGAGCCTGCCAGCTATGTGACAAGCATCAGTAGTCATACGCACCCAGGAACAGAGATCATCAATGTTGTTGCCACAGACAGGGATTCAGGCATATATGGAGTTGTGACATATGAGCTGGTTCCAGGAGAATTTTCTTCGCTTTTCCAAGTGGATACTTCTTCAGGTACAGTATGCGTGTGTGACACAGAAATTATGAGACACACCATGTCACACTTATACTTTGAAATTTAGTTTCTTCATTTAGAGTCAAGTCATAAAATGAAAACTTAGGCTCTGTGGCATATGTGCAAGATATTTTCTGTGTGTGTGTGTGTGTGTGTGTGTGTGTGTGTGTGTGTGTGTGTGTGTGTGTGTGTGTGTGTGTGTGTGTGTGTGTGTGTGTGTTTTGGGGGGGAGGGGGTTGTGAGCAAATGTTAAATGACCTTTGCATCTACTGGAATAAATAGAGCTCTAGAATGTATGTCACAGGAAGTGGAATGGCAAGCAGCTGATGTCATTTCTTTAGCATTTTAAATTGGAAACTAGAGCATTTTGGCTATGCATCAGTTGTGCATTAATTACTTTATACATATGTTAATGCATGGAACACTAAAGACTTATCCTGAGTGCTTTTTATTGGGGGATAGTTAGTCTCTCACCCCACCAACAAGGAGCCTACTCTTCTCGATTTCTGTTTCCTTCAGGATTTCTATCAAATAAGACCCCTCTTTATAGCCTTTCAAAGTGTGCCACAACAAATTTCCCAGCATGCTGACAGTCTCATGCTACTACCAATCTCCAGTTCTATGTCTCTGCTTGACTCCACTGTCAGCTTCATGAGTATCCTTTCCTGCTTCTTACTTCCTGACGTGGCCTTCTCCCCCATTCTGACTTCTAGCTTGAGGGAGAGGACTGGATCCCACATCTGGGGGTCCTGAGTCACACTAGGAGTGTAATCCAAGGCAAGAGGGCATTCTTGATAGGGGCAAAGCAAGTCAGGCTGAACTACTTCTAAGAGTCTTTAATGCACCTTGCCTTCACAGAACTCGCTCTTTTAGCACTGCCCAAACAGCAGTCCCTGCTGGGTTTTTTTGTAATCCTGGGAAACTCTCCAGTGCCTACTGGATTAAATACATGGGGCATAACGAATGCCCAAAGTACACCAGACTTTCAATATTTGGCTTTTAATATTTGGTAACTAAACCAGAACTACAGTTCAACTTGAAATCTAGTATACGTGCACTACTAGGAATATATCCTGATTGTCAGTATTATTTCCTGATAGTCTGTTATTTACGATTAATTAACTTTGACATAGGGGATTATTTCATATGTTTTAATAATTTTGCTGTGTTGTGATATATGTGTGTGTATTAGCTGTTTGGCATGGAAATCATCATGAGGAAATACTCTTCTCTCAAAATGATGCCTATTTGCATCCTGTGACCTAACACCTAAAATATTCTGATGAACAGAAGAAACTAATCTTCTTGGGAAGTTGGCCTGCTTACCTTGGCTATTTCATAATTTACTTTTACCGTGGACCTTAACTGCCTGTCAAATCAGTCCCTCTAGGGCATATCTGATGCCAAAAATATATAGGTCAATCAATAATCAGGGAACTAGATCTCTACAATCATTTAACTGATTGTTTCAAACTGCATCAGGGGCCTTGTCAGAGAGAGCCCCTGTAGGTTGGTCAAGAAGAATTGGCTTTGCAATATGCCTTTCTTTAAAGGGCTCTTCTCTGTTAAATTTTGGCCCTTTGGCCTGATTTTTCCAGTTTGGGTGATTTGTATAAGGTAAATGTCATCTTTAATCATGAGGAGTACTTGAGTCATCAGTATCTTGTGGAACTATCATAGTATTTTATCAAACAGAGACTAAATTAATAATGAAATAACCTGAGGTCATTATTGTTGGCACTTATAAATGAAAAACCATTTGGGTTGAAAACACTATTTCCAACTTTATAGCACTTGGAATCTGATTGCATATAATCAGATCTCATGGGTAATTCATGATATCCGGCTGTGTTTTATTTTAACCTATTAATATTAATGCTGATATGTCCTTTTTGATAAAGGATACCCTTTTTCCTTTTGCCTTTTTTCATGTCTAGCTGCAGCAGTGCATACAATTAATTAATGGTGAGCTGGAATAGTTTCTAGACTGTTGGCGATATCTAAGTGACAATAGCCCTTATGACTGTCAGACTACTCAAGCTCTGCAATCTCCTAGGTTAAGTAGCTATGGAAGTTGATCAGTATTAAGAATTGGAAGCAAATTCTATGGCTTCCTGTGTGACAGCACAGAGACTGAGTGCCTCCTCTTTCTCATTTTCTGAGAGGCAGGAAGATGACCAGTTGCCATTTAGGATTTTCCCTTTCTGTAAGAGTCTCTTCTCTGCTTCTGATATTGGAGGGATTCACTGAGAACATCGAGTGTCCGTGCTGTTCTTCTCTCAAGAGGTTGTAAGGAGACTTACTCCAGCTGCCATGTGGTTTGCATTGACCCAGTTTCATGGGGAGAAAGAGATGTACAGAGAGACTATCAGAAATAGAAATTGTATATTGAGAACAGGTGGGCTGCAAAACTTCTATAATCTCTCCTTTCTCATGAGCTATTTGAAAACATACTTAAGGGAGGTCATTTTTTTAGCCTTCACTGTGGACTTTCCCTTGAAGCCACCATCTGTGGATTGAAAAAAGAACAGGAGTACTTGTGGCATCTTAGAGACTAACAAATTTATTTGCGCATAAACTTTTGTAGGCTACAGTCCACTTTATAAGATGTATGTAGTGGAAAATACAGTAGGAAGATTTTACACACACACACACACACACACACACACACACACACACACACACACACACACACACACACACACACACACACACACACACACACACCATGAAACAGTGGGTGTTACCATACACACTATAAAGAGAGTGATCAGTTAAGATGAGCTATTATCAGCAGGAGAGAAAAAGAACTGTTTGTAGTGGTAATGAAAATGGCCCATTTCCAGCAACTGACAAGGAGATGTGAGGAACTGTTGTGGGGGGCGAGAAAAATAAAGACTTGAATAAAGACTGGGAGTGGATGGTCCATTACACAAAGTAAAACTATTTCCCCATGCTTATTCCCTCCGCTGCCCCTATTCCTCACATCTCCTTGCCAATTGCTGGAAATGGGCCATTTTCATTACCGCTACAAACAGTTATTTTTCTCTCCTGCTGATAATAGTTCACCTTAACTCTTTCACCTTTCCATGTGAATTTGCTCTTTTTTATCTACCTGTAAGAAAAATTAAGGAGTTTTTACAAAATTAATATCAAACAGTTTTCATCTTATTTATTTTTAAAAAGTAAAACACTGTTGAACTGTTGGTCCAAATATATTTATTATTCTTACTTTAACATAGAATGAGGCCTGCAGCCCTGGAGTTCTCTGTCCCCGGCAGGGACGGGGCGGCGGCTTCCCTCCAGCTTTGAAGCTGGAGAGAAGCCGTGGACCGGCCCCTGCCGAGGACAGAGAACACTGGCGCCTGCAGCCCCGGAGAAGCCAGAGAGAAGCTGCAGCCCTGCTCCTGCTAGGGACAGAGAACACCAGCACCCGCAGCCTGCAGCCCTGGAGTTCTCTGTCCCTGGCAGGCGCGGGGCCCTGGTTTTTCTCCCATGCTGGGCACTAGTAAGGCCCCGCACCTGCCGGGGACAGAGAACACCGGCACCTACAGCCTGCAGCCCCGGAGTTCTCTGTCCCTGGCAGGCACGGGGCCACGGTTTCTCTCCGGCTTAAGCCGCGGCCCCGCGCCTGCCACAGACAGAGAACACTGGCGCCCGCAGACTGCAGGCCCTGGAGTTTTCTGTCCCCAGCAGATGCGGGGCCGGGGCTTCTCTCCCCTGCTGGGCACTAGGCGGGCACACATAAATGCCCCGGCTGGCGCCATGGCACCCGCGGGCACCACGTTGGGGACCACTGATATATATATATATATATATCTTCCTACTGTATTTTCCACTACATGTATCTGATAAAGTGGGCTGTAGCCCACGAAAGCTTATGCTCAAATAAATTTGTTAGTCTCTAAGGTGCCACAAGTACTCCTGTTCTTTTTGCGGGTACAGACTAACACAGCTGCTGCTCTGACATCTGTGGATTGTACATTGTACAATATTGTGGATTTGTGCCATGGCAAGCCCCATCTCATTTGCTTTTTTCATTTGCAAAGAAGAGATTAGGGAGATGACCGTGTGGTATGGTAACAGAGGTTGGGATTAGAAGTTGTATGTGAATTTATTTTACTAATCAATTTCTTAATTTCTAAGTGATAACTGTAATTGTTGGAAATGTGTTCAGGAATCAGGCAAGAGTGTTAGTTAACTGAGTCTTTTTGACTGATTTTGTTAGTCCTTAAGTAGTTTGGCTTCCTTTGATATGTACATGGGACAGAATGGTATTTTCAGTTTTAGGAAAAGACATTACAAAAGCCATATTTTTTACTAGCTGAGAATTGTAGTAATATAACAAAACTCATGTACCAGATGAAGCTATTCTCCAGGCCAAATGAGATTTTTATTTTACAGTGTCCAGAATGTGTGTTTGTGTGTTATTGTAGCTCAGCTCAGGGGCAATCTCAAATTGCTGTATTCAGGAGTTGTAGCGCTCGCCAAAAAATAAAATTTTCTTTCCACTTTCTGAATAAAAAAAGAAATGGATAAGGGGATTAACAAAAAAACCTGCTTGCTGAATATCGCTTCCTGCCAGCTATGGCTTTGCTAAGGAAACTATATGTCTGTATTACCAAAACTGTAAACTTTGCACAGTAAGCAAACTGTGTTCACAGTAAAAAAAAAAATCTTCATGATCTGTTGGTCATAGCAGTTGGTCAGGAACAGGAGATTTAAAAATAAACAACCACTTTGACATCTAGATACTATGAGGTTAGGCCTGATCCAAAACCTATTGAAGTCAGTGGGAAACTACCATTTACTTCAGTGGGCGCTGGTTCAGGTTCATTGTGTGGTTCTTCTAGATCAGTGGGGAAAAAGCTTTTCATTGGATGGACAGAAACATATTCCAGTACAAGGATTAGTGGAATTTTGAAAGACTGGATCAGTGGTATTTATGTGCTTTTTAATTTTAAGATTCTCCATCATTTAGACTATTCTTTTAGAAATCTGTCAATAACATTTATTGTGCTTCTCAGTATGTAGATATTAGGATTAGCCATTTTTCATTTGACTGAAGGTAGATTGTTCCAAAAGTAAATAGTTTGAAGATTGCGTGTAACTAGAAAACCATTTAGGTGTGTCATTGGTTCCCAGTTCTATGCTCTATGCCTGTTTTATTATAATTTATTTCTACTGGTGGTGCAAAATCCACCTTGGTTCACTTTTATATTTTACTTTCCTGGTTACCTGCATGATCCATGTTATCTGTGCCAGTGGATCTCAAACTTTTTTTTTTTTTTTTGCGGACCACTTAATGATCTTTCCAAATGTTATTTGTACCATTAGCTAACTATTGTAAAGCTCTTTGAATAAAAGCATTATATTAAAAAAAATTAACTTTTTTTGTTCTACAAATAAAAGCACACAACTCATTTTAAAATATCTCTCCCCCACTGCAGCAGCCCCCGAGCTGGGAATGGGACGGAGCGGGGGTCTCTCTCTCTCTCTCCCCTGCCACGGCAGCCCTTGAGTTGGGGCTGGGAAGGAGGGGGGTCTCTCCCTGGCAGCCACAGCCGTGGAGCTGGAGAAAGTCCTCTTTCTCTGGCTGCCTCAGCCCTGCATGTCCCAAATTCCCCCCACCTCCTCTTCTCGCCTCACCTCACATGTGCGTCTTCTCCAGAGTCCAGGCACCTAATTAGTGGAGCTATGCCTTCGTGGTTCCACTAATTAGGTGGGCGGCCTTTCATTCTCTTGTGTGCTGCTGTCCAGGCCTGCACTTTAGAGGGAACTATTCGCAGACCACTTGAGTGGAGCTTGGACCACAGTTTGAGAACCTCTGATCTGTGCTATTTGCTCTGTGAGCAGCACTGGTTAATTGCCTGGAGCAAAGCATACTGAAGAACTATGCAGCTAGTATGTTGTTTAAGCTGTATTTCTCTGTTTTCCCCATTAATGATTAACAATACTTTACCTGAAGGTGTCATGCTGTCTGGAGTGACTCACCACTGTGAGTGCTAATCTCAGGTCAGCCTGTCAGAAAACAGGACAGAGGCCCAAACTGGTGGTAGGCTCTATTAGATTTCATCAAGGCAGTAACAAATGTGCATTCCTGGATCACTATACCAGCTTTATCATGGAGTCATAGACAGTCCCCTTACGCACTCCATCTTGCCATCCAGACAAACTGGACTTAGTGATAATGGTCACAAACCATAAATCACACATCATCCGATTGCTCCCAGTCCCAAGAGACTAGTCACTTACCTCAGATCAATTGGTATTCCAGCTCTTACGCCAAAGACAACGAGGGCACCACATTCTATAGTAAACTCTAACTATAGGTTTATTAACTAAGAAAAATAAATTAGAGGTATTGAGAGGTTAAAGCAGGTAAAATATATTAACAGGTGAATCAAAGTTCGTAAATCCAAAATGATAGCAGAGATGTAGTAATCTGCCAGTTTCCCAGAAGTCTTTTCAGTCCTACCCAGAATAACTCTTGAGGATCTTCTGTTAAGTTATTCCACCACATTAGAATCCAAATAGCCCAGAGATAAAGTATCATTCCTTGAAATCCATTTTATAGCTTCTTCTTACAGATAATGCGACAAATGTTTTTACTCACTCCATGATCACCTGCTTTGAAATTAGAATTTCCTGTTACAGTCCTTAAATCCTTCATTAGTATTTCACAAGATTTCTTTGAGTAATTTAGTTACAGGGTTATACATAAACACAAATGTTTGAAATCACAAACAATAAGGTATTGCTCTAGTTTCCATGAATTGAACACCTGAACTCATTCTCATATAGGGTGACCAGATGTCCTGATTTTATAGGGACAGTTCCTATTTTTGGGTCTTTTTCTTATATAGGCTCCTATTACCCCCCACCTCCGTCCTGATTTTCCACACTTGCTGTCTGGTCACCCTATTCTCGTACTAACACTCACTTTAATCTAGAGTTATCTAATTACAGGGGCATACATAATATAAACAATTTCAGAGAGTATATGCAATGTAAATGTAATATAATAGTAAATAACAAGATATAGATAGGTGAAAACAATACAATTAACATCTCCTTTGATCTCTACTAAAACAAGTGACTTGGCCTGAATATCTACTAATACATGTAACTCCTTTGATATTCATACACAAATGAATTGGCTTATGGCTTTGGCCTGAGCTGGTCTGTCAGCATCACAAAGGTATAGTATATTTATAGGCATGGTTGAACAAGAAATTAGAAGTTGTGGGCCTTAAGATGCAACTGACATCATGACAGTAAACCTAGACAGCAGTAACTCGAAAAAACTGACATTGACTCCTCAATTTATCATCTGTTTGTCACAACAGCAGCATTATTTCTGGGATAGTTGATGGAACACACACACAGTTTCTTCTTTGGTTGATTTTTATTTTTCACTCATGGGCATAGAGTTCATCCTTTAGTCTTGTAAATATACTACCTGAGAGCTGTAAAAAGACATAGGATTATCACCTCAGTTTTTTCAAGATAGTCTCCTCAAATCAGGGCTATCTCAAGTCTGCGAAATATGTTTTGAAAATTATTTTGGCCCAGTGTGACATCATCATGTTGAATTGCAGAACTTGGTCTGACCCAGACTCTTCACACAAGTGCTCTCTCCTTGTTCTTGAATGCACACTTTCACTGACTATCATGAAATGTCTGATCTGAATCATAGAGAGGCAAGGTGGGTGAAGTACTATCTTTTATTGGACCAATTTCTGTTGGTGAAAGAGACAGGCTTGTCTCCCTCACCAACAGAAGTTGGTCCAATAAAAGATATTACCTCATTCATCTTTTCTCTCTAATATCCTGGCACCGACATGGTTACAACTACACTACATACATGACCTGGATCATGAGAGCTGAGTTAAAGCCTGCAATCAACAGTTTTCTTTTTTAGAGTGTTGTATTCTCAACATGAGGTAATCATCTTCTGGACCATTAAGTTTTGCCAGAACTGCTCTCACTGGTCTTTGGGTGTCTGTTGATTACAGTGGGCTTTGGCCCTTTAATCAGAGGACTTCTTCTGTCTACTCAATTCAGAGAAGATGTGTTAAAAACAGCAGACAAGTAGTATTACTAATGCTGGTTGGGAATTTTTCATCAAAATGACTTTTCAATGTGAAATGCAAAATTGGCATTTTTTTTTGTGGGAAAATTTTGATTTTTACAAAAAAACAAAAACAAAAAAATTTCCAGTGGGAAAATTGAAATGAAGTAGCTTATTTTTGGTCAGTATGACATACACTGCATCTGCCTAAGTCCATAGGTGTTAGAGTTCAGGTACTTCACTCCCTCATTCTCTTCTATGGTTTGCGCGCCTTGGTTTTGACCACCTCGCTCATGGCGTACTGTGGTAACCCCTCTGACTCAGCCACATGGTAAAACATGTGAGTAACATTGCTCTGGTGCATCATGGGAGATGTAGTCCAGCCAAGGAGCCAGTTCATAAGAAAGAATAAAGGCATGAAGCACTTGAACTTCAACTTCCATGAATTACTGCAGCACCTTAGGCAATACAGTTTAATGTCAAACTGACTCAAAATGAAACATTTAGATTTGGTTCCACACATCAGAATAAAATGTTTCAACTGGAGAGTGTCAGAAAGTTTTGTTTCAATCAATAATGTTGAAGTGAAATATTTTGACATTTTTAATTGAAATTTTTTGATAATTTTTTTGGTAAAAATTTGGTATCTCGACTTTTCATCCAAATTCAGAATGAAAACAAATGTTGGAATATCAGTTGCTGTGGAACATAAATTCTGATTTTTGCTTGACCCTAATTATTACATAGTATTTAATACTTACCAGATTGTAGACTATATCAAAGTAAAACTGGGATGTGTACTTCTTTTAAAAAAAATAAAGCTTTTTATGGCTGCTAATGATGTTTTCCTACTATAATTTATTATAGGAAAGATTAGTCCGCTTAACTTTTAAACTACTCCTGGCATTTTTATATGGTATGCAGTAAAATAAAATTGCTACACACATGAAGGGGTTCGCTTGAGTAAAGACAGATTTAAAATTAGGAATGATTTATTTTGGAACGTTCTAAGGCCACATTTTTAGTACAACCTCTTCAATGCCTCTTTCCCCTATTTTGCATAAGTAATTGGTAGCATATGTAAAAGACTGAAAATCATGGAACTGTATGACAATGGGTTAGCATGTTAAGCTTTCACCTCTGAAGACCTAAGTCTGTGTTAGGTCATAGCAGAAGACTGGGTGGGCGGCCTTTACCTAGTCATTAGTGGATATGTATCTCCGTCAGAAGACTGCCACAGAATTTAATACAACTGAATTTGATTGGCAGTCTCAGCTATGGAGAAGACTAAGACTGGGAACAGTAAGGACCCAGGATTAGGCCGTAGGAACAGATTGGGTTGGCAGAACAGCGTGAAAAAACATATACACTGTGCCAGCCCTCATTCTACATGGTTCTATTTTCATTGAAGATCACTAAAATGCAATAGAATCAACCAAATATGGGGAGAAAAATTACTAAAGCCATATGCTGAAGACCGTGTATTTGTGATGGTAGCGTGATGTGTGCATTTGTAATGCATTGTACTGCAACACACTCCAAATTATTTTACAAAATATCTTGTAGTTCACTGGATGTCACATCTATGAATTACAAATTTTTACCAGATGGCAGAAATAGCACACCCCAACCCCATTCCAATGCCACTGCTGTTTGGTCTACATGAAGCTGCTTCCATGGCTTGACAGCAGCAAAAAGAGGAAAAAGTAGATCAAAAACTGCTTGTACAAAAAACAAAAATATGTGCACTTAACAAGCAGTAAAATATCATCACTCAGCAAGCTTTTCCCATAGATAATATATAGACAACTAGAACATAATCCAACTGCTACATAAACAACCAGTAAGTTTTGCTTTCTTCTCTCTTCTGGTCTGCTAATATTGGATTAATCCTCCTAACCAACATGCGATAGATCAAAATTTCACATTAACTATTGTGTTCCAGAGCCAATTTTATAGACCCAGAGAGCCCTGAAGAGTGTTTTCCACTTTTTACCATTTTGTGAATGGTTGACTGGCACCTTTCAGAAGCAAGGGCTCCCCACATGTGTCTGGGAAAGGCGAGAGCACTAACCCATTGTGACTGAAAGCAGCAAGTCACACCAAGAATAAGTAGCTATGGAAAATTCTTCCACTATGTTAAACTGCTACAGAGGAGCGTAGTAGGCAGCAGAGCAGATCAGTTTGAGGCTTAGGATGATATGTGGAATGCTGTGTAGTGCCCTCAATGAAGGGAAAGAGCAAAGAAGCCCACTCTCATTGGGCTTCTGTTTCAGTGTCTGTCTCTGTGCCTTATAAAGATTATCTCTGGCTACCATGGCAGTGTAGTTTTTGTCAGGTTGAGTACTGAAAGCTGTTTTAACATCTGCGAGCCTGCCTGCTCACAAAACTCTTTTACTGAAAAGATTGTTGATTAAACAGAGATGCTGTTGGAGAAATTCAATAAGTTAAGTAATCAGAAACCACTGTTTGAATTCTAATGTCTTGCTGACCAGGTGAAATGCTTTGGCAGTCAAAGAGCCATATAGGTTATCTCAAAAGGCTATGTGTTTTCTTTGAAAACACATATGACTGTTTCCTGGCTATGGAACTACATAGGAGAGCAGTATGCCTCTCTGGGAGATTTGCAGTTCATCATTAGCCTGGATTCCAGCACACTCCATTGTCATGTGTTTTGTTTGAGCTTTTGGTTGCCTGTTCAAGCCTTGTGTAGAAGTGTTATTGTCTAATTTTTTCTATATACAGAACAGCCTGAATTACTTCTATGTGAGATTAAGGGGAGCAGAAGTATATCTCCATGAGACTGCATTTTGAATCTCTTCTGCAACATTTTGCATTATTCTACCTCACAAAATAACAGTTGTTTTTGCTGGCAAAGTCAGACTTCTTTAGAAATGTAAAGGTGCAGTAGGGAGAAAACAGTAATAATCAGTTACATAATATTTTTTAATTTATTTATTTGTATTGCTGTAGCACCTAGGAGCCCAAATCACAATCAGTGCCTCATTATGCTAGTTACTGTTCATACACATAATACAAAGACAGTCCCTGCCTCAAATAACTTACACAGTCTAATTATACAGCAAGAGAAATCTGATGGACACTGACAGTAGGGAAGGACTATATAAGTCTGAGGCAATATTGGGCAGCATGATAAGCAGCCGTTTCAGCATTCCAGCTGCTTAACAGTTGTCAAGTTTGTTTTTTGTAGGTACCATATTAAAGGAGAGTTTCATGGAGCTATATAGTCCACAGGAAGGAAAGTACGCTTAAGCAATCCATATCCTCAGTATTGCCCAACCCCAAAATTAAAAAATCATGAGTTAGATGCCCCTAAATCATAAGAGTAAAAAGATATATATAGTGGTTTTTCATCTATCTTTTGATTTTTTTAATGCCACCCACCCCGTGTGAGTGTGAGAGAGAGAGAGAGAGAGACGAGTACTGCAGTACCAGTTCTCCCAGATTTATAGAGTAAGATGATTTTAACCCCCACTTCAGGAGCTCCCACTGGAAGACCCAACTGAGATCAGATTGCACTTTTTCTTTTTTATAAAATCTGATTAATTTGGCCCAGTGACTTTAATAAGACAAATTAGAAACATTTCCTAATGGCTTTGCAAACTCCAAAATAAACAACTGCCACTGTAAAGTAAACATGCAAATTCGATCAGACTTTGAACCAGCAACTGAAAATTTTTGCTAAATGATTGTGATGTCATGAAGCATGAAAATCTTGTGTGAGGGAATTACAATACTTCTGTGAAACAGTTGCATTTAAATGCTAATGTTTAGTTTTCCTCACTTTTAAGTACTTATACAAGTTTGTGGAAGAGAAATTTTTTGTGCAATTCAGAGAGTGTTTAGTGAATAGGTGTCAGAAAGTGAGATATGGAGGGTCAGGCCTAATGGATGGAGCAGTAGCAGCCATGCCTATTGGTCAATGCAGTGGCAGCCAGGCCAGGAACTGGTGCCAGTGGTCAGAGTCAGGAGTCAAAAGCAGGGTCGGAGCAAAGCAATAGTGGGGCTGGGAGGCAGCCAGGAGCAAGGGCAGGCCTGGAGCAGGACTGGGAGCAAGGTTGCAGTTGGAGCAGGGGTAGAGCAGGCTAAGGCCTATGGAGTCTGTCACCCCTCAGACAGGGGGGAATGGAAAGCTATGAAGTGCGTCTGACGAAGTGGGTATTCACCCACGAAAGCTCATGCTCCAATACAACTGTTAGTCTATAAGGTGCCACAGGATTCTTTGCTGCTTTTACAAGCTATGAAGTGACATTGGGCAGACTGAGCTGCTGTTTCTTTGGTGAGGCTTATATGCCTTTTCTGAGAGACATCAGACCAGCTCCTGGTTTGTGGATTGGCTGGAGCCTAGCACAGAAATGACTTACCATCGCATGTGGTAATCAGGCTATAGTTCAGGGATGTCTTATAACACACACATGCCTTACAATAGGCTCAAAACCCAAATTCAGAAAGCTAACTGAAGCATGAACAGATACACAGCCGGATGTTTTAAAGTTCCAGTCCTCTGGCGTCAGATTGTGACTGGCCATTGTCCAGCTGAACTGGGCATAGGAAAGGTACAAGAAGACATCCTTCCCTGGCCCCACATAGTCTAATAAAAGTGCAGCCAAATCTCAGTGCCCAAAGAAGTGCAGGAAATGCTTGCTCCAGAAGCGTATGGCTCCCTAGATGGATCAGAGAGTAGGCAAAGACCAAACTCCCTCTCCTTCTAGTGCATCCCCAGGAGTATCACAGCAGGGTTGTTCTAGGAGGCAGGAGGTACAGCTCCATATCACTCATAATATGAATTTGTGCGTAAATGGTACCGTATTACCCCCACTCTTGCCTTGCTCGAAAGGCTTACACACTGGAGTACTTTGCGCCACCAGAATGTTAATGTATTGTGTATTGATTAATAATATCTGGCTCACTAATATTTGTAACCCTGGAAGCTAAAATAATAACTGCATGTTTGAAGGAATAATCTGCCTGCTGAATAGGCTATGTGTATTATAGGTGGGTATTACCTCCTTTTTTTAAGTGTTCAAGTACTGGCCCCTTTTGAATGCAGAGTGCCAGACTAGTCAAATCTGAATGACAGTCTCTATCCCTAGTTTCATATTTTTTAATTTTGATTAGCATAGCAAAATATATTTTGATACAGATTTCCATAAATTAAGCACCTACTGTGGCAAAACCTACAATTTTATACATCTAGATATTTTCCATATGTGTATTTGCTTTTTTAACAGCAAGAAAATGTAATTTTAGCACAAGAATCCAGGCAGAAGGGGCTGTAGGAAGCTTTCTCCATATAGAGGTGTAGGTTTAGGAAGGAAACTATTAACTGGAAATTGGTATGTTAGGGATTGCCTAGTACAACAGCAGCAGCAGAATACATAGACCTTTCAAACTTGGGGTGAAATAGTCCTGCCAGCAAGCAAAGGACCTCAGTGCCAAGCTTTATTAACCTAATTCTTTCAAGCTAGAGCTGTTTCTGTTATAGCAAATAGAATGTAAACAAAATTGTAAATTCCCCTGTAGACGTGCAGACTCGCCCCTGCGGCATCTCCTGCTGATGACTTCTGGGAATTAGCTCATTCCAGCTCCAGAGCACCCTCTACAGGCTGGTCATCTGCCTGTCCTTTAGTCCCAATGTCCCTCTCTGAACTCCGGTGCCCTGTTAGCTGGGGTGCTGCCCCCTGGCAGTAACCTCTTTCTCTCAGGGTCTCCCCTCCCCAGGGAACCCCCACCCACTATCCCCACCTCGCCTCAGTATAAGGCTACTGCCAGTCATTGTCTAGCCCTCATGCCCCTGGGACAGACTGCAGTATCAGCCTACTCATCACTGGCAAGGTTGGGTTTGGACCTGCTGCCTTTGCCTACCCCTAGGCTGCCCTCTGCAACCCCCCAGTACCTCTTAGCCCAATGCTAGGCCACAGGCTGGGGCTTTCCAGGCTTGAGCTCCCCAGCTCCTCTGCCTTTCCCCAGCCCTGCTCCACTCAAGTGCCCTGTCTTCAGCTCCCTGCAGCCAGAGGGAGACTGCTGCTTCTAGCTTCCCTGGCCTTATAAGGCCCTGTTGCTCAGTTTGGGGCATGGCCCCAGCTACAGCCAGTTCCCTGAATCAGGCAGGGTTTTACCTTGCCGAGCCCCAGCCCTCTTCAGGGCTTTAACAACCCCTTCCAGGCTGGAGCGAGTGGTCATCCCGCTACATCCCCCAAGAAAGCTTTTATTTTCCTGACAGTTATTAAACTAGTTCTTTATAAACTGTATTTTGGAATGTTGTGTTATGGTTGCTGTCAAGAAAATAGCTTCAATAAAACAGATGCATTTTGAATACAGAAGAAATGATAAACTTGGAACCTAAATATGATTTTTCAAAGATTATAAAGGAGCAAAAATAGGCAATGAGAAGATGAACTAGAAGTGAGATAAAGGGCCATCCTCCTCCACCTCTACAACCATGCTCTTGATGTTAGACACAGGATCCCATCTTCTACATGCTATCTTCTGTCAAGGAATTGCCTCATGTTTGCTTGTTCTGCACATTTTTACTATCTAATTTCTCTGCCATAGTAACTGCTCTGTCACATGTAAGAGCCAAAGCAGTACTTAAGCCTCACTGCCGATAGGTTAAAACATACTCTGAATAGGTCACTGGAGATGAGCATTGACCTACATAGTATCAAGTAATGGGGTCAGCTGCCAGATTTGAAGGTGAATTTGGGTAATGAACTATACATACCATTTTTGCCATCTGCCTACTGTCTGAGTTGGGTGTCAGTTCTTGTCAGTAGATCAGTCCAAGAATTCTCTACAGAAATACTGCCTGGGTTAAAGCCACCATGGCAGTCAATTTCATGTGAAAGATTGCTACTAAATAGCAATTGATCTTACTCTTCTCATGGTTATTTGCTTGTTCTAAACTTACTTTTTAGTTCTGTGAGCAAAGAGAAAAAAATAGCAAGCTAATTGAATAATTGAGTATACTTGTAAACACAATAAAATATGTTGGTTCAGTTAGATTAGCTCAATTTCTGTCTTTGCTTGTTCAGTGGATGTCTAGTGATAAACAAATACTTAGCTATCGACAGCTGAAAGCATAAATGGTAATAATTGTTGGCCAGGGACCAAGATTTGGTAGGGGCATTGATACTGTAGTGTTTCTTCTTTTGTTGCTAGTTTGTTTAAAAAAAAAGACATTCATTTTTCAAGAGAAAGAGGTGCTAGTTCCAAAAACATGGCAGTTTGCAGCTGTAGACAATGACCAAAGGACTCAGGCTACATAGCCATGTGAGTGAGAGAGGCCCTCTTGCTGTCCTGTGCAGCTGTACCAGCCTTGCCCAGACTGTGGCTCTGGTAGGGATGAGAAAGGTGGAGAGCAGGGGTTGCACACCTGACATCCCCCACCCGATGAGCAAGTGGGCAAAGCTATGGCTCTGATTCATCATTCACTCCCAATGCAGCAGCCAAAAGGGGTGCAAAGAGGGAGTCAGTGCTCTATGTTGAAAAGGGCTGTAGCAAAATACTTTCTCCTAGAGCAAGGGTACTCCCTGGACCACACCGTCCCTTACTCTTGGCTGACTTTAATACATCATTCTAGTCAAAGATTTTTAATCTGATTTTTTAAAGAGCCCATGGAGAATTAGGATGACTGTCCAAAGCAGTCAGCAGGAGAAATATATAGAAATTCATTAACAAATCAGTGTATTTCTGCCATACAGAATGTGCTCTTGGCTGGTGGCCTGCTTTTGAAATCTACCTCCATAGTATTCTCTTGGCAGATTTGGTGTCCAAAATGAATGGAACACAAAATTATGGTGAGGAATAAGACCTAAAGAATACCTTAGAGAGAATAATTATGTAGGGCCCAATTCTCCCTTTCTCCTGTTGAGTAGTACTTTACTCCACAGTAATTCCACTGAACCAGTGAGACTACCTGTAGAGTAAGGTGCTGCTTAACAGGAGTAAGAACAGCAGTATCAGGCCCATAATGAATGCTATGTAATTGTCCACAAGAGTGGCCTGTCCCGAAGGGCTAGATTCTGCCTATCCCTTATGTGGTTTCACATTGTGGGGGAGGAAGTAAGAAGCTTCACCCTAACTTATGTGGCTTGTGTAAAGACCTGATAGTATTACAGTGCCAGCACTGGGGGCAGCACAGGGACTTCTTGCTAATTAGTCCCCTTCAGCAGGGAGAGAGGAAGGATGTAGAGGGACAGAGAGCAGGTAGGGCCATGATTTTGCTCAGTATCAACCATCACACTTATGCTGCATCTCTTAAATCTCTTTGCACTCTCCCCAGGCACAGGGAACTCTGAAGAAAAATACCATCATCGCTCTTTACTGCCCCTGAAACAGAGCTGTGCCTAAAAGGCACAATCTAGTCCCAAATTAGGTTCTGTAATGTTCCCCATTAATGTGTGCTCATATGCTGAAAAATCATTCTATGGAAGTGATATCATGAAGATCCATATTTATTTTGTTCCTCTCTCAATTCTTCTGCATTTACATGTAGAAGTATGACTTCTCTAGCTGCCAGCCCTCCAGATTGCATCTACAACGTGACAGGGAAGTGGTTTTCTTTCTGGGCTGTGTATTGTCACTAACAATAGTTTCTACAGTCTGGATTTCTGTCTTCAATTACAGTTGTGCAAACCCATTAAAGAGAATAGGTTTGTAGAGGCATAAGTGGGGTCAGAATTTAGCACTGCAACTGGAACTTGTGATCTTTTGATCACTTGTGAGCCAGAATAGGATCAAGCTCACTGACCTGTACCTATGTTAACTCTGCTGAGCTAACAGGAGCAAAAGGTAGTAAAATGTATTAGAAGCAGAAGATATGAGTTTCCATACACACTGGGAGCCAATCTGCAAGTAAGAAGGTGCCATTTCTACATCATAATGTCTCAAAGTAGAACCACACTTTTATCTGTGTGGTCCCTGCTGGGAACTTCCGTTGCAATAAAACATTTCCTCCAGAGGAGTTGTCTAACCACTGCTCCATTCGCTTTCCATCATAAGCCTTTCTTCTTGGAACTGTTTTTCATAGTGGAAGGATATATTCTGTAAAATAGCAACAAAATGTGCTCTCTTTAAACAAAAAAATTACAACTGAAGCCATGAGTTCTAAACAACAAATGCCTGTAGTGGTAATAATTAGCTGCTGTATTTTCTTAATGACAGAAAAGGAGAGAGTGGAAAAGTATAGAACAATGTTCCACCCTGTGACAAAGTGGAAAAGGGTTAAAAGGCTACGCTTGAGGCAGAGCAGAAGACACAAGGTATTTGTGTCATGTAACTGTCGGGTTGATACGAACAGGTCATTAAAGGACTGGCTAAAACCCACCCATATCAATGGAGAATCCCAAAAGGACTGAACAGTTCACATCTAACAACAGGAAACTGGCAGGCAGAATATGTGACTGCAGCATGTGTCTGCAGGAGGACAATGGACCGAGACATGCCAGGAGACTAGGGTAAGAACTGGCCTTTGGAGAAAGACAGGAGCTCAGCTAAGACTGAAGAACAAAGGGAAAGAGAAAGAAGCCAAGATGGTTCTGTCAGCACCATGACTCAAGAGAGCCCTGGGATGGCCAGTTTGAACTATGTCTTAATCTTTGCTTCTCTGTGCTTCCAGTTAAGTAATAAACCCTACTCTGTTTTGAAAAGGCTGCCTGGTATCATTACAACTACTTGCAGAAATGCATCAAATCCCGAAGATAGCAAAAAGTTATTGAACTGGAATCCCGTCTCCATTGAACTCACTGGGCAGAGTTCTCAGTGAGTAAAATGAGTGCTGGAGCCCAGAGGCTCAATCCTGGAAAAGTGGCCAGTTGGCCTACCGTAAAGGAAGAGTGTAACCCCTTAGAAGTCTGGCACACTGAAGGGGTTTACACAAGGGACTGTTTAAAAGCTGGGGCTTAGCACAGCTCCTGTGATCTGTGACACCCATAATTAAGTAAATGTCAGTTCATTACTATAGCTGTCTAACCTCAGAGCTAGTGTTCAATTTTATAAGAGCAGAGACAAAGAGAAAAACATATATAACCAAACCTAGGGCTAAAGTAAGAACTGCCCTTATGTTCATTAACAGATTCATCAGATTATCTAGTCTGACTGCCTGTATGATCCAGGCCATAGAACTTCATCATGATGGAAACATATCTTTCAAAAAGGCATCCACTCTTGATTTGATAACTTCAGGAGATGGGGAATTCACCACCTGCCTTGATACATCCTTCTATGTGCTACACAGACCTATGGTCCAGGTGGATAGAAGTAAGTGAACACTGTATACCCGTTTACATCTCTTTCCCCTGGAGCAGGTGAGGCAGGGGAGGAGACTAGGGAATGGGCAGAACCTGGAGTTCATCTCTATCTTCTGGCCAATACAGCTGAGTTGGCTTGAGGTGTGCTATCATTTGCTGCTGGTATAGAGCAGCAGAGGAGAAATTCTGATTCTGAGGCATTTCTGTCACAAAATCCTTTCAGTGCTCCTGGAATGGAGCAACTTGCATACCACCCTTTGCTCAGGGATGTACTAAAGTCACAATTTATTTCTTAAAGAGCAGAAATTTCAAAATTTAACACTTTCTCCAGAACCTTTTCATTCTTCATTTACATCTAACTGTATCTAAAATGAAATAGACTTTAAAACTATTCATTGGCTTATCCCACACAAAAATACCCAGTAGTGAGTTGGTCATAATTGTAAAATATATACACTTGATCATTCCATGTGAGCTGACAGTGACAATCTTAGAAAAATTTTAAATTCATATTTATACATTTAAACTCTGTGGGAAAAAAAAGACCTTTTCTTTCAAGCTACAGTTGCTCAGATTACTTCAGGAAATGCCAAAAGTTTTATGTCCCTGAAATAACATTTTGCTGAGCTGTCTCACTAATTGTAAAATATAGTCATGGTCAGAAGGCAAAAAAGAAGTCAAAAGAAAAGAAGGCTGCTTCTTAGAAATGGCATGTGGTAATGGGTTAGAAACTGAGCAACAACAGATTCAGAATTCATCTGTATCTTTGCTGAATTGTGCTGTGGTTTGTCACACTGGAATAAGTGTCTTCTGTTACTAGTAGAAAACATTCTTCTTTAATTATGAGCATTCTTTAGAATATATTTTAATTATGTCAAGATACAGTTTGTTATTATAATGTACTGACAGTATAATTGGAAAGTTTACTAAATGTAAATTTGAATATTTATAGCAATTTTAGGTATTTTCCATCCTTCTACTTACGAATGCATTGTTCCAAATTAGTGATTCCGTTTGATGCTTCTTTTCAAGCAAATATGTCATATTTAATCTTCCTTAAGTGGTGGAACTTTAATATAATTTCCACTCCATTTGATGAAGAGCACCGCCAGACTGAGATAGTGTCAATCTTGAACTCCTGATATCTTTCCTAATATATCTGTCTTGTGAGTCAGAAAATTATGAAGACAGTGCTTATCTTAAAATCTATTTTACTGAATTGCCAGAGGTCTTATTGCCTCCACTGGTTTCCACAAAGGGCCCTGGGATATGGACATCTTCCTAATAGATGTCTATTCATATGTAGAACTCTGTCCATATTTACTCTGCTTCATTGGTTGAGTCATTTGAGGAACTTTATACACTTACTACTACTGTGGCATTTTAGCATACTTTTCCTTAATAAACTTATATTTAATCTCAATGAACAATGTCCTCAAAATCTTAAAATTGACTATCAGTTTTCTTGTTCAAAATTATACTTATTTAAGGACAGACAGACAGAAATGGGTTTCCTTCTACGTATTGATCAATCATTCTCAAAACGTGAGAGGAAAAAGGAGGACAAGTAGTCATGAATAAAAATAGCACACTCTTGCTTCCTTCTAAGAATCTCAAAGTGACAGAGTGATGGGGAAGAGAGAAAAATTAAAGTGCAGTTTCATATAGAAACTGGAGCAAGTGCTACCAAATCAGTGTCCGTGTAGCAGAAGTGAGACTGCCTTATCAAACTGAGGTAAATATAATGGTCATGTTGGTGGAAAAAGAAGAAAGAGATTAAAAACACAAAGAAGAAGGAGAAGGACAAAAGGGACAAGAGGAAGGCAAAGAGAAAGAGAGTTAGATTGGAGGGAAATAATTTTTAATGAAGTCATTTATCATTTATCAAATAATACATAGACTAAAGATAGGAATTTGTTTTTGGTTCTGTTGATGTGCATTCATTGTAGGGAGACATCTTTAAACAGCATAATCTGGATATTGATGTATGCTAGGTTTATAGGTTTTCCCCATGCCTGTGATCATCTCTTGCTCCTAATGTAGACTTTTAAATTAACTGTGACTTTAGAAAAATAGGCAAGATATTGAGGTAGTGTAGAATTCCCACAAAAAGGGGATAAGGGAAGAAACTCTAAAATGTCCCAAAATAAATAAAATTGACCAACTATAATTTAAACAGCCAGTGTCAAAGCAGGATACCATGGGCATCTGATATCTCCCATCCTTCATTCAGTTATGTGTGGAAACAAATTATCAGATGACCTGGGAGGAATTCTGTTGCTTGACTAATAAAGGGCTGAATCTCATTTACACTAAGACCCCTTTATGCTGCCTAAGAAATGTAAAGGGCCTTAAATGTAAATGAGAATCAGAACTGAACTGAAATAGACTTGTGACTTTTTTTGAATTTCATGAATACCGCTAACAACAATAATTAAGGCAGAATATGAACAAAAAATATGATATATAACACTTGATATATACATTTAAAAATTTTTAAATTAAAACCAGTATCCATATCAACAGCACTGAAGCATTCTAAAACAAAATTACTGTGCCTTTATTCCATGTCTTAGATGGTCAAAGCCACTTGAAATTTGGCCTTGTGCCTCACAATGTACCTGCATGCAATTTATGATACAGCAAACATATCCTGATGTACTTTCTTGTTCTATTATACTATGCTATATAGTGCACTTCCCTAGATCTTTTGGTATTTCCATTCACTTCATGTACCCTAAAGACCTCTGTGCACTTTAAGAGCTAATCAGTTTATTTTTGTTGTTGCTTCTTAATTCAGAAATCCTGACTGTACTTGTAAAGGACAAGTGGCCAATATTAAATATGGAAGAGTTAATAGCATCGATTTTGGAGAATCACTCTAGTTCTGTATGAACATCTTAGAGAGAGTTATGTTTAAACATAACCGTTATTACTGAGATTATGAACTCTTGACTCAAACAAAGCTCCCTTTAAAGTCAAGAGGAGTTTTGGCTGTGTAAGGAGGGAGAATGGAGTCCAAAAGAACACAGTATGCCCATGCTACTGCCTTTTACATTGGAATTGGTGCTAAAGTTAAAGGTTGTTTCTGTAGTTCTATGTAGATTATATGAGAATAAAGGCATCATACATGTAATAATGACTTAGTCAAGCAGTCAGAATAAAATATATTTAGGAATATTGATCCCAGTCATTTGAGTTAAGTGCTGAAAATGCATTTGTTTTAAGGAATGCTGCTCCCAAAGAGAGCTGCTATGGACAAGGCATTGCATTGACCTTTCAAAGAGGCAGAATTTATAGCAGTTATTTCTTTTGCTTTAAGCCAATCAGTAAATTGATAACATTTTGCCAGTTCAGCAGATCTCATAAATTGCTAGGTAAGGATGCCTTGCCCTTAAGCTATGATCAGTCAATGAGTGATTGCTATCATGATGTCCACCATAGGTCCCACAGACTTGTGTTTTGTGGCTTTAGCTTTTATTTGTTTGGGTGTATTCCTTGGGAAGTTTTGTGGATAGTGTCATTGTTGCCATTCTGAAGTGGAATGCACTTTCCTGTTAGTGAAGTGGAATTAATCTCTTACCATTAGTGAAGTTATATTTTCCCTAATTCACTTCCAGAGTTGTTAGTGTTATTATTTGTCAAACTCTGGTCTCCTTGATACTGTTGTAAGTTCAGAGTTACTCCACTGAAATCACGGCAGTTGTTCTGGATTGATACCCGAGTAACTGAGAGTAGAGTTTGGCACGGTTACTTCAAATGCATCTACATTGCTATTTATGAAATCACAATAAGGGAATATGTAACAGTCTGTCTCCTGCCATATTTAAGTTCCACCCTTCTCCCCGTTTTGAGGTGCACTCTGAAACCGTTTTACATTTTGCTAAAACTTGGTGTAAGATTCCATGAACTCAAGTGTCTTCATTATTCATTTTTTCTGTATTTTCAGGAATTATTTACTTGATATCAGCTCTCAGTCATCTGGATCATACCATGATGTTCTTGACTGTTTCTGCACGGGATGGTGGTGGCCTTACCTCTGTTGTTAATGCATCTGTCACAGTAAACATCCTCCAGGCCACTTTGGCACCAGCTATATTTGAGAGGTCACGGTATACCTTTTCTGTTCCTGAAGATGTACCTGAAGGCAGCCCTGTTGGAACTGTAAAAGCAAGGGAGCCTTTAAGTAAGTTGTCCACTTAGATTGCATTCAGACAGTTTGCAAAATGTTCTAATTGTAATTGATACAGAAACATATGAAAATGATCTCTCTTTTTTAACTCATTATTTTTTTAATATGTCAAACATGCTTGTAAGCTGGTGGACTCAATCATCTGCCACACCCAGATCAGTTCTTAGTCCTTACCTCAGTGATCTGTGTATTGTCCAACACACGGAAAAGGAAATGTTGAATGAGAATGCAAAGTAATAGTCCTGTTTCTAACATAGTCTGTGGGACCCTTTGGCATTTTAGTAGTCAGGGCTCCACCCAGCATAGGTGAGTTTGCAGAGCCTCTCACTCCCTCGTAGTCCTCCACTGTAGTTACAAGAATGCTTTCCCAGTTCTTTCCTGGAGGTTCCCTCTGAGAATTGAGATCCTCATCTATATCCCTGCGTGGTAATCATCAGACCCAGTCAGCTGATGCTGGCCAGTTGGGTCAGATGATTCCTAGCACCTGCCTGCCAGGCTTCTCTCCAGAACAGGGATAACCAGGTTGTAAAAAGAACAGTTCACCATTACAATACTATATCCAAGAAGTATGCTTAAATTTACAACCGGATCTCCTTTAGAACATAGATTCCCAAACTGTGATCCATGGAGCACTTCTTGGTGGTCTGTGGTGAGCTGGTAGGTCACATGGTGTACTGCTTCCACCTTATTATTTTGAGTTGTTAAATAGCACTAAAAGACAGCTAAAATGCATTAAATACTTTTGTAATATTGCTTTTCCTTGTAAGCAATTGCTGTAGTTACAGCCTGGATGTTGTTGTACCACAGGTGGGTACAATCATGCATGTGCAGGGAGTTGTCCATGTGGGAATCTTTGTTAACGTTTGGTCCACACTGAAGAAGTTAGCAAATCCCTGTATTAAAGCAATAGTAAAGTGCAACTCTTTGAGGGAATCTTGACAACTTGCTGCCTCAAAAAATGTTTTCCCAAATTAAATGGAGAAATCCTGGTGATCTTATAATGTTTTCTAAATCAATTTTATTCATTTATTTTCTTAGAGGAAAGACTCAAATCCTGCTACATTCTTTATAGCTGCAGAAGACCCTGACTGGGCACCTCTGTTGTGGCTCTTCTGCAGAACATTGTGGAGGCAGGATTTGGGAATCTCGCAAAAGGAATCCAAATGCCATGTTGGTGATGGAGTTCTGCATATAAGGAAGTAGGGGCAAGGGCTTTGTATATATTTGTGAGTACATAAATCCACTGCCTTTCTCCCCCATGGAAGGACAGTGCATTGGCTGCAGGTGTCTTGCCCGGACTACAGTAGTGCCCGAGGAGTGGCTCTGCTAATTTTCTCTGGTCCTGTGCAAAAAGGATGGGAAAGAATATTACGCTGCAGTGGAATATTTAACTATCTTGGACATAGCAAAAGTGCATTCAGAGAAAAACTCAATGAAATGTAATTCTTTTAATGTATTGCCATGTTTTTCAGTTCTGGCTATATTGAATCTTAGCTTATAGTGATATTGTTCTGTTAAAAATAACATAATTATTGGAGGTTTTCACTGTATTTTATATAATGAGAAGAAAATGAGTAAGCAATAACATTTTCTCTATAAAGGTTTATCAGGGAGGTGAAAATCAAACATCTCATAAATGGACAAAATAGATGCAGTCAGATGCAGCCTGTATATTATTCATTTTATTGAAGGGCTCCAGGGACATGAGCAAGGAAACATAAAGAGCTCAGGAAAGAAAAACCTCTGTAAAGGGGATTACATTTTTTCAGCTGATTCTAACAACATTGCAGTATATTCTTCACAGATGTTCTATAGTGTATTGTGTTAAGCACTCACATTATCAGTTGCTTATTTTTTTACATTGGTATTTTTTGTTCCCACTTGTAGATACTTTCGAAGTGATCTCTTACACAATTTCTTCTGGTGATCCTTACGGAAGATTCTCTATTGACCCTCAGTTTGGTATCATTCTCACCAAAAAGCAGCTGGACCATGAAACTCAGGCTCTCATTATCCTTACTGTCCAGTCACAGGTGGCCAGCTCCCCTATCTACAGTAGCACCCAGGTCAATATATCTGTGATTGATGTCAATGACAATCCTCCAGTATTTCTTACAGAATCTGATAAGATAACTATATCTTATAGTACAGTGCCTGGCACAGCTCTGTACATTGCTCATGCAGAAGATAAAGATAGTGGGTTAAATGGAGTAATCAAATATACTATTGCAAACAGGCAGTCAAATGCATTTACCATTGATCCAAGCCTTGGGGTGGTATATCTCACCAGGACTCTGTTCACAGATAAGCAGCATGAATACGCTCTCCACATCACAGCTGAAGATCGCGGAACTCCTTCACTGAGTTCTCTGCTAATGCTGACAGTGATTGTTGAAGAGCAAAAGATGGGCACCACCTTGACTTTTGAAAACTTGGTGTATCAAGTGGAAGTCAGTGAGACTTCTTCACTGGATGCCAAAATTCTGCAAGTACAAGCCCACACACAAGTTCCACAGCACACTGCCTCACGGATAGTGTACTCCCTGGAGCCTAGCACAGATTCTGCTGCATTTGGAATTGACCCTTTCACTGGCTGGATCTACCTCCGGAAGTATCTGAACTATGAATCTACACAGATGTACAATTTTAGAGCCTTTGTCAGCAGCCCAGAGGACAGCTCAGGGCAAAATGCGAGTACATCAGTAATTGTTAATGTCCGGGATGAAAATGACAATTCCCCAATGTTCATGCGTGATCTTTATTTTTTTGAAATTGAGGAAAGTCCAGTTCCCCGAGGTGTGGTTGGTACCATCACAGCAGTTGACAGAGACTCAGGAAGAAATGGACAGCTTTCCTATTTCCTTTTGTCAGATGGAAAGTTTTTCAAGATTAATTCCAACACAGGTAGCATGTTATGAGTCTTCCTCTAAAAGAATTAATGTAATGTGTGAAGTCCAGGAACTGTCATGTCTCTCTTGGGTGGGAATATGCATAATTCAGAGCCTCAAAAAGTTGGGATGGAATAATCAGTGAAGAATAGGACAACCTAGAGAGTTTGTTTTTTCACTCTCAACTCAGTCATGCCTTTTCTTTGCTTACTCACTCATGAGTTTGTGTTTGATCGTAGAAAATTTGGGAGTATTAAATAATAGCTTCAGTAAATCATATGAAAAATTCCTAATTGTCTAGTGGTCAAGTAAGGTTGAAAATAAATGATCAGCAATAAACAAGAATGAAAGGAATAGTGACATTTTAAAGGGAGCACATTTGTGAAAATCTTGAATAGTTATAGTTTAAAACCATGAATTGAATATATCAGAAGTGTTGCAAAAAGAAAATGGTCTCAGAAAAGTTATGCACTGTAAAATGAATCGCAGAATGCTCTCACTGATAACCATTATCTCGAGTATGTTTTAGCAGTATAAAATACAATACTGAAAGTCATGCAGAAGGGAAGCCTTTAAGAAACACAGGTACTGTGAATATGCTGACTAGCAAGAGTTTGCTTTTGCAACACAGATCTGCAATGTGAGACTCCACCACGTAAAATGGTGTATACCGAGGGGTCGAAGGGCCCTTCTATATACTTTGGAAATGTGACATCTCAAAATAAAACTACTGTTTCAAAGTAAAGTCTTGTATAATAAGCTTATAAAAGTTTAAAGGTAAACAGAGAGAGGGAGACAAGTAACATAGAAGGTCTTAAAATGTATAATATAACTCCATCTATCTGAAAAACAGGAGGACACACAGAATCCTCAGATAAATGTGAGTGCAGTTGAGCAGCTGTCCGGAAGCTTGTATTAAATTTGGCCACTGGGATCTCAAGCCTCAGAGTATGGTGAAGATTAGGTTTGCTGGTCATCAGAGAGAGTCTGTGTTGAGTTTCCTAACCCCGAAGCAGAGCGAAGATAAGGTTAGCAGTTAAAGTCTGCACTTGAGGTTCTCCAATTTGGAATACAATGAAGAAGAGGGCCAGATTTCTCCTTTAAAATAGCCAGCCTGCACAGTTGGCTGATGTTGTTTTATTGTGCGAGTTTGTGGGATCCAGAGTGCAGTGAAGAGTGTAATATGACCCGGGGGTATATAAGTAAACTTTGATTAACTAGGTGTTTCAGTGGAATGAAGTTTAGTAAACTGGGATAGTACTCTGTATACTGTAGGAGGCATATCAAATGACACAAGTGGTTAGTTTAAACTCTGCAGTGTGTATTTCTATGAATTTTATACAGTCTATTAAGATTTCACTAATACAGTGAATACACTAATACAGTGCCTTTATTTATTTAATTTAATTTATTTATTTATGTCCAACAGGTGAAATTATAAACTGGGTTGCATTAGACCACGAGCAACAAACTCACCACCAGTTGATTGTACTAGTAACTGACCACGGTGACCCCCGGCGTAATGCCACAATAACTGCATATATCTTAGTTGCTGACATCAATGATAATCAGCCTTACTTCCCTCAGATTCCATCTGGAAAGGAAGTAACCCTCAAGGTTTGTAGAGCCTGTTTCAGTGACTTTCTAATCTGGTCAATCATAGTAGTACAAGATTTGTTTCGAGCACCATCTTGTGGCAATAAGCTTGAATTATAAATGAAACTTCCTTCCAAAGCTCAGTTCACACACCACGGAGTATTGTATTTAATGAAATTCATGTGCTCTGAATGCTACATGAACATTATTAAATCAAGGGTATTCTCTCAGTAAGACATGTCTTTTATTTCATGTGAAAGTTACATTGCCTGTTTCCCCTAGTATGACCTAAATGAACCACGTATTCAGATTCAATTAAAAGTCTGACATTTTACAGTCAGTATCAAATAAATAACTTTTTAAAGAAAATTACTTCTAACGTATTGGTTGCTTTTTTATTATGGTATTAAATATCATAGGGCAAAAATTGCTCATATTATACATGAATGCCTTACCCAATGTGAATGTATGAACAGTTGGAATTGAACTGTTTCAGGACTATTAGGAGATGAAGATTATACTCGTATTTTCTTTAAATTTGCATCTTATGTTTTACTTGTGACCTCAGAAACAGGAGATATTAATGATTTCTGTAGAGAAAAGACATATGGACAAATGAACTTTATTGGAGATATGCTAGAAATGTATTAATTTAGCAGTATCTCTGAAATGTAGTTTATTTGCATTGACTGTAGCCATTTCTAGAATGGAAAGTGCTCCTAGTATATAAGTACTGAATTTAACTGTTTTGTGGTATATGAATTCAGTTATGATGCATCAATATCCTTTATAATATGTAAAGTGCTCTTGTAAACATATTGTTTGATGGCAGGTTTTGGAAGGACAACCAGAAGGTACACTTGTCACCACTATGTTTGCAAAGGACCTTGATTTTGGAAACAATGGTGTAGTGTTATACTCAATATTGTCAGGTAAGAATGTATAATTGTTGTGCCCAATAGAAAGTTTATTAAAATAATGATAGGGTTTAAGGGAGCCACTAAACATACAAAGTCTGGTTCCTGTTTACACTGAGGCTAAATTACATAACTCTGGCAGCTAAAAGGGGCTTTGAAGTCAGACTAGGTTTACAATCACTTTTGAGCTCCCTTTACACTGCTGTAGTAGAGGCCTCAGTGTAAGTAGTAATCAGGGTACCATAGGACTAATAGGTCATACCGAAATATTTGTGGAGGCATGAGCAGCTAGCTTCCTTTCCATCACCGTCTGCCTCTTCACAGGGGTTTACTTGCTCCTGTGGCAAGTCACAGAATCTTCAGTTAACAACAGCAGCTTCCCCAAGATTAGGACCATAATCATCCAATAGCACATACAGTACAGAGTTTGTCATTTATGAGTAACTGTTTAACATCTCAATGGAAAAATGATCTCCCCTTTCCATGATCAACTGAAAATTTTCCTGCTATAGGAACAGTTCATGACAATCTGAGACAGGCATCGTAAAAACATAAGAACAGCCATACTGGGTCAGACCAAAGGTCCATCTAGCCCAGTATCCTGTCTTCAGACAACAGTCAATGCCAGGTGCCCCAGATGGAATTAATAGAACAGGTATCATCAAATGATCCATCCCCTGCCGTACATTCCCAGCTTCTGGCAAACAGAGGCTAGGGACACTAGCCCTGCCCATGTTGACTAATAGCCATTGATGGACCTATCCTCCATGAATTCATCTAGTTATTTTTTGAACCCTGTTATAGACTTGGCCTTCACAACATCCTCTGGCAAAGAGTTCCACAGATCGACTGCATTGTGTGAAAAAATATTTCCTTTTGTTTGTTTTAAACCTGTTGCCTATTAATTTCATTTGGTGACCCCATGCGTGCTCCCCCCACCCTCAGTTCCTTCCTGCCGCCAGTGAAGGTGCTTTGGAACTGCTGTGCTTCAGCTCTCCTCTGTAGCTTTCCCTGTTTGGACTGTCATTTAGTTTGTAGATAGTTAGTACCTGTAGTTTAAAAACAAAAATTATATAGAGTAGAAGAACCGCACCAGAGGCTTTAAGTCGTGTGACACTTGTAAACAGCCTATGCCAATAAGTGACCTGCCTAGTAGCTGCTTACGCGGTCTTGGGGAAACCTACGTCAGCGACAGCTGCAAAATCTGCAGATTGTTTAAGCTCTGGACTAAGAAGGAGCGGGACATACAGCTCCAAGCCATATTGATGAAGTCGGCCCTGACCCCGACAACACTATGCCACTCTGAGTCAGCACCAAGCACTGTAGCATCAGTGCGTGGCGACCCAGAGGTGCCTTCCACCAGCTGGCACTGCTCTCCATCCGCGGGACACTCTAAGAAGACAAAGAAGAAATCTTCTCTGTCAAGGCACCAGGGCAAGGCTGGGGGCGAGACTAGACCAGTACTGGGAAGCTTTCGATCCCCCTTGGCCTTCTGGACTCCAACTCAAGTAGAGCAGAGCAGCCCAACCCATTCCAAGCTGACCTCCCTGGATGCCAGTGGCCACATACAGTTGCCCTCCACGCGGGAGGCCCTGCAGGCGGCATGAGACAAAATGTCTCTCCCGGTATCGGCTGCACCGACCCCAGCGGCTCCCAGGTCCACAGGCAAGCAAGCGCTTGGACCACCATAGTCGTGACCTAGGCAGTACTGTTCGCAGTCGAGGGAAGGTTCCTGACGCTGTTCTCCAAAGAGTGACCACTCCGCTTGCAGCCTGCGCCAGTCCCTGTTGACCCGCATGCAATTATCTGTCTTGGTGCTGAGCAGCAGGGAATCGAGAGAGCGCAGGCCTCGAGGTCAGAGCATGCCCCATCGGGACTGGGACCGATGGCTTCAGAGGTCGCTGACTCCGAGAAGCCACCATAGCACCTTGCAGTACCGATGCTGCTCACACTCTTCGCCCCAGTCGAGGTCCCTGGCACGGTACCGCTTCCGCAGCCCTAGGCGTAGATCGCTGGCAACTAGCCATCGTGGATCTGCCCAATGGAGCCATTCGCGGAGCAGCTGGCACAGGTGGTACTCCTGCTCCTCTACAGAAGACTCAAGTTCTCGAGCCCGGCACCGCTCACGATGTCACTACTCATACCCATCCTGAGATAGCAGTTGTTCATATACCAGCCCAGCCTCCCCTCGGAACCGGCAGGCAGCGGGCCAGACAAGTCTGGCAGGGCAGCCCACCCCAACAGTGCCACAGCAAGTGCAGTGGCACCAGGCGCCCTGGCCAGCGCCCTGGTACCAATGGACCCCATGGGCTCTGACACAGCCCCCAGTGGTGGCCAGCTCAGTAGCCGGGGCCTCAGACAGACTGTCGACCTCCCTCTCTGAACCCCCGAGGAAGGGGTGAGCGGGGCAATCTTTCCTAGCCCTGTGCTCAGAAGGGGACCAAGTGCTGGGAACTGCGGCACCAGTGGGGATGCAGAGTGCCACCCCTCCATCCTAATCCTCCTCTGATGAGGCCATCATGGTGCCTCCTTCCCTGTTCCCCAGAAGGACACAAAAGACCGCTAAGAGCTCCTGAAAATGGTGGCTTCAAGCCTTAGTTTACAGGCTGAAGAGATGGAGGAACTTTGGACTTCCTCTTTGATGTCCTCTCAGTCATAGTGCTGGCCAGGGTGGCCATCCCTCTCCATGAAGGGGTGGTGAAAATCTCCACTGCCCTGTGGCAGACCCCGTCTTCCTTGTCCCCCATATCTAAGAGGGCAGAGTGGAAGTGTTTCATGCCCACCAAGCGCCGTGAATATTTCTATACTCACCCCGCCCCAACTCCCTGGTGGTCAAGGCGGTCAACCACAGGGAGCGTCAATTCCCATTGCTAAGAATAAAGACTCGAGGAGGCTGGACTTATTTGGTAGAAAGCTTTATTCTTCGTCAAGTTTCCAGTTGAGGGTGTCAAACCACCAAGCCCTGCAGGGCAGATATGATTTTAACTTGTGGGGCTCAATGCCAAAGTTTACGGACTCCCTCCAGGAGTGTGATAGGTAGAAGTATAAGGCCTTGGTGGAGGAGGGCACCGCTGCTGCGAAAGCAGCCCTTCAGGCAGCCTCAGACACAGTGGACATGGCAGCAAGAACTATGGCCTCTGCGGTGTCCATGTGGAGAGCGTCGTGGCTCCTCTTGTCCGGGTTGTCCAGTGAGGCACAGAGCTCCCTGCAGGACCTCCCCTTCGATGGCAAGGCCCTGTTTGCGAAGCAAACAGATGTGAAATTTCACAGTCTTGAGGACTCTCGCACAACGTTAAAGATTCTTGGTCCTTTTATAAGAACCTTCTTATAAAAAAATCCAGAGATTAAAAGACACATTCACAGTGGCAGTCTCGGCCTGTCCCCCAGCCTGGCCCCTCTAAGGGCAAGCAGGCAGGTAAGTGCCAGTGTTGATGGGACACCCAGAGACGACTTACCAGTCTGCACCAGGGATCCGCCCAACCTACCCTTCTCCAACTGTCTCTGTACTTTCCTCCCAGAGTGGTCACTACTGACCTCAGACTGATGGGTCCTGGGGCTATACCCTCCAATTAGTCTTTACCCCACCTAACCACCCTCCCTTCCCATCCCTCTTCAGGGACCCCTCTCACGAGAGCCTACTTGAGCAAGAGGTGAGGTGGCTCCTTCACCTAGGAGCGGTAGAGGTGGTGCCTGTTGAGTTCAGATACCAAGGATACTATTCCTGCTATTTCCTTATCCCGAAGGCCAAAGTGGGCCTCAGGCTCATTCTGGACCTGCGAGGCCTAAACCAGTACATGGTAAAACTCAAGTTCCGTATGGTCTCCCTGGCCTCCATCATTCCCTCCCTGGATCCCAGAGACTGGTACGCCACCCTCGATCTCCAGGACGCGTACTTCCACATTCACGTATTCGAGGTCCACAGGCGTTTCCTCCACTTCGCGGTAGGACAGGAACACTACCAGTTCACCGTCCTCCCGTTTGGCCTCTCGATGGCACTCACAGTCTTCACAAAGTGTATGTCTGTGGTGGTGTTCTATCTCAGGTGTTGCGGGGGTCCAGATCTTCCCCTACCTCTAGCTGATCAAAGGCAGCTCCAGATCACAAGTACAGGACCACGTAACACTCATCCTGTACATATGTACCACACTGGGGCTGCTGGTAAAGAACAACAAATCCACATTGGTACCAATACAACAAATAGAGTTAATTGGCGTGATTCTCAAAGCTGCATCAGCCAGAGCTTCCGGACAGATTTGAAACCTTGAGGGATCTCATCAGGGCAATCATGATGTTTCCTGTGACAACTGCCAGGGTGTGCTTCCAACTCCTGGGTCACATGGCAGCATGCACATACGTAGTACGCCATGCCAGACTGAGGATGCGACAGAGGTTGGACAAAGTCCTCACTGTGCCCGAGTCCATACTAACCTCCTTCCTTTGGTGGTCCTCCCCGGAGAACATGCTCCGAGGGGTCCCGTTCTGGAGTTGCTCCCCAACTATAGAGCTGGTGTCCGATGCATCGGACTAGGGGTGGGGAGCCCATGTGGGAAACCTACGGACCCAAGGCCTCTGTTCCACGCAGGAACTAGGCCTGCACATAAATGTCAAAGAACTCCAAGCTGTCCGTCTGACCTGCATGGCCTTTCGCCCTTGCCTTACAGGCAGGATAGTCAGAGTTCTCACGGACAACACGGCCTCGATGTTCTACATCAACAGGCAAGGCAGGGCCCATTCCTGATCCCTCTTCCAGGAAGCCCTCTGACTGTGGGACTTTCTGCATTACCCACAATATCAACTTGGAAGCCCACCACTTTCCAGACATCCGGAACTCTCAAAAGATCACCTGAGCCAGGACTTCTCCTCTCAGCAGGAGTGGTTGCTACACCCAGAGGCAGCTCACATGATCTTCCGAACATGGGGCACTCCCCAGGTGGACTTCTTCACGACCAGGCAGAACTGGTTCTGCTCCAGGAGGGGCCTGGGCAAGGGCGCGATTTCCAATGCCTTCCTTCTGTCCTAGTTGGGTCAGCTGTTATATGCTTTTCCCTCAATTCCGCTGATCAGCAAGGTCCTGGAAAAAAAGACGGACAAGGCTCATGTCCTCATGACTGCCGCAGCATGGCCCGGACAACACTAGTATGGGACTCTTATGAACCTGTCCATTTTCCCCCCATGAGCACTACCAACCCGCTCAGACCTTCTCTCTCAGGACCAAGGTTGCCTCCTCCACCCCAACCTCACAGCCCTCCACCTCACAGCGTAGTTGCTCAATGTTTAGACCAAGAGGAAAGGACCTGCTCAGAGGGCATCCAGCGAGTCTCCTGCAAAGCAGGAAGCCCTCCACGCATCAGGCTTACCTGGCAAAATAGTCAAGGTTCTCTCGGTGGGCTGCCGATTGCGGCGTCTCACCAGTGGCTGCCCACTCCAGCTTATACTGGATTACTTCCTTCATTTCGGAGCCCAAGGCCTAGAGCCCTCATCCGTCAAAGTGCGTCTGGCAGCCATATTGGCCTTCCACTCGCCCATCCAGGGCCACACAGTATTTTCTCGTGCCATGACCGGTCGATTCCTTAAGAACTTGGGTCACCTCTTTCCTTACGTTAGGCCCCAGTTCCACAGTGGGACCTGAACTTGGTTCTGGCTAGGCTGACAAGGCCTCCATTTGAGCTGCTTGCCACATGCTCCTGATCCCATCTTTCTTGAAAAGTAGCCATTCTTGTGGCAATCATGTCTGCTAGGAGAGTCTTGCAGCTCCGGGCCCTGACTTCCGAACCCCTGTATATGGTATTTCATAAAGATAAGGTCCAGCTCTGCCTACACCTTTCATTCCTCCCCAAGGTGGTCTCCGCCTATCATATGAGCCAGGACATTTTCCTTCCAGTGCTCTGTCCCAAACTGCATGCGTCTAGTGAGGAGCGCCATCTCCACATGCTAGATGTGAGACGGACGCTGGCTTTTTACCTGGAATGAACAAAACCATTCAGGAATTCTTCACAGCTGTTCGTTGCCATGGCCAAACACATGAGGGGTCAGCCTATCTCCACTCAGCAGCTCTCCAGCTAGATCACTTCATGTATCTGTACTTGTTACGACCTGGCGGAAGTTTCCCTGCCACCGAATGTGAGAGCGCACTTGAGAAGGTTGCAGGCCTCGTTGGCCACCTTTCTGGCTCACGTCCCTATTCAGGACATTGCTCCTTGGTCATTGGTCCACTGTTCACCTCATGTGTGATCATCTCCCAGATCAGAGAGGATGCTGGGTTCGGCAGGGCACTGCTCCATCCCAAGTGTCTGGGAACTCTTACCCACTTCCAACAGATATAGCTTGGAATCACCTACTGTGGAATGTACATGAGCAATCACTTGAAGAAGAAAAGACATTTACCTTTTCCGTAACTAGTGTTCTTCAAGATGTGTTGCTCGTGTCCATTTCACATCCCACCCTCCTTCCCCTCTGTTGGAGTTGTTTGGCAAGAAGGAACCAAAGGTACGTGCAGCGGCCCTTATACTGCGCCATGGTGGCACCACTCCAGGGGTCACTGGGGCTCTCCCATATGGGTACTGCTAGGGGAAAAACATCCGGCACTGGTGCACGTGGTATGGACATGAGCAACATATCTCGAAGAACACCAGTTACAGAAAAGGTAACTGTCTTTTCTTGTGTTATAAGAAGGAGTAACTAATACTTCCTTATTTACTTTCTTCATACCAGTCATGACTTTGTAGACCTCAATCATATCTCCCCTTAATGGTCTCTTTTCCAACTGAAAAGTCCCAGTCTTATTAATCGTTCCTCATATGGAAGTCGTTCCATACCCCTAAACATTTTGTTGCCCTTTTCTGAATCTTTTCCAATTCCAAATCTCTTTTTTGAGAGGTGGGGTGACCACATTTGCATGCATTATTCAAGATGTGGGTGTACCATGGATTTATTATCAAAAGATAATCTGAGCAACCAATAAGGCTTGTGGTTTTTAACTCAGTTTTTACCCTTGTTTGGCAGTACGTTTGCCTGATACTGTTTGGCAACATAAAAATCCCCTGGAACGCCTACACATAGGAGATGGAATATGCCTTAAGACCTGATTCTGATTCCAGTGAAATCAATGACAAAGCTCTCCTAGACTTCAACAGGAGAAAGATTGAGCCATTAGTTCTAATCAGAGATAGAGATGTATTCTTGTCTGTCTGTGTCAGCCATAAAATAAGAAGAGAGCATCTAAACAATGAGAAAAACATGGCAGTTCTCTTGGTTATACCACATTGTTTGTTCAAGACTGCAAAACATGTTAAGAATAAAACTTTATTTCTGAAAAACTGTCAGTAAGGCGTTCACATCAGAATGCCATAACATTATTTTTTATACTCTGCTTTGTTTCACAGGATTTATGGAGTCAATGTCTTTCATGCTTAATATTTTAAATCTGTAATAATTGACACATAAAACATACCATTTGATTAAAAACAGGCTATGCAAGAAAACAGCTCTGATGTTTCCATACGAGTTCTACAGTTTCTCATCTGTCATCTTTGCTTAGCTAGAGCTCAAACCCATGCCTCAGTCAGTTTATACTTGTCATTATTTGTCACTTCAGAGTAAAGAACCAAAACTAAAGTATCATAAAACTAAATTACCTCTCAGGAGAAAGGGAGGCAGTAATCCCTTCACAGGGGTGGCTCTAGGTATTTTGCTGCCCCAAGCACGTCAGGCAGGCTGTCTTCGGTGGCTTGCCTGTGGGAGGTCCCTGGTCCCGTGTATTTGGCGGCACGCCTGCGGGAGGTCCGCCAAAGCCACGGGACCAGCGGACCCTCCTCAGGCAAGCCGCCGAAGGCAACCTGCCTGCCACCCTTGCGGCGACCAGCAGAGCACCCCCCGTAGCTTGCTGCCCCAGGCACGTGCTTGGCGTGCTGGTGCCTGGAGCCTCCCCTGTCCCTTCATGGCAAGGCAGAGGTTATTATGAGCTATATTCCCCCGTATCTTCATGCACTACATTTGCCTTTGTAGGAGGAAAACACCCTAACTTCCATAAGGGCCTGGATGTTAAATCTGTTCTCTCCCACCAACAGACATTTTTTAAAATTAATTATTTTCAGCTGGATTGAAAATATTGCAGTTGTAATGTATTTATGTAATAAGAATCAACAGTTTTTATTAATCTGAAGGTCTGTTTTTATTGCATCTATTTCTCTGTAATAATACCTTTTATTTGCTATCATGCAAAAATTACAAGATGCTAAGAATCCAAGTATATCCCTAAAAATAGAGATCCAGATTGCCACTTCCTGGAGAGAGGACCAAAGGGACTGAAAACTCCTGTGTGTTGAACTATAGAGTTGGCAAGAAATTGCCCCCTCTAGTGCAGTAGAGAGTTAGAGGGCTGCAGAGCAGATGGCAGTCAGGGCCTCCCAACCATGTGGACCAAGTCTGTCAAAATAAAGGCCAGTCTGTATAGATGGCTGTCCCTCTGTATAGCCTCACCTTCGCTTCAGTATCACAGAGGTTTCCCCCATTGGCTACACAGAGCAGCCTTGGAGAGAACTCAGTAGGAATGCAAATGGTTACTATCCCAACATTTAACTGTTTTTAGTATGTTACTGCTACAAATGTCAAAAGGTTAAATATGTTATACTCTGATTAGAAAGCTTATTTGGTCAAATAAAGTACACTCAAAAAAGCCAGACCCCCCCCCTACTCCCTCAACTGTGAAATTAGATATTTTGTCAGTGAACAAATCTAGAGACATCTGACTTTCTCCGATAATACATTTGTATTACCTGGCTAATGGCATTTCACATCTAGATCTTTTATTTCACAGTGAATTGTGGTTTAATATTTAAAAAATAAGAAATCAAGAATTTCGTATTGAGATATTGTTCAGAAGATTATCCAGTACTAAGCATAATAAAGAAATATGGTCTGTGTTAATGACTATGCAGACTAGTGTAAAAACACAGGAATCAGTTTGGGATCTGCATGCAGTTCCCAATGTTCTTTTCAACAATTAAGGGATGGTCTCAGGATCAATAGTTATGAATAACAATGTCCTCAGTGCAGCTTTCAAGTTCTACAGGAATGCAAGTCACAGAGCAATGTTTAGTGTTCTTAAGATCCTTAAGGAAATTCCCAACTAAAAACAGGTTAATTTGTGTAAAGGAGTTAATCATAAATGTGCACCTTTATTTAAGGGAGGAAAACCTTTAAGGGATCATTGTAGTTTACTCAAGACACAAATGTTAGCTTTGAAAGTAAATGTTTCACTTTAAAACAAAAAACAAATCAAACCAAAACACCCTCAAATGCTAATATACACAGATGTACATGATCATCAAATCACAATTCTGCTCCTATATCATCACTCATAGAATAACTGGTAATCTGCAAACAGTCATATCCTCAAAAACCTACATCTTTATGGCATCAGTAACTGAAAATTGATCTATCTGGACTAGTTTACTCTTGTTAAATATACAGTAGCATTTCCAAAAAGTGCACCTGTCTTTACATTTCCATTGCTTCATAAAATATGCCTGTCATCTTAAAACCACGCAGTAACACTGGAAAAATACAGCCTTTTACAACTCTTTGGCTAAAGCAATTGAATTCACAACAATTCCACAAAAACATCCAAGATATAAAATTTAGGAGTGTTCTCATACTGTTAGATTTAGGATAGATATGCAGTTACCACAACTAGAAGAGTTTACATGCCAGAGACATGCAGGGTGACAAAGGTCGCAGCTGTCTCCCATAGACAAATCAAAACCCAAAACCTTGCTCTCTAGGGGAAGGAGGAGCCCAGACCTTAGTAGAGATGAGAGTCACAAACTTCATGGACCCTGTGATATCAACACTATTGAAGGGCCATGCCAGTGACTCCCTCTCACCCAGTGAAGACAGGACCCTTGCCTTCCCTCATCAGAGTGAATTGAAGTTGGCAAAAGTTCCCGAATTACTTACCATCTCCAGTGATCAGGTTGCAAAATATGTGGAAACTTAAATGGGGCTTTTATATAGAATACAATTCCTCTATAAATCACATAGGAAAATAATTAAAACAATAGGTCACTTATATTTGAGAAAGATCTAGTATCATTCTACGATTAGTCACTAACGATAGCTAGATTTTCAGAAACAGATTGTCACAGATTTGAGATGCAGGGTTTGAAAACCTGTTGAGATAGCTAAATGAACTACGCAGCACCTTGAATGTCTATGTTCTAATGGCTGGAGGAACAGTTCTGCTGCAGTTCATGATTGCCCACCTCAAGCACTCCCACCTCCTCTTCATCCAAATTTGCAGTATGTGCTGCTTTGTGTGGGAAAGAGGTAAGGAGCTTCCTGCGTATTGGAGAATAACAGATAAATGAGAGAGCGAGCAGAACAGTGAGTGGATTGGGCAGCAGAGGGGAGGGAAGCACAGTGGAATAGAATACAAGGGCACAGCAGGGAACTGGCCAGGAGGGGAGCACTGGGCGAGTAGGGACCCAACCACCAGGAGGCTAGGGTTTTCTCATTTCCCCACTTCTTCCTCTTTCCTCAGTTTCTTTATTTTTCCCCCTCTGTTTCCTTTGTTCTCCCCTCCCCTTTAATAACAGGACATATTGAGGTGCATTGACTCAGCTGCAGTTGCCAGATGCATATTGCCTGTGGATCACCAACTCAGGCAAATGCAGGGAGTGTTCACTCAAAAGCATTAACTAATAATAGGAACAGCAGTTCCAGAATACCTCTCGTTGTGGACACTGTGTTCCAGAATAAAAATCACTTTATTCTGAATTAATATTAGTGTGCTCACAATTAATTCCTCAATGGCTACTCTGATCGATTTCCCTGTTTAGAAGGCCCAAGTATCTAAATTTATATGATTGTATTCCTTTTAACTGAAGGGAGGTGGTGTTGGTTTTGAGGGGTGTGGCTGCTCAGCTATTTTTGGCTCTTGGCAAGTAGGCTTATTTTTCAGGCCAACGGGTGTTGGGTACATTTTTTCAAGTCCTGATTACATTGATGCATCAGAGTAGTAGAGGGCACAGGAAATTTTTTCCTTTCTCTCACACACCCACTTCGAAGGTATCCAGAACACTGGTGTTTTGGCTCCTCATGCATTCATGAGAGAGGTGGGCTAGTGTGACCTGAAGCACTGTGCCCCCATAAGGGGGCATGACTGGGAAAGCAGGCCCTCTTTTCCCCTTCAACTTTAGAGGCTAATGCTGGGGGCATTGTATGCTGCAAGAGTATATTATTTGTTGAGCACATTCTCCAGGGCAGGCATTTTACAAGATGGAGTACGCCACAGACAGCATGTGATTGGCAACTGCTGCGGAGACAGTACACCTCCACAGCCACCTTCAATGCAGTTGTGGCTATAAAAGCCACACCGTTAAATTGAATTAATATTACTTCTTTTTAAATTGGGTGTTTTAAATTTTATATATCTCTATGAAATAGAATTAGGGCAGTGTTGTATATTAACATTAGATAAGTGACAATGACAATTACTTCATGTATGTTGTAACTTTAATTGTTTGCATTGTGTGTGTTGTACATATATATTTACATTGTATATATTTGTTTTTGTACAGAGGTAACTCTTAAAATCTTTGGTTTAGATAACATGTCCTTGGTGTTTTCTTATTCAACCTTGTGGTGGTCCTGGCACAGCAGCGCCCCTTTGTAGCAGGGGTGGGATGGGGTGCCGGCGCCTCACCACTCTCTAGTCCTTGCGTCCACCTCCCTGCGGGTGGTCGATTACGGCCTCGCAGCCTTCTTCCTCACTATCGCCTCTGTCTGGTTGGGTAGCATGGCCTAGCGGCCAAAGTCCATACACACACACCCCCACAAGCAGGGTAGCGCAGCCTAGTGGCTAAAGTTTATACAATCCCCATTCATGAGCAGGGTAGCACAGCCTAGCAGCCAGAGTCCATACATCCCCTGCTTATGAGCAGGGTAGCACGGCCTAGCAGCTGGAGTCTCTAGGATCCCTCATGGTTCAGTGGTGAGGGGATAGGGGGACTCGGGCCCACCCTCTCCACCGAGCCCTAACCCAGGACTCTGGTAGCAGCAAGCTGTCCTTGCCACTTGCTCAGCAGGGATCCACCCACAACACACCAAGCGGCAATATAGCTCTAATTTTGTTTGTCTCTAAAGTTCCCCTGAGTCACTTCCTACCTGGAATACCAGTTCATCTGCGGTGGAGGGTCCTCCGGTCTGTACCTCCCCGTGACGTCCTCTGTCGAGGTCTCTGGTAGTGCCTCGGCTTGGCTGACTCCTGGATCCTGGCGCACAGGTTCTCCTTCAGGAGCTAGCAGCGCACATCCTTCCCCTCCAGTGATCAGCCCTGACTGAGCTGATCTGCAGGCTTTTATGCCTGTGCTCCAGCTGGAGCATGCCCAGCAGAGCTTCCAGGGCATGGCTTCCTCTGCTTGGAAGGAAGGGTTAACTCATGCAGTACCAGTGCGGGGCCACTCTGCCCCATCACATACCTCATATTTATGGAATCCTGAAACAGTACCAAAACTATTTTAAGTAAATCAAAATTGTGAAGTTTTAAAGTGTGGTCTAGATGTGTATTTTTGTATTTTGTTATCCTGATTTTATAATTTATTAAATCAATAAAGAATATTTTTTTAAAAATTCAGCTAATTGGAAACCACCTTCATAAAACTGAAAAGGTTTGACTCAGAATTGTGCAGTGGATGGAAGTTCCATTTTGTTAAGGATTTTGAGATTTCAAAATTTGGCTTCATTCCAAATCTAAGTGAAACTTTAAAATTTCAAAATTCTCTGACAGAAAATTCCTCCCAAATTTATTTTGGATCAATCACAACATTTTTATTTACAAAAATGGAACCATTTTGTTTAGATTTTGACTTTTTATTGTATATTATGTTACAATACATAATATAATACTAAATAAAAAATTCTAAACAAAAAATCATTTCAAAATGAGGGGTTTTTTAACCTGTTTTTTTCTAAACAATTTCATGCAGCATTTTGTTTTCAGTGGAATTGCATTCTCTGATGGAAAATAGCTCCATCTAAGTTTTCCCAGCCAGTTCTAGTTTTACTGTACTTTATGCATGAAACTTGCTTTTGACAGGTTGCTTATTTTTCTTTCTCTTATCAAGTAAGCAAGGGATCTCCTCCTGTAGTTTTATTGACTGACACCAATCTTAGATGGTACTTCACACCATAACTGCACACCATTTGTACAGCATTACTTGAAAGGGAAAAAAACAAATAAAAGGCCTGATTCTGAGAGCTGCTGAGTACCTTCGACTACCATTGAAGTCAGTGAGAATACTCATAGGAGTTCACTCATGTTGTAATGTTAACGTAAGCTTCGTTTTGTTAGAACATGAAGGATATCATATTTATGCACATTTATTTATTATTAGTTTAAATTCTGTTTAATTTCATTGTCAATTACTTTAAAATACATAATTTCTAGCAAATGTTATTAACATATGCTTATCGTTTTTTTGTTTGGTCCTATTTTTTCTCTCTCCTTCAACTTTCTCTTTCACTGGAATTTTCTAACATAAAATGTTACTTGGAATAATGGAGGGTAGCTGCGTATGCTGTGACACATGCTATTAAGGCCTTAAACACAAGCCTTTCCAAGGGTTATATATGAAACAATTGTATAGCAGCATTAATTTTCTGAAAATCAAATGAAAAAGTGCAGAATACAGTATTGTTCCATTAAATATATTTGCTTGTTCACCTTGTGTCCCTTTGGCTGGCAATTTCCCAGGTATGCTGTACGATAAAAAACAAAAATCAAACTAAAAGGGGGTTAATTGAGGCATTAGAAATGTATATTCACTCTAAAGTAACCTTGAAGAACAATGGAAAAATCTCCTACATATTGAGAATTAAGGCCGTGTTTTCACAATAGTCTCTTAAATTGCATGTTCAAAGTATGCAGAACCAAATATTTTGCAGTCACAGGTGGGGTAAGGTAATTGAATGCATAAATGGTAATTTGTGTGTTCATCTATCTAATTTGCATATGCAGATTGGGGGAAGAAACAGCTTCATACTCAGGTTCTCTATGGAAATGTAGCTCTTTATGGATATTTTGTGTACTACATCTGTCTTTAATTTGTTTTTACCACAGTAGCTTATTAGAGTGTGCTCACTGCAGTTGTATGACATGGGTCCTTGGTCAGAAGAAAAGGTGCTGTTGCACCTTAAAGGGCTCCCTGTGCAACTGGTGGCAGAGCGGGCAGGGGTATACTGGGCTGGAGCAGGAGGTGCTGGCTTCTTCTAGCTGACTGAATGAGGGGGGCTTATTTATACCCTATGAAGCCCCCCTGAAACCCTCTTTCACCTGGTTTAGGTTGGCAGCATCCACCCTCCCACCCATGAAATCTGAAAAGGCCTGCATTCCTTCATGATGTGCTGTGGGCATTATGCTAGTCTCCCCTTTTTCCTTGGGGGCTGAGAAGGAATTTTTCCCTCACTGCCAGATTGGCTGAGGAGGGATGGGGGGTGGGGTTTGCCTTCCCCACAGTGGATTTGGGACCCAGTGAAGTAGGATTGGGGGACTAGACTATAATGTTGCAGCTTAGTGCCTAAAACGTGTGCCAGATTTCCAGTGCAGATACTCATTATGGAAGGGATATGGTTATTGGATAAAATGGACTGGAAAAGGATGGAAAGGAAAGTGTCCTTTAATGGAGCTGAGGAAGTGGGGGGTTGGGTCTCCTGTTTCAGATACAGCGGGGAGCTGATCTCCCCTCCTTTTATAGCCCCCTTAACCATCATGTGAAGGGAGCACAGCAGCGTCCCAACAATGGGATGGCTGGAACCAGGTTGGGGGTTATGTGAACATTTTTAAGGAAATGATGATGACCTGCACTGTGCAATGTATTTTTAGGTATTCCCAGATATTTTAGGTTAATAAGGTTGCAGCCTAGTTAAACCACATCCATTGTCTCCTGGCTGGATGACAGCAGCTATTATGCTATACAATTATATTTGACACACAAGTACACCTTATTAAAAATACATGTGTCAATATATTGTATACACAATATTTTAAGAGGGAATTTTTAATAACAGATAAATTAGAATTTTCCAAATTCTTATGTATTTTAAATATTTTTCTGCACATTCTGTAAAATTGTGGCGGAAATCTGCTGTTTCGTTCTAGGAATTTCATTATTTCAAGTGGGAAAGAGAATGCATAAATAGCATGGTGTAGCAATACTCTTGTTAGTTAACATTTCCTTGCCAGTCTAGTATAAATACTAATATGAAGTGGCTACTAGTGATAATTTAAATGAGAATGTACTGGTTATTGACCATGTGGCCACTCTTTGTATTAATTATAAAAGAGTAGTTTCTTATTATCCTATTTTGTTCTAGGGCAAATATGCATAGGATTTTAACTCCCTTAGAGTACATGCAAAGTGTATTGTTCCTATTCAAAGCAAATACAAGGCTAGATCATCATATTTACACTGCCCTAGGTGAAGACCAGACTTTGAGAATCACAATTCTGTTCCTGCTTCTTCCTTCCTTCATGTGGGAAATAAGTCAGCCCTGTACCTGTCTCAGTTTACTTCCCCCTCCGTGACAGTTCAGCTGCTAAGGCTCCACCCACTCTCTGCTCATGCCTATTCACTCCCTGTCCACTCTCCCTCTTGTGTAAGTAGCAGCCCTAGGGGAGCTGATCTTCCCCTTGTGCACAAAGCAGTAATGTAGGTAGTCTGGTCATGGAAATAAGCAGGTGCCTTATACCTTGTGATCCCCATGAATTGGCATCTTGCGATTGAGCTCACAGCAGATCATCCTAATTATGAGCTTGATCCTCAGAGGTGAGGAACCCCCACAACTCCCATAGAAGTAAATGAGGCTTGCAGATTCTCTTACCTCAGGGACATACTCTGTATTGTTAATTCTAAAGTACAGTAATATGTGACTATGAAAGGTGTGTCTTTGGGGAAGTGATACTGTATCTTCAACATTTATATTAACAGTAATTAATTTTTTTTTTTTGCTGTAGAAGATAGTTTTGGTCACTTTCAGATTGATGCCAACAATGGCAAGTTAAGAACAACTGAAGCTCTTTCATATAATTGGAGACCTAACTACAGAATACTGGTCACGGCAAGTGACCAAGGAATGCCTCCTCTTCAAGGACATGCAGTTGTTAACATCCAGGTACCTGTTCGTTTAGCATGGATTGGAAAACTGGTACTGTATTTTCAGTTTATTTTTTTTAAATCTTTTAGACACCCAAAGGATGAAGCTGTTGAAAGTAAAATGTATATATTTTGACATAAAGAGCATATCTTCTCATCAGAATTCTCTCTAGTCTAGATATTGTTCTACTGAACCAGGAAATTAGAGGATGAACATATTTTGCCTAATTTTGAAACCACTGCATTATTACGGGTTCAGAAGTTTGACGTGTAATTTACAGCATTCATGTCCTTTTAGGAAGAGATTGTGAACATAAGAGAGGAAAAATATCCAATAAAGAAGTTAAAAGTGGAGCAGGGACTAGACAAAGTGAAAAGAAAATACAGAGAGAAAACAGAGAAATCTGAAGACAAAATACTTGAAATACGTGCAATTTCCCTACTATACCATGCCCCTTCTCTGCCTGCCCACACTCCTCCTGCTGGCCTGTATGGAGCTATCAGAGAGACCAGCTCTGCCATGCATGGGGAGTGTTAAATCTACCTTCGTGCCCTCTCTGTAGCTACCCATCTGCTGTTCATCAGAACCACAGTAGATCTACTTTGTCAGGGGTCTTCTATAATTCCTTCATTATAGGTTGAATGTCATCCAGAATATTGTTCGTATATCACCAGTAGGAAGGTTAATTTTTGGTAGTTTTAAGGAATATGCTAAACATTTCTCAATCATGAGGCTGTTGCAGCTCAACTATTGAAGAGTTTCTCCCATTCTGAGATCATTTCAATGATCTCTGGTGAAGAAAATTCTAATCCTCAACAAAATCAATTGCCTATTCATATTTGGCAAACTAAATTGTGGATAGTGATTTCTGTGGCAACACCACATCCCTGCCACAGGAGGGAAGGCAGCTCAAGAATAAAACTGGATGAGAAACAGTTTTGCCATCTCATTAGAATTTGAGACTGAAAAATGTTCCCATCTCAGCTCTATTGAGGAGCTCTGCCGCTGGGAGAGAGCAGTGGGGATGGAGCCTCTTTGTGGAGCTCATGAGATTCAGGGGAGGGGAGATTACCTCTTGTTCCCTATTCTGCTCCAACCTTGAGTGCAATGGTGGTTGGAAGGATAAATCTGGGTAGTGACTTGTTGGAGGATTTTCTAAGGCTGATTTTTAACTTTTATTAAATTGCAGGGGAAGAAGGGGGATTAAAGCTTTTTCCTGTGTTACAAGTATACAGTTGTGAGGGCTGTTCTGTCCTTGATGTCTGTTAATGGGAATTATGTATGAACAAGCTACAAATGACTAGTTAATTAGTAAAGAAAAGTATATTGCAAAAAATCCCAATAGTAGCAATGGAAAAAATATTGCTGTCTTTGTGCTTTTGTTTCAGGTAATCCCATTTTCTAAAGGGAGATCTGTCTTTTCTCAAGATATCAGGCACTTTGTCATACCTGAGAATTTTAAACCTGCACAAATATTGAGCTTGGTGAAGTTGCCTGGTCATTATCTGCAAACCAACAGAAAACTGCATTTTAGTATCTCTGAAGAAGAGGATGATGATCATTTTGAAATAGATAGTTCAACAGGGGATCTGTTTCTTTCCAAGGAGCTTGACTATGAAACAACTTCTCACTTCCTTCTAAGAGTTGACATGAAGGATTATAATAAGAATCCTCCACAGAACTACACCGTTTTCCTCACTATTGATGTAGAAGATCAAAATGACCACTCCCCTTATTTCCAGGATAACTTCATAGTGATTGGCATACAGGAGAATATACCTGTTGGCACTCTGGTGTACACATTCAATGCAAAAGATGGAGATGGCAGTTTTCTGAACAGCAGAGTACAGTATTCCCTAGAAATGAGTGACTCTGGTGAAAATCCATTTCTCATCCACCCTTCATATGGCACCTTGATCACAGCAATTCCATTAGACAGGGAGATCACTCACTCAGTTGTCCTGAGAGTGTCTGCATCAGATCAGGCAATAAACTTGACAGAGCGCAGACTTGGTTCCCTGACAGCAAAAATTGTCATTTTAGACATTAATGACAACAGTCCCCAATTTGTTTCTTCCTCTCTTTCCTATGTCATGGAGAATGCAGAGGTAGGCTCTCTGGTACATCACGTAGTTGCAGAGGATCCAGATGAAGGAAGGAATGGACAAGTTACATATCACATTATTTCAGGCAATGAAAACAAGGCGTTTATGTTAGATAAAACCACAGGTACTGTATATTCTTTATAGATTCTTGTGCTGTGCTCATCACCATAATATCTGCTCACCTTCCAGGAGTTCATTGACCAGTGTGACTAACATCTGTCACAGTTTTGTTTGTTCAACCTCTCTCTAAGGGGAGAAGTGTGTGCGCTGGAGTGTTTTGTTTTATATGTGCTTTCGGGGAGGAGGGATAGCTCAGTGGTTTGAGCATTGGCCTGCTAAACCCAGGGTTGTGAGCTCACTCCTTGAGGGGGCCACTTAGGGATCTGGGGCAAAATCAGTACTTGGTCCTGATAGTGAAGGCAGGGGGCTGGACTCAATGACCTTTCAAGGTCCCTTCCAGTTCTAGGAGATAGAATATCTTTATTATTATTATTATTATACACAATTTTATATTAGAGAATGCAAGGTAAAAGAAAGACACCTTATACTTACAGAGAAAGATGGTGATATTTGTAATGGCCCTTAGTTCCCATTGGAGTTCATTCCCCATTCTCGGGCTGGCCCCCAGGAAAGCTCTGTCTCCTGCACAAGATCTGTAACACTGATACCATATCCATTTCAAACATGAATCCAATTTTTCCCTTTTTATAAGGGGTGTGCAGTTGTACATCTTTTTCAGGAAATAGTTGCTACCGCTTATTTTTGGTTTATACTCTCATTGCCAATCCTTTCTGTGATTGCAGACCCATGTATGTTAACTGTTTCTGTGTGGGACTCCCATAGCTTTGGGACAAATTTCTGGAACAAGAAAATTTTTTCTCTCACACTGCTCTTTTACTGCCAGGGGCACATAAATATTTTTTAAATGATGAAAAAGAACCCTCTCAGGTGTAGAATAAACATCACATTTCCTATATGAAAGAGAGAGAGAGAGAGGCTATACATACTGCAAACTGTCTGGCATTGGCATATGGACTTGGAGTTTATATTCTGTACTATTTACCAAACATTTATAAAGTCCTCTGGACAAAAAAAAAGTTCCCTTTGGACCTGATCCTATATGTTTTATAACATTTCCTATTGTCAACATGATGAGCAATATGGAATTGGCCCCTTTATGGCAAACTAAACAGCACCACAGATCATTCATCAGAAAGCAATAGGGTAGGTGTCCTCCCTCTTGGTGACGAGAGTGTAACGAAGAGAGACAACACATACTTGTCAGACCTTGCTGTAGGACCTTCTCAGAGCTTGGAACTACTACATAGTAGTTTAAACTTCAGCTGGAGGGTGACTTAAGAATAACTAAAATTGTAGGAAAGGGGAAACAGGGAAAGATTCAGGAGAAGAAATATCCCAGGAAAGCACAGATTTTGTGAATCTTGAACAACTAATGTGTTTAATCAGTTTGCTTAATTATTTTTCCCATAAGGGGAAGGATACTAGTTGGTGAATACTTCAATACATGAAAGGTGTATCTGTGTCACAAGGCTAATGGCTCTTATAAACAGACTTTCAGAGCTGTAGAACAGTTCCGGGTTGGGAAAAGTGCTGATTAAGAGTTCCAGGTAAATAAGTGTTAAAAGGATACTTTACTAAAACCTAACTTTCAAATCCTACTTTTCAATTAAACAGAGAAAAAAATGAATGCAAAATATGAATGAACACACAGAAACAAAGCAAAGAATACACAATTCTGAGGAAGCAACAATATGAGTGTGTGTTAATACCATTTAACAGTTCATTGTACTTTGTGGGTTTTGGAATACAGTGGCCGCTGTGGGCTGGTCTTCAATCAGTACAGCAGGAATCGATTTAGCAGGGCTAGTGAAGACCCGCTAAATTGATGGCAAATCGCTCTCCGGTCAACCCTGGTACTTCAGCTCCCCGAGAAGAGTAAGGAAAATTGACCAGAAAGCATCTCCCATCAACACAGCGCAGTGAAGACACCGGGGTAAGTCAACCTAAGCTTTGCCAACTGCAGCACGTAGCTGGAGTAGCGTAACTTAGGTTGACTTACCACCATACTGAAGACAGACCCTGTGTAGTTACTATTTGAAAGACTCACATTTTGTTCATGAATTTAAAAATCCGACAAAGGGCCAGTAAACCAAAAGAAAGCTGAAAAGGGCTGTGTAAGTATACTTGTATGCTTAAAAGACAATTACCATAAAAAATGGCACCATTTTATTAAGTTCAGATCCCTCTTTGTATTCATAGTAACATTTGATGACTGTCATGACAAAATGTTATTCCTGAGTTAGCACTACAAATAAGAGATAGTGAGATGGATTCTGTGTTGTACACCAACACAGTTGTTTTCTAAGGGCTTGTCTACATGAACTTTAGTTCATGGCAAGCTGGGGTGTGACTCTACCCAGCCTGCCGTGGTCCAACTGATGTGCATCAACAATTCACTAAAATGCTTTGGTTTAGTTCTTTTTGAAACAATTAGATCAAAGCACATTAATGAAGTGTTGATGCACGTCAGCAGTGTGCATGTGGACAGTGAGAGTGTGGCAGGCTAGTGTGAGGAAGATTCCCCCACCATCTGACTGCGAACTAATTGTTTGCAAAGACAAACCCTTAGTTCCAATCAGTTACACCAGTGCAACTCCATTGGAAGCCCGATAGGTTACTTCTACACAGGGATAAAAGACCTGCAGTATCGTTGTGACTGGGCTGGGTCAGCTGACTTGGGCTTCTGGGGTTTGGGCTGCGGGGCTAAAAATCACTGTGTTGACATTTGGGCTTGGGTTGGAGCCTGAGCTCTGAAACCCTGCAAGGGTGGAAGGTCCCTGAACTCAAGTTTCAGCCCAAGCCTGAATGTCTACACTGTAATTTTTCAGCCGTGGAGCCTGAGCCCCATGAGCCCAAGTGAGCTGACCCAGGCTAGCCATGGGTTTTTTATCCCTGTGTAGACATGAATGAAATGTGCTGATGCTGTGGTTCTCAACCAGGTGTCCAGGGCCTCCTGGGGGACCGTGAGCAGGTTTCAGGGGGTCTGCCAAGTATGTCCAGCATTAGACTCACTAGGGCTCAGGGCAGAAAGCTAAAATCCCACCACATGGGACTGCAGCGCAAGGCACCAAGCCCCATCATCCGGGGCTGAAGCCAAAGCCTGAGCAACTTAGCTTCATGGGGGCCCGGGCAGTTGCCCTACTTGCTACCCCCTAACACCAGTCCTGGCTTTTATATACAGAAAAACAATTGTTGTGGCACAGATGGGCATTGGAGTTTTTATAGCATAGTGATGAGATCTCAGAAAGAAAAAGGCTGAGAACCACTGTGCTAAAGTCTTTAGTACAAAATTAAGAAAGCAGTGGGGTTACATGTATGTCACTGAGGGCATAATTTGTCTAGTAGAATCTTTAGCATGTGGTGATGATACAAGTTAGAAACACAGCCTGACTCACATATGGAGCCCAAGGCTGAGTTTGCAGGGCTGCCAAGAGGATGCTGTGATATCACAGTGCTTTACAGTAGATAGAAAAAAAAATCATCTTATTTGTAAAGTGAACACAGTTGATATAGAAATCAAAGCCGCATTTACAGAGTTTTGCATTTTCAGAGCAAATTGCACATTAAGAGATCATATAAATATTTGCGCTACTTGAGCTTCTCTTGGACTGCAGACGTTAAACAAATAGTGACTGACTATTGTGATAGTGTAACTTAGTGTACTAAGGGGGGGGGGGTGCTGTAATGAAAGAATGCCCTTTTGACCTTTCTTTTCCTTATAACAGGGTTGCTAACCACAGCCTTTCCTTTGGACCATGAGAGTCAAGAATACTACAGTTTGACCATCGTGGCTCTTGATGATGGCACACCGTCACTTTCTGCAACCCAGATGCTGACTGTAAGCATTCTTGATGTAAATGATGAGAGGCCAGTATTTCAGAAGCAATTGTATGAAGCTGCAGTTTGTGAAAATCGAAATCCTGGAGAGTTTGTCATTAACGTGGAAGCTGTAGACAGAGATTCAGGTAATTTCAATCATTTTAACCATTACTTTCATACTGGAAATAATGTTAATGACCAGATCTTGGTTCCTAATGTCTGTACATATGTTAGCCACCTTGTGTTACTCGTAGCTGGGTTTGATTTTGAGTTTCAAAATCTGGCTCTTGGTTCAGAGTCTGAACCTACTTCTAAAGTATAAGGGGTGTTTAGAGTTGGGGTTTGAGTCAGGCCCATCTCTGTTTAACATATGTAGTGTAAAATAACAGCTCAGATGAGTTTGCAGAAATGGGTGGCACTTTATAGTATTGCCTTTGAATGGAAATTGTGAAAATAGCTAAAGCATGAGGAGTACATCTACAGTGCATTAAAAGGCCTGTGGCATTGCCACAGCTGGCCCATGTCAGTTGATTTGGTCTTGTGCTGTGGGGCTAAAAATTGGTGTGTAGACATTCTGGCCTGGGCTGAAACCCTCGGGGGTGGCGGGGTGGAGGCAGTCTCAGAGCCCAGATTCTAGCCCAAGCATAAACATCTCCACTGCAGTTTTTAACCCCAGGTGCCTAAGTCTATTGACTCAGGCTCTGAGACTTGGTGCCTGGGTTTTTTATTGCAGTGTAGATGTACTCCATATTTCTAAACCTATGAATGAAGGTGGACTCCGCAGTAAGGTTTCACTCTTCTCCATGGAAAATTCAAGCAAGCCAGGGAAAGTGAGAAAAATAGAAATAGTCTTTCTTGTTTTGCTTAGAGTTTGCTGAAATCAGAATCCAGTTTTGAATATTCAGGACCAAATACCGAAACTGTATGCAGTAGGTTGTTTCCCATTTCCAGATTCCAAATTATAAATAATCAGCAGAGAAAAAGTGTAGAAGACTACCACAGATGAGTAAAGTGATGCTGCCAGATGAAAATCTAAAAAAAGAAATTAATAATAACACATTAAATAATTAAAACCAAAAGACTATTTAAACTATAATTTATCTTGTCATCCTTTATGCTGTTTAATCTTTGCATTTCACTGAGGCATTCTGATCCACATGTGCGGAGCCCCAGTGAAGTCTAGGGATTCTGTTCAGAGGTCCATCTGCACAGATCACATTGGAGGATTGGGTTCTTAGATTTGATGCTGAAACTTGTCTGGTCAGGTTCAATTTTTGGCTCTCATGCCCTAGCGTAATGCTGCGGTGTTTGGGTTGCAAACACTAAAGGAGAATGTTTCAATTTATTAAAAATTTATGTTTAAAAGGTTTCATATTATGTCTACTAATACTGGGCTAGGGAGAACATTTATTTAAACAAAAGGCAGAAAAACTAAATGTTGCCTCAAGCTATGTAGCAATGTCCCTTTAAAACATACTTCCCACATGTCAAATTTTCCCAGGAAGGGGCCTATTGCTCCAGCATCCTATATAAAAAAGTTTACATTAGGTTAGCTGTGAGCATATTTTCAGGGTGAAATCCTGGTTCCATTGAAGTCAATGGCAAAACTCGCTATTGACTTCAGTAGGCCAGAATTTCATCCTCTGTGCTTGAAGAAAGAATATTGTTACAAAGGACTTGATCCTCCTGCCTTTGAAGTGAATGACAAAACTTCAGTTTATATCACTGAGAACAGAATCAGGCCTAAATTTTGGGAAACCATCACTTCAAAGAAGTAAATCTAGAATTGTGTGGGAACCTGATGTGGAAGGCAGTCAGTGATTTTTTCACCAAAACTTGAAATAGTAAAATAATTGTAAACTAAGTTAAAGTCATTATTAAAGTCAATATCTGCAACTTCTATTCCTTCTAAGCAGAATATTTTGTAATGTTTAAAAGTTACTTTACTAGATAAAGATACTATTATAGTAATGGAACCAGCAAATGTGCATTAATCTCTTCTGGCCAGAGAGGGGCACTGTCATCCTAGATTTTTGTTGTAATAGCACAGAAAAATAATTTGACCTAGAAGCCAGCTGTAGATCTGTAACATGATGAAAAATTGAGGACATGAAGACTTTGTGTATTTTTTAAAGTTAATAACACTAATGTTTTTTTCAGAGACGTACAAAATGGATGAGGAAGAGGGTTCCTCATATGCTCACTTCTTCTGTACCACGTGCTTTCTTCCTCCACATATGTTTTGCAGTATAGTATAATGCTGTGCTACATTTAAAAAAAAATTGTTAAAGAGCTGGTTAACAAAACTATCTTCTGCACTCAGCAAGATTTACAGTTCTACTACTGTGCTCACAGTCATTGTGAAAGGCAGGTCTGAGGAGGACAGACCAGTGGAGATACCATGTAGGAAAGACTCTTCATGCCCATGTGTGCCACATATGTGCACAAGCTGTACCTAGGAGACCACTGAAGGGAAGAAGTAGGCAGGTAACCCCATGGGTCCATGCATGGTGTGACTCTACATGACCCAAAGTTAACATAATAGCTGAGCAGTATCTGTGTCCACCCCTTACCACATTCCCCAAAGTATTTATTCTTTGTTAATCACAACAGTGTGTTCAACACTGTTCTCAATATAGAAGTGAAGGCAATACCTGATATGAACAGTTTACAATCTAAAAGAGGGATGCAGAGACGCATGGGAAATTTGCTTGAATTCTACTCTCACCCAATCCCTATAATTATTTTTTACTCTTTTCTTGTTGGCAGTGCAGAAGTGAAAATTGTGGGAGCATTAGAATGAGGAGATGGTAGTGGAGACTTGGGAAAATGAGATAGAAAGGACATTCCAAGCATAAGCCATGGCATAGAATAGTAGCCAGCAGCAGGCTGTCTGCATACACGCATTGGGTTGGAGCAGTATGTTGTGGCCGAAGGTTCCTTCCTCTAGTTCTGTTATTTTTGAACAGATTTTCTAGTAACCACAGTCCTGGTGTTGGGGCTTTTTCTCCCATTATCAGAATTTGGCCCAATGTTACGTGTATATTACAGTACTAGTCAAACCCAAAACCAAAAGGTGAGGAAACATACAACATAGTTAAATAAACATACAGCATGTTGAAATAAATGTTATTTGCTTTTTTATATATTTGGGAATAATGCCACAATTATTTTTTGCGTATGGGCTGTCACCTTGCTTTTTGAATTATATTGGTGGATAGAGCTACATTTCACATCCTCAAAGTTACTTGTTTGCCCTACATATAGGGCTTACTTTCCTCCCTTCACTGATTCTTTTTTCGTCTCCTCCTTGACTGGCACATGGAGGAGTTCTGTTTACTGCCAAATGCACCTTCTAGTCTTCTCCTCCTCACTAGTTCTCCCACTTTGTAGGTTCTCTCCCTATAGAAGAGGGAAAGCATGCAGCAGTAAATTAGTTTGTGTTTGACTCAGGCCTCCAGTCTGACCACCACTTTGAAGTATCGGTTATGAAAGACTGTGCGTTAGTGGCGGAGGCCACTTTCACTCATTTTGACATCCATTGGACATCCTGCTCCAGTGGGGACCACAGGAAGAGACCTTTAATCATTAGGCAAGCAGCCATTGCATTTCTACTGGCACCCCAGACTGCCCCCTTTTCTCTCAGAAGGAAGACCTCTTGCATTGTATGAGAGGGCCTGTGCTCCTATAGACTCTCTACCTTCCTCACAGGAGCGCTAACTCTGTTGTCTCCTTCTTCTGGGCCGTTGCACCCAGGGAGCTGTCTTGTCCTAAATTTTGAGCAGTTTCTCCTGAGCATGCTTCCTGTGAGTTCCTCAAGCTCCATCCCAAAAACTATCTGGAGATGCATGCTTCCTGCAGGTCCAGTAGGAGTGTATGCTACAACCAACCCACAAGTCTAAGCTCTCAGACATGAGAGCAAAGATATCTGCAGAATGTTTCAACTAGGTAAGATACTTGGGTTGAGGAACCCCCTTTATAGCAAAAATCTTGGGCTTTGAACCAGCTCTGTGTGTATTTGATATGTTCTGCCTTTAAGTTCCCCATTGTCTGCAATTCTAAATGTGAGTATCATGAAAACAAAATCAGAGTATTAATAGGGATCTCAGTACCATAAACCTGGAAGAGATTCTTTTTTGGCTTTTGATGTGCAGAAATTGTTGCTTCAAGTATAGGAACTCAATACTATAGCTGGAAAACAGTGCCTTGTCCTCAAAGGAGTCCTGTTCAGAAGTCCCTATTTCCAGAGAGTGTGTAGTAATCTTCTTGCCATGTCCTCATACTGCTTCCCACCACATCTATGCATACATGATTGCCTGATCGTTGCATTCTGCCAGGTCACTGGAAGAGCATGCACACTCGCGCAACTGGCATCACAGGAGAAACTTCATGTTTGAGGCTCTCTGTTGTAGTCACAGGTATTGAGGTTAGCGATGTAGCCCCACGTGATCATTGCATCTCTAGACTGGCCAACTACTGTGCGCAGTTGATTAAGACAAAATCATATAGTCTAGAGTTGTCCTTCACCGAATAGTAGGTGTTCAACTGATGGGGGCCAGATCACACAGGCTAAAGGGACATTATCTACTCTTTTTTTCCATATTGTACCCTTGCCTGTTTGGGTGACAATTTTAAGGGGTTAATGGTGGCAAGAAAATTTTGTCATATCTTTAGGCAACCAAGCATCAGTATTAAATCATATAGAAGATGTCTTGGATCTGTGCATTGCTTTGTGCACTCTGCTAGCAACTTTTGAGCTTATGTCGGGGAGCAATACTTGCAAGGATATAGAGGCTGTTGACATGAGTGGGCTTAAGTATAGGGTCTAGCTTCTTTGTATTAGGGGGTTGTACCGATGCTGCACAGGCATATTCAGCAGAGGAGTAGCATAGTGCCAGTGCTGTTGATCACAGTGTGGATGGATCTGCACCCCTCTTTGATGTAACCAGCTTGCTGAAAACATTGTTTTGTGTGATAACCTTGGCTTAGGTTTTCTCAATGTGAGTTCTGAAGGAGAGTATGTGGTCAAGAGTAAGAGCAAGGAATATGGGATTTATGGAATGAGTGTGTAGTAAATATAAAGTGCAGTAAATAGTCCCGTTTCATTCATTTCATATTAGTTGTATGATGCAGTAGCATTTTGAAGCTTAAGAACTCTGCAGGAGAGCAGCTACAGAGACTTCCCACCTACTGTAGATCTTCTGAGCTTTGCCACAGAGAGGATACTGTGGAGCCAAGAGTTAGAATAAGAGAGAGCATGGGGAAGCCTGGCTGTCCATCCTCCTGACTTTTCTCTGGCTGGTGAAGTACAAACTCTTCAGATGGGAGATTCTGAATGGTAGAAAAGTGTTTCCTCGTTGTGGGTTTGTTGGGCTCCAAGCCTTTTTTACCAGTAGTTGGAGCAAAGTTCCACTCAAACTTCCAGAAAAATAATTCCACTTGGGCAGAGAAAAATTCTGTTAAAAAGGGAATGTTTCAGAAAGTTATAAGCAACTGGAAAAGGGGGGTTGAAATGGAAACATTTAAGCTTCCCTAGCAAGAGCTGTCAATAATGCACTTCCAGAGTCTAAATATGTCACTTGTTCTGCCAGGTGTGTGATATTGTAATGCACTGAATGTATGACCACCACCACTTCCCTCTCCTGGATAGAGTGTCAGTGTTTATCATCCTCTAATGGACTTGCGGTCCAGTGACTGGAGGCCTGAAGGGAGGATATTATAAGCATTCCCACACTGGCAATTAATCAAGAATGTCCTCTAGCTCAAAGGATAGAAGCTTGTGGTTTTTATTTTAAAGGTTGGAAATTTTATTTCTAATAGTGCATTTATGTGGTTAGCTGACTGTTATGGTAGCTATGTGTCTGTGTAGCATTGGCTACAAATAATGACCGTTGTGAAGAATCTGCCCATGAAGGCCTTAACTAAAGGCCTTTAGTTGCAAAAGGACAAAGGCTTTTATCGCAAATTCATGTAATATCTTTCCCTAATTCAGCAGTTATCTTCTTTCTCATTTACAGTGTTTGTACTTTCAGATGCAGTTGACTTGTATCAGTGACTGTAGCCATTTTCCACACAGCTAGAGCTGCAGTGATGCTTTTATATTTAGGTAAAATATACTTTACATGGGGAAGGGCTGCAGTGGGTTGTTGACCTTTAATTTTGCATGAGGTTACTCCAGGGTTGTCTTTTCCATTACATGGTTTTTCTCTTATCTAGAAAGAGTTAAGAGCATATTTAATGTATCCTCTTTCTCCTACACAACTTTACTTGTATTTTGAATGAACATGTTATCCCTTTGAATTAATAAGAAGCAAGTCCATTTACAGTAGTTAGTCCCTTAATCAAATGACAAATAATCATTAAGGTGTAGGAATCTGTTTCACCAAGGCTAAATTAAAGAAAAACAAGGCCTTGGCTGGCAGGACTTTTTTTCTTCTCTCACACTGAGTTGACATGAATACAACTCCAAGTCTAATGGATTTAGGGTGACCAGACAGCAAATGTGAAAAATTGGGATGAGGGTGGTGGGTAATAGGAGCCTATATAAGAAAAAGATCCAAAAATCGGGACTATCCCTATAAAAATCAGGACATCTGGTCACCCTAAATGGAGTTTATCCTGATTCAGGGTGTTTGGGCCTAAATAGCTTCAGAATTTGCTAAGAACTCCAGCCTTTTCCAGCTGCATTAACTGTACCTAAACTACTAATAGTCTGTTGTTAGTTTAAAAGAAACCACAGAAAAATGATTGAATGGAACTTGTGAAAAGCTGGAAATATACTTACACAATAGTACAAGATGAATGCAAGTTGCCCTTCATGTATAATATAGGATTAATCTCATTAAAGTTAGTAGTGTGAATGATCTTAGGGCTTGGCTACACTTGAGAGTTGCAGCGCTGGTGATGGGGTTACAGCGCTGCAACTTACTCTGTGTCCACGCTTGCAAAGCACAGCCAGCGCTGCAACTCCCTGGTTGCATCGCTGGCTGTACACCTGGTCTGCCTGGGGTGTAGCGATTCCAGCGCTGGTGATGCAGCGCTGCTCATCAAGTGTGGACACCAAAAGCGCTTTTATTGGCCTCCAGGGTATTAGGAGGTTTCCCAGCATACCTGTTCAGCCACTCTGCTCATCATTTCACACTCCACTGCCCTGGGCTCAGGTGACCCGCCCTTTAAATGCCCCTGGAATTTTAAAAATCCCCTTCCTGTTTGCTCAGCCAGGTGTGGAGTGCAATCAATCAATCACTGACCATGCCTCCACGCCCCAAACGAACCCCAGCATGGAACACTTCCGAGCTGCAGGACCTCATCAGTGTTTGGGGTGAGGAAGCTGTGCAGTCACAGCTGCGCTCCAGCCGTAGAAATTATGATACCTATGGGCAGATATCAAAGTCCATGCTGGAAACCCTGCACTGCACCGGGACGCGGTGCAATGCAGGGTTAAAGTAAAGGAGCTGCGGAGTGCCTATTGCAAAGCCCGTGAGGGAAACCGCCGCTCAGGTGCTGCCCCCACAACCTACCGTTTTTACAAGGAGCTGGATGCGATACTTGGGGGTGACCCCACTGCCAATCCGAGGACCACGATGGACAGTTCAGAGCAGGGAGAGGAGGGGGAGGGTGTAGAGGAAGCCGAGAGTGAGGCTACTGAGGTGGTGGGAGACACCCCGGAGTCCCAGGAGGCATGCAGCCAGGAGCTCTTCTCAAGCCAGGAGGAAGCTAGCCAGTCGCAGCAGCTGGAACGTGTTGGTGAAGAAGAAGCAGAGGAGTGGGTTCCCGGTAAGCAGATATTATTTTTAGGATGGAACTGTTTTGGGAGAGGAGGGTGGGGGTTATGGCTGCCTGCATGCATGCCTAGATGTGGAATAGCCCATTGATGTGGTCTATCACGTCGCTGTAATCGGCCTCTGTAATCTCTTCAAAAGTTTCAGCCAGAGCGTGGGCAATGCGCTTGCGCAAGTTTATAGGGAGAGCCACTGTGGTCCTTGTCCCAGTCAGGCTAACGCGTCCGCGCCACTGTGCCATGAGGGGTTGGGGGACCAGTGCTGCACACAGGCAAGCTGCATAGGGACCAGGGCGGAATCCACATTGCTGTAGAAGACCCTCCCGCTCTTCCCAGGTAACCCACAGCAGTGAGATATCTGGCAGGATAAAATCCTGTGGAAAATGTAGGGATAGTGTTCAATGCAGGTCCCCCCTAGCTGCTCTGTGCTTTCCCCAATGCACAGAAACCCCAGCGAGGCCTGACTCAAGCAGCTCCCCTTCCCAGGTGAGCCGCAGCAGCAACATGGCTTCCAGGAGTAACTGCTGTGGCAAATGTGGGGGTGGTGCTCAGTGCACTTTCCCCCTAGCTGCACTCTGCTTTCCCCAATGCACAGAAACCCCAGTGAGCCCTGACTCAAGCAGCTCCCCTTCCCAGTGAGCTGCGGCAGCAACGTGGCTTCATTAATCACTCATTCCGCATTACTCACCATGTCTTCGCTGCTGTGGCATCTCTGTGCTATGTTTGCTATGTGTAAATGATGCTACAAATAGTCTACAAACTCCTTCACTGTGATTATAAACAATGCAGCCTCTGTAATAAATGTTTCTATTTCTGTTTTTTTTAAGTGTCCTTGAATCCTCCGGCCCTATCACAGCCTGCTGAAAGACTACAGAACTTGAGGAGGAAACCAAGAAAAAGCAAAGAAGATTTGGTGAAAGCAGTTATGAATCAGTATGCCAGAGAGAATAAGAGGCTGCAGGACTGGAGAGAGAAAATGCATCAGTGGAGGGAAACACAAAGCAGGAGAAAGGAATTGGCTACCAAGTAAAGCACAAAGCAGCTGATAAGCCTCCTGGCGCACCAAACGGACTGTATGCAGTCACTCGTAGCCATGCAGGCAGATCACTACCGTGCTAACCCCCTCCACATCCAAATGCTCTCTCCCTTGTGCCCCACTGTTTGCTCAAAACCCCCTTCTCCATCATCCTGGTTCTTACCACCACCAGCTGCCCCCAACACCTGTACGTTCACCTACCAGCCTGAGAACTACGACCCTTACCCTATGCACTCAGCCCCCATCACCATGCAGCATATTAATCCTGATGTGCAGCAGGCATTGCACAGCACTCCAGGCAGGACATAGTCAAACCTCTGACTATACAGTTCAGCACCCTACCTCCCTGCCCTTTTATGTACTGTATTTTGAATAAATGATTTCTTGGCTTTTAAAACAGTTTTTATTATTGCAGAAAGTGAAACATACTGTACCCCAAGGGAAAAACAGGCACTGCAAATCATTGTAACCACTGCACTTCACTCCCGTGCAAGGCACCAAACATTACTGCTGGCTTTCAGCCTCAAATTGCTCCCTTAAGGCATCCCTAATCCTTGTAGCTCTGTGCTGGGCCTCTCTAGTAGCCCTGCTCTCTGGCTGTGCAAATTCAGCCTCCAGGTGTTGAACCTCAGAGGTCCATTCCTCACTGAATGTTTCACCCTTCCCTTCACAAATATTATGGAGGGTACAGCACGTGGATATAACCGCAGGGATGCTGCTTTCCCCCAAGTCTAGCTTCCCATAAAGACATCTCCAGCGCCCTTTTAAATGGCCAAAAGCACACTCCACAGTCATTCTGCACCGGCTCAGCCTGTATTTGAACCGGTCCTTGCTCCTGTCAAGCTTCCCTGTATAAAGTTTCGTGAGCCATGGCATTAACGGGTAAGCAGGGTCTCCAAGGATCACAGTGGGCATTTCGACATCCCCTACTGTGATCTTGCGGTCTGGGAAAAAAGTCCCGGCCTGCAGCTTCCTGAACAGGGCACTGCTCCGAAAGATGCGTGCATCATGCACCTTTCCAGGCCATCCTATGTAAATGTTAATGACGGTGATCCACAAGCGCTTGGAGAACCACAGAGAAATACCCCTTTTGATTAATGTACTCGGATGCCAGGTGGGGTGGTGCCAGAATAGGAATATGCGTCCCATCTATCACCCCTCCACAGTTAGGGAAACTCATTTGTGCGAAGCCATCCAGAATTTCCTGCACGTTCCCTAAAGTCACAGTTCTTCTTAGCAGGATGCGATTAATGGCCCTGCAAACTTGCATCAACACTATTCCAACGGTCGACTTTCCCACTCCAAACTGGTTCGCGACCGATCGGTAGCTGTCTGGAGTTGCCAGCTTCCAGATTGTAATAGCCACCCGCTTCTCCACCGACAGGGCAGCTCTCAATCTTGTGTCCTTGCGCTGCAGAGCGGTGAGTGAGCTCAGCACACAGTCCCATGAAAGTGGCTTTTCTCATCCAAAAGTTCTGCAGCCACTGCTCGTCATCTCAGACTTGCAGGACAATGTGATCCCACCACTCAGTGCTTGTTTCCCGAGCCCAAAAGCGGCATTCCATGGTGCTGAGCATGTCCATTACTGCCACAAGCAATTTATTGTCATGCACGTCAGGCGAATCGATATCATCGTCGGACTCCTCACTGTCACTTTGGAGCTGAAGGAATAGCTCAACTGCCAAATCTGATGTGCTGGTGACATTCATCAGCAAAGTCCTCAGCAACTCGGGCTCCATTTCCAACAGAAATCGCGCTGCAGACTCACAATGGCACCAAACTTCTGGGATGTGTAGTGATGCACCACGGGGCGTTGGGACAGGAAGCGGAATGACCTGCACCCTTCCGTCCCCTTCCCACAACCCACAGCGCCAAAATGGGATGAGGTTGTCATAAACAGATAGCTAAGGGTTAATGTCTCTTTCACCTGAAGCACCTGACCAGAGGACCAATCAGGAAACCGGATTTTTTCAACTTTGGGTGGAGGGAATTGAGTGTCTGAGTCTTTGTTTTCTGGCTGCCTGCTTCCTCTGAGCTTTGGAGAAGTAGTTCTACTTTCTAGTCTTCTGTTTCTAAGTGTAAGGACAAAGAGATCAGATAGTAACTAGAAGAAGAAGAGGTGGCCTACCGAAGGAAACAAGCAGAAGATGAGTTGGCCCACAGAAGGAAGCAAGAAGAAGAGGAGGCGGCCCACCGCCGAGACATGGAAAAACACCAAAAAGAAATGGAAAAACACCAAAAAGAAATGGAAAAACAACAAAAAGAGAATAAAGAGAAGGAAAAACAGAGAAAACATGAACTGGAGATGGCAAAAGCTGGGTTGCATGTGCCAGCCAACCCTAACAACCCGGCGCCCATTATTGCTCCACAGCACAGGAAATTTCCCACCTACAAGGCAGGTGATGACACCGAGGCCTTCTTGGAAAATTTTGAAAGAGATTGTCTTGGGTACAGCATCCCCGAAGACCAGTACATGGTAGAATTAAGGCCACACCTCAGTGGACCTTTAGCAGAGGTGGCAGCTGAAATGCCTAAGCAGCAAATGAATAACTATAAACTTTTTCAAACCAAGGCCAGATACAGGATGGGGATAACCCCAGATCATGCCCGTCGGCGCTTCAGAACCCAAAAGTGGAAACCAGAGGTGTCATTTCCCAAACACGCCTACTACATTGCAAAAAACTATGAGGCCTGGCTAACAGGAAACAACATTCAAACCTTGGAAGAACTGAACCTCCTCATACAAATGGAGCAGTTCTTGGATGGTGTTCCTGAAGACATCACACGGTACATACAAGATGCAAACCCCAAGAATATCGCTGAGGCGGGGGAGATTGGAGCCAAATGGATGGAACTGGCAGAAAGCAAGAAAGCTACTGTCAAGGGGAACGATTACCCCAGGGGGCACACAGACCATAAACCCTACAACCGAGGACAGCCAAAGACCCCACATACCACCCAAGTAAAGCCACAGATACCCTACCCTTCAACCTCACCAGTCTCCAGTAACTCACCTCGGCCCAGTGACCCATCAGATGGAAGATGCTTTAAGTGTAATGAACTGGGACATATCAAGGCCAAGTGTCCCAAGAACACCATGCGAGTGCAATTCATTACCCCACCATCACACCAAAGATCCCCAGGCCCGGATGCCTCTCAAATACCCTTGAAGCGAAGGGAAAATTTGAGAGTGGGCGGAAAGAAGGTTACTGCGTGGAGAGACACGGGGGCACAAGTGTCAGCTATCCACCAATCCTTCGTTGACCCCAAATTCATCAACCCAAAGGCCAAAGTTACAATTTACCCCTTCATGTCACAAGCTGTAGACTTGCCTACAGCTCAACTGCCTGTCCAGTACAAAGGCTGGTCAGGAATGTGGACTTTTGCAGTCTATGACAATTATCCTATCCCCATGCTACTGGGGGAAGACTTGGCCAACCAGGTGAGGCGGGCCAAGAGAGTGGGAATGGTTACACGTAGCCAAACCAGGCAAGCTTCCAGACCCATTCCTGTTCCTGAACCGTCCACAGAGGCCCCGTCTGTGTTACCAGAGACCCAGACAGAGGTAGTGGACCCGGATTCCATGCCTACCACTGAAACAGCCACAGCATCTCCAGTCCCAGGCCCGGAACTGGAACAGCAACCAGCACCAGCAAGTGCAACTACATCTTCAAACTCAACGCCAGAGGGCGCCAGCGAGCCAAAACTGGCAGAAGCAACAGACAGCCATACCCAAAAGGCTCAGCCAGAGCCTGAAATACCCTCAGGTGCACCAGCGGAGAGCGGTTCACCAGCAACGGAAACAACCCCATCACCTACATCGCTTCCAGAGGGACCAAGCCCAAGTCCACAGTCTGAGGAAGAACTGGTGACCCCAGCCTCAAGGGAACAGTTCCAGACTGAGCAGGAAGCGGATGACAGCCTTCAGAAAGCTTGGGCGGCGGCACGGAGCACCCCACCGCCTCTCAGCTCTTCTAATCGATCCCGGTTTGTTATAGACCAAGGACTTTTATACAAGGAAATTCTTTCTGGTGGACACCGGGAAGAATGGCAGCCGCAAAAACAGTTGGTGGTTCCAACTAAGTACCGGGGGAAGCTCTTAAGCTTAGCCCATGATCATCCCAGTGGCCATGCTGGGGTGAACCGAACCAAGGACCGGTTGGGGAAGTCCTTCCACTGGGAGGGGATGGGCAAGGACGTTGCCAAGTATGTCCGGTCTTGTGAGGTATGCCAAAGAGTGGGTAAGCCTCAAGACCAGGTCAAGGCCCCTCTCCAGCCACTCCCCATAATCGAGGTCCCATTTCAGCGAGTAGCTGTGGATATTCTGGGCCCTTTCCCAAAAAAGACGCCCAGAGGAAAGCAGTACGTACTGACTTTAGTGGACTTTGCTACCCGATGGCCAGAAGCAGTCGCTCTAGGCAACACCAGGGCTAACACTGTGTGCCTGGCCCTAACAGACATCTTTGCCAGGGTAGGTTGGCCCTGCGACATCCTTACAGATTCAGGGTCTAATTTCCTGGCAGGGACCATGGAAAAACTGTGGGAAACTCATGGGGTGAATCACTTGGTTGCCACCCCGTACCACCATCAAACCAATGGCCTGGTGGAAAGGTTCAATGGAACTTTGGGGGCCATGATACGAAAATTCATCAACGAATTCTCCAATAATTGGGACCTAGTGTTGCAGCAGTTGCTGTTTGCCTACAGGGCTGTACCACATCCCAGTTTAGGGTTTTCACCATTTGAACTTGTGTATGGTCACGAGGTTAAGGGGCCATTACAGTTGGTGAAGCAGCAATGGGAGGGGTTTACGCCTTCTCCAGGAACTAACATTCTGGACTTTGTAAGCAACCTACAAAGCACCCTCCGACACTCTTTAGCCCTTGCTAAAGAGAACCTAAAAAATGCTCAAGAAGAGCAAAAGGCCTGGTATGACAGACATGCCAAAGAACGTTCCTTCAAGGTAGAAGACCAGGTTATGGTCTTGAAGGCGCAACAGGCCCATAAGATGGAAGCATCATGGGAAGGGCCATTCACGGTCCAAAAGCGCCTGGGAGCTGTAAACTACCTCATAGCATTTCCCAATTCCTCACTAAAGCCTAAAGTGTACCATGTTAATTCTCTCAAGCCTTTCTATTCCAGAGACTTACAGGTTTGTCAGTTTACAGTCCAGGAAGATGATGCTGAGTGGCCTGACGGTGTCTACTATGACGGAAAAAAAGACGGTGGCGTGGAAGAGGTGAACCTCTCAACCACCCTGGAACGTCTGCAGCGGCAACAAATCAAGGAGCTGTGCACTAGCTTCGCCCCATTGTTCTCAGCCACCCCAGGACGGACTGAACGGGCATACCACTCCATTGATACAGGTAATGCTCACCCAATCAGAACCCCACCCTACCGAGTGTCTCCTCATGCCCAAGCTGCTATAGAACGGGAGATCCAGAACATGCTACAGATGGGTATAATCCGCTCATCTACCAGTGCATGGGCATCTCCAGTGGTTCTGGTACCCAAACCAGATGGGGAAATACGCTTTTGCGTGGACTACCGTAAGCTAAATGCGGTAACTCGTCCGGACAACTATCCAATGCCACGCACTGATAAGCTATTGGAAAAGTTGGGACGTGCCCAGTTCATCTCTACAATAGACTTAACCAAGGGGTACTGGCAAGTACCGCTAGATGAACCTGCCAAGGAGAGGTCAGCATTCGTCACCCATGCGGGGGTGTATGAATTCAATGTCCTTCCTTTCGGCCTTCGAAATGCACCCGCCACCTTCCAGAGGCTGGTAGATGGTCTACTAGCGGGACTGGGAGAATTTGCAGTTGCCTACCTCGATGATGTGGCCATTTTTTCAGACTCCTGGCCCGAACACCTACTACACCTGGAAAAGGTCTTTGAGCGCATCAGGCAGGCAGGACTAACTGTTAAGGCCAAAAAGTGTCAAATAGGCCAAAACAGAGTGACTTACCTGGGGCACCAGGTGGGTCGAGGAACCATAAACCCCCTACAGGCCAAGGTGGATGCTATCCAAAAGTGGCCTGTCCCACGGTCCAAGAAGCAGGTCCAATCCTTCTTAGGCTTGGCCGGATACTACAGGCGATTTGTACCACACTACAGCCAAATCGCTGCCCCACTGACCGACCTGACCAAAAAGACCCAGCCAAATGCCGTTAAGTGGACTGATGAGTGTCAAAAGGCCTTTACCCAGCTTAAGGCGACGCTCATGTCTGACCCTGTGCTCAGGGCCCCGGACTTTGACAAGCCATTCCTAGTAACCACGGATGCATCTGAGCGTGGTATAGGAGCAGTGCTCATGCAGGAAGCAACAGATCACAACTTCCATCCTGTCGTGTTTCTCAGCAAGAAACTGTCTGAGAGGGAAAGTCACTGGTCAGTCAGTGAAAAGGAATGCTATGCCATTGTGTACGCCCTGGAAAAGCTACGCCCATATGTTTGGGGACGGCGGTTCCAACTACAAACTGACCATGCTGCACTAAAGTGGCTTCATACTGCCAAGGGGAACAACAAGAAACTTCTTCGTTGGAGTTTAGCTCTCCAAGATTTTGATTTTGAAATTCAACACATCACAGGAGCTTCTAATAAAGTTGCTGATGCACTCTCCCGTGAGAGTTTCCCAGAATTCAGTAGTTAAAAAGTGTTCTTAAAATGTAGAAGTCTGTTAGTTATATACTTAGGATATGTAAAGGTGTATGTGTTGTATTAATCTGTTTATTTTCAAGTTCTAGAAGGAAATCGCCGCCAGTGAGCTTCCCCACTGTCTGCAATTTGGGGGGCGTGTCATAAACAGATAGCTAAGGGTTAATGTCTCTTTCACCTGAAGCACCTGACCAGAGGACCAATCAGGAAACCGGATTTTTTCAACTTTGGGTGGAGGGAATTGAGTGTCTGAGTCTTTGTTTTCTGGCTGCCTGCTTTCTCTGAGCTTTGGAGAAGTAGTTCTACTTTCTAGTCTTCTGTTTCTAAGTGTAAGGACAAAGAGATCAGATAGTAAGTTATATGGTTTCTTTTCTTTGGTATTTGCATGAATATAAGTGCTGGAGTGCTTTAATTTGTATTCTTTTGGAATAAGGCTGTTTATTCAATATTCTTTTAAGCAATTGACCCTGTGTTGTATCATCTAATACAGAAAGAACATTTGTATGTATTTTTCTTTCTTTTTATATAAAGCTTTCTTTTAAGACCTGTTGGAGTTTTTCTTTACTTCAGGGAAATTGAGTCTGTACTCACCAGGGAATTGGTGGGAGGAAGAAGTCAAGGGGAGATCTGTGTGTTGGATTGCTAGCCTGACTTTGCATTCCCTCTGGGGGAATAGGAAAGTACTTTTTGCTTCCAGGACTGGAAACAGAGAGGGGGAGTCACTCTGTGTAGTTTCACAGAGCTTATGTCTGTGTATCTCTCCAGGAGCATCTGGAGGGGGGAAGGGAAAAAGGATTATTTCCCTTTGTTGTGAGACTCAAGGGATTTGGGTCTTGGGGTCCCCAGGGAAGGTTTTTCAGAGGGACCAGAGTGCCCCAAAACACTCTAATTTTTTGGGTGGTGGCAGCAGGTACCAGGTCCAAGCTGGTAACTAAGCTTGGAGGTTTTCATGCTAACCCCCATATTTTGGACGCTAAGGTCCAAATCTGGGACTAAGGTTATTACAGAGGTGCTCTGTGGGATAGCTGCCTGCAATGCATCACTCCCAACAGTGCTGCAAATGCTGAAAATGTGGCCACACTGCAGCGCTGGTAGCTGTCAGTGTGGCCACACTGCAGCGCTTTCCCTACACAGCTATACAAAGAGAGCTGTAACTCCCAGCGCTGTACAACTGTAAGTGTAGCCATACCCTTACTCTGTAACCAATTATGGAAATTATGTTATACTTTCCTCGGGAGAGCATTGAAACCACAAGAAAAGTGGGAGAAATTATTTTGAATCCATAATGGATAGGAATGTAGAATCAGATTTATCCATCTACACAGGAGACAGGCAGCTTTGAAAAGAAATACAAAAAGATTCTACCTTTGCAAATCTCCTTATTCTTCAGAGTAGGGGTGGGCAAACTACAGCCTGTGGGCTGGATGCGGCCCATGAGCTGTTTTAAACCAGCCCGCAAGCTACACCATGTGGCTTGGCCCCACTCCAGCCAGGGCAAGGGTCGAGGACTGCACCACGCAGCTTCTGGAAGCTGCGGCATGGCCCTGCTCCGTCTCCTACGCACTCCAATGGGAGCTGCAGAGGTGGTGGCTGCAGATGGGGCAGCATGCAGAGCCACATGGCCATAACTCTGTGTAGGAGCTGGAGAAGGGACATTCCACTGCTTCTGGGAGCCGCTTGAGGTAAGCATCACTCGGAGCCTGCACCTCCGAGCCTCTCCCCATGCCCCTGCCCCAGCCCTGATCCCCCTGAGTCTCTCCAAACCCCTCAATCCCAGCCCTGAGCACCTTCCTGCACCCCAAACCTCTCATCTCCAGCCCCACCCACACTCCAGAGACCGCACCCCCAGCTGGAACCTGCACCCCTTCCTTCACCCCTGCCCCAGCCCTTATCCCCCTCCCACTCGCGAAACCCCTCAGTCCTAGCACCCACCTACACTCCAAACTCCTCATCCCCAGCCCCACCCCAGAGCCCGCACCCCCTCCTGCATCCCAACCCCAATTTTGTGAGCATTCATGCCCTGCCATACAATTTCTATTCCCTGATGTGGCCCTTGGGCTAAAAAGTTTGCCCACCCCTGTTCCAGAGACACCCAGACATGGTTGTGATCCCATACTATACACCAAGCGATATGTCTGCATGTATAATCTGGAATTACACTGGACAAAGTTATAATGAGCTCATTAAATAGCAATCAAGGTGTTCGAAGGACTAATTAGGAATATAGTATGGACTTCATACTTGTAAACTCATAGACTCGTAGACTTCAAGGTCAGAAGGGACAATTATGATCATCTAGTCTGACCTCCTGCACAATACAGGCCACAGAATCTCACCTACCCACTCCTGTAATAAACCTCTAACCTATGTCTGAGCTACTGAAGTTCTCAAATCATGGTTTAAAGACTTCCCAGAGAACAAAAGGGTGTCTGCCGGGTGCTAAGATAAAGATGTGGACCTGAGGCTGAAGAGGATCCTAACAGGAGCGGAAAAGAATCCACTGATTGTCCTTCATATGGGAACAAATGATGCGGCTAGATTCTCTCTGGAACGTATCAAGGGAGACTATGCCAGGCTGGGGAAGATGCTTAAGGAAATCGAGGCTCAGGTGATCTTCAGTGGGATTCTGCCTGTTCCTAGAGAAGGGCAGCAAAGATGTGACAAGATTATGGTTATCAACAGGTGGCTCAGGCAGTGGTGCTATAAGGAGGACGTTGGGATGTATGGCCAGTGGGAGGCATTCATGGACAGAGGACTGTTCTCTCGGGATGGACTTCACCTGAGTAGGGAGGGAAATAGACTTCTAGGATGGAGGCTGGCACAACTGATTCAGAAAGCTTTAAACTACGAATTTGGGGGAAATGGTTGGGAGATGTCCAGGTAATCTCTATGCTGGATTTTAACATTGAGAGGGAAGAAAACGAAGTAAGAAGGGATACAGTTGTGGGTAGGAGAATGGACGTAAGGAGGAAGGGTAGCGAAGATAACTGTCTAATAGGTGATACTAGCGGTAGAATGTCAGTGCCTAATCGGGTAAAGAATGTGAGTGAAGTCAAACAGCAAAAATTAAGATGTTTGTGCACCAATGTGAGGAGCCTTGGTAACAAAATGAAGGAACTAGAGTTACTGGTGCAGGAAGTGAAAACAGATATTATAGGAATAACAGAAACATGGTGGAATAGTAGTCATGCCTGGAGTACAGGTATTGAAAGGTATGTGCTGTTTAGGAAAGACAGAAATAAAGGCAACGGTGGTGGAGTAACATTGTATATTAATGTATTGTAAAGAAATAAGAATGGAATGGATAAGAGTCTGTCTGGGCAAAAATCACATTTGGGAAGAAAGCTACTAGAGTCTCCCCTGGGATAGTGCTTGAGGTGTGCTGTAGACCACCAGGATCTGATTTGGATATGGATAGAGACCTCTTTAATATTTTTAAGGAAGTAAACACTAATGGGAATTGTGTGATCATGGGAGATGAACTTCCCAGATATAGACTTGTGCACAAGTGCTAGTAATAACAATAGGACTTGGATTTTCCTGGATGTAATAGCTGATGGATTCCTTCACCAAGTAGATGCAGAACCAACAAGAGGGGATGCCATTTTAGATTTGGTTTTGGTGAGTAGTGAAGACCTCATAGAAGAAATGGTTGTAGGGGACATCCTTGGTTAGAGCAATCATGAGCTAATTCAGTTCATACTAAATGGAAGGATAAACAAAAATAGATCTAAGACTAAGATTTTTCATTTCAAAAGGGCTAACTTTAAAAAAAATTAGGAAATTAGTTAGGGAAGTGGATTGGACTGAAGAACTTGTGGATCGAAAGGTGGAGGAGACCTGGAATTACTTCAAGTCATCAAGCCTGCATCCCAAGAAAGGGAAAAAAATCATAGGCAGGAGTTGTTGACCAAGCTGGATGAGCAAGCATCGCAGAGAGGTGATTAAGAAAAAGCAAAGCCTACAAGGAGTGGAAGATAGGAGGGATCAACAAGGAAAGCTACCTTATTGAGGTTAGAACATGTAGGGATAAAGTGAGAAAGGCCAAAAGCCGTGTAGAGTTGGACCTTGCAAAGGGAATTAAAACGAGTAATAAAAGGTTCTATAGCTGTATAAATAAGAAGAAAATAAAGAAAGAAGAAGTGTGACCGCTAAACACTGAGGATGGAGTGGAGGTTAAAGATAATCTAGGTATGGCCCAATATCTAAACAAATACTTTGCCTCAGTCTTTAATGAGGCTAATGAGGAGCTTAGGGATAATGGCAGGATGACAAATGGGAATGAGGATATGGAGGTAGATATTACCACATCCAAGGTAGAATCCAAACTCAAACATCTTAATGGGACTAAATCACAGGGCCCAGATAATCTTCATCCAAGAATATAAAGGAACTGGCACATGAAACTGCAAGCCCATTAGCAAGAATTTTTAATGAATCTGTAAACTCGGGGTTTGTATTGTACCCTGTTTTTAAGAAAGGGCAAAAAAGTGATCCAGGTAACTACAGGCCTTTTAGTTTGACATCTGTAGTATACAAGGTGTTGGAAAAAAATTTGAAGGAGAAAGTAGTTAAGGATATTGAGGTCAATGGTAATTGGGACAAAATACAACATGGTTTTACAAAAGGTAGATTATGCCAAACCAATCTGATCTCCTTTGAGACGGTATCAGATTTTTTAGACAAAGGAAATACAGTGGATCTAATTTACCTTGATTTCAATAAGGCATTTGATATGGTTCCATGTGGGGAATTATTAGTTAAATTGGAAATGATGGGGATCAATATGAAAATTGAAAGATGGATAAGGAACTGATTAAAGAGGAGAGTACAACGGGTCGTACTGAGAAGTGAACTGTCAGGCTGGAGGGAGGTTACTAGTGGAGTTCCTCAGGGATCAGTTTTGGGACCAATCTTATTTAATCTTTTTATTACTGACATTGGTACAAAAAGTGGGAGTGTGTAAATAAAGTTTGCGGATGACACAAAGCTGGGAGGTATTGCCAATACAGAGAAAGACAGGGATATCCTACAGGAAGATGTGGATGACCTTGTAAACTGGAGTAATAGTAATAGGATGAAATTTAATAGTGAAAAGTGCAAGGTCATGCATTTAGGGATTAATAACAAGAATTTTTGTTATAAACTGGGGACTCATCAGTTGGAAGTAACAGAGGAGAAGGACTTTGGAGTATTGGTTGGTCACAGGATGACTATGCTCCGCCAATGTGATATGACTGTGAAAAAAGCTAATGCAGTCTTGGGATGCATCAGGCAAGGTATTTCCAGTATTTCATCTGGAATACTGTGTGCAGTTCTGGTCTCCAATGTTTAAGAAAGATGAATTCAAACTGGAACAGGTACAGAGAAGGACTACTAGGATGATCCAAGGAATGGAAAACCTGTCTTATGAAAGATATTTGAAGAGCTTGGCTTGTTTAGCCTAACCAAAAGAAGGCTGAGGGGAGATATGATTGCTCTCTATAAATATATCAGAGGAATAAATACCAGTGAGGGAAAGGAATTATTTAAACTCAGTACTAATGTGGACCCAAGAACAGATGGATATAAACTGGCCATCAGGAAGTTTAGACTTGAAATTAGATGAAGGTTTCTAACCATCAGAGGAGTGAAGTTCTGGGACAGCCTTCCAAAGGGAGCAGTGGGAGCAAAAGACTTATCTGGGTTCAAGACTAAGCTTGATAAGTTTATGAAGGGGATGGTATGATGGGATAGCCTAATTTTGGCAATTAATTGATCTTGACTATTACCGGTAAATATGCCCAATGGCCTGTGATGGGATGTTAGATGGGGTGGGATCTGAATTACTACAGAGAATTATTTCCTGGGTGTCTGGCTGGTGAGTCTTGCCCACATGTTCAGGGTTTAACTGATCATCATATTTGGGATCAAGAAGAAATTTTTATCCAGGGCAGATTGGCAGAGGCCCTGGGGATTTTTTGCCTTCCTCTGCAGTGTGGGGCATGGGTCACTTGCTGGAGGATTCTTTGCATTTATATAGGAACTTATATTGGAGGGGAAAGTGTCAAACAGTCACTTGTGGGAATCCCAGAAGGCTCTTCAAAACCAAATATTTCATCTTGGAGATTTCTCCCTGGCAAGATCAACTGAAGTAAAGATACCAATTCTTGTCTCTTGAAGTCATCATGGGTTCCTGAACAGGTTCCTTTAGGCACACTGCTTCTGAGATTCACATGAGAAATGAATCACTAATAATTTTAAGAGCAAACACTTTATTGAGCTGCTAAAATGTGTATTTGCCAAGACTCAGTTACTGCATGATCTTGTTGCTCGTGTCCTCCTTTTTCCTTAACTCCAATGCTTCTCTACTACATTACCTACACTATTCATGTCACACCTAAAACTAGATTATAAATTCATCAGAGCAGGGACCATTTGTTTCCATTGATTCTGTGAAGTTCCCAGCTCATTTTGTATAAGTTTTCTGCAAACACAATGCTATTCCATTAATTTCATCCACAAACTAAAGATCACCGAAAAAAAGCATAAAGCAGTGTCCAGAGAGTGGGTTTTTCAACTGGAACTTTTGTATTTTACTGGATTTCCTTTCTGTTTTTAAGGAATAAATTCCCTGCTTCAGTATGAAATCTTACCAGGAAATGGGTTTGAGATTTTCCAGATAAACTCCGATACTGGAGAGGTGATGACAACTGCCTCACTCGACAGGGAAACCCAAGAGATTCTCAGTATAAAAGGTAACTGTATGAGATGTTTGTACTGTAAAATGGAATGTGGAGAGTGTGGGATCACTTACCATCAGTGTTATCTTTTCTCAATTTCATTTGACTTATTCAGATAGGTGTAACATGATGTTCAGGAACAGAAAGCAGCTGTGTTTGCACATATACTCTTATTTTCTGTATAGCACATGGACTCTAATATTTTGATATTACTGATGAAGAGTCATCATTACACTAACATCACTAATATAAGCTTTCTTTCTATGTGTTTCATCTCAGTCCTGGTTCGAGACAGTGGAACCCCTTCTTTATCCAGCACAGCAACAGTTATCTGCAAAGTACTGGATGAAAATGACAATACTCCTAAATTTCTCCTTCCTGTCCCTGAGATTCAAATTCTGGAGAATCAAGAGCCTGTAATAGTGCACACTACACTAGCTGTAGATATAGATGCTGGCAATAATGGAACTTTACGATATCAAATAATTGGTAAGTATGGTCTTTATTTTATATATTACTAATACCAAAAAAAAGTTGTCAGAAAATAGTTAAACAGGAGTTTCAGGTTTTAAAATAGTTCTGATCTCAGCCAGTCCAGCTAGAACTTAGCTAGTGCAATGGGGAGTCCTAAGACTCCCTTTAAACAGAAAAAACCTTCCACCTCCTCCATTGGCACACACTTCCAACCCAGCCTCTCAGCCTAGCAATCAGATTTGGGAGTGTACAGAAGAGAGGAACAAAAATAATCGGAAGGGTGAAAATAAGAAAAAGATTAAAAGACCTAAATATAGCTTGCTGATGAAGAGAGGGCATGGTAAGTATCTGTAAATGCATGAAGAATACAATCACCAAGGAGAAGGAGACATTTTTCCAGGGTGTTATATATGAGATGAAATTTATAATGTTGCAAAAGCTCTTTTGGGTGAGGACAGTCACCTAAGGGAAGAGATGAAAGCTCAAATGCATGGGACATTTAAAACTACACTGGACAAAGCACTGCAAGAATATACAGCAAGAAAAAATCCTGCATTGGCAGGGGATGAACTAGATCAACAGTTTTGAAAACTAAGCCCACTTTCAGGAAAATGAAACCAATTGTACCCCATTTCATCCCCTCCATGGGTCATTAAAGCCTGCCAATCTCACATTTGGGAAATGCTTGGTTCTTCTTTGAGTAGATGCAGCCATGTATTCCACTTAGGTGTGTGCGTGCCCAGTGCCTTGTGGTCTTCTCCAGTGACTGAAGAAGGGCCATCCTTGTGCCTTGTGGTCTTAGCCCCTCCCCGTCTATATGAGGTGGCACCTCTCCAACCCCCATCAATTTATTCTTACAGTCCATGGCTGGAGTTAGAGCTCTTTGTGGTCTTAACCTCACAACCTTTCACTATTTTAGTGTCTTGTTCTAGTTTTATATAGTTAGTACCCGTACTGTTAGATTTAGTGTTAGTTGTATTTAGTTAAATACCCCTGTGATGCCATCACCGGGGTTTAAACATTGTCCATCATGTGGGGGAATGATCCCAATAACGATACCCCACAAGGTATTTGCTGTGCTTGAGTGAGGCCTCACTCAAAGAGTGGTGTTCGATCTGTCGATTGTTCATGAAACTGACTCAGGTGGATAGGGACCTTCGCCTGAAGCAGCACCTGTCCAAACAAGCCATGTGGCTGCTTTGCCACCAAGACTCTCATTGGATCATAGGTAACCCTCGGGTTCTGAGAGTGCTGGCATTTCGTGCTCTGGAGCCAGCACTTCTCTGAACGGAGGAGAAGATCCCCATAGAGAGCGCCAAGGAAAACGTTACATAAGACTAATCAAGACCACTCCAGTTCTCCTGGGGATCCCAGGAAGAGCGTAGACCGGCATGTGGAATGTCTCTAACCACTCCCCGGAGTACCATGTAGGGAGGTCAGATACACTGTATCAGCAACTGCGGTTCTGACCGTGGGGCATCTGTTGAGTCCAATATCGACAAGGCATCAACTGTTTGCATGTTGGCAGTATAGCAGGCAGATCTGGACCACCTCTGCCTTACCATCCCAACCTCTCATTTCATCCAGGATTTTGCCATAGTTATGTCATTTACAGCCCTGTTGGCTGGATGGGCTACTGAACTCTTGGGCTAATTGGTACCGCACACCGATGTTCCCCTTCCACAGTCTGTGGAAGCACGTCTAGTACCGGGCTTAAGCACGGGACCTCCTTGGCACTGGAAAACTTCTTGGCACAGTTGCATTTGGCATGGCAGATGTGACCGTGGTGGCTTTCACAGTCCTCCACTTCAGCGCCATCTGCTGCTTCACTATTGCTGCTGACTTCAGGGTTGTTAACACTTCCAGTAGCAGCATACTTGGTGCCAGCCTTCCCGCATCAGCATCAGCACTGGTCCCTGCCTTGTTTAGGGTGATGGATGAGTCAAACCAGTTAATCATTTCCTCAAGTATGTCTCCACCTTTATCCCCAGAAACTTGAGACTCCTCGGCATTGAGGTCAGGATCTTCCTCCTCCTGCTTTCTATCTCCTGTCTCATATCGGGGACCCTTTATGGAGCACTATGGGCACAAGAATTGGCACTTGTCTCACAGTCAGGACAGGGGCCCTTGGCCCAATGCTGCTGGCCATCGATACCATATCCTTATGCTTAGCATTCTCTGTAGAATCCGTGGGATGCTCCTTGGTTGGGGAGGTCACACTTCTCAGCTCGCTCTAAGGAGAGATCACCAGGCAGATTGGTGGTGGCAACTGTGGACCCACAGGATCAGGTACCAGTGAGGCTTCCCCGTGCAGCCTTCATAGAGCTACTCCTTCCAGCTCCACCGATCCAGGAATGGGAGCCAGCATTGGCACAGTTAACCAACTCTTCTTCATCCCCAGATGATTCAGCAGTGTCTGGCTCTTCCTCTCCTCCAACACCTGAAGATTTCAAGGACTCTCCAGACCTTTAGAAACATGTGGCTGCCTCCCTGGGCATTCAGGCAGAGTTATTGGATATCCTTCAGCCGTCTGCTCCTGGGAGAAGTAGCCCTTCCTATCAACCATAGGATCCTAAAGCCTTCTTAGTGGACCTCCGTTCAAGCCATTGGGATTTTGTTCCTCTCCTCAAAAACCTACATTCCTTGTGGTGATAACATCTACAAGGAGAGTGAATTTCAGGCTTTGGAGAACTGTGTGTAAGGAGGCTCTGCCATCAAAGACACCAAAATTTGAGTCTAATTTCTCTCAATTTCATTTAAACCAGGTGATATATTTGCCTGAGGTTTTTCCTAAGCCAATTCATCTCTGGAGGAGCAGTGTCTTCACACATTGGACATCAGACAATGTCCGGTCTTTTGTTTGGACAGGACTATATCTCATCTGTTTGTGTCATATGCAGACTGTATGAAGGGCAAGCAATCTCCTCACAGACTCTTTCTAAGTGGATAACTTCCTGCATCAAAACCGTATGTGACACAGCTTCAGCTACACCCCCTCTCTGGGTGTGAGTTCATTTTATGAGAGTGCAAGCTACTTCAATAGCATTCTTCAGTGACGTCGCAAAATTGTATAATTTCAGGGCTGCTACATGGTCGATCATATGTACATTTATGAACCATTATGCCATTATCATGGCATCCAAAGCAGATGCAGACTTTGGGAAGGCAGTCCTTAAGTAGACTCAGAACTCCACCTCCTGTGGTTCTGCTTGTGAGTCACCTAAGTGGTATACATGACTGCATATACTGAAGGAAGAAGAAAGAGCATGGTAACTGTGGTTCTTTGAGATGTGAAGCTAATGTGTATTCCATGACCCATCCTCCATTCCCTCTGCATTGGAAGCTAGTCTCTTGGCATTAGGTGTGAAGGAACTGAGTGAAGTCAGAGAGGCACATCCTTATATAGCCATGGGAGAGGCTATAGCCACAAGACATGAGCACCACCTCTTTATGGGAACTGCTAGGCAAAATTCTCTGGCTCCGGTGCTCTGGGTGCACACATACCTCAGTGGGATGCATGCCTGCATCACAGCGCAAAGAACCACAGTGACTGTAAGTAACAGTTAATCTAAAACAAAACAAATGCCTTTTCAATCTTTTTATGATTCTCTCTTCAGCCCCCCATATAAGGGCCCCCAACCCAATCCTCCTTTCACTTTAATAATAGGTGTGGATAGATACCAAGTCCACCTTCTAGGTGATGAAAGTTTCTTTCAACCACCAATGATAAAAACCTCCAATCGGTCTTCCAAGTTGCCAAACCATCCCCAAGTGCACTATGCGAAGAAACTCCAACACAGCCCCTGCCCAACTCTTAAAACCTTCCTGTACTACCTTCATCCCAAAAATGGCAAGACACTCTTTACTTTGATTTGGGACCCTCTGTGGTATTACAAAAATAAATTATTGGCAGCACTGATAACTGCTGATTATCCCTGCTTTGCTCCAACTATGTAGAAAGGGCTATAGAGTCATCTTAGATTTTTATGCTTTTAATTTGAAAATTATCTTGATCTGTTGAAATATACTTATTCTAGTCACTTAAAAAAAAATTATAACTCTTTCTAAAACCCATTGCTCCAGATATTTAATAGTAGCTTTAAAAATGAAAAAAGTGGATAAGACCTCATTACAGTTCATTTCTAAGAGACAGGTTTGTAGATGAAAGCAAGGGGCAAATAGCCACATTTGTTGTCAGCAATGCTTTATGGGTTTCTGGAATTTGTAGCCAAGGTTGGGAAGAGTTCACTTTGTGCAGCAGTATAGTTGCACTAGATTTTATAAGGTGTGTTGATTTGGGAAAAAAGACATTCATCTGGCAAAATAGCTGTTCTGTAAAAGGATATAACATTCTGGATTTACTGTCACTGCCACCCACTGATTTAAATGAAATGCAGGTTTTAATTTTTATAAAAGGAGGAAAATATGCCAAAGGCACATGAATGCACCAGCTGTACTGGCAATAGGATCATGTTATTATAATTAACATAATGGTACTAGCAAAAGGTTTTTTCAAATTAGAATTGTTTGTGATAGTTTTATTTTTATTGTATTTTAAAGGTGGAAATATTGGAGAATACTTCACTCTAAACGATACTTCAGGAGAACTCTTGGCCACTCGTAGTTTAGACAGGGAGGATGCCAGCAACTTTACCCTCATTATTGAATGTCATGACCTGGGCAGCCCACCAAGAAGCTCCACAACACAGCTACAGATTACAGTCCTGGATGAAAATGACAACAGCCCTATATTTGCAAAGAAGACCTATCAGACCTCTGTGAGAGAAGACGTTGAGGAAGGATCACTAGTTCTTGAGCTCTTTGCTTCAGATGAAGATAGTGGCCTGAATGGTGAGGTCATGTATTCGCTCAATGATGACACCCTTGGAGCATTTACTGTTAACAGTACAACTGGAGCTATAGTTACTACAAAAGCACTAGACCGGGAGACTAAATCTCAGTATGCATTTAGAGCAGTGGCAAGTGACTGTAGCATCCAAGGCCCAAGAAGTACTGCAGTTAACATTATGGTGCACATTGATGATGCCAATGACAACAGTCCAGTTTTTCTACAGAACCCTTTCAAAGTTTATGTGCCTCCTGAAACCTCTGTGAATCAAACAATAGCCACTGTGAGAGCTGTGGATTTGGATCTGGGTCCAAATGGTGCAGTGGGTTTTAATCTTGCAGTACCTGGAACTATGTTTTGTATTGACATTAATACAGGAGAGATTTATCTTCAAGAGCCATTGCCTTCTGACGGTTTCAGTTCCCACCTGCTGGTATTGGCTTCAGATCAAGGTGTTCCAGCTAGGACAGCCACAGCTCTATTGGCCATTTCCACAAGGGAACAAGAGGAGGTGATGTCATTCAGCCATAGTTTGTATGCAGTAACTGTGCCTGAAAACAGTGAAGCAGGTGGGTATCAGACTCTCTAACTTGTGGCTGTTAGTGGCCAAAGTCCTAACCTGTTGGGCACTATTGAGGATGAAGTGTGTAGGAACCTTTTTCAATAACATGCAGCAACAGGGTAAAATTGAAATTGGACTATATGCAAACAGTACGTTAAGGAAAAAAAACTTCTCCCTGCCCAGTGCACCAGGGACCAAAGGGGAGCATAATGTGCTGTCTCAGAGGCATAGTTGGGTTTCTGGCCCCTGCACACATACAACAGAATGGTAATCATATTAGACAGGATGCTCCTTTTTCAAAGAGAAGAAAGGGATGTTGCACTGCATGATCCTCCCTCACCCTGGACAACGCTTGAGCATCTCTGCTCTGTATCTACAAAGTGGCTGTAATGATGGATGCACAATTTTTATCCTCGGCACTTTTCCTTGCCAACATGCATCTCCTTGGAATAAAGGCAGAATTTATCTGTCTGTCTCTGTGCTTGTGCAGATGTGTGTGTGTGTATCCAAACAAGACTGATTACATAATATGTCACTAATAGTTCACTTAAATAAATGCAGTGAAAGCTCAGATAAGATGAGAAATCCACAAATGTCTGTTGCGATGTATGATTTTTGGCTTTAGCGAAATCCCTGGTGTATTGTAACTGCATTCAGAGATTTTCCAACACTTTCCTCACAGTTTCATACTTGCTAAAAGAATGTGTAGAAGTAGGCGGAGAATGCACAGAGGCTGTAATACATTCTTTTACTTAACAAGACATTGTGAAATTGGTAGCCTTGTACAAGATGCAAGCAGTAGATAGAAGCCCACATTGTTAAATGCCCACTATAGATAAAGGCCAGATTCACTGCAGTCTGTGCCACCATTGTTTCTTTTAGGCTGTAGTGGAATAAAGTTGTTGGAGGAAAAGTTTGAGTTAGTTCAGTGAAGTCACAATTTTGACCTGCTGGTCAAAGTAGCCCATAAGACATTCCACTGGGAGTGTACCTGCAGAGCACTGGACAAGAATTAATACTATCCCTGTCCCCATGGGGGGAGACGCTGTCCTGTCTCACTATTGCTGCAGAAAGATGTGATTCTCATTTCCTAGAGTGTAGGGTTTTTTGGTTTTGTTTGTTTTTATCTGGCCCCACCTCTTCTTCCATGCTTTAACCTAACAGTTGTGAATTCAGCTGCGACATTTTAACTGACGGTCCCTAGAATTATACATTTAGGAGTAGTGGGGGCAAAGTGTTTTAAGTAGAGGGTCCTGGACTCTTGATTTTGCTGCTGCTTTGGTCCAGTAATAATAAATAAATAATAATAATATCATCAGCTCTTACATAGCACTTTTCTTCATTGAATATCAAGGCCTGATAATCTTCAGGGTATGTTGCAGGAACCTAGTTAATCAGGTTTTTCCATATGGTTGTTAAAGAGTGCCTGTGGGGATCTCAGTTTTTTGTGTTATTGTTGGTACTGCGTTGTTTGTTTAACTTGTATACATTTAAAGAAAGAAAATCAAAATATCCTTTCAGCAATGGATAAGCTTTTGTAATTCTGCATGTGCCTAATTACAGATATAGTAATGGGACAGGTTAGGCAACCCAGCCTGAAATTACTGAAACCCCCAAGGAATTGTGGTAAGAGAATACCATAGTCTGATGGCCACCCACTAAATATATTGCAAACATAAATTGCAGTACATTTAAATTATTTTGATTAAAGGAAGTTTAAGGAAGCTTCAGGATAAATCAGAAGATTTCAGCCTGAAAGCTTACTGTGTATAGTAAGAAAACTATAGGGTATAGAAGAGCAAGTTATTTTATGCATTCTTTCATGAGATGTTCCACAAGTAGTAGTTCTGTTTCTCTTCTAATTATTTTATGTGATTTCAAATAATACAAAAACATACTAATTTCATTTTATTTGTCAGAAAAAGTTATGACTATAATTAAACACTCTAAAGGATTCAGTTTGGTAGCTACATTTCTGATTCTGGAACCTTTACTCCATATGAATAATACTTACTCTCCCACCCAGTCCCATGGAAGTATATACATTATAAAATTCAATATTAATGTAATCAGGATTAACGAATAACATTTTGCTTAATACATTTTAGTTTCATTTTCAACCACGCAGTGGCAAAACTTCACTGTAGTCAGACAAGAATCAAAGCAATATCAGCAATGAAGGCCAAAGCCTGATATCCTTACTCAGTTTTTACTCCGTAGTTAAGCAGACAGACTCCTGCTTAGGTAAGAATCTCAGGATTTCTTCAACTAAAACGTTTGGCCCCAAGTTTGGTTACCTTCATGTTATTCCCCAAGTTTAGTTTTGCATTGTATTAAATATGTTATACACTGCATTGCAACAGGCACTTTTAGAAGTCAACTAATAAATAAATAATCATGTCAGTGCTCTCTATAAAGTGCAAAAAACCTTTTCATTATTCACTATGTCTGCCTCCAGTTGATGTCTGGGTGTCAGATTCACCAGTAAAACAGTCACAGCTGCTAGTTCTGCAGGATTGTTTTATTTATTTTTAAATGCATATAAAGTATCTGGGCTGGAAATTTATTTACCTCTCTTTTATTCTCTGTGCTCCATGAGCCTTTTCTTTATTATCCACCCAAGAAGTCTATCCTCCAACACAAAGGCAAGGGTCAGACAAGGGTCAGAGGGAAAAGGGGCATCCCTGGTTCCAATGTCTGGATTACAAAAGAGAGGAGAAAGGGAAGAAAATAATATGGGGACATGTTCTTATTTCATGGATAAACACAGGTCTCCCAAAGTGACTTGGACTGTAGCAGTGGATCAGTTTTGAGTTGTGCATGTGTGTCTCAAGCCAGAATATGACCCAGGGTTTTTATGTCTGTTTTTCCTCCTATTCCTTAGAAAAAGCACACATACTATACAAACTATAACATTTTAGTGCATTTAAGGTACTTGGTTGTTTAATGCAGGTTGAGGTATTTTAACATAGTGTTAGGATGCTTCTGATTTAACAGACAAATCAGGGAAATTCTAAGTTAAGGCACTTGCTGCAACCTTGCTTTGCCCTGTTATGCTTGACTGGTTTGGAAGTTTCAGACAGTGTTGGATACTAGGTATCAGAGGGGTAGCCGTGTTAGTCTGGATCTGTAAAAGCAAGCTGCTTTTGTTGGATACTGTGTCCCTTATTTGAGGCAGTACCTACACACAGTGGACAGAGTCAAGTAAGTTTAGGATTATAGCTCTTTGAGATAGAGACTGTTTTTGCTGTACATCTAGTGTTACCTCATTAGGGACTTCAGGATTTGGCCTCATCAATTTAAGATACACCTCTCTCCCACTATAACATGTCCCGATATAACACAGGTTCGCGCATAGCGCAGTAACAGCGGGGCTTGGGAGGCGCCTTAATGGGTCCGGGGCTCCAGCTGCTGTGGGGAGCCCCGAGCCCTTTAAATCCCACTGGAGCCCTGCTGCCACTACCCTGGGGCTGCGGCAGCAGGGCTCGCCGGCAATTTAAAGGGCCTGGGCTCCCCACAGCGGCTGGAGCCCGGAGCTCTTTAAATCACCGCCAGAGCCCTGCCGTCGCTACCCCAGGGCTGTGGCAGCGGGGCTTGGGCAGTGATTTAAAGGATCTGGGGCTCTGGCTGCTGTGGGGAACCCCAGGCCCTTTAAATCCCGCTGGAGCCCTGCCACTGCTACCCCAGGGCTGCGGCAGCCAGGGCCTGCTCTACTGTTTTTGGGCCCCAAGCAGCACGCCAAATTGCCAGCGCGAACGGCGGAGGCAGTCTGTGAGCCATTAGGGCGGCACACGTGTTTCTGTGGTAGCAGCAATTCTGCAGCAGCTTCTATGTTCAGCTGTCCGCGGCGGCACAGCTTCTGTCTTCCAGCTGAAGACAGAAGCTGCTACCGAATTGCCTCCACCGCGGAAACGAGCTTGCCGCCCTAATGGCACACGGACTGCCCCCGCCATCCACGGCGGCAATTCGGCTCACTGCTTGGGGGCAAAAACACAGACTGCTGCCCCTTGCAGATTGCCGCCCCAAGCACTTGCTTGGTATGCTGGTGCCTGCAGCCAGCCCTGGCAGCAGTGGGGCTCACCAGTGATTTAAAGGGCCCGGGCTTCCCGCGGTGGCTGGATCCCAGAGCTCTTTAAATCATCGCCGGAGCCCTGCTGTCCCTACCCCAATATAACAGGGTTTCAGCTATAACATGGTAGGGATTTTTGGGTCCCCACAACCGCGTTATAGTGAGGTAGAGGTGTACCAAAAGGCACTATCCAAAGTGAAAATGAACTGTATGGAAACTGCAACATTTCATTATTTAAATGCAAGCCATATTACTACCACAGTGTGGCCAAAAAGCATCAGAAACCACAGAAATGCCATTTCTTTGCCCTTTACCAAAAAAGTTATCAACGGTTTTAACAGCATTAAAAAAAGGCTTTTCGGCAGGAAATTGGTAGAACCAGAGCAGGATTTCATTGATCCATTTATTATACCCTGCAAATCAAGGTATCAAATGGTAATACTGATGCAGCCGTTTTTTCTTGCGATTTTTTTCTCTTGCTCCTTTCAAAAACCAGGTAGAGAAGGTTGTGAGCACAGGACATAGGGACTTGTCCTTCAGACACTAGATATTTTCTTTTCCTTCAGTTAAGGATGCCATAAACAACGGTAAATGCTGGCTGCTGTATTGAATAAAAATTGTACAATTGTGAAAATGGGACCAGCTGTCCCTGTGATCCAAAAAGGGGTCTATGTTTAATTTATAGAAACAGTGGACTTCTCATTCTCATCTTTAGCCTTACACACTCTGACAAAGTTCCTCCTCTACTTTGGTGGGTCCTGCACTTATTGGCAGATTTGCTTACCTCACAGATTCACCATGTGGGTCGGGAAACAGCCCAGAGACCTTCCCCTCTGGTAGAAGCCACAGTCCAGGTCAATTCCTCCTGTGTCTGATCAGGAGTTGGGAGGTTTGGGGGGAACCCAGGCCTGCCCTCTACTCTGGGTTCCAGCCCATGGCCCTGTGGACTACAGCTGTCTATGGTGCCTCCTGGTACAGCTGCGCGACAGCTACAACTCCCTGGGCTAATTCCCCATGGCCTCCTCCCAACACCTTATCCTCATCACAGGACCTTTCTCCTGGTGCCTGATAATGCTTGTACTCCTCAGTCTTCCAGCAATATGTTTTCTCACTCTCAGCTCCTCGTGCCTCTTGCTCCCAGCTCCTCGCATGCACTCCACAAACTGAAGTGAGGTCCTTTTTAAACTCAGGTGCCCTGATTAGCTAGCCTGTCCTAATTGATTCTAGCAGTTTCTTAATTGGCTACAGGTGTCTTAATTATCGTGCCTGTCTTAATTGGTTCTAGCAGGTTCCTGATTACTCTAATGCAGCCCTTGCTCTGGTCACTCAGGGAACAGAAAACTACTCATCCAGTGACCAGTATATTCGTCGTCTACCAGACTCCTGTATCCCACTGGTCTGGGTCTGTCACAACACATACAAATCATATTTGTATTTTCTTTTGTGATTGGTCCTACAAGTATCCTAAGTAGTGCAGAAAAGTTCATAAGCCATAACATGCGTATTTCCCACACAAGTGTTTTTGGTTTATGTTGCCATGATTAAGAACAAATGACTAACCAGTTAACATAACATTTCCTGATTTAAAAAAAAAAAGTAACAAGTTATAAGCGTGTGATTTTTGTAATTAAAGGTAAATTATACTACTGTGATGGCACAGTCCCACCCAAAATCTAGGACATTTTATATTAACAGCATGCCTCCTGTTGTAAATGTAGTAAAATAATGTACGCTTATAATGCCATTTGGAAGAGGTCAAGTTACACAGTAACCTGAATCCATGATAGTTGGTTAAAATCAATTGTCATGTGCTAAATGGCTTCATAATTGGCTTGAGAAGAGCAACCATTTGGAAATCTTGACAAATGTTTTTTGAATTTTGTTTCAGTTTATGTTAAGCATGATGCTTCTGATCAGGATAATATATTCCATTTCACATTTATTTTCTGCTCCTATTGCAAACAGCATTTTCATTCCATGCCTTTTCAGTGTTGTGTCAGATCAGTACTATTTTTGATGAATTTAAGATTCTTCATGAACAATAGATTGCCCTTACTTTCTTCAATGCTAACACCATACTGCATATCTCTGGGCACCCTGTTACGGCAAGAAAAGCTATTGTGAGTTGTATTCGGATTGTGTCTACTTAAGATTGATTGATGTATTCATTTAGAATTAAGGTGTCCACCTTTACAAAACTCTGGGTTACTGTACATAAGAAAATGAAAATTAAATATTATCTTCCCAGTTCCTCAGAGATAGCAGTCATGTTTAACACCCACATAAAAGCCCCTCTTCACCCACCCCTGCCTCAAAGAGTTTGTGAAAGGATGAGGGTAAAATGACCAAAGATGGAGAAACTTGAGTAGGAAGGACCTACACCAAGCCTTGATACAGCCAGAGGTAGATTCCTGTAGACAGCCTCAGGGAGGGAGATCCATAAATAATGTCTCTGAAATAAGACGGTCTAGCCGTCAAGCCAGTGAAGGTGTGCAGAGAGCAAGGATCAGGGATTGTTGACCATTAGGACATGCTGCAAACTCCATCATTTTGCCCAGCAGCAGAAGATGCCGGGGCACAACAAGGGTGTTAGTTGATGGGGCAATGGGGTTGGTGGGGAAGTTCCTGTCTATGAAGTTGTGATGTGAGTGGAGTTTTGTTGAGCAGTTGTTGCTGGGTTTGTTTTTGTTGTGGGCTATTTTAAATAATGTTAGAAACACTCAGAGTGGTGGACGGGCACCTTTGCATGCATTATTATTAATCGCAGTAAATCTATAAGTAATAAAGTAAGATAAGATCTTGCAAAGTTGACTATTAAAAACTATTATTGCTTCTTTAGGCACCTCACTTTTGACTGTAGAAGCTTATGATCATAATTTACTGGAAAAAGGCATACAATACAAGATATTCAGTGACAATGAAGATATTTTCTCAATACACTCCATCACAGGTAAATTAATGTATTTAAATTTGTTTTAAAGGCACGTTTAAGGCTTTTGATATTTGAATAAACATTAAATTGTGTACAACGTGTTTCCACATTGGGATTGCTTTTATACCAAAACATTCTCATAAGTTGATGTTAGTTTAAATCAAAACCTAGTAGAAGTGGGTGATAGGCAGGTAAGGGTAACAAACACCTATTGCCACAAGAACCATTTTTATATGTCATAGATATACACATGCCTTTTGTCTACAGTTAATCTAGAATACAGGGCCTCCTCTTATCCTGGGGCAAATCATTAGTAATGTCATTGACATCAGTGGAGTTACACTCTTGTAAAATTCTTGTGAGAGGAAAATCATGCCCAGGATTATTCCTCTTTAAAACTCCTCTGTTATTCAAGTAGATGCAGCCTTGTATTTCACTTAGGTGTGGGTGTGCCCACCGCATCAGAGGCAGAGAATTTTGCTAGCAGTACCTGTAGAGGGGTGGTGCTCGTGCCTAATGGCTGTATGAGGTGGTGCCACCCCAGCCCCCCTCGGTTCCTTCTTACCTCCCATGGCTGTAGTCAGGGCTCTTAATCTTGCAATTTCTCACTATTCCTTAATGTCATCTTCTAGTTGTATATGTTTAGTAGTACCCTAAGGGCTAATTAGATTTAGTGTTTGTTGCATTGAATTAAGTATTCCCCTGTGATGCTGTCACCCTTGTCCATCATGTGGGCGAGCGATCCCAACAACGATCTCCAGATGCAGTGCTTGCTTTGCTTGGGTAAGGCCCATGTCAAAGAGTGGTGTGAGGTTTGTAGATTGTTCACAAAGCAGACTCAGGTGGCTAGGACCTAGTCCTGAAGCAACACATGTTCAACCAAACCATTTGGCTTGCTTCAACACCAAGGCCATCATCAGATTGGTGATCACTCTCAGGTTCTGAGAATGTTGCTGTTTCATGCTCTGGAGCTGTCTCTTTGAAGAGGTCGAGAAGCTGTTCCCCATCAAGTGCACTGGGGAAAAGGTCTCATAAGACCAAGTGAGACCTCTCCAGGTCTTGTGGGGACTCCTCTGCCTCTTCAGGAGATGCTAGTGCTAATGCATGGGCTGGCGCAGGTGCCTCTAACTGTTCCGTGGTAGTTCACTGGTATGTTGGAGACCCTATACCGTCATCTCCGGGTTCTGGCCCCAGGGCATCCCCTGAGTCCAGTACTAATGAGGGTGATGCCGACACTGGCTGTTTGCATGCTGGCAGCATACCAGGCAGCTATGGATCACCTCTGCCTGTCCAGCTCAATCTCTCCGTTAGTCCAGGACTTTGTCAGGATTACATCAGTTATAGCCCTGTGGCTGGTTGGGCTGCTGAACCTTTGTGTCCATCAGCACTGTACCCTGATGCTCCCCTTCCATAGTCTGTAGAAGCAGAGCCAGTGGCAGGCTTGATGCAAGGGTCCTCCTTAGCACCAGGAAGCTCCCTGGTCCTGTTGCATTCAGCACCGCCAATGTTACTGTAGTGGCTCTCACTGCCCACCACTTCAGCACCATCAGCTACCTATCGTTCTGCCTCTTCAGCTCCACCTGTGCAGGAGCAGAAGCCAGCCTTGGTGCAGTTAATCGAATATTCTTAATCCCAGGACGATTTGGCACTGCCTGGGTCCTCTTCTCCTTCAATACCCAAGTTTCTTCTTTGAGTGAATGTAAGAAGGAACTGAGGGTGCACGGGGTCAGCTTGGCCCTATATACTGGCGCTATGTAAACGCAGCACCAGAGAGCATCAGAGCCAATAACTCATGGGTATTCTCCTGCAGGAACTCAGCCTGAATGCCCAGGGAAGCAGCCACATGCTGCAAAAGATCCTAACAGGCCTTGAAATAAAACGATTACTAACATTTCCGTAACTGTTGTTCTTCGACATGTGTTGCACACATCCATTCCCTTGTAGGTGTGTGCACCCTGAGCACAGTCCTTGGAAATATTTCCCTCCATGGTATCCCAGAGATTTAATAAGACCTTTGCTATGTATTAAATGAGTACCAATTGTCTATTACAAACTTACTTTCTTATGATTAACAATGTACAAGATGTATCTACAGCTTAGTTAAACCTTAAGCATGTTTTTAATCATTAGTTATTTTATTAACATCCAACTGTCTTATTTAATGTATATTAAACAAACATTTGGGAACTTTTTATAAGGCATCATTAAAATATGCTTTTATAATAAGAAATATAGACCCAGTGGCAGAACCCAGGTAAATTAGAGGATTATAGCCTCCAAAAAAATCCAATAGTTTTCCACCTAGATTGCCTTCTGAAATGGTTTTATTTTGGAGTAACCATCCAGGAATGAAATGGATGCTCAGCGCCTTTGAAAATCAAGCCACTCACTTAGCCTAACTATTTAGAAGACTAACATTAATCACCCTTGTTTGAAAATCTTGGCAATAACATTCTAGGTACACACAGGGGATTTGTATGAATACGATCAGTAAAAATTCCACTGTTTTCAATATGGGTTCTTTTTGAATGTTATGTTTATAAAAAAAGGCAATTCACATAACAGAAAACTTCATCAAGACCGACATTGTATGCACCTTCTGAGCTAGAGCGTATATTCTCCGAATATATACACACAGCTCCATCTCACCCTGTCAGATGTTACATGCTGTGACAAAGTCCCTCCTCTACCTTGGTGGGTCCTGTGCTTATTGGCAGATTTGCTCACCTCAGTGATCTTCCTCACAGTCTGGGTCAACTCCTCCTGTGTCCGATAACGCTTGTACTCCTTAGTCCTCCAGCAGCACACCCTCTCACTTTCAGCTCCTTGCACCTCTTGCTCTCAGCTCCTCACATGCACTTCCTCTCCTCTGGCTCCCCCACACCTGACTGGAGCGAGCTCCTTTTTAAACCCAGGTGCCCTGATTAGCCTACCTTGATTGGCTGCAATTGTTCTAATTAGCCTGTCTGCCTTAATTGGTTCTGGCAAGTTCCTGATTACTCTAGTGCAGCCCCTGCTCTGGTCACTCAGGGAACAGAAAACTACTCATCCAGTGACCAGTATATTTGCCCTCTACCAGACTCCTCTACCCCACTGGTTTGGGGCTGTCACAATGCACATACCAAGAGGAGGACATTAGTGAAAAGTTCATTGAACAATTCTTTAGGTGATTGCAGATACCGTCCTAACTAGTGCAGTGAAATACATCCACTGATGTGAAGCTACACAGAAATGACAGTGTAAACTTCCAACATATGTCAAAAGCTTACAGCAAATTATATCACCACCAGCAAATACTTTTGTATATTTGATATCCCTTGTCACATTGTTGGGTGCAAATAATCACATTTATCTTGGATTAATTGTGGTTGTACTGCATGGCACTTCCACGGTAGGAATTCAACCTGTGCCAATGTGACCCTACATCAGTCATTTTGCATCATGTGGCAGTTGATGAACCAAAAGTAAAACAAAGCTTTAGTTCCACAGAGTCAGTGTGTGTGCAAAATTCCAGTTATCAATGCCCAAACACAAGTCTTTTGTTAAGAATTCCAGTTTAGAGGTAATTGGCACATTTTTACACAATTGCAATTTTATATTGCATATTGTTTTTCCAATGTACAGAAAAATGATGCAGTGTTAACTGTTCTGTTATTGCTGAAAACAAAGCAAGCTCTCTAGCTTTTGAAGCCTTTATGTCCCAGACCCACCTTAGACTCAAACTGCTTGAATCTTGCACAGACTTTGCTTCCTGGTTTAAAAATTAAGAACCAGATTATTAATAGGCTCTTAATTCCAGTTCGGCAAATCAGGAAGTTGTTCTACTTCTATTGGAAGTTCTACTGCCACAGTATTTTGACTACTCAAAATTTTTGTTGATACTCTTGGTAAGAATTTGACATTATGAAAATTCTTTACAAAATTCTGATTTTGAAATTTTACTGAAATTAATATGCAAATAATTGAAGAAATTTTTAAATGTTTAGATTTAATCTAGAACTTTGATAATTTAGTATTAATTACAGTGCAGAAGCTGTAACCACAGAGTCTCCAAAGGCAGATTATACCTGTCTTCAGGTTTAACCTGGAGGTGCTGTCTGTAGAGACTAGTGTATATATATCCCAACATGCAGTGCTTCCTCCTGATTTTAGCAGCTGTCATTGTTGACTAGTGGTGGAATAATAGTTCACCTAGTGGCACTCAGATGGGCTTCCTTGGATAGCACAGTTTGGGTTGCTGTGTGATTCAGATTGACCCAATCTGATGCAAATGAAGTCCATGCCTTCTAGGAAATTTCTCATGTGGCTATTGATTGGACAAAGTTTGAACATCCTGGATTTGTACCATAAGCAGCGTGTACCGTAAGCAGCATGAACTGTTTAATAAAGCAGCCCACATCTGTGAGAAATCTCTCTCAGATCTACATTTGTAGTTTTTTCCTTTAGTTATACATATATTTTCCTTTGTATTCCTTTATTGGATATATTGAACAGCTACAGCTATTATTTTCTTTATTGCACAGTAAGTGTCCTCACTTTTACCAGTTTATTTGTCCTAAATATGTATATAACCTGTCTTCCTTTAAATTCTTTTTGGAAAATAGGTGAACTTACAGTGAAGGAGCCAAAGTTTCTTGACCATGAAGTCAAGAGTAAAGTGCATCTCGCTGTTTTGGCTGAAAATGGCTTGAATTCAGCACACTGTGGAGTGACAGTTTGGATACAAGATGTGAACGATAATGCACCTAAATTTGAGCAAAGCTCTTACAAAACATCAGTGTGGGAAGGCCAAATCTACAATACATATGTCATGCAGGTAATGGGGAATACATATTTACAAACCTATTTCTTCAGTTAAAATTAAGAATAGCCAAACTAAGGCCACAGTCTAGCAGTGTATTCATTGGCCTTCCACTCTGTTCAAAATTCATTCGCCTTCTTTAATGTTGCTGCAGTCTTTCCTGGAAAGCTAAAATGTATAACTATTTTGGCTGCATTAGAGCTCAAGGTTCAGTTCAGTTTTTATCAAATTAGGCCAATATCCTTTAGCTTCTGACTGATGATAGAAATAGAAACTAAATTCAACTTTCTTGTTGTCTTCCTAACAAAGAGCAATTCTTGCTCATGAAAGGTAGTCAGAGAATGATTATTCAAGGCTAGTTCATAGTTTCAGTGTAGACAGATTCTTGCTCCCAGCAATGTCTCTAGGGTTTGTCACTTAAAAATGAATCCATTCAGCTCCAATCAGGAGTAAAATCCTCTTGTCAGATATAAGCATCTGATTTTAAATCTGCTGCTGAAAGAGTAACTCATCTCATTGTATGTGTGAAAATGCTCCTTCCTCTGAACATGTCCATTCTCCAAAAGTGATTCCAGCTGTTCATGCACTATATCTATGTTGGAGCAAAAGAGGGACATTATTTGGGGTAGAAAGGAGAACAGTTTTCTCATTGCACCCCTTCCAGTTTCTCCCCTTGAAAGTTAGGTCAGAATGAAGGTCATGTTAGGAACTGAAGATGTTCCTCCTCTGAGAATAAATAAATGAAATGCAACAACTGCCCCTGATGTGAAGCCACTAGGGAGATGGATGAGCCTAGATTTGTTTAAAGAAACATATGTCTGCTAATGGAAAAAAAATGACAAAGCAATCAATGTGTCTGGAATAATCTGGATCCTGTACAGTATGTCTCATGCTCAACAGTAGGAAAAAAAACCAGTGAGGACTCTTCAAGGAGATTGGGGAAATGTTCTTTATATTGAGAATCCTCCACTGGTATATTTTCCTGCTGCTGAACATTGGTTATTCAGCTAGTTTTATATTCTATTTCTGCTCCTTTTCCACTATTCTTTATTTCTTTAGATTTAAACAATAATCTATAATAGCCTACAGAAAGGTGCCTTAAGCATTAATAATTATTATTTCATTTATTTGTAAGAGCACTTAGGGTCCCCTGACCAGGGCTCAGGACCCCATTGTGCTAGTGACTGTACACACACATAACAGAGACTGACAATCTCCTAACAGTAACCACACAGCAGCGTAGAAATAATCAAATACACAAGAACAGATCAACTCAACCACCTCTTGCTTTATTGTTTGAAATTCCAATTCTGCAGCAGAATGTTTTAATCCAAGAACATTGAGTTGTTTTTATTTTGTAAAAATATTTCCATCCAGAGTGATCTTGGTAACTTCCCCTGGGCTAACCCACAAAATTTGGGGCCTAAATTATTTGATTGTCCCTGTAGTGCGGCTTTGCCACAGTCCATCCCTCAGCGGGGCTGTGGAGTATCCCACCGCCTCGCTCTAGCTTGCTGTCCGTGGGCTCTGCGGTTGTGGGAAATAACACACACTCGGTTAGAGGCTCAGGCCCTCTAAGCTGGGGCTGAGCCAAGAGTTCTAGAGCAGCCCAGGCCCTAAATCAGGGCGGGGCCACACCCAAACAGTCAGGGACTCAGGCCCTTAGGCAGGAGCTGAGTCAGCAGTTCAATAATAGCCCAGGCCCTAAGTCAGGGCGGGGCAGTAAACAAATAGTCAAGGACTCTGGCCTTTACGCAGGGACTGAGTCAATATTTCTAACATCAGGAGGCCCTAGCCTCTCCAGGCCAGGGAAAAGGGGGAGTCTGCCACCCAAGGAGTGGGTGGCAGGGGGGACACAGGCCCTCCCACTCCACTGCGTCCCAGCCCGGGGCCCTAGCAGTGGCAGAAACTCGCTGCTGTCAGTGGGGGATCCTGGCCGCAACACACTGACATAGGCTCTGGCAGTGTTGCAGCCAGACTTGGGTCGGCTGCCCTCGGGCTACTTCCACACTCCCCTTCGTAGGGTACCTGAGTCGTTGTAGCATCGCCAGCGGTCTCAAACACCATCGATTCCTCTGGGTAAGTAGCGGATAGTAGGCTCAGCTGTTCCTCAGGGTTGCTGACAGCAGGCAGGCTCGGCTCCTCCTCGGGGTAGCTGGCAAGGGGCAGACTGGACTCCTCCTCGGGGTAGCAGGCAAGAGACAGGCTCGGCTCCTCCTCGGGGTAGCAGGCAAGAGACAGGCTCGGCTCCTCCTCGGGGTAGCAGGCAAGAGACAGGCTCGGCTCCTCCTCGGGGTAGCGGGCAAGCGGCAGGCTCGGCTCCTCCTCAGGGTAGCTGGAGCGGGGTAGGCTCGGCCAGTCCTCCTCGGGGTAACGAGCAAGGGGTAGGCTCGGCCAGTCCTCCCCGGGGTAACGAGCGAGGGGTAGGCTCGGCCGGCCCGGTGCAACCTGAGGCCGGCCGCAGCCTTCTGCTGTCTCCCCAAAGGGAGCTCGGTCGCAGACGTCTGGCCTCTCTGGCGGCTGATTCCCAACTGAGCTCTGCTGGTGAGCTTTTATACTTCCGGGTCTGCACCATGACCTCTGAGGGACGGGCACAGGACCCAGTGACTCCGCCCACGCTGGTGTTAGGGGAGGTTTGTCCCTCAGTCGGGCTGTGGGGTATCCCACTGCCTGACTACAGTCATTTTTAATCTGTGTGGCCAAAATGCAGCTAACTGGCAGAAATACATATATGTGATGTAACACTTTACTTTTTGAAACTGCGGTTTTTCATCTGAGATTAAGCATGGATTTTCTTCCAAACAGATTTTTGCAGCTGACCTTGACAGTGGGCTAAATGGAGAAATTGAGTATTCAATTTTATCTGGTAATGAAAACGAAACATTCCTGATTGATTCGAAACAGGGGATTTTAGCAACTAATGCAATCCTGAATCACGAAGACATTTCATCCTACAGGTTGTGTATAGTGTCTGCATAAAATATATATTGTTGCTAATTGTGTTTGCCACAAGTTGATATTGCTCATGCTGTCTGTCTTAGGGTTTTATACTGCTGTCCACCACTGTAGTATTGGAACACCCACCATGTAAACTCAAAAGCAGTAGCAATGGTGAATGTTGTCATGGAGTCTCTGGTACTCTTCTCTTTTTGGAGTGAAAACATAACCTTGTTAAATCAACTACAGCACACACTGACACAAAAGCACAGTAGATCTTTCAAGATACCCTGTTCATGGTGACATATGGCCATTTGTGCAGGGGCAGGAATTGAATGTCAAGATAGCTAATTCAGAATTACTCCTTTCTGTTATTCATCACTGTGGACATTTTTTTTTAAAGAAGCCATTTTTTACACAAAAGAGGAAGAGGTTTTTAAGAGCCACTGTTGGTAGTTTACTTTACAGAATGGCAGATACGTTTTCAATGGTGAGTTATATAATATTGTAGAATTTCAATGGGATGTGATTATACCACATTCCAGCAGTCCCCCTGGCTGCCTCCTTCTTCTCTGGAATCCCAGATTTCATTCTGAAAATAATAGAGTAAGTTTCTAGCTGATATGGTTGGAAAGAAAGCCTTGAAAATGTGAACCACATGGTTCACCAGAATGAACCCAACTGCTCATCAAAGTGTGTAAGAAAAAAAAGATAGGATCATATTAAGAAAGTCTATACAGTCTGCTCTGAAAGACTGCTCATTTTGGTGTCATGAATGGGTGGATGCAGGAAAGAATACCACCATTTACTTTTTCTCCCCAGTCAAGAAGCAGCCAAGTCCAAGGAGCCCACCTAGGCATTTGTGCTACACTGAGGGGAAGCCAAGCCCAAGGAGCCATGCAGAGGTCATGAGTATATTTGGAACCTAGTCAGGGTGAGCCATGCTCAGAAATCATACATGACATGATTCTGCTTTGAACAACTACACCAATTACTGAGAACAGTGTCTTATTTCAGTCCATCAAGTGGGAGATTACCATGAACTTTTTTTCCAGTTCAACCCATGCATGAAAGTATATTAAAGTCCATTGTGAAGTCTTGTCAGACACTTCCTTTAATAGGAAGTTTGCTTTCACATGGACAATAGGAGTGATCACCTACAGCAGTAGAACATCTCCTTGATTTCCACTTAATTAGCAAGAATTGTACAGCCAGTTTCCCTGCATAAACCCAGTTACATCAGTATAAACATAAAGAGAACACTGCTAATCCCAGAAATAGCAATGTGTTCAGTGCTACAGTTAAGGTTGAATTTGTTCTTAATTCTGCTTTAACTATTGTTACCCAGGTTCTATCCATGTGGAAAGTACTAGAATTTTCAGCTATAAGCTTTTTTATACTTAGTTTTGTTGTGTTTCTCCTGCAACTCCCAGATTAAAATCAAGTGAAGTTGACTCTTACATTACAAATCATGTCATCATTAGAATTCCAAGATAAACAAAGCATGCAAGTAAAGATATGTCAATTGTTTAGCATAGCAAATCAGTTTTATATACTACAGTTCTCTAAGAAATTAAATTACTGTATATTGTACTGTTGGAATTGTGATTTTTTTTGACATATGGCTGTAGCACCAGCTAATGCATATACAAATTCTCTTTACCTACTGGGCCTCAGATTTTTAATTATCCTATCAGAATTTAGAAAACTACATCAAATATGTCACCAGAATATGACTTCTTAAAAATATCAGTATAGTTATGGCAATAGTCTCCTATAGGAATTATTTTATGTGAACATAATGCCCAGAATATTTCATTTAATTAATTTTTCATTTTCTCCTGAGCCAACAGCATCCGTCATTTTTTTAGTGCATCTACAATATATTGTATTTCATTTGCTGAAATAATACTTTAAAAGAGTATTTGAAGTAAACCTTCTAAAGGAAATTCTCAGTTAACGTAGCATTCATGTTAACATAATACATACTTGTGTCCTTAAATGTGAATTTGCTTTTATTTAGTATTTAGTATTTAAATCAGATAACATTCTTTTAATGTAAATTCTGTTTGATGTTTGTTTATATCTCATTTCATCCTTAATAATCTGTGGTTTCTTATTTTTAGTAAAAGGAATCAGAAGAGCAACAGAAACTGTTCTAAAAAATAATTTTATTGTCTAATTTCAAAATGGCCCTCTTAGATTTTTTCCTCAAAATTTGAAAACAGTTGCTTGTTTCAGCTAATTTAGACATTTTCATCCCCCAAAATTTCTAAGCCCTTAAAATAGAGGGTTATAATAAAAGTATTGACAGAACCTTAATTTTAATGTCTGAGCTGAGGTGATTTTATGAGATTTTTTCCCACTGAAACTTTAGAAAATTATTATTTTTAGTAAAATATTTCCATGTGTATGTTATATTCATTCTAGACTAGATAGGCTTTCTGTCTGGAATTATATAGATGGTTACCAACTGAATACAAGTCTGTAATTCAAGTTTTGTGTTCTGTTGGTGTCATAAACAGCAAGAAAATTCAGAGTACAGCATGTGTGGTTCACGATGGCAGTAGAATCCACAGCTTGAATTACAGCTTTGATGTTCAGTATTGTCATGTGAATATTAAGAAATTCATTATTTATTTGTCACTTTCATCAGAAAGTGCTTGTAAGATGAAGAAAGAGTTTAACTCTTCAGACTCAACAAAGCAGACAGAGAAAGTGCTGCTTGCCATTTAAATATTTATACTATATAAAACATTTTACATTGCTAAGCCCTGCAGTGTATATACCATTGTGTAGCCTGACTGACTTTCTGACCAGATTTTTTTTAAGTAGTTATAGAATAATCCATGAAGCTGAATTAGATTCAACCATAAATTACCTTTCTGTGGATATTTTTTTAAACCATCTTTGCTTATAGTAAGCAATTTGCTCTTGATCGTATAGAAGTTAATTCTAAGAAACAATATGAAGAGCAAATTTCTTTTAATGATTTTTTCTTTGGGTGGATCACTGCTTTCTTCATTACATTGTCTATGAAAATGAAAGTAATGTTAGAATAATCCACAGCAGTTCCCTGTCCAGGTGTTTAATGAAGACCTAAAGGTAGATGCTTGTTTTATATGCTGATAGTGAAATCTTGGCCTTGTTGAAGTCAATAGGAATTTTTTCATTGTCTTAAATGGGGCCAGAATTTCACCCTGAGTTTTTAGTATGACTGTCTAGTCAGTCCTACAGCAGTTGTTGCATTGTTTCATTGGGTTCAGTATGTCTTTGTCACCTAGGAGCCCTTGGACTTTGTTCTTTCAACCTGTCAAAAAATAAAATTCCAATCACTCATTTGTATATTGGAAATTAAAATGTGATTTAGGCAATGGCAAGAAGAAAGGTAAGACATATTAGCTAATCCCATCATTTTTCATTTTTATTTTGTACATTTGAAATCACTGTTGAATAATTCTATGATTTCTGGCTGCATGTGACAACTGTGACTTCCTTTCAATACTAGGTTAGTTGTTCAAGCTGCCGATAGAGGAACCCCCAGCCTTTCTGCTACAAGCATAGTAACGATACAGGTAGTCGACGTTAATGACAATACCCCAACTATCCAACCACTAGGCAAAGTGGAAGTCTCTGAAAGTAAGTGTGACGGTGCAGAAAAGTGTTATTGAGTCAAGGGAATGTCAGACCAAGATACTGCCTTTTATTTTGTTTTGTAACTAAATGTTATAGTGGAAGAAATCTCAAAAAATCATGACAATATTAACAGAAATATTGAAGCAAATATGATCTGCTTTTGTTTTCAAAGGCATGATTCTTAATCTTTGGACATTACATTTAGGAACAGTTTGGAGCCAAAATACAGGCAGTATTAAAAAAAAAATACAGCTGTGGTATACTCTCTGTAGACTCCAGGCTCAAATTCCACAGATGTCTTAAATTTATCTTTATTTTTAATAGAAAAAAAATACTGTTAAAGCCAACACTGTGAAAAAAATCTTTGGAGTTTTATTATTTTGAAGGAAACATTTTCTTTCCATAATATCAGACCTTTCTTTAGAAAGATTCAGCAGCATGGCCTAGTAGACAAGCATGGAGATTTGGAACCTGAACCTCTTGAGTTCTAATGCCAGCTTAGCATCTGACTTATTGTGTGACCTTGGACCACTTAGGCCAAACTTTTCTAACTTGTATGTGTCTTATTGTGCACTTAAATCCAGATTTAAGCACCTAAATAAATAAGTAGCCTGATTTTCAAAAATGCTGTGCATCCATAGCTCCTGTTGACAGAGTGTATCATGGTTATATTTTTTCATGTGGGTGAAAGTCAGACCACTTCTATTTAGATGTCTGAGTTTAGCACTAAATTTGAAAATGTTGGCCTTAAACTATCTAGTCCTCATTTCCCAAACTCATGGAAGGGCCCCTTGAGCCCTCTTGATCTTGTGTCTTGTACCAACTCTTGCTGAAGATCTCATGTCCACTGACCATTACTTCATCCAGGAGAGCCTGGGAGTTGCATGCCCTGATTCCACAAAGACAAAAGGATACTTATGCCTTACCCAAATATTCTAACAAAAGTTGCATCAGGGCTTATCTACACTTGAAATGCTACAGTGGTGCAGCTGAGCCATTATAGCGCTTAAGTGTAGACACTCACTATAGCAAAAGGAGGGGTTCTCCCATCAGTGTCATTAATGCACCTCCTCGAGAGGTGGTAACTAGTTCAACAGAAGAATTCTTCCATCCATCTAGTACTGTTTACTCCCAGGGTTAGGTCATCTTAACTATGTCACTCAGAGATATGGATTTTTCACACCCCTGAGTGACATAGCTGGATCAACTTAAATTTTGAATGTAGACCTGACCTCAGGCTTTCCTCTCAATAAGTCAGTAAGTCAGCAATTCATGGCAAATTCTATGTAGAAGATTATAGACTTTCCTGTTGCCCTGAAGGAGTAGTCTTTGTGGGATACAATAGGGCTGAAGGTCTAAAATAAAATACAAGTTTAAGGTCAGGTTTCTGAGGGACGAAGCAGGGTTACTGTATCTCCTGATATATGCTTTATATAGCATGCCCAGATCTTGCTCTTATTCTAAGATATACAGCCAAGATATGCCAAAAATACTGTAAAAATATTATGCATGTAAAATCTAAAATGTACAAAATATGCAAGCTCTACCATATATACTTCAACTAACTAGATTTATTTTGAACATCACTGTTTCAGATGCCCCGCCTGGTTTCATAGTGACTCAGGTTTCTGCAAATGATGTGGATTTAAGTCCAGCTCTTCTCTACAGCTTTACACAAGATGGTAACCCGGGAATGAAATTTGCTATTAATCAACACACTGGAGTGATCACACTGGTGAAACCATTAGATTTTGAAGAAACTGCTCAGTATCAGTTGTGGATTAGTGTGTCAGATTCTGTGCATCAAACAGAAGCAGAGCTCACCATTCATGTTTTGGATATCAATGACAACCCGCCAGTATTTACTCAGTATTCATATCAGGTAAGAAGGTGGCAAATAGAGAAACCATATGTATACATGCACTTGAAGGATGTATATGACCACATAGGAGAGGGAGGATCTCTGTTTATCCATCAACCACTACATCATCAGCAGGGGCAGCACTTCCAGTACACCTCAGTCTGACCTAGAGGGGCTAGTTATGTTTCCAAGCTTATTCATTCTCTAGACTCATTGTTGAGACTGCCCAGAAGAGTGCCAGTTAGTGCTAATTTTTTTATGGTGTAAATATCTATCCATAATAAATTTTATTGAGACCACCACACTCTGTTCATATAGGCCACCAAGCAGCCAGCAACTAGTAATAACCGTTGGTTAATATTGTCTTGTGCTGGATTTGAACAGGGATCTAGAGAGAAAAATCTCTCTGTCCCAGTCATTTAAGCCCTCCCTATGCCCCTTTTACTTCTTTGTTTGCAAAATGGTTTAGGCAAGCACTAAGCACTATGCAAGATTTTTAACTGAAGGTAATAAGCATTGTTCAATCAACTACACTATTATAAACCAACTGAGTTTCTGGCCCAAAGATTGTCATTTTTGATGTGTTGCTTGGACAGTAAGATTACACGGCTCCCTTGCACTCAAAGTATATCATATTACCTGTTAATTGCACTGAAATTTTTACCCCTTGTATTCTCAGGTTTTCATGTTTATTCTGTATATGGATTTACCTGCATTTAATCCATGTATTAATGTGATTTTAACTAGATGTCTAACATCTGAAGTTATGAGAGAGATAGCTGCTTTATCATATAAACATTAGAAGTTTGATTGAAAAGGTTTTGATCTTAAAAATAGTGCATCTGGGCTTCAAATAATGGAAATACATAAAAGAGGAAAATGCTTACTTATTTTCCAAGATTCTGTGAAGAAAGTAAGCTGTTCGCAAAAACTAAATTATAACAATGATCTATTGATTATTAAGTGCTGTGACACTTGGATTTTTAGACCATATAACAATCTTTTAGGGGACCAGGACAATATATAGTCAACTGAATAATTCAAAATAGGCCTCAGAACTTTATTCCATGTACTAAAAACAAGATATCCATGGAAGCTCAGGGGGAAAACTAAATTGCAATATTGTGAGAAGCCTTGTTTCCATTAGTGTTTTGTTGCAGTGAGAGACGTTTTATACTCTCTAACTCACTGAACTACTTTGGAAGAAATAATGGTCAGAATGAAATCTCAAATGGATAGTTTTATTAAAAATATATAGTTCACTCTGAATCTTGGACTCGTTGCCAGCATTGTTTTAGTATCTCAGCCCTATTAAGTTTTTTAAGCTTAAGGAAATTGGCAGGTGACACCTTTCACAAAGCTCAGAACTGTATTTTCTGTAATCAAATCAACTAAAATGTATCTTGCTATATCCAAGACCTTTTATGTTACTCTTATCAAACATTTCATTTTGGTTACACTTCAGGTGACCGTGCCTGAGCTCGCTCCTGTAGGTACTTCTGTCCTGACCGTCTCTGCTGTAGACAGAGATTCAGAGCATAATGGAATTATTTCCTACAAAATTTTGTCGTTATATGAGGGATTTTCAATTGATCACAAAAATGGTGAGTTTATTACACAATTTATTATGAAGTAAGGGCATATAGTATAGACTGAAAATTCATATTCCGTATCTAAATGTTGTTTTTGGTGATCACAGAGTTCTGGATGCCTTTGGTGCCTGTAGCCCTATTTATCCATAAGTAAAGGGCAGCTGAAGGAGTCACAGTGCTTCTTTAGTGTACCTCTGCCATGGCAGAGGGGAAATAAGGTGATTAACTGACTGCTTATGGGAGCTGAGAAACTGATGGCACCTGAGAGTATAACACTCGATTTATCCACATAGCTACTGTGAACCTCAGCCAGAATATATGTGAAGCAAAAGTGATGGAAGTAGTGCTGCTGAAAGCTAATGAACTAATAGCACTAAAGACCGAAGTCCTTTGCTTATCCTCAGGCTAGATGTAAAGCTACTAGTCACAGCATTCTGTAGACTCTATTCCTCTACTGTGATTTAAAATGAAAGCTACCATAACTCTTGCATTAAGTTTCAGCTGATTTGGTGTTCATGCTTAATCAGTATCTTCTAAGTGCCAGTTGTACTACTTATATTTACAGTGAGGCTTGTGTGCAGTGTTTGTGCTCAAGTCTAATGTTTCTGAAGACTGGAACAGCTAGTCTTAGGCATGACTTGTGTTATGTAGTAATTATAAATGGAATTTATAACTAAGATTTTTAATATGAGAAAGGCCTCTCTGAAGAATATCATTCTCTTCAGCAACTAGAATCTAAATCTGCTAATGTCTGTTGTGTGTATTTGTTTATACAGAAAAATTGTTGCCACTATATGTTGTAAATGGATTTTGGAGATAGCCATTAGAGCTGACTGTATACTGCAAAAACAGCATGGGGCCACTTATTCAATTTGAGTGCATTCAAATCACTTACTTTACTTGCTGCCCTTCAAGTGGCTCTGCATATTCCCACTCGGTACTGGAGTGCATTGCCATAGAACCTTCTTCTAGAAGTATCAGCTAGAGTGCTCTCATGTGCCCCTGCCCCTCTCCTCAGTGTCACCAATGATCTGAGGGTAAAGCTATATAAGGCTAGAGCACCAACACTGCCTCAGTTCCTTCCGACTGGAGGGATGTGTTAAAGTCTCCTGTTTCCTCAGGGTCAGAGGCCTCTTTCTTCTAAAGATATTTAGTGTTAGCTTGTTTTAGTAGTTAGTTAGTCAGAAGTCTCTTCCTAGTTCCAGAGTATGGCTGCTTTGAAGATGCAGTAGAAACTGGGTATTAAGAGTTTTACTTCCCCAGGGCTCCTGTGACGCTCCGGCCTCTGTTGGCAAAGCATTGGTGTCTGCTGTGACCATCAGGAAGTAGCTTTGCTTCATTCCTCTTCTCTATCACTAGACACTATTCTTAAGCTGGAGGATCTCCCTTTAGAAAGGGAGGGTCTTTTGAGTGAATAGACAAATTACTGGAAAAACTAAAGGACATGAGATTGACAGCACTCTTTCTGGGTTTGATTCCCTCTGCTAGGAGGAGGTCTTCTATTCCTTTCTAGTACCAGAGGGAGTCCTATCCCCAGTCTTCATTGTCAGACATCTCATCAAGTAAAAGATGCCCACAATACCAGAATCCTGCAGTTTTCCAGAGTCAGCAACGAAAGAGGCCTTTCTAATCCACGTCCAAATCTAAACAACCTCCTTCCTTGTCAGTATCTTTGTTGCGAAACAGCAGGATTCAGTTTTGACAATACTATCAAGAGTCAGGAGCTAGTTATTCAAATCCAATCTACCCCTTTTTTTGGAGCTGGCTAGCCCACTTTATCAATGCATGGAGGTAAATTACATCAGATCTGTAAAAGCAGCAAAGAGTCCTGTGGCACCTTATAGACTAACAGACATATTGGAGTGTGAGCTTTCATGGGTGAATACGAAAAGCGCATGCTCCAATACATCTGTTAGTCTATAAGGTGCCACAGGACTCTTTGCTGCTTTTACAGATCCAGACTAACACGGCTACCCCTCTGATACTTTACATCAGATCTATGGGTCCTGGAGATTGTATAAAGGGGCTATGCCATATAGTTCAAACATTCTGGTCCCCAATTCCCTTACCCTTTCCACTGCAGGGACCCCATTCACAAGGCTATTCTGCTTGCAAAAGTAGAAAAATTGCTTCTGATAGGACAGTGTCCAAATACCTGAGGGATCAGGGCTTTTATTCCTGTTACTTTATGGTGCAGAAGAATAACGGCGGGTTTTGTCCAAAACTAGATGTAAGGGACTTGAACAAATATGTTCGGAAGTCTCATTTCTGTATGCTGACTTTGGCCTTCATAATCCCCTTTGCTATCTGTCCTGGATTGGTTTATGACTCTTGATCCAAAGGACACATTTTCATATATTGATTTATCACACTCATTGCAAGTACCTTCTTTTCTTGGCAGCAGGACACTATTTCCAGTATCAGATACTTCCATTTAGCTTCTCCACAATGCCCAGAGTTTTTATAAAGTGCCTCTCTGTGGTAGCAGCTCATCTAAGGAATCAGGGTAGTTTTGTTTACCCCTGTTTGGGTGACTGGCTACTGAAGGCTGCTGTGTGTGAGGACCTATTAAGGTATATTGTTTTTACAATTAACCTCTTCTCAGCCCTGGGGCTCTAAATCTCCCAGAGTCAGTTCTCTGCCCTCCCTTTACAGGTTGTGTACTGGACTCTGTGGTGGGAGAGCCTTTCTACTAAAGGGCACATTTCTCAAACTAAACCAGTATCTACTGAAAATTCAGCAATGTCCCACTCAAAGAATAAAGTTCTTCCTAGGTCTGATGGGCTTTATGGATCTACTACTTGCAGTTAAGCAGTCTGTAATCTAGCCTCCTTGCCAGGGCATACAGCAATCACAGTCGTGGGGCTTGCAGCCTTTGGGTGGGGCAAGCCGCAAACAAGTCACAGGCCTTCCAGCCTACAGGAAGTATGTCACCATTTGAGTGCTGGGGTTGGCGACACGGAAGTAGGGGGATCCAGGCCCACCCTAATCCACCAGATCCCAGTCCAGGGCCCTAACAGTGGCAGGGGATCCCGCCACCAGGGTAGCAGGGTTCCTGCCAAAACATGCTGACTTGTGGCAACAGCACGACCTAACTAATGTCTGGTTCGCCTGGGTTACCTCCTACTACAGTCCATTGGTGTGGTGCCATAGTTGGCAGGTCCTCAGTCTCCTTGAGATAGGTGACAGATGTCATTCCCAGCAGCTCCTCTCCACTCTTAGTCTCCACCTTCAGGGCACTGCACAGCTCAGGATCTGGTCCGGAGTCCTGCAGTGGGCTAGAGACATCTGCCTCCTTTGCTGACCCCAGCCCAACTGAGCTAAAGGGCCCACTTCTTATACTTCCTCTCCCAACCCTCTGCTTCTGGTGTGGTGGATGGGGCTGGCTTGGCTTCACCCACCAGGGAGAATATAGTGGTCCCTGCATCTCAGGCTCAAAGGGAGGCCCCTCTGCCTCACTACACACTGTAATAGAGGCTCAAATTAAATGTATAGGTATGTAAATAAAAGAAGTAGTAAGAAGGACCAAAAAACTGTCATGACGGCTAAACAACAGAGTTAAAAGAGGTTGCTTAGCACTGGGGTGGACAAACTACGGCCCACGGGCTGGAGCTGGCCCCTCAGGGCTTTGGATCTGGCCCGCGGTGCGGCCAGCACCTCCCATCTGCAGTCCCCAGCCAGGGGGGCAGAGGGCTCCATGTGTTGCCCTTGCCTCCAGGCACCGTCCCCCGCAGCTCCCATTGGCCGGGGATGGGGAACCGTGGCCAATGGGAGCTTCGGGGAAGGTACCTGGAGGCGTGGCAAGGACAGTGCATGCAGAGCCCTCCACCCTTCCTCCCCCAGGGGCCACAGCGCTTCCAGGAGCGGCATAGGGCCGGGGACAGGGCAGGCATGCAGGGAGCCTGCCCTGGCCCCGGTGCGTGCTGCTGCCACCCTGGAGCCACTTGAGGTAAGCAGTACTGGGTCAGAGCCCAAACTCCTCCTGTACCCCCCAACTCTGAGTCCTAAGCCCCCTGCCTGCACCTTGCATCCCTCCTGCATCCCAACCCCCTGTTCTGAGCTCTGTGCTGCACCCCGCACCCCTGTGCACCCCAGCCCCCTGCCCTGAGCCCCCTGCACCCTCCTGCACCCCAACCTCCTGTCCTGAGCCCCCTCATACACCCTACACACCTCCTCTGCCCCAATCCCTTGCCCTGAGCCCCTTCCTGAACACTACATCCCCTCCCACACCCACACTCCCTCCTGCACCCCAAACCTCTGCCTCTGCCCTGCTTACAATTTCCCCACCCAGGTGTGATCCTCACACCTGTGCCACTCTTTTTAGGTGACAAATCTGAGGAACTGTCCCAGATTGAGGTGTTGATAGAGGTGGTTTTGGAACAAATTGATAAATTAAACAGTATTAAGTCACCAGGTCCCAATGATATTCACCCAAGAGTTCTGAAGGTACTCAAATATGAAATTGCAGAACAATTAACTATGGTATGTAACCTATCACTTAAACTAGATGTACCAGATAACTGGAGAATAGCTAATGTGATGCCAATTTTGATAAAAAGACCCAGAGATGATCCTGGAAATTACAGGCCAGTAAACCTAACCTCGGAACCAGGCATGTTGATTGAAAGAAAAGAATTGTAAGAAACATAAACAAACACGATTTGTTGGGGAAGAGTCAATATGGCTTTTGTAAATGGAAGTCATGTCTCACCAATCTATTAGAATTCTTTTACATAATTTCAATACTGTCCTTGAGTTATATCAGTAGGCCTTTTGTTTGGATTAATTCAGCCTGTCTGTCTCCCTTTTGTACCTTTTTCAATCAGCATTTATTGTTAAAAGTGCATTGTAACATTTTTTTTTAATCTTTCACTGACCTCTCACGATTGAGCTCACAATTAGGGTACATATGTATGCCCAGTTACACAGCAGTGCTTGACTTTGCAACCTTAACAATATTCTTTTATCTTTATATATAATCTATATCTTTATCTGTATAAAAGCTTCACATACCCACACACATCCTACCTTTATATCAGATTGATTTTCAAACCTGGCTGTCTCTAGTTAAGCCACTAAATCCATATACCTAATTTACCTAACTTGTATTTTTTGATTGATTTTTCATTTTGGTTTTTCAGGGTCAGTATTCACTGCCAAACCAGTGCCACACCTGGGCAAGAGTTCAGTTATTCAGCTTCTTATAGAAGCCAAAGACAATGGAGACCCTGCTTTGACTGCTGTTACTTCCGTGGAGATACAGATACAGGATGTAAATAACTATGCACCTCAGTTCACAATGGCACTATACAATGTGAGTGTGAGTGAAGATGCCTCAGTCGGAAGGACTATCCTCACATTTTCAGCCATTGACTATGATTGGATACACGAAAATACGTACATTGAATACTCTATTATCAGCAGCAACACTAATAACCTATTCCATGTGGAAACAAGTGTCATTGAATCAACACCACCTTACAAGCTGGTTGGCAACCTTGTTTTGAGTAGTCCTCTGGATAGGGAAACTGCTTCCTCTCACCATGTGATCATTCTTGCATCTGACTGTGGAACACCTCCCCTGAATTCCAGTGCTACTGTATTGATAACTGTACTAGATGTCAATGATAACCCACCAGTATTTAGCAATCTGGAGTATCGCATTCATGTCAGAGAAAATATCCCAATAGGTAGTCATATCACTATGGTTTCAGCAAATGACTGTGATGCAGGAGCCAATGCAGAGGTGACTTACACTATAATCTCTGGAAATGACAAGGGGCATTTTCGATTAGATGGGAAAACTGGCTCTGTGGATTTGATCAGAACTCTGGATTATGAGGAAACAATTAAATTCACTTTGACTATTCAAGCCTCTGATGGAGGGGTCAATGTAAGAAATGTGGCTTTTTCTGTTGTTTTTGTCAGTGTCCTGGATGACAATGATTATGCTCCACTGTTTTTGTTTCCCAGCCTGAACTGTGTTATCCATGAAAATCTTCCTGCCTTTTCTTTTGTGTGCACAGTTTATGCACTAGATTTTGATACAGGTCCCTATGGACACCTTACTTACTCAATCCAGTCATCATGTTTGTCTGATCATGGATTTCCTCAAGATCATGACATGTTTTTCATAGATCCTTTGACAGGAGATATACGAACAGAGCAAATGCTTGATTATGAAAGTCAGAATAAGTACTGTTTTGTAGCCCAGGCAAAAGACAAAGGTGACTCAATAGCCACATTAACAGTTCAGGTAGATGTTGAAGGGACAGATGAATTTGATCCTGTTTTTACTGAAGATCAATATTTTTTTGATCTCCCTGAGAAAAATGAAGCAGGTCAACTGGTTGGCAAAGTGGCAGCATCTGATAATGATGCTGGATTGGATGGAGTTATTCACTACTCCCTGCTAAAACCTTCTCAGTTCTTTTCTGTAAATCAGAGTAACGGAAATATCTACATGACTAGGACTCTTCACAGAAAGAAGAGCAGTACCAAAAGGAAAGATGACACTCTTGAATTGTTAGTAAGAGCTCACAGCCCCAAACTGGACTCTAAATCCACTACATGCACTGTTCTGGTAAATATTTCCAACTCTCCTCAGAATTATTCCATAGCATCTGCAAACATCTTGTCTATTAGTCTTACTGTCTCTTTTGTAGTGTTCCTGGTGCTTGCTATCAGCCTTATTGCACTTATTCTGAGATACAAACGAAAAGACATGATAAATTCCTGTATGAAAAGAGAAACATCATTTTCATCAGCTGATTTGAGCTTGACCAATGAAGATAATATTCCTAAGGACTGCCAGAAACTCCAGAGCACTGAGAGTAGTACACTTCCCATGGGCTCCATAGCAGAGTGGTTGAGTTTGGTAGGCATCAGAGAAAAGGATGATATTGGTAACCCCAGCAGGCACTCAGATTCTAGTGGTCATGGCTCAGCAGAAGGGGACACTGCAGAAGATGAGGAAATCAAAAGGATCAATGAGCATCCATGCAGAAAGGGGTTGGGTTCAGCTTTAAGTGAGCGAGGCTCATGCGTGCCAGACTCAGGAATTCCAAGAGACTCTGACCAGTTATCCTGTCAGTCTGGAGAAACTGATGTGTTAGCTGGCACTCAAAATGCAGAGAGCTTCCACACCTTCAAAGATGGAGGAGGAGGAGAAGGCTATGACCCAAACTATGCCCATAACAAAATGCTGTCCCAAACTCTTCAAAAAATTGGGATAAAAGAGAGAGACATACTAACAGACATCACAAGAGAATACATCTTTATCTCTGATGGCCAGGATTCCCGGTATGGATCACTTGCAACCCTTGTAGCCTCTGATGAGGATCTTAGAGGAAGTTACAACTGGGATTACTTGCTTACGTGGGAACCTAGATTTCAGTCTCTTGCCTCCGTGTTTAATGATATTGCAAAACTGAAAGATGAAAGCTTACAAATTCATAGCTTTCCTAAGGAGAAGAAATCTTTTATTTTCCCTCCTCCCTTGATAACATCAGTAGCTCAACCTGGCATAAGGACAGTGCCACCACATATGCCAACTATAATACCTGGGCAGGCATTTAAAAAATATCCTCGTTCTCCCCTTATCCATGATCTTAGATACCCTTCACCGGCCATGACTCCCAGTTTTTCTCCTTCTCTGTCTCTACTTACCTTGCAGACTCCTACAGCTTCTCCAGTGATGTCAGATGCAGGACTGACAGGAACATACCAAATTGGCCAAAATCATGCAACAGAGGAAGACGTTCAGGTGTAGGTGATTAACCACTGGTAAAATGTTAAAGGAAAATTTGGCTTAAAACATACTTGTTCATTGTTTAATGAGTAAAACCACATGTCAGAGCTGTATCATCAGTATTTTATTTTTTATGGTTTACAAAAGATAAGATAATTTAGTCAAACTTTCTCACCATCATGTTCTTTGCAAAACATGCTCTAAACCTCTGAGGGTTGCCCTTTAATTACCTTTTTTCTATCTACCAAAAACCCTGGTATCTAATGTAAATCACATACCCAGGTGTCTGATAGCTGACTTACCCAAATGACAGGCTATATTGTTTATCATTAAGGATTTCAATAACTCTTTGTTGTGATTAATGGTTTATCACTGAGGATTTCAGTTTAAAATGCTGACTATTAGTGAAGGTTACGTTTAATACCTCTCTGCCGTCCTTAAGCTATTTATGTGGCAGCTGGAAAGTTGGCTATCTGCAGATTTCTCTTGTGTAGGGAAATCCACTTGGCATGTGGCTGAGGTAGCATCTCCAGTCTCAGGATCAGGGCAGTATAAAGGTTGTATAAAGACATCTGTGACTCCCCCACTCATCACTGGGACTGTGCTGAGTACATCTCAGCTGGAGCAGAAAATCTGGCCCTCTTCCTAATATATATCATACATATAACAGCTTGTGTGTATATGTACACACATACATGCATATGCTGTTTCTGTGTGTGTATGTTTTGTATCAAATCAATAAAACACACATACATATGCTCCTACCATAATTTTAACTCAGAATTGGCACTTGGGGAACAGGACAGGGTGAAATACAAGAAATATGCCTTACAGAGGGTAAAGGTGGCGACCCTTTTGGAATCAGTGGGTATATTATATGTGTAATGGCTTCTGAGCAGCTTTGCCCTTTATCACATGTTTGGATCCTTTCTGGATATAAACTGACATTGTTCCTAAGAGTATGCAGGCAACAACCATTTCCAAGACAAGAAATAGAAAGAAAAGAATCAGAAATGGAGTCAGCCAGAAGCCTGTGCCAGGAAGGGGAAAGCAAATGAAAGTAGTCATTCTCAATTAATATATGAACAGGGCTATGTTTGAGAATGCTTTTGGGGTCGTTAGATTGGCCACCTCAGGGTTACATAAGCTTCTTTGGACCTTTTTCCAAAGAAGGCAGAGTGTATTTTTTCCATTTTGTCTTGTTACAAGATGCATGTCTGCTTTTTGAAATTTTGGAGTTAATTTATGAACTTGCACACTAAATAGCTTTGGGTTCTTCTGGATACTGTAGTTATTTTTTAGCACCCAAATGGGCAATATTAATTTATGAACTGTGTATTGGTGGGAAATGTATGTACGTAAAAATAACCAAAATGTAATATCATGCTAATAACATGTATAATTATGTAGCTAAAATATAATATTTTTAAAAAATAATTTTATATACTTTTTTACTACTAATGGTTAAAAATTGTCCACATAACATACCTCCCATCTGTTAATGTTCTAATGTCTGCTAACCTGTTAGGTTTTGATTTGTACTACATGTTAACAGAATGAAATATACCCATTGTGGTGTGTGGTTATGTACAGCTACAGTTTCAGGAGGCGTGAATGGCACACAGTGCTAAATTATCTGTCTGTTCAACTCCAAATTAAGGTTTTCAGTATCAGTACTTGTGATCAAATGAGAGTTTGGTGCTACGAAGAGGAACAGTGAACCTTTTTATTAACATTATGATAGCAAGGATCATCTTTATCCATAGATGATCAGTGGAAGAATAAATATTTTGCACAGCATTATTGTGTTTGATTTTTCATGAAGTAAAAACTAGGGGCATTGTTGTTGAACACAATACTGCAGCATGCAGAAGACCATTTTTTCCCACTAATATCACTTGTTACAGCTCGAATGTCATCATCTTTACAAATGTCCAAAACATATCGTGTCCACCCAGAAAAGGTAATAGTAGAGTTCTATAATAGATACTAGCAATTCAGTAATTAACAATCAGTCTGCACTGCTACACTAGTTAGCTATGTTAGCTGAGAGATCAAGTGGAATGCACATAGAAAATTAACTATGTTAATCCAGGACAAGTTTGAAGATCTAAAGTACATCTGTTTCCTGTAACCATTCAAATCAGGCTATGGAGATTCTCTGTTAGGTATAGTGTAGAGGTAGTGCCCGCTGATAGTATCAGCAGAAACAGGTAGACAAGTTACACGTGTGGAAGGTAGAAAATAAGTCCTGAATCGAGAAGAAACCCCAATACAATTGAGGCAGATCATATATATAAAAAGTAGAAGGTCTAGATTTACAAAAGGACTTAGAAACATAACTTCCCACTCTGGGCACCTGAATCTTAGAATCAGGCTCCACTGGGATTCACAAAAGCCCCACTCAGCGGTCTCAGAACCCTGCAGGTGCCCAAATATTTGCAGTAAAAGTTCCCTACCTGCCTATGTGTCTGCCTCTGAGCATGCACACCGCAGTCCTAACTCGTGCCCAGTCGCCTTAGCCTCAGAGCAATGCACAAACTGGGAGAAGAAAAGCCTTTTTCCACTAAGCTGCCTGCAGTGCCCGATCCAGTAAGCCTGCTTAGACTTCGCCTTCTGCATCAGGCCCTATAACCAAGTTTCCACAAGATGGCTGGTGTGCTGGTGGTGGAGGAAAGTAGAGTGAAGAGCAGGCGCAGTTCCCTTGGTAATCATTAACCCGGTGGGTAAGGTACTCAGGTGGAATATGGGAGACCCCTGGTTCCAGTTCCTTCTCCTCCTGAGGGAGGGGGTCTCTCACCTCACAGAGTGCTCAGACCACTGTGTTAGGAGATAAGTGGGGCTCCCTCAGTCTCTCTCACTGAAGCTGCTTCACTGTGGAATTTTTTTTTTTAAGTAACTGTAGGATGGGTTGCAGCTGAGAATCTCAGGCAGTTGGAGGTGCTTCCCAGCAGCACAGACTTCAGCACCTGTCTGGGAATCCAATTCTAAAGCACCTATCTCTCCCCTTGTAAAGCTAGCTGAGACACCTACCTCAGGCTTTGTGAATCCCAGTGATTTTCTGGACACCTACAAGTGAAGTGAGGTGATGTTGAGCATCACCACATCTAAGTCTTCTTGTGAATCTAGCCCAAAATGTTCCACTGATTTGGTTGTGAATCTCTACAGATTCCCATATGTCATGTCTAAGTGCTGCACCCAAAGGATTATTTCTACTCTTCCTCTTTATTCTGGAAAACTCAAGAATTGTTCTTCTCATTGCTGCATATGTAGTTAAAAATGCGGTGCATGGTTCCATTCAATCAAAATTATTTGGCAGCCTAGAAAATGATCAGGCCGCGTATTCTTAACATCATATCTGATGAATCTGGAATGGATACAGTACAACTCGCATCTAATACGGATGATACCCCAAAACAGACAGGTTCTGTTATATGAATTTATACTGACAATATGTATGTGACAAATAAGTCTGAACATTGAGTGTTAAGTCTTAACATGAATGTGGGATGAACAATGTGGTTCATCCCACATTTCATCTCCAAGGAAACCACATGGATATCAATTATTGCTATTAAGGTGCTAATTACAAAGTTGCCTTGAGCAGGTTTAATTTGCTCCTTTTAAAATGATTCTCATGGAAGAGTTTCCATGGGAAGTTTGGGCCTGACCATACCACCTTGTTTTGGAACTCCACGCCCAGTTTTCCCACAGTCCACCTGAAAAGTGAGCAAAACATTTGCTCTTTCTTGCGCCTTTTCTTGCATCTTCAAAAACTGCTTATTTTTTTAATCCCTCTTTGAAAGGATTGGATATGACTTGCATCCTATTTCTCAAATGCATGCTGTATTCCAGCTGAGCTAACTAGCCGACGATATTTTGTTTTGTATTAATGTTCTCCAGCAAAATGTCTTCTTTAGCTATAGATTTAGTAATTCTGTATCAGAAAATAACACTAACCCTGTGTATTACTGTCTCATGTGTGGCTGACCCTAAAAATGTGAATATGCAAGGCAAGTGTCTGCAATAAAACATGTGTCAGCTCTTTTAACCTTACTCTTTTTTCTTAAGTAAACAATATAATTTGTATAATTTATCATGAGTTTAATATTAACTTGCCTGAAACAGCCTATGTTACTTTGCAGATCTACATACCAATTTTAGCACTTTGGAGGAGGCACAGAACTTAGTAGAAAATCATATTAAGCTCAAACTGCGTAAACTATAAAATAAAAGACAGTTGTCTCTTGTGGAATGTTGGGTGCCTGCCATTCTGTATTTGCTTGTTGGCAGCCTTGAAAACACTGGTGTAAATCAGTACCAAATGGATATCAAAATTCCATATATGAGTAGTAATCATTGAATTGGCATTCGAGCAAATTCCTATTGAAAAAAACCCCTCATATCTTTAGGGAATCCAACATTTAGGAGTTATAAAAATATACTAAAAAGCACCATAAAACACTGGCTACCTACATGCTTATATATTTAGTCTGTAATTTATCTTCAGTTGAAGATAGCCATTGTTTCTAAGATATTTTTATCTTATTTCAGATAAAAATTTGTCCTTGTTGCTAAAAATATACCCCAGGTTTAGTATGCCACTAATTCCTAGCTGATGTTTGTAATTTACATTTTATTTCCACCTATTCTCTTTTTTCTTTGATGTGTATACTGTCCTGGACTGTATCAGCATTTGTAAGTCTTTACACTCACTGTTAATACGTATACACACGTGTGAATACTATCCTTTAAAAGATTATAAGCCAAATACTGCAGTCTTTACTCAATCAAAAGTCTCATTAAATCATGAGACACAGTATCAGACTTTTGACAGGTGTGCAAATATAGTTTTACATTACTTATTGCCTACCACTTTACTAGCAGAAAAACACAATCATGTAGGAAAAGATAGATCCAAAGTTCCAGAGAAAATTTTAAATACACTGGCTTCACATATTCAGGATGGTTAGTGAGACTGCTCTGATTAGACAGCCAGCTCTCTTTAGAGTATCATCAAATGTACTGGGTACAGTTCTTTGCAAAGACAACTCCTTCATATGCAGGACTGGAATGATGTCTGTATAATGGGGGAGTTGGCATTGTTTTGGTAAATGAGGAGGAATATGGCCATCCAAGATACTCTGGGGAGCAGAAGGGAATTAATGGCACAATTGGTGAAAGCTGGAGGTCTGTGGTTTTATTTTGGCTTGTATAACAAGTGAAATTAGTTTGGTTGTCACCTCCCTAATCCTTAGTGACCTATATAACAAATCCTGAATGTTGGGCGAACATAGGAAGGGCCATACTGGGTCAGACTGTTGATTACAGATTGCTCTCGCCCCTCGCTCCACCGATATGGCCACCAGGTGCCCGTTATCTACCGGGTAATGAGCGTTGGAATAGGGCGGAGGTTCGATCACTGGATGCCCTGGGGGGGGGGGTGACAAGTGCCCAAGGGTAGTGACGGGGATAACGCAAGCAATCAGTCGTAGTGTTAAAGATTAAGGATTTATTAAATGAGTCACAGATAAGAATAAGGGATAACACAATTAGTTACAGCTTGGGCTTACAATATAATACTAGAACAAATAACACAAACACTACAATTACAAATAGAAGCTGGCCCTGGTATTTTTCTAAGTCCCAGTAATTATTCAGGTCGTCCCAGGGGTTAGTAAAAGTGATATTGGTGCTATTAGTAATCATAAATGCAGCAACTAATCTTATTAAACACAAATTGCGAGGCTCAACTGGTCCCCCTTGCGTTCAAGGTTTCCTGGTCAACGGGTTTCCCCTAGCAGGAGCCTTGGGGCGGCTGGAACCAGTCTCTGCCTCTTATCTAGCAATACAGAAATACAGATATCCTTAACAGCTAATCTTACTTACACATACAAACCACGAAAGTTTCATTACGGCCGGCAAGCAGTCAGGCTCTGGGAAACGCGTGAGCCAGGAGAGAGAGTTCCAGGTTGATCAAGCCTGGATACGGTTCGACGGGAATTCGAGTTCTCTCTCCCGTCCCCGGGAGGGGGTCAGGAATATATAACGAATTTTTCGTCATAATTTACAATAAGCCAATTGCAGGGTCGCGAGTGGCTCATGCCCATACAAGGGAGGCAATCGGCCCCCAGCATCTCTACTCAGGAAGCAACCGTCTGGGGGAAACTTCCCCTCCTCAGGTCGGCCGACCGCAAGGTGCTGTTTCCTGTTACAAGTTCTGCTTTCTGAGCAGCTATGTGATCAGTGGCAGTTCTGGGGGCTGGGGGAAAATTCCGTTGGGGGGTGGAGGCCGAAGCACTTGTTGTATGGCCCTGGGGCCAAACTTGGGGGTTTAACATGCCCCCATGCTCCGGCCGACAACGCCCAACATACCTAAACCTCAGTGTCCGAGTCAGCGTCCGCTCCTACGAGCGGACGCGTCTCAGTGGCCGAGGCAATAAGGGCACTTCCCACCATCCGCCGAACACAGGCCTTAACAAAAGCACACCCGAGGCAGAGGAGGCAGAGGCCCACCACGACCGACACAAAAAGGGCCTGAAAATAAGACTTATAGGCTCCAAGGCCCAGCCACTCTAGCCATGACCAGAAGCGGAAGGTCTTTCTGGACTTACGCACAGCAGTTCCCAAGGCCTGAAGGTCATTAATCACTTCAGTTAAGTTTCCAGAAATAGAAGACAGAGAGATACAGCACTTATCTTTAAACTGTGGATACATAGATATGAGGGTTTCACAAAAATCCCGTGATTGCAACAAAAATTGTATCATTAAGCGATTCTGAAAAGAATAATCTGCGAATTCACCTAATCGCTGATTAACTAAGCTAAAGCCCTTTGCAGTGGTGTTGGCTAGCGTTTCTATAGCTAACGATTGGAATAATACTTGCTCACGCAATAACATATATCCTACGGGGTTAAATGAGACCACTGAAGATACTACAGAGGACAACGCACCCTTTGCCCTCTCCCACCATCCCCAAGAACGTTGAACCCGCCCGGCTGAACTGGGCTGCCAGGTCTTAACATAAATGCCACCTCCTTTTATTAAAATGGAACCAATGGTACATACACCTCTAGGATTGGGAGGAAGCACCGCATAGGCTGCCTTGCCACACAGCCAAAAGTGCCCGGGTCTGAGGAACCAAGGGGAAAAGGTTGAGTCCTGACAGGCCGAGCCTCCCTTAAAAACTAACTTCTTAATGTGGCTGTGGGATAGCTATGTGTGTTTAAGGGGCTGATAGAAGTTTTTGCCATTATAAGTGTTGCCGCCGGACCCAATTTTCCGGCCGCGGTTACTGCATAAAATGGGGGGTGGGGACGTACGATTGAAAATAGGGCTGCTGGCCGTCTCATTTCCATCTACCAGCTGCCACTGGGAACAATTGGGGTAGGCCCCAACCCAACTAGTTTCTGTTCGATTATGTCCCAAAAAGGCCCAACAGTGGGATGCCATGGGCCTTTCCCCAGGTGACAAGGGGAGTGGGCCCATACGACGTACCCTAATTTCATTAAAAATAGGAAAAACAAGGGGGGAAATGGGGTCAAAAAGATCATTTGTGCAACCTGTCCATTGTACGGTGGGGAGCCACTGAGCAAAGGGGGAAGAACAATTGAGGGGATTATTAATACTACTAAAGTTAAACACTAACGGCAATAAATTAAACAAAGGCCTATTTACAGACAGCCTGTTGGAACATGCAAGACAGTTATCAGAGGTCAGCGAAGATAAGTCGATGTTTCCTCCCAGGGCTTCCTGGATCCAATAGGCTGCGAACAGAAGCTGATGGATATTTTCGCCCACACGATACCGTCTCGGGTTCAGCAGAGGTGGGTCCCTCTGATCGTTGTTCTGGCCTCCCGCCGCTATGGCGAACTGTAAGACAGAACAGAAGGCGGCCTTATTGGCCCCCGTTAGTTCGTTCCTGATTCGGAACGCTTGCTTATCCAGTTATGATGGACCAAGGTGTGGGTGCCCCGGGCATCCACAATCGTGTAGGTGTTAGGATATTTACCTGCACTTATAATTTGGGCAGCGTAGGGTTCTCGGTGACCTGAGGCCTGTGGCTCAGCCACCCAGACTAGTTGGTCAGGCTGATATACGGGAGTCCAGGGGCCTCTAGGTCTGGGGCTGATTTCAGGCCAACGAGAATAGTTTGCATTGAGAGAGATTAGAACCTGCGGTAATAGTGCACTCCAACCCTTATAGTCAGCGTTGGGATTAACTGAACGTATCATGGTTTTCAGAACCCCGATTTTCCGCTCTACAACACCATTACTTTCGGGGTGATACTTCAAGTGAATATGGAGGGAAGCCCCCCATCCCAGCACTAATGCTTCAAAACGTTTGCTGGTAAACGGGGGTCCTCCATCTGCTTGAACTTCGGAGGGCACACCCCATGCTGCGGCTACCTGTTGCAGTGCCCCAGCCACAGCCGCAGCCGTGGTGGTGTTCAGAAGGATGCAGTGAGTTTGACGGGAGCCCAAATCTACCACTACCAGAGCCTTTGGGTGGCGACGGGCTCCAGGTAGGGGTCCCATTAAATCTATTTGCCACACCGCGCCAGGAGGGAAATACTCCGCAGCGTACGCCCACCGCTCGTAACGCGGGCGGTTTTGGGACTTGATTTGTGCACACTTAAGGCAGGACTGCACAATTCTTTCACAGTCCTGCCGCCGTACCTTAGGTTTTCCCTGAGCACCTAGGGCTAACTGATTGTATAGGCGGCCGCTAGGCAAATGCCCCCAATCCTTATGAAGCCATTGGAGGAATGGGTCGGTGTTTAGCTGGGGCTGCTGCCCCAGGCACACTTGGGGGGCTTGAATTTCCCTCATTCTGTGATCCAATTCGGAGTGGAGGGGATTAGAGTCAGGACGATGTGACGGACAATGGGTTATAAACCAGGGCCGGGAGAACTTACGTACGAGGTCAAAAATAGTCTCCCACAGTGGCATGAACGCTGTGGGATTAGCCTCTCCCGTGAGGATGCTGAGACAAAATTGTGAGTCTATACCCAATACGACCTGAGCAGAAACGGAATGGGCCTGGGTAACGTGCTGGGCAGCGAGAAGGACCCCATGGACTTCGCTATGCTGGGCCGATAAACCCGGGGGAAGGAGATCAACCTGGAAATGGTCGCATTTAGCACAGAGAACTCCTGCCCGGGGGGTCGGGGAAGTGCCCCCGTCGGACACAATCCAGGGGTCATATTTTGTTTCTATACACAAGGGCTCCGAAACTCCTGGGAATCGGACATCGTTTGGCAGCGATTTAAGCGTCCATTCCCGCCACGTGATTTCCCCCAAATAACACAGCTGTTGCCACGTTAGGCTGGTCCCGTGAAAACTGGGAGGGGGCAGCCGCGTGAGCCATGGAATGAGGTGTACCTCGGGGCCAATCAGGGTCCCTTTACTAGATAGCGGGGCCCAAATGCGTGCCTCGCCTGCGGCTAGTAACATAAGTCCTATGGGTCCATATCGATACTGAGGACCCTTGAGCCGTCGGGCCCAGTTATAGACCGGTTGCCCGTCTTGTGATACCGAGTACCCATAGTGATGTTGTGTAAGGAACAGGGTAATGATAAAAGGTGAATCCCTTTTATATCGCGCTAGCCGTGGGTTAGAGGCAAACCAGGTGGCTATTCGTTCCAAGCTCTTTTGGGCCTCAGGACTCCATATTTCCCGTTTCCGTTTGGACGAGAGGGGTTCCTGGATCGTTTCCAGGTCTACAAGGTGTTTATCTGGAATGAAGTGTCGGTGATAATTAATCAGGCTTAAAAGTCTCTGTAGTTGCTTTTTATTTTCGGGTGGGTCTTTAACCCAAGGGTCTAAAATCCCCGAGGTGGGTTGGCCACAGTTATAGGGGTCATAATGTTGGCCTAAGAAGGAAAAGCTTTGAGAGGGCACGAGGTGGCTTTTTCTCTCATTAATTCGCCACCCATTGGCCCTTAGTTCGGCTACCACGGTGTTAGTTACGTGTTGGACTATGTGTTCGTTGGGCCCAATTATAATTATATCGTCCACATAGGCTAGAATGGTGGTGCCCCCAGTGGCTTCTACCCCCTTTAAGGTTTTTGCAAGAGCGGCCGTGGCCAAGGCGGGGGAATTACAGAACCCTTGAGGGCACACCTTCCACTGATACTGTGCGCCCTGGAAAGCAAAATTTAGGATTTGGGGTTTGTCCTCCAACGGGATTTGATAGAACATATCCTTTAAATTTAGGGTGCAGGCCCACCTCCCACTGGCATCGCTTAGCTGTTGCCGTATTTCTGGAATGGTGGCTGGGCCTGCGAATGGGAGGTGTCGGACTCGGCTATTTGCCTGCCTATAGTCAATGACCAGTTGAAATTCAGAGGGGTTGCCAGGCTTGGGGATACCCCAGCCGGGAGATAGATAATTTGACGCGGTCGCCTGTGCTATCCGTCCCTCCTTTAATAATTGATCGAGGAGTTGCTTAATCAGGGGGATGCCTTCAGGCTTCGTGGGAATGGGAGAGAATTTCCATGAACTGTTATTAACAAGCTCGGGGCAATAAGGGGGGGGGGCTTCGGGCGACAGGGTGACAGGCAGAGCCTGACAGACTTGTTTTTGTAATCGCAGTCGTTTTATATCCCCAACCCCCAACAAATTTGTTCCTCCCAACAAAGCCTTTACTTTTCGCTTATACCCCTTATGAATCAAAGTAAAGCTGACTACAGGCTTTTCTTCAATACTGTTAAGACCCTGAATAAACATAGTAGAACTTGTGGATACATGAGGCACATCGGATTTTATAACGGAGATTTGAGCTCCGGTGTCCAACAAAAAAGATACAGGGGTATAAGGGGGTTTGGGACCGGCTACCAATAGGGTGTGATATGGTCGATCATCCCAAGTGTCTGTGGAGGCCGGGGCGCACCCGGCCTCTACTCGTTTTTTGTTCTCAAATAGTCATCCCAGTCCTTCCATCCTAACTGTTTCCCCAAATCTTGCTGCTGGGAAGCGGACATCTTCCGCAGTGCTTCCTTGGGGATCCCCTTATGTAACAGGAACCCAAAAAGTGCTTTTTCAGCCTTGGTTCGTTCAGGGTGTTTATGCTGACCCTTGTTAACAGGGCTCTCAGCTGGAAGGGCTGAAATGGGGTTCTTCGGGGCTGGTGGCATTCGGAGCCGGGACACGGCCTCATATAAGGTAATAAGGGGTTGCCCAACCCAACCATGCAACAGCAGGAGTCCCCCTGTGTCAATCGGTGGGGCGCCATCTACGGCCAAGTCCACCGCGTCCCGTTGGACCGGAATTTGAGTGGGATCTGTGACATAAATAAAGGGGACACCTGACTGAACCTGTTGCTGGTCTAAATTTAACGGTACCACTTGTGGGTTCCACACTATGATGGACGCTCCGGCAATAGCCCAGATGATCTCATGGGGTGTATTTACGCTGCCGGGAGGTACATACAGTCCCTTAAAACTGCCTTTCATGGCCAAGACGGCCGCGGCCGGGGTGGTGAGCGGCCATACCTCATTTCCCAAGAGATGATGACCCGGGAACCCCGACGCCCAATTGGACGTTTTGGCCAGGACAGCGGCTTCCTCCCTATCCACCATCTCTGCCCCGTGATCCAGGGCCAGACGACCCAGCCACACTAGGGGTGCCGCGCCCTCCCTGCGCCTTGTGTCTGCTAAGAATTCCTTCATCTCCGCCTTGGTGCGAGTTCGGTACTCGGTAGTCGTAACTGTCTGACCTGTATAATAATCCACCTTACTTTTGGTGATAGCAACAGGCATGGCCTCCATCTGCCCCCTCTTCTCAGGCGCAGGTGGGGCTGAGGGGAGTGCGGGATAAATTAAAGGGCAAGGGGGGGCTTCATAAGGGGGTGGTCTCCCATCCTCCTGCTCTTTGCCACTTATCTCACACTCTGCGCTGTCGGTGTCGTTAGCAGCGGCTTGTTTAGCAGCAAACATAGTGCTTCCATGAAGGACCGCACAGAGGTCCAGCGCTTTGTTTAATGCGCTGAACAAGACTGTGGACACGTCTTCCGACTTATACTCATCTGGTCTAAGTTTCTTTGTCCGCCTGGTCTGTTCCAATTCCTTCACTAAGTGGACTAACAACCCGTGGGCTGGATCACCCGGCTGTACCCGGGGCGGGGGTATGAGTTTGGGAACGGTGGCCCCGGATCTTTTTATGATACGGCTACACTCCTTCCAAATGCCAGACGGTGTCTCGGTCCGACTAGTCTCCGCAACCCCCGTGCACTGGGGTTGCAGGGAACTATCGGCCGGCTGACATTTAAAGGTAGGATGGCAATAGAGGAGACATCCTACGGCAGGCAGGGTTAATGAGGTTGTATAGCTTTTTGACCCTGACCCTGATTCTATAATACAAATCCAATCTAGGGTGGGCTTAGCAGACTGTCTGCTGGCCACTTGGTGAAATTGCAGGTGTTGAAATTGCTCGAGCTCAGATTGTTCACGGTCCCCACTACACCACGGGCACTGACCCTCCCGAAGGCATCCTGTTCGTGACGCCATGTTGATTACAGATTGCTCTCGCCCCTCGCTCCACCGATATGGCCACCAGGTGCCCGTTATCTACCGGGTAATGAGCGTTGGAATAGGGCGGAGGTTCGATCACTGGATGCCCTGGGGGGGGGTGACAAGTGCCCAAGGGTAGTGACGGGGATAACGCAAGCAATCAGTCGTAGTGTTAAAGATTAAGGATTTATTAAATGAGTCACAGATAAGAATAAGGGATAACACAATTAGTTACAGCTTGGGCTTACAATATAATACTAGAACAAATAACACAAACACTACAATTACAAATAGAAGCTGGCCCTGGTATTTTTCTAAGTCCCAGTAATTATTCAGGTCGTCCCAGGGGTTAGTAAAAGTGATATTGGTGCTATTAGTAATCATAAATGCAGCAACTAATCTTATTAAACACAAATTGCGAGGCTCAACTGGTCCCCCTTGCGTTCAAGGTTTCCTGGTCAACGGGTTTCCCCTAGCAGGAGCCTTGGGGCGGCTGGAACCAGTCTCTGCCTCTTATCTAGCAATACAGAAATACAGATATCCTTAACAGCTAATCTTACTTACACATACAAACCACGAAAGTTTCATTACGGCCGGCAAGCAGTCAGGCTCTGGGAAACGCGTGAGCCAGGAGAGAGAGTTCCAGGTTGATCAAGCCTGGATACGGTTCGACGGGAATTCGAGTTCTCTCTCCCGTCCCCGGGAGGGGGTCAGGAATATATAACGAATTTTTCGTCATAATTTACAATAAGCCAATTGCAGGGTCGCGAGTGGCTCATGCCCATACAAGGGAGGCAATCGGCCCCCAGCATCTCTACTCAGGAAGCAACCGTCTGGGGGAAACTTCCCCTCCTCAGGTCGGCCGACCGCAAGGTGCTGTTTCCTGTTACAAGTTCTGCTTTCTGAGCAGCTATGTGATCAGTGGCAGTTCTGGGGGCTGGGGGAAAATTCCGTTGGGGGGTGGAGGCCGAAGCACTTGTTGTATGGCCCTGGGGCCAAACTTGGGGGTTTAACAAGACCAAGGGTCCATCCAGCCCAATATCCTGTCTGCTGACAGTGACCAATGCCAGGTGCCCCAGAGGAAGTGAATCTAACAGGCAATGATCAAGTGATCTCTCTCCTGCCATCCTTGTCCACCCTCTGACAAACAGAGGCTAGGGACACAATTCCTTACCCATCCTGGCTAATAGCCATTAATGGACAACCTCCAGGAACTTATCTAGTTCTCTTTTAAACACTGTTATAGTCCTAGCCTTCACAACCTCCTCAGGCAAGGAGTTTCACAGGTTGACTGTGCACTATGTGAAGAAGAACTTCCTTTTGTTTGTTTTAAACCTGCTGCCCATTAATTTCATTTGGTGGCCCCTAGTTTTTGTATTATGGGAACAAATAACTAACTTTCCCTTATTCACTTTCTCCACACCACTCGTGATTTTGTATACATCTATCATATCCCCCCCTTAGTCTCCTCTTTTCCAAGCTGAAAAGTCTTAGCCTCTTTAATCTCCCCTCATGTGGGACCTGTTCCAAACCCCTAATCATTTTAGATGCCCTTCTCTGAACCTTTTCTAATGCCAGTATATATTTTTTGAGATGAGACCACATCTGTACGCAGTATTCAAGATGTAGGCATACCATGGATTTATATAAAGGCAATAAGATATTCTCCATCTTATTCTCTATCTCTTTTTTAATGATTCCTAACATCCTCTTTGCTTTTTTGACTGCCACTGCACACTGCGTGGACATCTTCAGAGAACTATCCATGATGACTGCATGATCTCTTTTCTGATTAGTTGTAGCTAAATTAGCCCCCATCATATTGTATGTATAGTTGGGGTTATTTTTTCCAATGTGCATTACTTTGCATTTATCCACATTAAATTTTATTTGGCATTTTTTTGCCCAATCACTTAGTTTTGTGAAATCTTTTTGAAGTTCTTCACAGTCTGCTTTGGTCTTAACTATCTTGAGCAGTTTAGAAACATCTGCAAACTTCGCCACTTCACTGTTTACCCCATTTCTCCAGATCTTTTATGAATAAGTTGAATAAATTTGGTCCTAGGACTGACCCTTGGGGAACACCACTAGTGACCCCTCTCCATTCTGAAAATTTACCATTTATTCCTATCCTTTGTTCCCTGTCTTTTAACCATTTCTCAATCCATGAAAGGATCTTCCCTCTTATCCCATGACAACTGAATTTACATAAGAGCCTTTGGTGAGGGACCTTGTCAAAGGCTTTCTGGAAATCTAAGTACACTATGTCCACATGTTTGGTGACCCCTTCAAAGAACTCTAATAGATAAGTAAGGCATGATTTCCCTTTACAGAAACCATGTTGACTTTTGCCCAACAATTTATGTTCTTCTATGTGTCTGACAATTTTATTCTTTACTATTGTTTCAACTAATTTGCCTGGTACTGACGTTAGACTTACCAGTCTGTAATTGCTGGGATCACCTCTAGAGCCCTTTTTAATATTGGCATTACATTAGCTATCTTCCAGTCATTGGGTACAGAAGCTGATTTAAAGGACAGGTTACAAACCCTAGTTAATAGTTACGCAATTTCACATTTGAGTTCTTTCAGTACTCTTGGGTGAATGCCATCTGGTCCCGGTGAGTTGTTACTGTTAAGTTTATCAATTAATTCCAAATCTCCTCTAATGACACTTCAATGTGTGACAATCCTCAGATTTGTCACTTACAAAGGATGGCTCAGGTTTGGGAATCTCCCTAACATCCTCAGCCATGAAGACTGAAGCAAAGAATTAATTTAGTTTCTCCACAATGACTTTATTGTCTTTAAGTGCTCCTTTTGTATCCCGATCGTCCAGGGGCCCCACTGGTTGTTTAGCAGGCTTCCTGCCTCTGATGTACTTAAAAAACATTTTGTTTTTACCTTTGGAGTTCTTGGCTAGCTGTTCTTCAAACTCCTTTCTGGTTCTTCTTATTACATTTGTGCACTTAATTTGGCAGTGTTTATGCTCCTTTCTATTTACCTCACTGATGTGACTTCCACTTTTTAAAAGATGCCTTTTTATCTCTCACTGCTTTTTTTACCTGGTTGTTAAGCCACAGTGGTTCTCTTTTAGTTTCTGCATTTTTTTAATTTGGGGTATACATTAAAGTTGGGCCTCTATTATGGTGTCTTTGAAAAGTGTCCATGCAGCTTGCAGGGATTTCACTCTAGTCACTGTACATTTTAATTTCTCTCTAACTAACCCCCTCATTTTTGCATAGTTCCCCTTTCTGAAATTAAATGCTACAGTGTTAGGCTGTTGAGGTGTTCTTCCCACCACAGGAATGTTAAATGTTATTATATTATGGTCACTATTTCCCCTCCTCTTCCCCCCTCCCCTCCCTACATGACCTGTTCTGTCCTTCCAATATACTTTGTATCCCGGAATGATTGTGTCCCACTGATTGTCCTCATGCCACCAGGTTTCTGTGATGGCAATTATATCAATATCTTTCTTTTACATGAGGCATTCTAGTTCAGACATCTTATTATTTAGACTTCTAGCATTTATGTACAAGCACTTTAAAAACTTGTCACTGTTTATTTGTCTGTCCTTTTCTGATGTGTCAGATTCTTTTTTATGTACATGTTTCTCATCTGATCTGACCCATACATTATGCTCTTCCTTCCTCTTCTCCTGATGGAAACCTAAAGAATCTCTACCTATAGACTCTCCTCTAAGAGAAGTCTCTGTCCAATCCACGTGCTCCTCTGCAGCAATCAGCTTTCCCCCATCTTTTAGTTTAAAAACTGCTCTGCAACCTTTTTAATGTTAAGTGCCAGCAGTCTGGATCCACTTTGGTTTAGGTGGAGCCCATCCTTCCTGTATAAGCTCCCCCATCCCAAAAGTTTCCCAGTTCCTAATAAATCTAAACTCCTCCACCCTGCACCATCGTCTCATCCATGCATTGAGACTCTGAAGCTGTGCCTGCCTACCTGGCCCTGCGCGTGGAACTGAAAACATTTCTGAGAATGCCACCATAGAGGTCCTGGATTTCAGTCTCTTTCCTACCAGCCTAAGTTTGGCCTCCAGGATGTCTCTCCTGCCCTTCCCTATGTCATTAGTACCTACATGTACCACGACCACCGGCTCCTCCCCAGCACTGCACATAAGTCTATCAAGATGCCTCGAGAGATCTACAACCTTCACACCAGACAGGAAAGTCACCATACGGTTCTCCTGGTCATCACAAACCCAGCTATCTATGTTTCTAATGATCAACTCTCCCATTACTAAAACCTGCCTTTTCCTAATGACTGGAGTTCCCTCCCCTGGAGAGGTAACTTCAGTGCAAAAGGATACCCCAACATCATCTGGAAGGAGGGTCCCAACTATGGGAAGGTTTCCCTCTGCTCATTAGATGCTCTACTTCCCTGGGACTTTCATCCTCCTTAACAACACTGGGGCTATCTGACTGGAGGTCGGACAAATCTACAATGTCCCAGAAAGCCTCATCAACGTACTGCTCTGCCTCCCTTAGCTCCTCCAGTTCCACCACCCTGGCCTCCAAAGCCCAAGTGCGGTATCTGAGGGCCAGGAGCTCCTTGCACCAAATGCACGCATTACGCCACCCACCCACAGGGCAGGTAATCATACATGCTACACTGAGCGCAATAAACAAGATAGCCCCCACTCTGCTCCTGGGCTTCTGCCTGCATTCTCTCCTACAGCTAGCTAGGTTAATGAAAGGGTTTTTGTTTAAATCAAGAAGTTTTTATTATCGTTTAGTTTAAAAATTTTAAAGAATGGCAGTTGTACCTCACCCCCTTCCAAACTCCCTCTTGAAATTCCCCTAGCAGCCCCTGTTCACAAAGCTCCCTGGTCACTGCTTTATAAAGCCCTGGCCTCCCTGATAGCCTCACCTCCTGACTAAGGCTCAGCCAATGAAGAGGCTTCTAGATTTCAAACCTTGTTTAGAAGCTCACAGCTTCCAACTGCCAACCACAGCACATGGTCCTTCAGACAGACAAGCACAAGCTCAGCACACAGCAAGTCAGCCCCAAACACAAACACACACTACAGACAGCCACTTAGCTCAAGAGTCCTGTGTGACCTGATTCTCCGTTTATGAGCAGGAGAAGCCTAGGACTGGAATGACGAAAGTGTTGTAAAGCCAGGCTGTGATGCTCTTGTGGAGTTTCCTGAGATAATTGCTGGTGCCAAATTTGGTTAGATATTCACTTTTTCCTGCACACAGGCTGATATTTTCAAGGCTGGCTAGGGATTTGGATACACAAAATGAACTGGAATCTGGCATCCAAATCCCTCAGGTGGCTTTGAAAATCCCACCCTAAATTCAGACTAAATTTTTAAAACACATTGAAAAATAGAGATGTCTAGGAAGGATGCATTGTAGAGAGGAAAATCTTAGTTTCATGTTTTGTTCCTCTAATAAAACCTTTTAACTAGTTTAGTCTCACACTTTACATTGTTATTGGATACTGTGGCAGGCCTGACACCACAATTCCCCTTTGTGGCAGGGGTAGGATGAGTGTCAGCACCTCACCACTCTCCTGTCTTTTTGTTCACCTTCTACGGGGAGGGATCCGCCCACAACACACCGAGCGTCAATACAGCTCTAACGCCGTTTGTCTCTAGAGTTCCCCCAGGTCATTTCCTACCACGAATACTTGGTCATCTGCAGCGAGGAGTCCTCCGGTCTATTCCTCTCTTGTGACATCCTCCGGAGGGGTCTCAGATAGTGCCTCAGCTTGGCTGGCTCCCAGATCCTGGCTCGCAGGCCCTCCCTCTACAGAAGCTAGCGGCGTGCGTCCTCCTCCTCCAGCGATCAGCCCAGATTGAGCTGATCTGCAGGCTTTTATATCTGTTCTCCAGTTGGAGCCTGCCCAACAGAGCTTCCGGGGTGTTGTTTCCTCTGCTAGGAAGGAAAAGTTAACCCCTGGTATACCAGTGCGAGGCTGCTCTGCCCCATCACACACCCTCCCCCTTAAGACAGCCGCCTAGGCCGGCTGACCCTTGACTGTTTCCTCCCCCTCCTCTTCCCCAACTCAGGAAAAGAAGTCTGCATTCCCGTGAGTCTTTCCCGGCCAGTGTAACATGCGGAAGGAGTAGGATTGGAGGGACAAGTACCAATGCATGATGCATGTGTTTGCATCCTTCATGCTGTTAATTCACCTGAGGGGTGTGTGATCTGTTACAAAAGAGAAGAGGTTCCCTAATAGATAGTACCTCAGTGCCTCGACTGCCCATTTCACTGCCAGGTCCCCCTGCTTTATGGTGGAATACCAGCTTTCTTGGGGGAACAGCTTGCAGCTTGGGTAAAGACGGGGTGTTCTTCTCCCCCACCTCTTGTGACAGTACAGCCCCCAACCCTACCTGTGAGGATAAAGGGCCTTGTGAAGTCGGTCTGGATCATTCTTGGCTTCCATGTCAATCATTCCTGCAGGGCGCAAAAGGCCCTCTCGCAGTCTTCTAACCACTGGACCTTCTGTGACTGGGAGTTTCACATCAAATCTGTCGGGGGCAGCAAGCATGGCAAAGTTAGGCACGAACCAACGGTAGTATCCAGCCAGCCCTAAAAACCATCATACTTGCCTTTTGGTCGTGGGAGTGGGATAGTTCTTCAAGGCTTCCACCTTGTCTATGAAAGGGTGGAGTTTCCCTCAACCCACCGTATAGCCCAGGTAGGTCACTTCTCTTTGGCCCATGTGATATTTGGCTGGGTTTGCGGTGAGACCTGCTTTGCCCAGTGCTCATAGCACCTCAGCGAGATGCTGGAGATGTTCCTCCCAGTTGGTACTGTAAACGACAATGTTGTCAATGTATGCTGCAGCATATGCGCTGTGGGGGTTCAGCGCTTGATTCTTGAGCCACTGGAAGGTAGCCGCATGCAACCCAAAAGGCATCATTGTAAACTGGTAGAGGCTGAATGGTGTTGGGAATGCTGTCTTTTTCCAGGAGGCCAGTTTCAAAGGGATCTGCCACTATCCCTTGGTCAGGTCTAGGGTGGAGATGAATTCCGCCTTACCTAGTCGCTCCAGCAGTTCGTCCACCTGGGGCATGGTAGGCATCGAAATGAGAGATCATGTTCACCTTGCAGAAGTCGATACAGAACCTGACCATTCCATCTGGCTTGGGAACTAGTACTATGGGGCTCCACCCCGAGTCCACCAAGGCCCAGATAGACATCTCGTCTACTTTCACTGTCTTCCACAGCTCCCATGTCCGGGTACAGTGACCAGCAGCCCAAACCTGCCCATAATTACAGTCCATGTATGGGCACTCCCTCTGGAAATGCCCTATCTGTCTGCACTCATAACACTGGTCTCACTTCCCTTCTTCGGCTGGGGTATGGCGGAGGGCGTGTCATCTTGGCTTTGTACGAGGTCCGCCCTGGGTGGGTCCTTGGCACTGTGGGTCATGTGTGTCTCTGATGACTGGGTGTACTAACGTGGTCGTCCCCCCACCACCTTATGGGCCCCCTGGTATGGGTTCAGGTTCCATTTGCCCGAGCCCCTCTCTTTGGGGTTGGCCCTCTGTTCTCCCTCTCTGTCAGGTAATCCTCCATTAGGGAGATCACCTCTGCGAGGGTCTTCAGGCGGTGTCTCTGCACCCACTTTTTCCTCCTGGTGGGAAGGGTCTGCAGGAACTGCTCTAGTGCCACAGCCTCAGCTACCTGAACACTAGTCTGTCGTTCTGGTTCCAGCCACCTCCAACAGAGGCAGATTCACTGGGCTACAGCTCGTGGTCTGGCTCCTGGCGCGTACTGTTCTCTGTGGAGTCGCTAGCGGTAAGTCTCGGGGCTGACGCCTGTTTGGTCTAAGACAGCGGTCTTGACCTTTGAATAGTCCAGTGTGTCCTGCGGATCGAGGTTATGGTAAGCAGCTTGAGCTGGTCCCATCAGGTAGGGTTCTAGAACAGTGGCCCAATGTGCAGAAGGCCATTGTAGGTGGTTGCAACCCGCTCAAAAGTCACCAGGAAGGCCTTGGGATCATCCCCTTGTCCCATCTTTGTCAGGCGCACTGGTAGTCCTCCGAGCCCTTCACTGGTGCTGCCCCCTGCCGCGCCGGGGGGAGGACTTGGTGCCTGTCCTATCAACGTTGCCATCTGCTGAAATAGTCGCTCCTGGTTAGCCTGTTGCTGGACCGTCAGCTCTCGAATCAGCTGTTTCTGTTGCTCTTGCTGCTGTGCCACTTGCAACTGCTGTTGTGCTGCTAACTGTTGGAGCAACTGGGCTTGCTGCTGCTGCTATTGCACTGCCTGCTGCTGTTGGTTCTCCAGCAGCCATTTCAAAAGCTTCTCAGGGTCCATTTTGGATGTCTGGGTCCACAGATACATTCTTCATAACTATGAACATTTCAAATGCTTTCCCATCCCCCTGCTTTAAAATGTAGGATATATATACTGGAAATGCAGCTGTAAAATATGCAGCCAGGTGCCCAAGGCGGGAGGAGTGAAATTATTCTATTTCTTTTTGCCTCCATTGAAAACACAGAGCTGATCTTCTCAAGAGTGCTTTACTGCCATGTTAGTGCTTGGCTAAATCTGAAAACTCTTGGTGTCTGAGGCAGCACTAAACCGGAAGCTTTCATGCCTGAAAATGAAGATGCCACAATAAAGAGCTGCAGTGATTTACCAGATCATTCAAAACTTCAATTATAAAATGTCACTGTGACTGCAGCAGCTCTGATTCATTGAATATTAAGATGCAAATCAAGGGCAGCGACACCACTAAATGTTTTAAAATCAGGCTGCTGCCTAAGTGTCAGTGTCTCCATAGTCTCTAGAAGCTGAACCTTACACTTAGTATTGCTTTGAAGCTCAGAATATTCAGTTTAAATTGCATGTGTTTGTGAAGATGTTGGCATTTGCACAGATGTCAGTGATCTTAGGAAATGGAAGTTGAGTTGTAGATTGTGAGATCTGGGCAGCTAATGGTGATAGTTATATAAAAAACTATATTTGAGAAGCAATGGGACTGGATTTTGCCCTCAGTGTAAATCTGAGGACTGCTCCGGATGTTAATGAAGTTATTTGGATTTTCATTGCTGTAAGTGAGAGCAGAGTCTGGTGCCACCGCATTTTATTAAACTTTCAAGTGTTGAGACTAAAGAGTGTCTAAAATAGCTTCACTGATGCCATTTCCAAGAGAGTTTAATAACAAGTTAAGGCAGAATGGGGTTTACACTCTTTGCATTTTACTACTCAGAAACTCTTGTTTCATGTTCTGCACAATGGGGAACTGACTGGTGTTTTCTCCTAACTCTTCCATATGAGAAGCTCCAGAGTTCATTTAATTTTGAAAAGTCTCAAAACTCTTGGGCTCTTATCCCACCCCAGGGACTTCCATTACTTAACAGGGCTTGGCTTGGTATGGGATTGCACCTGGAAGAACTGAGCAACATGTTTCTTGCTGGAACTGTAGTAAGTATCATTGGCAGCAGAGAACTGGTTCCCTGAAGTGCCGGGGATATAAACCAGCAGGGGAGGAACTGAGAAAGAAGAGAGTGCAAGAGCCTGGAATAGAGTGTGGAACAAGAGTAGAGTTTTCCCTTATAATTCATAATGATTGACACAAGCCTTGCCTTAGGTACTTATTTTGGGCTACAGTTTAGGGAAGTCTCCTGGGCCTTAAAGGGGCAGCATACTTATTACTGTTTTATTCTAAATTTCAATAAACTAAAGTCTGTTGCTTTAGCAGCCACAGAGCTTACTGGCCTGCCACAGAGAGAATCATGACTTTACAATCATAATTTCTCAATCCATCTCCATCCATGTTTTCTGGAGATCACATAATGAGGGGGGCTAGTCTTCAGAATGTTCATAAGGGGCACTGAAAATAAACAACAACACCACCACTAGGAAATGTGCTTAAAGAACAGTTGCAACCATACTAAAGATTCATCCAGCCCTTGCACTCCTCTCACTGCTGTTTATTTCACATTGTAATGTGGCCTGATCATGACTGATTTGGCACCTCATGTTGAAGATTGACAACATAGCTCACTGGATGGAGAGTACAGAGGTTTAAACAATCTGCTAAATATTCACTGGCAGCAGAATTCCAAAACACTAGGGTCTCTATCTGTAACAACACTGCTGAATGCCATGTGCTGTACATGATCAACAATAGGTTTGGATTCTTGATTTTACTCCAAATTTTTTCCATATCTAGCTAAAGTGTTTGTGTGCACAGTTATCACCCTTCGTGTGTTTCTTGTCACTTAATGTTAATAACTGAAAATTGGTGATTCTGATCCCTAATTTTTTAAGGTGTGAAAAGGAAGAAGTGAATGTCTCACATCAAAAGGATACAGTATATTCCATCAGAACAATTCAATATAAATAGAGGTTTAGCAGTACAAAGCCTCCTCATTCCAATGGTGTCTACCAGTTTCTGGATGTGTTTTAATGACATATTTTGTGACTCCAAATAAATTGAATTAAGCAGCTCTATTAATACTACACAAACAAAAAGCACCAAGCAAATGTGGATACTGTTAAGTTATTGTAGACACAAAATGACACGCTAAGAAGGACATTCATCTTAACTACACATCTTGTATTAGATTAGTGAGAGGTATTTCCATCCACCTGCTTGAAATGTTTAGCATTTAAAGGATCTAGTTTTAGTCCTAAGGTTGGAAAATACTGTTAGAAACATGTATCAGAGGGTAGCCGTGTTAGTCTGGATCTGTAAAAGCAGCAAAGAATCCTGTGGCACCTTATAGACTAACAGACGTTTTGGAGCATGAGCTTTCGTGGGTGAATACATCTGAGGAAGTGGGTATTCACCCACGAAAGCTCATGCTCCAAAACGTCTGTTAGTCTATAAGGTGCCACAGGATTCTTTTGCTTCTGTTAGAAACATAAAATTACTCAGCAATTCTTAGGCCTCTTTCTCATTTATACTAGGGATTCTTATTACTACACTGTAAGAGTGCTTATACATGCATCTGACGAAGTGGGTATTCACCCACAAAAGCTTATGCTCCAATACGTCTGTTAGTCTATGAGGTGCCTCAAGACTCTTTGTTGCTTTTTACATATCCAGACTAACACAGTTACCCCTCTGATACTGTCACTGAGATCATGATGAAGTGTTGAAATTTTTAATTGGCAAATTGGACACAGTGTCAATTCCCTTATTCAAATATCCTTATAGCATGATCAGTGAATCCATAAATACCCTGCTCGTAATTAGGAAAGAACTGTTCCTAAGTATGAGTAATACCCTGATACCTTTTCAAAGGACATCCATTCTCTTTTTGGGGTATGAGCAAATATCTCTTTTGGAAGAGTCCTTTGGACTGATTCCCTCTGCCAAGGACTCTTAGCAAATTCTTTTCTTTCAGTAAGGTTTGTTAACCTGTCTGTATAATTGTGTCCCAGGACAGGTTAGGCTTCTTTGATTTAAATTTTGTCTGTATGCACAGTCTTTTATAAACAATAGTCATGTAATATATTTTATAGGGAATTTTTTTAAAGGATGGTTCATCAGTGAATTCTCTCATGGTCTGTCATTTTAAATTTAATACTGTAGGACTATATCACAGATTAATCCAAAATTTTGTTTAGTTTACAGATTTGAAGCAAACACTGTATCATGTACCTATAAAACTCTACACATGTAAACTTCCCATATAAAACTCTCTAAATGTACAGTGTTTTGTAGCCCATATGTTTAAGCTTCTGTGCAGTGTCCTAGAAATATTGTCTATATTTTGGGCCTGACTCCCATCCAAGAACCACTGAGCACCTGCCAGGATCAGGACCTTCTTTTGTTTCTTATTGTTTTATTCCTGCCTCCTCCATTCTGCCCATGAGGCCGGCCTTGTCCACTCGCTTGTTAGCTTCCCACACAAACCTCTTTAGTATCTTGTTCCATGTCGTCCTTTACATGTGCAGTAATCCATAAGGCCGCTATTTTCTCCTTCACATCTTGTCTAAAGGTCCACCTCAGCTGTAACACCTATACAGAATCAGCCAATTTCGGATGGCCAGATGGAGGTACAGATGAGACTAATTGGCACTTTATCTGAAATAATGATTAAAAAATACTTTTGTAGAGGGTGTCTACCTTAACTATAGAAGCAATTAATGGTCTTTAATATAAAAACTGTATATATTTGTGTCCTGGGTCCACCTACTGAATTCCAGGATGTGGGCGGGCACAAGCCCACCCATGTCTGAAGGGCCTTCCCTTAGCCTAAGGGGAGGAGCAACTAAAATGGGGCCCAAATGATTCTGGGGGACAACTAATAAAACGGATAGGAGTGAGGTCATAGGGCCGTAAGCAGGGAACTGGAGGGGGACACTGAGCAGAGAACCCCAGACAGTACCCACTGCTCCTTGAGGGAGCTAGCAGACACAGCCAAGAGGAACTCTGCCTGGGTGCATAATAGAAGGGAGGAGCAGGAATAGGCCCCGCAGTCGCAGAGCACCTTCTTGTCCAGCATACTCCTCCTGGTTTTATAGATGGCCACTTTGGCCAATGCTAAGAGGAGGTTGATGAGGAGGTCTCGCAACTTTATGGAGCCACGGACAGGGTGTGCATAGATCAGGAGGTGCGGGGAAAAGTGCAGCCAGAACCTTAGGAGAAGGTTTTGGAGGAGCCAGACAAGGGTCTGCAACTGGTGTACTCCAGGTAGATGTGTGCCAGGGTCTCCCTCACAGCAGAAGGGGCAGGTGTCAGGGAGAGGGGTGAACCCTGCTAAGTACACAACTGTGTTTATGGCTCCATGAAGGAGCCGCCAGCTGTTATTTCCGGTGGGCCATGGAACCAAGGTGGAATACAAATTATTCCACCGGGGTTCCTTACCCTCAACAGGTAGAAGGATGTCTTGCCACTTGGTGTCAGGGTGGGACACAAGGGTGAGGAAATGAAAAATATGGAGCACAAGCATGTATAGATGTGCATTTGGTGCGGTTTGGAAATGAACCAGCTGCAGGTCATACAGTCAGCTCAGGTTACGGGGTGGACCCAGGACACAGCTATTTACAATTTTTATATTTATGTTCATTTATAGGAGCATCAATAGCTTCTATAGTTAATGTAGGAAGGTAGACATACATCTGCAAAAGTATTTTTTAATCATTATTTCAGATTAAGTGCCAACGGGTCTCAGCTGTACCACCAATATAATTTTAGAATGCAAAGAAATCAATTGTTAAACATTTTCTTATTTCTGTCATGAGACTGACCCTATAAATGTTGCTTTCTGCATATTGGTGTTGAATGAAACCTATCAAGACACTAAGGGGACAGCAGTGAAAATAACTGTCCAATGTGAAGGATTTTGAGGCCTATATTGAGTAAAATTATTATTACTGATATGAACTGGTTTGGGGGGGAAACAAAGAAATCCATACAATTTTAAATGAAAGAGAAGAAAATATAAATAAAAATATGTTTAAACAGATCCATCAATAATGGTAGCATTACCTTATAAAATTCACAGTGTAGTCCACTTTGGCCTGTAATTCTGTGCTGTTAATTTCAAGGACTCTGTTTAAAATATACCTCTATTTCTACCTCTATCGGGGTAGAGGTGTAGTATGTTTAGGTACATGGTCTTTACCTAAGATTTCCTTCCCTCTTTGCATAAAAATTTTAACTGAATAGTTACTAAAATTTTCTGACTCCATTCAATAGAAAGAAAACTCTGTGGAAACAGGGCATAATCCAGAGCCAACTGAATTCAATGGGAGTTTTTTCATCAAATTCAATAGGTTTTGGATCCTGTCCTTAATAAGGCATATATTATTTAATAAAAGCTTGAATAATCTCAATGGCATACCTTATAGAATATCTCATGGTATGTTAACTTCTAAAATTGATGTTCCTTCTTCCTAGTATTTCAACTGCTGGGCCATTAGCTTGCTAGGTTTATTATCCCATTCTTACAGCTGCACTTTATGCAAACTAGATTAGGCTTCTATATAATGAGAAGATTACATTTGTCTCTTAATTACAGTCACTTGATCTCTTCTTCTTGGTCTTTAGTCCTTGCTTGTTTTGTGTCCAATTCCTTCATTTCCTTTTTCTGTCTCTTCTAATTTTTCATCTCCCTCTTTAGCTGATGTAACAGAGGTAACCTCTTACTAGAATCTTTAAATGAGTCCCAAACCCTCAAAGCAGAGGAGACTGAACTATGATTGATTTATGTTTTCTAACTATATTTACTGAAAAGGTCATGAATCCTGAATTAGTTACACATTTCTTGACATTCTTGTGCCAGTCTCTTAAGTAAGAATAAAGAGTGTATAGCCAAATATATATTACATTTTGGCGGGACGAATAGTGGCTGCTTGAATTAAGGTAAAGATTCAGCTTAGATTGTAACTCAGAACCACCCAATTTTTCCATTTGCCAATAATTTTCTCAGATACATTTTTGAAAAATTAAGTTTTTGGAATGACACATTCCATGTTGTGTCCACTCCAAGAGGCAAATTTATTTTGGCTAGTTTCAGCATAACCCCTTCATCCATTTCTGAATTCCACATTTGCACTTGTCTCCAGGTATGTCCTGAGCAGAAATTTTGTTATGCATATCTCAAGAATGTAATATTAATATTTGGCTTGCTTGTGGATCTCAGTACGATGTAAACAACAAACCAAATTTCAAAGAATTTTGTTCATTTGTTTGGAAGATGAACATTGAAAGGGCTTGTTTGATTTTTACAGTTCAAGTTTATTGGGAAAGAACAATATGAAAGATTGCAAACAGTAACCACAAATTAAGGCAACTAGTAGATATGGTGTGATGGAGGAATATTAAAATCTATATTTGGAAGAAGCCTGTGTAAACTTAAGACTTTGGCCCATGTTATGCCATCAATCTTTAAGCATTGCTCCCAGTTACTCCTACCGCTCCATAATAATTAAATGAGCATAAGAGAAAAAAATCACTAAAGGTTTCATTATGAGCCTGGCCTCCTGGCTGTGCAAAGGAGCCCCCGTACTCCCCTGGCCTGATTATCACTATCAGCAGAGATAGCACAGAATGACAGCAGCTGTTGTCACACAGGTAGGATGAAAGTAGACAGACAGGAATGGGAATGAGAAGACCTAGATCCTTCCACACACCTCAGCACATTGGCTAGCACTAGTGCAGAGGTTTAGTGCAGTTTACTTCTCCCCTTGAGCAAAGAGGAAGCAAGAATCAGATTTGACATTCAGAATAAGTGTAAAAAAGCCACAAAGAGTCCTGTGGCACCTTATAGACTAACAAATGTATTGGAGCATAAGCTTTCGTGGGTGAATACCCACTTCGTCAGACACATGTCTGGTTCCTGTCCTCTCATGAGCAGTTCTGCCCCTACTCAGACTGGATTATAGTAAATTTTTATACACAACAATTTCACCCCTTAGAGGCCAATATCGCATGGTCAGCCAAGGATGGAAATAAAAAGTCTTGTCCCACAGAAAACTGGGAGAGAGGTTCCTGGCTTTTTAATGGGAATGAAGCTCCTATTTGTAAACTGAAAGCATCATGAAATGTTAAACCTATCAGTTGTCTCAATATTTCCCATCTTGTGACTCAGGCCAGGGTATCATGGGGTCAGGGAGAAAATGTATGTTTGGGAAGAAGAAGGAATATTTATCTGACAAGGCTTTCCCTGTCTTCCCCCAACACAGTTGTTTGAAACAACTCAGAAGTTTGGAATTTTAGAAATAATCCCAGTGCGGAAAGATTAGTGAGCAGCATGCAGGTGAAAATCAAAGGGACATGAAAAAGACCATTTATTATATGAGTAAATACATCAGCTCAACAAAAAAAATACTAGAACTCTTCTAGTCATCTCCAAACTGACTGTGTTGAAGACACCAGAGGTCTATAGAGGAATCTATCCCCACCCTCAAATTAGCACCAGTGGGCAGGGTTTCTATAAATGAGCTGTCCTCCATTTTGGCTGCTTCTTCAATCAAACACACACTGATACTGATGCATAGAAGCACCCAAAACGAAAAAGGTATTTTTTAATGAAAAAAGGACAGTAAAGGGAAGGGAGATAGCAAATGCTGGGATAAGAGCATGTACTTTCTTCCCAGCCTACTTGCTGTAAAGGAAAATAACAAAAATGTCCTGAAATTCTGTGGGACAGTAGCTATCTTAGCACTCCTTAGCAAAATTGCAACCTAGTTTCAAACATTTAGCACTCAAATCTCTGCAATATTTATGCAGGTAAACTGTGATTTAAGTCCAAATTTCCTAGAAGCTGAAAGTCTTCAAAGGATGATATATGGTACAGTATAGGCCTGTATTAATAGTCATACGGCTTGTATTTATGTTCTAGTATTATTTTCCACATTGGGGCAGGATTCCCCTAGCCTTTTATTCCCCTTAAATGGTTTGGGGAAAACAATACAAGATGTGGCTTATAGTGATATCCTGTCTTTGGGAGCCCTGACAAGGATTTTCTTCTGGGAGTGGGTAGAAAGACCTCAATCTGATTTTTTTTTTAACATTCTACAAGTGTTCAGAACTACCAGTCAGGGTCGGAGCCTCGTTGTGCTGGTTGCTGTACACACACATACACCATACCAAACCTCTCTGCCCCAAACAGCTTTCAGTCCAAGGCCCTGTTCCTGTAGTGGGCTGTACCTATTGGGTTCCGGGATGCAGTGGGCTGTAGGTAGGCAGATCCCTGTGCCTATGGAGCCCCATGAACTCCCTGAGCTAAAACCTGGCCCCTGATCTTCATTCAGGATTTGTGGGAAAACTACAGTCTAGTCCTCTGTGACTAGTTCAGTTGATTTCAATTCCCCCTTAGCATTTCAGTGGCAGTTCTCATGAAGGTGGTACTTAACATGTGAGAGACTCGGACCCATACAATTAAAATCATGTAGTTTTATACTTCCCTCTACAAGAAAATCATGTTTTCTGGGGTCTTCACATAACTTGCTCATCAACTTTAAAGGAGATGCTTTAGCAGATCCAGTTAAGAATCAAGGTAGGAATACTGCCAAGAGAGCAGAAATAGTTTGAAATGTAAACATAGGCTAGATTTAAATCCCAAATGGTTTCATATTTAAATTTTAAGAGCTTAGCTAGATGAAACTTAGAGAATTTTCAAGTATTCCCTGTTAGCTTTAACCAAAAGAAAAATAAAACCGTAGCATGTTATTCCATTTTCATTCTTTCATAATAGTCACACTGAATCCTTTTCTCAGGTTTGGTCTGCCAATTCCTTGGTTTTCAACATTTCAACACTAGAGAGGAATCTTCTCTGCTCAGCCTGCCTTAAAATATGGAGGGTCAGAGTCTGCTCTCAGTTGCACCAGTGTAAATCTGAAGTGATTTCATCAGCGTATGGACAAAGCAGAATCTGGCCCAAAGCATAAAATACTGTCTGATGTTAAAACCTTGAGAAGCAAACAAGGTGACAAAAAAGAGGAAGGCTGAAGATAGCACCAGAGAAAACAGTAGTTATGCCAATTCCTATCCTGAAAATCTGGGTTTCAGATGGCTTGGCACAATTGATTGTTTTCCTCAGTGAAATCGTCAATCACTTAAATGTTTTAGCACAGTTCCTTCATTTCTAGTTTTGGGTCACAATTTGTTCTCTTCCCTGTTCCCAGGCAGGTGCAGTTACAGACCACACTTTACGTAGGGCAAACTGTAAAGTTACAATCCAGCACATTGTGGGATTGAACTCAACCCATCAAAATAAGAGCTCTGAAGATAACTTTCTTATAGAGTATACTGCTTTTTATAATCTTACCTAACTGCTGTAAAAGAATTCAGTATATGATTGAAACCTTTTTATGGGAAGGGAAAAGACCAAAAGCTAAACTAGAAGAGTTAGAAGCTCATAAGATAAAAGGTGGCTTAAGGCTTCTAAACACAGAAGAACTATTTTATATTGCAAATGGGTTTCAAAACTGGCTCTTTTTCTTGAATCTACTGAGTCTCAGTTCCTAACTGGATTCAGTTAGAAGCACTCCTGAAGAAATACACCTATCCAATCCAGTTCTGCCTAAATGAACCAAAGCTAATTTACTTAACCCAACATTAAAGAATCCATTGCCTCTTGGCCTCCACTCCATGGCAAGAGAGATGAACTTTTCTCTATCTTGTTTATGGCAGCCTTTCAAGTATTTGAAGACAGTTATCACATCCCCCTTTAATTTCCTCTTTTCCAGACTACACATACCCAGTTCCTTCAGCCTTTGCTCATATGGCTTCCACTCCATCCCTTTGCGCAGCTTTGTTGCTCACCTCTGGATCCTTTCCAGTTTCATTATGTCCTTTCTATATATTGGTGACCAAAACTGGTCACAGTACTCCAGCTGAGGCCTAACCAGCGCCAAGTAGAGCTGTACTATCACTTCCTGTGATTTGCATGCTATGCCTCTGTTAATGCAACCTAACGATGCATTTTGTTGTCTATAGCCCAGTTCTCCAATTTATCAAGATCCCTTTGAATTTTAGCTCTATCCTCCAAAGTGCTTGCAACGCCCCCTAGTTTTGTGTGATCTGCAAATTTCATCAGTATGCTTTGTAGTCCTACATCCAGGCCATTAATAAAGATGTTAAATAATACTGGACCCAGAACAGATCTATGTGGAACCCCACTCGGGACCTCCTTCCAATCTGACATCATTCCATTAATAGCTACTCTGTGTTTGCAGTGGTTTAACCAATTATGTATCCACCTAATGGTAGTTCTGCCAAGCCTGCATTTCTCCAGCTCACTTATCAGAATGTCACATGGGACTGTATCAAAAGCCTTGCTAAAGTCCATGTCTGTTATGTCCACCACATTCCCCCTATCCACCATCTTAGTAAATCCATGCTGGCTTCTAGTGATTACCCCTTCTTCCAGGTATTTGCAAACTGAATGTTTTATACATTACTCTAGTAGCTTTCCAGGAATTAAAGTCAGGCTGACTGATTTATAGTTCCCTAGCTCTTCCCTTTTCCCCTTTTTTAAAGATGGGCACTATGTTAGCCCTTCTCCAGTTTTCCCAGGACCTCTCCTGTCATCCATGAGTTTAAAAGTATTATTGCTAGTGGCTCCGAGATGTCTTCGTTAATTTTTTCAGTACCTAAGGGTGAATAGCATCAGGTTCTGCTGACTTGAATTCATTCAAATTAGTCAGAAGATCTCTGACGTGTTCTTTACTTATCTTATCTGCATCCCTTTCCCTTCGCTACTCGTCTGGTCACATATTATTTTTTGTGAGAAGACTGAAGCAAAGTACGCATTGAGCAGCTCTGCCTTCCTATCATCTTCTGTTACCAACTTCCATTCTCCAGTGAGCAGCAGACTCACAGCATTCCTGATCTTTCTTTTTTTTATCAGAGGGGTAGCCGTGTTAGTCTGGATCTGGAAAAGCAGCAAAGAATCCTGTGGCACCTTATAGACTAACAGACATTTTGGAGCATGAGCTTTTGTGGGTGAATACCCACTTCATCAGATGCATGTAGTGGAAATTTCCAGGGGCAGGTATATATATGCAGGCAAGCTAGAGATAATGAGGTTGTTCAATCAGGGAGGAAGAGGCCCTGTTCTAGCAGTTGAGGTATGAAAACCAAGGGAGGAGAAACTGGTTTTGTAATTGGCAAGCCATTCACAGTCTTTGTTTAATCCTGAGCTGATGGTGTCAAATTTGCAGATGAACTGAAGCTCAGCAGTTTCTCTTTGAAGTCTGGTCCTGAAGTTTTTTTTCTGCAGGGTGGCCACCTTAAGGTCTGCTATAGTGTGGCCAAGGAGGTTGAAGTGTTCTCCTACATGTTTTTGTATATTGCCATTCCTAATATCTGATTTGTGTCCGTTTATCCTTTTCCGTAGCGACTGTCCAGTTTGGCCAATGTACATAGCAGAGGGGCATTGCTGGCATATGATGGCGTATATTACATTGGTGGACGTGCAGGTGAATGAACCGGTGATGGTGTGGCTGATCTGGTTAGGTCCTGTGATGGTGTCGCTGGTGGAGATATGTGGGCAGAGTTGGCATTGAGGTTTGTTGCATGGATTGGTTCCTGAGCTAGAGTTACTATGGTGCGGTGTGCAGTTACTGGTGAGAATATGTTTACGGTTAGTAAGACTCCTTACTATGAAGCAGAAAAAACCCAAGCTTCTTGTGTCTGCCTGCTTACTCTCAAGGTGGCAGCAAAAATCTGGTCAGGAGGTGGATGGAGAATGAACATGTCAGAGGCGATTCATGAGTGTAAGGCGATGATCCTTTTTGTCTGACATATTTGTAGAACCCCTTCTTGTTGTCTCTAACACTTCTTGCCAGCTGTAACTCATTCTTTCCCTTGACTTTCCTGATTTTGTCCCTACACACTCATGGTATTCCCATGTATACTCCCTTTGTGACAAGCCTTTCCTTCCATTTCCTGTATGTATCCCTTTTGTTTTTTAGATAGCTAAAAAGCTCCTTATGCAGCCACGTTGGCCTCCTGTGGTTCTTATCTTTCCTCTGCATTGGAATAGCTTGTAGTATTACATCTTTTAGGACCTGCCAGCCCCCTTCAACTCCTTTTCTTCCTAATTTGTCTTTCTATGGGACCTTGCCTACTATTTCAGTTGGTTGAGATCTGCTTTTCGGAAGTCCAGTGCCCGTGTTTTCCTGTTCCCATGTCCTCCTTTCCTTAGGATCTTAAATTTTATCAGATCATGATCACTTCCTCCAAAGTTCCCAACCACCTTCATGTTTGCAACTAATTCATCCCTGAAAATAGAAAATACAATAGAAAACAGTTTTTAAGTGCTTCCCATCAGACTTAACATTATAATTTGAAAAGTTAGCTGATACCTTTCCTGACTCTTTAGGAACCTTTGCAACCTTTGCAACCTTCATCCCTGATCCTACACAGAGATGCATGCAGAGATACCTCAGCACCTCCTTGTATCCCTATTAGTTAATAGAGCTTTTTGCGAATGCAGGGGATGCATTGTATACATCTCTTGCAAAATCCAAGCCTTACTGTTCCATCCATATGTTTTGTTTTTACATTGAATTAAAAGTGAAAAGAAAAAGTATTATCCTTCTGCTTGTAAGTCTTGGAAACTGCTAGATTCTGCAGCAGAATCTGTGCACACATGCACCTGTAGACAAAATTTCACACTGTGCATGCTCAGCACGCAATTTTCGAAACATCATGACTTTGTTAAATTAAAATCAATTCTGTTCAAAGCATGCAAAGGCACTAATCTTCATTGATTATAATGTCCAGGCCAAGTTTCAAACTTCATCTGTTTTAACTGTACCTGTGCTGGAAAAAGTTTGGTTAGAAACACTCTCTCATAACTTAAAAATGGTTGCAGGGATTTTGCTCCATCTTTCAAAAAACAAATTTACCTTTAGGCATGGAAAACTTCCCCCCAAAAGATGAATGTGTCAAAAAATTGGGGTCACGTGAAAATGGACTTTTAATGGGATCTATTTTGTATATTTGACTATGGTGGTGCCTCTCAGGCGACCACTCTAACAATCACTTCTCTAGTGACGTGCAGCCTCTTCTAGGGTGAAACATTCACAGAAACTCTACTCAGTATTTCAGATAGGAAGTGAAAACAAATCAAATACCAAATGAACCGATGGGAGATTTTAGGAAAGTAGATTGTAATGATACAGAATGGAACTTAGTCAGAACATTTGGTTAACAGCCCTGTTATTGCAAGAGGGCCATGGGAACTTAAATGGAGGCATGATCCTGATTTGATTGACTTGATTGCAAGCAGACTGAGTTGTGGGAGAAAGAGTGAACCCTATGAGCTAAATCCACAAAAGGATTTAGGTGCCTAACTGCCACTATAGTTACATAGTTCCAAATTTAGATCTTCAAAACACCTGCTCAGATGCCACCTAACTGTCTTCCTGATTTGGGACAGAGATTTGAACACAGCTCACCTGGGAGATAGGGGACCTGAGTTCAAGTCCCTGCTTCAAATCCGGCAGAGTGGGGTTTAAAACCTGACTCATCTACATCCTGGATAAGTGCTCTAACCACTGGGCTAGAGGGTATTCTGGGGTGAGTCTCTCTCAATCACTCCTGTTGAAGCTGTTGCACTTGTACAAAATAGTTAAATATTCATTGGGCTGGTGAGACAGAGTGACTCAATAGCCTAGTGGCTAGCACACTCGCCTGGCTGACACAAGTTCCAGTATCTGCTTCAATGGCTGGTTAAGATACTTAAATAATGTAAAGAAAATTAATTAAATAATGAAGAGGACAGATCTCTGATACAGATCAGTCTGGATCATGGGGTTAAGTGTGTGTTGTCAAATGTATGTTTCAATACAGCCAAATGTAAGGCCATATATCTAGGAACAAAGACTGTAGGGCATACTTAGAGGATGGGGGACTCTACCCTGGATAGCAGTGGCTCTGAAAAAGACTTAGGGTTCATGATGCATCATCAGCTGAATGTGAGCTCCCAGTGCAACGTTGTGGCCGGAAAGGCTACTGCAATCGTTGGATGTATAAACAGAGTACTATTGAGTAAGAGCAGGGAGAGTCTTTTACCTCTCTATTTGGCACTGGTGCAACCACTGCTGGAATATTGTGTCCAGTTCTGGTGTCTGCAATTCCAGAAGGATGTTGATAAGTTGAAGAGGGTTCAGAGAAGAGTCATGAGAAGGATTAAAAAACATGTCATATAGTGGTAGATTCAAGCAGCTAAATCTATTTAGCTCAACAAAGAGAAGATTAAAGGTAACTTAATCAATCTATAAGTACTTATATGGGAAACAAATATTTGATAATAGACTCTTCAATCTAGTGGGCAAAGATATAACATGATCCAGTGCCTGGAAATTGAAGTTAGACTAATTTGGATGAGAAATAAGGAATACATTTTTAAAGAGTGAGGGTAGTTAACCATTGGAATAATTTACCATGGGTTGTGGTGGATTCTCAATCACTAGGCGTCTTTAAATCAAGATTGGATGTTTCTCTAAAAGAGATGCTTTAGCTCAAACAGGAATTATTTTGGGAAAGTTCTCTGGCCTGTGTTATGCAGAAAGTCAGACTAGATGATCACAACTGGTCTCTTCTGGCCTTACAGTCTATGAACTATTGTCATTAGGTTTCAGAGTTAAACTCACTGAGATAATGGGGTAATTCACATCATTCTTAGAGCAACTGTTTGTATCTCTGCAGACTCAGGAAGAGACATTGCAACATTACACTTTTTTAAAGGCTATCTCTGCAAGAATAAAGAATAGCAACATAATGGCAAAGGGGCTAGATCTGTATTTTAAGAAACTCCCAGTATCAGGTACTTTGTGAAATGCTGTTCGGTATCAGTTAGAGGCTCATTGAGTGATAGCTGGAAAAAAATGAATAGAAATGAGTATATTTCAATATGGTGATCTCATCAAGACCATTTTAGCTACTGACATACAAAGAGAGTCCATTAACAGATAATATTTCACATATGTTTGTTATACTTTATGTGAGAGTTTATCTTATCATGCATATAAGTGTATTCCTGTAGTGTGAAATAGTGTGTGTTTGTCTCACTTGATCTCTCTTTCATTCCCCCCAACATACAACTTCTCTTCAGTCCAGACCTTACCATTTGTCTTTTTGCTGTCTGTGTAAGTATTCAGAAATCATGGAAAGAACAGCAGGGTTGTTGCTTAAGATCTAGTTTTCTTTATTTGAAGTAAGGTTGCCAATTTGTCACCTGGTCCTTTAAAAACAAAATTTAACTGGCTTTTTTTTAATGAAATCTCATTCAGACTAAACAGGCGTCTTTTTATTTGATTTCTCCCTGGATATTTGTACAGATTCCAAAAATACTCCGAACTTGCCCAGGTTATGGCCAAAGTTAATGTTGCCAGATTTTCCATTGACTACACCAGTACATGGGTGTGTGCACCAATGAAACAGAACAAGTATCTAGCGCCTATCAGTTGAAACACTGATGCTTCACAGCAAGTGGGTTCAAAACTAGTAGTGAGCCTAACAAATAGGAATTACGTTACATGATTATGTTACATGATTTAATTAAATATAACTATATAGCTTGTATTTTTGCCCTATGTTTATTAATATCAAATGGCACAAAAATCATGTAACAATTATTTTCCCAGAGCTACATAACTTGTTACATAAGGGATTGGTTCCACAAACACACACTGAGTAGCCTTGCTCATGCAAGGGGTCCTGTTGATCACAGTAGGACTACCCCTGGGGGCAAAGTCATTAACATGTAAATGTTTGCAACATCAAGCCCTGATCATGTTTCTTTCACTATTTTAGTCATTTGGTTACCTTTTCCTGCAACTTTTTCCTGCTGTATCTCTGTTTATATCTGTAGCAAACAACTGGAATGTGCATTAATAAAAGAGGAGTTAGGGATAATGCTAACAATAGCACCTAGATGGGAATGTGCTGCTAAACTGCAGCAAGTGGGACCAATAATATCTTTGACTATGTCAAGAGAGCATTATAAACAAGACAAGCAAAATTATTAGTCTATCATACAAGATCATGATGAAGCCCCACCAGAGAATGGCATCCACTCTTGAACAGCTTATCTCCATATGAGTGTACTAATTCGGATGAAGGTCCAGAGAAGAGCTGTTAAGCTGGTCTTGAGTCTGGAGGGTCTTTGCTATGATGATAAACTGAAGAGTTTAAGACCAAAGTTTTCAAAATTGTGATCAAAGTTAGACACCTTATCTCTAAGTAGCTAAAGCAAAGAAGTATATATTTTTTCAAAGGTTCTGAGCACCTACACTGACTTCAATGGAATCTGCAAAGTCTCTGCAGTTTTGTTTTGTGTTAGTTTCAGCTATTCTGGAGTGTGACTATTTAAGTGTCTGACTATTTGATAGGCTACAAATACAGAATACAGCTTCCCACCTTCTCCATGGTTTAGGCCATCATGAGTCATTGAGCCTGTGCTCAGGTCCCTCCCCTGGCTCCAGGTCAGCTTCCAATACAAGTTTAAGGCTTTGATTCTAATCTTCTAAGTGATTAATGGATCAAGCCCCAGTTACATTAAAGACTTATTTTCAAACTGGAACAATGCACATCACAAAACTCAGTCCAGGGAATCTGACTATGGAACAAACTTCCAAAGGAGATTAGGTGAATACAGAGTCTCACTGTCTTAAGAATGATACTTTGGCACACGTGCCCCCCGCTCCCCCCCCCACAAAAAAAAGCCTCCAACCAACCCTCCTTTTCTCACAATTCCCCAAATAATCTACCCAAGCAGAGTTTTTACCCCAAAAAGGGAGATGTGCCGTGGACTTCCCAGTGGACTTCACTACTGCTCGTAGACGAGGCTCAAATAGAATGATAGACTAGGTAGTCTGCATACAGTTTGTTAAAATGCACGAAGAAAATGGAAACTATCTTTTTAAAAGAAACCCATTCTTCCACAATCAGAATGTTGCAAATATAGTTCCCTTATTACACACAGATGGAAAGGAGCTGTTAGTCTAAGGTTTTGCCAGTCAGTCTGAAGGAGTTTAGATTAAGGAAGAGGAACAAACAGAATTTATGAGTCTCTACCCAGCCAGTTCTCCAGAGGCGGCTGTAATTGCAGTATAGAGCCATCTCAGGGAACTGAGATGCACCTCAATCCTGTCTTCATAAAAATTCACACAACCGGTACTGTCAAATAAACAAATAGAGATGCAGTAACCAATGACCAGTTCAGAGTGTCTGGCAGTTTTCACAGAAAGGCCACCAGAAATATACAGCTTGCTTGTAACACATTTAAACCAAAATGACAGCTGGTCTCTTCCACTAATGGATAGTCATAGTCAAGAACATAAACATTCACCACAGTCCCCTGAGTACAAGGGTTGTGCTTGTGTCTGGGCGTGGCACAGGCTCCCTATGCCTTCTTGCAAATCTGTTCCTACAGACAACCCAATATTTATCTTCAATGGCACTGTAACTAGAACACGTAGCACAAAGGCTTTCTGCCCTCAAATGCACACACGACTCCCTACTGGCCTATGAAGAGTGTAATCACTCCACCGCAGGAGAATCCCTAAGCAGGGCCACAGTGACTACAGCAATAAGAGTGCTATTTTTGGAAATTTTGTGTTTGCAAATTTCAAGATATGCAAATTAGTTATCAATTTTAACTTTAAAAAATTATGTGGATTTAGTTTTGGTGAAATATATTCACTACAATTAAATCCACATTGTGTGTATATATATAATCTACCTACCTGTTTGGCAGACCTGGTGTATGAAGTCTTTGGGCTGAGCAGAAAGGCTTGGTCTAACTGTAAAGTAAGAGTGAGATGGTAGACACAGATAAATATCTGGGTACTACAGGAGAAGAAGATGGAGAGGTTAAGGGTTACCACAAGAAGATCATGTGCGGGTTTTTGTTGTTGTTTGTTTCACAATTCACCCATCTCCTCCATTGCTCCCCTCTTGCTCTGGTGTTGGGGAGGAGTTACAGCAGCTCTGGCGAGGATGCCATTTATTTCTGCAGTTGCACCTGGCTGCCCCCTCCATGTTGACTTTCTCACAGACAGGAATATCCAGAGAGCAGTGTCTGTGCTAGACCCACCCCCAATCATCTGAGCAATTCCCCTTCAATTCCATGCTCAGCCAACTAAGGCAAGGGCACAGCCTAGCTCTTAAACTATAATTTTTTAAGGACAGAAACCACAGGTGCGATTCTGCACTGTGGCTCCAGGTTGAGAAGCAACGGTGGCTTTATGTCTCTGGTCTAGTCAGTAACCAAAATGGCTCACAGTATAACAGAATAGCTCCTAGGACTACCTAAGTTATGGTAACCTCCCTGGTGCTGCCTGTATGCAGCTCCACAATGTGGAGTTGCCCTGGGATTTCCATAGCGTGCTATGGTTTCACCCCCAACATGCTCCATGTTGCCACCAGTATCTCCACTACACCAGGTCTTGCAAGGGGGCTTGGTGTGGGGCTTCATAGGGAAGCCTATGATTGTCTAACAGAGTGTCTTCAACAGGGGATGGGCTTATATAGCTTCTGTGTGATGCTGCAGTGTCATATAGGGTCTGTAGGTACAGAAGGAATCCCCACTCCATGTGTCTTTTATTTGTCTGCTTGGCACTATGCACATTTTTGATGCTACCTAAATAGCAATTTTTATTAATAATTGTTAGATGAGAAAATGGTACAGGAATTGTGTTCATTTATATTTTCATTTGTAAGAGTATTGTAATATCAGGGATGGAAAATGTCCCCTCTGTTTATCTAGAGACTAGAGCAGTGGTCCTCAACCTTTTTCATCTGGCGGAAGTCAGATGAAGGACTGGGGCGGTGGTCGAGCATCCGCCGAAATAGTGCCAAAATTCGGTGGCATTTCTGCGGCGACACCTCTGGATGACGTCACTTTTCGGCGGCAAGTGGCATCATCCAGAGGTGTCGCCGCTGAAATGCTGCTGAATTTCGGCAGCATTTCGGTGGATGCTTGATTGCTGGCCAGGACTCAGGCACATTTACATGCCCCCGCAGGCACCGTGTTGGAGACCCCTGGACTAGAGTATTAACAGGGATCAGACAGCACAAAATTCCTTTCCTTCTTGTGTTAGTGATCTGAAACCAACTGTGGTATGTAACCCTGATCATGTGTGTCAAGTTGTGTGAAGGAGCTCATGAGCATGAGTGCCAACCTCAGGGTGGACTGAGGGCATAAACCCCAAACAGGTTGTGTGTTCTGCAATTAGATTTCACCACCTAAGTATCAAGTGTGAACTCCTCAAGCACTATAACAACCTTAACATGGAGTCACAGTCTTCTTGGGCACTCAAATCTGTTACCACCCAGGCAAGTCTGCCTTTGTGATTGATGGTCCCTGACACGAACAAATCACAATATTTAGGTTAGTCCCTAACCACTCACCCCCGGTCAATTGCACCTCAGATCTCAAACCAAAGTCAATCCTATAATAAACTAACTAAAGATTTATTAACTAGGAAAACTAAATGAGCTTTATTTACAAGGTTAGAACAAGTAAACACACACACGCAAATGAATTACTTAGGTTTCAAATGTAATGGATGCTGGTGTAATGTGCAAGCTCTGTATGTCCTTTTGGGCTAACTCAAGCCAAGCAGCTTGGAGGTCCCTTTCTTATGTTTAGAAATATGGCCCTCTCTGTATTCCAAGCAGCATAGTGATATTTTCTTGACAGGGATTTTTATCCCCTTCCCCCAGAACTCAAACTGATGGAATGAAGGTTTGTGCACATCAACACTTCATGGACATGTGGGAAACAATCAGCAAAGTCTTTTGTCTGCTGGTGTTCCACAGTGGCTTGTCTTCTTTTATTGGGCAAGGGATGACACCTCTTGTGGAGAAGTAATATCTCACGCTTGGTAATGAATCTCTCCTGACAGTGCAGGTTTTCAGTTTTAGGGCAAACACTTTTATAGTTACAAAGCAAACATTGAAATATTATCTTATAACACAGGATACAAATATAATAAGTGAGATTTATTCATGCACTTACGAGTATTTCATTAAGTCTAAGCACTAAACACATTCTTATAACTTTAATATCTATTTTAAGAAGAATACTAACACACAGGCAAGCCAGACTATTTTCCAGCTGTTGTCAGTGTTCAGTGAGGCCTGAGGGCCCTGGCATGAGCTGGCTCTGGTCTGCCAGCATCACAATGTGTTTATTGTCTTCATAGTTTTCTTCCTCCGACTGGTGAAGTATCTAAATTTAAATAAATCAGGAGGAAGCATGCTGGTCTTCAATGCAGTCAGAAAGTTCTCACTCTTACTTCTCAGACCACAGTTTTACCCTGAATAATACTCGCTGGTCCTGGAGGGAATCAATACCTGGAAATAACAGCAAAAAACAAAACAATTTTTCATCTAGGGAACTAGGAATAATGGATGCCATAAAGTGAACGTCCTGTGAGCTAATAAATAATGTTACCACTCTTACAGGCTCTCTTTTACTGATGCTTAAGTAAAACAAATACATTTTCTAATCTTTGTATTTCTGGCTTTATTTACTTTTCACCATCTGTTCTTCTCTTTTCCCTTTTTCCAATCTGTTTTCATTTTTCTCTTTTTTGTCTTTGAACACACTCTTCCCATCTCTTCTCCTCTTCCTAGGCTCTGCCTTTATTCTTTACTCCACTTACTTTGTTTAATGCTAGCTGTGTTGCCCCCTCCCAGTTTTCTTCTTATGGAACATTTTTTTGACATCCTTTTCTTCCATCTTCTCATCTCTTCTCTCTTCTCATTCTACTAATGTAATTTCAATTTTGGATCAGCTCTGTCCTTTTTTAGTGTTCAATATTTCAATTGCAGTAGTGCCTGGGTGCACCAGCCAAGATTGGAATCCTGTTGTGCTAGGCACTGTACAGGTGTAAAGAAATCACCCTGCCCTGACCAACTTACAGTCCGAGTTCCACTTTCTGTCTACAAGATGAAAAAGGCTGGCAGGAAAACAAAAGCAAAGTGACTTGTCCGAAGTCACACAGCAGCTCAGTCGCAGAGCCAGGAATGGCACTCAGGTCTCCCACTCCAGTACCCTATTCGTTGGACCACATATACATGACACTCCCTCTTTTAATTTCCCTTCCTTCCTTGGCCTCTGCTTCTCTTAATTATGTGGTAAAAATAATATAACATGATATTTCTTTTCCTGCATTTTAAAATACCAGGAGAACTTTCATTATACATTTTTTTCACTTGAGAAGGTTCCAAAGAAGATGAGGTGCCAATAAACTGTAACTTCTTGATGTTTGATGGCATGGTTCAGTTTAGTCTATATCCTTCAGACATCTTCAGATCTAGGGCTTGGATGTGGGGACGCACATCTTCAGAGAGAGCTCATCGTCTAAACTAAATCGATGCAGACAGCTCTTATAAAGTATTTATTTTTAAATAAAACTTGAGTAGCAAGTATGGTAGACGAGATTGTATCCTTACATGATCACTTTCCAGAGCTGTAGCTTGAAAAACAAACACTTAACACAAAAAATTAATCTGATCTCTCTCATATTTTCCATAGTAATTGTTAATTAACAATAAGAAAGGTGCAGTTTATGTCATCCATCAGCCCAGTAAATAGCACAATCAATTGTCTCTTCTAAAGGTAGCTACTCTGTTAGTGAGACACTCCAGGAAAGTCTACAAGTATGAAGAAAATAAGTCTTGAGTGTTACTGAAAATAAACTGAGTTTTGAGACAATGAAAACATTTTATTCACTAAATTAAAACAGAATGTAAGTGGCCTGTTTCTAATTCAAGTTGTCCATGAAACTGAAGCAATGTATTCATCTTGATTTCTTCCATGCTCATTGTCCCTATTAAAAATGGTCCACATCAATTGCTCAGTATTTGTGCTAGTTGTTTACTGTTAACTTTGCATATGATGGCAAATTAAACAAGCACATTGAAACATAACACGCTTCTGGCAAGGGCTGTTTTTTCTCACTGAGCACTACGATAGCTTCAAGTATATTTTCCTTGATATTGAGACAGTGTTGTGTTACTAACCTCCTTTTGTTCACAAATATTTCTTAGAAATGGTATTTTTTCAAAAATAAGTATTAAAAAAACAAGCTGCAATGGAGAAAAAAATCTTAAAATCTACTTTGTGTAATTGCTTGTCAAATTAACTTGATAAAGAATCTCCTCCATGATGGACTGTGCAGATATTGGATAGATCTTCATAGAATCTTCGTTAGTTAAATTATTCCCAGGATATAGAAATATTTATGGTCAAGATTTTAAAATAGTCATTTAACATGGCTCAATTTTTAGGTGCCTAATCTGGTACTTCTTAAAGGGGATTGATTTTCAGAGGACTAATGCTCAGCACTTCCTTAAAATCGGGCCCTGTTAAATCCTGTTAAGTTGGACACCCCAAAATTGAGACACTCAATCACTTCTTTAAATCTTGACCATTTTTCTTTATAGTGTGTGATACTGCTTTTATATAGTCAGCGAAGTTAGAGAGGAATATAATCTGTTAGTCACTGAGTCCATCCCCATTGTGATGGATTGTTTCCTATTGGTTAGGCATCAATACAGAAAAACACTAAAGCATCTACTTAGACTTCAACAGGGATATGTGACTTCTTGGGTGCTTTATGTTAAACACTTGCTTAAGTGCTTTGCTGGATGGAAGCCAGAGCTCTTTGTTCAATATAGTAGAAAATATTTTGTGAGGTGGAGCTTCTACTGCTTCCCTTAAGATTACTCCATGCATGCTCTAATGGATCTCACTGCCAGGGAGCTCTCCCTTTGTGTTTTTTTTCTCAATTTCAAACAGGTACAATGAGTTGTACCTAGCTAAAGAAACCCTCTCTTGTCTATCCTGGCTATACTATTCAGATATTTGTAGACTGCTACCAAGACCCTCCCTCTCTGGGCCATGTTCCTGCAAGGTGTTAAGTACCCTTACTTCCCACTGACATCAATGGGAGTTGAGAATGCTCAGCATGTCGCCAGGTCAGGTCTAGAGTCACCAATCATTGAAGCTGGTTTTAATATTTCCTCATAAATCAATTCCTCCAATTTCATAATCCCTTCTGTTACACTTCACTTTGAGGAATGATATTACTATTGTGTTATATGCTAGTATGTGTGTGAACAAAGTGTCAGGCTGGGGTTACTGCAAGCAACAGTAAGTTTTAACATTACTTTACAAGATTACATGTTTACCGTGCCACTTGCCTATGTGCTGAGATTTAGTATCATTGATCACTCATTTGCCTGCACAATAAATTATACAAACAAACGACACAACATGAAGAATCCTATGTGCACTGATTGCATCAACAGAAATAAATCTCAGAGCTGAGAAAGAAAACAGTAAGTGCCAGATCTTGCAAGTGCTGAGTACCTCTGAGAACTAATGGACCCTATGAAATAGGAATCAAGCACACACAATACCTTACAGGACTGGCTCCTCAATGTGGACAGACGAAGCATAGCTGTGGAACGATGGCATGGAGTGTGGCTGTCTGCTGAAGGTGAAAAGGCCAGTAACTGAGTTTTTCATGGGGCTAAAAAATAAAATTGCATTGGGATTTCTGTCCTGGAATCTGACTTGTCACTGCACAAAGAGGAACAGCATTATGGAGCAAGGAAAATTATTAACTGAAGATGCATCTGTACCCTTTCTTGCATTTCATAGAGTCCCAAGAATAACAGACTTGAATCGAATGCATTCTAATTGGAAGAATCCATGCTAGACTTATAGTACTGGATGAATACTTCTACCTTCTGTTTATTCTTAATTCTCCTAAGAATAAGCATGTCAAACTTTTAATGCTTGTGACAGAAATTTGAAGAAAAAACCTTATAACAGAGCCACAGGCTGAAGTCTATGGTAAGAGAATCTTTCAGGGCACCAGAAAAATTCATTTACTGTTTTATCTGATTTTTCAACTTGAAGATCCACAATCTGTTAAAAAAACAAAACAAAAATAAAACAGGACCAAATTGTCCCCATGTGGTTTATTTCCATATAGGGGACTAGAAACTCCATGAGTTCTCACTTGTTGCAAAGTGAAGGGTCACCACATGGTGTAGCCAGTGTCTCTCCAAAATGTTTCAGAGAATAATGTGTTAGGGGTTTTGGGGTCATCTGTTATTTTGATAATATATTTATAAATGAGTATAACACCAAGGTATGCGTTAAGCATTTTGGAAAAGATTGCAAAAGTAGGGCGTTAGAATTTAAAAAGTTAAAATTACTTACATAGATACATAGCATAGATGCAGAATGAATATATCATCAAAACAAGAGCACAGCTGTGTAGCAGCACCCACTCACTGGCACAGCACCTCCTGCTGGTTGTCAGGAATTAGCTCGATTCCAGCCTCAGAGCACCTCCTGCTGGCCGGTGTCTTCCTACTGGTACCTGCTTTCTGTGAATCTCCACCACTTGTAGCACTTCAAACCTCACATCCCTCCTGACCCCAGTGCCCCTTATCATGGCAGAGCACCCACACTTTGGGTCTCCCCTCCCCGAGGAACCCCTGCCCCCTATACCCACCTTGCCTCAGTGTCTATTGCCATTAGTCATCTAGCCTCTTCTCTCAGGGGCAAACTGCAGTCTGTCATGGCCACTCATCACTGGCAAGGGGGTTGGACCTGCTGCCTTTCTAGCCCTCGCTGCCTCCTTGCAGACCTAGTACTTCCTCTGGCCTTTAGCAAGGCCTCAGCCTGGAAACTCCACAGGCCAGAGCTCCTCAGCTCTGCCTGCCCTTCCCCAGCCCCAATCTGCTCTGCCTCAGGTACCCTGCTTGCTCTCCCAGGCAGCCTGGTCCTCTCTGCTCCCCAGCTGGAGCAGGAGTCTCTCCTCCACTCTCTTAACCTGCCATTTTGTCAGGGCCAGATATGCCCTAATTGGATGCCAAGCTGCTCAAACTTTGGCTTCAACCCCAGGTGGCAGAGCTCAGGGCAGCATGGCTTTGGCTTTCTGCCCTGGGCCCAAATACTCTTATGCCAGCCCTGTTAGGAGGACCCCTAAAACCTGCTCGCGGTTGAGGCCTCTTGTTGAGAACTGCTGTCCCATGGTACTGCTTGGGAGTCACCTAAAATGGAATGGACATGTGCAAGCACACGGAGAAGAGAAAATGCCTTTCCATATCTGTTGTTCTTCAAGATGTGTTACACATGTCCATTCCATGACCCACCCTCCTACCACTCTGTTGGTGCAGGCTTGACAGGGTGCAGGGTTGGCCAGATCCCCTATGCTGCTCCATAAGTGCACACACAGCACCAGAGAGTGCTAGAGCCAACCTGATAGGTACCACTGAGGGAAAAAATGTTCAGCGACTGTGCATGGGGCATGCGTCCACCTAACATGGAATGGACATGTGCAATGCATCTCAAAGAACAGTCACAGAAATAATAATCATTGGGGATTTTTTCCTTAAAGTGAAAGTAAACTATTTCATCTGAAGACTAATCTTAGATAGGATAATGAAAGACTCTCCACCTCATCTTAAAGGAAACATGAGCCTTCTAATTAAAATATGAAGGTGAATTTGTAAACTGCTATAACACACTTGTTACTCAGCCCATAAATAAAAAGTTCCAGCATGTAAACTAAATAGCAACAAATCATCGACCCTCTAGCTTCCTCAAAAAGAACATTTATTGCTCTCTGGATAATATTCGATATTCTGATGTTGGGAAATACAGGTGATGATCTGTCATTTCTGTAGTTCTTTGTGAACCTTCCTTTCAAATACTAGCAAAGGATTCTGCTTAATATCTACAGGAAGGGAGCTTTGCTTACAAAGGGGATAAAAACTCTTCAGACCAAAGCTATAAAGTCAGAAATTCAGCAAACACTTACATTTTTCTTTAGTGAGGTCCAATTTTGTGTCAGTCAGCTTAGACACTGAATATTTCAAGTAAGCTATAGAGGCTGAGTGAATAATCAGATCTATATACAAATCAGGTTTGTGAGAACTATCTCTGTTTAAACAAGCCTTGTGTTATGTTGTGATATAGGAAAATGGGGCCCCTTGTATGCTTGATATGAATGCTTTAGTGCCAGATGGCAGATATTTGAGCATGGAAACTCACCTTTGAATAGGAAAAGAACAATTGAGCACAGGAACCCAACTTTGACTAACAAAATAAATGAATCTAAGTTGAAATCTCATTAAATGATAATTTATGGCCATGTTCATTAATAGATAAAAATGCATCAATTACACTGTCAAAGGTAAACTGTATAATAAAATACCATTGAGGAGAAATAAACTGCCCAGGCAGTATGTGAGGAACACAGCCACATAAAAGACCAAGATGCAGCTCCAAGGCAGCCAGCACAATTGCTGGAGGAGTTTGCCAAGGAGCTAGATGCTGATGGAAAAAATTAGCTTCAGTACATTGGCATCTAGAGCCTGTGACTGCCATCCAAAAAAGAAGGGACTGGTGCAGCGGAGTTGGGTAATTGCACTCCAGCAGCCTACCACAAGTCTGTTGTGGCTTTGTCGTTTAAAAAAAAATTAAGTGTTTTTAATTTTTAAAAAATCATGCTTTGAATGCAGGGGAGGTAGGAGAGAATGCAGGATTAGCCTGATAAAAACAATAATTACCTTTTAATATATAGAAATATGCCTTGTTGTGTTTCTGAGTATTTGTTTCTGTGTTAACTCTGCGCCCATTTCACAAAGAATTATACACTCCATTTGCTTGAGATTCCAATGTATATTACTTGGGAAAAAAAGCAATTTCTGAGTGACGCTCATGTTTTTACAATTATATTCTTTTGGGGGGGGGGGTCAGATGTAAGTGATCATCCCCTCTTGCATTCCCCAAGGTGGGGCCATAGCTCAAACAATGGGGGTGGAGCTGCCAATAAAGATAAATTACCAGCTCTAATGCTGAAAATGTGCTTATTCATAAAAAATGTACAAGAATGAGGAGGTGTTATCTCAGACATTTCAGAGAACTTTCATGGGTTGATCTTCCTCTGATACACAGTGTTGTAGTGCTGCACTAGTGACACTATACATATGGATGTGAAGGCCAAGTCTTCCTAAGATCCCATTTTCCTTAGTTTATAGTCCCCCCCAGCAAAAAAATTATCAAAATGTTCTCATACTTGTTCTGAGTTTATAAGTGAATATTTTTTTAATCTTTGAACAAACTCCATATAGGCATTTTGTTTATCCAGGCAAGGAAAAAAATCCCATACATTTTTTGAAGATGATTGGCTAAAAGATGGTTTGGATTTAAAACATCAGACTAAGCAAGTATGTAGTTCTCAGTGAGGAATATATGAATTTCTAAATTATATCTTTGTATGCAATGAAGTTAACAATGAATGACAATAGCATAATGCATGCAGATGATATATAATTTTTCTTACTGGTCTTTATGAGGATCTTCACATAGACTGTGGGTACCATTAAAACTCATCTTTTACCTCCCAAAGTAGGTGCAAAGTCAATAGGATGAAGTGTGTTGACATTGAAGTCAATGGGACTAATCACATGCTTAAAGTTAATCAAGTGCTTAAGTGCTTTGTTGGATGGATCACATGTGCTGCAATACATAGGAATGAAAGAGATTAGTTAAGGGTCCAATGCAAATACAATTTAACTCAGACTTTCTGGACTTCTTTCTGGCCCTCAATGTTATTTCTCTGCCTGCACTTTCTATAAACAAGATGACAAATCACAGACCAGCTATATGCTGTGATGGAATATCTATAGACCTTAAACAAATAATTATACCTGTTATAATGCATTCTACACAATAAGCAGGTATGGAGGAAAAGAAAACAAATTTACAATATAGCACTCTCCACTAACAATGAATAGTAATCAACATTATCTGAACGATGATGTTAGAATTTGCTTATAGGAGGGCTTTCTATTGGGAATGCTACAAGAACTACAGTGAATTCTGATTTATTTTATTAGAAACTACTGCCTGTGCTATAAATGGTAGATAACAATATTTATTAAAGCTACCTTTTTTCTTAATAGTTTTTAGTTATTTCTAAAAAAAATGCTTATATCACTAAAATAGTGATCAAGATAGGATGAGTATATTAAAAAAATCTTAAGAGGAATAAGCTCAAACTGATGGTTGTTATATTGATAATGACAAAGGCGCTGTTTCAGGAAAACACTTAAGTACTTTCCTGAATAGGGATGGACTTAAGCACACAAGTACATGCATAAATCATAGTGCTTATAATATTCTGTAATTATGGCTTTGACTTAGTAAAGCACATGCTCACATACTTTACTAAGTCAAAACCATAATTACAAGAATATTATATGCATTATGATTTATGTTCTATGTGCCAGAGAAATTTCTTTTCTGTTTACAAAGAAATTGTACTAATCTGTCATAAAACATTAACATCTCCACGGTTAAGGTTGTGAATCATGCTTTTTGTAATAAACATGATTTTCTTCTCTCTTTGCCCTCACACCTTCAGCAACCTTAAAAGAGACATTTCAACTTCAAATTTTGCATGTCAGATCTTTGGCTAGAAGACAGTGTTTTTGCCCAAATTTGAGGTGATCTGGACAGATAATTTAAAATACTTATCTCAGATAAAATAGGAATTAAATAATGATGTTTTGAAATTTCTTGCAAGTTTTTTTTTCTGGTCATGTCTTACAACAAGAATGGCCTGTATTTTTACTCAGGATAGAGGTGAGGTTTATTCAAAAGAACCTGGTGCATCACACCAATTCTAGGATAGGGTAAGAGATATTCGAGAAATTATTCACTAGAAAATTAGAAATGTTAGAAGAGTCTATCAGGTGGCACTTTTAAAGGCACCATGGGATTGCTAGTGTCCTAAACATTCATTAAAAAAAAATGTAAATCTCTAGTCCTTTTACATGTGAATACATCTTTCACAATGGAAACTGATCACTAGAAAAGTTTGGTATCTATCATTTTCTTACAAATAATTAGGAACATTTACAGTTGTCCTCTCCCAACTTCCAACCTTTGATTCCTGTCTCTGTGGATCTTTTCAGATCCAGAACAGCTGCAGTAGACCTTAGTAGTTTCACAGGAAACATGAGCCCAACACAGGCTTTATTCCTGGTCTCATACTGAGGGCTGCACCTGCTCCTGTGGATTTCAGAGGGTTGGTATGAAGGTAAAACTGGAATGGGGGGGAATAATCAAGGAATGGAGCACATAAGGCTGAAGAGAGGTGGGGAACTGACTCATGGAGTCTACTTGAGAAACAAGGAACTGTTCAGAATTCCTAATTCCACACGGTTCCCTATTCCCTCCCTCTTTGTGTCTCCTGGTGTCCTGCAGAAATTGTGTTTCTCCAAATCCTCTAGGTTTCTAATGGCTGTTTCTTGATAACTACGCTGTTCTTGTAAGCATTTTTAACCCTTAGATTACTATCTGTTCTCTCAACCTAAACAGAATTGACCTTTAACAAAGTATTAACAGCAAGTTTAAAGATGGGGAAAAATGTTCAGCCTTACAGTGAAGAAAAGACACTCTATATCATCAATATATAACAAGAAACTGGACTGAATGTATTTAAAATTACATGTGGAAACCTCCCCTGGTAGCAAAACAAGTAATAGAATGCAGATATCAATGAGAGTCCAGGCATTCATCTTTAAAACTACTGGTGGAATGGCAAGTCATACAGCATAAGCCTCTAAGTTCACTTTTGTCTGCTGGCAAAGACTCAGTAAATGGAAATTGTCATAACCAAATGAAAGCAATCTAATTATTTAATAGTGGAGACACTTTAATAAATGGCAGAAGACTCAATATAGGCTACTTTAGCTAAGTGAGTCATCTGTTTCCAGCTGGGCATTGAAGAATGCACTTCTCCAGCACCAGAGAATGATTTCTGTCAAAAGTAAGATGGTACTTAAGTACTAAAGTCAGAGGTATGTTAGGTTACTAGTACAATTAATCATTCTAGGTGATTTGTCAGATTTGTTTTCCTGAAACCCACAATCCTAAAATAAATCCAAAAGCAATGAATCAGTTTTTACTTCTGTTTCTATCAGATGCTTCCATTTTTCATCATTCAGGGCTAGATTAAGGCATAGACTACTGAGACCTGTTCCTAGGATCCAAGTTTCTAGTCATACCATTGTTAGAATTTTAGCTTTCATTTAAAAAGTGAGTTTCTAGCCCTTGTGATTGTAAAGCAAAGGTTTAAAATGTGACTGGAGTGTACCCAATGCAGAGATGTACACCTGCGTATATGGACAGCCTGGAGCAATAGCTCGGAAAAAGCGAGAACTTCCCTGTGAATCTCAGTGGGATGTTATTTTCAAGACCCACTGCTCTGGGTCTGCTCCACCAAGACCACCCAAATAGAATTCTCCATGTAATAGAACACCAGGTCCCCCACCCTCACAGGTACACCTGAGCTGAGGTAAATACTGGGGGAGACCCCTTGCTGCAGCCTCTCCCTTTCTTGGTGGGGGATAAGGGAAAGACAACTGGGGAGGGAGAAAGGGGTCTCATGCTGCACCTCTACCTCTCTCAGAGGGGAGGATGTTCCCCTGACATTACCACTCCAATTGGAGGCAGGGTTATGGCATGAGGACGGGGACACAGGGGATCCTCAAGTCAATAATATGATCCAGTCTCCATTTGTTGATGTTAATGTGTGTTTCCCCTAATCCTTTTAAAGTAATTAATATTGGTCCAGATTGTGCTGGCTGCTCTGTGGACCAGTCATTCTACCCCTTGAATAGCAGCCAGGCTTGACTGCAGTCCTGTGCTCCATAGAGTACAGGGACTGCTCCTTCCATGCACAACTTTGGGAGAAAGACACTGGGCTCAGTGTCCTGGCCTCACTCCAGGCTCCCCCTGTCTCATGGAGAGTGCCCTGTGCAGAGAGAGTAGTAAGCAATGCTCCCTGGAGATGTGTAGTAGGGGGCATGCTACCCATCATGCCAGGTAGCTCTGGGAGGAATTCTGCCTCTGTGACAGACTTCTTTGTGGAGCTCCCTCTGAGCTAGTGCACCTCCTTAACTCCCCCTTACCAGTAGTGCAGTGTTATCTCATGATACAGCCCACTTACATCCATATTGTGGTTAGTAGAACTAGGTACCTGCACTTCAAAAAAAATTCAGTGTAGGCATATTACAGTAAACGCCTTTTTAACCACCTGCGTAGTGTCTGACCTTACAATCTCCTTGGTTCGTGTTTGGAGGGACTCCATATAACAAACTGAAGATAGATTTCACCCTGTTGTGCCCTCTCCCTTAAGCCTGTGTGGTTTGACTGACTGTACACATTTGTTACTAACCCCTCAAACCTACACAGCTCATCTTGAATGATTCTCTGCTTTAAATTTTAAAGGATGTTTAAAACAGTCTGAAAATGTAGTGGCCCATTCTCCATCTTTCTCACGTTGAGTGGTACAATCCAGTAAAAGTTAATGGGACACTTGGAGGGAGTAATTCCTGCTCAACATAAGGGACACAGAATCAGGCCCTTAACAAATAAAGGTGTTAATATACAGAGATGGATGAGACTGATAGACTACAATCTTTTGTTACTCTTTTCAACACAGTTTATTTGTAACCCATTTATCATGTTTGGCACATAGCACTAGCGTCCACAGCTGCACTAATTTTTCTGAATGTTTTGGTTTTTGCTGATAGAAGAGCACCCAAAGCCAGAGCCGGGCTCTGACAAATGAAGAATACCTTTCTGAACTACTATTTTGCACTATGTCAGAAATAACTTTGCATAACTCATTATTTTTCCTTTATTGACTCCAAATAAGGAAGCATGTTATCTGATGTTTTATGAAGTAATGTGCACATGCTATTAATATGAGGAGCAAGAGCATGAGTTTTTTATTTTGGGGAGGATCTTTTTATCAACTCACAAAGTGTTTGAAGGTGAGTAACTAAAAGGAACTAATGATTTATTGGGTATATATTTTCCCCCTTTGGTGACATTACAAAATACCCATTTTTGGTAGCATTTAATTGTGGATATCTGTAAAAGAAGGGCATTTAAAAGATTCAGTGGTGGTAGATTAAGAACCCTTTTTTCTAAACATGCTGTTAACAATTTCCCATTATATTGTTGCAGTGGACTGAACATCTCAGCATACCAAATCTAAATCCATAAAAGCAGAAAATTAAACGTGGCTCCAGTGGTTTTGGAGTTTGACCAACAAGTTATCTTTATTAATGCATTCAGGGAAAAGGTCTCATTTTACTACATTATTTTCTTAATGATAAAGGCAGTAATGGAATCTCAACAGAACACACTAAAGGAATCTCAGTTTGCTGGCAATCAGGTCAAATTTGTGTGTGTCTGTGTGTTTGGTACGGAGTTCAGACTTGGCACTATCTAACTTACTGACTTCTGTCTTAAAAAAGCAGAGGGTTTTTTTTCCTTCTTCTCTGTACTTAGTAGTTGACATTTTCTTGGCTTTAAAAGAAATTTTGACACATAAATCCCACATGTCAAATGATATTGTAAAACAAGCATCCAAGTGTCAGCACATAGCCCAATAGTCTGGGGAGTATAGAATAGAATAAGGAACACCTTTATGGAGTCTTTCATCTACCTCCAGCCATCTGCAAGTAATTGGAAACCAGTTTCAAATGAAGCTAGGTTGTTTGGCCTGCTAACATACACAAAACCAGAGAATAAGGTTGAATTCATTAGAGCTTTTATTGACTTGCTAATGAGTAAATAAAGGCTTTATTTATTTATTTTTACCGGATGGACCATACGTACAGAAACGTTCAGAATTCTTTTACAGAATGTTAAAAATTCCATGTCAAATAACCTGCTGGTAGTTTAAAATTTTGTGGCAATCCCTTAATTTGGTTGGTGGGCTTTGTGGAAGTCAGAGCCTCACTGATTTCCTAAAGATAATTTGTTAAACACTCATTTTTATTATATTATTTTCATAATCATAAAAACAGTGATGACATCTCAACCAAACACACCAAAGGAATCTCACTTTGCTGACAATCAAATGTGGTTTCAATGCAATTTTTTGGATAGTGCATTAGATCTGAGTTTCAGGTAAGATGTTTGGATACTATGACAAAGTTCCTCCTCTGCCTTGGTGGGTCCTGCACTTATTGGCAGATCTGCTTGCCTCAGAGATTCACAGCAGCCCTGTTTGGCCACTTTCAGCTCAAATCTGGCGTTCACTCAGCTAACCTCATCACTGGCCAGCATGGGGAAAAGGAAGAACAATCCCCGCAGTCTCTGCTGATCCACCAAGTGGGTCAGGGAACAGACTCGAGACCTTCCCTCTGATGAAACCCACAGTCCAGGTCAACTCCTCCTATGTCTGATCAGAAGGTGGGAGGTTTGGGGGGAATCCAGGCCTCCCCTCTACTCCGGGTTCCAGCTCTGGGCCCTGTGGATTGCAGCAGTCTAGAGTGTCTCCTGTAACAGCTGTGTGACAGCTTCAACTCCCTGGGCTACTTCTTCATGGCCTCCTCTTTATCCTCACCACAGGACCTTCCTCCTGGTGTCTGATGTTACTTGTAATCCTCAGTCCTCCAGCAGTTTGCCTTCCCACTCTCAGCCTCTTGCTTCCAGCTCCTTGCATGCACCTCACAGACTGAGGTGAAGTCCTTTTTAAACCCAGGTGCCCTGATTAGCCAGCCTGTCCTAATTGATTCTAGGAGCTTCTTAATTGGCTCCAGGTGTCCTAATTAGCCTGCCTACCTTAATTGGTTCCAGCAAGTTCCTGCTTGTTCTGGAACTGCCCCGTTACCTTACCCAGGGAAAAGGGACCTGCTTAATCTGAGACTAATATATCTGCCTTCGATCGCTCTTCTGATCCTCTGACCTCACTCCCATCCCTGTTATCTCATGAGTTGTCTCCTGGAATTCTTTGGTTTCCAGGCCCTGTGGATCCTCCGCTTAGGCTATTGGGAGGTCCGTTAGCAGTGGACAGGCTCTGCCCACCCACTTCCTGGTTTCCCAATATGATCACTCTTCTGTAGCCATCTGGCCTGACCCTGTCACAATACTCAAGGTTCAGAAAACCAAAGTTCATCTGTATTCCTGAAGGCAGTAAAGAACTTGTAGGGCCTCATTTCATGACAGCCCCTAGTCTCAAAGGGCTGGTCCAGACATGATAATGAACTAATTTCTGCTTAAGCGAACATATTGTTTCATTTTTGCCATGTGGTAATTGATTTGTGAATCAGCCATGCAGAACTCAGTAAGCTTCTCATCTGATGTCAATCTCATCAATTTGCAAAAACAGCATGAATTGGGAAATACCAATTCTTGTTTATGAATTTAGCTTAGAAAGGTCATTTCAGTTCTTAAGATTTGGAAAAACAACAATTGCTTTAGCTTTGTAAGTAATACAACTCATTATTCTAGACCACCAATGAACCCAAATGTTTAAGAAATACAGGGCCTGAGTCCTCTCTCAGTTACATCAGTGTAAATTAGGAGTAATACCACTGAAATACAGGGGCTTGATTCTCCAGTTTGCACCTTGCATAGTCATCTACATCTTTGAGAAGTGGGTACAAAATAGGAGTAAACTATTGGATTAGAATTGGAGCGCTTTAAACCCTCTTACCACAAATGTAATTTGCTACACACGGTGCAAAACAGTGGAGAATAAGGCCAGTGCAAGACTAATGTACTTGGGAAGATAATCAGGCCTACCACCTCAGATGTGCTTTTGCTCTTCATTAAAATATCCTGGGAGTTTGTCGATGTTTATTACAAAAAATTAAAAAGAGTGAAAATGGTACAAAATGTTAATTTCACAGATTTCTGGGTTAGTGTCAGGGTTAATACTGAGGAATGAAAGGACAGAAAAAGGTAACAAACAGAAAGTAAGCATATTGAAAGTTAAATCAGTTTAATGCTGCAATTTATTTCCTGGACTGTACATTAACAGAACGTACATCTATGCCCACACATGCGCGCGTGTGTGTATTTTCCACTATGTTGCCTTTACACTTACTCTAATTTATTATTAACATAAACAAATCTATCTAATGTAATGTATTAGATTTTCTTAATATAATCAGTATTTGAATGTATTTGAATGGCTCAAATTCAGGGGGAAATTGGTACAAACCAAATAATAACTTTTGTAAAACCCAGACATTTTTTGGTAAAAATCAGTAAAAACCCAAAACAATAAGTCTTAGGTATTAACTGTATACAGTCTGGAGGAAAACAATTCAGAACTGCTGTTACTGGAACTTTTACTCAGGTCAGTGGCAGCTAGAAATCATGACCATCAGTATGGTTTGGTGACCTGGGTGAAACCAGTGTCTGATGTGGAGGTCTCATTCCATTTCTTAAGGGACAGAAATTCACACAGTCAGCAAAATGGCACCTTATTTGCCATCTAAGTAGATTGGCACAAAGGCTGAACTGTCTGGAAGTAGTAACTTTTTGATCACCTTCACTCACATAGAAAAAGACCCTCTTGAGGTATAATAGTAGTGTGAGGAAGAGGAGCTTGAACTGCTACTGCCTGTGACGTTCCTATTATGTGGCCAGAAGGATGCTTTCACTCTCCAGGATAGTGAGACTGACCCCTTTTCCTCAAAAATAAGAAAAATCCCCCAAGCCCAAGAAATTGAGTTTATGGAGCATGTGCTGGCACCTATCCCCACCTCCAATGTCACACTAGTGACATAACACTCAGGTTCACAAAAGATTTTAATGTGCAACCTTTAAATATACTGGGTTGTGAACCTCAGGACACCTGACCGCTGCTTGGTGCAGTCCTTAATGGGGATAGGAACAAAGATGGCTGTATGCTACCTTTATGGTTCCTGATTCTGGGGCTTGCCAGGAGCTGCTTTGGTTAGGCAAGGACTCATTCCAGCAAGAGGTGACCAACAAAGTGCCAGGATGTTCTAGTTATACCCCCGGCATTGAGGGAACTGGCAAAGGATTGCATAGTGCCAGCAGGGCTGGGTCTGTGCTATTTGGGGTTTCTCATATGTCGGAGAATCCTTGAGTAGCCAGCTAACATGGTTTTGCAGCACTCTGCACTGGTGATATGATGTGAAACAGTAATAGTGAGGCCCCAAGCTGTGGCCCACTTTGTCTGGGATTATTATTTCATGAGAGCCGGGTAGATATGTGAAGGGTTAGTTGATAGAGCAAAGCTTTGGACTGTTTTAATTCTGGCTGCACTGTAGTGCACTAATATAAATCCACTTATACAAATGGATGAAAAAGATGGGACTTGCTGAAAACCCCATGCTGTCTTTGAGTGCAGCTGGGTAAATAGACTCATAGACTCATAGACTCATAGGTCAGAAGGGACCAATCTGATCATCTAGTCTGACCTCCTGCACAAGGCAGGCCACAGAACCCCACCCATCCAATTTTATAACAACCCCTATCCCAGGACCGAGTTATTGAAATCCTCAAAAATGGTTTGAAGACCTCAAGCTGCAGGGAAACCACCAGCAAGCGACCCGTGCCCCACGCTGCAGGGGAAGGCGAAAAACCTCCAGGGCACCTGCCAATCCGCCCTGGAGGAAAATTCCTTCCCGACCCCAAATATGGCGATCAGCTAAACCCTGAGCATGTGGGCAAGAGTCAGCAGCCAGCACCCAAGAAGGAATTCTCCGCAGCAACTCAGTACCCATCGCATCCAACATTTCCCCGCAGACCATTGAGCAGACCTGTCTGGTGGTAATTCAAGATCAATTGCCCAAATTAACGATCCTATCATAACATCCCCTCCATATACTTATCAAGCTTTGTCTTAAAGCCAGGAAAGTCTTTTGCCCCTACTACTTCCCTCGGAAGGCTATTCCAGAACTTCAATCCCCTAATGGTCAGAAACCTTCGTCTAATTTCAAGTCTAAACTTCCTAATATCCAGTTTATACCCATTCGTCCTCGTGCCTACATTAGTACTAAACTTAAATAATTCCTCTCCCTCCCTAACGTTAACCCCCTTGATATATTTATATAGAGCGAGCATATCCCCCCTCAGCCTTCTTTTGGCCAGGCTAAACAAGCCAAGCTCTTTGAGTCTCCTTTCATAAGGCAGTTTTTCCATTCCTCGGATCATCCTCGTAGCCCGTCTCTGAACCTGTTCCAGTTTGAATTCATCCTTCTTAAACATGGGACACCAGAACTGCACACAGTATTCCAGATGGGGTCTCACCAACGCCTTATATAACGGTACTAACACCTCCTTGTCCTTGCAGGAAATACCCCGCCTGATGCATCCCAAAATCGCATTTGCTTTTTTAACAGCCGTATCACATTGGCGACTCATAGTCATCCTGCTATCAACCAGTACCCCAAGGTCCTTCTCCTCCTCCGTCGCTTCCAACTGATGCGCCCCCAACGTATATCCAAAATTCTTATTATTAATTCCTAAATGCATGACCTTGCACTTTTCACTGTTGTATTTCATCCTATTTCTATTACTCCAGTTTACAAGGTGGTTCAGATCTTCCTGAATAGTATCCCTGTCCTTCTCCGTGTTAGCAATACCCCCCAGCTTCGTGTCATCCGCAAACTTTAGTAGCACATTCCCGCTCTTTGTGCCAAGGTCAGTAATAAAAAGGTTAAATAAGATCGGTCCCAAAACCGATCCTTGAGGGACTCCACTGGTGACCTCCTTCCAGCCCGACAGTTCACCTTTCAGTACGACCCTCTGGAGTCTCCCCTTTAACCAGTTCCTTATCCACCTTACAACTTTCATATTCACTCCCAGCTTTTCCAATTTAACTAACAGCTCCCCGTGCGGAACCGTGTCGAACGCCTTACTGAAATCTAGGTAAATTATATCTACCGCATTTCCTTTATCTAAGTAATCCGTCACCTTCTTAAAGAAGGAGATCAGATTGGTTTGGCACGATCTACCTTTAGTAAATCCGTGTTGCAATTCGTCACAATTACCATTGACCTCTATGTCCTTAACTACTTTCTCCCTTAAAATTTTTTCCAAGACCTTACATACTACAGACGTCAAGCTAACAGGCCTATAATTACCCGGATCGCTCTTATTCCCTTTCTTAAAAATAGGAACTACATTAGCAATCCTCCAGTCATACGGCACAACCCCCGAGTTTATCGATTGCTTAAAAATTATCGCTAACGGGCTCGCAATTTCACGCGCCAGTTCCTTTAATATCCTCGGATGGAGATTGTCCGGGCCCTCCGACTTCGTCCCATCGAGCTGTTCAAGTACGGCCTCTACCTCAGTTGCCGTAATATCCACTTCCATACCCACATTCCCGTTTATCATCCCTCCATCATCGCAAGGTTCCTCACTAGTCTTATTAAAAACTGAGGCAAAGTACTTGTTTAGATGTTGGGCCATGCCTAGGTTATCCTTAACCTCCATTCCATCCTCAGTGTATAGCGGCCCCACTTCTTCTTTCTTTGTTTTCTTCTTATTTATGTGGCTGTAGAACTTTTTACTATTGGTTTTGATTCCCTTTGCAAGTTCCAGTTCAATGTGGCTTTTAGCCTTCCTCACTATATCCCTACATGTTCTGAGCTCAGCAAGGTAGCTTTCCTTACTGATCCTGCCTTCCTTCCACTCCCTGTAAGCTTTCTGCTTTTGTCTAATCCCCTCTCTGAGTTGTTTGCTCATCCAGTTTGGCCTACAACTCCTGCCCATGGTTTTTTTCCCCTTTCTCGGGATGCAGGCTTCCAACAGTCTCCGCAGCTGCGACTTAAAGTAATTCCAAGCCTCCTCCACATTTAAATCCACTAATTCCTCCATCCAATCCACTTCCCTAACTAATTTCCTTAACTCTTTAAAATTAGCCCTCGAGAAGTCAAAAACCCTAATCCCAGATCTACATTTGTTTATCCTTCCATCTAGTTTGAACTGAATCAGCTCATAATCACTCGAACCAAGGTTGTCCCCTACCACCATTTCTTCTACGAGGTCCTCACTGCTCACCAACACCAAATCTAAAATGGCATCCCCTCTGGTAGGTGCTTCAACTACTTGATGAAGAAATCCATCCGCTATCACATCCAGAAAAATCTGACCCCTATTATTCTTGCAAGAACTCGTCCTCCAGTCTATATCCGGGAAGTTGAAGTCCCCCATAATCACACATTTCCCCTTTGTGTTTACTTCATTAAAGACATTAAAGAGGTCTCTATCCATATCCCAATCCGATCCCGGCGGTCTGTAGCACACCCCAAGCACTATCTCAGGGGATGCTCTAGTTGCTTTTTTACCCAGTGTGATTTTTGCCCAGACAGACTCTGTCTTGTCCATTCCATCGCTTCTTATTTCGCTACATTTAATTTCATCATTGATGTACAAGGCTACTCCACCACCTTTGCCTTTCTTCCTGTCTTTTCTAAACAGCACATAGCCTTCAATACCCGTGCTCCAGTCATGAGTACTATTCCACCAGGTTTCGGTAATCCCTATAATATCCGGCTTCACTTCCTGCACTAGTAACTCCAGTTCCTCCATCTTGTTACCTAGGCTCCTCGCATTAGTGTGCAGACCTTTTAATTTTCGGCGTTTGGCGTCAGTGACATTCTTTCCCCCGTCGTGCGCAAACTTTCTACCACCAGCATCACCCGTTACTCTGGTTTCTACTCCACTATTCTTCCTTGGATCAAATCTTGGGGTCGCAAGGGTATCCCCGCTCACTTTGTTTACTTCCCTCTCCAGGTTATATTCCGGCATGGAGATCTCCCGAACATCTCCCAACCATCTCCCCCAACTTCCTAGTTTAAAGCCCTCTTGATGAGGTCGGCATACAGAAAATGACGAATATATTCCATTAGCTAAGTTGGTAAACATATTACAAATAGTCTTTGTACAGATCCAGCCTTTGTCTAGGTATATGATTTTATTGAACTCAATCACTATCAGCAGAGATCATCAACACAAATGTATGGTAGCTATAGTGTATAGGAACAGGGTGGTATCCCTTTAAATAATTTGCAAGCTCTCCAGTGACATTCATTGTATTCTATAGTTTAGAAGCTGCAAGAATCCAAAAAGAATAGCGGTGTATATATGTAGCTAGTCATTGCATGCTGTGTCTATTCAGTAAACAAGGTTATTTACACCTTACCATGCTCACATGGTTTCTTCATATTACTCTAGTTATTTTTAAAAGCAAAAGGCAAAACAGTAGCGAATTTATAAACCATTTAAAACATATTGATTTTGGGAAGTATGAAATAAAGAGGCTAGACTGAAATCAATGGAACTTCTTCTGAGAATAAGTCATGTGAGTAAGGATCTTTTGGATCCCGAATCTGCTGTGTCTGATTTTCTCTTTTATTTGGTTTGACACCAAATAGTCATTTGACTTCTGTGGTGTTATTCCACTTAACACCGTATCAATGAATGGAGAATTAGAATTTTATTAAAATTAGAATTAAAATTTATTTATTAGAATGTAGAATTAGTGACCCAAAGAAGAACTCTGTGTAAGTTAGAAAGCTTGTCTCTCTCACCAACAGAAGCTGGTCCAATAAAAGATGTTACCTCACACCCATTTTATCTCTCAGCTAGAATTGAACCTAGCTATTGAAATCAGTGGGAGTTTTGTCACTGTCTTCTATGGGTCTGGCTCTTAATTCTTTAGTTCATTAGTACAAAGACCTTGGGCTGTATTATTGGTATGTATTATCTGCTTTGTGCGCCTCTGGCAGTACAAAGAGGATGGCAAACCAGTTTAGCCAGATACCTGGGAACTCCCCAAAGAGAGGGGAACCCCTGAACTCATGTTGCCAGTGTGATATTGTGGCTAAGGGTTTGGCTACACTTGCAGGTGTGCAGCGCTGGGAGTTAAAGCTGTCTTCGTACAGTTGTATAGGGAAAGTGCTGCAGTGTGGCCACACTGACAGCTATCAGCTCTGCAGTGTGGCCACATTTACAGCATTTGCAGCGGTGTTGGGAGTGGTGCATTATGGGCAGCTATCTCACAGAGCACCTCGTCCCATTTTGGCGCCATGGGTTGTGGGAAGGGGGCGGGGGGGCGGGTCATTCTGCTTCCTGTCCCAACGCCCCGTGATGGATCGCTTCACGTCCCAGCAATCCCTGTTTTTCCGCCCACGTTTGGCTCCATCTTGACTCTCTCAACGGTTTCTATGCAGTGCGATTTCTGTGGGAAATGGAGCCCAGACTGCTGAGGAGTATGCTGACGAGTCTTGCCAGCACATCACGTTCAGCAGTTGAGCTGTTTCTTAAGATCCAAAGTGATGAGGAGTCTGACGATGATAGCGAGTCGCCTGACGCGTATGACACTAAATTGCTTCTGGCATTCATGGAAATGCTCAGCACCGTGGAACGCCACTTTTGGGCTCGGGAAACAAGCACTGAGTGGTGGGATCACATCGTCATGGAAGTCTGGGATGTCGAGCAGTGGCTGCAGAACTTTCGGATGAGAAAAGCCACTTTCATGGGACTGTGTGAGGAGCTATCCCCCACCCTGAAGCCCAAAGGCATGAGATTGAGAGCTGCCCTGCAGGGTGGAGAAGCGGGTGGCTATTGCAGTCTGGAAGCTGGCAACTCCAGACAGCTACCAATTGGTCGGGAACCAGTTTGGAGTGGGAAAGTCGACCGTTGGAATCATGTTGATGCCAGTTTGCAGGGCCATTAATCACATCCTGCTAAGAAGAACTGTGACTCTGGGGAACGTGCAGGACATTGTGGATGGCTTTGCACAAATGGGTTTCCCTAACTGTGGAGGGGCAATAGATGGGACGCAAATTCCTATTCTGGCACCACCCCACCTAGCATCCGAGTATGTTAATCGGAAGGGGTATTTCTCTATGGTTCTCCAGGTGCTTGCGGATCACCGTGGGCGTTTCATTGACATTAACACAGACTGGCCTGGAAAGGTGCATGATGCACGCATCTTTCAGAACACTGGCCTGTTCAGGAAGCTGCAGGCAGGGACTCTTTTCCCAGACTAGAAGATCACAGTAGGGGACGTCGAAATGCCCATTGTGATCTTGGAGACCCCGCTTACCAGTTAATGCTTGGCTCATGAAACCATATACAGGGAAGCTTGACAGGAGCAAGGACCGGTTCAATTACAGGCTGAGCCAGTGCCAAATGACTGTGGAATGTGCTTTTGGCCTTTTAAAGGGGCGCTGGTGATCTCTGTATGGGAAGCTAGACTTGGGGGAAAGCAGCATCCCTGCGGTTATATCCGTGTGCTGTACCCTCCATAATATTTGTGAAGGGAAGGGTGAAAGATTCAGTCAGGCATGGACCTCTGAGGTTCAACGTCTGGAGGCTGAATTTGCGCAGCCAGAGAGCAAGGCTACTAGAGAGGCCCAGCACAGGGCTCCAAGGATTAAGGATGCCTTGAGGGAGGAATTTGAGGCTGAAAACCAACAGTAATGTTTGGTGCCTTGCACGGGAGTGAAGTGCAGTGGTTACAATGTTAGTAGGAATCTGTGTTTCCTAAGATGATTTGCAGTGCCTGTTTCTTTCCTGGGCTAAGGTATCTTTGACTTTCTGCAATAATAAAGACTGTTTTCAAAGCCAAGAATTCATTTATTGAAAAGAAAATAACTTTATTAACAGACACAGAACATTTTGGGAACCTAAAAGGGCAGGGGGGTGGGCTGGTGAACTGTACAGTCACAGGTTTGAATATGTCCTGTCTGGAGTGCTGTGCAATGACTGCTGCACTTCAGGATGCCTATACTGCATGGTGATGGGGGTTGACTGCAGAGGGTAAGAGTCGTAGTTCTCAGGGCTGATTGGTGAACGTACAGGTGTTGGAGGCAGCTGGTGGTGGTAAGAACCTGGATGCTGGGGAAGGGGGTTTTGAGCTGACATTGGGGCACAAGGGAAAGAGCTTTGGGATGACGGATGGGGGGCGGCGTGGTAGTGCTCTGCCTGCATGGCTACGAGCACCTGGATAGAGTCTGCTTGGTGCGCCAGGATGCTTATCAGCTGCCTTGTGCTTTTCTTCCTAGCCGCTGCGTTTTTCTGGTGGATCCTGCTTTCCCTTTCCCTCCAGTCCTGCACTTTTTGATTCTCTGTGACAGAGTGATCCCTAATTGCTTGCAGAATGTCTTCTTTGCTTTTTTGCGGCTTCTTCTGGAGGTTTTGGAGTCTTTGAGCTGTTGATAACACAGGCAGCCGAGATCTCAAGGTTGCTTGTGGAAAAGCAAAAAAGGCAACACTTAACAGAGGCAGCATTGTTTATATCAGACAGTTATTCCCACACAGTGAAGGAGTTTACAGTCTTCACAATAGCATAATTTTCCCATACCAAAGAGAGCGCACGTAACCCACAGGAGCCCCTAAATGGTAAGTAAGGGGACTGATTGCTTCAGGGCTGTACTGTCCTCGGGGTTTCTGTGCATTGGGGAAAGCAACCAGCTGCAGGAGGCACCTACACTGAACACTCTCCCAACAGTTTCCACAGGAGTTGATCCTGGAAGATATCTCGCTGCTGCGGGTCACCTGGGAAGAGCGGGAGGGTCTTCTACAGCAATGCTGATTCTGCCCTGGCCCTATACAGCTTGTCTGTGTCTTGCAATGGTCCCCTCACCCATCGCGGCACAGTGGCACGGACACGTTAGCCTGACTGGGACAAGGACCACAGTGGCTCTCTCAATAAACTTGCGCAAGCGCATTGCCCACACTATTCCACATCTAGGCATGCATGCAGCCCTAACCCTCCCTCCTCTCCCAAAAAATTTCCATCCTGAAAATAAAAGCCGCTTACTGGGAACCCACTCCTCTGTTTGTCCTCCACCAAGTATCGGCTGCTGTGACTGGCTACCTTCCTCCTGGCTTGAGAAGAGCTCCTGGCTGCATGCCTCCAGGGACTCCAGGGTGTCTCCCCCCACCCCACTACCCTCACTCTCAGTTTCCTCCTTCCCTCCCTCCTCCTCCTGCCCCCTCCACTCTGAAGTGTCCATCGTGGTCCTCGGATTGGCGGTGGGGTCACCCCCAAGGATTGCGTCCAGCTCTTTCTAAAAACGGCAGGTCGTGGGGGCAGCACCGGAGCGGCGGTTTCCCTCACGGGCTTTGCAATAGGCACTCTGCAGCTCCTTCACTTTAACCCTGCACTGCAGCGCGTCCCAGTCATGGCCCTTTTCCAGCATGGCCCTTGATATCTGCCCATAGGTATCGTAACTGCACATTTGGGACTGCACAGATTCCTCCCCCCAAACACTGATGAGGTCCAGCAACTCGCCATTGCTCCATGCTGGTACTCGTTTGGCGCGTAGAGGCATGGTCACCTGGAAAGATTCACTGATTGCACTCCACACCTGGCTGAGCAAACAGGAAGGGGATTTTTAAAATTCCCAGGGCATTTAAAGGGTGGGTCACCTGAGGCCAGGGCAGTAGAGTTCGAACTGATGAGCAGAGTGGCTGAACAGGCATTCTGACATACCTCCGAATACCTCTGGAGGCCAATAACAGCGCTTTTGGTGGCCACAGTGACGGAGCAGCGCTGCAGTCGTTATTCCCCAGGCCAAGGTGTAGTACAGCCAGCGCTGTAGTCAGGGAGATACAGCGCTGTATGTGCCTTGCAAGTGTGGACAGTGAGTGAGTTGCAGTGCTGTACAGCCACCACCAGCACTGCAACTCTCCAGTGTAGCCAAACCCTAAGAAAGCAATTGCAATCCTTGTATGTATAAACAGAGAATATTGTGTAGAAGTAGGGAGGTGTTATTACAACTATATATGTTATTAATTAAATCATTTCTGGAATATTGTCCAGGTCATGTGTCCAAACTGCTTTCCAGAAGGATGGTGATAAATTGCTAGAAAAAAGCTACAAGAATGATTTGAGGTTTGGAAGACCTGCCTTACAGTATAAGACTAAAGAAGGTCAATCTATTTAATTGATCCAAGAGAAGGTGAAGGAGGTGGCTCGATCATGGTCTGTAAGTACCTAGATGGGGAGGAGATTTGTGATATTAGACTGCTTTGTAATCTAGCACAGGGTTTCTCAACCTGGGTTACCAGAATGTTTCAAAGTGTCACATGGCAGCTCCTGTAGCTCCTGTCCCATGGGACTGGCTGGGCTTGCCTCCCTGCTCCATGCACTGCAACCACTGAAATCTCAACGCCACTCAGGTTTGGCCCAGCCAGCATGATGACAGGAGTCCAGGTAGGCCAAATTTGAGTGAGTGGCGCTGCAACTCCATGAGCCACAGACCACTCTACTCACACAAATTTGGTCTAGTTAGGGGGGTGGAGCCAAACCTGAGCAGCACTGGAACCCCAGACATTCCAACTCCTGGAGCAGAGAGCCAAGTCCAGCCAGCCCCACAGCACAGGAGCTGCAGGAGCCACCACTCTGGGGTGAGTGCTGGGCAGGACCCAATCCCTCTATAGGGACAGGATCTAACCAAAACCACCCCAGGGCAGGGCCGTAACCAGGGTGGGGCAAGCAGGGAAGCAGTCCAGAGTGAAAAGCTGTGGGGACGGCTTGTGCGGGTGATACAGGGTGGCTCAGGCCAGCCCTGCATGGGAGGGGTCAGGGAGGTAGTACCAGTTCAACCCCTTGACTCACCTCAGTGGGTCACCCACCTTGTCTAGTTTGCAGGGGGCAACCAAAAATCTGGGGAGCACGAGATCCCACATGCCTCAACATGCATCACCTCCAATGGGGGTACAAATATCCTTGCTCACTCTAGGGTTGCCAACTTTCTACTCACAAACCCAAACACCCTTGCCTCACTGCTGCCCTGCCCTTCCTCCAAGGCCCTGCCCATGTCCAGCCCCTTCTCTGAGGCCCCACCCCCGCTCACTCCATCACCCCTCCCTCTGTTGCTCACTCTCCCCACACTCACTCACTCACTCATTTTCACCGGCTGGCTCGGGGGCCTGGGGTGCAGGAGGAGTTGAGGGCTGTGGCTGGAGGTGCAGGCTCTGGGGTGGGGCCAGAAATGAGGTCAGGGTTCAGCAGGGGGCTCCAGGCTGAGGCAGTGGGTTAGGATGCAAGAGGGGTTGAGGGCTCTGGCTGGGGGTGCAGGCTCTGGGGTGGGGCCAGGGATGAGGGATTGGGAGTGCAGGAGCGGGCTCCAGGCTGCAATTGAGGATTTTGGAGTGTGGGAGGGGGATCAGGACTGGGGCGGGGGCTGGGGCATGGGAGAGGATCAGGGGTGCATGCTCTGGACAGTGCTTACCTCAAGCAGCTCCTGTTAGCAGTTGCCATGTCCCTACTCTGGATCCTATGTGGAGGTGCAGCCAAGTGGCTCTGCGTGCTGCCCTGTCTGTAGGTGCCGCCCCTGCAGCTCCCATTGGCAGCAGTGTGCAGCAACTGGGAAATTGTGTAACTGTGTTTGGCATTAGAAAAATATGTTGCTTTTTGATAGCACTAAGAGGTAAATTTCATTACTTCCCACAAAGAATACATGGAGTGTATGAACTACTCACATTGCATGCAGTTCTTCCAGTTCATAAATACTATACTAGGAACAATACTGATTTTATACTTAGGTACAGTCAACAAAACATACTAAAGCATTTAAAACAGTTTATTGATGCTGGTGGTTAACAACAACATGGCAAAGCCAATTATGCAAACTGCATATTGTGGCATTCTCAACGTTTCTTTCCCCTCCTTTTTTTTTTGGAGCTGCATTCTAGAGAAAAAAAAACAAGTTAAACAAATGGAAAGCAGCTAGCAGTGAGGTATGGTTCTGCGCACAACTTCAATTGTGTCAGGCCAGTTTCACTCATTTTGCAATTAGAAGTTTCTTCAAACCAGGAGAGAAAATTTGCATTTGTTACCTCCCAAGGTCTTGGGTTGTTTTCCATTATGTTGCTGAAGCAGTGCAGAAAAAAAAATAGCTTAAAAACCATCAGAGTTTCAAGGCATTAGCTTCTGTGGCAAATTTTGTTCCCTGCCTATTTCTCACATCATAGATCAAATACTCTTCTGCAAACTGTACATTTCCATAATATATATAGTGACATTTACAAAACTTAGTTTCATTCCACAGAAATGCGTAACAACAAACCAGATGTGCTTTCAACAAATTATCAATCATCATTGATCCTCTTTGTCAAGAAAAGCAGAACAAATATGAGACAAATAAAAGAGACAATAGATTGTCTGGAGGCACAACAAGAAAGCTTTCATCCTATATCATCTTGCAGATTACTACATTTATACACACAGGCAGAATACGCGTTATACACATATAGATGCCCCAAATATATTTTATAGTAATTTCCTACCATACATTTTTCTTATGGATATGATGGTGATATCCAGATAAGTTACATTTATTTTGCATCCATGAGTGCCTCAGCTGCATTCTGCCCTCTAATTTATCTCCACCAGGACTCCTGTTTCTATGGCACACCTTGGAGCAATTTTCAAAAAACTACATTATTTTTAAAACCGCTAGTTACAAACAATGTTTCCTTCTTTTCCCCAAATGTGTAATTTGCTACCAAAACTACATTATTGGTTTTTTTTGCACAGGATGGATAATATTTTAGTCATGGATCAGTGACAAGGAGGGGAATTCATACACAAGGTGTGTTCAGAACAATAAATATGGTAAATGGGAATATATGTTAACATCCTTATTTGGTAATTAAATGTGCCAGACGATAATCAGACTATGCTCCTCACAACAGGGACACTTTATATTAATGTGATGACAAAAAATTAAAATTTAACTCTGGAGGCAGCCAATAAACTTTGCAGCAACCTGATTGCTTGAGAGAAGAGGTGTCTGTATATATACAGATGTTTAAGAAATAATGTGCCAATGGATGGCGCTGAAGAAGATACATAATTGTTTTTAGGTGATCTAGGAACAGTAAAAGTTGTGCTCTGCAACTGGCTTCCATCTTGCAACTCTTTACATAGCACTCTTGACACCATGTGACTTCTGTGAGCAGTAACTGACGGGCAAATATTTAAAAAAAAATTGAGCAAATTGCTAGTGATCAATCCATAAAGTGTAAACAAACTATCAAAGATTACGGCAAATAAATTGGAATAAAAATAATCTGAGGAAATCAGAGTCTGTTTGTGGTCATACTCTGAGTAGCAAATAAGGCTAAATTCATCAAATAAAATGATTCATTGTGAATTATTCCTCCAAGTCAAACTAGACCTTGGTAATTCACGGCTCTCAACTGTGTGCTTTCTCCTCCATCACTATGCTGTAACAATTGATAGAAACGGAGATTAGTCATACAATTACCCACAAGCAAAGCAACTGCATAACAATAAACTATACTCTGTAAATGAACCAAGTCACATTAATTCGCATGCTTTATGTCCAGCATAACTTCACTGTCCATGTATCATGAGTATAGTATTTCTTTTTCCAAATCCAGTGGTCCCCAGTGGTTTCATTTAAGGTCAGGGAACTCAAATTTAGAGACTGTAAGTACAGGAAACAAAAGGATATTGCATGTTTAACCCCACTGCTGACTGAAAAATGGATCAACCCTGATTTTTACCCGAATAAAGGGTATAAGTAATCTTTTTACTTCTTTTTCAACAAGGCACTAAAAACTAAAGGAACATCCTTGTCAGTCTACACTGTAAATCAAGTTAATCAACAAAGTTTTGTTACAGACATAATGCAGACACTGGGCAGATATTTTTTCACTTCTATTGTTTCTTTCTATCTTCAGTTGTATATTGTTATGCAGTATGTCTTTTGCTTCGTCGAGACTCGGTTAAGGTTATTCCATCAGTTCTAATATTTTTTCTTAGTCAATGTCACATAAAACAAAAGACACCTCACTAAAGCTTCATCTAAACCTGGATTTGAACTGAACCTCATTTGGGGCTCAATGAAGTTTAGTCAACTTTTAGCACCATTATTTTTAGAGACTGGATCAGACTGAAAAATCTGATTCTTGACCCTGATTTTGAACACCCAAAAATTAGGGGCTTCAGATTTGGGGCTTTACTGTGGTCTGTAATGAGCAAAAATTGTATCTGGATTTTGAATACCCCATGATCTGGGGTGGTTCAGACTTTGATTAAGTCCTGTATTAACATAGATAGGTTTTATTTGTAAAATCACATCTTTCTTTGAGTCCAGATCCAAGGACCATGGCAGAAGTACTGGATATTTATGGAAAGCCCAACTCTACAGACTTAATTGGTTCCAGTATTGTTAGGTCTCAGAACTTTAGGGTGCTCACTAAACTGAATGAGTTGAAGTTTGCCTATTGCTTTTCAAAGAGATAGATATACTGAGATGACACGTCTCCATATAGTACAATAGAATGGATGCTGAATATTACAGCAGCTGTGTACTGTGTGACTCCATGACTGAGATTATATGCAAATTGCTCAATGGGCTATTTTGCATATATGGAATAAATTTGCAATAAGTTCCATTTATGGGCAACGCCCCTCATCAAAAGCAGTGGTGGAGGTAGAACAGAGAGTTGTGTTAAAACTGGCAGTTGTGACATGGGTATGTGCTTTAAAATGTATGGGAACCCAGAGTTGGGTGGTGTTTCAGTGTCTAGAGGAACCTCAGCCCACTACTGAGTCCCTCATCTTCTGTCCCCACTGCCACCTTTTCTGTTTGTTGCTGCTGCCATCACCACCTGCTTGTTCTGGCTGCTTCTGAGATGCTCGGATCCAGCAGGTGGAGTAGCAAGAAGGGAGGCAAAGAGGACACTTGGCTGCTTGCTCAACAGGTACAGCAGCCATTTGTGGCCAGCAGCTGAAATCACAGGTTATTTCTGCAGTCCAGCTGGATGCATGAGATTTCAGATGGGCTCTCCAGGAATGTGTGATAAGGCTGCAAAATATGTGAGTCCTGTGCAAGATGTGACATTTGGTAGTCCTGGATTAGGGCAAAGAATGCCCAAAAGAGTTTAGATTGCTGAAACCTTTAAAATTGTTTGAAAACATTTTAAGTGATCACAAAACAAAAATGGTTTAACAATGAATAAGCAATCCAAGGAACTTAGTGCAACTACCATAAGAAGTTCTAAAACTCAATGAATTAATGGGCAGCTTCTTTATAGCGAAAGTAAAATCTATTTTAAACATTTATAAAAGGTTTTCTTGACTGACTGTGTTCTCAGTAGCTTGGATCCATTAGTGATGTGCTTTGGCCCACGCTTTCTCTTTAGAATCCCCTTTACTACTTCCTCCCTCTGAGAAAATGTCTGCCCTCTGCTTGCGGCTGTTTGAGGAGGGAAGGTGTGGCATGGAGTAAAACCATCTGCATTGAAGGTCGTGCTCTTATTGGTGAAGCCGAGCAAGATTGTTCAGGGTGGCAGAAGGGGAAAGGGGGTGATGTGCTTATTGATTCTCCAGAAAAGAGCTATGACCATTCCCTCTCGTGTTTGCTTCTGATTTCAGCATGTGAGCAGGACTTTGCCACATGCTTAAACTGGCAGATCCTGTCCCTTTGGGGCCATGATGTGTTGATGAGCGTGGTAACTGTAAGATACCCTGTACTATTACTTGGTTCATGGACTACTATTTGAATGGCTAGCCAGAGATGGGATCAAAATAAAACCAGAGATGAAAACAGTCTGTCCTACCTATCTGTCTGTCTAATTATCTACTACCACAGGTTCTGCAAAGTGACCAACACCAGCATCATCTAGACATCACTCAAGATCCTTCTTTCCCAAAAGAGTGTAATAGGAATAATCCTAAACTGTTGTTGCTCTGTACTGCTAAATTGCTATCTCATTTCCCCTCCAAAGTACCTACGCTTCATTTGTGAGCAAAATACGTTTTTTATATATGACCAAGTCTGCATAATCAGATTGTAAAGCTTGTTCTGGGATCCATCTGGCTGAGAGGAATCAATATCATTTAAGACTATTATCATTAATACATGCAACTTGAATCTGAACCAGTTCCATCAGGCAAGTTTGAACCTATACAGCTAAATTTTCAGCATCAATCCATTCTGTAAAACCACATTGTTATTTTTTATTATTATTTATATTATAACAGCACTCAGGGGGATTAGGGGCCCTATCAAGGATTAGAGCTTTATTGTGCTAAACGTTATCTGAACAAATAAAAAACACAGTCTTTGTCTCTCAGAGCTCAGAGTTTTTAACAGATCAGGATATTTTTTTTCTGCATGAAATAATTCAGGCCTATTTTTAATGTTTGCAAAAAATTGTATTGTTGCATGAAAATTAGCTAATTAGATATCTGGTTTTATGCATAAAAACCTGAATATAGAGAAAAACTCTGCATGCACAATTTTAAAGGACACTTTTGAAAATGTGTCCCATAATATTTGACCAGATTTAAAAGTCACACCATGCAACTCTACTATAAGTAATACATATCTGATAGTAAAGAAATTCATGTAGAAATAATAAAAGTTTAGGGTGCTAAGTCAAAGTAAAACCAGCTGTGTAATATATATATTTCTTAAAATTTATATATGCATAAATACATGTACGAGTGGGCTGTGTGTGTGTGTCATTGCACTGGAAAAAAACCTAATTCAAACATAATCCATTACATAAATCACACACTTTAAATTATTTAGATAAAAACAGATGTAGCGAGTTCCTACTGCAATGGTGACTTTTAGCAAAGTGTGTCTTCCTCAGAGCAAACAGAGATGGGAACAATGGGTCTTATTCTACTTTCATTAGTAATGTAAATCCAAGATAGCTCTGATTTCAGTACAGTCTAGGATACAACTGAGAGAAAAGTCTGTCCCAATATATTTTAAAATAACGTTAACAGATTTTTGTGTGATTTGAATGTCCTCTAACCCTAGCAGGGAACAGTTTGCAGAAGCAATAGCTTATATATAAATGCAGTTCTTACATGTTTGCCCTCCCCTATACTGCCAGATATGGTATATGCTGTTGATGTTTAAATTATATGGTAACTCCAGAAACAATGTTGCTCTCTGATTGCTATTGAACTTATTTGTTAGGCAATTGATCTTTTATTTTACTTTATTTTATTTTAGGTTTGGATGGAATCACTATAATCAGGCTCTTTTTGTAGAGGTGGTTTTTCTTCCAGCATCTGCCATGTTGTAGCTTTTCATATGAATTCTCTTCTGTGAAAAAAATGACAACCCTCTTCCCAGTTCCCCTTCTCCAGACCTCGAATAACCTGCTTTGCTTCCATCAGCCAGGGGCTTCGATTCCATGTCTCCTTGGGAAACCACTTCCTCTACTTGGCCAAAGCGCTTCAATACCAGCCCACAATACCTCTTGTGAAACACCTAAACAATGAATTACTCAGGGGCTCTGCTAATGGGCATGCCTTTTCTCCTTCTTTTATCCATTGCCCATCGTGAACAACATTTATTTAAAAACTGCAAAATGTGTTTGGAGAGTCAGGTATGAACTTAATCTATTAAAACCTATGCAAGAAAAAAAAGTATCATGGCGTGTGGAAACAAAGCTATTTAAGTTCCAGGTGCTTATACATAATGACCACTTAGCCCTTGAGCCAGTGCCTAGCATGGAGTGCAAAGTTGTTGCACTTTACCACAGTGTAAGAAGTGATTGTGTGTGAAGGCAAATAAAATTAAGCATTAGGCAGGGGCCTCTGTACTAAGCACAAGAGTCTCAAGCCCCTTGCACACCCACTTCTTTACCCTTGAGATCCATATGTGTCTGAGCAGCCATGAACTGGAACACAATCCCAACATGGACATTAGATGTTTAGCTATACACTCCCCTCTTGGTTATAGTCCTGCTGATATGCAGGTTTCATTTAGTTGCCATGCCATAGTGCTCTCATCTGTTCAGGATTGGGTTCCTTTGTACGTCCCCTGTCTTACTCATTGGTTTTACCTGGTGCTTATTTGTGCAATAGTCTCCATCTCTGTTGTGCAGTACCAAGCTCTCTGTGGAAAAGAAGGAGCAGGGGAACCCAGAGCCAGTGTAGAGGGACAGGAGAATATATTCTTAGCTGGTGTGAATGGTGCTATGACAATTTACACCAGTTTACGATCTGGCCCAAGATACCAAGAGAGAGACTTTCTGCAGATACTCCACTATACATATGTCCATGGATAGAACTCCCTAGTTCATTCTTCAGGAAACAAAACCTGCCTCTTTACTAAACAGAACTGTTTGGGAAAACTCCACAAGGGCAACTTCACAGAGTTTCTCCCCTCCCTAAAGCTTTGTCCCTTGAGGTAAAAAAAGAAGGTGTAGCTGCCATTTTGTCTCTTCACATATTTGCACAGCTATGTAGTATGAGACGGTCATAAACTTACATATCTATCCCTTCTTGATGACAACTCTGCCACCTCTACAGTTTTACCCTTTTATGCTGGAAGATGGCAAAATTAAACATCCCTCTCTGTGCCCAACAACACCAATCACATGAACATATCCCCTGTGGAATAAAGCATGCTCAGAGAAAATACCTCCTTGGCCTCTATAAGGGCCATTGGCTACTCTCATGCTCAGAGGTGACTAATATCCCGTTAAGTTATTAAATTCTATATTCTCCTTCCCACTTCTCATAACATGGTAGGAAAAAATGTGATCTTGTGTAACTAAAACTTAATGGAAATTTAATTTAATGGTACTTTATAAAATCTTTTGGAAGGTCTATTTAAAAAAAAGTCTTCCACAAATGAAGTGTTAGTTTCAGACATTAAGTTCACTATGCACTAAGATTACTTACACAGTTTAAAATAATTAACAATATATTGACTTTTTAGGGTAAAATGTATTCAAGGTGGATTTAAAGGGAAAACATACAACTTAATAGCCATTGTGGCAATGTGAAATGAAAGATGCTTATGCCAGGGCAAAAATCATACTGCATGTTCTTGGACTGAAACACAGAAATCTTTCTGTAATATCGGCTGCTCTCCTCTTTCTCCCCTCGCGTCCACTTCCCCCTCCTGTTTTTAAAGAAATCCAGAAATCACCACAATTCTCACCTCAGTTCATGGTGCAAGTCTGACATTTTGGCAATACTTCCTGCTGAATAATAAAAACAAGTTTAATTCCAAAGCTTTGGTATTACATTTCGTGGTTCCACCTATCTGGTATCCTCAGTTGGTGTCAAGAATTGCCTCATGTTAGAGCCATAATATTCACATCAAAATAACAGTGTTAATTTTTTCCGCTTGATGAAAATCTATCCTGTCCCTTTAAAAAAATGCATGATGAAAATGAACATTCATAAAATATGAATCAAGTTTACTTATACCTTAATCAAATTCTAGAGAGTCTCCGAGGGACGCTACTTTCACTGCAGCTGTGCAATGTGAAGTTTGTTCCAGTGCTGATTGAAAATATTTTTGTGCTTCCTTCATTTTAGCCAATCAAAACCCCAAGGTATTCGCTGCTGGCTGAACATTTCCATTATGCAGAGTGACAGTGATAGGTCACAGAGATGGTGCCGAGAACTAACTAGCAGATTCGAAACAACCAGAGTCCCAAAACTTAGCCCAAGCCCTGCGCTGAAATCCTTAAGAGTAAAATGCATCTGTCTTTCTCATTGTCCATTTTTATCCCACAGGGGATTAGCCAGTACCATGTTTACATGCAAATACATTTTAGATTTTTGTCTGTAAAAACAATAATGTGATTGAGTGTTGGAGCTTTTAACTCTTTATTATATACACGGTATGGTTGCTGGACTGATTTCCTTTTTTTCCCTCTCCTCTTTTTCTGTCACCTTTGCCATTATGGCTGCTTCTGAAGTCTATGCAGAAACGTCACCTGCTTCACAACAGCACATCTCACCGAATAAGTGGCATTTTTCACCAGAAGCACATTATAGCCATGTGCTGTTTGAACTCCTCTGGTTTCCACTTGTTTTCAGGATAAACTTTAAAGAGTGGTAGTTCTGAGCCCTAAAGAGTTCAGGTCCTGGCTACCCTGGAAACCCCCCCTCTCTCCCCTGTGATGCCATGGCAGTGCAATCAGCTAACAGGCCCCAATTTGAATGGGACGGGGCTTGTGGTTGGGCAGTGGATGGTCCTCTACTCTGGAACCTTGGTCAGACAGAGCCCAGCTTTGATGACCTTCAGGGTATGCTATAAGGTCTGCTTATTTTACCATGTTTTCCCTCAGGAGATGGGTTGAAAAGGGGCGTTTATGTTCAACTGGCTGAATTATAGTTTAATTATGCTGGACGTTAGGGGTGTCCTGAAGTGCATAATAATCCAGTACAATATTTTGTGTGTGCTTTTATGAATAATGTACAGGTCCACACATTTTAGATAAATTAATAAGGAAAAACAAATAAAAACAAAAAGCCTGCTCCTGCTTCCATTGAAATCAGTGGCCAAACTCCCCTTGGTTTCAAAAGAAGAATGGAACAGTCCCAAACTTCTAAAGCATTAGACTAAGATACTCCACTAGAACTAATACGAACATATCCAATTCGTCATATTTAGGGGAAGCAACAAGCTATTTGGTGTATCTTGAATTTACTGAATTCTATACGGGCCCAGTTCAGCCAGGTTCTCGAGCACATGCCTAGAGCCAGTGTGCACACACAGTCACTTTTAGGTGCTACTAGTCTGGTATTCTGCAGTCTTGGAGTCCAGACACCAACAATCCATCACTCTCAAAATGGTATATCTGGTGGCTTTTCATAGAATCATAGAAATTAGCAGTGGAAAGGACCATTACATAATCTAGCGCATCCCACCCTGCCAGTATAGGATTGTTCCTCATTCACGGTATATTTTCCAGTGCTTTGTCCAGTCCAGTTTTAAATTACTCAAACGATGAGGCTACCCTTGGGAGGATATTCCACAGACTAATAGGTCTCACCGCTAGGACATTTTTCCTAATATTCTGCCTAAAAATTCTTTTATTGTTTTGCTGTCTCAGGAAAACTTTTTGGTTATATGTCATTGTCAAATTAAGTGAAAAGTCAGCGTTTTCAGCATCCAGGACTCCCCACCTCCCTAGTACTTCATTTGATTTTCACATAGCTCTTTGGAAGATTTGTTATGCTGCTTTACCATTTCTAGCCAGAATAGACTTTCTTCTTATGAACTCCAAAACCCATTAGGTTGTTATTACTGGCAATAAGTATGTTCCATCCATTGCTGAAGGCATGTGAAGTGATCCAACCCTAGACACCACCTGAACAAAGTCACTTAATAAAGTAATGGAAATTGGGATTAGAATCCTCCACGTTTTTTCTCAAAAGCTGTCGGATATTTGTAAGACGAGAAATGATATGAAAAATGGACTACACTGCGATGTCAGGTTGTTAAAATTAAATTTGCATGGGTTGATAAGATCATTTTTCTTGGCTACATTTCCAGCCATGGCCTCTAAAGTTTCTCCTAGAAAAAAATGTGCATGTAAGTTGTGCAAGAAAACAGGCATTTGCCAATGCACATGTGTGCACACGTGATCATCGAGTAGTTTGGAACCTGCCCTCCAAATTTGCACATTCACAAGCAGAAAATGAGACCCTCCATCTCTTTATTAAACAATGGACCACATGCCTAGAGCAAACATTGAATCAAAAGCAATAACCCAGGGCATTGTTCTTATGTAGTGCCTACCTTTTAAAAATAAGAGTGGGAATTTTCTTTTTAATAGCTTACATTTTTGATTGTTAAGTACTGTGAATCTCACCCATTCAAAATCCAGTTTCATTTCAAAATGGGACACTAATCTCTGGATTCTGGGGATGATCACTGGTGATATTTGCATTTGTCCATAGCCTATGAATAAGACAGTCTTAGAAGAAGGTGAAAGCATTTGAAACATATACATTCTTCCCAGAAAAGTAATTATATCCAGATTCAGAATAAAAGATGCTACTAAAAATTTATTTGCATACACCAAACCTTGAGCAACTGTGTTAAAGATACACAATTCTGGGCACAGGGCATCCCATCTTTTGAAGTTTTAAAGTGTTTGCAGCTAAAATACTTTACCTGTCCTTTTGCAAGCAACAATTCTTAAGAGCAAAAAGAAAAAGAGAGAGAAAAAAAGAAAGAAAAGCATACCTGCAAAATAAATCTGGATTTCTCTTTTAATTCTTATCTCAGAAGCCTTTTGGCAGCATCGAAAGGCCAGCAGTGAATATGTTTTATTAGATTTACAGCCAAGGGCTTAAAGGGCTAGTTTAGTTTTTTAGCATTTTAATGGCCATTTATGAAGAAACTAAAATGCTCTGTTACATTCTATATTCACAAGACTATAAAAGCACACATTTTATTTTATATAGCTACAGTACACAGTTTTGGAGTGATTCACCAATTATATACAGCAGATAAAGCAAACTTTGGACCAAATCCTGCAATTCTTACTCAGACAAAACTCCCAGTGACGTGTAGGGAGTTCTTTCTGATAGAGACTGTAGGATTTATCCCACTGAGTTGGAATTTGAAAGCAGTTAGTACCTTTCACTCTACATGTGAACAGAAAACTGGTCTGATTGTAGAGGTCCTTTGCAGTTGTTTCTCAGTGACATCACTTGACATGACCTTATTAATTTATTGATCTATTTGTTGTCATTTCTGTGGCCTACTTTCTCAAGGAGAGCAGGGGGAAGCCATTGGAAAGAGACTAAAGGTTGTGCAGCCACCGCGGTTGTGCAGCCACCGCGGTTGTGCAGCCACCGCGACACCACTACCACTTGGGAATAGAAGCCAAAGCCTTTAAAAACAACTCCACCTTTTCAACCAGAGTCTTTTTTGTATTTCGCAAGGGGAAGGCAAGGGAGTAGGTAAATGGTGGGTTTTGTTGAGTGATGCCTTTTGGGGAGGAATTATGTAGGATACGGGGAGTTAAATGGTTTGTTGACGGGGAATAGGGAGATGAATGTGTTATGTACAAAGCTGGAATTCTACTGTTCAGATATTGGGAGGGCCTAATGTTTAGTTGTCTAGAGAGTGAGTCTTTTGGAACTTTTCTTTGATTCTTCCCACACTGCTTCCCACACATCTTGATCTCAATGGCAGTAGGGACTGGGTGTTTTTTAAACCCCTCCATCTTTGCAAGTGTGAAGTTAAGAAATGTATTATCAGTTGTGGTATAATATAATATGACATCTCTGCCATAGGAGCTTGGATCATATTCTAACTTGTTGCAGGGATGTGACGGTTCTTTATTTTTGTGTTATTAAGAATGTCCTATTAGGCACTGTTAATAGATTTAAGGAAGAAGGAAAATATATTTATGTAGTCTCTCTCCTCCTCCTCACTGGGATTGAGAGGTCTAGGGATTAGGGTAGGTGTGATGTGATGGAAAGGTAATTTTTATTTGGGGTCTTATTGGAACTTTCTGGATGTTTGGCGAATTGGGCTTCTTCCTATTGGGAAAATTTCCATTACTGAGAAGAGATTTAAGATGTCCTTTGTGATCTACTTCATAAATTCTTAACTTGGGTTGACAGCTGATGAAGCCATGATACTTTGATAGACACTATAAGACTTCTAAGCAGGTTAAGCATTGTTGCCATATTTGGAGATATGTCAAGGTTTGCTTGTCATTGCTGATCCCTGTTGTGACAACAGAGAAAGATAAGGGAATATAAGACTTGCATCAGATGTAGGCCAATGACATTTGCCATTGATCAAACTCATCTTGATTTAGGCCTCATCTCTAGACCATACAACATCAGCAGGCAGAAGCCTGGCTCTTTTTCATGCAGTTTAATGCAGGACTGGAAGACAATAAAAATATAATGCTTTATGATATCATCATGGATTGAGGCCCCTGACTTTCACATAAAACTGAATCCTGACTGGATGTTGCAGCAAGACATTTGTTAACCCAAACTGGTACTCAGTTCAACATAAACCTTGGGAGGTTTTTGGACTTTCCGAAACTTTAAGAGATGTGTTATTTACTTATTTTTACTGTTTAAGTTTTGTAATATGGTAGCATCTCAAGGCCATAGCCAGGTTAGGCCCATTGTGCTGGAACAGTAAAAATACATAATAAGAGAGACTCCAGTGCAAAGAATTCACAATCTAAAAATGGATTTGTCTGAGTTTATCTGACATGCTACATTTGGGAAAAATTTTGATAATGTCCCTCCCTTGTACCTTATGCTCCTTAGCTTAATTGACCAAGTTTTATCCAGCCTTGTATTGGATTACTCAGGCCTATTTTCATGGATAACATCAATATTCATGTAGGTAAAAGCCTTTCTGGATGGGTTTGGTTGCTCATGGCCATCAGGATAAACATTTCCATATCCCAGGTGACTTTTAGACATAGTGCATGAATCTAGGTACATTTTGGATCTTGTTTCTGGATTGAGATGGGAGAGGATAAGGATGACATCTCTGCCATGGCCTGCTGAGGTCCATTTCTGGTTTTGAAGTAAGAGCTCGCCTTAGTGTAACTGGGCACAACTCACTCCCCCCCCCCGCGGCACCTCCTGCTGGTTGCTTCGGGAATTAGCTCAAATTCCAGCTCAGCGCGCCCTCTGCAGGCCGGTGATCCGCCTTTCAGCTACTGGCCCCATGTCCCTCCCTGGACCCCAGTGCCCCTTTTATGTGGGGTTCTGCCCCCTGGCAGTAACCCCTTCCTCTTTCTTAGGGGTTTCCCCCTTCCTGGGAACCCCCCACCCTCTATCCCCACTTTGCCTCAGTGTCTTGGCAACTGCCCAGTCATTGGCTAGCCCCACGCTCTGGGACAGACTGCAGTATTAGCCTCTCATCATCGGCAAAGGTGGTTGGACCTGCTGCCTTGGCCTACCCCTGGGTTGCACCCTGCAACACCCAGTACCTCTTAGCCTTCTGCTAGGCTACAGCCTGGGGCTTTCCAGGCAGGAGCTCCCCAGCTCCTCTGCCTTTCCCCAGCCCTGCTTCACCTTAGGTACCTTATTTGGTTCCCTGCAGCCAGGCCCTTCTCTCTCTGAACGCAGAGAGAGACTCTCTGGGCTCCTGGCTTCTCTGCCCTTATATAAGGGCCTGTTGCTCAGTTTGGGGCGTGGCCCCAGCTGCTGCCACTTCCCCAATCAGCCCAGCCTAAAAGGCTGCTTTCTCCAGCCCCAGCCCTTATCCAGGTCTGTTTTAACCCCTTCCGGGCTGGAGCAGAGACCCATTCTGCTACTGTCAAACCTTAGTCCCAGATTTGGACCTTAGCGTCCAAAATATGGGGGTTAGCATGAAAACCTCCAAGCTTAGTTACCAGCTTGGACCTGGTACTTGCTGCCACCACCCAAAAAATTAGAGTGTTTTGGGGCACTCTGGTCCCCCTGAAAAACCTTCCCTGGGGACCCCAAGACCCAAATCCCTTGAGTCTCACAACAAAGGGAAATAATCCTTTTTCCCTTCCCCCCTCCAGGTGCTCCTGGAGAGATACACAGACACAAGCTCTGTGAATCCAAACAGAGTGACTCCCCCTCTCCGTTCCCAGTCCTGGAAACAAAAGCACTTTCCTCTTCACCCAGAGGGAATGCAAAATCAGGCTAGCAAATCCAACACACACAGATCTCCCCCTGATTTCTTCCTCCCACCAATTCCCTGGTGAGTACAGACTCAATTTCCCTGAAATTTCCCAGAAAAGAAAACTCCAACAGGTCTTAAAAGAAAGCTTTATATAAAAAAGAAAGAAAAAATACATACAAATGGTCTCTCTGTATTAAGGTGACAAAATACAGGGTCAATTGCTTAAAAGAATATTGAATAAACAGCCTTATTCAAAAAGAATACAAATCAAAGCACTCCAGCACTTATATTCATGCAAATACCAAAGAAAAGAAACCATATAACTTACTATCTGATCTCTTTGTCCTTACACTTAGAAACAGAAGATTAGAAAACAGAAACTACTTCTCCAAAGCTCAGAGAAAGCAGGCAGACAGACAAAAGACTCAGACACAAACTTCCCTCCACCCAGAGTTGAAAAAAATCCGGTTTCCTGATTGGTCCTCTGGTCAGGTGCTTCAGGTGAAAGAGACATTAACCCTTAGCTATCTGTTTATGACAGCTACACTTAGCTACAATCAGTAGTGGACCTATTTAATTAGCTCATAGAGGAATGGACCCAGTTTATCTTCAGATGTCTTTTGGGGTGATTTCTATATAGCTAGTGAACTATTCTGTTGATGGCTTGATGGTATAAGATGATCATCTGTTTTCCACAACTATGAATACAATGATCCCTGAATGTCGTCTTCCCACATGTCATTCTCAGAGGTTACATTGGTATACAGGTAGTCTGTGACTGATTAAATGTTTATAACAAGGGTTGGTTTGCAGGTCACAATTGTCATTTTCCAAAACCAACAGATTTTGGAATGTAGAATATTTTAAGCCTTGTGACATGAAGGCAAAGGTGGTTTTGTTCTCGTTCATAATAGCATCCACAAAGCTTCACCCAGTGGAACTGTTCTGATGGTGGATAGCTGGGTGCTTCCAGGCTGTCATCACTTTTGAAACTGAGGTTTGAACTTTGTTTTAAGATAAGACTGCTATTGTTTGGACAGAAGGGCTATATTGATATGAAGAGTTCCATGTATGAAGAGGATAAACATCACATCCGGTCTGGTTGACTTTTAACCAGTTCAGGTAGCTGAAGTTCTAGTTGGGTGGATGGAACTTTCAGCTACTACCTGTGAGGAGGACCCATGCCTCTCATGGCAGTGATAGTGAAATCAAATGGAAAGGTATTTGGTTCGTGGTTGTTGGAGATAGTTAGGAAAGTATATGTTGATGCTGACATCCTTCAAATGTGCTGTCCTTGGCTCAGCAAACCATCTCTTGATAGCAGTCATTAATGCCTCAGTGTGAGAATGAGGTCTCTAAGGAGACAGAGTGGGGGTTTTTTGAGATGTGGTGCCATCGAGGTGATGATTAAATGCAGTTCTACCTCTTCTTTTTCATTTGACCAAGCTGGTGTGACATCTTTGCTTTTCTAATGTCCTTCCTGAGATTGCTGCTTGGATAAGAGTGGTGCTGGATGAGGCTCAGTCTGGTTAACAGGGGAAAGTTGTGCTGGCCGGTTTGGAGATTCAGCTACAGAATATGGTATGATGATGGTGCCTCAGCCATACATTTGACTATCCTTCCTCAAGGAGCCCCATAATCTAGGGATACATTCGATTGCTTCTGGAGACTCATAGAGTTTCAGGGGCAAGACCGTCTATTTCACCTGTGCTTAGCATGATAATCAAGACTTGGCACAATAATCCAGACCATTGACGCCTCCACATTATGATACTGTAGTGCACTCTACATGGTGCTAACCAGAAGAGCTGCTGCAGCAGCAGCCTGACTGGTTGGCTGACAGAAGCATGTTGCAATGGTGCTGCAGCTTCCTATTTGCATCTGGGTGCAATTCAAGCCAGGTCTGAATCTTAATTAGATTTGGCCTTTTCCTCATTGAAATTTTAGCCATTGTTGTAGGTGGACTAGTTCAAATCCCTCATGTAGGTGCATTATTCCAACGTAAAGAACGACTTGCACTGGAATTGCAAATCAGACTAAGGCATGTTGGTGCAGATCACTTTTTACACTTGTGCAACACATCAACCGCAAGGGTATATATTGGCACAGCACTGCTACAGCTACACCAATGGCTAAAACCCCACTGTAGACAGGCCTTGAGAGACCGTCTCCCTTTCCATATACCACCATCAGGTGCACTCTTGCTAGATGTTCTAAGATTTGAACATTCAAGTGTTGCAGGCAGGTTGTTTCCAGCAGTGGGCCTGGAATCTGGAATTTACTTCCTCTGTTGGTCCAAATTTAGTTAATCTAAGACATGGTGCTCAACTCATCCATTTACTCAAGCTTTAGCCTGAGGGTAATTTAGGTATGCTTATACTCTGGTTGTTTGAATTTATATATGTGCCTAAAGATATAATGGACTGATTCTGATCTCCCACTGGCATAAATCATGAGTGACTTCATGGAAGTCAGTAGTTAAATTGGTATCAAACCAATGTAAATGAGAGTAGAATCAGACCCATAGTCACAGTTATATTTTAAAAAATATATTGAAATGTTACAAAATAAAACGTGGTGTCAAATTATTTAGGGCCTGGTCCTGCAGACCTAGTGTAGGTAAAGCTTCGATTAACTTCAGAATTGGGGCCTATTGCTTCATAGGACTGATATTATTTCTAACAATTTTTTAGGTCTGTGGCATGGAACAAGGTAAAGGTATGGAAATAATAAATCCACTGAAATGGTTTATTTTTGAGCATTCAGAGCTAACCACTGCAAACCTACCAAATAGTGAGTTCATTTAATTGATTAGAACAAGTTGTGCTGTTGAACTTGATTATCTACTGTCAACAGACATTTCAGCCCTTGCATTAAAAGAGAAGGTTGCTGATGCCTGCATTAAAATGGGTTTCCTTTCATATTTCAAAGCTGTCAAGGCCATTTGATGGGGGAAGAATGGTTTTAGGATTTAATACTTTTGCAATTAAAGAACCATTTGGAACACTGAGAGAAACATAGGGAGGGACATAGCTGGGGACTGGGCTACAGCTGTCTGCTGGGTTCTCAATGTGGTGTGCATTATCTGTGAGTTATTAGCTTTATTTTCCTTTTACCATCTAACATTCCTGTTCAGAAATGTACATCTAAATAAATTAGACTAGGACATAATGTCTTATATCTGTCTTAACTCATGTTTCTCAAGAAGGATATTCCCTGCTCCTAGCATTCAGATCTTCCTGGCTGCTTGGAAGTTGTGACAATAGTAGTTGAAGCCAGCATTAACAGTCTTCAGAGAGACAACATATGATGAATGGTCTCATGCAAAACTGGGTGTTACACAATTGTTAATGGTCTGTGAAGCTCAGAAACCACGGGATTTTCAAAAAGCACTCAGTGCTAGCCTGACTGCTTTTTCTGAAGTTACCACTGATTTTCAGTTGTTTAAAAAGGTGGTGGATACTACCAATAGCCATAGCTAAAAAATGTATATTTAATCCTTCTTGATTAACTCATTTGTGTTTATCAAATTACATTTAGAAATGTTTAACATAGTGGGATGAAATCCTGACCCTGCAGAAATCAATGACAAAACTCCCACTGACTTCAATAAGCACAGGATTTCATACACAGAGTATCATTTTTGTTAACATGCTGTGTGATTACTAACACAACTGCATCTAAGGGAGAATTGTGCAGTATGTTACAATGAACTATGCATACTGTTAATTTCTCCTTCATGGGCAAGATCACCTTGGTCACCCTTTGAATTACCACCTGCTGAACAGTGCTGTGTAGACCAATAAATATGTTCTAAAACAACTAGTTTATATCAGAGAATGACCCAAAAAGGATCATAATGGATACAGACAGTAGTAATACAGCATGATACTAAAACAGTCTGGGGACTATCAGGGGATGGCTATGATATATCTGGCAGGTTATAAATCTTCAAAGTGCTGTATTGCAAGTCCTGAGGTCGTTCAAGTGCTAGTAAATTTGTGACTCACTTTCAATTAACACTAATGTCTCAGGGACTTCTCAGACTTCTGTTGGACTGAAATTATGTTGCTCAGACTAAACATATTAAATTAATTACAGCAAATTAGGCACTGCTCCCTAGTGACTTGAGGCCTGCTAAAAGGCTGCTATCGTAGCTACTAGAGATTTGCCTTTACCTACTGCTTTTTAGATTCTGGTTTTCTTGCAGGTTCATCTCTGAGCAGATATAGTTTCTTCCTTGATTGATCAGGCAGTTATTACTAGATTAAAGAGACTGATAGAATACTATTACATGAATCAATATATGTGACTCAGGGAGACCCAGAATTACTTTCTCGAGTGTTAGTGTACTGCTAAGGGCATACTTCTGTAACAGCATTGGACTTTCAGGGAGCTTTTGCCATGTGAAATCTGCTAGCAACTTCATTAACACAACTAGAAATAAAATTTACCAGTAGCACTGTTCAAGCTGTTTTCTTAAGAGGTGGAGTAAGTGCTATTCTCCTGGAACCCTCTTGCATTCTGAGGGTTCCCCAGTGCTGGAGAAATGGAGAATGGAGAAGACTGATGTAATATTCACCATTATTACTATTAGTCATAGGGTATGTCTACATCTACAATTTTGCAGCGCTGTTTGTTACAGCTGTATTAGTACAGCTGTATAGGGCCAGCGCTGCAGAGTGGCCACACTTACAGCAACCAGCGCTGCAAGTGGTGTTAGATGTGGCCACACTGCAGCGCTGTTGGGCGGCTTCAAGGGGGGTTCGGGGAACGCGAGAGCAAACCGGGGAAGGAGACCAGCTTCTCCGCGGTTTGCTCTCGCGTTCCCCGAACCCCCCTGCAAACCGCAGGGAAGGAGACCTGCTTGCACAGGGGTTCGGGGAACGCGAGAGCAAACCGGGGAAGGAGACCAGCTTCCCCGCGGTTTGCTCTCGCGTTCCCCGAACCCCCCTGCAAACCGCAGGGAAGGAGACCTGCTTGCACGGGGGTTCGGGGAACGCGAGAGCAAACCGCAGGGAAGGAGACCTGCTTGCACGGGGGGTTCGGGGAACGCGAGAGCAAACCGGGGAAGGAGACCAGCTTCCCCGCGGTTTGCTCTCGCGTTCCCCGGACCCCCCTGCAAACCGCAGGGAAAGAGACCTGCTTGAAGGAGAGGCTTCCTCAGGTATGCTGGGATACCTGCTTATTCCACGGAGGTCAAGAAAAGCGCTGGTAAGTGTCTACACTTGATTACCAGCGCTGGATCACCAGCGCTGGATCCTCTACACCCGAGACAAAACGGGAGTACGGCCAGCGCTGCAAACAGGGAGTTGCAGCGCTGGTGATGCCCTGCAGATGTGTACACCTCCTAAGTTGCAGCGCTGTAACCCCCTCACCAGCGCTGCAACTTTGTGATGTAGACAAGCCCTTAGTCTGGTAATGACCAAATCTTCTGGGCACTACCCCTACACAGATGAACACACAAACCCTAATTTGAAGTGCTCACAGGACAAGCAAGGCAAGGCTGAGGGAGAGTTTTGAACTCCACTATAATGTTAATTTTTCAAAACACTCTCCTTCATCCATTGTTCAAAAGCTGGTCATCCCAATGCCTCAGCCTAAACAGATGTAAAATACCCAAAATTAGCAATTGTGGGACTTGATGGCTTCCGGGATTACTAATGCATTTACAGAGCCTTTTACCTCAAGGTTACTAGTTCTAAAATGGCTGGATCAGCTGTGACCTTAATTAACCATTTAATTACCTGTGTGAAATGAAAGTTGATCTCAGTTCTGTTCTCATGGCCACTTGAGCATATCACAGAAACCACTGACAACTGGCAGGTACTGCACAGAGGCCAAGGAATACATTGTTATATGGAGGCTGTGTTACCATCTCAATTTTGGGAGGATGTAAGGCCTAGAGAAAACAATCATAAATTTTGCGCTTCCACTGCGATTGTCTGTGCTACGAGCCTGTCCTGTGTATTGATAGAAGGCTTCATTGTCTAAGGCTGTCAGTGTGACTCTGGCACTTTTCATAAGCACTACGTTTACTTCAAAAGAATAGTGAGAGGGTTTTATTTAAAGGGCTCCTCAAAAACATGGGACATTAAATAAGCAGGCCTCAATTCAGAACTGAAAAAAATCTGCACTGGAAGAAGTTGTATGTATGGTTTATATATCTTGGCATCTACTTTCATGCCAACACAGCAGTGCTGAATGGTGACTCATTCTTGTCTGGTTTATTTAAAAGTAGGGGGCTAAGAGGAATAAGAAAATTAACACAGCATAATAATTTACTTTTTATTTTAGAAATAAGAGTCCCTGTGTTTTCTGTTGACTAGTATTAAGCACAAGGCCAAATGAAGAAGTTTGATTACAAAATGTCTAGAATGAAGTATTGCTAGCTTAATGTAGCTTAGTGCAAATTGTAAGAATATTGCTGCAAAATGAGACTTACATTTTATTTTATAAGATGATGACACAGGTATTAGTGTTATTCCCCAGTGACTTCTGCTAAAGAAAACAAAAAGCTCTATATTAATGTAACTGTCCTTAGAGATTTCCTGAAACAAGACCTAAAGAGGTAGTTTAATGGAACATTTTATTCCTAAACTCCAGGATTTTTTATTTCAATTATTAACCTGAAAAATAGAAGTCAGATGTTTCCATTTATAAATATTTTATTGAAAATGCATTCTGAGAAACTTTTTAACCCATTCTCAAACAACATAGCACCACATTTACCTTCTCCTGGCTTTGTGAAACCTCAGATGTTTATCATTTCATTTCTTAATATAGAAGTATAGCTGTGGTCCGTGATATAAATTTAGGGCATCATTGAATTGAGACTTATGGATTAAAATATTTCTCCTGAACCGATGTATAATGTGGTAATTATAAGTGGAAATGGGACTGTGGTCATAAAAGGCCTCTAAAGTTTTGAAAAACTACATTTGGGGCTCTTGGGATAAGTAGGACCCAGCAGGTAATGCTCTTAGCAGCCAGAGTTCTGCTTCATATTGTGGTTGATTAGGAAAAACAAGCTCTGGTAAGCAAACAGATGCCTTCTGCAACTGCCAGTGGCTTGGTTCACTGACAGCACTCAAGGCAGAACAGCCTCATCTTGTGTTTCTTCTAGATACCTCATTCTTTCTTATCAGTGCCCTTCTCATCTCCATATTCTTTCTAGGACATTGAGTTCCAAGAATTCAGAATTGCTCATTAGCCACTCTTTTTGTTGGTGCTGCTGATTAACCTCTGCCACCCATTGGAGCCCCACACATTCCTTTACATTAATGACTTATCCTATAGGAATTGTAAAGGCTCTTTTAGAAATTGAATAAAACTCTTAACTACTTCAATAGCTCATTTATATTTAGGCAATGTGATATCTTATATTTAAATGTGCTAATATGTTTGTGTCATCATTTCTCCTCAAAACATCCACCCCCATCCCCCTTTTCTTTTCTTTTTAAAGAGCTCTGTTAAGATTCTTGGGTGTGAAAACTGAAACAAGTCTCTCACCCTCAACAGATAACTTTTGGCTAACCTGCCAAAAGTGCCAAAATAATGCAAGTACTGTATTAAAACTGATCTCAGGGACCGTGAGATTTCAATTCTTCTGGTATTATTTGAAGAAATTGTTGTTATTATTTTTTTAGTTACTTAATAGTCTGCTTTAAATATAATACAAGAATACATCTTAAAATTGCAATATATCCCTAATATTGCATTTGAATTTCTTTTTGGTCTGTTTGCTTTTTTAATTTCTGGAGGTGTGCAATAATTCTACTTTAGTTTTGTTTCTTATTAAACAATGACACTGTGTAATAAGAAATAAAACTAAAACCTTATACTAGAGATCTGCTTTCATGCAGAAGGATTGATCATCCAAAACTGATCACAAAAAGTGAACACCAACACAGCCAGTAACAATTTGAGGTCATGGTACAGTATGTGCAAATTAATTTTTGTTTTACTTTATTCTTTGGGTGTATTTGTTTATGAAATATGTAGGAATTTTGTTTAAGGAGGAAAGACTACTTTTTGGTATATTTTCTTGTGACCTCAATATGCAGTGTGCATAGGCATATATACGGTATACTTAAATAAATGCTTATTTGGCCTTCACTTAGTACTCTTCCTTTGCATATATATCTCACTGTGAAGCTTTATTATAGTTTTAGCATGGGTCCTGAACTTTTTACTGTGCCTGTAACTAATGTAAATCTATTGTATATTTAAAGTGAAAAGCTCATTTTAATAGATTTTCTTGTAACCTAAATGTGTATAGTGTGCAATTAAAAAAACAACAACAAATCATGGAACTGACAGAAATGCACCAATCACCATTTCATTGTATGTCATTCCCCTTCATCTGTGTCTTTCAGACTGTAAGAACTCCAGGTTTTTAGACAACCCCTAACACAATGTGGGCCTAATTCTCATTCAGTCTTAGGGCAGTACCATAGTATAAAGGTTTACATTCTGCATGTATATGCACACCCATGTATTATATACATGATAGTTTGTGACAGGTTGTAGCCTTTAGATGCTACTCCACTATGAATGTTGATTCATATTAATAATTTGGACTGAAGAGTAGGTTCTCTCACATACACCAAAAAATAGCAGCTGATCCATTCAACATACACAGCCACGTCTGAGACCCTCTGGAATGTGAGAGGTTTCTGCTCTCCACTCTTCAAAGGGTTAAGTGGAGTTGTTAGCATCTGCAGGAACCTTTCATTTATTTACAGTGGACTCAGGGGAAATTGACCTGAGTTGGTGGGGAGGACCACTCTGTGGGAGAAATGGCTATAGTAGATGGACGTGGGGAACCTGCCAACATCCTTCTCTGCAGAGAGGTCCTCAAATCCAGAGACTTTAGTACTGTGTTTAAACACTTTTCACAAAAGGGAAGGGGCAGTCAAGTATGCTTATAGTTATGTCATGCCCCCCCCTCCTTTCTAGAATTTATCTCTACACTTGTGCTAAAGCAGGACCTGAGGTTTACCCCTTGCCAGAGAATTGTGCTCCAGAATCTCAACACTCATTCCTAAATAAATAGATGCTTGCTTGAGTCTGCAGACAGCTTGAAACAATAGCTTTAAGAACTGTGAACTTCTCCATTTCAACTCAGCTGAGGCCTGGGGAGCTGTGCTGCTTGGAAAGCATAGCAAAAAAAAACATCCTCACAAAAATTATCTCCAAGGAATTTTGTGGCTAGGAGTATTTCTAGCTATGCACTGTACTTGTGTGTCTCTCTAAGAGTATGTATGATGGGGCTATACAAATCCCACTCTGCAACCAGAAGAGTTAAAAGGCAATACTGGGCCCAGAGAGCCTCACCCCTCCAGCACTGAGCATGCTCCAACTGGAGGCTTGAGTTAAAAGGAGCTCAGAACCAGACTGCAGGAGAGATGAACATGTGTGGGAAGCTAGACAGAATGAGAGCGGGGGGCTACAGAGCAGGTAAGACTCATAGGCAGTGCCTTCTCCGACCACTGTCTCCCTTTGAGAGCCAGCAGGTTTTAGTAAAAACTCTGCTCATTTAGATTCTTTTGTTAAGTGATGGTTTGTAGGGGCCATATACCAAAGTGAAGATCCACATAGGTAGGAAGTAGCTCAAGGCAGCAGACTTAGACTTGCTGCAGCGAGGACCCTGCCAGTGTTGCTTCCCACAGGTTCTGTGCTAGGATCTGGTGGAGAAGGAGGTCCTGGGGGTTCCCTAACACAGCCCCATTAAGTGCAAAGGCCCAGGCCCAAAACATTCTTGACCTAAGGTCAGGAACCAGGTGCCTCTACTACCCCTCTCCCCCTCCCCCAACAGAGGGACAAAGGGCTGGAGATCAGGTGTGCTAACTGCTAGGCAACCCGGACCTTGGAGCCACTGCTCCCCCCACCCCCGTATAGTATGTTTACACAGCAGCTGGAAGGGTGCTTCTCAGCACAAGAGCTAGACATGCACTAGCTCTGCTTGAACTTGCCTGCTAAAAATTGCAGTATGATAATAGTGGTGTGGGTGGGTACAATCCCATCTGACTTCCTGGGAACGTACTTGGGGAGAGCAAGCCTGACAAGCGAAGTATGTACTTATGAATTTTGCTGAATTGGGGACTGTATGACAGGCATAACATGCCTCAAAATGGCTGAACTGTAATATATGCAGAGGGGCATCACCAGCTTTCTCTGGCAAAGGCCCAGAGGTCATACTGCTGGTTTCTGCAACAGATGCAAACTATATAAGTGATTTTCAAGGGTAGTTCCAAAGGTGGTTTGTTCCAGTCAGCAATCCAGCGCAGAGGTCATGAAGGCATGAATCACCATGACAAGGTTAGCGTCTGGAAACAGAAAAAGATAGAAACTTTCAAATAGTTCAGAGATTGAAAAAAGATACTGTTGGCCACTGCTGAAATCTAGTCTTATATATGTAATGTATGATCTTGAGTCTTTAGCATTTAAAACTAATTAAAATGAAAGTGAATTAAACTGATCTAATAAACATAGCCTTAAACTAGTAAAACAAAATGCCATGCTGGCTGACCGGGCAATGATCATGTAGTCTAAGTGGCATTCAGTTTTCTGGAACGTCAAGTTATTTCTTAGTCTGATGTTAACAGGAAACTATTTTACAGACCTCTCAGTAGGTTACATTGGATTTGATTCCAGTGTCTCCTTGGGCAATAATGCTAATGGAAAAAGAAATGCACATCTATGTTGTTTTAGCTGCTGTAGAATAACAGGGAACTCAAACCTACAGTACACACTATCACCTCGTCAGCTGGTAAATTACTAAATAGGAATTTTATGAAATTGCTTAATCAATGTTTGTGCAGATGTCTTCCAGGAAAAGCACTTTGGGGGTCTGTTTAACCCCTTTGTATAACAGATGATTAGATACCAGTCATTTTTCATTTCAACAAACCAGGCGTTTACATTTTAACACATCTTCTTTGAGCAATTATTTGGCATTGTAATCTATCCAGTAAAATTAACCTAACACTTTTTTTTTCTATTTTGAATAAAATTAACTTGCATGTAATGTTCTCCTTTACCTACGAACAAAGGAACTCATAACAGGCATTTAGGACTCCTTAAAACTTGTATTTCATTTTAGTTTGTAGATTAAAACCATCTGCTATAGTGATTTATTTTTATTGTGATTCTGTAATGAACACTAGATTGGTCCAGGGCAGCTGTTGCTTCTGATTGGGGTGAAGGGGGACATTGAAATTAGGCTATTGGTCACATTTTTGACAGCCTGATGCTTGCTTTCTTTCTTTTTAAATAAAGAAGTGACTCGTAGTTAGAATTGTGTGACTAACTGATATTTTTGGTTTAGTGGGTGAACTGAAACATTGAGGGGGATGAATTGTTTTGGGACAATTCCCAATTAAAACTTTTTCAATTTTCTGGCAAGACAAAATGAAATTGAGCAGCAGTCAAATTTTTTCAATGTTTAGTTTCACCTAAAATGAAACTTTTCATTTTTGAGCTTTTTTTATTAATAAAAATTATACTTCAAACTGAAATGTTGTTTCAAACAAAAAATGAAATATTTTGTTTAAAAAATGTCAAGACACATACTTTGATTTTTTTTCAGCATCTTTGGGTTTTTTTTGTTTTTTTTTAGAAAATTTGATGATTTAGATTTTGTTTTATGAATTGGTGAAATGTTTAGCAGCAAAGAGTCTTGTGGCACCTTATAGACTAACAGACGTACTGGAGCATGTATTCACCCACGAAAGCTTATGCTCCAATATATCTGTTAGTCTATAAGGTGCCACAGGACTCTTTGCTGCTTTTACAGATCCAGACTAACATGGCTACCCCTCTGATACTTGAACTGTTTAGGTTGACTCAAATCTGTATTTTTCACCAAAAGAAGTTGTTGTCTGAAAAATGTCACCTAACTCTACTTCTGGTTCAGCACATTAAAGTTTGTGGGGGAGAAAGTCTAAAACACCGGCTCGGATACTGTGATGACTGCCATATCAGAACAAAGATACACAAGTTAGACAGAACTAAGCTGATTTCCCTTTCCTTCCCCTAGTCCCTCCCCCAAAGTTTATTCTAGCCTGAGTTCTTTACATTCTATCATGGCACCCCAAGCAAATCTCTTCATCCAAGATTGACTGCTGTGCTGTGCTTGTGATTTTTAACACACTGTGCCAAGGCTGTGCTGTAATAAACCCCTAATGACAATTAATGGAAAGGTAGAAGAATCTACCACATCACCAACAGCCACACTTGTTCACCACATAGAGCTTAGTCATTTACAGGCCAGGGCCAAGGCAGAGGGGTAGTGGGGGGCCTGGGACCTAAGAGGTAATTTCTTTCTCTGACATGAAACATTTCCAGAATGCTGTTTCTCTCACTTCTAGCTCACATGAACTTTACTTCTCATCGTCCCTTCCTTACTTTCCCACTTTCCAGGCCAAAATTCTGGTTACAGTTTTGATTTCTTATACACAAGAGTTTTAATTTTTATGTAGTGAAATGCAGAAGTCTGTTTTACACTCATTTCTGAAATATTTTTCTGTCTTGCCCTATTTATTTTATGTCTCTCGCTTTCAAATCAACTTTAAGTTCATAAGCAAGAGACAGAAAAAAACAGGCCAACATATTTCAGAAAGGAATGACAATCAATGTATTGTATTGTGGAAAATTTCACCACATACCCCTGAACACTGCATGTTCGTGTGATATGGCCCATTCTTTAACAGCATTTTCAATCTGAGAATGAAACAAGATGATTATTCTGCTTTTAAAATCACTCATTTAAAAAAGCTAAGGTCCAGATGCAGTTTGGCCCAGATTAAGATCTGGCTCTAACTGTTGTCCAGCACTGCAGATGGAAAGATGTTAATTGGCTCCATTCTGTTCTTGAGAGCAGTGATAAATAATATGTAGTGAGAGCATGTCATTTTAGGACACGCCATTATTCCATTGCACATGTGTTGAGTCTACCTGCAGCCAACAGTTCAGGTGGAGCCAATGCATACCGTTGACGTGGTTGTCCACCTTATGGAGATGTTCAGCTTGTTGTATGTTGGAATAACTGACAGTATGGAAGACATATGAGAAGAACTCCAGTAACTGAAAAGATTGCATGAGTGCATAAGTAGATGTTTCTTGTCATTCCGTGATTTGGGGGGTGGGGGGGAAGGTTGTCGTGTCTCAGAATCGTACAGTTGAGTTTGTGTATTTGGATCTCAGTGTCTTGTGGGTCTGTATATATAGATAAGTGTAAGAAAGAATGCCTAGATGAGCTAATGGAGGTAGGAGACCTACCACCCTGCCTCTCATCACTAGGTGTAGTGGGAACTACAGGAAAATATGGGATTAATATAAGGCAGTGGTGCTCAACTAGGGGTTCGCATACCCTGGGGGTAGATAGAAGTCTTCCAGAGGGTACATCAACTCATCTAAGTATTTACCTAGTTTTACAATAAGCTACATAAAAAGCACTAGCAAGGTCAACACAAACTAAAATTTCATATAGATAATGACTTGTTTATACTGATCTATATACTATACACTGGATTATAAATATTATATTTACATTTCAATTGATTTTATTTTATAATATAGTAAAAATGAGAAAGTAATCAATTTTTCAGTAATAGTGTATGCTGTGACACTTTGGTATTTTGATGTCTGATTTTTGTAAGCAAGTAGTTTAAGTGAGGTTAAACTTGGAGGTATGCAACACAAATCAGACTCCTGAAAGGGGTACAGTGGTCTGGAAAGGTTGAGAGCCACTGATATAAGGGAAGCAAAGAAGACAAAGAATGGAGGAACAGAGGGAAGAAGGTGAGAAAAGGTGGGGATAAATGTAAGGAAAGAGACAATATGAGCAAAGGGAGGGGAACTCAGTGAAGAAACAAAGGAGATGGAGAGGGAGACAGAGCATTAGAATGGTGTTTGCGTAAGGCTGACATGTCCATGTCCAATCTAATATTGTTGGTTACTCTACAGCAAATGGTTCTCTAGTACTGCTTTCATAGTAATAAATTAATTTATTGAGCAAAATTCTGAAGTTTTTTCAAAGTCCTTACTCAGTCAAAACTTTTATATATGCACATTTTATTAACAAACATGTAGACATTAGAGTGAATGGTAATGCCTAATGTAATATTATACATTTCATGTTTTGTGTAGCTATGCATTTAACAAACAAAATATAATGATCAATTTGAAAACCAGCTCTGAAAAAGAGCTCTGTGTGGCTCAAAAGCTTCTCTCTCACCAACAGAAGTTGATCCAATAAAAGATAGTACCTCATCCGCCTTCTCTCTCCAGTTTGAAAACACTCATTACCTAGTCACTTTGCTGATGACCAGCATATGTGGTATTGCTTGAATGGAATGAAAATCAAAGAATCTTATTGGTGATTGACATTGCTGTGGTGCAGATACTGTATTTCCAACAACAGCTGTTCTCTCATCATCTCCATAAGGTATCACAGGTATCTGAAGTTTACTTTAACACATTTTTAGAACCTTAAGGCTTAGGAATTTGGATACCCAATTTCCCTTAAAACTCCCTTAGGTAACCTTTTCAGTCAAATATTTAAAAGATCCCCCCGCCCCTTATTTTACAAAGTAACTTTTAATTGGAGCTGGATGAACAATAAGAAGGATTTTGCAAACATTTTTTGGGAATACATTCAACTCACAATTTGATTCATGCTGCTTCTCTCTTTCCCCCTCCCCATTAATGTTCATGCAACTGGTTCTTTTCATATGGATGTGTGTTGAGGTGCCGTTTGTGAAAAGTCTTGTACAAAGAGCAGTATTTGTCATTCTTTGCTGTTCATTATTCATTCCTTATTGCTTGCTATTCTATGGCTTTAAAAATTTCAGTCTTCCAGTCAGGGAACAGAAACAGCATCATCTTACTTAGGTGACCAATAACACACAGTTGATAGTTATGTATTTGTGGGTAATCCACAGGATGTAATTTATCTGGGCAAATGATTTGATGAACAAGGGCCAAAATACAATTGGGAAAATTATGATGGTTCACAAACAGGACAAAGGGAAATTTGTCAAGTACATTATGAACAATATTCCTAGATCTATTTTTAATCAGTACAAATAACGTTACCCTCCGTATTACCACAACCATATGTTCTAGAGTTTTTATTCCAGTTTTGCTGTCAGGGCTTGATCCAAGGAACATGGTGAATCTGTTGTTGATTTCAATTAGATGACTCTCTAACTTGAATGTGGGCTAGTTGCACCCACCATTGAGGTTTAATGCCAAATAGTGACACATCAGATGTTTACATATACTTTCTGGTACCATTCTGAAAATGATTCTGTTGTGGCTTAAGCAGCCATATAAAAGCCTTAGCTTTATGGCTATGAATTACTAGTCAAAAACATTTATTATAAAACATTACTAGTTAATGTACATTAAAGAAGTACCATTAAAACCCAGTGTAGCTGCTTTTTTTCCCCCACAGTTACTGCAATCTTGTGAAATTTAAACAAATGATTAAGTACTTGTCTTGGAGGATTGGATAGTTGCCTACTTCCTCATCTCAGTGTTGTATTTTGTTAGGGGCAGGAGTACTAAAGTGCTTTTGATGTATTATTGAAATTGTACAGAAGTGAACGGTGCTTGGCCGAGTTACTTACTCCTGGGGAATTCTGCAGTGCTGCATGCATGCACAATTCATGTCCCCCGCAGATTTCTTTGCTTTACCGCAGAAAATTATGGGAAAGCAAAGGGAAGCCACAAGAGTGGTTAAATGTCCCTCCTCAGTAGTTTGGGTGTGTGGTTTCAGGTGCCAATAGCAGCCAGAGGAGAGGTAAATCACTGTGGGCAGAGGTGGAGCTGGAGACACCCCAGTTGGTAGCTCCTACCCTGTGGTGGGCTCAGCTGCTAGTTCTGGCTGGGCTGGGCTGGGCTGAGGACAGAACTTCCTCTTCCCCTGCAAGAAGAGTCTGAGGCCAGGTCAGATCCACCCCCAGAAACTTCCCTAGCTACAGGAAGCTGCACATACATACACACACACACCCTTGCTTTCTGCTCCCATTGCTCCTTTGCTGTTGCTAGAGGGTCAGTGTTTGGGGAGCTGCTTCCCCATTTGCCCAATCCCTGTGCAGATGGTCCCTCCAATACCTAGACCCTCACCGCAACCAGAACTCTCCTCAGAGACCTGCCCCTCTGCTCCCAAACCCCCTCCACCCTGATGAGACCCCCCCCCCGCACCCACCAAGCCCCACTCCCCCAGCACCTAGACCCTTCACTAAGCCTCCAACACCCAGACCTCCATTGCTGAGCTCTAACCACCTTCACCTGGACCCCCTTGCAGAGTCCCATTCCCCTTGTACCTGGAAACCTCCCACCCCCCGCCCAACAAGGCCTGTGCGTCCAGATTTCCCACACACATCTGGACTGCCAACACTCAGATTGCCCCACATAGAACCCTCTCACCCCACATTTGGATCCTGCTGGGCTGAGCCTGCTTGCCCCAGACTTGGATCGGGGGCCAGGTCTGGGTGTGCATGTAAGACTCCATCCTTCTTGCTTACTATCTTGGTGAACTTGGTGTGGAGAGGCAGGGCTGGCCTTTGCACTTTGTCAGGGTCAAGTGTAGTCTCATTGCTGAGTCAGTGCCCTGGGAGGGAGGGGCTTCAAGGTGATCTCCCACCTCCATGCAGCCAGTGGCCTGTGTTCCACCCTGCCATACTGGAGCTTCCACATTTATTTTTTGACAAAATATGCAGAATTTTAAAATATTGTGTGCAAAATTTTAATTTTTTTGGCACACAATTCCCTCATGAGTAGTTACTCTATTATTCAGAAGATTTGATTTTGAAAGTGAATTCCAGGCTGCCAGTTCATAGGTAAACCCAAGAAAGCAAGGCATGACTGGAATTAGATAAACTCAATTGCTTTCTGTATTTGAATGATTATGCAATTTGTATCACTAGTCTCCCCCGCCCCCCCCCCCCACCAATTTTCCAATCACCAGGACATGCTTTACACATCAAATGAAATTTGTGCAAACAAGTTCACATAAAACTGTTTAAGTTTGGTGACATTCATGAATAGTTGAGAGAGAAGTTCTTTTGGGCAGTGAAGTTTTACAAGTATCTGTTAATCAAAGCTTTTGCTTCTTTTGGAAAATGTCTGCCGAATTTTCAAAAATAGATAAACTTGAGCAATGTTTAAAACCATAAAAGTTATTGCAAAATCCCGAAGTGTTTCATTAGCACCACAGTTGTGTTCAGCAATTGTTTTATTTATAGCTATATTTTAATAATTCCTGCCCCCCCCCCCAATATTTGGGTCAGGATACCTATTTCCTCCCCCCCTCCCCCGCCCCTTAATGAGGAGGCAAGCTGCTAAAGACCAAAAGGAAGATCCTCAGCTTCATGTAAATTGTCATAGTTCCACTGATGTCAATGGCTCTCCAAATCCTCACTGGTTCCCTCTTTTCTTTCTCTTTCCCCATTGGCTAAACAAAGGAGCTAACAGCTCCTTTATCAAATTCTACAGCACTTTTTTTCTTAAGGTTAGAACTGATCAAATTCCATAGCAATTGCTTTAAAATACTACATCACTTACAGTAATAGTCATATCCTTCCTATAAGTTTTTTGAACCATCCTATAGCATTCTATGGGTGATACCATTCTATATAATTACATTCTGTGGGATACATCAAAAATGTATAAAAGGGTTAGCTTTCTTGATTAAATTCCATAGGATATTTCCATAAGGCCTTCTTGTACCCTATGTCTTTTTTGCAAGTGGATTCAAGTTGAATTCTCCATGATTTGACTAAGAGATGCTTGCATTATGGATATGGCAAAAATGGAGTTCAAACACATCACAGCTTTCCTTAGCATAGAGCAATTGGAAGCTGAGGCTGTTCTTTCACCTCTTTTCTTCACAAGGAAGTGCCACTGAAAAGATAGCATTTTTGTGTACATAACTGCTGCTTTTTTATCTCCTATGTTTTTTAGAATAATTTACAGAAACAATTCAATTTAATGTATGTTTGAAAAAAAATCTACATTTCATGAAGTTTGCAAATAACCACTGGGAAAAAGCTTTTATAACACCACTCTACATCTTACATAATCCCAAAATTGGCTTTAAATATTTATGTATGGCCTATTTAAAAAAATATTTTCCTCCACGTTCCAAAATCTTTCAAAACAAATGGAAGTTGATACCTTTTAGGAAATGGCCCATTTCAGCAAAAATTCAATCCTCTTCCTCTTTAGTTATCATTTAGGGCATAATTGAGCCTTGAAGGCACATCCCATACTAAGTGGCAGTATGAAACAACTCTGCCCCAGAGCAAGCATAGGGAGACATTCTGCCAGAGTATTTCCCAAAGCTCCTGGCACACAATGACTGCACTACCCCAACTGTACCAGTTTAAAGGAGCAGCTTACTTTCCCTCTGGCTGATGTACAACAGAAGAGAGCCATTCTCTTCCTCTGCCACCCTTTGCAGAATAAGCAGGGAGGATCTGAAATTTTACCCAGTCTTTATATGAAAGAGAAGGGCAGGCCCCTTACATCACTCCCTTAGCCACTGTCTACCCATGACTAGGCTAGAGAGAATCTGATCCTGCAATAGAATGATTTGTTGTCTCTGTCAATTATGGCAATTCCTTCATGTCCACTGTTTATTCTCAGCACA